>NC_092722.1:46287066-47564104 GCF_047496885.1 Scyliorhinus torazame
GGGGGCTGATTGAGGTGTTCAAAATTATGAGGGACAGAGATAGGGTAGATATAAGGAACATTTCCCCTCAGCGGAGGGGTCTATAACCAGGGGACATAGATTTAGAGGGTATTTGAGGAAAAAAAATTTCCTCCAGTGGGTGGTGGGAATCTGGAACTCACTGCCTGAAAGTGTGGTAGAGGCGGGAGCCCTCACAACATTTAAGAATCATTTAGATGAGCACTTGAAACGCCACATCTTACAAGGTTAAGGGTCAAGTGCTGGAAAATGGGATTAGAGTAGATTAGTGCTCGATGGTCAGCACAGACATGATGGGCAGAAAAGCCTCTTGCTGTGCTGCTAAAAACTCTACGACTCTAAAAAGTTTGTTGCCTGATATGGACCTCTCTTCCACCTTAATTCTGTATTTTACTCATTCCTGGGACTCGGGCATCGCTGGCAAGTCCTGCATTTATTGCCCATCGCTTATTGCCGTCGTTGGGCGGGGGAGGCGGGCAGGTGATGGGACACTCAGAAGACCAATATGCGTTCAGTGTCTAAGTCACTTTGCTGAAGGAGGGGCCGAGCGTCAGCAAGCTGCGACCGCGAGGGAAACGCGGTCAGCTTCAGATTTCAAGGAAATCAGTGAAAGGCTTCGCCGCCTGAGCCGAGGATTTTCATTTTTGAGACCCACACATTTCTGACAAAATGGTGATGGGTTTAATGGCGCCTGCCATTATTAATACAGGAAATGTCCCAGTAAAGTGTGGTGAGGAAGAGCTGGCCCAGGAGTTTGCTGTGAATACATAATAACTAGATGATTTGTGCCTCTCTCTCCATTAACCATACCAAAACTGCAGCTGGCTGTTAACCTCCTCATGAGTGTCAAGAGATTGTTGTATTATTAGCAATTATTTACTACACCACACAGATCCTGGGCCATAATATCTGGAGTTTTGATGCAGAACAGACTTTAAATGGGCTCTACTTAATCAGGGAACTCAAACAGCTGAATGGGTTGTAAAATAATGGAGGAAGGTTACTTGAAAAATAAAAGTTTCCGAGTGACATGTTTAATTTTCTCAATTCAATTTGTGTCCTTTTTCTTGTTACCATCGGGCGATTCACGGACCAGGGTTCAGAGTTCAGCCAGAATTGGAACTGGAGAATAAACACCAATTGTGGCTCAGTCCATTAGCGTAAGATGCGATCTACATTCACAGCTGGGGCAGTTCTAGGGTTAATATCGTCAAGAAGAAAAACGAAAGGGTGATCTTGTTTACCAGAGAGGCAAGATCTTGGTGTTGCAAGGATTTTAAACAGCGTGATATACCCTGTGGTATGGAAGGCCTCATGGGTCAGTCTATGATAAAAGATTGCTTCATCGGTTTTTGGTGTCTTTTTGCTCAGGGTAGCACGCTCTGTCTTTTTAGAATTGCTTCTTCTACCTGGACTGGGAAACAGTTTTGGTTTAGTATCCAATATGCAACAGCCCGGTCTCAGTTTTGCCCTGAGATTTCAGCTCAGAGGATGGGGATGGAGATAGGATTTTGCTGTGCCCTGCTTACGTGGCGCATAAGAGGCTCTCATGCCCCTAGGGAAATACGACTGTCCCCCTGAATTTGGTCAGGTGTTTTTTTCAGGCATCCTAGGCACCTGGTTAAACAAGACAATAAGCCCTTTGCGTATGTCAGCGAGGGGCTTAACACTTGTTTTATGTTCCCCTTGCACGCCCCCCTCAAGAAATTTGGCAGAAAGCAGGTATTACCCAGGCATGGATGCTGCCTAGCAAGCCACCACCACCAAAACCCTCGGCACCTTTTTTCAAGCTTGATAGAGGCTCCAGGCTCGACTCTTGAGGATATTTCACATCTTCCTCCTGAAAACTTATCTGAGGGCTGCTACCAGTGAGTGAAGCCTGAAATCCATCTGCTTCGAATAGGCTCATCTAAATGGTTGAAATTAGGCCCAAGGTTCAGTTACGAAGCAGCTTCAGCCACTACTAAAGATCACACTCTCTATGCACTCTATGTTATGACCAGTTTCCAGTCAGAAATAGTTAAGGGGTTTGTGGGACTTGAACTCTCAACTTCAGTTCTGAGGTTAGAATACCACTACTACTAGGCCAAACTGAGTGTTCCTAACAGAATGAATCATTTGAAGCACCCCAATTTTCTCCACTCCCATATCCCGCTGATACCAACTGTTAAGGGGGGGGGGGGGGGGGACATGGTTCCCACAGACCTTGGTCAATCTCCCGTTGGTACCTCGTCCTAAGCGACCATTCCTCATCTGTGAAGCTGGACTTTCAGTTTAAACAAGCTCTTTGCATTTGGAAAGAGCGTTAGAAGTCAGATCTTCTGGTCAACTGATGTCCGCCTACAGGACTAGCTAGATAGCAATAAGCCTGAGGGAGCCAGGCTTCCCAGGTCCAGGAATGTCCAGTTTGCCAATGGGCAGGAAAAATAAAATTAACCCCTCGGGTAGTCAAGGGTGATGGTGAATAAGTGGAACTAAGGTCAAGTCATGATCTTATTGAATGGCAAAACAGGCTTGAGGGGCGATATGGCCTATTCCTCCTCCTATTTCTTATGCTCTTAATTTTCTTATGTAATGTATTACATCTGGCTTCATAATTCATTAGAAGAGAGATAAATCAGCTGGGATCCTCACTCCTGATCACTGTCTATTGTTTCCTCACTGTAATACTGCGAAATGGACTCTTGCTGGGAATCCTCCCATATTACTGTGAAAGGTAGAACATTTACCCATCACAGTTAAAGCCTATCCTCAAAAACACACACACACACTAAATCACTGCAGAACAATCAGATCTGGTGACTGTTTTTAGCCCAAGGGCATGGCAGTTGGTTATATTTCCCCAATCGTCACTCCAGTGGGCATCAATCCAGGTTAAGGATTGAGGTTTTTTGAGTTTAATTCACCAGATGGGACAGGATCAGGTAAACTTCTGGATATGCATCCCTCCTGGGTACCCCCTTGCCTCTGAATTCAAGAGTGGAGAAGGGGTGACTTCCAAGCAAGTGTTATACCCAATCCTGTCAGTTTCCCAATGGCTAACTTGGATTAGACTTGCCCCCTCGGTCTTTCTTATGGGGCTTAGGCACGCATCAAGTGCATAAATTCACTCATTAAGCTATAGGGGAGGGGGGGGGGAGGGGGGCTAACATTTTTCACATCGCCAGTGCATTTTGAACGAGGCTATTCAAAACAAATGCAAATTTTGCACTTCAGTGAAATCCTTTCAGTTTCAAACACTTTTTCAATGACCTGTTAACATCATGATTCAAGTAACAATCTTTCCCTTACCTTCAGAAAATATATTACTTGGAGGAAAGGCTAGATTGTCAGCTCTCCCTTTCATCTATGTGTCAGGTGGATTACATTACACAAGGTGGAGACCACAGGGTCAGACATGGGAGGAGTTCACCCTTAAATTTACAGCCTCTGACATGAAGGGCTAAGGGGAAACTAAAGAAACATTTGCAGTGAGCGCCAATTAATTTATTTTTATAGGGAAACTAAATAGATTAACAGCTTCTACTTGTAATTCTTGGTGAGTAGCTGTGAAATGGTGCTGATGGGCTTGAGGTGCTTTCGTGTGAACTTGAAGTGCCAGACACAAGCCTGCACAGTGAGTGTGTGTATGTGTGTGCGTGTGTGTGTGCATGTGTATATATGTGAGCGAGTGTTCCTGTGTCTGTGTGCATGTCCAGTGTCTGTGTGCATTTGTGTGTCTGTGAGTATGCATGTGTGTGTCTGTGTTTATATGGGGTGTATGTATGTGGCTGATTTTGTGCATGTGTGTCTCTCCATGTATAAGTGTGTGTGTGTCTTGTTTAGTTCATTTGGCTGGATGGCTGGTTTGTGATGCAGACCAAGGCCAGCAGTGCGGATTCAATCCCCGTACCTGCTGAGGTTACTCATGAAGGCCCCGCCTTTTCAACCTTGCCCATCGCCTGAGGTGTGATGATCCTCAGGTTAAATCACCACCAGTCAGCTCTCCCCCTCAAAGGGGAAAGCAGCCTATTGTCATCTGGGACTGTGACGACTTTACTCTTACTTTATGTGTCTGCGTGCCTGTGTGTGTGTGCCTGTATGCGTATGTGTGTATCTGTGTGCATAGGTTATCATAGAATTTACAGTGCAGAAGGACGCCATTCAGCCCATCGAGTCTGCACTGGCCCTTGGAAAGAGCAACCCACCCAAGCCCAGACCTCCACCCTATCCCCATAACCCAACCTAATCTTTTTGGACACTAAGGGTCATTTAGCATGGCCGATCCACCTAACCTGCACATCTTTGGACTGTGGGAGGAAACCGGAGCACCCGGAGAAAACCCACGCAGACACGAGACCATGCAGACTCTGCACAGACAGCGAATCAAGCCAGAAATCGAGCGCGGGACCGTGGAGATTTGAAGCAACTGTGCTAACCACTGTGCCACCATGCTGCCCATATGTCTGCATGTTTGTGTGTATGTCTGTGGGTGTATGTCTGCGGGTGTGTATGCCTGTGTGCCTATGTGTGTGTCTGCGTGTGTGTATTGATATGTTGCCTGTTCAGCTGTGCCATGATTTGAGCTCACTGACAGCATTATCCGGGCTTAGCATCAGCCTGGCACTGAACATTACCCTTGGGCAAGGGGGACTGGCTTCTGTTCATTCATACGCCAGCAAGGAAGTGGCGATTTCAAAAGGGGCAGGGAGAAAAAGTCTTTTCAATATATTGCTACGAACCTACATTACAAAAGTGACCATGCTTAAATAGACATCAAACGTGCTTTGGGAAATCTTGAGGTTGTGAAAGGTGCTATACAAGTACACGTTGTTGCTTTTTTTACTTTAGCCATTGCACCCTATAAGTAATTTATCTGAGGTGATGGTTCTTTGTTCATGTAAGCTCTGTGTGGCGATGCTATTCCACACCAGGATCATTTTTCATTAATCACTGTGCCTGAACACATTTTACAATCTCTGTCAGCTCATGAAATCCCCTATTTTTTTTACACCTCAAAATCTCTCTGCAGTTGTCACAGGATGTTTTATAAACTAACGGCCTCGCAGCTGCTTATCGGGCCCATTCCACCTTCAGACTTTCCACACATGACTGAACCATGGTCCCACGTGTGCGAAGGCTGAGTGCCAATTACCTTATCAAGAGGCCCATCAGCGTTCCGTGAGTTCGATCTGGAACGACTTGGAAATAAATAAACTTGAATGTTTATCGCTATCTGTTATTTGGCCCTCAGCCTTACCATATCAAACTGATCTGCTTGTGATTCCGCAACGCCCCCCCCCCAACTTTCATTCTCGCTCACTCCTCTCAGCTGACAGGTTACAAGAGCTGAGAAGAAAGTGAAGGGTGATTATTGCCAGGAATGTGACTGTTGGTGAACTCAGTGGGAGATGTAGAAAAGAAAGGGAAGGCAGGACAGAGGTTGGGATGATAGAGGAACAGTTAGAGTCGAAGAGAATCATTCATTTCGGCAATGTAAGAAGCAATCTGTTTGCATACGGATGAACAGGTCACTTTTGATGATGCTTCTGGGCGGTTTCAGATCCAGATGTTTTGTGTATGCTACCAGGACTGAGTTCATGGCCACTTTCCTGCAGTTGTCTCTCAAGAACCTTCGTAACCCATCTTGGTAGAAGTGGCCACAGAGATCACGCAAGACTGGGCTTTAGGCCTAGGAGGCCGAGGTTTGATTGATTCAACTGGCAAAGCTCAGGATATTTCCTGCTTTTTGGATATCAACGATTCAGGGAAAATTCAAATACGGTGGTGAGGGAGAACAACTTCTCCACAGGAGCCACAAGCTCTGCATATCAACTGTTGCAAATTTTGGAGGTGTTTTTTAAGCAAGGCTGCACCAAGGCATTGGACCCCATGGAGAGATTGTTCTGTCGTACCTCCGAGTTACTCTCTTTTTCTCTGTCCCCACTCCTTCTTTATTTCCAGTATTTGTGTGTCTCTATTATTCTCCTGTGCATTGCTTCTTCTTTCTGTGTCCCTTGCCCCTTCTTTCTTCAGTCCTACTCTGTTTTTGGATCTCTCTCTTTCTTTTTGGTAGCCTTTCCTGACTCCTCCATCATCTTTCCCATTTCTCTTCATCTGGCTCGTCCTCCTTCTCTCTGTTTTCCCTTATTTGTTACTCATTTCCTGGGAGAGGAATGGGGAAACAAGCCCCCCAGTAAATGTTGTTGGGACTGGAGGTTTGCAAGGGACTAAGTTGCAGCCTTTGCGATGTTTGTATGAACACATGCATTCTTCATGTCAAGTGTGGGAATGCTGGGAGTGTGTCGGCCAAGGATCTGGGATGTAGATGGATTTGGCAATGAGGGTACAGGTGGGTATAGCTTCTGGTGAGCTACTGACTTTGTATTGGTTTTTCTTAGCAATCTAACTGATAACCTCCTACTGGCTTGACCAGACTAACTCTCTACCTCATGGTGATAGTGCTCACTGGCTTGTGCACTCTTACTATCTCAGTAGCTGTGTCCTGTAGAGAGAGGGAGAGTCTTAATGCCCTGTGTGCTTTATAGTGGTGGTGTCCTGTCTGGTGATTGGTTGTTATGTGTCGTGTGTGTTCACTGGTTATTCTGTGTGTCAATCACTGCCTGTCTGCATCTCATTATATACATGAGTGGATATTATGACAGGTGTATATTGTGGTTTGAGTGGAGAACCATCATGACACAAAACAGAATTTTGGAAAAATATGATTTGTCATTCAGGTCAACTAGAAATGATTCCATTAGAAAATGACCAATCACTAATGACACATCATGAGGTCTGATTGGCTTCTGGTTTTGGATGCCATTGCCTGGCGATGGACAGTTCTCTGTGATCTGATTGGTCGAGGTTCTGGGATGCAATTGGTTGAAGAGATTGCAGTGTCTGGTTCCGTAATCTAATTGGTAGAAGGTGCTAAAGTACCATAACACTACATTGAACAGGCACAAAAAGAGATGTTTCTTCTTTATAAACATGATGTGGCAGGACCATGAGAAAGGTCTGTAGAAGTGGGTTTATTTCATAATGCACGCAGTCTCAGCTGAATTTGCTACAGGGAAAGACAATGGGCTGAAAAGGTGTAGGATTCATTGGCCCCTGTTTTCTCTGGGCCCTCATCTTGCCCAGCTGAGCTTTTCATTTCTGCTCACCTCTTTCAATGCCCCTGCGAACACTCAGCCTCTGGAGGTCATGGCCGTCAGTAACTATCGCCCAGTCGTCGGTGCCAATGTCTGCCATCTTCATATCTCGCTCACTGGTGTTGTTGTAGTGGATGTATGGACACCAGGAGGTTTGGTCCAGTGGCCAGTTCACTGTCACGAATGTTGTTGCGTATACGGCTGTCATTTATCCGATTAACATGACTGAGCCAGCACAGGCAATGTTGGCTTCGCAATGAGTGTATGCTGATGTAATTAGCACTCCAGGTCATCTGAGCTGGTGACCTTGTCCGGCCAAGTGATGCCGGGGATACGTCTGAGACAGCGAAGGTGGAAACTGTTCAGTCTTTTATCCTGCCTGGTATATGTTATCTGGGCCTCACCATTTTAGGGGAGTGCACAGAGGATGTAGACTTGGTAAACTTGCAGTTTGGTGCTCTCAGTTAAGTTGCTGTTGTTCCACATTCTCCTGCTTAGCTTGGACACAACAGCTGCAGCTCTTGTGATGAGTGTCTGAATTTCAGCATCGTGACAGATTGTTGGTGATTGTGGAGCCTAGATATGTGAAGCTATCAGCTACCTCCAGCATCATATTGTCAATGCTGATAGATTAGAGTATGGCAACATCCTGGACCATGACATTTGTCTTCCTGATGTTGATGGTCAGATCAAACTCTTTACAAACATGACCGAATGTGTCCATTTGCCGCTGCAGGTGTACCTCAGTAAGGGCTGTTGGTGCAGCATTGTCAGCAGCAAGCAACCATAGGGTTCCATTGTTGCCTTGTCATAATTGATCTTACCCTAAGCATTGTGATGGAAAGAGGAGATCTCATAGAGCAGCTTCGGCAGGCAGCCAATTTTCTGCAGCAGCTTAAATAGACCACCTCTGCTCACACGGTCGAATGCCTTGGTGAGATCGATGAATGCAATATACACTGGTTTCTCTTGTCACGGCATTTCTCTTGCAGCTGCCAGACTGAGAAGATCATGTCAATTATAGATCTTCCAATTCTGTAACCGCACTGGGATTCAGGGTGGATTCGTTCAGCCAGGATCTGCAGTCTGACTAGGGCAACCTGGGTAAATACCTTTCCCATGATGCTCAGCAGGGAGTTGCAGCCGTAGTTTTTGCAATCACTGCGGTCATCCTTGTTCTTGCACAGAGTAACAATCTTTGCAGCAGCTATCATATGACGTACTGCGACCCCCCCCCCCCCCACCCCCATCCGTCCAGCAGACAGAGAGGTCCACGCACATGCTCAGGAGTGCTGGTTTCCTGTGCTTGATGAGTTCCAGTAATGGAGCATCAGCACCTGGAGCTTTGCCCATGACAAGTGAGTCAATATATTTGCTAAGCTCCTCCATTGTGGGTTTGATATCCGGTCATAACAGGCAGGCTTTCTAAGGTGTCTAGATCTTCGTCAGTGACAGTGTTCTCCCTGGAGTGCAACTCAAGTTAATGTTCCACACATTTCTTAATGCAGTCAGTGATGATGCCCCCTCCCCCACCCCCCTGCCCTTGTTTTCACTGGAGCCATTTTCTTTGCTGATAGACCTGTTGCCTTATTGATCCCTTCAGACATGCCTCTTGCACTCAGTGTGTCAAATGACAGCTGGATATTCTGGCAAGGTTGTAAGCAGTAGTCATTGGCTATTGGACTGTACTCTTGAGAGGCTCTTAGTGCGTTCAGAGTCTTCTCACGTGGATCCCTCTTGTCATTAAACAGAGTGGACCATTAGGCTTCAATGACAAGTTTCAACACCGTGATGTTAACCTTGAACCAGTCAGCACTTTTCCACTCTTGCTTCTCACACGTTGAGAGTGTGGTATTGTAGATGGTGTCTCACACTATGTCCCATTTTGCATCTGCATTCTGTCTGGGAATGCCAGAGATAGCCTATTCAATTGAGTCAAGGAACTGGTGTTTTTTTCTCTAAATAGGTGGCATGGCTGACACTGATACAAAGGCAGCATTCCTGCTTTGAATGAGAAAGCTTCAAGCATTGCATCCTCACCCTGGTGTACACCAGGGAATGGCCAGTGTCACAGTCAGTGCTGTGGCAGCAGTTGAGAATGTGGTGGGGGGGAGGGGTATCTCTGTGTCCATGGGGTGGCGGGAGGTCACCCCTGGGCGCAAGGAGCCATTGTGAGCTTAGGTCACGTGTGCCAGCAAACTGTTTAAGCAACCAAGTGTGAAAGAATAGTTTTAATTTACTTCAGTGCACTGAGACTAATGAGGGTGAAAAAATAAGGCCTCCTAATCCCTACCCCAGAAGATTGCAAGTAAATACATGATTTGGTGTGCAAAGCTAGTGCGTCCAACAGGTTGATGCGATGTGTCTAGTATGTGGGTGAAGAGAGTGAGAATGCTTTTTGCTTTTGTGCATGTCAGTTTGCTTCTCATTTCCAGCCTACATGGCTGTGTGGTAGCAGCATACAAAAGAGAAGATGTGTAAGACCCTCACTGTCACTGCACAGCCTCTCCAGTCAGCAAGTACTCAGCTCCACCTCCTCGTGGAGACGCACGGAAACTGGATCCATCTTGGCTCCCAGGCTAAAGCATCGGAGGAAGCTGGGACGAGGTTTGTCTCCCAGAGACAAGCAGTGTGCAGGCCCATTGCCCCCCTGACACTCGTGAGCCAGACTTCCAGCTACAGGTGAATAATCTCCACTGCTTTGTGGTCTCTTTATCGAAGGAAGGGTATACTTGTCTCAGAGTGAGGCGCAAGTAATTCTCACAAGGTTGATCTCTGGGATAAGAGGCTATCCTCTGATGAGGCATTGAGTAGAATGGGCTTAAACCCTCTGGAGCGCAGAGAATTGACAGCAGCACGGTGGTGCAGTGGGTTAGCCCTTCTGCCTCACGGCGCCGAGGTCCCAGGTTCGATCCCGTTTCTGGGTCACTGCCCGTGTGGAGCTTGCACATTCTCCCGGTGTTTGCTTGGGTTTCGCCCCCACAACCCAAGGTGAATTGGCCACGCTAAACTGCCCCTTAATTGGAAAAAAATGAATTGGGTACTCTAAATTTATTTTTAAAAGGAAAAGAAAAAGTGAGAAGTGAATTGTTAAGAGGGTAGTTGCTGAATGTGGTACCGTGATCCTTTTAAGGGGATGAGTCCCCGGAGAGTCGTGACCCAATCAACCAATGGAGCCGGGACATGCAAACCCGGGGCTGGAGTCAGTTGGGAGTTTGGAGTCTCAGAACATGGTAGCTTTTATCTCACTCGCCATATAGAGTTTTTTACTTTGATAAATCGGTCATTTGTTAATCCATCTGGTGGTCATGCGTCTGTCAAGATACTACACCGAGAAACTGAGGTGATTTCATTGGTTGGAGACTTTAAAATTATGGCTGAGATAAAGGTGGTCAACTGTTTAGGACTGAGGTGAGGAACAGTTTCTTCACTCAGAGGGATGTAGATCTTTGGAAATGTCTCCAGGGAGCTGCCTGTGCCGAGTCAATGAGTATATTCAACTCTAAGATCAATAGCATTTTGCTCACAAAGGGAATTAAGAGAGACAAGGTGGGCCAGGGTACTAGGAGTTCAGCCAGGACCTTGTTGAATGGTGGAGTGGGCTGGATCAGCTGTATACCTTTGCCCTGCTCCTGTTTCTAATGTTCTTACCACAGAGGTGAGAGTATTATTGTGCAGTCTGCTCTGGCCTAGCTGACTTGAATATGGTGATGCTGCGGGGACCTGAAAATGGTGAGCATTCTACATGAAATGAAATGAAAATGAAAATCGCTTATTGTCACAAGTAGGCTTCAAATGAAGTTACTGTGAAAAGCCCCTAGTCGCCACATTCCGGCGCCTGTTCGGGGAGGCTGGTACGGGAATTGAACCGTGCTGCTGGCTGCCTTGGTCTGCTTTCAAAGCCAGCGATTTAGCCCTGTGCAAAACACATCCATACATAAATGAAGATGAAATTCAAGAAAAAAAAGGACACTTGCTTGTCGTGATTTGGGTGGGATGGACGAGGGTGGAGAGATTATGAGATCACATGTCCGTCTGCATTTGGGAGGGATGGCCACAACTGTGAAGGTTTTCATGTTCGATCAGCCTGTCGGCACTCACTGCTCGAGCTCTCGCACGCGGAACAGGCCGTTGGGACAGATACTGGAGGAACCCTTAGAACGATCTGGGAATGGAGATAAATAAAAGAGTTGCCATGTCTCCCGCTGCTCGCTATAGTTAATCTGAATATTTGCCCACATTAAGTCACAAATGCAAAGAGGACAATTGAAGGAGCAGACAGGATGTGTCTTTTCTTTGTTCTTTTAGAAGATTTTAGTTGAGACGGGCAGCATGGTCGGCGCAGGCTTGGAGGGCCGAAGGGCCTGTTCCTGTGCTATACCTTTCTTTGTTCTTTGTTATGGAGCTCCACAGCGTGAGGGAGCTGAGTTAACATACGCAGCTGGAGCTGAAAACACACCTCCGCCCCTCTCCAAACAGCCCTGTGTCTTTCAATCCAGCTCTATCACACTGTTGGGCTTGGTAACCCTGCCAAGAATGTTTCTTTAAATACAATAACTATTAATTATTGTTTAAACAAACCAAAATAAACAAACCAAACCAAAACAACGAAACAGCTAACAAAAGGATGTTCAAGTTTGTAATCATTATCCTTTCAATTGAATCTTCTGATGTGTTGGGTGCTCTGGATCCGCGGAACACATACAGGCCACCAACACTTAAAATAGTGCAACACTATTTTATTAAGTCAGAAACTGTTGAACATACTTTCACTGTGGGTTAACACGATGTTAGATTAAACTAACGACCTATGCCTGTCCGAACCAGTCTATGCACTCAGCACATGGTGAGGATCTGTGCTGTAAGCTGTAAGCTCTGTCCTTGTAGGAGGCTGCATCCCGAATGAGCGGGAACTCTGATGCCCCCTGTCTTTATAGAGAGTGTGCTCTAACTGGTGATTGGCTGCGGTGTTGATTGGTCTTGCTGTGTGTCCATCAGTGTGTGTGTATCTGCACCATGATATACTGGTGTATATTATGACATCCTCCACACAGAGAGTCATATTTTGTTTTGAGTAACTCTTACAGGCCCAGTTAATGGTCCGCGCATGTCCCTTTTCTGTATGGGACGTCTCCTGGTCAACATTCACCCCTCAACCAACATCCCCAAATAGATTCAATGCTTAATCGACTCATCATTGATAGGGGGTCACACAAAATGGCTGCCTCATTTGCAATGGTGATAGTCCAAGACAAATCTATGTTACAGACTCATGAAGGAAATGGAAATGTTGAAAATAGGGGATGGGTTTGACGACATGTCTTTCTTAAAACAAATGTGACTCATGACACCCTTTGACACGACCTGTGACCTCATCGAGCAAGGTTCTGTTGTGGCCTTATGGAGCCTTGTAAAATTCTCTTCCTATTACCGAGACTTTAACAACAAATAACCCTGATCTGTGAAGATTACTACTGGAACGCAGGTCCAACACCTAACTAGAACCTTCTGTGTGTTCAGCTGCAGTTCCTGGCCCAGCTACCAGAACATGCAATTGGATTATTTCCTTAAGCACAAGCCACAGGGCAGGATTTTGATGAAGTCTTCAACCAAAATTAGCCCCCATATTGGTTTCTGCCAAAGTGATTCAGCCAACCCTCAATAATCAAAATCAAAGGAGGCACAGTTTCGCTGCTAATGTTCACATTTGGTATAGTTGACTAACCATCTGATAATGAAATGTATCGTTTGGAATCACGCATCCATTTCCTTTGGTTTTCAAGTCAATCCCAAACAGATGACGGATTTATCCCAGACTGTGCAGATTCCAACATCCAGCCAACTATTTTCTTCAACGGAGAAATGTAAACAAAGGGCCAGGGCCTTGTGGTGCAAGACTCAGGGGATTAAGGGCAGCAGAGTTAGACGCTGGCATTCAACTCCATTCTCTGGGATGTTGTACCTGGTCTGTAGGGAGGAGGGGGAGGTTCTGCTACCTGTAAACAACCTATGGCAAGTAGGTCTAGGCAAGCCCAATATAAATTGACAAATTCAGCCCCAGAATAGAAAATCACGTCTGGTTCTGCTGATGGGGAAGTATTCCAAAGGTTTTGAGTGGTGCAGCGGAACACTGGTGAGAGAAAAAGAATTGGCATTGGTGCATTTTAGTAGGGCTGATGTATATTTTGGGGAAACAGCTGTATTTTTGTCCATTTTGGTCATTAGCCAGCTGCTTTTGAACAGGAAGTTCCTGGTTTCTTTTGTGCAAGCATTTGAACTATTTTAAACTTCCCAATCCAAGGGTTAATATCACCTAGGAGACTTTCCTGCTGATGTATCTGCTCTCACTGACTTCTACTTGAACCTTCTCCTCAGAAAAGGCAACAAAGACGCCCACCTCAGGTTGTCAGGGTCTTTCCTTAATTAGGTAGATCAGGGTCCAATGTGCTAACTCATTTCTGGCAATAGAGCAAGAGCGGGCGGATTTCCGACTTTCACAACCTCGGGATGTCCCACACCGCCTTGCATCAAAAGAAGTAGTTTTGCAGTGTAGTCATTGATCTAATGTCGGAAACATGGAAGCTGATTTTCACACAGCAAACCCAAACACCCCTCCCCCCAACCCCCACCCCCATCAAGAGAAACTTAATACTGAGCAGATAATCAGTTTGGATACACGATGTTGGGGGAACCAGGGATAGCTCCCGTTCCCTTCTTCGAAATATTACTGTGGATCCTTTACATCTACCTGAGAGGGCAGATAGGACAACGGTTTAACATCTTACTCTTCATTAGCTCTGTGTCGGTTATCTGTCTGATTACACTCGGGCTTGCAAGCATTTCAAATGTGTTCAAGATGCTCTGCATAGGAAAGTTGTAGTTGTGTGAAATGGTCGCCCCGTTTTCCAAGTAACAGCAATAACTGTCCAAAATTCATGCCATGCAGAGTGTTGTAGGATATTTTTGAGGAACATGACAAAGTGTTGTGTAAATATAAGACTACCCTTTTCTTTACCAGGTTTACAAGCACTTCAAACACAGGTTTGAAAGAGGCATCTGACACAGCGATACAGAGACAGCGTAACAAAGACAGCAGACATAAATTAAAATTGACAGATCGCCAGTGGGATATAGGTGCAACTTCACATTAGATTCAGGTTAAACTTTAATCCTCGGGGTGTTTATTTCGATGACAGGCTGACTGGACAGGCAGACACCTAGCAAGAGTTAAAAACCAAAGCTAGCAAGATTTGCACGCTGAAGTTGAAAAAACTGCCTCCTCTGCTCACCAAATTCTTAGCATCCTTCGTCTTGGCCCATCATGGACTGGGTTTCTGTT
Source organism: Scyliorhinus torazame (assembly GCF_047496885.1). Classification (NCBI taxonomy): domain Eukaryota; kingdom Metazoa; phylum Chordata; class Chondrichthyes; order Carcharhiniformes; family Scyliorhinidae; genus Scyliorhinus; species Scyliorhinus torazame. The sequence goes on from NC_092722.1 coordinate 46,301,560, forward strand.
GGATTAAATTGGAGGCCTTGGTGTACGTTGTATTGTTCAACCGGCCTATTCAACTCTGAGCCCTATCAATATCTTGTGACCAATGTTATAGAGATACACAACTGCTGCAGTTCGTGTGAGCGAAATTGGAATGCACAAGTCAGATCACATTGGAGTCAAGTCAACTGTATTACCCTGAGATTCTGCCTAATGCTGACTCTAACTCAGTCCCCTCTGCACTAGACTGCCAGAGGGACAGTGTAAAGAGCGCCAACAAATGGGGCAGGACACATGGGGGAATACAGTGTCCTCTCCTGAGGCTGAGGTCAAGGCCATTCTTTAACTTAATTGGCTGCAGGTCATGATCTGAAAGAGCTCGACACTCGTCTTGACAGCAAAGTGGGAAATGATTCCGTATCCCAATTTTCCTCTCACACCTTAATGAAACAGTACACACTAGTATTTTACATCTCACAGAGCCGTGCAGAGACATGTGTGCAGTTATTTACAGAGTTTTACAATGTCTACACCACACTTCAGCTCCCAACTCCTAATACCTTCCATTTGTCTGTTTACTTTCCTCTGAGTCAACACTCAGGCTTAGCCAGTAGAACTCAGTGGGCATAGTTCAGATACTAGACTCAAATAATCAAACACAGAACAATTGAACATGACACTCACCTCTCCGTTTGAGACCACAAATAATATATACTGTATGAATGGTGCTTCCAAAAGAGAAACAGTTAGCCTCCCTGCTGCTTATCGCTCATTATAATACAGTTTCAACTTTGAACATATTATAGAGGTATAATTAAAGAAGCTAAATCCACTGCTCCCATTTCAGTGACATGATTAAATTCAAATGAGAAGACTTTAAAAGTAAAAGCACACCAATAAAACCTCTTGATTCAGGCAGGCTATGCACTCAGCCAGTCATGAACCTTCATTGCCTCCTACTGACCCTTGTTCACCTCCATGAATCTCCACTGGCTCTCACTGACCCTTGTTCAGCACCATAAACCTTCATCGGCTCTCACTGACCCTTGTACATCCCATGAATCGTCACTGGCCCTTACTGACCATTGTTCGCACTCATGAACCTTCACTGGCCAAAGAATTGACCCTTATTGACTTCAAGTGGCCTCTACTTGCTCCCACGGAGCTTCCTTGTCCATCAGGCAAGTTTCCAACTAAAAGCATCAACCACACATAAGAACATAAGAACTAGGAGCAGGAGTAGGCCATCTGGCCCCTCGAGCCAGCTCCGCCATTCAATGAGATCATGGCTGATCTTTTGTGAACTCAGCTCCACTTTCCAGCCCGAACACCATAACCCTTAATTCCTTTATTCTTCAAAAAACTATCTATCTCTATCTTAAAAATATTTAATGAAGGAGCCTCTACTGCTTCACTGGGCAAGGAATTCCATAGATTTACAACCCTTTGGGTGAAGAAGTTCCTCCTAGACTCAGTCCTAAATCTACTTCCCCTTATTTTGAGGATATGCCCCCTAGTTCTGCTTTCACCCGCCAGTGGAAACAACCTGCCTGCATCTATCCTATCTATTCCCTTCATAATTTTATATGTTTCGATAAGATCCCCCCTCATCCTTCTAAATTCCAACGAGTACAGTCCCAGTCTACTCAACCGCTCCTCGTAGTCCAACCCCTTCAGCTCTGGGATTAACCAAGTGAATCTCCACTGCACACCCTCCAGTGCCAGTATGTCCTTTCTCAAGTAAGGAGACCAAAACTGAACACAATACTCCAGGTGTGGCCTCACTAACACCTTATACAATTGCAGCATAACCTCCCTAGTCTTAAACTCCATCCCTCTAGCAATGAAGGACAAAATTCCATTCGCCTTCTTAATCACCTGTTGCACCTATAGCCCAACTTTTTGTGACTCATGCACTAGCACACCCAGGTCTCTCTGCACAGCAGCATGTTTTAATATTTTATCATTCAAATAATAATCCCTTTTTCTGTTATTCCTACCAAAATGGATAACCTCACATTTGTCAACATTGTATTCCATCTACCAGACCCTAGCCCATTCACTTAGCCTATCCAAATCCCTCTGCAGACATCCAGTATCCTCTGCACTTTTTGCTTTACCACTCATCTTAGTGTCATCTGCAAACTTGGACACATTCCCCGCCGCCTGTGAAATCATAGGGCTGGACTTTCTTAAAGGAGACACGAAGTGGGGCCAGGATAGTTTGTGACATCGCAAACCCATGAAGGAGGTCTGTGCCCACCTGTGCAGGCTCACTGTCTGCAGGAGCAGGCTTCAGGCGGCATACTAGGAGGCATGTGGATTGGGAGGCTGGCAGGCCAGAAGGCCCACCTCCATTTACTGGGCCATTGGCCCAGCTGTAAATCATTATTGTTAGACCCTCAAGCCCTGACCCTTCATTCAAAATCAGAACCCAATGAGTTAAGGAGAATTAGATCAGCCCACCACCCCATAACGTCTAACTCTCTTCTCAATTTAACTATGGTTTGCAATTATGCTGGAAAGCTTTCTTTGCCTCGGGCAATGTTGTGACAAATCAGATAGCTCACCTGCTACAAACACGTTCATGAAAAGACAGCAGCTGTTTTAGGTACATTGCAGCGATGCTTTGAGACACAGCCCCCATGTACCATTATAAACATGCTCAACATGGTAAGTTCACACTGTCAGCAACTCACACTTGATGACAGGCTGAATGTACTTCAGCATATCTCGCAGCTCAGCAGCTTGTCCAAATGAAATTAAACACTGAATGGTAATTAATTCTCAGCTTTACGCTGTAAAACTGTGCGGTTCCATTGTGCTTACGAACCAGAATCCTGTGGCACATACACACACACACAAACGTGAAAACACACATACACATGTATGCACGCATACCTACACACACAGATGCACGTGTATATACACACACACACACATAGACCCGCACGCACGTGCACACATATACATGTGCTCGCACAAAAATACACACACACATGTGCACTAAGCATCTATCTTCGCAACTTATCTTATCTTAGCATCTAAGCAACCCCCCCACCCCCGTTGCTCAACAACTTTCATCGTCCCTGTTTGCAGCGCTTTCTCGGCATGTGATGGAAGGACAAAATCACTGTTAATTAGGCAAATCTACCCAAATCTACTCACCTCCACCTCATGTGCGAAGTTGGGGCTGATATGGCTGTAGGTGGTGCATAGAGCGCACCTTACACGGGCGAGGATGAGCTGGCTCTTTGAGGGGGTAGAAGAATGTGAACATTGCAGGGGGGGGGGGGGGGGGGGCGAACCACGTTCATAGGTTTTGTTCCTGTCCAAAGCTGGAGGATTACTGGAAGGAGGTGTTTAGTGTAATCTCTAAAGTGGTGCACGTGAAACTGGACCCGGGCCCTCGGGAGGCCATATTCGGGGTGTCGGACCAGCCGGGGTTGGAAACGGACGCGGAGGCAGATGTTGCAGCCTTCGCCTTGGTTGATAGCCCGAAGGCGGATCCTGTTAGGGTGGAGATCAACCCCTCCGCCCTGTGCCCTGGCATGGCGGGGGGGGGGGGGGGGGGGGGGGGGGCCTGCTGGAATCCTTGATGCTTGAAAAGGTCAAATTTGAACTGAGGGGAAGGATTAACGGGCGTTTTCATGATGCACTTTCGAGAATTGGATCACATCGAACATTAGGGGGGTTGGGGGCTGGAAGGGGGACTGTATGTGTTAATGGCGACTATGGGTGATTCCTGATTCCTCTTTGTCATTTGTTTATGTTAACATGCGGGCTAATGTTTGGGGGTTTGGTGGGAGGATGGGATTGTTGTTATTGATGTGGGAATTGACATTAGATTCATTACTGATTATTGTTTATTGTTGGGTGTAAATTTGGGAGAAAATGTGAAAAAGGAGAATAAAAACATATTTTCAAAAAATAGAATGTTGGCACTTAGCAAGCAGAGGTTACTTCGCTGGCTCAGGGCATGTTTACTGAATTGACGTGAGGGTATTCCAAAAAGTTTTCTGTACAGCAAGATAGCCGAAGACAGAAGACCAGTAGGATGGCCAAAGGTCCGCCTGAAGGATGCTTGTAAGTCTAATGTGTCGGCCTTAAACACTGACTCTCACGCCTGGGAGGGACAGAGGAAAATGGTGACATCCTCTGTGGGCCAATGCGTGCCACCATGACGATAGGTGCCGACAGTGACTTGGCAACTGATGCAAACCCGCAACAGCAACTGATAATGCAACACTCGTGGCAAGACCTGCCTCTCACAGATTGGTCTCAACATCAAAAGTGAATTTATCTCATTGCCAGTCGATGTCTATCATCTTGTGGAGTTGGAAGGACACCAATTACAATATTTTTCATTTGACGAGGACTCGCTCATCACATTCAGCAATATATTCATGTTCAACCTCCTCTTCCTGATTGCCCAGAATTAAATGTTTCTCTCTTCTGTTTTGTTAACCACGTATCCATAGATGTTTGAAGCATTTCCCTGTCTGACATCTTCTTCTTTTGCAGTCACTCGCTGACGAGTATGATTCATAGAATCTCCACCATGCAGAGGCCCATCGAGTCTGCATGACCCTCCGAAAGAACACACCACCCAGGCCCATACCTGCAATCCCATAACTTAACTTGCACATCTTTGGACTGTGAGAGGAAACCGACGCTCCTGGAGGAAACCCACGCAGACACGGGGAGAAAGTGCAAACTCCTCACAGTCACCCAAGGCCAGAATTGAATCCGGGTCCCTGGCGCAGTGAAGCAGCAGTGTTAACCATGGTGCCATCATGCCACCCATAATTGTCCACCTAAGAAACTCCATTGGTTCTGTGTGTAAGCCCAATCCTCGAGCAGCATCTTCGACCGCACCCGTGGCAGGTGTTTCCGGGAGGTGGCATCGGTCCTTGGACTCCAGATCGCTGGCATTCCTTTCTCAGGCTCGTTTTACAAGCCTCCTCTTGCCTTCCGGTGTCCTTGAAAAATTGTGATCCTTCAATCAGGAGGATCCTCCAAGTAGGTATTTTCTGGCATTGACATTAATGTTGCATTTCTTGAGGTAAACCTTCAGGGTGTCTTTGAAGTGCTTCCTCTGTCCTCTTGTTTTGAAGCCTTCTTTGTGATGGGAAAAGAAGATTTGCTTTGGCCGTCGGGACAAGTTGCCTTCTTGAACCACCACAGTCCATGTGGTGTAGGTACACCCACTGTGCTGTTAGGGAAGGAGTTACAGGAATTTGACCCAGCGACAGTGAAGGAACAGAGGTATGCTGACTTTAGGTGTACTGACTGTCACACCGCGATAGCTATACTGACTGTTACAATACACTCGCCAATACTGACTGTAGCAAAGCACTGCAAAATGGCTGATTTTCCATTCCAACACAAATGGAAGCCTCCATCTGAGTGCCCATTACATGTTCAAACTGCTGCCACCATGGCTGAGGAATAGTGTGCCAAGGGGATTGCTGTGTGTTACAGCAGCTTAACAATCTGTCCTCCAACACATTTGGAGAAACTCACCTGGGGATCATTTGTAACAACATAATTACTGAGACACTGCCCCTAGCTGGGGAAATTACAGAGGATTTGTGGGAGCACAAATCTACTGTTCTCAGGGTTTGCCCTCCCACCATTGACCTTGCGAATGACCTTGCTAATGGTTGGGGTGGGGTATTGTTCTTCCTGTTATAAAATATGTGGTCAGCTGTGCTTAGCACTGGAGCATTGAGTTCCAAAATGGCACCACTGGTGTCAAATCAGCACTGCATACCATTGGGAACATAGGAACACAGGGACATAGGAACTCAGGAGCATAGGACTTAGAAACAGGACCATCGCCGTGCGCATGTGCGGCCACGGACCTGGCCATTCTCCGGCCATTTTCGGCGTGGGAGCCAGAGGTTTACCCCCCGCCGCTTCTAGCCCCTCACCGGAATCGGTGAGGGTTCGTGGCCGATTTTGGCATCGTAAAACGCCCACAGATTCTCCGTTTCAGCCGGCATTTAGCCTCTGAAATGGAGAATCCAGCCCAGGGACTGTCGCTGAAGGAACAAAATCATTCCATTCCGGCGCAACACCGCAACATTACTGTGAAAGATTCTGCAAGTAGATGACAGTGCTGTGGATGGGATTGTTCTTTACTGGAAGTACAAGAATCGGAGAAACTAAGACAATCACACACTTTGGATGCTGTTCAAATATGTGACCACAGATTTAGTTCATGTGGAGTGACAATTGGCAGTTGTAGTGATCGTGTTATGAGTTTCGTAAACAGGACAGAGGAATTAAATCCTCGTGACTCTACCAATGACCTAAGTAGAAGCAAATGTATTAAGCAATCCTCCTACATTACAATTTTTGGGCACAGCAATGCGAGTTTTCTTCCAAAGGGATCAGACTCCGAGGTGGCCAGATGACCATATTTTAGGCTCAAGAGAACATATTTGAAAGTGAAGGAGTAATGCCCTTGCTTATGACTGCCCGGTGATTTTGATCTCTGTCTCTCAGCACAGCACCATCACTTAATCTCCCTGCTCCTGAGTTTAAAGGGACCTCACATTTCACAGGTCCCAACTCTCCTGTCTGGTCTCATAGAACCATAGCATTGTACAGCACAGAAGGAGGCCATGTGACTGATCATGCCCATGCTGGCTCCCTCACAAACATTCCAATTCATTCCACTCCCCTGCACTATTTCCACTTTATCCAAATCCCTTCAGTGACTGTCAAATCTGCTTTTGCCACCTTCCCGATCACAGCACTTTCCCAGATCGCAACATCCCGTTACGGGAAATAAAATTCTCCTCATCACCTCCCAATTTAACTCACCAATTGTCTTCAATTTGTATCCTTTCAATACCAACTCCACCTGCTTCCCCCAGCAGCAACAGTGGCCGGGATTTTCTAGCTCCCCCACTGCAGATGTGGCGAGCCTTCCAATGTTCATTGACTCCAGCGGGATTGGAAGACCATACCGGTGGGAGAGACTCCAAAATCCCATCCAGTATCACTCCATCCACTTGATCAAAACCCTCATTTGAAATATTTTCCCCACTTTTCTAGCCATCATGGAATAAGGACACATGTTTCGGGCTGTTCTACATTTCAGACAGTAAACCTCAGTGGGCTTTTCCTCTGCATTGGGCATCACAACAAAGGCCAACTATGCCCTTGTCTAACATGGGTATGGCCACATTTCTGGAACAGTAATTTGGAAAAGGAGTAAGAGGCCTGAGGCCAGTTAAGCTACTCCTGACATTGTTACAACTGGGAAGTGCTAACACTGCAAACTAGGTTTTGAACCTGAAACCCAGAGCGAATGGACATGCTGGATAATTACAGGGGGCTGGATTCTCCACCAGCAGGATGCTTCATTTTGCCGTCAGCCCGGGGGTTTCCCAACGGCGTGGGGCTGCCTTATTGACCAGCCGGTGTAACGGAGCATCCTGCTGGCGTGCTGAAACAGAAATCTGGCTCGGTGGGGTGGGGAATCCAGCCCAGGGCCTCCACCCATTCAAGTATGTTTCATTTAAGTGCCAATTCACCTCCGAGTCGCACATCAATCTAACTTGGAATTATATCACTGTTCCTTCACTGTCGCTGGGTCAAAGCACTGGAACTCCCTCCCTAACAGCACTGTGGGTGTACCTACACCACATGGACTGCAGCGGTTCAAGAAGGCAGCTCACCACCATATTGTCAATATCATTTATTCAGGCCTTGCCAACAATGCTCATATCCCATGAAAAAGTGGGGGAAAAAGCATTGAAATGTGGCTTGTTTAATTGGTGACAGTCACAAGTGTAAGGATCTTTCCTGATTATTCTCTTACTTCCCCTTTATTTTTGCTGTTATCATTTTGACCCATAGATGCTTAGTGGACATGAATCTTCAAGTCGAGCAGCAGTGAGAGTGAGGTATTCAAAACGTTGCAACATAGTACATGGAGAACTCAGACTTTGTGGCACCCAGGTGATAGGATTCGACTGGTTGGCTGGTGGCCAACGAATTGACCAAAAGGCCGTATTCTGCCCGGTAACAGCTGGTGATTGGGTCCTGTCTGAGTGGGCTGATTTTCAGAGAGCCAGGGGAAATTGAGTTTGGATACTGGACACTCAAGGGAAAGGGCCTGCTCTCTCCCTCGTGTTTTCGCCAGAAAAGCTGCTGTATTTCTGAAACTGCAGAGACCTGACTGAATCGACAGTGAAAATCATTACAGACTGGAAAGCAGAAATCTAATCCTGAAAGCTGAGATTGAAGGAAGAGAAAACTGCATAGCTGTACACAGAATCTGCATGAATTTACAGTGAAAACTTCAATCGGAAAGCCTGGATTGAAGTAAAGTGCTAGAAACACTTTGCTTCAATCCAGGAGGAGTTGGTATTGAAAGGATACAAATTGAAGACAATTCACCTTTTATCACTTTTATCTTTTACCTACATGTCATTTTTACACTCCTCTCCTCCTCTCTATGTTTACCTGTCTTGTGTATGTGTGTAGAGGGTAGGGCAAGTTAAAGTGGGGGATTAGAAATTAGATAATAGTTAACCAGTTGTATTTGCTGCACATTTCATTTTAGTTCCTGTTACTAATAAAAAGTAATTGTGTTTAAATTTACAAACCTGGTGACTGTAATTATTGAGCAGCCAAGAGCCAAAGACTTTGGGTCTTTTTCTAAGAATTATTGGCTAATTCAATTGTGTTGCGATTCTGGGTCAAGCGGGGCTGGAACTAGCCCAGGGTGTCAGAACACATGGAAAAATTCTACAGATGGAATTCTTCATGTATTCTCTCTCCAGGTGCCATACCCCAAGAGGGTATGGGTGATCATGGACTTGGATGAGTCCACGATTAGGCTTGGCAAAGTATTGCAGTGGTACACCATTGCATTCTGCAGTATGACTGACTCCCACCCTTACTGCCCAGCGTTAGGCATGTAGGACGGATCTGCAGGCTGATAACCAACCTGTTTAACCACATTATGCAACCTGCAATGGTCATCAAGTCCTGAAGTGGAACTTGAACCCAGAGTTTCAAAACGGGGCAGGGACACTACCACTACACCACAAGGCCTCCTGCTTCATGCATTAGAGATCCTATTTGGCTCTAATAGGCCGCGGGAGCTTGGGGGGGGGGGGGGATGCGGAGGGATTGTCTGAGAGGTTTGCAGAAGGGGCGGCATGGTGGCACAGTGGTTAGCACTGCTGCCTCACAGCTCCAGGGACTCGGGTTCAATTCTGGCCTCGGGTGACTGTCTGTGTGGAGTTTGCACTTTCTACCAGTGTTGGCGTGGGTCTCATGTGGATGTTCCGGTTTCCCCCCACAGTTCAAAGATGTGCAGGTAAGGTGGATTGACCACATTAAATTGCCCTTACTGTCCTTAAGGGTGGGTAAGATTACTGGATTGCGGGGATAGGGTGAAGGCGTGGGCTTAAGCTCTTTCCAACGGCCAGTGCAGACTCGATGGGCCGAGTGGCCTCCTGCTGCACTCTCGGGAGTCAAAGAGTCCCAAATGCTCTCGGTGCGCAGGGTCCCAAGATTCTTAATCCTGCTTTGCTGGGACCTCCTTTCTTTTTACTATTGTATTTGTGGGATGTAGGCTTTGCTGGCTAGGCCAGCATTTGTTACCCATCCGTATTTGCCCTTGAGTAGATGGTGGTAAGATGCCTTCCTGAACTGCTGCATTCTCTGTGGTGTAGGTACACCCCCAGCACTGTTTGGGAGGGAGTTCCAGGATTTGAAACCAGCGACAGGGAAGGAAATGGTGATATGTTTCCAAATCAGGATGGGGAGTGACTTGGAGGAGAACTTGCAGGTGGTGGTGTTCTGTATCTACTCCCTCCCTTGTCCTTCTGGGTGGTAGGGGCCATGTGTTTGGGAAGTTTATGAAAGTTAATTCCATGGTGGTCAACCTGGATATGAGTCATGAAGGAAAAAAACGGTGGCTGGGATTCTCCGTTCTGGAGTTCCCGCCAGCAGAGAATCGGGACTATGCTGGCTCTGGAAGTGGGGCCCAGGTGCGAGTCCCGAGATCCAGCGGCAGGCCCCCCTACCCCCATGCGACACAAATCGTGCCCCTCCTCCCCACCAGCGACATGTAGGGGAGTCCTCCCACCCTACCATGGGAATAACAGGTAACCCCATGCAGCACACATGCTGTTAAGGGATTTGGAGCCCTTTTACGTGTTCTTAACCGTCGAAGAAGCCTCTAACACTTGCAACAGCCGCTGGTTTAAAGACTTCTGTCTCAGGCAGCAGATGTTAGGGAAGGGTTACTGAAAACCCTGTGATTTTTTTCACTCTACTGCCTGGACTGCTCTTCAGCTTTCAGGCAGGGATGACTGATCGGAGATTTGTGTTGGATGAGGTCTGATGGGGGTCTCCAATGGAAGTCTATAATGGGGAGGTCGATGGGGGTCTCTGTAGGGGGTCTGATGGGGGTCACTGATGAGGGTCTCTGATGGGGGGTCTGAGGGAGGAGGTGGGGGGGGTGTAAGCCAACCCCCAGGACCCTTGTGGGATCACCCCTCTGCAGCCTGACAGCGACAGAGGGGCACTGCATCAGTGCCCCACCCACCTTGACCCCTCCCTCGGGCTCCACAGGAGTTGTGCTTGGCCAACCTCGCACCAAAGTCCCCTCCCCACCCCGATGGAGGTCCCGATGAGGGGGTCAGAGCATCACGATGGGGGGTGAGGGGGTCGCCCAGGCATCAAGCCCATTAACTGCATGCAGATGCACGCTTAACATCGATTTACATGCTCCCACTGGTGCGGGGCAGGTAGCGCGCTGCCACTGCCGACGGGGGATCAAAGCATAGCAACGGTTTTGGCACCGGCTTTTCAGGCGACCTTCCATTCTCCGCCCGATTGCCAATCCCGATACCGCGTCGGGCAATGAAGAATCCACCCCAATGGGCTGTGAGTGAGTGGAGCGGACTACCTGGACCACAAATGTCAGAGTAATATTGTAAAATAATCTGTATGAAAGATTGTTTATCCATCCAGCCTAATCCTGGCTTTGGACCATTTACGTGTTCTATTTCGTATTCGTCTCCAACTCACTCAATTTCCTAAGAGATGAGAAATGTGAGGATGTGCTCCTGAGAAAAGGAAGGCTCTGGGCCAATTGCCCAGTCTCCTTTTTTTAATAAATTTAGAGTACCGAGCTCTTTTTTTCCAATTAAGGGGCAATTTAGCATGGCCAATTCACCTACCCTGCACATCTTTGGGCTATGGGGGTGAGACCCATTCAGACACGGGGAGAATGTGCAAACTCCATACGGACAGTGACCCGGGGATGGGATCGAACGCGGTCCTCGGCACCATGAGGCAGCAGTGCTGGCCACTGCGCCACCGAGCCATCCGTCCAGTCTCAATCAGCCTTGACCGCTTGGATTCCACAGATGATATTCCTCGCGCATCTCCTGCAGGCCCGCTCCCCAATAACTGCTTGTCTAAAGTTTCTCCACACGTTGAATATCAGGATACTTAGGGAGGCCAATTGCCTCTAACCTGGGGAGGGGGGTGGCTATCTCAACACCAATTGGAAACGTGAGCCTTTGCTAACGTTCCCTGACTCGAACTCTCCAGAACTAGCTGTGCCCCTAGCCAAGCTGTTCCAGGAGAGCAACAACATTGGCATCCACCTGACAAAGTGGAGAGTTATTCCAGTGATCTGGGATAAATACAGGATAAATCCAATCCAGCCAATTACCGCTAAGGCTGCCAACACTCTAGGAATGCCCGGGAGACGCGCGTATTCGGCATCAATCACCCGGTGGCTATTAAAAGTGATCCGGGAGACTTTAACGTGGATAATTCTGTGATTCCAATCTGCAGCTCGTCATCCCCAGCCACAGACTGTTCATGAATTAGGGATGGGCAATAAACGCTGGCCGAAACAGCAATGCTCATGTCTTATGACAGAATAAAAATATATACATTGGACTAACCAGGAGAAAACATGGAAATGGCCAAAATGGATAAAGGAAATTCTATTTTGACTTGTGGGAAGCCTGAGTGTCTCTCTCATGTTCCTCACTTGAAGAATACCCTCCCCTATACAATATACAAGCTCCAACTTAGAATCTAATTGCTTATTGTCACAAGTAGGCTTCAATGAAGTTACTGTGAAAAGTCCCAAGTCGCCATATGGGTAGGGTGCTCTTTCCAAGAGCCGGTGCAGACTCGATGGGCCGAATGGCCTCCTTCTGCATTGTAAATTCTATGGTAAATGCTGGAAATGTGAAATGAAAATAAAGAATTCTGGATAAACTCAGCAGGTCTGGCAGCACCTGTGGAGAGAAACAGAGTTACCCGACAGGTATAAATTACCCTTCTATTCCTGCAGTACAGTCCTGTAGAAGAATCAGTTAGATCCAAAACGATTCAGCCAAATGGTGCATGGTGCAGAGCCAGCGCAACGGGTGAATCCAGTGAGAGAACCAAAACGGGCTTTGCGACGGGCCGATCAACTTGCTCCGCCCGGCGCGGTCTTATATGTCCTTATATTAATGACCTGGAAGAAGGAACTGAAGGCACTGTTGCTAAGTTTGCAGATGATGCAAAGATCTACAGAGGGACAGGTAGAATTGAGGAAGCAAGGGGGCTGCAGAAGTATTTGGACAAGCTAGGAGAGTGGGCAATGAAGTGGTAGATGAAATACAATGTGGAAAAGTGTGAGGTTATGCACTTTGGAAGGAGGAATCTAGGCATAGACTATTTTCTAAATGGGGAAATGTTTCGGAAATCAGAAGCACAAAAGGACTTGGGAGTCCTTGTTCACGATTCTCTTAAGGTTAACGTGCATGTTCAGTCGGCAGTTAAGAAGGCAAATGCAATGTTAGCATTCATGTCAAGAGAGCTAGAATACAAGACCAGGGATGTGCTTCTGAGGCTGTATGAGGCTCTGGTCAGACCCCATTTGGAGTATTGTGAGCAGTTTTGGGCCCCGTATCTAAGGAAGGACGTGCTGGCCTTGGAAAGGGTCCAGAGGAGGTTCAGAAGAATGATCCCTGGAATGAAGAACTTGTCATATGAGGAACAGTTGAGGATTCTGGGTATGTACTCGTTGGAGTTTAGAAGGATGAGGGGGATCTTATTGAAACTTACAGGATACTGCGAGGCCTGGATAGAGTGGACGTGGAGAGGATGTTTCCGCTGGTAGGAAAAACTAGAACCCGAGGGCACAGCCTCAGACTGAAGGGACGATCCTTTAAAACACAGATAAGGAGGAATTTATTCAGCCAGAGGGTGGGTGAATCTGTGGACCTCTTTGCCGCAGAAGGCTGTGGAGGCCAAATCACTGAATGTCGTTAAGACAAAGATAGATAAGTTCTTGATTAATAAGGGGATCAGGGGTTATGGGGACAAGGCAGGAGAATGGGGATGAGAAAAATATCAGCCATGATTGAATGGCGGAGCAGATTCGATGGGCCGAGTGGCCTAATTCTGCTCCTAAGTCCTATGGTCTTATGGTTTTATGCAGATGACATGTTGTTGTATATTCCAGAGCCGAGCTCATCGGTGGGGAGCATAATGAGTTTGCTTCAGAGATCTGGGACGTTTTCAGAGCACCAATTGAATTTAGAGAAAAGTGAGCATTTTATGGTCTCCCTCTGGGAGCGGGGGTGGTGGGGACTGCCATTCCGTCTGGCAGCATCTCACTTTAGGTATTTGGGGGTTCAATTTCACTAGCTTGGTGGAGAGGGTGATGGCGGATTTGCTCAGGTGGGATAATCTTCCTATGTTGTTGACAGGCCAGGTGCAGGCAGTAAAGATGGATGTTTTGCCGCGATTCCTGTTTTTGTTTCAATGCCTGTCGGTCTTTTTGCCCCAGGCGTTTTTCAGAGGGGTGGACAGGCTGATCTTATTTGTTTGGGCGGGGAAGGTGGGCAGGATTAGGCAGGCAATACTGCAGAGGCTACAGTAGGTGGGGGGAGGGGGATAGGCCTCACAAATTTGCTTATTTGCTGTATTATTATTGGACGGCAAATGCAGAGAAACAGGGCTGGAGCAGGGAGGGGGTCTTTGTGGGTGAGGATGGAGGTGGGCTCTTGCAGGGGTTCAGGACTGTGGGCTCGAGCTGGGGAGGAAGGATGCAAGGTTCTGGGGATGGGAAGAGAGGGGGATTAAGGAAATGAAGGATCTGTTTCTGGGAGGGCGATTTGCAAGTTTGGAGGAGTTAGGCGGGAGGTTTGTGCTGTCGCGGGGTGAAAGCTTTAGGTATATTCAGATGTGGGACTTTGCGAGGAAGGTCTTCCTGACAGCATCTGCCTCCTCGATGCTGGAGGCGATGTTGTCAGCCGGGGGGTTGGAGAGGGGGGTTGTCTCGGCAATTTGCAGCAGGATTTTAGAGGATGATGGGGTGTCCATATCGGGGGGTTACAGTTTAGTGGGAGGAAGAATTGGGGGCAGCGCTGGAGGAGGGATTGTGGTGTGAGGTACTGCAGAGCGTGAATGCCTCAACTTCATGCGACAGCTCACTCTAATATCTGTTCCCAAGATCTAACCAAGGCGTGGGATCTAACGCTCTCGCCTTGGAGAACGCAGGCGAGTGCCATTCAGTGCTGGTCTCCACAAATGGGGACCAAATGAAACGGCACTTGTGGGGGTCTCCCAGGGGATCAGAGATCCCCAGGTGCATGCCCTCTAGGCAGGGTGGCATCCTGGCACTGCTGGTGCCACCAGGGCACCCTGGCACTGCCAGCCTGGCAAGGTCACCTAGGTGCCAACCTGGGACTGCCAAGGTGCCAATGTGGCAGGGGCACTGCCATGGCACCAAGATGACACTACCAAGGTGCCAAGCTAGCATTTTGTGCATGGCGGTGATTGGGCAGGTGCCCTCCACATGGGGTGGCGGGGGGGCCGGGAACCTCCTTCTATTAAGTTGGGGTTTGGGGGGGGGGGGGTCTAGTCGGGGGCGTCCCGATCTCTCAGTGCACTGAAGAGATCCGGTGAGCAGATCTCCTCAGTGCACAAAATGGGACGAAGTGCGTCCTCGGACATATGTTCCCCGCTGAGGCCCCCGAGCTACCCGGTTGGTGTTAGATAGAGGTATGTTTCTTGGCTCTCTGAGTGCCAGGAAACACCCAGCTAATCGCTCATGCACTACAGGATGCTGTTCCATTTGGGTAGATCATGCCCTATATCTTCTTGTAACCTCCTTATGCCCTCTTCACAACTTATTTTCCTAACTTGGCAGCCATCCCTTCAATTGCTTCATTCAAATCATCCATATAAATTGTGAACAGTTGAAGCACACCACTAGTTACATTTTGCCAACCTGAAAAAGACCCAATAATGCCTATTCTCTGCTTCCTGTTAGTCATGCCTCTATCACATGAGATTTTATTTTACGCAATAACCTTTGATTTGGCACTTTATCAAATGCCTACTGGAAATCTAAGTACAGTACATCCACCTGTTCCCTTTTATCCCCAACACAGGCTACTTCCTCAATGAACTCCAGTAAGTTAGTTAAACATGATTTCCTTTTCATGGGATATAATTACTGAATAACCTGTATACATAAAAATAACCTGTATACATTTGATTGATATTTGGAAGCACTTGGGATTGAGGACAGTATTGATCTTGCCTGTGATGCCTCCCCAGAATGAATAGCTTGCAGACATTCACTGTCCAGGGCTATTATGAAGAATGGCAACTTATACAAGATGCTAGAGCACTGCACACCCCATGGTGTCACTGATCAGAAGATGCATCGGTAAAGGAGTATTCTCAAGGAAGGTTGGGTGAGAAAATAAAGTCTTCTGTTGAGGTGATTGTTTGCATAGGATTTACTCCAGAACGTAAGGATCTTTTCCTCCATTAACACTCTTGCCAAACATCAGTCACTGTTTTTCTGTAAAGCTTTTAGCTTGTTTGCTTAATGCATTGTATGATGAACTGCAAATCTGACAGAAGACAAATATACACTACAGCTGTAATAATGGTTTTCATGAAGTCTTCTGTTTTCCCTAGTTTGATAGTGAATCGCTGCCTCTGTTCCTTCCAGATATTCTTATCAGCTCAGGGTCAAGATGAGTTCATGATGACAGTTGGGTCAAGGACAAGATTGGGCTGGACCCAGCTGATGTGCATTCAGACACACACAACCATACATACACACACACAGTAAGACACGCATTGTCACACAGATTCACACACATGCACACACTGTCACACATATAGATGCACACACTGCCTCACAAACACACACACAGTCATACATATACACAAACTATCATGCATATATACATACTGTCACACATATACACACTCTATCACACATAGATGTGCATACACTATTACACATGCCTACACACACAGTTAAATGCATGTAGTCACACATATACACACTGTCACAGATATACATACATACACATACACACACTGCCACGCATATACATGTATACACTATCACACATACACACACAGATTCACATACACAGTCACACATATACATACATTGTCACAGATATACAAACACTGTCACACACACAAGATCACACATATACATGCATACTCTGCCATACATAAATGCCATACATAAATGCAAAGTCACAAACACAAATCACACGGTTATGAATACACATGCATACGTTGTCACATGCACATAGTCACACACACACAGTCACACATATAAACACACCATTATGCTGATGCACTGTTACGTGTATACACACACACAGTCACACATCTACATACACTGCCAGGCATATACATGTGTACACTGTCACACATACACACAAGCACACACACGCATAGTCACACACACAGAGACACATATACACATACTGTCATGCATATACATGCATGCACTGTCACACATACACACACACAGTCACACACACATGGCCACACATATACCACACTGTTATAGATATACATGTATACACTGTCATATGCATATACACATACACACTCATTCACCCATATACACACACTGTCATGCACATACATGCATACACTGTCAAACGTGCACATATACACACACACATACACACACAGTCACACATATACTTGCATACTGTGGCATATATACAGTCACACATGCAGTCACACATATACATGCATTGTCATTCGTATACATGCGCACACTGTCACACATGCATATCCACAGTCACATAAATACACACACAGTCATGCATATACTGTCACACATACACACACAGTCGCGCTCACAGTCACTAGTATACACAATATCATGCATATACATACATGCACTATCTTGCATACACGCACAGTTGCACGCACACAGTCACACATACACACACACTTTCATGCACAAACACGCATACACTGTTACACACACACAGTCACACATATATACACACTAACTAGGAAGGAAACCATCATGAAACATTTTGTATGTGGAAATATTACACCCAAGCAGCACTTGTTTGTCCTTCTATTTGAACAAGCTGAAGTGTCAATCATAGATCTTTTGTTATAATCAGTGAAATGGCTTCCCCATGGCAGTGGGATAATGCACTCCCTCATTACTGCATTGAGTCCAGATGACCCCCGCCCCAGTCCAATCACCAGTGCTGTGTTGGCCAATCTCAATTGGGTCACAGATAGTGGATACAATTGGTTTTAGTGATCCTAAGGTAGGAAGCTGATCTATATTCCAATGTTCCCACTCCTGACGGCTGTACATTGACATCTGCTAGTGAACGTCTGGGTGTCAGGTGATAAAAAGACGCCATCCCTACTTGAATTGCCTGTCAACTCTCCCTTTCCGCATTTTCTATTTATTAAAAGCAATAGATGGAATATTCAGGTAATTACTGTTCCCCAATCAGTATCCATAATCCAGTGTACTCTATCAGCATCCACTATCCAGAATACTGAATCAGTATCCACTATCCAGTGTACTGAATCAATATCCAATATCCAGTGTACTGAATCAGTATCCACTATCCAGTGTACTGAATCAGTATCCACTTTCCAGTGTATTGAATCAGTATCCACTCTCCGGTGTACTGAATCAGTATCCACTATCCACTGTATTGAACCAGTATCCACTATCCAGTGGATTGAATCAGTATCCACTATCCAGTGTACTGAATCAATATCCAATATCCAGGATACTGAATCAGTATCCACTCGCCGGTGTACTGAATCAGTATCCACTATCTAGTGTACTGAATCACTATCCACTATCCAGTGTGCTGAATCAGTATCCTCTATCCAGCGTACTGAATCAGTATCCACTATCCAGTGGAGTGAATCAGCATTCAAACTCCAGTGTATTGAATCAGTATCCACTATCCAGTGGACTGAATCAGTATCCATAATCCAGTGTACTCTATCAGCATCCACTATCCAGAATACTGAATCAGTATCCACTATCCAGTGTACTGAATCAAGATCCACTATCCAGTGTACTGAATCAGTATCCACTCTCCAGTGTACTGAATCAGTATCCACTATTCAGTGTACTGAATCAGTATCCACTATCCAGTGTACTGAATCAGTATCCACTATCCAGTGTACTGAATCAGTATCCACTATCCAGTGGACTGAAACAGCATTCAAAAGCAAGTGTATTGAATCAGTATCCACTATCCAGTGGACTGAATCAGTATCTATAATCCACTGTACTGTATCAGCATCCATTATCCACTGTACTGAATAAGTATCCACTATCCAGTGTACTGAATCAGTATCCACAATCCAGTGTACTGAATCAGTATCCACAATCCAGTGTACTGAATCAATATCCACTATCCAGTCTACTGAATCAGTATCCACTCTCCGGTGTACTGAAACAGTATCCACTCTCCGGTGTACTGAATCAGTATCCACTATGCAGTGTACTGAATCAGTATCTACTATCCAGTGTATTCAATCAGTATCCACCCTCCGGTGTACTGAATCAGTATCCACTCTCCGGTGTACTGAATCAGTATCGTCTATCCACTGTACAGAATCAGTATCCACTATCCAGTGTACTGAAGCAGTATCCACTATCCAGTGTACTGAATCAGTATCCACTATCGACTGTACTGAATCAGTATCCACCATCCAGTGTACTGAATCAGTATCCACTATCCAGTGTACTGAATTAGTATCCACTATCGACTGTACTGAATCAGTATCCACTATCTGGTGTATTGAATCAGTATCCACTATCCAGTGTACTGAATCAGTATCCACTATCCAGTGTACTGAATCAGTATCCACTATCGACTGTACTGAATCAGTATCCACCATCCAGTGTACTGAATCAGTATCCACTATCCAGTGTACTGAATTAGTATCCACTATCGACTGTACTGAATCAGTATCCACCATCCAGTGTACTGAATCAGTATCCACTATCCAGTGTACTGAATTAGTATCCACTATCCAGTGTAATGAATCAGTATCCACTATCCAGTGCACTGAATTAGTATCCACTATCCAGTGTACTGAATCAGAATCCAATATCCAGTGTACTGAATCAGTATCCACTAACCAGTGTACAGAATCATTATCTACTATCCAGTGTACTGAATCAGTATCCACTATCCAGTGTAATGAATCAGTATCCACTCTCCGGTGTACTGAATCAGTATCCACTATCCAGTGTAATGAATCAGTATCCACTATCCACTGTACTCAATCAGTATCCACTCTCTGGTGTACTGAAACAGTACCCACTATCCAGTGTACTGAATCAGTATCCACTCTCCGGTGTACTGAATCAGTATCCACTATCCAGTGTACTGAATCAGTATCCACTATCCAGTGTACTGAATTAGTATCCACTATCCAGTGTACTGAATCAGTATCCACTATCCAGTGTATTGAATCAGTATCCACTATCCAGTGTACTGAATCAGTATCCACTATCCAGTGTATTGAATCAGTATCCACTATCCAGTGTATTGAATCAGTATCCATTATCCAGTGTACTGAATCAGTATCCACTATCCAGTATACTAAATCAGTGTCCACTATCTGGTGTACTGAAACAGTATCCACTAACCAGTGTACTGAA
This sequence comes from Scyliorhinus torazame, assembly GCF_047496885.1. Classification (NCBI taxonomy): domain Eukaryota; kingdom Metazoa; phylum Chordata; class Chondrichthyes; order Carcharhiniformes; family Scyliorhinidae; genus Scyliorhinus; species Scyliorhinus torazame. Next base: position 46,321,535 of record NC_092722.1, read on the forward strand.
TCAGTATCCACTATCCAGTGTATTGAATCAGTATCCACTATCCAGTGTACTGAATCAGTATCCACTATCCAGTGTACTGAATCAGTATCCACTATCCAGTGTTCTGAATCAATATCCACTATCCAGTCTACTGAATCAGTATCCACTCTCCGGTGTACTGAAACAGTATCCACTCTCCGGTGTACTGAATCAGTATCCACTAAGCAGTGTACTGAATCAGTATCTACTATCCAGTGTATTCAATCAGTATCCACCCTCCGGTGTACTGAATCAGTATCCACTCTCCGGTGTACTGAATCAGTATCGTCTATCCACTGTACAGAATCAGTATCCACTATCCAGTGTACTGAATCAGTATCCACTATCCAGTGTACGGAATCAGTATCCACTATCGACTGTACTGAATCAGTATCCACCATCCAGTGTACTGAATCAGTATCCACTATCCAGTGTACTGAATTAGTATCCACTATCGACTGTACTGAATCAGTATCCACTATCTGGTGTATTGAATCAGTATCCACTATCCAGTGTACTGAATCAGTATCCACTATCCAGTGTACTGAATCAGTATCCACTATCGACTGTACTGAATCAGTATCCACCATCCAGTGTACTGAATCAGTATCCACTATCCAGTGTACTGAATTAGTATCCACTATCGACTGTACTGAATCAGTATCCACCATCCAGTGTACTGAATCAGTATCCACTATCCAGTGTACTGAATTAGTATCCACTATCCAGTGTAATCAATCAGTATCCACTATCCAGTGCACTGAATTAGTATCCACTATCCAGTGTACTGAATCAGAATCCAATATCCAGTGTACTGAATCAGTATCCACTAACCAGTGTACAGAATCATTATCTACTATCCAGTGTACTGAATCAGTATCCACTATCCAGTGTAATGAATCAGTATCCACTCTCCGGTGTACTGAATCAGTATCCACTATCCAGTGTAATGAATCAGTATCCACTATCCACTGTACTCAATCAGTATCCACTCTCTGGTGTACTGAAACAGTACCCACTATCCAGTGTACTGAATCAGTATCCACTCTCCGGTGTACTGAATCAGTATCCACTATCCAGTGTACTGAATCAGTATCCACTATCCAGTGTACTGAATTAGTATCCACTATCCAGTGTACTGAATCAGTATCCACTATCCAGTGTATTGAATCAGTATCCACTATCCAGTGTACTGAATCAGTATCCACTATCCAGTGTATTGAATCAGTATCCACTATCCAGTGTATTGAATCAGTATCCATTATCCAGTGTACTGAATCAGTATCCACTATCCAGTATACTAAATCAGTGTCCACTATCTGGTGTACTGAAACAGTATCCACTAACCAGTGTACTGAATCAGTATCCACTATCCAGTGTATTGAATCAGTATCCACTATCCAGTGTACTGAATCAGTATCCACTATCCAGTGTACTGAATCAGTATCCACTATCCAGTGTTCTGAATCAGTATCCACTATCCAATGTATTGAATCAGTATCCACTCTCCGGTGTACTGAATCAGTATCCACTATCCACTGTACTGAATCAGTATCCACTATCCACTGCACTGATCCAGCATCCACTATCCAGTGTACTGAATCAGTATCCACTATCCACTGTACTGAATCAGTATCCGCCATCCAGTGTACTGAATCAGTATCCACTATCCAGTGTATTGAATCAGTATCCACTATCCAGTGTACTGAATCAGTATCCAAAATCCAGTGCATTGTATCAGTATCCATTATCCAGTGTAATGAAATAGTATCCACTATCCAGTGTACTGAATCATTATCCACTATCCAGTGTACTGAATCAGTATCCACTATCCAGTGGACTGAATCTGTATCCATAATCCAGTGTACTGAATCAGTATCCACTATCCAGTGCACTGAATCAGTACCCACTATCCAGTGTACTGAATCAGTATCCACTATCCAGTGGACTGAATCAGCATCCAAAATCCAGTGTATTGAATCAGTATCCACTATCCAGTGGACTGAATCGGTATCCATAATCCAGTGTACTGAATATGTATCCACTATCCAGAATACTGAATCAGTATCCACCATCCACTGTACTGAATCAGTATCCACTCTCCGGTGTACTGAATCAGTATCCACTCTCCAGTGTACTGAATCAATATCCACTATCCAGTGTACTGAATCAGTATCCACTCTCCGGTGTACTGAATCAGTATCCACTATCCAGTGTACTGAATCAGTATCCACTATCCAGTGTACTGAATTAGTATCCACTATCCAGTGTATTGAATCAGTATCCACTATCCAGTGTACTGAATCAGTATCCACTATCCAGTGTACTGAATCAGTATCCACTATCCAGTGTTCTGAATCAGTATCCACTATCCAATGTATTGAATCAGTATCCACTCTCCGGTGTACTGAATCAGTATCCACTATCCACTGTACTGAATCAGTATCCACTATCCACTGCACTGATCCAGCATCCACTATCCAGTGTACTGAATCAGTATCCACTATCCACTGTACTGAATCAGTATCCGCCATCCAGTGTACTGAATCAGTATCCACTATCCAGTGTATTGAATCAGTATCCACTATCCAGTGTACTGAATCAGTATCCAAAATCCAGTGCATTGTATCAGTATCCATTATCCAGTGTAATGAAATAGTATCCACTATCCAGTGTACTGAATCATTATCCACTATCCAGTGTACTGAATCAGTATCCACTATCCAGTGGACTGAATCTGTATCCATAATCCAGTGTACTGAATCAGTATCCACTATCCAGTGCACTGAATCAGTACCCACTATCCAGTGTACTGAATCAGTATCCACTATCCAGTGGACTGAATCAGCATCCAAAATCCAGTGTATTGAATCAGTATCCACTATCCAGTGGACTGAATCGGTATCCATAATCCAGTGTACTGAATATGTATCCACTATCCAGAATACTGAATCAGTATCCACCATCCACTGTACTGAATCAGTATCCACTCTCCGGTGTACTGAATCAGTATCCACTCTCCAGTGTACTGAATCAATATCCACTATCTAGTGTACTGAATCAGTATCCACTATCCGGTGTACTGAAACAGTCTCCACTATCCAGTGTATTGAATCAGTATCCACTATCCAGTGTACTGAATCAGTATCCACTATCCAGTGTACTGAATCAGTATCCACTATCCAGTGTACTGAATCAGTATCCACTATCCAGTGTTTTGAATCAGTATCCACTCTCCGGTGTACTGAATCAGTATCCACAATCCACTGTACTGAATCAGTATCCGCTATCCACTGTACTGAATCAGTATCCACTATCCACTGTAATGAATCAGTATCCACTATCCAGTGTACTGAATCAGTGTCCACTAACTAGTGTACAGAATCAGTATCTACTATCTACTGCACTGAATCAGTATCCACTATCCAGTGTACTGAATCAGTATCCACTATCCACTGTACTGAATCAGTATCCGCTATCCACTGTACTGAATCAGTATCCACTATCCACTGTAATGAATCAGTATCCACTATCCAGTGTACTGAATCAGTATCCACTAACCAGTGTATTGAATCAGTATCCACTATCCAGTGTATTGAATCAGTATCCACTATCCAGTATATTGAATCAGTATCCACGCTCCGGTGTACTGAATCAGTATCCACTATCCACTGAACTGAATCAGTATCCACTCTCCGGTGTAGTGAATCAATATCCACTATCCAGTGTATTGAATCAGTATCCACTATCCAGTGTATTGAATCAGTATCCACTATCCAGTGTACTGAATCAGTATCGACTATCCAGTATATTGAATCAGTATCCACTATCCAGTGTATTGAATCAGTATCCACTATCCAGTGTATTGAATCAGTATCCACTATCCAGTGGACTGAATAAGTATCCATAATCCAGTGTACTCTATCAGCATCCACTATCCAGAATACTGAATCAGTATCCACTATCCAGTGTACTGAATCAGTATCCACTATACAGTGTACTGAATCAGTATCCACTATCCAGTGTATTGAATCAGTATCCACTATCCAGTGTATTGAATCAGTATCCACTCTCCGGTGTACTGAATCAGTATCCACTATCCACTGTATTGAATCAGTATCCACTATCCAGTGCACTGAATCAGTATCCACTATCCAGTGTACTGAATCAGTATCCACTATCCAGTGGACTGAATCAGCATCCAAAATCCAGTGTATTGAATCAGTATCCACTAACCAGTGTACTGAATCAGTATCCACCATCCAGTGTACTGAATCAGTATCCACCATCCAGTGTACTGAATCAGTATCCACTCTCCGGTATACTGAATCAGTATCCACTCTCCAGTGTACTGAATCAATATCCACTATCTAGTGTACTGAATCAGTATCCACTATCCGGTGTACTGAAACAGTCTCCACTATCCAGTGTATTGAATCAGTATCCACTATCCAGTGTACTGAATCAGTATCTACTATCCCGTGTACTGAATCAGTATCCACTATCCAGTGTACTGAATCAGTATCTACTATCCCGTGTACTGAATCAGTATCCACTATCCAGTGTACTGAATCAGTATCTACTATCCCGTGTACTGAATCAGTATCCACTATCCAGTGTACTGAATCAGTATCCACTATCCAGTGTATTGAATCAGTATCCACTCTCCGGTGTACTGAATCAGTACCCACTATCCACTGTACTGAATCAGTATCCACTATCCACTGCACTGAATCAGTATCCACTATCCAGTGTACTGAATCAGTATCCACTATCCACTGTACTGAATCAGTATCCGCTATCCACTGTACTGAATCAGTATCCACTATCCACTGTAATGAATCAGTATCCACTATCCAGTGTACTGAATCAGTATCCACTATCCAGTGTACTGAATCAGTACCCACTATCCACTGTACTGAATCAATATCCACTATCCAGTGTACTGAATCAGTATCCACTATCTAGTATACTGAATCAGTATCCACGAACCAGTGTACTGAATCAGTATCCACTATCCAGTGTACTGAATCAGTATCCACTATCCAGTGTACTGAATCAGTACCCACTATCCAATGTACTGAATCAGTATCCACTATCTAGTATACTGAATCAGTATCCACTATCCAGTGTACTGAATCAGAATCCACTATTCAGTGTATTGAATCAATATCCACTATCCAGTGTACTAAATCAGTATCCACTATCCAGTGTATTGAATCAGTGTCCACTATCCAGTGTATTGAATCAGTATCCACTATCCAGTGTACTGAATCAGTATCCACTATCCAGTGTACTGAATCAGTATCCACTCTCCGGTGTACTGAATCAGTATCCACTATCCACTGTACTGAATCAGTATCCACTATCCACTGCACTGAATCAGCATCCACTATCCAGTGTACTGAATCAGTATCCAATATCCACTGTACTGAATCAGTATCCGCCATCCTCTGTACTGAATCAGTATCCAATATCCAGTGTATTGAATCAGTATCCACTATCCAGTGTACTGAATCAGTATCCAAAATCCAGTGCATTGTATCAGTATCCATTATCCAGTGTAATGAAATAGTATCCACTATCCAGTGTACTGAATCATTATCCACTATCCAGTGTACTGAATCAGTATCCACTATCCAGTGGACTGAATCTGTATCCATAATCCAGTGTACTGAATCAGTATCCACTATCCAGTGCACTGAATCAGTATCCACTATCCAGTGTACTGAATCAGTATCCACTATCCAGTGGACTGAATCAGCATCCAAAATCCAGTGTATTGAATCAGTATCCACTATCCAGTGGACTGAATCAGTATCCATAATCCAGTGTACTGAATCAGTATCCACTATCCAGAATACTGAATCAGTATCCACCATCCAGTGTACTGAATCAGTATCCACTCTCCGGTGTACTGAATCAGTATCCACTCTCCAGTGTACTGAATCAATATCCACTATCTAGTGTACAGGATCAGTATCCACTCTCCAGCATACTGAATAAGTATCCACTATCCAGTGTACTGAATCAGTATCCACTCTCCGGTGTACTGAATCAGTATCCACTATCCACTGTACAGGATCAGTATCCACTATCCACTGTACTGAAACAGTACCCTCTATCCAGTGTACTGATTCAGTATCCACTATCCAGTGTATTGAATCAGTATCCACTCTCCAGTGTACTGAATCAGTATCCACTCTCTGGTGTACTGAATCAGTATCCACTACCTAGTATACTGAATCAGTATCCACTATCCAGTGTACTGAATCAGTATCCACTATCCAGTGTATTGAATCAGTATCCACTATCCAGTGTACTGAATCAGTATCCACTATCCAGTGTATTGAATCAGTATCCACTATCCAGTGTATTGAATCAGTATCCATTATCCAGTGTACTGAATCAGTATCCACTATCCAGTATACTGAATCAGTGTCCACTATCTGGTGTACTGAAACAGTATCCACTATCCAGTGTATTGAATCAGTATCCACTATCCAGTGTACTGAATCAGTATCCACTATCCAGTGTACTGAATCAGTATCCACTATCCAGTGTACTGAATCAGTATCCACTATCCAATGTATTGAATCAGTATCCACTCTCCGGTGTACTGAATCAGTATCCACTATCCACTGTACTGAATCAGTATCCTCTATCCACTGCACTGAATCAGCATCCACTATCCAGTGTACTGAATCAGTATCCAATATCCACTGTACTGAATCAGTAGCCGCCATCCACTGTACTGAATCAGTATCCACTATCCAGTGTCTTGAATCAGTATCCACTATCCAGTGTACTGAATCAGTATCCAAAATCCAGTGCATTGTATCAGTATCCATTATCCAGTGTAATGAAATAGTATCCACTATCCAGTGTACTGAATCATTATCCACTATCCAGTGTACTGAATCAGTATCCACTATCCAGTGGACTGAATCTGTATCCATAATCCAGTGGACTGAATCAGTACCATTATCCAGTGCACTGAATCAGTATCCACTATCCAGTGCACTGAATCAGTATCCACTATCCAGTGTACTGAATCGGTATCCACTATCCAGTGGACTGAATCAGCATCCAAAATCCAGTGTATTGAGTCAGTATCCACTAACCAGTGTACTGAATCAGTATCCACCATCCAGTGTACTGAATCAGTATCCACCATCCAGTGTACTGAATCAGTATCCACTCTCCGGTGTACTGAATCAGTATCCACTCTCCAGTGTACTGAATCAATATCCACTGTCTAGTGTACTGAATCAGTATCCACTATCCGGTGTACTGAAACAGTCTCCACTATCCAGTGTATTGAATCAGTATCCACTATCCAGTGTACAGAATCAGTATCTACTATCCCGTGTACTGAATCAGTATCCACTATCCAGTGTACTGAATCAGTATCCACTATCCAGTGTATTGAATCAGTATCCACTCTCCGGTGTACTGAATCAGTACCCACTATCCACTGTACTGAATCAGTATCCACTATCCACTGCACTGAATCAGTATCCACTATCCAGTGTACTGAATCAGTATCCACTATCCAGTGTACTGAAACAGTACCCACTATCCACTGTACTGAATCAATATCCACTATCCAGTGTACTGAATCAGTATCCACTATCTAGTATACTGAATCAGTATCCACGAACCAGTGTACTAAATCAGTATCCACTATCCAGTGTACTGAATCAGTATCCACTATCCAGTGTACTGAATCAGTACCCACTATCCAGTGTACTGAATCAGTATCCACTATCTAGTATACTGAATCAGTATCCACTATCCAGTGTACTGAATCAGTATCCACTATCCAGTGTATTGAATCAGTATCCACTATCCAGTGTACTGAATCAGTATCCACTATCCAGTGTATTGAATCAGTATCCACTATCCAGTGTATTGAATCAGTATCCATTATCCAGTGTACTGAATCAGTATCCACTATCCAGTATACTGAATCAGTGTCCACTATCTGGTGTACTGAAACAGTATCCACTATCCAGTGTATTGAATCAGTATCCACTATCCAGTGTACTGAATGAGTATCCACTATCCAGTGTACTGAATCAGTATCCACTATCCAGTGTACTGAATCAGTATCCACTATCCAATGTATTGAATCAGTATCCACTCTCCGGTGTACTGAATCAGTATCCACTATCCACTGTACTGAATCAGTATCCACTATCCACTGCACGGAATCAGCATCCACTATCCAGTGTACTGAATCAGTATCCAATATCCACTGTACTGAATCAGTATCCGCCATCCACTGTACTGAATCAGTATCCACTATCCAGTGTATTGAATCAGTATCCACTATCCAGTGTACTGAATCAGTATCCAAAATCCAGTGCATTGTATCAGTATCCATTATCCAGTGTAATGAAATAGTATCCACTATCCAGTGTACTGAATCATTATCCACTATCCAGTGTACTGAATCAGTATCCACTATCCAGTGGACTGAATCTGTATCCATAATCCAGTGTACTGAATCAGTATCCACTATCCAGTGCACTGAATCAGTATCCACTATCCAGTGTACTGAATCAGTATCCACTATCCAGTGGACTGAATCAGCATCCAAAATCCAGTGTATTGAATCAGTATCCACTATCCAGTGGACTGAATCAGTATCCATAATCCAGTGTACTGAATCAGTATCCACTATCCAGTGTACTGAATCAGTATCCACTATCCAATGTATTGAATCAGTATCCACTCTCCGGTGTACTGAATCAGTATCCACTATCCACTGTACTGAATCAGTATCCACTATCCACTGCACTGAATGAGCATCCACTATCCAGTGTACTGAATCAGTATCCAATATCCACTGTACTGAATCAGTATCCGCCATCCTCTGTACTGAATCAGTATCCAATATCCAGTGTATTGAATCAGTATCCACTATCCAGTGTACTGAATCAGTATCCACTATCCAGTGGACTGAATCTGTATCCATAATCCAGTGTACTGAATCAGTATCCATTATCCAGTGCACTGAATCAGTATCCACTATCCAGTGCACTGAATCAGTATCCACTATCCAGTGTACTGAATCAGTATCCACTATCCAGTGGACTGAATCAGCATCCAAAATCCAGTGTATTGAATCAGTATCCACTAACCAGTGTACTGAATCAGTATCCACCATCCAGTGTACTGAATCAGTATCCACCATCCAGTGTACTGAATCAGTATCCACTCTCCGGTATACTGAATCAGTATCCACTCTCCAGTGTACTGAATCAATATCCACTATCTAGTGTACTGAATCAGTATCCACTATCCGGTGTACTGAAACAGTCTCCACTATCCAGTGTATTGAATCAGTATCCACTATCCAGTGTACTGAATCAGTATCTACTATCCCGTGTACTGAATCAGTATCCACTATCCAGTGTACTGAATCAGTATCCACTATCCAGTGTATTGAATCAGTATCCACTCTCCGGTGTACTGAATCAGTACCCACTATCCACTGTACTGAATCAGTATCCACTATCCACTGCACTGAATCAGTATCCACTATCCAGTGTACTGAATCAGTATCCACTATCCACTGTACTGAATCAGTATCCGCTATCCACTGTACTGAATCAGTATCCACTATCCACTGTAATGAATCAGTATCCACTATCCAGTGTACTGAATCAGTATCCACTATCCAGTGTACTGAATCAGTACCCACTATCCACTGTACTGAATCAATATCCACTATCCAGTGTACTGAATCAGTATCCACTATCTAGTATACTGAATCAGTATCCACGAACCAGTGTACTGAATCAGTATCCACTATCCAGTGTACTGAATCAGTATCCACTATCTAGTATACTGAATCAGTATCCACTATCCAGTGTACTGAATCAGAAACCACTATTCAGTGTATTGAATCAGTATCCACTATCCAGTGTACTAAATCAGTATCCACTATCCAGTGTATTGAATCAGTGTCCACTATCCAGTGTATTGAATCAGTATCCACTATCCAGTGTACTGAATCAGTATCCACTATCCAGTGTACTGAATCAGTATCCACTATCCAGTGTACTGAATCAGTATCCACTATCCAATGTATTGAATCAGTATCCACTCTCCGGTGTACTGAATCAGTATCCACTATCCACTGTACTGAATCAGTATCCACTATCCACTGCACTGAATCAGCATCCACTATCCAGTGTACTGAATCAGTATCCAATATCCACTGTACTGAATCAGTATCCGCCATCCTCTGTACTGAATCAGTATCCAATATCCAGTGTATTGAATCAGTATCCACTATCCAGTGTACTGAATCAGTATCCAAAATCCAGTGCATTGTATCAGTATCCATTATCCAGTGTAATGAAATAGTATCCACTATCCAGTGTACTGAATCATTATCCACTATCCAGTGTACTGAATCAGTATCCACTATCCAGTGGACTGAATCTGTATCCATAATCCAGTGTACTGAATCAGTATCCACTATCCAGTGCACTGAATCAGTATCCAATATCCAGTGTATTGAATCAGTATCCACTATCCAGTGGACTGAATCAGTATCCATAATCCAGTGTACTGAATCAGTATCCACTATCCAGAATACTGAATCAGTATCCACCATCCAGTGTACTGAATCAGTATCCACTCTCCGGTGTACTGAATCAGTATCCACTCTCCAGTGTACTGAATCAATATCCACTATCTAGTGTACAGGATCAGTATCCACTCTCCAGCGTACTGAATAAGTATCCACTATCCAGTGTACTGAATCAGTATCCACTCTCCGGTGTACTGAATCAGTATCCACTATCCACTGTACAGGATCAGTATCCACTATCCACTGTACTGAAACAGTACCCTCTATCCAGTGTACTGAATCAGTATCCACTATCCAGTGTATTGAATCAGTATCCACTCTCCAGTGTACTGAATCAGTATCCACTCTCTGGTTATCTGAATCAGTATCCACTATCCACTGTACAGGATCAGTATCCACTCTCCAGCGTACTGAATAAGTATCCACTATCCACTGTACTGAATCAGTATCCACTATCCAGTGTACTGAATCAGTATCCACTATCCAGTGGACTGAATTAGTTTCCACTATCCAGTGTACTGAATCAGTATCCACTACCTAGTATACTGAATCAGTATCCACTATCCAGTGTACTGAATCAGTATCCACTATCCAGTGTATTGAATCAGTATCCACTATCCAGTGTACTGAATCAGTATCCACTATCCAGTGTATTGAATCAGTATCCACTATCCAGTGTATTGAATCAGTATCCATTATCCAGTGTACTGAATCAGTATCCACTATCCAGTATACTGAATCAGTGTCCACTATCTGGTGTACTGAAACAGTATCCACTATCCAGTGTATTGAATCAGTATCCACTATCCAGTGTACTGAATCAGTATCCAATATCCAGTGTACTGAATCAGTATCCACTATCCAGTGTACTGAATCAGTATCCACTATCCAATGTATTGAATCAGTATCCACTCTCCGGTGTACTGAATCAGTATCCACTATCCACTGTACTGAATCAGTATCCTCTATCCACTGCACTGAATCAGCATCCACTATCCAGTGTACTGAATCAGTATCCAATATCCACTGTACTGAATCAGTAGCCGCCATCCACTGTACTGAATCAGTATCCACTATCCAGTGCCTTGAATCAGTATCCACTATCCAGTGTACTGAATCAGTATCCAAAATCCAGTGCATTGTATCAGTATCCATTATCCAGTGTAATGAAATAGTATCCACTATCCAGTGTACTGAATCATTATCCACTATCCAGTGTACTGAATCAGTATCCACTATCCAGTGGACTGAATCTGTATCCATAATCCAGTGGACTGAATCAGTATCCATTATCCAGTGCACTGAATCAGTATCCACTATCCAGTGCACTGAATCAGTATCCACTCTCCAGTGTACTGAATCGGTATCCACTATCCAGTGGACTGAATCAGCATCCAAAATCCAGTGTATTGAATCAGTATCCACTAACCAGTGTACTGAATCAGTATCCACCATACAGTGTACTGAATCACTATCCACCATCCAGTGTACTGAATCAGTATCCACTCTCCGGTGTACTGAATCAGTATCCACTCTCCAGTGTACTGAATCAATATCCACTGTCTAGTGTACTGAATCAGTATCCACTATCCGGTGTACTGAAACAGTCTCCACTATCCAGTGTATTGAATCAGTATCCACTATCCAGTGTACAGAATCAGTATCTACTATCCCGTGTACTGAATCAGTATCCACTATCCAGTGTACTGAATCAGTATCCACTATCCAGTGTATTGAATCAGTATCCACTCTCCGGTGTACTGAATCAGTACCCACTATCCACTGTACTGAATCAGTATCCAGTATCCACTGCACTGAATCAGTATCCACTATCCAGTGTACTGAATCAGTATCCACTATCCAGTGTACTGAAACAGTACCCACTATCCACTGTACTGAATCAATATCCACTATCCAGTGTACTGAATCAGTATCCACTATCTAGTATACTGAATCAGTATCCACGAACCAGTGTACTAAATCAGTATCCACTATCCAGTGTACTGAATCAGTATCCACTATCCAGTGTACTGAATCAGTACCCACTATCCAGTGTACTGAATCAGTATCCACTATCTAGTATCCTGAATCAGTATCCACTATCCAGTGTACTGAATCAGTATCCACTATCCAGTGTATTGAATCAGTATCCACTATCCAGTGTACTGAATCAGTATCCACTATCCAGTGTATTGAATCAGTATCCACTATCCAGTGTATTGAATCAGTATCCATTATCCAGTGTACTGAATCAGTATCCACTATCCAGTATACTGAATCAGTGTCCACTATCTGGTGTACTGAAACAGTATCCACTATCCAGTGTATTGAATCAGTATCCACTATCCAGTGTACTGAATGAGTATCCACTATCCAGTGTACTGAATCAGTATCCACTATCCAGTGTACTGAATCAGTATCCACTATCCAATGTATTGAATCAGTATCCACTCTCCGGTGTACTGAATCAGTATCCACTATCCACTGTACTGAATCAGTATCCACTATCCACTGCACGGAATCAGCATCCACTATCCAGTGTACTGAATCAGTATCCAATATCCACTGTACTGAATCAGTATCCGCCATCCACTGTACTGAATCAGTATCCACTATCCAGTGTATTGAATCAGTATCCACTATCCAGTGTACTGAATCAGTATCCAAAATCCAGTGCATTGTATCAGTGTCCATTATCCAGTGTAATGAAATAGTATCCACTATCCAGTGTACTGAATCATTATCCACTATCCAGTGTACTGAATCAGTATCCACTATCCAGTGGACTGAATCTGTATCCATAATCGAGTGTACTGAATCAGTATCCACTATCCAGTGCACTGAATCAGTATCCACTATCCAGTGTACTGAATCAGTATCCACTATCCAGTGGACTGAATCAGCATCCAAAATCCAGTGTATTGAATCAGTATCCACTATCCAGTGGACTGAATCAGTATCCATAATCCAGTTTACAGAATCAGTATCCACTATCCAGAATACTGAATCAGTATCCACCATCCAGTGTACTGAATCAGTATCCACTCTCCGGTGTACTGAATCGGTATCCACTCTCCAGTGTACTGAATCAATATCCACTATCTAGTGTACTGAATCAGTATCCACTATCCGGTGTACTGAAACAGTCTCCACTATCCAGTCTATTGAATCAGTATCCACTATCCAGTGTACTGAATCAGTATCTACTATCCAGTGCACTGAATCAGTATCCACTATCCAGTGTACTGAATCAGTATCCACTATCCAGTGTATTGAATCAGTATCCACTCTCCGGTGTATTGAATCAGTATCCACTATCCACTGTACTGAATCAGTATCCACTATCGACTGCACTGAATCAGTATCCACTATCCAGTGTACTGAATCAGTATCCACTATCGACTGTACTGAATCAGTATCCGCTATCCACTGTCCTGAATCAGTATCCACTATCCACTGTAATGAATCAGTATCCACTATCCAGTGTACTGAATCAGTATCCACTATCCAGTGTACTGAATCAGTACCCACTATCCAGTGTACTGAATTAATATCCAAAATCTAGTGCATTGTATCAGTATCCACTATCCAGTGTAATGAAACAGTATCCACTATCCAGTGTGCTGAATCATTATCCACTATCCAGTGTACTGAAACAGTACCCACTATCCAGTGTACTGAATCAGTATCCACTATCCAGTGTATTGAATCAGTATCCACTCTCCGGTGTACTGAATCAGTATCCACTCTCCGGTGTACTGAATCAGTGTCCACTCTCCGGTGTACTGAATCAGTATCCACTATCCAGTGTATTGAATCAGTATCCTCTATCCGGTGCACTGAATCAGTATCCACTCTCCGGTGTACTGAATCAGTGTCCACTCTCCGGTGTACTGAATCAGTATCCACTATCCAGTGTACTGAATCAGTATCCACTATCCACTGTACAGGATCAGTATCCACTATCCAGTGTACTGAATCAGTATCCACTATCCAGTGTATTGAATCAGTATCCTCTATCCACTGGACTGAATCAGTATCCACTATCCAGTGTACTGAATCAGTATCCACTATCCAGTGTATTGAATCAGTATCCACTATCCAGTGTACTTAATCAGTATCCACTATCCAGTGTATTGAATCAGTATCCACTATCCAGTGTATTGAATCAGTATCCATTATCCAGTGTACTGAATCAGTATCCACTATCCAGTATACTGAATCAGTGTCCACTATCTGGTACTGATACAGTATCCACTATACAGTGTATTGAATCAGTATCCACTATCCAGTGTACTGAATCAGTATCCACTATCCAGTGTACTGAATCAGTATCCACTATCCATGTACTGAATCAGTATCCACTATCCAGTGTATTGAATCAGTACCCACTCTCCGGTGTACTGAATCAGTATCCACTATCCACTGTACTGAATCAGTATCCACTATCCACTGCACTGAATCAGTTTCCACTATCCAGTGTACTGAATCAGTATCCACTCTCCGGTGTACTGAATCAGTATCCACTCTCCGGTGTACTGAATCAGTATCCACTATCCACTGTACAGGATCAGTATCTACTCTCCGGTGTACTGAATCAGTATCCACTATCCAGTGTACTGAATCAATATCCACTATCTAGTGTACTGAATCAGTATCCACTATCCGGTGTACTGAAACAGTCTCCACTATCCAGTGTATTGAATCAGTATCCACTATCCAGTGTACTGAATCAGTATCCACTATCCAGTGTACTGAATCAGTATCCACTATCCTGTATACTGAATCAGTATCCACTATCCAGTGTATTGAATCAGTATCCACTCTCCGGTGTACTGAATCAGTATCCACTATCCACTGTACTGAATCTGTATCTACTATCCACTGCACTGAATCAGTATCCACTATCCAGTGTACTGAATCAGTACCCACTATCCAGTGTACTGAATTAGTATCCAAAATCCAGTGCATTGTCTCAGTATCCACTATCCAGTGTAATGAAACAGTATCCACTATCCAGTGTGCTGAATCATTATCCACTATCCAGTGTACTGAATCAGTATCCACTATCCAGTGGACTGAATCTGTATCCATAATCCAGTGTACTGAATCAGTATCCACTCACCAGTGTACTGAAACAGTATCCACTATCCAGTGTATTGAATCAGTGTCCACTCTCCGGTGTACTGAATCAGTATTCACTCTCCGGTGTACTGAATCAGTATCCACTATCCACTGTACAGGATCAGCATCCAAAATCCAGTGTACTGAATCAGTATCCACAATCCAGTGTACTGAATCAGTGTCCACTATCTGGTGTACTGAAACAGTACCCACTATCCAGTGTACTGAATCAGTATCCACTATCCAGTGTACTGAATCAGTATCCACCATCCAGTGTACTGAATCAGTATCCACTCTCCGGTGTACTGAATCAGTATCCACTATCCAGTGTACTGAACCAATATCCACTATCTAGTGTACTGAATCAGTATCCACTATCCGGTGTACTGAAACAGTCTCCACTATCCAGTGTATTGAATCAGTATCCACTATCCAGTGTACTGAATCAGTATCCACTATCCAGTGTACTGAATCAGTATCCACTATCCTGTATACTGAATCAGTATCCACTATCCAGTGTATTGAATCAGTATCCACTCTCCGGTGCACTGAATCAGTATCCACTATCCACTGTACTGAATCTGTATCTACTATCCACTGCACTGAATCAGTATCCACTATCCAGTGTACTGAATCAGTACCCACTATCCAGTGTACTGAATTAGTATTCAAAATCCAGTGCATTGTATCAGTATCCACTATCCAGTGTAATGAAACAGTATCCACTATCCAGTGGACTGAATCTGTATCCATAATCCAGTGTGCTGAATCATTATCCACTATCCAGTGTACTGAATCAGTATCCTCTATCCAGTGGACTGAATCTGTATCCATAATCCAGTGTACTGAATCAGTATCCACTCACCAGTGTACTGAAACAGTATCCACTATCCAGTGTGTTGAATCAGTATCCACTCTCCGGTGTACTGAATCAGTATCCACTCTCCGGTGTACTGAATCAGTATCCACTATCCACTGTACAGGATCAGTATCCACTATCCAGTGTACTGAATCAGTATCCACTATCCAGTGTATTGAATCAGTATCCTCTATCCACTGTACTGAATCAGTATCCACTATCCAGTGTACTGAATCAGTATCCACTATCCAGTGTACTGAATTAGTATCCACTATCCAGTGTACTGAATCAGTATCTACTATCCAGTATACTGAATCAGTATCCACTATCCAGTGTACTGAATCAGTATCCACTATCCAGTGTATTGAATCAGTATCCACTATCCAGTGTACTTAATCAGTATCCACTATCCAGTGTATTGAATCAGTATCCACTATCCAGTGTATTGAATCAGTATCCATTATCCAGTGTACTGAATCAGTATCCACTATCCAGTGTATTGAATCAGTATCCACTATCCAGTGTATTGAATCAGTATCCATTATCCAGTGTACTGAATCAGTATCCACTATCCATGTACTGATTCAGTACCCACTATCCAGTGTATTGAATCAGTATCCACTCTCCGGTGTACTGAATCCGTATCCACTATCCACTGTACAGAATCAGTATCCACTATCCACTGCACTGAATCAGTATCCACTATCCAGTGTACTGAATCAGTATCCATTATCCAGTGTACTCAATCAGTATCCATATCCAGTGTATTGAATCAGTATCCACTATCCAGTGTATTGAATCAGTATCCATTATCCAGTGTACTGAATCAGTATCCACTATCCAGTGTACTGAATCAGTGTCCACTATCTGGTGTACTGATACAGTATCCACTATCCAGTGTATTGAATCAGTATCCACTATCCAGTGTACTGAATCAGTATCCACTATCCAGTGTACTGAATCAGTATCCACTATCCATGTACTGAATCAGTACCCACTATCCAGTGTATTGAATCAGTATCCACTCTCCGGTGTACTGAATCAGTATCCACTATCCACTGTACAGGATCAGTATCCACTATCCAGTGTACTGAATCAGTATCCACTATCCAGTGTACTGTATCAGTATCCTCTATCCACTGTACTGAATCAGTATCCACTATCCAGTGTACTGAATCAGCATCCACTATCAAGTCTACTGAATTAGTATCCACTATCCAGTGTACTGAATCAGTATCTACTATCCAGTATACTGAATCAGTATCCACTATCCAGTGTACTGAATCAGTATCCACTATCCAGTGTATTGAATCAGTATCCACTATCCAGTGTACTGAATCAGTATCCACTATCCAGTGTATTGAATCAGTAACCACTATCCAGTGTATTGAATCAGTATCCATTATCCAGTGTACTGAATCAGTATCCACTATCCAGTATACTGAATCAGTGTCCACTATCTGGTGTACTGATACAGTATCCACTATCCAGTGTATTGAATCAGTATCCACTATCCAGTGTACTGAATCAGTATCCACTATGCAGTGTTCAATCAGTATCTACTATCCAGTGTACTGAATCAGTATCCACTCTCCGGTGTACTGAATCAGTATCCACTATCCAGTGTACTGAATCAGTATCCACTATCCATGTACTGAATCAGTATCCACTATCCAGTGTATTGAATCAGTATCCACTCTCCAGTGTACTGAATCAGTATCCACTATCCACTGTACTGAATTAGTATCCACTATCCACTGCACTGAATCAGTATCCACTATCCAGTATACTGAATCATTATCCACTATCCACTGTACTGAATCAGCATCCAAAATCCAGTGTATTGAATCAGTATCCACTATCCAGTGGACTGAATCAGTATCCATAATCCAGTGTACTGAATCAGTATCCACAATCCACAATACTGAATCAGTATCCACCATCCAGTGTACTGAATCAGTATCCACTCTCCGGTGTACTGAATCAGTATCCACTATCCAGTGTACTGAATCAATATCCACGATCTAGTGTACTGAATCAGTATCCACTATCCAGTGTACTGAATCAGTATCCACTATCCTGTATACTGAATCAGTATCCACTATCCAGTGTATTGAATCAGTATCCACTCTCCGGTGTACTGAATCAGTATCCACTATCCAGTGTACTGAATCAGTATCCACTATCCAGTGTACTGAATCAGTATCCACTATCCATGTACTGAATCAGTACCCACTATCCAGTGTATTGAATCAGTATCCACTCTCCGGTGTACTGAATCAGTATCCACTATCCACTGTACAGAATCAGTATCCACTATCCACTGCACTGAATCAGTATCCACTATCCAGTGTACTGAATCAGTATCCACTCTCCGGTGTACTGAATCAGTATCCACTCTCCGGTGTACTGAATCAGTATCCACTATCCACTGTACAGGATCAGTATCCACTATCCAGTGTACTGAATCAGTATCCACTATCCAGTGTACTGAATCAGTATCCTCTATCCACTGTACTGAATCAGTATCCACTATCCAGTGTACTGAATCAGCATCCACTATCAAGTCTACTGAATTAGTATCCACTATCCAGTGTACTGAATCAGTATCTACTATCCAGTATACTGAATCAGTATCCACTATCCAGTGTACTGAATCAGTATCCACTATCCAGTGTATTGAATCAGTATCCACTATCCAGTGTACTGAATCAGTATCCACTATCCAGTGTATTGAATCAGTATCCACTATCCAGTGTATTGAATCAGTATCCATTATCCAGTGTACTGAATCAGTATCCACTATCCAGTATACTGAATCAGTGTCCACTATCTGGTGTACTGATACAGTATCCACTATCCAGTGTATTGAATCAGTATCCACTATCCAGTGTACTGAATCAGTATCCACTATGCAGTGTTCAATCAGTATCTACTATCCAGTGTACTGAATCAGTATCCACTCTCCGGTGTACTGAATCAGTATCCACTATCCAGTGTACTGAATCAGTATCCACTATCCATGTACTGAATCAGTATCCACTATCCAGTGTATTGAATCAGTATCCACTCTCCAGTGTACTGAATCAGTATCCACTATCCACTGTACTGAATTAGTATCCACTATCCACTGCACTGAATCAGTATCCACTATCCAGTATACTGAATCATTATGCACTATCCACTGTACTGAATCAGCATCCAAAATCCAGTGTATTGAATCAGTATCCACTATCCAGTGGACTGAATCAGTATCCATAATCCAGTGTACTGAATCAGTATCCACAATCCAGAATACTGAATCAGTATCCACCATCCAGTGTACTGAATCAGTATCCACTCTCCGGTGTACTGAATCAGTATCCACTATCCAGTGTACTAAATCAATATCCACGATCTAGTGTACTGAATCAGTATCCACTATCCAGTGTACTGAATCAGTATCCACTATCCTGTATACTGAATCAGTATCCACTATCCAGTGTATTGAATCAGTATCCACTCTCCGGTGTACTGAATCAGTATCCACTATCCACTGTACTGAATCTGTATCTACTATCCACTGCACTGAATCAGTATCCACTATCCAGTGAACTGAATCAGTATCCCCTATCCACTGTACTGAATCAGTATCCGCTATCCACTGTACTGAATCAGTATCCACTATCCACTGTACTGAATCAGTATCCATTATCCAGTGTACTGAATCAGTATCCACTATCCAGTGTACTGAATCAGTATCCACTATCCAGTGTACTGAATCAGTATCCAAAATCCAGTGCATTGTATCAGTATCCACTATCCAGTGTAATGTAACAGTATCCACTATCCAGTGTACTGAATCATTATCCACTATCCAGTGTACTGAATCAGTATCCACTATCCAGTGGACTGAATCTGTATCCATAATCCAGTGTACTGAATCAGTATCCACTATCCAGTGTACTGAATCAGTATCCACTATCCAGTGGACTGAATCAGCATCCAAAATCCAGTGTATTGAATCAGTATCCACTATCCAGTGGACTGAATCAGTATCCATAATCCAGTGGACTGAATCAGTATCCCCTATCCAGAATACTGAATCAGAATCCACTATCCTGTGTACTGAATCAGTATCCACTCTCCAGTGTACTGAATCAGTATCCACTATCCAGTGTACTGAATCAATATCCACTATCCAGTGTACCGAATCAGTATCCACTCTCCGGTGTACTGAATCAGTATCCACTATCCAGTGTACTGAATCAATATCCATAATCCAGTGTACTGAATCTGTATCCACTATCCAGAATACTGAATCAGTATCCACTATCCAGCGTACTAAATCAGTATCCACTATCCAGTGTTCTGAATCAGTATCCAGAATACTGAATCAGCATCCACTCTCCAGCGTATTAAATCAGTATCCACTATCCAGTGTACTGAATCAATATCCACTATCCAGTGTACTGAATCAGTATCCACTCTCCGGTGTACTGAATCATTATCCACTATCCAGTGTACTGAATCAATATCCACTATCCACTGTAGTGAATCAGTATCCATAATCCAGTGTACTGAATCAGTATCTACTATCCAGAATACTGAATCAGTATCCACTATCCAGTGTACTGAATCAGTATCCACTCTCCGGTGTACTGAATAAGTATCCACAATCCAGTGTACTGAATCAGTATCCACTATCCAGTGTACTGAATCAGTATCCACTATCCAGTGTACTGAATCAGTATCCACTATCCAGTGTATTGAATCAGTAATCACTCTCCGGTGGACTGAATCAGTATCCATTATCCAGTGTACTGAATCAGTATCCACTATCCAGTATACTGAATCAGTATCCACTGTCCAGTGTACTGAATCAGTATCCACTATCCAGTGTATTGAATCAGTATCCACTATCCAGTGTACTGAATCAGTATCTACTATCCATTGTACTGAATCAGTATTCGCTATCCACTGTACTGAATCAGTATCCACTATCCACTGTACTGAATCAGTATCCACTATCCAGTGTACTGAATCAGTATCCACTATCCACTGTACTGAATCAGTATCCACTATCCAGTGTACTGAATCAGTATCCACTATCCAGTGTACTGAATCAGTATCCACTATCCAGTGTACTGAATCAGTATCCACTATCCATTGTACTGAATCAGTATCCGCTATCCACTGTACTGAATCAGTAGCCACTATCCACTGTACTGAATCAGTATCCACTATCCAGTGTACTGAATCAGTATCCACTATCCAGTGTACTAAATCAGTATCCACTATCCAGTGTACTGAATCAGTATCCAAAATCCAGTGCATTGCATCAGTATCCACTATCCAGTGTAATGAAACAGTATCCACTATCCAGTGTACTGAATCATTATCCACTATCCAGTGTACTGAATCAGTATCCACTATCCAGTGGACTGAATCTGTATCCATAATCCAGTGTACTGAATCAGTATCCACTATCCAGTGTACTGAATCATTATCCACTATCCAGTGTACTGAATCAGTATCCACTATCCAGTGGACTGAATCAGCATCCAAAATCCAGTGTATTGAATCAGTATCCACTATCCAGTGGACTGAATCAGTATCCATAATCCAGTGTACTGAATCAGTATCCACTATCCAGAATACTGAATCAGTATCCACTATCCAGTGTACTGAATCAGTATCCACTCTCCGGTGTACTGAATCAGTATCCACTATCCAGTGTACTGAATCAATATCCACTCACCAGTGTACTGGATCAGTATCCACACTCCGGTGTACTGAATAAGTATCCACTATCCAGTGTACTGAATCAATATCCACTATCCACTGTACTGAATCAGTATCCACTATCCAGTGTACTGAATCAGTATCCACTATCCAGTGGACTGAATCAGTATCCATAATCCAGTGTACTGAATCAGCATCCACTATCCAGTGGACTGAATCAGTAACCATAATCCAGTGTACTGAATCAGCATCCACTATCCATAATACTGAACCAGTATCCACTATCCAGTGTATTGAATCAGTATCCACTCTCCGCTGTACTGAATCAGTATCCACTATCCAGTGTACTGAATCAATACCCACTATCCAGTGTACCGAATCAGTATCCACTCTCCGGTGTACTGAATCAGTATCCACTATCCAGTGTACTGAATCACTATCCATAATCCAGTGTACTGAATCTGTATCCACTATCCAGAATACTGAATCAGTATCCACTATCCAGCGTACTAAATCAGTATCCACTATCCAGTGTACTGAATCAGTATCCAGAATACTGAATCAGCATCCACTATCCAGCGTACTAAATCAGTATCCACTATCCAGTGTACTGAATCAGTATCCATAATCCAGTGTATTGAATCAGTATCCACTATCCAGAATACTGAATCAGTATCCATAATCCAGCGTACTAAATCAGTATCCACTATCCAGTGTACTGAATCAGTATCCATAATCCAGTGTACTGTACCAGTATCCACTATCCAGAATACTGAATCAGTATCCACTATCCAGCGTACTAAATCAGTATCCACTATCCAGTGTACTGAATCAGTATCCACTATCCAGTGTACTAAATCAGTATCCACTATCCAGCGTACTAAATCAGTATCCACTATCCAGTGTACTGAATCAGTATCCACTATCCAGTGTACTAAATCAGTATCCACTATCCAGCGTACTAAATCAGTATCCACTATCCAGTGTACTGAATCTGTATCCACTATCAACATCACACACTGAAGGGCCAAGTGGAGCCCAGTTCAACGCAAGATAAAGAAACGAGAAGTCAGGAAGACTAAATTTGGGCTTTTCAAATTTGCCTAAAACAGCCTACCGAGCAGGCCCACAACATTAAAGCCAAACCAGTCATTTCCTGATCGATTTAACGGGCGTAACTAAAGGGAAAAACATGCCATCTGCTTTGTTCTTTCAGTTTGCTTACAGACCATAGTGTCAGCTATGTATTCTGACAGGCATGGGCCCCGCTTAGTGAGCGAACTCAACGATTTTATCTCACAGATTCCAGAGGTGCATCTAACAGGCTTTTGACCTGATTGCCTGGCTGACTCTGTGCAGTCACCGAGTGTGAGGCAAACCCAGCCAAACCAGGCTGGGAACTGGAGTGTGCGGGAGTTTGGGGGGGGGTGAGGGGGGGGGGGGCGGGGGGCTGTTGCTAGGGTGGGCAATGAGCCCGAAGAAACTAAAGATATTTCCCAAACAACAGGCAAACATTGTTGCTTATGAATGGAGTTCGAGATTTATGAGGAATGGTTCTTTTTGAAGAGTGGGAATGAGACATAAACTAACCTTAAAGTTAGAGTGAGGCCGCAGTCAGGGGTGATGTCAGGAAGCACGTCTTCACAAAAAGGGTTGTCCAAATTTGAAACTCCCCCCACTGGGTCTGAGGGTCAATTGAAAATTTGCTTGATTATATTTTTGTAAGGCAGGAATAAAGATACAGATTATCTAATATAATGATGGTCTACCCCTCATCCTGTGTACCAGTGAAGGAAAGAAACTCTCCACCATTTTCCGCAAACGTTAAAAAAAAATCTTTAAATGTGTATTATAACTCGGCTAGAGATATCAATGCCAAGGAATGGGACATTTTCCACTCAGGCACTCAATGTCACAAGCAGCTCAGGTGTGAAACACTCAGACATAGGAGAAACATATGGAGTACTTAGGGAAGAAACAGTAAGATCTTCAGTAAGAAGCAGTCCAAATCAGAACTGCACATGCTGCTAAAACATGGATTCTTTCAGTCGCTTTCTGGACACCCTCCAGTGGTATATGTGCGCACGATGGCCTCAAGTGGACAAAATGCACGTTGCAATTTTCAATATGCTACAAAACGCTCCCTCTAGTCTCTCCCCAAGCTGCAGCCCACCAACCCAGCTCAAATTCAGCATCTCCAGTTGCACCAATGTGACATGTTCTCGTTGTCCTCTCTCAAAGAGATTTCCAATTCGGATTAGCGTTGTGTGAATCTGTTCTTCAGGAACATGATTGAAACGGCTCCAACTCGTTACACATTGGGCCCATCCAGGCAGCAGACATGCAGAGCTCTTCATCCCATCTGGCTGAGATGGATTTCAACCTGGACTTTAGAGATAAGTGAATGATTCACAGTGCCATGCAATTTGCCTCATCCTTCCAGGGAAAGAGAGAAACTGGGAAGAGCTGCATGTCATTACACTATGGATTTGGTACAAACAGATTGCAGATGACCGCATATCCTTTTAAAGGGAACATCTGCACTTTGGAAAATATCTGCACTGGATAACACAATACCATCACAAATAGGATTACCATCCAACGAATCATAGAATCCCTACACTGCAGAAGGAAGCCATTGTGCCCATCATGTCTGCACCAACCCTCAAAAGGAGCACTCTACCCACGTTCACTCCCCCATCAACCCCGTCCTACCTCCACAACCCCATAACCAAACCTGCACATCCTTGGACACTAAGGGGCAACTTAGCATGGTCAAATCACCTAACCCGCACATCTTTGGACTGTGGAAGGAAACTAGAGTGCCCGGAGCACCCACCCAAGTACCAGGACTACCTAGAGGCCCAGGCTGCAGATAAATGATGGTTGTGGAGGTGGGGTAGGGTGGCCATGAGAGTCTGTTTCCACTGGCTGAGGGAATCTGTAACACAGAGGGCACAGTCACAGGATAAGATGGGACTGAGATGAGAAGGAATTTACCCGCGCAAAGGGCTGCGAATCTGTAGAATTCTCTACCTCTATTTTTAAAAAAATATTTTTTATTCTCCTCCTTTTTCACATTTTCTCCCAAATTTACACCCACCAGCAATAAATAAGAATCAGTAACAAATATGTCAATCCCCATATCAATAACAACGATCCCATCCTCCCACCAAACCCCAAACATTAGCCCGCATGTTCACACAAACAAATGACAAAAAGGAATTGGGGGACACCCAGAGTCGCCATTAACACACACAGCCCCTCTCCCCCCAACCCTCCCACCCACTCGCCCCAACTAATGTTTGATGTTATCCAGTTCTTGAAAGTGCATGATGAATAATGCCCATGAATTGTAGAACCCCTCCATCCTCCCCCTCAGTTCAAACTTAACCTCCTCAAGAGTCAAGAATTTCAACAGTCCCCCCGCCACGCCAGGGCACAGGGTGGAGAGGCTGCTCTCCAACCTATCAGGATCCGCCTTCGGGCGATCAACGAGGCGAAGGCTACAACATCTGCCTCCGCACACGTTTCCAACAAATCTTTTAGTGTCCTAATCCCCTTCTCGTTCCAATTCCGAAAATTTCCATCCCACTTCCCTGGCTCAAATCTGTGGTTCCCCCGAATCGGCATTTCCCTTGACCCTGCCCCCAACCCGAAGTGTTGGCGAAACTGCCTCCAAATTCTCAATGAAGCTAATATTACCGGACTCCCTGAGTATTTCCCCGGAGCTATCGGGAGCGGCGCTGTTGCTAGTGCTTTCAACCCCGACCCCCTGCACAAACTCTCCTCCATTCTGACCCACTGGGAATCAACCCCTCTGACCCAGCTTAGCACCTTCTCCACATTCGCTGCCCAGTAGTAATACATCAGGTTCGGAAGACCCAAACTCCCTGCCTGCCTTCCCCTCTGTAGCAGCACCTTTATAACTCTGGCCACATTCCCTCCCCATATGAACAAAGTAATCCTTCCCTCAATCTCACCGAAAAAAGCCTTTGGCAGGAAAATCGGCAGGCATTGAAAAATAAACAGAAATCGCGGCAACACGTTTATTTTATCTGCCTGTACCCGACCAGCCAGTGACAGAGGAAGACCATCCCACCTTGCCAGATCAGCTTTCACTCTGCCCCCAAACTAGAAATGTTGTATCTGTGGAGTCCCCCCCACTCCCGGGCAACCTGCACCCCCAGGTACCTAAAGTGAGTCCCTGCCCTACGGAATGGCAGCCCCCCCCCCCACCCCTGCCCCCACTCCCGGCCGAGACACCACAAAATACTCACTCTTATCTAGATTTAGTTTGTACCCCGAGAAAGACCCAAACACTCGAAACAGCTCCAATATTCCCCCTAACACTCGGTTCCGACACGTATAACAGCAAGTCGTCGGCATATAAGGACACCCTATGCTCTATCCCCCCCCCCCCCCCCCCCACATTATTCCTTTCCATACCCCCGGACTTCTTAAAGCAATGGCCGACGGCTCAATCGCGAGTGTAAACAGCAGGGGGGACATAGGACATCCCTGCCTAGTCCCACGGTGGAGACAAAAGTATCTCGAGCTGATGTTGTTTGTGCGGACACTCGCCCTCAGCTCCTTATATAGTAGCTTTACCCAATTCACAAATCTCGGTCCAATTCCAAGCCACTCCAGAACTGCCATCGGGTACCCCCATTCTACCCGGTTAAACGCCTTCTCAGCGTCCAATGCCACACCCACCTCTGTTTCCTTCCCCTCTGCCGGCGCCATAACGACGTTCAAAACCCTTCTAATGTTTGAAAAGAGCTGCCTCCCTCTCACGAACCCCGTCTGATCTTCACCTGTCACCTTCGGGAGGCACTCCTCCAGCCTACCCGCCAGTATCTTCGCCAATACTTTTACATCCACATTCAGAAGTGATATGGGTCTATAGGACCCACACCCCATCGGATCCTTATCTTGTTTTAGCAACAAGGAAATCGATGCCTGCCCCAAAGTTTTTGGCAACACCCCCTTCCCTATCGCCTCTTCAAACATCCCCACCATCAGGAGTGCCAGCTTATCCTTGAATTTGTTATAATATTCCACCGGAAACCCATCCGGCCCTGCCACCGTCCTCATCTTTTATCTCCTGCTCCACTCTCACTCCTTCTAATGTAGCCCTGTCCCCCTCCCCTAACCTTGGGTACTCCAACCCATCTAGAAATTCTTGCATCTCCCGGTCTCCCCCAGGTGGGCGCACCGCCTTCCTGGTAGATACTCGGTCAAAACCCGTCTGTAGTTCCTTCCTCTTTTAGAATTCTCTACCTCATAGGGGTACTCTGCGGTTGGATATATTTAAGGATCTGATATATGGATTCTTAGTCTCAGGAGAAAGTGAAGTTGAAGTCAAAGATGAGCCATATGTAATGGCGGAGCAGGCTGGTCGGGCGTTATGGTCTATTCCTGCTCCTGTTCCTCACATTCTTACATTCTCAATCAATTACGTGCGCCTGTGAAATACTTCCCATTTCAAATTGACTCGAGCTGCTCATAATAAACTCCAGAGTCTAATTCTGGCCCACAATCCTTTTCACCTGTGTCCTGCCTGGCAGCCCTGGCCGGGGGGGTCTTCATTCACGCTTTGTCGAACTGTGGGATTCAAAGCTGCTTGCCTTTCCCCCTTCAGATTAAAAAGAAAACAAGGGAATCGGGAGCTAGGGACAGAGAGAAAAGGGATAGAAAGCTGCAACTTAAGGAAGCATTTCTGGGGTGGGAGGGGCTTTTGAGACTATGGAAAATCTTCACATGTGCCGGTCACAAGAGATACTAAAAATCATGAGGTGCCAAAATTCGACAGCTTTACAGAATAAAATGAGAGGGAGTGAAATCAGTTAATCTGAGGGAGTTTGCGTCCAGGATGTGACTAATAAAGACATAAACATAGATTGAAAGAAAGACAGAGGAGCCCAAAGGGCATGAAAACATTTACACTCAAAATGCTGTGTCTATGTCCAAAGAGGCACTCATCTGGATGGTCCCCTTTTTGGTTTGCAAGCCCTATGACCCCAAACGGACCCTTGTCTTCCGTTAAAGACATGCACAACTTCAGAGTGAAGATGAGCGATGGAGACATGTGTAGAATGTATCCAATCCCATGCTCTCGCATGAGGCACAATTAAAGAGAATGCAGGTTCAAGAGATACTGCCCTGGGGGTGAATGTTTTCTATCATTTGGAAACATAGGGCTGCATTTTCGCTGCAAGCTAAAATTGTCACAGACCTGGGATTTTGACTGGGCTGCCTCCTTAATTGGCGCGGCAGTAGCTCTCCTGTCCAATTAAAGGCAACATTGGACTAGAAATCCAGAGGCCCTAGGATAATGCTCTGGGGACTGGGATTCAAATCCCACCATTTTCAGATGGTGAAATTTGAATCAATTAAAACCAGGAATTAAAAGCCTGGCGATGACTTTGAATCAATTCAAAGTCTAACAATAACCATGAGATGATTGTCGATTATCATAAAAACCCATCTGATTCACTAATGTCTCTTCAGGGAAAGAAATCTGCCACCCTTACTGGGTCTGACTGATATGTGACTCCAGGGGCTCAAGATGCTGCTCATCACCACCTTCTCACGGGCTATTAGGGCTGGGCAATAAATGCTGGCTTAGCCAGCGACACCCACAACGTAAGAATTAATTTTTTAAAAATCAGACAGGCTCCATAAACTGGAGTGCCAATCAGAGGGCATCCAGTTTGAGAGCAGTAGCACGCTATAGTAAAGGGTAAGAGGCTCAGGAGGGCCTTCAACATGAAGTTGCCCTCTGACCAAGTCTTTTAAAAACTCAAATAGAAAGTAGAAAAAGCAGCCAGGCCACCAATGTTGGCATGGAATCCCTCCATCTGAAAACAATGCCAACCACTTCAAAGTACTTTACAGCAATGAAGTGCAGTCACTGTTGTAATTTAGGGAACGCAGAAGCCAACTCGTGCACAGCAAGCTCCCACAAATGTGATAATGACCAGACCATCTGTTTTTGTGATGTAGATTGAGGGAGTAAACATTGGCGAGCATACCGCGGACAACTCTCCTGTTCCTCAAAATGGTGCAGTGGCATCTTTTACATTCACCCAAGCAGGCAGATCTCATCCGAAAGCCAGCTTTATTGATTAATCACTGCATAAAAAAGGTCTTTTTCATGCTCCCCCAGAAGCTCCGGCCCAAAACGTTAAATCTCGGTCTCCTCGTCCTTGAACCATCATCTAATAGGAACAGCTTTTATAAATCTTACCTGTCGGAATCTTTTACACTGGCTAACAACTTTCCTTCCAATCTCTTTTCCTCCAGCTGCTCTAACCTAGCCTTGTAGCTAAAACCCCCTCATCCCTGGACCCATTCCTGTAGATCTCTCCCGCATTCCTTTCAAGAACCTCACGTCCTTCCTAAAGTGTGCTGACCAGTGCTGGGTGGAATAATCTGGTTGGGCCCTAACCAGAATGGCGGCCCCCAAGTAGGAGCTGAGGGAGGAGACAGCTGAAGAAGCTCTACAGGAATTATGAGAGATTGTGGTTGATATAAGACATTTCAAATACATTTTTGAGACATTGATGTGACTGTGCAAGACACTACCAAGGTGGAAGTAGAGAGAGTGATCTAAATGAGGAAGGGTGGTAGAGATAATAATAATCTTTTATTATTGTTGCAAGTAGGCTTACATTAACACTGCAATGAAGTTACTGTGAAAATCCCCTAGTCGCCACATTTTGGCACCTATTCGGGTACATAGAGGGAGAATTCAGAATGTTCAATTCACCTAACAAGCATGTCTTTCGGGACTTGTGGGAGGAAACCGGGGCACCCGGAGGAAACCCATGCAGACACAGGGAGAACGTGCAGACAGTGACCCAAGTCGGGAATCGAACCTGGGACCCTGGCCCTGTGAAGCAACAGTGCCGCCCTTGCAACATTTAAGAAACATTTAGATAAGCATTTAAAATTTTATAGCATGTAAGGTTACGAGGCAAGTGTTGTAAAATGGGATCAAAATAGATAGGTGCTTGATGGCCGGTGCAGGCACTTTGGGCGGGATTTTCTGGCCATTCCCGCCGGTGAGATCTTACGGTTGTGGTCACGGCGCACATCCGCCGTGGCTTTTGCAATGGCGAGCGGGGCGTTTACCAGGAAACCCCATTGACAAAGGCGAGACTAGAAGATCCCGCTGCTAGCGACTGCCGAGCCGCCCTCCGCCGCTGCAGAACAGACCGCGGAGAAGGAGGAAAATCCTACCTGATGGGCCGAAGAGCCTCTTTCTGTGCTGTGAAACTCAATGACTCTATGACACCAATATGGGATGGTAAAGTGGAGGATTTCAAAAGGAAAGGAAGATCGATGAGATATAAGAACCTGACAAAATTCAATGACTGAAGATATCTGGGAGCCGAGCGAGTGAAGGATTTCATTTTATTTACAGAAGAATGTGGATGTTCAAAATGTCAGCGAGCTAAGTGCTTGGAATTCCACAATCAGCGCGGAATAGGCATGTGTTGCAGGACTGGGCTGTTGACAACTCAGACTTAACTAGGATCAGCAGGTTGACATTGGTGGAACCAACGATTATCATGATAAATGGTGTGACCATAATTAATCAAAAGAGCCCGATATTGCATGAAACACGTTTCTCCGGAGAGGCAGTGACCACAGTGAAATGAAAATGATTCATTCTGCATTCCTTGTTCTCAGCATTGTGAACACCCCATTTTCTATATGATGATTAATGCTTCTCCTATCGTGCCTTTGTCCTGTACTTCTCTTGAAGGTGTTGACTCACGGGGGTACCTGAAATTGCCGTTAAATCTGCCCAATGAAGCATGAATCCTTTGTACCAGCTATCCCTTGGTACCCCCGTCAACTGCTCCTTCATGTGTGGTGCACGATAACGAAGATGAGACAGGATGTTTCACCACTGCCTTCATAGGCAACAAACCCTGATCATCCTGTGACCCTGATGTCAAAATGTGGCCACTTCAAAAATTCTGGTTGAATTTATTTTCTCTCCCATCCCAGTGGAATTGTAAACAGTTGAATCCGAGTGAAGACCACCTTCCCAGGTATGGAATTAAACTCAAGGCCTGCTTGTCAAGGCCAAATTTAGTACCACTCATTCACAACTACTGACTATTCAGTCTGTCCGAACACTAAAATATGTTTCCAATGCCCAGTCCATCACACAAACCTGCCTCCATCCATTGATTCCATCTACACCTCCCGCTGCCTGGGGAAAGCGGGCAGGATAATCAAAGACCCCTCCCACCCGGCGTACTCACTCTTCCAACTCCTACCATCGGGCAGGAGATACAGAAGTTTGAGGACACGCACAAACAGACTCAAAAACAGCTTCTTCCCCGCTGTTACTAGACTCCTAAATGACCCTCTTATGGACTGACCTCATTAACACTACACCCCTGTATGCTTCATTCAATGCAGGTGCTTAAGTAGTTACATTGTATACCTTGTGTTGCCCTATTATGTATTTTCTTTTATTCCCTTTTCTTTCCATGTACTTAATGATCTGTTGAGCTGCTCGCAGAACAATACTTTTCATTGTACCTTGGTACACGTGACAATAAACAAATCCAATCCAATGAGACTTTTTGCACTCTCCCTCCTTTAGTACAGGCTTAAATATTTAGCAATTTACAACCACGCCCTATTTTCACCCGTCACTTCTCATGATATTGGTGGCACAGTGGTTAGCCCTGCTGCTTCACAGCGCCAGGGTCCCAGGTTCAATTCCCGGCTTGGGTCACAGCATGTGCGGAGTCTGCACGTTCACCCTGTGTCTGCGTGGGTTTCCTCCGGGTGCTCCGGTTTCCTCCCACAGTACAAAGATTGTAGGTTAGATGAATTGGCCATGATAAATTGCCCTTAGTGTCCAAAAAGGTTAGGTGGGGTTACTGGGTTACGGGGATAGGGTGGAGGTGTGGACTTAAGTGGGGTGCTCTTTCCAAAGGCCAGTGCAGACTCGATGGGCCGAATGGCCTCCTTCTGCACTATAAATTCTATGAATTCTTTGAATACACAAAGTTAGCCATTTCTTGATGTCATTCTTTGGGTTGGGTGAGATTAGAAGGGAGCAGGGAAAGCGTTGCCTTTGCAGACCATCCCGCAGTAATTACCCGTTTATCAACACCAGGATCAGTTTAGACAGCGGGAAGGTTTTAGTGGTGCAGTGTGTGCTGTCCCTGCTTCCGAGCCAGAAGCTGTGGGTTCAGGTCATCATAGAATCTACAGCGCAGAAGGAGGCCACTCGGCCCATCGAGTCTGCACCGGCTCTTTGAAAGAGCACCCTCCCCAAGCCCACACCTCCACCCTATCCCCATAACCCAGTAAACGCACCCAACACTAAGGGCAATTTAGCATGGCCAATCCACCTAACCTGTACATCTTTGGACTGTGGGAGGAAACCGGAGCACCCGGAGGAAACCCACGCAGACACGGGGAGAACGTGCAGACTCCACACAGACAGTGACCCAAGCCGGGAATCGAACCTGGGACCCTGGAGCTGTGAAGCAATTGTGTTAACCACTATGCCACCGTGCTGCCCTGCTCCTGCTCCAGGTACGTCCATAGTGCAGGCAATCAGGTCGATTATCACCCTGCAAATCACTGCAACAAGCCTATGTGGCAGGCAGGAAGAGTGGGAAATAATCTTGGTCAGCCATGCTGAGTGGCTGTCCTCGAGCTATAGCCTCTGCCTTCAGACTGGGAAACCTATTCCAGGGAAAAGAAAACAAGCTGCAGAAAACCAATGGAAGCAAGGTGTTTTGGCTGTCTCTAGACAAGGGAAGCCTTCTCAGTCCAGGCAGTACCTGGGCAGTGCTCTGAAAGGGACAGGCCAGAATAATCACTCAACATGCAGGTCTAGAACCCAGATTTCCTTGAATCTGTGCAAAAGGACCATTAGTTACCAGAACAACATGTTCCCCCTCCATCCAACCAGACCCCAGGGAGTGGGCTGAGGTATATTTTCCCATGGCGAAGCCAGAGGCATCAGTGCAAACTTCTACTGCCTGATCAAGTTACATAAGAAAGCAAACCTGTAGCATTAAATTTGTACAACATTTCCAACCTACAGCAACTGTGTTCCTTTAAGATGTTTGTCGATACGCTGCCCAGTGTGACGCTGAGCAGCACAAACCAGTGGCAATCCCCAGTCCGTGCTAAGTTAGTTCATCACAGCTGGTGCAGGAACAGGGGCTGGAATTCTCCAGCCATTGGGATTCTCTTTTCCAGCCCGGAGCACACCCCCACCCACGGGTATCCCGGCAGCGTGCGGTGGCTTCAATGGGAAATCCCATTGCCAAACGTCAGGAATAGAGAATCCCACCGCCAGCGAGCAGCGCACCACCAAGAAACACGTGGCTGGGGGACTGGAAAACACAGACCAGGATTTCCACAACTAACCACAGTCTAGCCAGGGAAACAATCTTCCGGGCTTTCCTCGCTCTCTCTCTCTGCCTCGATGGTTTAGCCAGTGCCCTGCCTGAGAAAGTATCGGGCCACATCCATCCCTCACCCCTGAGCTCAGTGGCCTGCATTGTACCCCAATCCATCAAGATCTTGATTTTAGGGGCAGCACGGTGGTGCAGTGGTTAGCACTGCTGTCTCACGCCGTCGAGGTCCCAGGTTCGATCCCGGCTCTGGGTCACTGTCCGTGTGGAGTTTGCACATTCTCCCCGTGTCTGCATGGGTTTCACCCCCCACAACCCAAAAGACGTGCAGGGTAGGTGGATTGGCCACGCTAAATTGCCCCTTAATTTGAGAAAATGAATTGGGTACTCTAAATTTATTTTTTAAAAGATCTTGATTTTAAAGTTTTCATCCTTAAAGCCCTCCTTCGCCTCGTCCCTCCCTATCTCTGTATGCAACCCACTGAAAGCTTTATCTTCCTCCAACACTGACCTCTCTGGCGTCTCCCACTCGCTTCGCTGACCATTGGCGGCCGAGCCTTCAGCTACCTGGGCCTTAAGCTCTGGGACTCCCTCTGAGGACCATCCGCCCCTCTCACTCTCCCCTCCTTTATTAATGTACTTCCGTCCTAATCGCTGAGTATATGGCAACCTGCCTTAAACTCTCCTACTCCTGGTGTCTACTTTTGTCCAATTATGCTCCTGTGCAGTAACTTGGGGTGTTTTACCCCATTGTACGTAAATGTATGTTGTTGTTTTGAGAGTAAGAATCGTCTGTGATGCCTCTGGTAGTGGAGTAGCCGCATCCATACATACGAGGGTTAAATGCTGGAAGAAATGACAGTCAACTGTGGCCCTGTGTGTCTTTCGAATAGAGGAAGAGAAGAGAGAGCAGAACTGATGCTGCATCAACCTTCTGTACCCTTCGGCCTGGAAGGTTTTGGGAGTGAACTCCCCAGAGGATTCTGTCATGATGCTAGTTTTCCCGTGGTTTCTACCACTCTTCCGCTGTTTGCGAACAGGAGAATGTTCCTGTGGAAATTCATGTCCCACAACCTCACCACTCCAGCCAACCCAACCCATGGGCCTGCAGGTGGCGGATGCAGCATCCAGGTCCACACTCCGCCCGCAGCGTTGGAAGGAGGGCTGCACTTTTCAATGGAAGCAGTAAACCGGAGGCCGGCCCGCCTGCCAGGTGAACACCAATGATCCCAGTGTCCTGCCCGGCATTCCTCCCTCAGCCAAAGGCATCCAGAACGGCTGATCTGATCACTCGCCTGATTGCTGTGTTTGGAAAGCCAGTGGTGCAGAAATGCCTGGCGCCGTGCCCACTTCCAAACACAGGCGCACTTCAAAAGGAAATTAGTTGTGTAAACGTCCAACATGTTTTGATGTGCAGATGAATTCACGCAGCTCTTACATCCACCATTGCCCGGGCAGCTGGTTCCCTGCAGCAGCTCCCAGTCAGCACACACACAGCGGGCAGACAGATGGTACAGGTGTCCTGAGCATCCAGAACTCCTGCCTCTGCCAACTTACCCCCAACTCTGCACCAGGGTCTGTGCCATAATCTCTTCACACCCAGTTCGCACCCCCATTGTGAGGATTGAGCATCTTGCTGGAGGGCAAGATGCCTGAGTGGAGGGAGCAGTTGCTGCCACCTGTTCTGCCCACAGGCGCCACCCCCCACACACCCACCTCCACCTGCCCCACACCCCCACCCTGCCTTCCCTCACACACCCACCTCCCCCCCCCCACCTCCCCCCACACACACACACCCACCTCCCCCACCCCCCCACCTTCCCTCACACACCTACCTCCCCTCAAACATCCCCCACCTCTCCCCACACATACCCCACCTCCCCCACACACCCACCCCCACCTTCCCTACAGCCCCCCTGTGGTAGACACCACTAGTGGTGTATATATTATGGCACTGGCCGTATATTACAGGTACGATGGTGAAGCCCTGCGTGCTGGCTCCGCCCAGCAGGTGGCGTATAAAAGTGTGTGCTCTCCTGCGCTGCTTCCATTCTGGTTCCAGCTGCAGGAGACACAACATCTTGTGCAATAAAGCCTCGATTGCTTCACCATTCTCGTCTCGTGGTAATTGACGGTACATCAATTTATTGCACAAGATTTTAAAAGATGGACTTCCTAATCAAGCCTGATCGCCTGCAGCTGAGCCCTCAAGCAGCCAACGCCACGTCTGCCTTCGAGCACTGGCTAGCCTGCTTTGAAGGCTACCTCAGAGCAGCCACTGAAGAACTCTCGGACCCACAGAAGCTCCAAGTCCTCTACTTATGGGTGAGCCCTGAAATTTTCCCCCTCGTCTGGGATGCGGCCACCTACTCAGAAGCGATGACGCTCCTAAAGGGACATTACGTTAAACCGGTGAACCAAGTGTACGCCAGGCACCTCCTGGCCATGAGACGGTAACTCCCCGGGGAGACGCTGGATGATTTCTTGCGGGCCCTACAGATCCTCGGTAGGAACTGTGACTGCCAGGCAGTTTCGGCAGTCCAACACACCAAACTTTTAATCAGAGATGCTTATGTCACGGGCATGCAGTCTATGTACGTCCGCCAGCGACTACTGGAAGGGAGCAAGCTCGATTTTGCGGAGACCAGGCAGCTTGCAAATTCACTGGAAGTGGCCTCCCATAACCTGGAGTCCTACGCCCCCGAGCGCGTGGCACCCTCATGGGCATCATAGGTCCCACCAGCTGCCGACTCCAGCTCACCACAAGCCTGCGCCGCGCGGCAGCCAGCCAACTCTGGGGGGCCCAAGTGTTATTTTTGTGGACAAAGCAAACACCCAAGGCAGCGCTACCCGGCGCGGAGCGCGACCTGCAACTAGTGTGGGGAGAAAGGACACTTCGTTTCAGTTTGCCAGGCCCGGGCGGTTGTCGCTGTTTCCAGGCCCGGCATTTCTACACCCCCCACGTGCGACCCAAGGGCGCCGCCATCTTCTCCTCCTCAAGCCACATATGGCCTGTGGGCGCCGCCATCTTCCCCACCGCAAGCCACGTGCGGCCCGTGGGCGCCGCCATCTTCGGCGCCATTTTGGATCGCGCCTCAGGACCCCGGCTCGTCTGGCCGTTCGCCGCCTACTGCTACCTCCGCCACCGCTCATCAGCCCGGTACGTCCCAACATCTTCCACAGCTCGCCCCCATCACCCTGGATCAGTCTCGGCCCCGCAACCTCGAGACCGCTATGACGACGGTGAAGATCAACGGGCACGGGATGACCTGCCTCTTTGACTCCGGGAGCACAGAGAGTTTCATCCATGCCACTACGGTAAGGCACTGCTCCCTCCCGGTACAGCCCGTCACCCAGAAAATCTCCCCGGCCTCCGGATCCCATTCCGTGGAAATCCGGGGGTACTGTATCACGACCCTCACCATCCAGGGCGCAGAGTTCAGCAAACTTCAGGCTCTACGTCCTCCCGACCTCTGCGCTGCCCTGTTGCTCGGCCTGGATTTTCAGTGCCATCTCCAAAGCCTTACTGCCCCCCCTCACCGTCTGCGGCCTCACGACCCTTAAAGTCGATCCACCTTCACTGTTTGCGAACCTCACCCCGGACTGCAAACCTGTCAGCAATAGGAGCAGATGGTACAGTGCCCAGGACAGGACCTTCATCAGGTCGGAGGTCCAACGGCTTCTGCGGGAGGGGATCATTGAAGCCAGCAACAGCCCCTGGAGAGCTCAAGTAGTGGTGGTGAAGACTGGGGAGAAGCACAGGATGGTCATTGACTACAGTCACACCATCAACCGGTACACGCAGCTCGACGCGTACCCCCTCTCACGCATATCTGACATGGTCAATCAGATTGCGCAGTATCGAGTCTTCTCTACAGTTGACTTGAAATCCACCTACCACCAGCTCCCATCCGCCCGGAGGACCACCAATACACTGCGTTCGAAGCAGATGGCTGCCTCTATCACTTCCTCAGAGTTCCCTTCAACCTCACAAATGGGGTCTCGGTCTTCCAGCACGAGATGGACCGAATGGTTGACCAGTACGGGCTGCGGGCCACCTCCCCGTACCTAGATAACGTCATCATCTGCGGCCATGATCAGCTGGACCACTACGCATACCTCCAAAAATTCCTCCATACCGCCAAACTCCTTAACCTCACATACAATAAGGAGAAATGCGTGTTCCACACCACCGCTTAGCCATCCTTGGCTACGTAGTGGAAAATGGAGTCCTAGGGCCCGACCCCGACCGCATGCACCCCCTCCTGGAACTCCCTCTCCCCCACTGCCCCAAGGCCCTGAAACGATGCCTGGGGTTTTTCTCCTATTACGCCCAGTGGGTCCCGAATTATGCGGACAAGGCCTGCTCACTCATCAAGTCCACAGTTTTTCCCCTGACGGCTGAGGCCCGCCAGGCCTTCAACCGCATCACGGCGGACATCGCCAAGGCCACGATGCACGCGGTCGACGAGTCCCTCCCCTTTCAGGTGGAGAGCGATGCATTGGACGTGGCTCTGGCCGCCACCCTCAACCAGGCGGGCTCACCCGTGGCCTTCTTTTCCCGCACCCTCCATGCCTCCGAAATTCGGCACTCCTCTGTCGAAAAGGAGGCCCAAGCCATTGTGGAAGCTTTGCAACATTGGAGGCATTACCTGGCCGGCAAGAGATTCACTCTCCTCACTGACCAACCGTCGGTTGCCTTCATGTTTAGTAACACACAACGGGGCAAGATCAAAAATGACAAGATCTTGAGGTGGAGGATCGAGCTCTCCACCTATAACTATGAGATCTTGTATCGCCCGGGGAATCTCAACAAGCCCCCTGATGCCCTATCCTGCTGTACATGTGCCAGCGCAAAAGTGGACCGACTCCAGGCTCTCCACTATGACCTCTGCCACCCGGGGGTCACCGGTTCTTCCATTTTGTCAAGGCCTGCAACCTGTCCTATTGAAGAGGTCAGGACCGTCACCAGAGACTGCCAAGTCTGCGCAGAGTGCAAGCCGCACTTCTAGATAGAGTGCATCTGGTGAAGGCCTCCCGCCCCTTTGAACGCCTCAGCATGGACTTCGAAGGGCCCCCTCCCTCCACTGACCGCAACATGTACTTCCTCAACCTAATTGACGAGTACTCCCGGTTCCCTTTCGCCATCCCGTGCCCCGACATGACTTCTGCCACGGTAATCAAATCCCTGCACAGCATCTTCACTCTGTCCGGTTTCCCCACCTACATCCACAGCGATCGGGGATCCTCCTTCATAAGCGATGAGCTGCGTCAGCTCCTGCTCAGCAAGGGCATCGCCTTGAGCAGGACGACCAGCTACAACCCCCGGGGAAACGGGCATGTGGAGAGGGAGAACGGGACGGTCTGGAAGGCCGTCCTGCTGGCCCAGCGGTCTAAAAATCTCCCGGTCTCCCACGGGCAGGAGGTCCTCCCCGTCGGGCTCCACTCCATCCGGTCGCTCCTCTGCACCGCGATTAATGAGACACCTCATGAACGTGTGTTTGGCTTCCCCAGGAAGTCTCCAGGGTCTCACTCCCAACATGGCTGACAGTTCCTGGACTCCGGAAGCATGTGCAGAGCCATAAATCGGACCCCTTGGTCGAGAAAGTCCACCTCCTACATGCAAATCCGCAGTACGCCTACGTGGCACACCCCGACGGACGCCAAGCCACAGTCTCCCTCCGGGACCTGGCACCCTCTGGGTCCCCACCCATGATCCCTGACCTGAAACCCCCCACCCCTGGTTGCCTCATTCACCCCGGCACCACCCACCCTCTCACCAGCGAACCTCACCGCAGCCCCCACCCCAGCGGGATCCGTCCTCCCACTGGATTCACTCAGGGGTGACGAAGACGAGGACAACACGTTCCTGGAGTCGCAGGTGACCAC
The DNA here is from genome assembly GCF_047496885.1 of Scyliorhinus torazame. Taxonomy (NCBI): domain Eukaryota; kingdom Metazoa; phylum Chordata; class Chondrichthyes; order Carcharhiniformes; family Scyliorhinidae; genus Scyliorhinus; species Scyliorhinus torazame. The sequence goes on from NC_092722.1 coordinate 46,361,169, forward strand.
GTTGGTGCCCACGTCACCACCAGGACTGAGGCGATCGCGGCGGAATGTCAAAGCCCCCGGCAGACTTAATTTGTAATGTTTTCGTCACCCCCGCCGGACTTTTTTTTAACAGGGGGTGATTGTGGTAGACACCACTAGTGGTGTATTGTATGTATACACCCACCTCTCCCCATACCCCCCCATGATCATAATGAATGGCAGATGCTTGAAGGGCCAAATACCTGCACAGCATCTGAAGGGTTGAAGGGTTTCTACTATCTATGTATGTTTCTATGTATGGTGGGTGACGTGTGTTTGAACTTGCCTCGGATCCATGTTGTACACACTGCAACTGAGAAGCTATTTAACCATGCAAGACCCTCACTGCAAGCAGCAGGTAATGTGCACTCTCAAGCTTGGGGACCAGACTTAACAAAACATTATTCAAAACATCATTTAAGAGTGACTTTGTCTTCTCTCGGGCTGTAACTGTTTAACACGTGATGAGTTTGGGTTGCACTAATCCAGATAAGGAATGGTAGTATGGTGGCTATGTTACTGGATTACTAACCCAGAGACCAGGGTCAGGATTCTCCAACCCCCCGCGGGTCAGAGAATCGGCGGGGGCTGGCGTGAATTCCGCCCCCGCCAGTTGCCGAATTCTCCGGCACCGGATATTCGGCGGGGGCGGGAATCGCGCCGCGCCGCGCCGGTCGGCGCACAGTCTTCACCATGGCCGACGCGGAAGAGACACGCCGTCCTGCGCATGCGCGGGGATGGCGTCACAGCCGCTGACGCCGCCCAGCGAAGTCCTTTCGGCCCCAGCTGGTGTGGCGCCAAAGGCCTTTCCCGCCGGCTGGCGGTGCGCCAACCACTCCGACACGGGCCTAGCCCCTCAAGGTGAGGGCTTGGCCCCTAAAGGTGCGGAGAAATCCGCACCTTTGGGGCGGCCCGACGCCGGAGTGGTTAACACCACTCCATCCCACCGGGATCCCCCCGCCCCGCCGGGTAGGGGAGAAACCCGCCCCTGGACTATTGACTCTGGAAACATGAACATAAATCCCAGCAGCTGGGGAACTTAAATTCAGTTAAATCAGGAGCAAAATAACCGTGCCAGTAATGGTGGCCCAGGAAATTACCATGTCACCACTACAACCCATCTAGTTCACCAATGTCCTTCAGGGGAAAGGAAATCTGCCATCCTTACCTGGCCTGGCCTACGTATGACTCCAGACCGACAGCAATTGTGGTTGACTCTTAACTACCCCCTGAAATGTCAGAAAACTGGGATGAAAATCTATCTTCCATCTTGGCTGCAATAGTTTAAGATGGCTCACCACCGCCTTCCCAAGGGTGAGCGAAATAAATGAAAGTCGCCATAGTCCCCGTGAATCATTGGCTGCTCTCCCCTTTTGAGAGAGAGCTGACTGATGGTCTTTTAACCTGAGGGTCACCACACCTCAGGCAAGGGGCAAGGTTGAGAGGGTGGGACCTTCCCGTACCAGCCTCCCCGAACAGGCAGCGGAATGTGGCGTCTAGGGGCTTTTCACAGTAACTTCATTGAAGCCTACTTGTGACAATAAGTGATTTTCATTTCATTTTCATTTCATGAATAACCTCAGCCGGTACGGGAGTTGAACCCACGCCACTGGCATCCCTCCACCTCAAAATTCAGCCATCCAGCCAGCAGATGGCGTTGTGTTCTGCTTCTTCATGTCGCATAACCTGCTTCCTTGATGTATACTCTGACAAAGGAAGGTTCAGACTTGGAGATAGGTTTAACACATTTATTGAACAGTTAACAATTCTTCGACTTGAGTTCGACTCTCCTGCTAATCTTGCTATAGTAACTCAATCTAACTAACCAGTCTGCTCTAATCCATGCGGTGGGTGTGATGCTTCCTGATCCGCCCCTGTCTCTCTGAGTGTCACCTATGGAAAAGAGAAAGAGTATGTGTGCCCTGTCCTTTTATATGGGTAGCCCCCTTGTGGTAGTGTCACCTCTAGGTGTGTCTTGACTGCCCATTGGTCGTGTCCTATTTTACTGACCTATTGATTGAATGTCTGTGTGTCATGATGTCTCTGGTGCTCCCTCTAGTGTTTATTTAGTCCTAGTGTATCCACATTAACCCCTTGTGTACCTACAGTGATGCATATCACCACAGATAGAATCCATAAAGTCCCGACAGTGCAGAAGGAGGCCATTCGGCCCATCGAGCCTGCTCCGACCCTCCAAAAGAGCACCCCCGTCGGCCCACTCCCCCGCCCTATCCCCGTAACCCCACCTAACCTGCACACCTTTGGACTAAGCTAGTCTCCCCAGTAAGCAGGATTTATTTTTACATCAAAGAAGCAAAACTTAAACTGTTGCACTCCTTAGCATTGAAGAGGGAAGGACAGGCGGCAGCAACAGACTTGGGAGTCCACCCCGTCGGCCAGTGTAACTTCGGCAGAGGATAGGCGGAAACCCCAAGGCCAGGTAGACATGTAAACAAGATTTCTGCAAAAGTTACAGCAGCCAGTTTGAAGTGATAATGCACATGAAGCCAGGTTTCAATATTAGAAACACACGTACATGCATTGAATTCCTGAAGACCTTGATTTAAACACCAGAAGATGGAATTCATTAACTCTATTTACAAGCTAGTCACTGCCTGTTGACAGCAGCAGACAGCCATGGGAGTGACTAACACGCGGGCATGTGAATGGAGAATGGGTGCGCCAACAGCAGAAATCAGGGTATGATGGCGCCATCTGGTGCCTGCCAGTAGATTTGCAGCACCAGCTTCTGTGACAAAAAACCTTTGAACACTGAACGAAGAAGCAAATAATGCTGCCACCTTTACTGAAAGTTTTGCTTCTTCTTCTTTTAATCCCCCACTTGCTTCGTTGAAGAGTGCTCAACATTTAACTACACATAACAGGCAAGAAGACTCCAGATTTGATGTCTGGTCTCTGACCACGTTAACCGGGTTCAGAGTGACAATGGTACTTCAATTGGCCCCAGCACTCCTGTGGGAGGGGAGGCAGACAAGGGGAATCAACCAGGGATCCTGCTGCTCCAGTCCCTACCACTGGAGAATGTTTAAGCCCAGTTTCAAGTGCCACCTTGGCTCAGTGCTGCAGTGTCAGAGCTGCCTCCGTTCTAATGAGATATGAAACAAGACCAGCTTCTATCCGTTTAGGTGGACACCAAGGCACTAATCAAAATAGAGCAAGTGATTCCCCAGTGTCCCGGCCAAAATCGCTGCCTCGATCATCACCGCAAAGAAAGAACTTGATTTGCTATTTGCAAGATCGTTGTGTGAAAATGGGCTGCCCCACCTGCCTACATAAAACCACTGACAGCACTCCACAAAGTGATTCATTGATTGTGATGACCCTTGGCCCATCACCAAGAACACACCGGAGTTATTCACTTGAGAGTTCTTCCTTTTGTCGGTGTCAGGTGAGGCGGTAATTCAGGTAGAAACAGAACATTCTGGAAACGTCCGGAGGGTCAGGCAGCCCCTGTGGAGAGGGAAACCGAGTTTCAGGTTGATGACCATTCACCAGAGAATGGGAAAGGTTGGAAGTGCAATAGGTTTGAAGCAACTGGAAAGGGGGAGAGTAGGGAAAAGAAAGGAAAGTCAACTAGGTGAGATTAAATGGCAAAAGGGTTGATGGCCAAGGTCAAGTAAAGAAACAAATGATGTGTCTAGAGGAGGCGTGAATGGCAGAATGATGAGCAGCTGCTTTTCAAAACAGAAACAAGAAAAAAAATGAGTTAAAAACCAAGTCCTGCAGAGACAAGAAAGAAATAAAATGGAGGTTAGAGGTGATGGTCTGGAAGTAATAAACTCAATGTTGAGTCCGGAATGCTCTAAAGTATTCAATCAAAAAACGAGTTGCTGTTCCTCAGGTTTGTGTTGAGTTTCAATGGAACATTATAGGAGGCGGAGGACAGAGAGATCAGCATGAGAGCGAGGTAGAGAATCAAAATGGCAGGCGGCAGACAAGAATTGAGGTCAGCTTTATGATGCAGTCGTTGTTGCAGGTTCTCATGTGAAGCATTTTGGGCTGGATTCTCCGATTTTGCGGCTATGTCCAGAGGAAGTGTCTGGTCTTACGACCAAAATGTTGGCGCCACCCCCGCATTGATCCTCCGTCTGGTGGGGGGCTTGCAGCCGCGCCACGTAAAACCCCCGGCTTTACCTGCAGACGTGGACGGAGAATGGCCGGGTCCGTGGCCGCGCATGTGCATGGAGGCAGCCTGCGGCGGCCGCACCGTACAACATGGCGCCGGCCCCGCCAGATAGTGCCCCTATCTGCTAGCCCCGTGGCTGCTAGCCCCCCTCCAGTCCCCCCAGCCCTCGCCGAAGCCCCCACCCCACCCCAAAGATGCATGTCGTTAAGGATAAAGCAGTAGCATGGATAGAGGATTGGTTAATTAATAGAAAGCAAAGAGTGGGGATTAATGGGTGTTTCTCTGGTTGGCATTCAGTGGCTAGTGGTGTACCTCAGGGATCAGTGTTGGGCACAGTCCGCTGTCGCCATGAGAGATCCCCAAAAACTGGAAGGAAACGTGACCGACGCTGTCGGGAAGTCGGTCCATCAGGAGCGGAGCATCGGGGGAGGGCCTCAGATGACGTCCTGGGGCCGACCCAACGCCATGCGGCATACTCAGCGATTACGCCGTTTATGAGGGGCAGAGCATCCGAAAACAGCACCACACCCCGATTTCGGCGTAAAAACGGATTCTCCGGCCAATCGCCGAACGCGATTTTGCATTCGCCAATCAGAGAATCCAGCCCTTTCTATTGAATGAGCTTCCAGTAAGTGGACAACATCTGTGGAACTTTATTTAATAAGAGCAACCTTATTTTAATACTCGACTCGCAACAGGCTCATCTGACTGGAATAATTGAAGTTTGTGTCAGGGAATCAAGGTCAGGGGGATCAAGAAATCCCCATGAAGAAATGCTCATCTGCTGGCAAGTCAATCTCACCTGTGACGGGGGAGGTACCCATAGTTCTCACACCTGTTAGACTAACAAGGGGAAAAGCTAAAGAAAAGCCCAGCACAGGATGTCCTTTAGTTATAGTCAGGAACAGAGCAATCAGGCGGACACTTGCCCGCAAGTCATCAGATTTCCTTTGTTTCTAATGAAAGGTGCAGGACACTAAGCACTGAGTGGGTGGCACAGTGAGCAACGGCCCTGCCTCTGTGCTGGATGCTCTGGGTTCAATCCCGCTCCTGGGACATGACATCTAAGGAAGTTGCGTTCACAACGCGGTCAAACCGTTTGAGCATCTATCTGCAAATTCATTCCAACACGCACTGGAGTAAGAGCGGGAGAAATTCCTGGAACGCCATGACACCCCTCAAGCTATAGTATCTGGTTTCACCCCATTCCAGACAAAAAAACGGCGGAAAACAGACAAGATTGCGCATCATCCGCCTTACGCATCTCTAGATGCAGGAAGCCTTCTAAAGTCGATCACCCATTGGTGATGAGGGGAAACCTGTCTGCTGGCAGGAAGAAGGCCTGCGTAAAATGGCTCTGGGCAATCTCAATCAGGTTTCTCATTAGCACAAGCCCGGGGCACTGTCTCAGGCTTGTTTTGACACTAAATTCTCAGCCTCAGATTGACCACAGGTCGGTTGGTGCAAGACGTGGAATGGCCACCCTTCCAAAATTGATGGTGTGAACAGGAAATGCTAACTTAGAACCAGAGATTGCCTACAGTGCAGAAGGAGGCCATTTGGCCCTTCGCGTCTGCACCGACCCTCTGAAAGAGCACCCTGCCTAGGCCCACTCGCCTGCCCAATCCTCGTAACCCTACCTACCCTGCACATTCTTTGGACACCAAGGGGAAATTTAGCATGGCCAATCCACCTAACCTGCACATCTTCGGAATGTGAGAGGAAACCGGAGCACCCGGAGGAAACCCACGCAGACGCAGGGAGAATGTGCACAGACAGTGACCCAAAGCCGGAATTGGGCCTGGGTCCCTGGCGCTGTGAGGCAGCAGTGCTAACTACTGTGCCACTGTGCCGTCCATTGCCCATTATATCTGCACCCATTCAGAGTAGATTGAGAATGAGGGGCAGAGCTGGTTATACCATGCTACACCTGAGCTGACGGGCACAATGGCCGACTCATGGGGCCTGGCTTTAACTCTGTGTAAGTGAATGGGTTTTAAATGTGTGTTTAAGTTTCCCCGCGTTAGCATCCGTCACCGAGAGAAGCACAAATGTTTACACAAAAATAAATTATTTTCAGTAAAGGACACACCGACGAGGCAAAGTCAAAAACCCACATAGCAACCGAGATATTATTTTGAACGTGCGTAACCCACTGCCAGACGACAACAGCTGCAGAAACGCTGAACTTGTCCACAGATCCTGAAATCTTGCCTTGGAGTTCTCCCAATTTCACACTTTATTTACACTGTGAGTGGTTCCAGGTGAACGGAGCTGTCAATATGTGTCTGCCTGCTCCTAAGGTAACGCCACAGGAAGGCAGCATGGGGATAAAGAAGTGACAAACGCAGAGGCCAGACGCAAGCTCCAAGCCAGCAGAGCAGAGCAAGCCGCCCGGGGGAACATTGCTCAAAGCACCTATTGCTGCCCCAATGCGAGAGGCCACCACTTTTCCTGTCCTCTCTCGGAGACAGTCCTGTCAACATTGACTTCTCCAGCTCTCTCTCTTTCCTTGTGCTTTTGTGCTTTGTTTCAATATGAAACTTGCTGTAGTTCCTCAAGTGGCTGGTGGACGTGAGTCAGGGTTTCCTCTGCACTGGTGGAACTTAGTTGACCCGTATCTCATCATATAAAATTCCCAGTGCTCGCCATGTATATCCATTAATAGACTTTAATTAATGTGACTACAGATATTACAGCTGATTGGAAACTTTTGAAGGCCAAACCAACATTTTTTAATCCTCTGCTCAACAAGGTTTAATCCCAAAATAGAAACACCTTGAAGCTGAACTCTTTCAATATTGCTGATCGTGTTTGTGTTAAATTCCTTTGCTCCCTGATTTAACAGTGATGATATTCTATTTAAAATAAATCAGCTAACACCTCCTTAAAATAACAGGCAAAAAGGCATTGCATTAATGTTCGTCCCTGACTATTTGTTACAATTCCCTGATGATACGTAACCATGGTGACCTGGGCCATGTTTGACAAATTAGGGAAGAAAATTTCCCAGATTTATTTTTCCCGAAAACGGCCAGGGTTTCCTTTGCTCTTTTTTGTTTAGTATTTAGAGATTGGGGAAGCCAATGCTTAAGATTCCATCATCTCCAAGATATCACTTTCTTTTCCATATTTCCAAGGCCCAATTCCCAAGGACCTTTTCTTGAGTTCTCTGTCCAAAGGAAGGTCCTTGGCAACCAATCACTGAACCATGGCAGTTTGCCATGATCTTTTACTACAGTTAGGGAGTCCCTGAGCCTACCCCAGCTGGGAGGGGGGTTGAACCCTGTGCTATTCGTAGTATAATGGGTAATACCTATGACAATGATATAGTGATGTGTGGCACGATATAACAGTGCCATCAGCAGTTAGATGTCGGAGATTCCGTAGAGCAGATGAAATAATCTGAACACAGTGGCAATCGTATCTTCCATCTACAAGATGCCCTGCAGGAACTCATAAAGGATCCTTAGGTGCCACACAAAAGGTTGCTGCATAAGATAAAGATGCATGTCGTTAAGGATAAAGCAGTAGCATGGATAGAGGATTGGTTAATTAATAGAAAGCAAAGAGTGGGGATTAATGGGTGTTTCTCTGGTTGGCATTCAGTGGCTAGTGGTGTACCTCAGGGATCAGTGTTGGGCACAAATTGTTCACAATTTACATAGATGATTTGGTGTTGGGGACCAAGTGCAATGTGTCCAAGTTTGCAGACGACACTAAGATGAATGACAAAGCAAAAAGTGCAGAGGATACTGGAAGTTTGCAGAGGGATTTGGATAGTTTAAGTGAATGGGCTAGTGTCTGGCAGATAGAATACGATGTTGACAAGTGTGAGGTTATCCATTTTGGTAGGAATAACAGCAAAAGGTATTATTATTTAAATGATAAAATATTAAAACATGCTGCTGTGCAGAGGGACCTGGGTGTCCAAGCGCATGAGTCGCAAAAAGTTGGTTTACAGGTGCAACAGGTGATTAAGAAGGTGAATGGAGTTTTGCCCTTCATTGCTAGAGGAAGGAGCAACTGTATAAGGTGTTAGTGAGGCCACACCTGGAGTATTGTGTTCAGTTTTGGTCTCCTTACCTGAGAAAGGACGTACTGGCACTGGAGGGAGTGCAGAGGAGATTCACTAGGTTAATCCCAGAATTGTGGGGGTTGGATTACGAGGAGAAGTTGAGTAGACTGGGACTGTACTCGTTGGAATTTAGAAGGATGTGGGGGGGACCTTATTGAAACATATAAAATTATGAAGGGAATAGATAGGATAGATGCGGGCAGGTTGTTTCCACTGGCGGGTGAAAGCAGAACCATGAGGCATAGCCTCAAAATAAGGGGAAGTAGATTTAGGACTGAGTTTAGGAGGAACTTCTTCACCCAAAGGGTTGTGAATCTATGGAATTCCCTGTCCAGTGAAACAGTTGAGGCGCCTTCATTAAATGTTTTAAGATAAAAATAGATAGTTTTTGAAGAATAAAGGGTTATGGTGTTCGGGCGGGAAAGTGGAGCTAAGTCCACAAAAAATCAGCCATGATCTCATTGTATGGTGGAGCAGGCTCGAGGGGCCAGATGGCTTACTCCTGCTCCTAGTTCTTATGTTCTTCCAAGCCCACAACCGCTACCACTTAGAAGGATAAGAGACACAGATACATGAGAACACCACCAACTGGAGGTTCCCCTCCAGGTCACTCACCATAGAATCCATCATAGAATCCCATTCGACCCATTGAGTCTGCACCAACCCTCTGAAAGGGCATCTTACCTAGGCCCACTCCCCGCCCTATCCACGTAACATCACCTAACCTGCACAACTTTGGACACTAAGGGGCAGTCGAGCATGACCAATTCACCTAACCTGCACGTCTTTGGACTGTGGGAGAACACCGGAGCACCCGGAGGAAACCCAAGCAGACACCGGGAGAATGTGAAAACTCCACAATGTCACCCAAGGCCGGAATTGAACCCAGGTCCCTGGTGCTGTGAAGCAGCAGTGCTAACCACTGTGCCATCCTGCCGCCCATCACTATCCCGACTTGGAAATATATCGCCGTTCATTCACTGTCGCTGGGTCAATGTCCTGGAACTTCCTCCCTAACAGCACTGTGGATGTACCTACACCTCAGGGACTGCAGCGGTTCAAGAAAACAGCTCATCACCGCCTTCTCAAGGGCGATTAGGGAAGAGCACGAAATGCTGGTCTAGCCAGCGATGCCCACATCCTGTAAAATAATTTTTAAAACAGAGAAGTGTGTCTATGAAGCTCATCATGTATAGCATGAAGGTAAAGTAGATTTGAAGTAGCCCACCTGCGTCAGAGCAAGAGATATTCCGGAAACCTTCCCAGTGCAGACAAGGTCACGAGACGGACCACAAACATATACTGGCTTTGGTCTGATCCATACACTAGTTGTCCAGCCAACTGAGCTAACCAGAACCTCAAGGCACCATCTTTTAACAGAAAATAATTCAAACACTTATCTTCATTTTATTGCCAAGTCATAAATCATTGTTGACTTCAAAATAGATTGAGGGTTTTTTAAAAATTTGTTCTTGGAATGTGAGCGAGGCCAGCATTTGTTATTAATTCCTTATCACCCTTTAGAAGGTTCTGGTGAGCCACCTTTTCGAAGCGCTGCAGTCCATGTGGTGAAGGTACTCCTGCATTGCTGTTGGGGAGGAGGGTTCTTGTGGGTTTCCAGCCCTCAATCAGATTACAGCCTGGTTAGCACTTCCAGCCCACTGTTAACCTGCATATCATCTATCCATTAAGGAAGCCATCTCTATAAAGCAGTGTCTCGCTGGCTCAATGCTCAAGATTCACCACACCACTCACAACCCAATATCCAAGATTGTTCTGGTTGGATGGTTGCAAAACAATTTTGTTTCTCTCGGCAGAATGTTAAAAACCCTGCACAGTTCATTTTGCCTCCTGTTTCAATGTATTGCGGAAGGTCAGTAACCAATGGACTAATTGTGCCTCGGTACAGAGATACACAGGGTCTCTCTTGACACTTGAGTGGAGGACAGAAGGGGAACAGCACACCCTGTAACTTTTTACTCCTAGGCTAGGAATCCTGCGGTGAGTAACTCGACTCCTGGCTCCCCAAAAGCCTGACCACTGTCTACAAGGCGCAAGTCAGAAGTGCGATGGAATACTCCCCACTTTCCTGGATGGTGCAGCTCCAACAACACTCAAGCTCAACATCAGTTTGGGGTTTCCTTTTCAACAATATGTTGTCGATTTCAAAATTGAGCTGATGCCATGTCCCTTGGTGGTCATATTTGGGTGTCGGACTCTCTGGGGCTGCAGGTGGGCGCGGGGGCCAACGTCCTGGCTTTCCCCTTGCTGATTGCCCGGAAGCGAGTGCTGATGGGGTGGCGGTCAACTTCTCAACCCGGCGCATCAGTGTGGCTGGGAGATCTGATGGAATTCCTACACCTCGAGAAAGACAAGTACACTGTGAGGGGAGCAATCGAGGGGTTTTACCGAAGGTGGCAGCTGTTTATTTTGTATTTCAAAGAGCTGATCACCGTCAGTTGCTAAACAGAGGTTGGAGGGGCGGGGGGTAAAGGAAAGTGGGGGAGAGAGGTTAGGTATTTTTGGAGGGGTGGGGGCTAGGGTTTGGGAGGTGGTAGGTGGGATTGAGGGGTTTGTTATTCTGATTGGTTGTCTTTGTCTTTGTATTGTGTATAAAATGGAAATAGTTGAATCAAAATTTTCTTAAAAAAGGAAGAAGAGCAACATCATCAAGGACAAAGCAACCCGCTTGATTGATTCCCCTTCCACAAACATTCAAACCCTCCATACCGACAGCACGGTAGCATTGTGAATAGCCCAATTGCTTCACAGCTCCAGGGTCCCAGGTTCAATTCCCGGCTTGGGTCACTGTCTGTGCGGAGTCTGCACATCCTCCCCGTGTCTGCATGGGTTTCCTCCGGGTGCTCCGGTTTGCTCCCACAGTCCAAAGATGTGCAGGTTAGGTAGATTGGCCATGATAAATTGCCCTTAGTGTCCAAAATTTCCCTTAGTGTTGGGTGGGGTTAATGGGTTATGGGGAAAGGGTGGAGGTGTTGACCTTGGGTAGGGTGCTCTTTCCAAGAGCCTGTGCAGACTCGATGGGACGAATGGCCTCCTTCTGCACTGTAAAAAAGTGGCAGCCATGTGTACCATCTACAAGATGCACTGTAGCAACTCACCAAGTTTCCTTAGGCAGCACCTTCCAAACCCATGAGCAGTCCCACCTGGAAGGACAAGAGCAGTAGACACATAGGAACACCACCACCTGGAAGTTCCCCTCCAAGTTACTCACCATCATGATTTGGAAATATGTCGCTGTTCCTGCACCGTCGCTGGGGCAACATCCTTCAACCCCCTCTCTAACAGCACACAACATGGACTGCAGTGGTTCAAGAAGGCAGCTCACCACTACCTTTTCAAGGGCAATTAGGGATGGGAAATAAATGCCTTTTTTTGTTGGCATTAAAGATGCTTTTTTAATTCCCTCAATGGATGTGGGTGTCACTGACTAGGCCAGCATTCATTGTCCATCCCTAATTGCCCCTGAGAAGGTGGTGGTGAGATGCCTTCTTGAACCGTCACAGTCCCTGTGGCATAAGTACACCCACAGTGCTGTTAGGGAGGGAAATCCAGGATTTTGACCCACATACAGTGAAGGAACGGCGACATATTTCCAAGTCAGGATGGTGCATGGCTGGAGGGAAAAATACTTTTCATCAAGGGTGGACTTCTATGGTAAAGCCAAGTTGTCTTTCACTCCTTTTCCCCAAATAATTTTAAACTAATTGAGAGTAAGCTAAAATTAATTGGCATCAATTGATCTTCTGCTATTCTTATCAATTACGGCATTGCTGCTCCCATTTCTTTTAGAATTTTTTTCAAGAGAGATAGTAAATGACCTTCGGCTGTTCTAAGTCAATGATTATAGAAACTGGAACCACTGCCCATACAGATGATGGAAGGAGAAATTATCAATAATTTCAAAAGGAAACTTGGTGGAAACTTGAGAGAAAGGCCAAAGATATATGGCAGGGGAATGGGACTAACTGGTCTGCTCGATAGAGAGCCGGCATGGACTTGATGCTACAATGGCCTCCTTCTGTGTCGCAATGACCCTGGTGGCTCATGAAACTGGAGAAACTTCCGGAACAGAGGAACGTCATTCAGCCCATTGTTCACTGCTGACGTATCGCTTGATATATATTCTTTTCCACATCTATATTTCATACTGTTATACGCGAGGCGTTTTCAGAACCCCAAAATGTATCATGGAGTTCAACCAACCTCACCCTTTCATGGATTTGTTGCTTTTCCGAGCATGCAGCTTGTTCCCTAGGTGTGGTATTTCAATTATGGATACGTGGGTTTTTAAACACAAAACACTGTTTATTCCATGAACTCAACTTAACATCTTAAATAAACATTGGATCTCTTAACACCCCTTACTTCAAAGATAACTCAGAAAATATTGCAACAGTAAATAATTCCCTAAAATGTTCCTTCAAATTTCCAAGAGACTTAACACCTTTCAACAGTATCACATCAGATTAAAGGATATATATATGTTCTGTAGAATGGCAGAGATATGTTAGCTTGGGTGACTTCAGCTCCAGCACCTTGCTTTCTTCATGCAGCTCTCTGGAAGCCCACAGACACACCCACGCTGCTTTCTCAAACCTGGCTTTCTCCCTTCTAAGCAGATCACAGCAAACCAGAACTTCTCAAGCTGCTGTCTCAAACTGGCTTTCTACTTTTAAACTGCTCTCAGCAAAACCAGCCAGGCATTTTTTAAACTGCAAAACCAAACTGTCAAAATGGCTGAACTGAGCTGAGCTCCACCCACTCTATGACATCACTGTTTTCTTAAAGGTACATTGCTTACACATCCATTTCTTAAAGGCACTCTTGCATGACAATATATATATAAAAAATATGTGATACATTTAATACAAATACTTAAAAGGAAACTGGACAGGTATGGGGCAGCACGGTGACTCAGAGGTCAGCACTGCTGCTCATAGTGCCAGGGTTCCGGGTTCATTTCTGGCCTTGTGTTACTGTGTGGAGTTTGCACGTTCTCCCCGTGTCTGCGTGGGTTTCCTCCAGGTGCTCCGATTTCCTCCCACAGCCCAAAGATGTGCAGGTTAGGTCGACTGGTCATGATGAAATTGCCCCTTAGTGTCCAGGGTTAGTGCAGGTTAGGTGGGATTACAGGGATAGCATGGGGGAGTGTGCCTAGGTAAGGTACTCTTTCAGAGGCTCGGTGCAGTTTCGATCGGCTTAATGGCCTCGTTTTGCACTATAGAGATCCTGTGGTTCTATGGTTCCAATTAAATCTAGAAATCATCACAAAGTGTAGGTGGATATCATGTGATATCTCTCAATATGACTCCAATCTCCTCGACCTTGCCTTGACCCACTTCAAAGGTTGGAGAAGAATTATGGTTTTTCCTGAATTGGTCCAGTTTTTTTATATCTGTACGTGTTATTTGTCTTTCTTGGAAGGCAACTTGCCTAATGGTGGGTGCTGAATGTTGAGGATCAAGATGGTCACTCGCAATGTGACAGGACGGGACAGACGTTTAGCATCAGCTGCTCCTTTTCTTTGTCCGTCTGTCTCATTTGATTACATCGAAAATGTTCCATCTGTCTGCACTTCCTGTCAACTTTTCATTCACAATTCCCTCGTCTGCATACATAAAGGAAACTGGCTACGTAAACTCGTCACACTGTCATTACATTGCCTCTTTCACAAACCACATACATCACCTCCCCCCCCCCCCCCCCCCCCCCCGCCTCCGCACCCCCTTCCCCTGTGACACTCTTCTTCAACTCTGCACTCGAAACGTTAACCCTGTTTCTCTCTCCAGAGACGCTGCCGGAGCTCCTGACTTTATCCAGCATTTTCTGTCTTTATTTCAGATTTCCAGCATCCGCAGTATTTTGCTTTTCTTTTAATGTTCTCGCACACCTCACTCACATAGAGGTCCGGACATGAATGGGCCTCATCCACAACTTGTTCAGAGTCACCCAGATGCCTCTGCATTGGCCTAGTCTCCTTTGGGCTTTGAGTACAATTTCTGAGGGAGATTCAACACTCTTTCATTCATATATTCCCAATTCCCCTTCACGGTGCTGAGTTAAAATTCACATAGAGAAAATAATGTTTATTTTGACATTCACCTTAGACTCAGTGACAATGTGGCAAACATGCATTTTGTACCTATCACTCGCTCATGCACAACAACACAATGGGAGAATTCTTCGCCGTGGGATTCTCTGTTCCGCCCGCAGCGTACCCCTGCCCGCAGGTTTCCCGGTGGTGTGGGGTATCCCCAATGGGAAATCCCATTGGCTCGCGCCGGGAAGGGAGAATCCTGCTGCCGACGACGGTGCGCCGCCGAGGAACACGTGGCTGGAGAGGTGGAGAATTCACCACAATATTAAAAACCAAATGGAACCAATTCCTATTTAAAGCCCTTGGGCTGGATTCTCCGTTCCTGAGTCTAAATGCTGACGCCAACAGAGGATCTGTGGAGTTCCATGTCAGAAAAATCGGTGCCAAACCTCCACCGATTCCGTTACCGGTGAGGGGCCAGCACCGGCGTCGCATGGAACACCCACAGAACACACGGAAAATGGTGCGGGACTCGCCGGGTCCGTGATGGACACGCACAGGGCTGACAAGCTGCATCCTATACATCCCCTACACACACCGATCGCGGTCAAGAAAGATGGCACCAGCTGTACTGGACCGCGACCCCATCTACCCCGGTTCCACAGCCCACCTCCTGGCCACCCAACACTCCCCCCCCCCCCCTCCCCCCCCGGTAGTGACACGAGTGTCGGTGAAGTGTGACAGTGCTGGACACTGTCCGTACGCCCTCTCTCTCTCTCCGCCACCATGCCAGATTCACGACCATTGAGAGCACACATGGGAACTCAGCCCATCGCAGGTGGAACATCGCGGGTGGGCCCGCTAATGACATGTGAACACGGTTGCAACTACGTGTGCGTGCGTCGCAATGACGCTGTTTTCGAGGAAGCGGAGCATCGCGATTCGGCATCAATCCAGTGTCTGCCGCGATTTTGCCGTCAGGAGCTATTCTCCGCCCAATCGCACGCCCCGATTTCAGCGTCGACCACCGTAAAATCCTGCCCCTTGCCTTAAGTGGACAAACCAGCGCTACTTGTATCTCGGGTGACATTGGAGGCATTCCCTCACATCCTACGTACAAATCCCCGCAAATTGTCTTGCCCTCATGAAGGCTGGCTTCTTGAAGGACTGCAAATGTATGGCCGCAAGGTTAAATAAGGTGATGTTAGCTGACGCTGCTGTTACCCAGAGTCCAGCTTTCTGTCAGGCAAGCTGCGTCAACCCAGCTGAGTTTAATCCTTGCCCTTTTATTCCGAGCACAAGTGTAGCGTGTGTTAAAATGCCTGGTCCAGCTGCCAAGAATAGCGAAAGAGCTTGTTTCGGCTTAAGAGTCTACTTGGGGCCTAGGCATGCCTGCAAACACTCTCGACATCTCCCAGACCCAGGAGAGAAAGAGATGCTCTGTTAGCAGCTTCAGAATGGGACAATTGCAACTTGCAGTTGGAGAGAAATGTTATCCGAAAGCGCTGTACCTCAGTTTTACTGTGCGGTTGTTAATTTAGACCACACGTGTCTCAGAGCTCACAGCAATGTTTTCTTTCCTGTGGTTTGATGTCTGGCATGAGCTGCTGCTAAAATTATATTTAAACAAACAAAATGTAAAACCTTGAACTCACTGCAGGCCGCTCTCTGACCTCTGAACCCATCTCCTTCTGGCCCTTAGCTGGCAAAAATGCTTTGAAGGTTAAAAGCTTCCCCAGTGGCTCAGAGAGCAAACACACTGCCTGGGGTGCCACGAGATGATTATGCAAGAGCAAGGCTCTAGGCTTTCGCCACAACCTGGGCTTGGGAATTTGCTGTCATCTCTCAGCGCATCATTTAAAGGACAACATTTCGGGCAGAATAAGGGGCAAGGAAGCCAAGGGCAAATGAGGTATAGGTATGTTAAGTGATTGGGCAGCACTGCTGCCTCACAGCACCAGGGATCCTGGTTAGATGGATTGGCCAGGCCAAATGCCCATTAGTATCCAGAAATGCGCGGGTTAGATGGGGTTGTACGCTTATGGGAATGGGGTAGGGGCTGGGTCTAGGTAGGGTGTTCTTTCAGAGGGTTGGTGCAGACTCGATGGGCCAAATGGCCTCCTTCTGCACTGTCAGAATTCTATGGTTCTATCGATGTGAATATCAGACGAACAGACTGAAGACAACATTGACAGCTGGGAAACAAATTTGTGTAAAAGAGACGTTAAAACTGGTCAAATCAACTCTGAAAAAGTGCCAAAGAGACACCCATAATGATAATGATGATCAAAGGTTGAGTTATTTAACAGATAGCTTCTGTCGCAGCCAAAGACCCAATTGAGGTAAGTTTTACAATCTATCATTCAAAGTAAAAGAGATAGAAAACAAAGAGTAAAATAAAGTGCTGATCATTCGATTAGGGTCTTTATGTTATCAGGGTTCAAAGTTTAACAGTAATTAGAGTTTAATCATTGTGCAGATGAGATGTGACATTGGACTAAATAAGGTGAACAAGCTACTCAGGATAAGAAGGTGAGGAACCATCGATGAAGGCACCTCCCACGATGAGGCACGTCGCTTTGCTAATTCCTAACATACAAGTCAAAGAAAGAAGCCTCACCTCGGAAATCAAGACCCCCAGTCAGTTGTATCCAGGATCCATTCTTCAAACTGCTCAAGCTGATTCTCAGCACAAAAGTTGGGTCTCAGCATCTGCCAAAGTGATGAGCGCAGAAAGCAAGATGATATTCTGGATGTCATCTTCAATAGTGACGGGCGATTGATGCACTGGAAGGAAAGCATTAGACTGCTTGTGATAACCCTGAGGTTAAGCAACACTGCTTGTATGCAAGAAAGCCCATTGAGATGAGGTACAACACGGTGGCCAGCACCTGTAGAACCATATTCAGTTTTGGACTCAGATATGTTGGAAAAGGGAGCTCTACGTTGGACCCAACCTGGACTGTCCCTGATCTGGGTGTGCTTATCAGATAGTGTTGATGGAGATTGACTACTTGGCCTATATGGCGCCTGATCTCAAAGTCTTTGATGGGAGAGTGTAGAAGGAGCTTTACAAAGTACGCATGCTGCACCGGGAGTGCTCAGTGGGGTAGTGGCAGAGGGCCCTCTGCACTGTATTTAATTTGACATGTCCCTGATCTGGGAAGTACTTGATGGGGCTATACTCTGTATCTAACTCATGCTACACCTGTCCTGGAATGCTTGATACGATGGAGTGCTAGATGCTGATTCTGTACGAATGAAGTAGTTCCCCAAGTACATGCGTTCTTTACTCCCATGAGAATCCATAGCAAATGGTGGTTCAATGGGTAAGTCCATTTAGTGTCAAACCATATGGACTAAGATCCAAATTTGATTCCCAGTCAGTTAGCGATACAATTGGCTTCAGGACCTACACACATTAGGGAGGTCGTTGGGGGAGAAATCAGTTAGTGTACTTGTTCATGATCATTATCGGGCAGCACGGTAGCATTGTGGATAGCACAATTGCTTCACAGCTCCAGGGTCCCAGGTTCGATACCGGCTTGGGTCATTGTCTGTGCGGAGTCTGCACATTCTCCCCGTGTGTGCGTGGGTTTCCTCCCACAGTCCAAAGATGTGCAGGTTAGGTGGATTGGCCATGCTAAAAAAAAAATATATTTTTTTAATTTAAAAAAATTGCCCTTAGTGTCCAAAATTCCCCTTAAGCGTTGGGTGGGGTTACTGGGTTATGGGGATAGGGTGGAGGTGTGGACCTTGGGTAGGGTGCTCTTTCCAAGAGCCGGTGCAGACTCGATGGGCCAAATGGCCTCCTTCTGCACTCACTGTAAATTCTACGAAATTCTATGATTATTCAGTGATTCCGAGTGGAAGGTGCTGTGCGGTTGGTCAAGGCCAACCCTTCCATGATGAATTAGTCCATTGACATACACATGTCAAACTCCCAAGATACTTGCTGGGATCATGATAGTTTAGAAAACAAAATAAATTCAGAAATACAAAAAATATTGGAGTGAAATTTTCATTCTCAATTATTAATTATTTCATTGTTGAATTCATTAGTTAAAATAAATTTTTTTCATTACTACCTAGTAGATTAGGATTAATGTTAACCTGGAGAATTGAATGTCTATTAAAGAGGATCTGTCCCTTTAAGTAAATTACTAATTATTCCAGGAATGTATCACAAATGATAACGTTTTAAACAGCCCAAAATTAATAATGCCAGCGTTTGAAGAAAGTTCTGGAAACGTTCAATGCAGATAATGAGGGATTTGCATTGTTTATTAATATCATATTTTTAGTCAGGATTGGGGTGAGTAAAGTAGTTTAGAAATGTGTTTTGTGTGTGTGTGTTTGTGCACGTGTAGGTGTGTGTGCACATGTGTGCAAGCACGTGTGCGGGTGTACGTGTGTGTATGTGCATGTTTGTATGTGTGAATCTGTGCACGTGTGTGTGTGTGTCATGTACTTTGCAATGCAAGAAGGGAATGTGTTGTTACAGAAACAATAGATTCTATCAAGCTTTGCTGAGATATAAAATAGAGCACCCAAGCAGAATATCAGCGGTAGGGTTATGGGATGTGAACCATTGAGGGGGAGAGTGGGAGGATAGATATACACATTGCCTGAAGAATGATCAGTGCATGGTTCTCAATTCTATTATTGAGAAGCTTAGGTAAAAAGCTAAATCCCAGATCGAGTTTAGGGTGAGATGGTGATTCAGTGGTAATGTCACTGAATTAGTCATCCAGAGGCCCAGGTTAATGCCCTGGGGAATATGAGTTCAATTTACACGGTAGTAGCTGAGGCAACTCCAATTCAATTTAAAAATGTGTAATATACACCTAGCCTTTGTAATAGTGACCCTGAAGACTATAATTTTTTTGTCGTAAAACCCCATCGAGTTCAGTAATGGCCTTTAGGGAAGAGACTCGAGACTATGTGTGACTCTGGGCAGGTGTTTTTTAAACTTTTTTTCTGAGGACCTAACTTTGCCAACCGGCCAATCTTCACGACCCACACCAGCCGACCTTCGCGACACACGTAATATTCACTTACTTTTAATGTGAAAGAAGAGCCTGTTTGGTTCTAACCATCTCACTCCAATCAGGTTCACAGGAGGAGAGGGCAAAGCACATATCAGGTACAAACCTCCCCAGTTCCTTAGTCCGTCTTCATCTTTGTGAGCGGAAAATCCAACTTCGAACATGTAGGTCGTCATGAGGAGCAATAGCAACAAAATGCTTGGTTTACTCAGCACATGATACTCCTGGGAAATGCTACACCAGAATGCTGACAGCTTCATGAGCTTTTGGCAGCATAGTCTTTTAGTTTGGAATCAGCTATAGATTAATAACTGACACTGGGGGCTCGAATCTCAAAAGGAATTTTCACCCATCTCTCTTTCAAAATCTGAAATTTCTCCTATAATTGGGTGGCGCAGTGGTTAACGCTGCTGCCTTACAGCGCCAGGGACCCGGGGTCAATTCCAGCCTTGGGTAACTGTCATGTGGAGTTTGCATTTTCTCCCCTTGTCTGCGTGGGCTTCCTCCAGATGTTCCGTTTTCCTCCCACAGACCAAAGATGTGCAGGTTAGGTGGAATGGTCATGCTAAACTGTCCCTTAGTGTACAAAAGAAAAATAGGCAGGTTAGGTGGGGTTACAGGAATATGGCAAGGGAGTGAGCCTAGGTAAGGTGCTCTTTTGGAGGGTTGGTGCAGACACGATGGGCTGAATAGTCTTCATCTACACTGTAGGGATTTTATGATTTACCAGTACTTCCCTGCATAAAACCACACTTTGCATCCTTATTTGCATTGGTACAATTGAAAAAACCACACCTCAAGAAATCATCTTTATACTGCTTTGCTCCGGAATTAAGTTTCTTCTTTGTAAGCTGCTAACCAGAGACCTGGCGACCTGTACAGAGCTATTCCTAGCAACAGATTCAGTTGTGAGACCCTGGCCACAGAGGGGTAAGTACACTGCCTGTTTGTGGCTCTGGTTGTCCCTTCTGATGTGTTGGGTGCTCTGGATCCGTGGAACACATACAGGCCACCAACACTTAAAATAGAACAACACTATTTTATTAAGCTAGAAACTGTTGAACATACTTTCACTGTGGGTTAACACAATGTTAGATTAAACTAAAGACCTATGCCTATCCTAACCAGTCTATGCACTCAGCACATGGTGAAGATCTGTGCTGTAAGCTGTAAGCTCTGTCCTTCTGAGAGGCTGCATCCCAAATGAGCGGGAAAACTGATGCCCTCTGTCTTTATAGTGAGTGTGCTCTAACTGGTGATTGGTTGCGGTGTTGTGTGTGTTAATTGGTCTTGCTGTGTGTCCATCAGTGTGTGTGTATCTGCACAATGATATACTGGTGTATATTATCACACCTTACTTGTAAGAAAATGATTGATCTTCACAGTCCTTTTGCCTTGCTTGCCAGCAGCTAGATAATGGAAGAAGCTGTCCTCCGTGATTTGGCGCCAAAGGCACGTACATTTGGGTTCTTGATGTCAAGCGTACGTGCAGAGCATGTGACCTGCTCACTGGTGCCTCCTCTGGCCAGAAAACTGCACACAGTCTCTTTTCCTTTTCATTGCCATTCTCAATAAAAAATGCCAATAGCAGCCATTGGGAGCACCGCAGGGACGTCACGACCAATCGCACCACGACACTTCCGACACCCGCCCGTGACCCGCATTTTGAAAATCCCGGCTCTTGATCCACAGCAATGTGGGTCCTACCCTCAGAAAGGGCCCTAGTGAGCCGCTCACTTCCAGGGCCGTTAGAGATGTGCAGAAAATGCTGGCCTTGTCAATGATCCTGTGAAAGAATTTTAAAAAGCACCTAGAGCCCAACTCTGGTTTTAAGAACCTGTTGATTGTCGGAGGAAACAAACATTGAAGGAGCCTGTTTTAGATTCTGGGAAAGAATGAGGAGATGAAACAAGGTAGGGTGGCCTTCAGGTCGGAAGCTTAGAAGGAACAACGATCACCAAAATACGTACAAGGTGGAGGTGATTCAGTCTATTGAGCTGACCTTCCTTTCCACCAAAGTGTACTCACCTCCTAATACAGCATCTTCAAGCACTCCAGATTTTTTAGTTCCAACACTATCAGACAGATCATTCCAGATATGAATCATTCTTTGCATTTTGGGTCCTGGGCTTGTCTTTTGCCAATTTGAACATGTGTCACCTGTTCGACATCTGTGATCTAACTTGAAATCAAGCTCAAAGTGACCTATTCCATGTGGTGTCTTATATTCCTCGATAAAGTGCCCTCTACTTCATCACCTTTCAAGTCTACAGAGATTTTCACACCTTTCTACTCAGAAGGGTAAGTTGAGAGGAACATCAGCCAAAGTAGTGAGGATAGAACAAAGAAATGGGTGCGAACGAGCAAGAGAGATGAATTGGAGACTGAGAGGCTGCCAGTACAGGCAGCATGATCACTACCCTGCCCCAAGCACTGGGCAGTCAGGGTGTGTAAGACTTCATAAATTATGAATGCCCACTCACAAAATATGTGTGATTATACACATAAATAGACAATAACATTGAAAATAATCAATGTGATTGTATCCATAATCCGTTAAAAGAGGCCCCCGTGGCGATTCTCCGTGGTCAGCTGGCCTCGTTCACGTATGGTTCCACCCGGCGGGTGCTCGGTGTCCCGGCTGCGGTGGCCGTCCTGGTGGGGGGCGGGGGATCAGTCTCCAGGGGGGGGGGGGGCCTCCACAACAGCCAGGCCCACGATCGGGGGCCACCAATCGGCAGACGCACGCGATCTGGGGGGAGCCTACCTTCTACCTCTGTGTGGCACCGCCATGTTGCGCGGCGCAAGTGGCCGCCGTGCACATGCTCGGACCCGCGGCCAGACCCAGGAGAGCAGTGCAGGGCCGCGTACGGCAGCTGGAGCAGCGCGGAATATTTTGGTGCCTTGCTGGCCCCCTGTGGGCTACAGAATCGCTGAGCCAAGAGGCCCGTTGATGCCGGCGTGAAATACTCCGGTGTTTACTACGGCATCAACGCTTAGCCGCGTTTTTAGAGAATCCCGGCTATAGAGTTTTACAGCACAGAAAGAGGACCTCCAGCCCATCATGTCCGTGCTGGCCATCATGCACCAATCTATTCTAATTCCATTTTCCAGCATTTGGGCCGTATTCTTGTAGTGCGATGGCGTTTCAAGTGTTAATCAATATGTTTGTTAAATGTTGTGAGGGTTCACGCCTCGACCACCTTTTCAGGCACCACCACCTGGGTGAAAAAGTTTTTCCTCTACTCCCCTCTAAATCCCCCTTACCTTAAATCTGTTCCCCTATTCATTGGCCCCTCTACTGAAGGAAAGGGTTTCTTCCTATCTCCCCTATCTGTATCCCTCATAAATGTGTACGCTTCGATCATGTCTCCCCTCAGCCTTCACTGCTCCAAGGAATACAACCCCTACCCCTCCGGTCTCTCTTGATAGATGAAACACTCCAACCCACGTAGCCTCCTGGTGAACCTCCTCTGCACCCTCTCCAGTGCAATCACTTCCTTCCTATGTGTGACAACTAGAGTGTCACACAGTACCCAGCTGTGGCCTATGCATCTCTATCATAACCTCCCAGCTCTTATATTCTATGCCTCGGCTAATAAAGGCCAGTATCCCATAGGCCATATGGGGGAGAGATTCCCATTCAGTCATGTGATGGAAAGAACATTGGAGCCTCTGCCATCACTATCCATAGCTCTGGATAAGGATCTGGCACATAAAGGGTTAATGTGGGACTGCAGAGTACAGTGCCACCCACACAGCAATGTAAGGAGGCACATGGCCCAGACCCAGGGGTCGGTGTGGGCATGGAGCAGAGATGTATAAAGACCTCAGCATTGAGATAGCTCCTAGCCTGCCCTTTTCCTGTACACATGCAAATAATTCTTCCTGTTAGTAAAGGCTTACCATTAACCTACTGAAAGACTTCTTTAAGAGACACTGTTCTGTAACCAACACCCTCTGAAGAAGCTCCATACTACAACATGGGCATGCATGTTGCCACAGCAAAATTGCCAATATACATTTGTAAGAAACCATTAAAAAGACTTTAGGAATGAACATCTATCAGACAACGGGTTTGACCTTGTATCCTGTCCAGGATAGCTGGTGTGAGTTTGGTCTTATACTTGAATGCTGGCACAGGGCATTAATGTAGAACTATTTGACCCACAGGTAGGAAAACTCACAACTGAGGCAAGGGTTTAACCCTGAAATCAGAGCATTGAATTATAAAAATGGTACTGCCCCGATTGGTTATCACTGCCCTATAACACTAATGTTATTCCAATGCAAAGATCCAACAATCCTGGCAGCTAGCAATGATTCCCTGATTGCCAGTGTCTGCTGTCATTTAATTTAACCAGTACAGCTGAATTAATTGGTGACTGATTCTCAACTCCACTTCAGAGCTAAATTCAGGGTTTAATTCGCACCACAGCCAACAACAGGCCTCAGATAGGGTCAAATTGAGGCTAATTTACTTCAGTTTCCTGCAGTTACAGTCAATATAAGTAAAGATGTGTCCAAATGAATCAATATTCCTGTCCACCACAATCAGCCACTCGTAGTTGCTTTGCCCAATCATTTGTACAGCCAATTCTTACAGTAAGTGGAGTGCACTTATCTTCAACATCCTGAAGTGACATGAAGTGTACATTACTGGAAAGATATGGTGAATACCACGCTCTCGTATTCCCATCTGGGAAACTGCACTCTGGGTCAGAGATAAAGTGACATTTTATGTTTAAGCCCAGCGTGCCTGTGACTTATCCCACAGGGATGAACGTCCATGGTTAAATATAGTTGTTACCTCAGAACCAAACCCAACAACATGCGCCGATTATCGGGGTGTCATTGGATAGAGCACAGGTAGAGGCTCAGTGCTGCGGAGGCAGACCATTGCCATGGTTGAAAGAACACCTGCACTGCCTGGACCATTACTGAGGAGCACTGCGGTCCGCAGTGGAACAGGTGTCAGGGTTCAAGGGGTTTACTGCCAGCTACACAGCTTTGCCACCATTGAGGGCACAGCCTTTGCCGTGGGCATTATGTTGACCCGTTGAAGAGGAGGAGGAAGAAAGGAGGAGGCAACCAACACAAGCCTCTTTCTGCCCGAGCTGTCTGTGAATAACTCCTCCAACTGCATTCCCATTCATTAGGGGCCGGTATAGCTCAGTTCGCTGGACAGCTGGTTCATGATGCAGAGCGAGGCCAACAGTGGGTTCAATTCCCATACTGGCTGAGGTTATTCAGGAAGGCCCTGCCTTCACAACCTTGCCCCTTGCCTGAGGTGTGGAGATCCTCAGGTTAAACCACCACCAGCCAGCTCACCCCCTCAAAAGGAGAAAGCAGCCTATGGGACTATGGCTACTTTACTTACTTTATTTATCGCAACCCCAATTCCCGGTTAATAGTGCCTACCTAATAGTGCCTACGTCAGAGAGGGCAACTGGTTGATGCCCCATGACACCCAGTGCCACTCCTTTGGGTGGCACCTCCTCAATCTGTTGGAGGGCAGATTGGTGGACTGTTGTGACACACTGCGAACACCTTTGAACACTGGTGTTGACAGCCATGGTTTGCAGCAGTCTGCCCTTACACGGCAGCAGTCTGAGCTGCTTCTCAGAGGCTTCTCAGGGGCTGGTTTAGCACAGTGGGCTAAACAGCTGGCTTGTAATGCAGAACAATGCCAGCAGTGCGGGTTCAATTCCCGTACCGGCCTCCCGAACAGGCGCCGGAATGTGGCGACGAGGAGCTTTTCACAGTAACTTCATTTGAAGCCTACTTGTGACAATAAGCGATTTTCATTTCATTTTCATTTTCATTTTTCATATATGAAGGAAACGGGTTAAAGGGAGAGGAGGACGAGGTTTTGAATCGGATTATTTGCTTACAAGGGGGGTAAACACAGCCTCAGGTTGTTTGGTTTGAATGGCCTCTTTCCATGTTGTACCTTCCAAATATCTTTCAGAAAGGGGGCCCAAGCTGAACCTTCTCCTCCCTCAGGTGGGTGCCAGGTTCCCAGATCAGATTAACACCACGGATCGACAAAGCAAGCAGGGACTTTGCTGCAAGTGTCAACAAGCCAGAACCTGCAGTGGACCTACCCACTGAGACATTGAGAAACCCCAAGGTATACAGTTCTAAGACCCTCTTCCAAACTGTGAGAGACACTGGACTGGTGTTCACGTTAAACAGACTTTATAAACGCTGATGTTGTTAAAGCTGAATAGAGCCTCACAGCGATCACTGAATCAAGCATGTTAATGACTCCAGACCTTGCACAGTGTCAGCGCCATGCTGGTGCCAATTGACATCCTGTGGTATTTGTTCAATAGACATGACAAGATAAAAGAGATGATTTGTGCGCACAAACAAATGTTCCCATCAAAATGTTTTTGTTACCCTGTAGATTTACAGTGACGATCACATTGAGAAGACCAGGTTAACTAGAGAACAGGTCAGGCAGTACCGAGTACCTCAGTTCTTTGGTGACCTGCTGACTATTGGCAGCTGGCTAAGGATCCTGCCTGTTGCAGAGAATGGAAAGCAGAGATTCCTGGACAATAATGAAGGATTGTTCAACTGGGGTAAGTATTTTTTGTCGGCAATTGTTCTGTGTAGTATGTGACATTCATGCACTGCTCTCACAGAATACAATGTACATGGTTTAACACAGGGTGATAGGGAGTGAGCTTTGTATCAGCGACAAACTGTGTTTGTGTAGTTATTGTGATATAAAAGAAAAAGGCTTTGAGTGTTTAACAAGATGGCAAAAGACGGGAAGTTTGATGGGGTGGGGGTGACCAACAGCCAAAGAAAACCAGACATCTATTCATACATCAGCTGTCACATCTCTCACTAATGCTCCGAAGCCCTTCACTTGTATTGAAGTCACCGCAGTCCCAGATGGCAATAGGCTGCTTTCCTCTTTCAGGGAGAGAACTGGCTGGTGGTGATTCAACCTGAGGATCACCACACCTCAGGCGAGGGGCAAGGTTGAAAAGGCGGGGTCTTACTATACTTTGAACCACACTCATCGCGTGGACAAATGTGGCAGCCATTTTTGCATGACATGATTCCACAAACAATGCTGATAAATTTTCAAAGGGGAATTGTGAAAGGCAGGGAGAGGATAGTGAATTCCAAAGGGTGTATTGGTACAGACAGGAGGATGGAGGGGAAAGGCATCAGAGAAGTGAAAGATATGGGAAAAGGCGAGAGGGTTGAAGATGCACCAGGTCAGATGAAACGGTGCCAAGGAGGGATTTAAAGATGAGGACAGGATCTCAAAGTTGCTTTACTGGGCAGTAGTCGTCTGGAGTAAGTGCTGGTAACGTTAGTATCTTGGGGCCTATTGGTTTGGTTTGTTGCGCCCTGAGTTGGTTGGCTATGTTCCCTGCAAGGCTTAACCATTGTGGGTTTGCCTATGGTACCTGGCGTGCTTTCCCAATATGGAAGGCAGTCAGCCACGGATTATCACAGTATCACAGAATTTACAGTGCAGAAGGAGGCCATTCGGCCCATCGGGTCTGCACCGGCCCTTGGAAAGAGCACCCTACCTAAGCCCACGCCTCCACCCTATCCCCGTAACCCCACCTTACCTTTTTTGGACACTAAGGGCAATTTAGCATAGCCAATCCACCTACCCCTGTACATCTTTGGACTGTGGGAAGAAACCGGAGCACCTGGAAGAAACCCACACAGACACGGGGAAAAGTGCAGACTCCGCACAGACAGTGACCCAAGCCGGGAATCGAACCTGGGACCCTGGCGCTGTGAAGCAATTGTGCTATCCACAATGCTACCGTGCTGCCCTTATGGGATTATAAGAATGGGAGAAGGCTATTCAGTTCCTCAAGCCAGTTCCACCATCCAATTAGACGATGGAAGTCCAGGTAAAGAGTCCAAGATTTCAGAGAGTTTCCTCTGACACAAGTACAGAAGATTATGATAATTATTCGGTGTGAGATTCTTTTTCAGGGTATCACTTTCTATTTCTGTCTTGCAAATTATATAACAGAATTTTATCCAAATGTGTAACTTCATTGCCACAATCCCACTCATCTTCTCCTTGCTTGCACAGTCTGAGGCACGTCGCATCCCGGACCTCAAAGTACAAAATTGGTTTTAAAATTCTCATCCATTCTTTCAAACTGATCCAAATCCTCCTGTCAACCATGACAACTGCATTTATATAGCTCCTTTAACATGCTGAAATGAACCAAGGCACTTCAAAAAATTTGACATTGAGACACATAAGGAGCTATTAGGACAGGTGACCATAAGTGTAGTTAAGGTGGCAAGTTCCAAGGAGTGTCTTAAAGGATGGAAGAGAGTTGTGGAGGCCGAGCAGTTCAAGGAAGATATTTCAGAGTTTACAACCCCAGTAGCTCAAAGCTGTAACTGCCAATGTCGGAGCCTGAGAAATCAGGAGTGTGCGAGAGGCCAGAATTGGAGCAGTGCCAAAATCTCAGACGGTTGTTGAGTTCGTCATTCGGAGGTTGGTGTAATCGCATTGCCTGTTCTCTCTGGTACACTGTTGGTGCCCAGTCCTTCAGGCACTGAACACTCAGAAGCTATGCCTTCTCTCTAACTGCTTTCAGATGCCAGCTAAAAACTGTTCTCTGAGGCCGTCTTTACACGTCCTCCAGCCTCACTCTCCACTCGCTCACTCCTGCTTGCTCTCCGATCTTTTTGACAAAGGTCCTGTATTAAGACTCCAGGGAATCGTCACGCATGTGAACAGCAATGGAAGGCCTGTGGCAGACGCAGTTCAATGCAGAGAAGTGTGAAGTGATACATGTTGGCAGGAAGGATGAGGAGAGGCAATAGAACTAAATGATACAAATTCTGAAGGGGTTATGGGTCTAAAGAGGAGTCTGGGAGTGTATGCATACAAATCATTCATGGTGGCATGACAAGTTGAAGTTAAACCTTTATAAATTAGTGGTTACAGGCCCAAGCTGAAATATTCTGTCCAATTCTGGGCACCGCACACTTAAGAAGGATGCCAAGGTCCAGAGAGGGTATAGAAATGATTTACACAGTAACAGTGATACGGGACTTGAATTATATGGATCCAAATCTTATCATGGGCGTCAGGACCCTAACATCAGGGCAACAAGTGGGTCCTCAAACTGTACATGCCAGCAGTGGGACAAGCTCCTCAGGTGGTAGGGGATCACTCTGCCATGAGCAGAAATGCCAGCGACTCCATAATTGGGCCTTCAGTTATGCAGAATGGCTGCCCAGCCGCATGGAGCGGGCTGCTCCCTGCCGCTGTCAAAATTCTCTAGCGGCGGAATAGCGGCGGGAAGATGTCCCATTATTTTGCCCCCCCCCCCCCCCCCCCCCCCCCCCCCCCCCCCCGCCCCCCATCCCCGGTCCTGCCACTTTGGGACCAGTAAAATCCTGCCTTTGGAGCAACTCGAGAAGCAGCCGTTGTTCTCCTTCAGAGTGGAGCATTATCTGCTCCCTCCGCTGCCGGAGAGATCCCACCAGCTGGGTTATTTCGGCCAACGACTTCAATGGATGACTGGTTTGAAGAGAAGAGAAATGCAGGGGCAGGGGAACGGGGACAATCGGGTCGTTCTATCAAAGAGCTAACACGGGTACAATGGGTTGAATGGTCTAATTTTGAGCTGCGTCATACTATAATTATATGATTTAAAGGTTGGATATTTACGACGCCCCCCCCCCCCCCCTCTCACCACCACCGGCGTGGTTTTCCGTTCCTGCCGAAGTCAATGGACATTTGAACGGGCGCGCCGCATTTCCCGCCCCCCCACCCCCCCCCCCCCGCCACAGTGGAGGCTGCAAAATCCTGCCTTAAGCTAACAGAATGTAGACAAAAGTTTTGACAAAGAACACTCGGTTGAATTGAGTCAAAGAGTCAGCGGAGAAGGCCTTGTATGTAAGAAGATTTCTGTATTTAGCACAGAAACAGTCACTGCAGAAAGCACTGCTTGCCTGACTGGTAGAGACTTGGCCTAATCACCAGGCTTTGCTGACATGCCAGAAAGGATAGTCTGTTTCTTATCATCTTCTTCAAAGTCTGGGCCATCATGACAGGAAAAGTACTATTTTCACTTAATAAATTCCTCCATTTATTAGATTTTGGGGCCAAAATAAGCAATAACAACCTTTTTTTAACAAACAAGTGAGACATTTTTATGGGGTTTATTAGACATCAAGAAATCACTTAGTCCTTTCAAGTTTAGGCTGAAAGACAAAAGGTGGTTTCTCTCGAGCAACGATTGCGATGAAAATAGCAGACAGAGCCTCAGACGAATCTAGATAAATATATATACCTGAAATATTTATCACGGAGCGGAAAATAGCATTCTGTGCTCATCGTCTGTAGAGACGCCAATTACCTCAAAACACAAAGCTGTTTATAATTTCTTAGCTTGGTCCAAAGTAAATAATTGTCCATGTTTACCAGAAGAACTCTATAGACACTGAGGTGATCCATGGGGCGCCTTTGTTGATACGTCTATGGCCTTTAGTTGCCCTCTCAAACTAAGCCACGGAATCATATGCGATTCTTCCGAGTCCTGGCAGCACCACCACCTCCAGTCTGCTCGCCCTTCAACCGAGTGGTTGGCAAGGGGGCATTTGAGGTGGGAATTGGATGGAGAGGGTCATGGGGATGGGGGGGGGGGGGGGGGGGGGGGGGTGTGGAGGTGGGGGGGGGGATGTTGGTGGTGTGCGTGGAACATCTCCACCGAGCTCAATCCAAACTGCGCCTCATGACATCGGCACTCACATTTGGGCAGCAAAGTGTTCACGGGAGCAGCAAAACAACAATGTTTTTCATTGATATAGCACCTCAAACAAAATTAAATTGACGCCATGCTTCTTTGGAGGAGCTTTGGCGAATAAAATTTGACAACGAGCCACGTACTGAGGTATTCGGGCAGGTGATTGATGCTTAGTCAAAGAGCTGGGTTGTCCAGAGGGTTTTAAATAAGGTGAGAGAGGTAGAGAGGTGGAGAGGTATGGGGAGGGAATTCCATAGCTTACGACCTAGGGAGTTTTTTGTCATTGCCCTGGCTCCTAGCTAAGATAAGGGAGTCGGTTAGTTCAGTTGGCTCGATGGTGATGCGAAGCGAAGCCAACAGCGTAGGTTCAATTGCCGTACCAGCTGAGGTTATTCATGAAGGTCCCACCTTCTCAACCTTGCCCCTTGCCTGAGGTGTGGTGACCCTCAGGTTTAAATCTCCACCAGTCAGCTCTCAAAGGGGAGAGCAGCCTATGGCCCTCTGGGACTGTGTTGACATTTACAGCTAAAATAAATCACTGAACTCAGATTGAACCTCGGGGTATTCGGGCTCAGCGAGACTCTGTTCCGTACAATTGCTGAATGAGCAACAGGCAGAGCAGTTCCTCCAATCTCTTACATTGATCTGCCTTTTAGAAAGCTGAGGACTTTGACAATATTCCATTGAAGGGAAAGGTGAGCCTGTTGGATTCTAGAGCACGGAGGTGGGATTTGTTGACATAACCTCAAGTTGGCACCCCAACTGGAATGGCTAGGAGTCCGTCCTAATCCACAAAAGAAACATTCCAAGCATCAGGAATGTCTGTCAAGGGGACAAGGTAAGGACGTTGGATATGTATTGATATACCTTCAATTCACCGAGAGGCGGAGATAGCGAGTGAACATTAGGCTTTATTAGTCATGAACTTGCCTAGCCAGAGTTGGTTGTACAGATGAATGCCGCCCACAGGCGGCCGGTCTATATATGGCCCCGTGAGGGCGGAGCCAGAGGAGGAGCCCACCGGGGTTACAGTACAGTACCTGGAAGCAGCTCGTATCACCACTTCCAGGTCATAGATCATAGGTTACAGTATCATGCATGCATTTGGTGAATACATTCACCACATGTTTCTTTGATAAAGAGGAGACTTTGAAGTTAACGGTTTAACGTTTTCATGGATGCAAAGAGGTATTGACAACATTGATACAGGAAAAGCCTCCCGAAGACCACGGAATCTCCATGCGGTGAAGCAGCGTCACCACCGTGGAAGCACCGCCCCTCCCCCTTGCTGTCCCAGAACCTTATTGTCAAATACTTCACAAAGTGAAGAGATTTCCAACCCAGGAGACACAAGTCAAGAAAATGGGGAAATTTTCAGGAGGGTAAATCTAATTCAGTCTTCCCTAGACTAATGAACATGGTAAGAGCAAAAGATATTGGAGCAGACAATACTCATTTTCATTTGACAATGAGAAGGTAAAATGACTGATGCTGCTCCCCCAGCTGAGGGTACACTCAAAGGGAGCATTAGTTTTTGATACTGAGCGGTTGGGTGGAATTTTCCACTGGCAGGATCTTTCACTCGCGCCGATGTCAATGGACTTTTGAATGGCTCACCGCATTTTCCGGTCCGATCACCTCTGAGACGGGGCCATAAAATTCAGCCCGCTGTTTCCCCTAGTCTAGAACTGGGGTTTAAAAAGTGGGGTTCCCTGTTCAAGACTGAGATGTTTAGAAACATTTTTCCTTCTTGAGTGTTGTTAATTCTGTGAAATTCTCTTCCCCCACAGCACAATGGAAACTTATGTGCCCACGCCGGGAGTGGGCATGTGAAATAGGGTGGGTGAGGGTGGGGCATGTAAAATAGGGCCCACCCCACTACCTTCCCACCCAACCCCAAGCTCATTCACCATATTTGAACTGATAATCGAGAGCCAATTGGGCTTGTTAAGAAGCTATCTGACACCGATAATACACTGCCCACACCAAAACATGGTTGGCGAGGTAATTGGGCAGGAGTGGGTAGCACGATTTAAAATAAAATTCAAACTCCGGAAAAGAAAGAGGATAGTATCTTTGGGGCATGTCCATTATGGATTGGGTTGGGGGGAAGGAGGGGAGTGTGCCCCTAAGATCGAACACCCCTCTAGCAACGTGCTGCATTCAGCACGTCCCCCCCACTTCTCGCCTGCCATCTCCCCCTAACCCACCCAAACCCTCCCTGCCCAAGATCCCGGACGTACCTGGCCCTGGATTCCATTGGGCCTTCTGCTCCTTCCTGGTTGTTGCCCGGCAACGCCAGCCAATGCGCTCTTAGTCCTGTCGGGACTGATGGAGCTGTCAGCCAATCAGATTGGCCTGCTGCTCCGGAGAGCGGGGCTCCCTCCCCAATGAGGGGCAGAACTTACACACTGCCCCTTTTTTTCCTGCCCGCGGCGTGCTAGGGCTGCGGGATGGGTCAGTTCCACTCCGGCACAGACAAATGTTGATCTTTGTTGAGGGGGTGGGCAATATAAAAAGGACCTGGCTTGTGGCCAAACACCATGTCTGGGGCCTCAGTAATATTCAGCCCATTGAACCTCTTCAAGGCTGACTTAGTTAGACTTTTGATTGCCAAGGGTGTCAAAGGTTACGGTTGGGGAGGGGAAGGGGAGGGGGGGGAAGGGGGGGGGGGGGGCTGGTCAGGGAAAGAGGGTGCAGAGAAGAACGTGAGGTCAAGACCACAATCAGATCAACCCTGATCTTATCGAATGGTGGAGCAGGCTGGCTGGAGGGGCTGAATGCGTGCTGCTGCTCCTCGTTCTTGTGTTGTTTGAAATGATTCCCCAACCCATCCTGCCTCAGGTCTAGAACTTCCCAGCTTCTTTGGTCCCAGGTTCGATTCCCCGCTGGGTCACTGTCTGTGCGGAGTCTGCACGTTCTCCCTGTGTCTGCGTGGGTTTCCTCCGGGTGCTCCGGTTTCCTCCCACAGTCCAAAGACGTGCAGGTTAGGGGTTAGGTGGATTGGCCATGATAAAATTGCCCGTAGTGTCCAAAAAGGTTAGGAGGGGTTATTGGGTTAGGGGGATAGGGTGGAAATGAGGGTTTAAGTGGGTCGGTGCAGACTCGATGGGCCGAATGGCCTCCTTCTGCATTGTATGTTCTATGCTCCCTTTAAATGTGCTAATGGAGAGTAAAAGCACTGCGGGTCAAGGAGGGAGTGTGGTTAGGCCCAGCTACGGCATCAGTAAAGGGTTAAACGTTTTCAATCTAATGAGTTTGTTCCTGTTTTTTAAATTTCTTATTTGCTCAATCACAGTGTGCCCAGGGTGGTGTGGATGCTCGTCATATTTATGTTTTAAAAAGTGTTTGAGGGTGAGATCACTGGAGGAGTTGGTTTGAAGGAGATTTTTTGAAGCCAGTTCGTGTTTATTTCGGAGCTTCTTTTAACTTTGTGGAACATTTTCTTTCGGCAGTGACTGTTCCTCATTGTTGAGGGGGTTGGCTAACATAACAGAGTGGGGGGGGGGGGGGGGGGGCTACTAGCTCATGACCAATCAACACCAGGAAGCTGAACTGACCCGTCCAGTTCTAGTTGCTGAGCAACTGTCCCTCTCCAGAACAATACCGCTCCCTACATCCTGCCGACCGCGACCAGTTGGTAAACCCACCTACGTCCAATGCAGAATCGAGCCACACACAAGCTGATGTTCTTGGACGTTTGCTGCGCGTCTGCGCTGGGTTATGGGAGCTGGTGGCTTAGCGCCAATGTCGCTGGGATAGTAATCCCGAGGCCCCAGGCTAACACTCTGGAGATGTGGGTTCAAATCCCACCACGGCAGCTGGGGGAATTTAAATTCAATTAATAAAAATCGGGAATCGATGGTAACCATGACGATGATCATACATTGTTGTGAAGACCCATCTGGTTCACTCGGGGAGGAAATCTGCCACACTTACCGTGTCTGGCCTACGTGCGGCTCCAGACCCACAGCAATAGCTTCATTGTCACCAGAGATGCTCAGTTCAAGGGCAATTAGGGATGGGGAACAAATTGCCAGCGACACCCACATCCCACTGAAGAATTGAAAAAAAGGCATCTTACTGACAGACTGTGACAAACATTAGAGGTAATGAAAAGTCGGGGAATGAAAATTCTGTTCTTGGTCATTCGCCCTTGACTCCTGCTCGGAAGGGTCCTGGTTGGGACGGAATCCTTCGTGCGCGGAACGTTCATTGACATAACGTCTGGGAAGTTACATTTTAGAGGCGGGCAATTTAATAAGAGACGGCAGTGTCCACGAGCCTCTATCCCAACACGCAACATTGACTTCAGGAGGAGAGAATTGGTGTGGGGGGGGGGGGGGGGGGGGGGGGGGGGTCGGTGGCATTGAAAGAGTGGACGAAAAAAAGAATAAATATGTGTATATAGCATCCCTACATTATTATGACTGGAGCACTGATACCGGTTGTTTGATCGGTAAATGTGATGGGCAGTATGAGCACAGCAAGTCCCACTAACAATAAATAATGAAGAACCAGTTGGTCTATTCTGATGGGTTCTGATGAGGGATGAATGTTGGCCAGGAAAACTGGCTGCTCGTCGAGAATGTGCCAGAGAGGAATTATTAGATTTAAGAATAGATTCTGCCTGGGCCAGAGCACAGTCTATTCCTACACCCAACGGTTATTCCATGATACTTTTCCATAGAACGGGGATTTCTTCTGGTGGTAGTTCCAGTTTAGGTTTGTTGAGCAGTGTTCAGAAGTGAAATCTATTTTATCGTTAAAGTGCGGGTCCACCACGAGGTTCATTCACAACACGCCGAACATTGCATGTCACAAATACCCATCACTTTGCACAGGGGCCTCCAGACCAATACAAAGAACAAAGAGCAAAGGACAATACAGCACAGGAATAGGCCCTTCGGTCCTCCAAGCCTGTACCAGTCATGATACCAACCTTTGCCAAAATCCTCAGCACTTCCTTGTGCCGCATCCCTCTATACCCATCCTATCCATGTATTTGTCAAGATGCCTTTTGATCTGCTTCCACAACCTCCCCTGGCAACGTGTTCCAGGCACACACCGCCCTCTGCGTAAAAAACTTGCCTCGCACATCTCCTTTAAACATTGTCCCATGGACCTTAAACCTATGCTCCCTGGTGACTGACCCCTTCACCCTGGGAAAGAGTGCCTGCCCATCCATTCTATCCACTCATGATCTTGTAGACCTCTATCAGATCACCCCTCAACTCCGTCTTTCTAATGAAAACAGTCCAAGTCTATTCAGCCTCTCCGCATAGCTAACACCCTCCAGACCAGATAACATCCTGGTAAACCTCCTCTGCACCCTCTTCAAAACCTTCACATCCTTCTAGTAGTGTGCCGACCAGAATTGTGCGTAATATTCCAAGGGCGGCCTTACCAAGATTCTATACAACTGTAGCATGATTTGGCAATTTTTATACTTGATGCCCCGTCCAATGAAGGCAAGCATGCTTTGCAACCATTTCTCACTGCCTTGTGCTGAACGGCTAGCCACCTTCAGGGTGGCTACATCCAGCTGCAATCATGACATCTGACTTTCCTGAGTGCTTGGTCATTAGGCGAACCAGCAGATCCAATTCAGAGGCGGAAGGCTCAAACCCCAGGCTTTCCTCGGGTAACTGGCCGTGTTGAATCCGTACAACAGACAAATGGCCGAGGTGCTCATAGGATATACAGCCAGCAGCGTGGGCGACATTAGGATTGTGTCCAGACCTGCAGCAATGCCAGGCCCATTCCCGCTGCTCACTGAGCGCTGCTCTCAATCCCAAAATGGCGGACAAATGTATTGGCAGCAGCCTCATTTGTCAGGTGCAAAGGGGGCCATTGTGTTGGGCCTGACCAGAACGTACCATCCACCAGACTGAATCAGGTGCCTCCACAGACAAGGGAAAGCAAGAATTAAAATATTGAACTAAGGATTTGAAGTTGGCCATAGGATCATTTTGTGATATTGGTGCTCCCCCAACGGTTCGTTCATGCGATGAAGGTGTTTGGTGGGTTTACTGGGATCACCCACACCTTACCAGTTATCTTTGTCCTTTTGGAAATGCAGATAGGGGTAGAGGACATGCCAGAGACACCAGGGGATCCCATGGTTACCGATCTGCTGATTTACCAGATAAACGGCACCCACTGGAATGACCGCACAGCCCACTTACCTCAGTCTGGTGAGCCTGGGCACTGATTGGCATGAGCCAAGGCCTCAGGTGTGCACGGTAGTCCTGGACTAAAACGAGACAATTTATCAGAGCTGAACTAGGCTCTTAGCTGCTTTTCCGTAAGGTGGGTGTGGATAATGGCACTGACAATACCCAATGATTGGTGTAATCCCTTTGTGTCACTAGCGGTGAGCTTAGGCCTGAGTGAAGCGCAGCCCAATCTCCTGGCACACTGTCATTCCTGCTCGCAGCTTAATTCCAGCCATATTAGTGTCAGCTAAGTGAACAGGTGACCCAGCTTCCAGTGGTCTCTGGACGCAGTTGAAGAGGAGAGATTTCCTCCTTCCTGCCTTTGAGTCCCTCAATGGAGAGCAGCAGGGCAGTGCACAATGTTACCCCCACACCCCCCACGCACTCTCTCTCCACCTCCCCACCCCACCACCACAGCCAGCAAACCCCAGTTCGTGGGGTTTCTGGTGAGGCGAGTGATCTGGCAATTGTTTCCATGAACAAACTCCAATGTCTGTGACCACTGAGTGGCCACTTTAAATAACACGTGATTCCGGGATCTGTCCTTGCCGATGTTCAGTCAGAGCATCACTCCGTATTTATGCCGAAGCTTATTCTCATTCATTTCTTTCCTTTAACTCTTGTAGGGTCTGTACCATCCATACCTTCATGAGATGCGGTGTGGCATAGACCACAGAATTAACGAATGGTACAGCATGGAGAAAAGTCATTCGACCCATCATGTACATATTCACTCTTTGAAAGAACTATCCAGTTAGTCCCGTTCCACTGCCGCCTTTCATTCCCTCCCCCACCACCCCTTTCATGCGAATATCCTTTTCCCCTTTCTGAATGTTGCTTTCGAGGCAGCACCTTCCGGGCCCCAGCAACTCACTGAGTAAAAAACGAATTCTCTCGTCATCCCTCTCGTCCTTTGTCTGACAGAAGTGAAGCTCATTGTGATCCCTGATGGCTCAGAACCCGACTCCATTCAGCTTTGACCTCGGGTGGGAGCACTCCCTCACCTCCGGGTCGCCAGCTTGTGGATTCGAACCTGATTCCGGGAAACGGGAATGAGCCCGACGTCTTCTGGTGACAGAGCAGTGCAGCCCTCAGCGAGGGCCGCTCCGTCAGAGGTGCTGTCTGTCAGATGAAACGTTAAACTGAGGTGCTGCCTCAGGGTGAACGGGAAAGATCACTCGGCGTTAACTGGTAGAATATCAGGAGGATTCCCCCTGTTCCCTGAGCAATCTTGCGATCAACATCCCCGAAACAGATAATCCGGTTCCAGGGGAGGGAAACGTCAGTTGTGAGGATTGATTGGAGAGGTTGGGACTATTCTCCTTGGAGAGACGAAGGCTGAGGAGATTTGATAGAGATGTTCAAAATCATGATGGGGGCGGGACAGAGTAGATCGGAAGAAATTGTTCCTGCTCACAAAAAGGTCATGAAAGAGAGGGCACAGATTCAAAGTGATTTTCAAAAGAAGCTAATGTGATGTGAGAATAGTTTTTTTTCACACAGCGAGTGGTTGGGGCCTGGAATGCACTGCCTGGAAGTGTGGTGGAGGCTGGTTCAATCGAGGCATTCAAGAGGATGTTAGATGATTATTTGAATAGTAACAATGTACAGGAGTATCAGGGGGAAAAGGGCAGGGGAGAGGCACTAAGTCATGATGCTCGTTTGGAGGGCCAGTGCAGAGAGGATGGGCCAAACGGCCTCCTTCCCGCCGGAACCATTGTAAGATCTTACATTAGATCATTCATTGATTGGGACGCTTGTGGGGACATCTTGGGGTCCTGACAGGTGCTGTATGATGCACGATCAATTACACAAAGACGAGAGTAGGATGTAATCAAGGCTTTATTACACTGAGATGTGTGGCTTCCTACAGCAGCTGGCGAAATGGCTGCTGTACTGGGAGCACACACATTTATACTCCGCCTACTGGGTGGAGCCAGCAGGCAGGGATCTACCTCCGTACCTGTATAACAGGGGCCCCAGGTCTACTGTCAAGAAGACCCGGGACTGTGCAATCTGATTGACCATATCAGATATGCGTGGGAGGGGGTACGCGTTGAGCTGCGTGCACCAATTGATGGTCTGACTGTAGTCAGCAGCCATTCTGTTGTTCTCCCCAGTTTTGACCACTACCACTTGGGCTCTCCAGGGGCTGTTGCTGGCCTCGATGATGCCTTCCCGAAGCAGCCACTGGACTTCAGACCTGATGAAGGTCCTGTCCTGGGCGCTGTACCGTGTGCTCCTGGTGGCGATGAGTTTGCAATCCGGGGTCAGGTTTGCAAAAAGGGAAGGTGGGTCGGCCTTAAGGGTCGCGAGGCCGCACACGGTGAGGGGTGGTAGGGGCCCGCCGAATTTCAGGGATAGGCTCTGGAGGTTACACTGGAAGTCCAGGCCGAGTAGCAGGGCAGCGCAGAGGTTGGGGAGGACGTAGAGCTGGAAGCCGCTGAACGCCATGCCCTGGACAGTGAGAGTGGCGATGCAGTACCCTCGGATCGCCACGGAGTGGGACCCGGAGGCCAGGGAGATTCTCTGGTTAGCGGGGTGTACCGCGAGGGAGCAGCGCCTTACTGTATCGGGGTGAATGAAGCTCTCAGTACTCCCGGAGTCCATCAGACAGGAGATATTGTGCCCGTTGACCTTCACTTTAGTTGAAGCAGTTTTGAGGTTGTGTGGTCGAGATCGGTCGACTGTGACCGAGGCGAGACGCGGCTGGTCGTTGGCGGTTGCAGGCGATGAGTGGCCGGATGAGGTGCCCGACGGGCATGGGACCTGAATCGGGTAAGATGGCGGTGCCCACGGGCCGCACGTGGTCTTAGGAGGGGAAGATGGCGGCGCCCACTGGCTGCACGTGGGGGGAGCTGGGACAATAGCAGCGATTGAGTGGGCCTGTCACACTGCAGAGAAATGTCCCTTCTTGCCACAGGCCTTGCAGAGGGTGCTCCACGCCGGGCAGCGCTGTCGAGGGTGTTTTGACTGCCCACAGAAGTAGCATTTGGGTCCCCCGGGGTTAATTGGCTGCCGCGCGGCACAGGCGTGGAATTGGCTGAGGGCGGTCGCTGATGGGGTCCACGATGGGGCAGCCATCTGCGGAGTCCACAATGCACAGGGGGGGTGGGTCGCGCGGTCGGGGACATAGGCCTGAATGTTGCGTGATGCGACCGTAAGTGAAAGCGCTAGTTTTTTGGTTGCCGCAAGGTTGAGCGTGGCCCCCTCTAAGAGGCGCTGGCAGATGTAGTCAGACCCTATGCCCGTAACAAATGCGTCTCTCATTAGCAAATTCGAGTCGGCGTGTCCTGGACAAGTGGAAAGACATTGGAGAAATGGCTGCTGTACTGGGAGCACACATATTTATACTTCGCCTACTGGGTGGAGCCAGCAGGCAGGGACTACCCCCGTACCTGTAGTACAGAGGCCTTACTGTAAAGCACCCATATCAACATCCTATATATACAATATATACATCAGTGGTGACTACCACACTGTATAAATGGGGAGGCTTTTGTAACTTCAAGCCATTTTAATGGAGTGACGCCCTCCACAGTTGAACAGCCAGGCAACCATAAAGCTGCCAAATCCCAGTGGAAATTGGGCAAAACTGCAGTTTGGGATAGAGCTTGCGGAAGCGTCCCTTCCATTCACCCCCCCCCCCCCCCCCCCTCTTATAACCTTGATGTAAATTAATGGAACTACATATAGAACTTATGGACCAAACCACGCGGGGCTGCTTTGTTGCTCTGTACTAACGGGGTTGGTGTCTGGGTGCAGGTGAGTCACCTTAAAGAGGGCATCAAAGTTTGAAACCACCCCCTCCCTCCAAAAAAAGGTGGCATTTTGCTTTAATTAAATTTAGAAAAAGCACTTTGATCTTTCAGCTGGTCAGTTGCGAAGGGGGGAAAATTGCTGCATCTGCTGTACAGACAGATTCATGAAAGAACGGGGTGCCAGCACGATGAATAATTGGATGCTGGCCTGTAAGGATGTAACGAAAGGAATGAGAGGGAATAACTCACAGCCAGTATCGAGTCATATTATCAACTAATGAATTTTTAAGAGACAAGGCTGCACTTTGATATCACGAGAGCGCTTCAGGAGACTTTAACTGAACTGGATCACATTGCATCGGGCAAATATTCAGAGCAGTAAATCACTGGGGTAAGAGCCTGCTCGACGTGTGGGCATCTACTGACACCTGGTGGTGTTTTGCGCTATTACAGCTCCACGGACAAGGGGTGGAAGATTTCCTCCACCGTGTGTGCCTTTTGATTGACGTTATGAACCCATTTATAAAGAATGACTATGATTTTGCTGCAGCTAACGCACCCACAATGTTGGCTGATCTCAGCCTGGGTACTGGGTTGGGCCGCAACATTTGGCCTCAGTTTCCTGCACTTTGAAAGTACTTCATTGGCTGTGAGGCGCTTTGTTACATTTGGAGGACATGATATAAACCCAGGCCACAATAAAGCTGCCAAATTCCCCCTGGGTCACTGTCCCTGTGGAGTTTCACCCCCACAACCCAAAGATGTGCTCGTTAGTTGGACTGGACACGCTAATTTGTCCCTGAATGGGGGGAAAATTGAGTACTCTAAATTTTTGAAAGAAAAGCTGACAAATTCCAGCGGAGAGTGGCCAGAACCTGGATCTATTTCCCCATCCTGGTAGCTTTCCTAGGGAATTTTCAGGGGGGGGGGTAGGTTAATCCTCAGCAGCCCCCCCCCCCCCCCCCCACTTCCCCCACATCGGAAGTGTGTGTTGAGAACGTTCCTGGGTTACCCATTCTTGGCAAATCCACCCATTAAGCTTTAGACAAGTCCAGTGCCTGCTGGCTGCAAACACTGGTTCCACAAGGGGCCTTTGCAAAGGCTTCAAAAGGCCCGTCAGCGCAAGTAATCTCTCAATCAATTAAAAATCTATGGCCAACTTCGCTTTTAAATTAGAAAATGCTCCTTCCCTTCAGACTTATCAGCAGACTGGTTTGGGCCATGTCAGCCGAGTGGATGATGGTCACATCTCCAAAGACGTGCCCTGAGGCAAACTTGCTATTGGCACGTGACCAACAGGTGGGCCGCGTGTGTGATACACGGACGTCTGCCAACGAGACCTCAGGATCGGAGTCGATCCATGGGAAGTCCTTGCCGCTGACTGGAGTTGCCTGAACGCAAGCAGCCGAGAAGGGCGTTGTGTTCTGCTTCTTCATGTAGCATAAGCTGCTTCCTTGATGTATACTCTGACAAAGGAAGGTTCAGACTTGGAGATAGGTTTAACACATTTATTGAACAGTTAACAATTCTCCTACTTGAGTTCGACTCTCCTGCTGATCTTACTACATTAACTCAATCTAACTAACCAGTCTGCTCTAATCCATGCGGTGGGTGTGATGCTTCCTGATCTGCCCCTGTCTCTCTGAGTGTTGCCCATGGAAAGAGAAAGAGCATGTGAGTCCTGTCCTTTTATATGGGTAGCCCCATTGTGGTAGTGTCACCTCTGGGTTTCTTGACTGCCCATTGGTCGTGTCCTATCTTACTGACCTATTGGTTGTATGTCTGTGTGTCATGATGTCTCTGGTGCTCCCTCTAGTGTTTATTTAGTTATAGAGTATTTACATTAACCTTGTGTATTTACAGTGAAGCGTATCACCACAGGTGTGGGAAAAGAAGAGGACGAAAGAGATGACTAGATGGCAGGAAAGAGACTTCGCCTGAAGGAGAAAATGCCAGTCGACCTCGGACCAACGTTACTCACCTGTCTGAGCTGCCGCTCGGATCAGCCTCTGCAGCCACAACAGACGGTGTCCAATCCGGAAGTGATATACCACCCTGAGCAGAGCCCATCATCTCCCGAGCCGGACGGATGCCATTATCTATGATGATTTGCCATTATTCCAATTCTCTGGCCCCATCAGGACAGGCATTTCATTTGTACCAACACAGGTGTGGAAACACCCCGAACCCGGCAAGCGGTTCACTTCCCATTTGGTCGGTCTAGGGTCACTGAGGCTAGCTGCAGCACACCAACAAACCCCCAGCTGGGATCCACTAGCTCAGCACAGACGGGAGTGGGTCAGAAACTGGAGCATTCACCATCTCAATGACTGAGTGAGAGAGAAGGAGTGAGAAATAGAGAAAAACAGAGAGAGGAGGGTGAGGTTGCCCCAAAGATCTCTCAAGTCAGCAACTGTGAAAAGGGAAATTGCACACTTCATCTTGCCATTAATGAAAGGGAAACGAGGGAAATCAGGGAATTACAGACCTAATATTCTTATTGGAAAATTGCTAGAGTGTATTATTACTGATGGAGTGGGTGAACACCCTGAAAACGTTCAGTTCATCAGAGAACCAGCATGGATTTCTAAAAGGTAGACCATGGGCGAAATTCTCCCGAAACGGTGCGATGTCCGCCGACTGGCGCCCAAAACGGCGCCAATCAGATGGGCATCGCGCCACCCCAAAGGTGCGGAATGCTTCGCATCTTTGGGGGCCGAGCCCCAACATTGGTGGGCTAGGCCGACGCCGGAGGAATTTCCGCCCCGCCAGCTGGCGGAAACGGCCTTTGTTGCCCCGCCAGCTGGCGCGGAAATGACATCTCGGGGCGGCGCATGCGCGGGAGCGTCAGCGGCCGCTGACAGTTTCCCACGCATGCGCAGTGGAGGGAGTCTCTTCCGCCTCCGCCATGGTGGAGACCTTGGCGGAGGCGGAAGGGAAAGAGTGCCCCCCCCACGGCACATGCCCGTCCGCGGATCGGTGGGCCCCGATCGCGGGCCAGGCCACCGTGGGGGCACCCCCCGGGGCCAGATCGCCCCGCGCCCCCCCCAGGACCCCGGAGCCCGCCCACGCCGCCTTGTGGTTAAAAGGTGGTTTAATCCACGCCGGCGGGACAGGCAATTTATCGGCGGGACTTCGGCCCATCCGGGCCGGAGAATCGAGCGTGGGGGCCCGCCAACCGGCACGGCCCGATTCCCGCCCCCGCCGAATATCCGGTGCCGGAGACTTCGGCAACCGGCGGGGGCGGGATTCACGGCAGCCCCCAGCGATTCTCCAACCCGGCGGGGGGTCGGAGAATGACGCCCCATGTCTGAGGAACCTAACCATAGAATCCCTACCGTCAGAAGGAGACCTTTTGGCCCATCGAGCTTGCACCGCCCCTCTGAAAGAGCACCCTAACTGAGTCCACACCACCACCACATCTCCGTAACCCCACCTAACCCGCACATCTTTGGACACTGAGGGGCAATTTATCATGGCCAATCCACCTAACCTGTACATCTTTGGACTGTGGGTGGAAACCGGAGCACCCGGAGGAAACTCCACGCCGACACGGGGGGAAAGTGCAAACTCCACACAGTCACCCGAGGCCGAACTGAACCCCGGTCCCCGGTGCTTTGAGGCAGCTGTGCTAACCACTGTGCCACCCCACATGATTGAGCTTTTTGAAAAAGTGATTGAATTAGTCGACAGGGTGACACCTCTGGATGTTACTTATATGGATTCCCGCAAAGCATTCAATGGAATCCTCAGAAGAAAATGTTAGCTAAATTTGAAGTGCATGGATTTGAAGTTTGAGGATTGACAGGGCAGAAGGAGGCGGAGATTAGGGATAATGGGCAGGCACTCTAATTGGCAGAATGCGACTCGTGTGTTCATTATTCACTGTATATATTCATGACTGAGGTGATGGAAAAAGGAATCACATATCCCTGTTTGCAGATGACAAGAAGTAATGTAGATGGAAACATAAAATTACAGAGCTAGCAAGCGATGAGGTCAATGGGCAAAATTGATGGATTTCAAGGTAGGAAAATACTTCACCGTCTATTTTGGATCTAAAAAGGATAGAACAGGGTACTTTCGAAATAGAGAAAAGTTAGAAGCAGTGAAGGTGTTAAAAATTGTTGGGATTCTCGTACGGGAGTCCTAACATAGTGGAGGGGCATGGTACAAACATTGAAGTCAGGGATTTCCAGAGTGCAGTCAGAAAACATTCTCCAGACATTTGGGTGAATTAATTTTAAATCTGCGATTGAGAGTTCTGTGAATCAGAGATGTTAAAGAATATCGAGCACATACAGGTACATGGAGTTAGGTCACACGTCGGCGTTGATCTCATTGAATGGTGGAATAGGATCGAGGGGCTGTATGGCCTTCTATTCCTATCAGA
Source organism: Scyliorhinus torazame (assembly GCF_047496885.1). NCBI lineage: Eukaryota > Metazoa > Chordata > Chondrichthyes > Carcharhiniformes > Scyliorhinidae > Scyliorhinus > Scyliorhinus torazame. The sequence continues at coordinate 46,405,656 of NC_092722.1, forward strand.
GATGAGACAGAAAGACGGAGAGTGAGAAAGGGGACAGAGATGTAACGAACTTGAATCTCCCCAGTACCCTTCACAAAGTCAGGACATGGCAGAGCACTTTACAGTTAGTCACGTACTCGGATGCGCTGTCATTGTTGTGAGAAAGAAAATACAGCAACCAATTTGTACACAGCAAGATCCCACTGGCGGCAGTGAGACAAATGACCAGAACATTTGTTTTAGTGATGTGATTGCGATATAAATGTAGGGCTGGCCATTCGGAGAGCTCCCCTTCTCTTCCTCGAGCAGTGCTGCCGATCTTTGATGTCTAGAACGGAATAGAATAGAATCGTCTACCTCAGAGCGTAGCTGAACGACACACCCAAAAGACAGAAGTAATTTACCATGCGGCTGAAAAACAGGGAAGGTTAAATGTGTTTAAATTGGTTCCTCCAAATGTTCCGTGTGGTTATTCAGTAATCGAGGTCTCAGGGTCACTCTTCAATCTAAACAAGATTACTGATGAGGCTCTCCATTCACCCTGGCTGGCCAATGCTCATGTGCGTGTGGATAGAGGGAAGCTGGACATTTGAGAGAGCTCCACCTCAATGAGCATGGAGAGCACTATCAGAGGCCCTTCAATCTTATCGAGCTGAGCAGCAGACGGGGACGAGGCTCTGTAAGATATTTCCCACAATGGGTTCAGCAGCTACACAAACTGTTACCCGCCCACACCCCAACCCCGCCATCACACTTGGGGAGATGGAGGGAAAAGGAGGGTACCGCTCATTGTCAAAGCCTTATAAAGCAGCCCATGATTATACAGTGACCACAGCTTGGTTGCCTTCGCCAGTCCACCACATCCTCCCTTCACAGTCCACAGTGTCCTCCCATCGCCAGTCTGCTGTGTCCTCCCCTTCTACAGTCCGCTCTGTCCTTCCCTTCGCCAGTCCGCTGTGCCTTCGCCAGTCCGCTGTGCCTTCCTTCGCCAGTCCGCTGTGCCTTCCTTCGCCAGTCCGCTGTGCCTTCCTTCGCCAGTCAGCTGTGCCTTCCCTTTGCCAGTCCACTGTGCCTTCCCTTCGCCAGTCCGCTGTGCCTTCGCCAGTCAGCTGTGCCTTCCCTTTGCCAGTTCGCTGTGCCTTCCCTTCGCCAGTCCGCTGTGCCTTCCCTTCGCCAGTCCGCTGTGCCTTCCCTTCGCCAGTCCGCTGTGCCTTCCCATCGCCAGTCCGCTGTGCCTTCCCTTCGCCAGACTGCTGTGCCTTCCCTTCGCCAGTCCGCTGTGCCTTCCCTTTGCCAGTCCGCTGTGCCTTCCCATCGCCAGTCCGCTGTGCCTTCCCTTCGCCAGTCCGCTGAGCCTTCCCATCGCCAGTCCGCTCTGCCCTTCCCTTCACCAGTCCGCTCTGTCCTCCATTCGCCAGTCCGCTGTTCCTTGACCTTCGCCAGTCCGCTGTGTCCTCCCTTCTCCAGTCCGCTGTGTCCTCCCCCAGTCCGCTGTGTTCTCCCTTCGCCAGTCCACTGTGCCTTCCCTTTGCCAGTCAGCTGTTCCTTCCAATCGCCAGTCCGCTGTGCCTTCCCTTCGCCAGTCCGCTGTGCCTTCCCTTTGCCAGTCCGCTGTGCCTTCCCATCGCCAGTCTGCTCTGCCCTTCCCTTCACCAGTCCGCTGTGCCTTCCCTTCACCAGTCCGCTGTGCCTACCCTTCACCAGTCCGCTGTTCCTTCCCTTCGCCAGTCCGCTGTGCCTTCCCTTCACCAGTCCGCTCTGCCCTTCCGTTCACCAGTCCGCTGTGCCTTCCCTTCGCCAGTCCGCTGTGCCTTCCCTTCACCAGTCCGCTCTGTCCTTCCCTTCGCCAGTCCGCTCTGTCCTTCACTTCACCAGTCCGCTGTGCCTTCCCTTCACCAGTCCGCTGCTCCTTGCCTTCACCAGTCCGCTGTGTCCTCCCCCAGTCCGCTATGTCCTTCCCTTCGCCGGTCCGCTGTGCCTTCCCTTCACCAGTCCGCTGTTCCTTCCCTTCACCAGTCCACTGTTCCTTCCCTTCCCCAGTCCGCTGTGCCTTCCCTTCCCCAGTCCGCTGTGCCTTCCCTTCACCAGTCCACTGTTCCTTCCCTTCCCCAGTCCGCTGTTCCTTCCCTTCCCCAGTCCGCTGTGCCTTCCCTTCACCAGTCCGCTGTTCCTTCCCTTCCCCAGTCCGCTGTTCCTTCCCTTCACCAGTCCGCTGTGCCTTCCTGTCACCTGTCCGCTGTGCCTTCCCTTTGCCAGTCCGCTGTGCCTTCCCTTCGCCAGTCCGCTGTGCCTTCCCTTCACCAGTCCGCTGTTCCTTCCCTTCACCAGTCCGCTGTGCCTTCCCTTCACCAGTCCGCTGTTCCTTCACTTCACCAGTCCGCTGTGCCTTCCCTTCACCAGTCCGCTGCTCCTTGCCTTCACCAGTCCGCTGTGTCCTCCCCCAGTCCGCTATGTCCTTCCCTTCGCCAGTCCGCTGTGCCTTCCCTTCACCAGTCCGCTGTTCCTTCCCTTCACCAGTCCACTGTTCCTTCCCTTCACCAGTCCGCTGTTCCTTCCCTTCGCCAGTCCGCTGTGCCTTCCTGTCACCTGTCCGCTGTTCCTTCCCTTCCCCAGTCCGCTGTTCCTTCCCTTCCCCAGTCCGCTGTGCCTTCCCTTCACCAGTCCGCTGTTCCTTCCCTTCCCCAGTCCGCTGTTCCTTCCCTTCACCAGTCCGCTGTGCCTTCCTGTCACCTGTCCGCTGTGCCTTCCCTTTGCCAGTCCGCTGTGCCTTCCCTTCGCCAGTCCGCTGTGCCTTCCCTTCACCAGTCCGCTGTTCCTTCCCTTCACCAGTCCGCTGTGCCTTCCCTTCACCAGTCCGCTGTTCCTTCACTTCACCAGTCCGCTGTTCCTTCCCTTCACCAGTCCACTGTGTCCTCCCCCAGTCCGCTGTGCCTTCCCTTCGCCAGTCCGCTGTTCCTTCCCTTCACCAGTCCGCTGTGCCTTCCCTTCGCCAGTCCGCTGTGCCTTCCCTTCGCCAGTCCGCTGTGCCTTCCCTTAGCCAGTCCGCTGTTCCTTCCCTTCAGCAGTCCGCTGTGTCCTCCCCCAGTCCGCTGTGCCTTCCCTTCACCAGTCCGCTGTTCCTTCACTTCACCAGTCCGCTGTTCCTTCCCTTCGCCAGTCCGCTCTGTCCTTCCCTTCGCCAGTCCGCTCTGTCCTTCCCTTCGCCAGTCCGCTCTGTCCTTCCCTTCGCCAGTCCGCTGTTCCTTCCCTTCGCCAGTCCACTGTGCCTTCCCTTCGCCAGTCCACTGTGCCTTCCCTTCGCCAGTCCGCTGTGCCTTCCCTTCACCAGTCCGCTGTTCCTTCACTTCACCAGTCCGCTGTGCCTTCCCTTCGCCAGTCCGCTCTGTCCTTCCCTTCGCCAGTCCGCTCTGTCCTTCCCTTCGCCAGTCCGCTCTGTCCTTCCCTTCGCCAGTCCGCTGTTCCTTCCCTTCGCCAGTCCGCTGTTCCTTCCCTTCGCCAGTCCACTGTGCCTTCCCTTCGCCAGTCCGCTGTGCCTTCCCTTCACCAGTCCGCTGTTCCTTCACTTCACCAGTCCGCTGTGCCTTCCCTTCGCCAGTCCGCTCTGTCCTTCCCTTCGCCAGTCCGCTCTGTCCTTCCCTTCGCCAGTCCGCTCTGTCCTTCCCTTCGCCAGTCCGCTGTTCCTTCCCTTCGCCAGTCCACTGTGCCTTCCCTTCGCCAGTCCGCTGTGCCTTCCCTTCGCCAGTCCACTGTGCCTTCCCTTCGCCAGTCCGCTGTGGCCTCCCCCAGTCCACTCTGTCTTTCCCTTCGCCAGTCCACTCTGTCCTTCCCTCCCCCAGTCCACTCTGTCCTTCCCTTCACCAGTCCGCTGTTCCTTCCCTTCGCCAGTCCGCTCTGTCCTTCCCTTCGCCAGTCCGCTGTGGCCTCCCCCAGTCCACTCTGTCCTTCCCTTCGCCAGTCCGCTGTGCCTTCCCTTCGCCAGTCCGCTGTGGCCTCCCCCAGTCCACTCTGTCCTTCCCTTCGCCAGTCCTCTGTGCCTTCCCTTCACACAGTCCACTGTTCCTTCCCTTCACCAGTCCGCTGTGCCTTCCCTTTGCCAGTCCACTGTGGCCTCCCCCAGTCCACTGTGCCTTATCTTCACCAGTCCGCTGTGCCTTCCCTTCACCCGTCCGCCGTGCCCTCCCTTCCCAAGTCCGCTGTGCCCTCCGTTCACCAGTCTGCTGTGCCTTACCTTCACCAGTCCGCTGTGCCCTCCCTTCAGCAGTCCGCTGTGCCTTCCCTTGACCAGTCCGCTGTGCCCTCCCATCGCCAGTCCGCTCAGTCCTCCCTTCGCCAGTCCGCTATGTCCTCCCTTCGCCAGTCTGCTCTGCCCTCCCATCGCCAGTCCGTCCGCTCTGTCCTCCTTTCGTCAGTCCGCTCTGCCTCCCTTCGCCAGTCCGTCTGCTCTGCCTTCACTTCGCCAGTCCGCTTCTGTCCTTCCTTCGTTGGTCTGCTCTGCCCTCCCATCTCCAGTCCGCTGTCTCCCTTCACCAGTCCGCTGTGTCCTCTCTTCCCCAGTCCGCTCTGTCCTCCCTTCGCCAGTCCGCTGTGACCTCCCTTCGCCAGTCCGCTCTGGCCTCCCTTCGGCAGTCCGCTCTGTCCTCCCTTCGGCATTCCACCATGTCGTCCCTTCACAGTCTGCTCTGTCATCCCTTCGCCAATCCGCTCTGCCCATCCTTCATCAGTCCGCTCTGTCCTCCCATCACCAGTCCGCTGTGTCCTACCTTCGCCAGTCTGCTGTGTCCTACCTTTACCAGTCCGCTCTGTCCTCCCTTCGCCATCCGCTGTGTCCTACTTTCGCCAGTCCGCTTTGTCCTCCCTTCACCAGTCCGCTCTGTCCTACCTTTGCCAATCCGCTGTGCCCTCCCTTCGCCAGTCCGCTGTGTCCTCCCATCGCCAGTCTGCTCTCTCCTCCCTTCACCAGTCTGCACTGCTCTCCCTTCGCCAGTCCGCTCTGTCCTCCCTTCACCAGTCTGATGTGTCCTCCCTTCTCCAGTCCACTGTGTCCTACCTTCGCCAGTCCGCTCTTGATGTGTTGGGTGTTCTGGATCACATACTGGTCACCAACACTTGAAGTAGTGCAACACTATTTAATTAAAAGGTTAACTTTTTAAACATACTTGAACTGTGGGTAAATACGATACCAGCTTTAACTAAAGACCCTTGCCTTGTCCTAACCAGTTGATGCACTCAGCACATGGTGAATGTCTGTGTTGCAGGCTGTGAGCTCTGTGCTCCGTGCTGGCTGCTACTCGAATGAGCGGAAACTCTAATGCCCCTGTCATTATAGTGTGTGCGCTCTCACTGGTGATTGGCTGCGGTGTTGTGCATGTTGATTGGTTCCCACTGTGTGTCCATCAGTGTGTGTGTATCTGCACCATGATATACTGGTGTATATTATGACATCCCCCCTTTTATAGAAAAAAATGTGCCTGCATGACAATAAATAGTGTGTGGTGAATGTTCCTAACTACGTGTGTGCAAAATATTTACAGGAAAAGGTACATAAAACTAAGCTATTTACATGGGAAGGTGCCTGGTGCAGAAAAAACAGTGTGTCACACAAATAACGAGATGAACACTATATACAAACCACTTGAACGATTAAACGGAAGAACAGAACAGACCAGAGAGTCCATTCATGCACAAAGTTCACAAATTAAGTCTCTGAGGTGGGCGACGAATTCTGGTTGACCGCCTCAAGGGAGGGTCAGGAGCCACCGGCTGAGGAGCGGGCTGGACTGTGTCAGAGTGAGGAGGATGCAGAGTAACCGGAATCTCCGCATAGTCCAGGTCAGGGACAACAGGAGGGCGTGGCACTGGCGGGGGATCACGTCACGAGCGCGGAACGAGACGAAGGGCACGTCGATTACGGCGCAGAATGGAACCATCCGGTAGACGAACCAGGAACGTGCAGGGAGCCACCTGCCGAAGAACCACAGCGGTTGCAGACCAGCCACCATCCGGAAGATGGATGTGGACGTTGTCATCTGGAGCCAGAGCAGGGAGATCAGCTGCACGGGCGTCATGAGCCGCCTTGTGCTGTGCACGAGACTGTTGCCTTAGTTGAAGGACCGGAACGTGGTCGAGGTCTGGGACGTGAATGGACGGCACCGTCGTCCTCAGGGTGCGACCCATGAGCAGCTGGGCTGGCGACAGGCCAGTGGACAGTGGGGCTGAGCGATAGGCCAGCAGGGCGAGGTAGAAGTCGGATCCCGCATCGGCAGCCTTGCAGAGGAGCCGTTTGACTATGTGGACGCCCTTCTCCGCTTTGCCATTGGATTGGGGGTACAGGGGACTGGATGTCACATGCACAACGTTGTACCTCCTGGAAAAGTTGGACCATTCCTGGCTTGTGAAGCAGGGGCCATTGTCCGACATCACAGTGAGTGGGATGCCGTGACGAGCAAAGGTGTCCTTACAGGCACGGATAACTGCAGACGATGTGATGTCGTGCAAACGTACCACCTCCGGGTAGTTTGAAAAATAGTCCCTGCCCAGCCCGAGGAACAGGTCGATGCCGACCTTGGACCAAGGGGACGTGACTAACTCATGAGGCTGTAGAGTCTCACGTGGTTGGGCCGGCTGGAACCGCTGACAGGTGGGGCAGTTGAGCACTGTGTTGGCAATGTCGTCATTGATGCCGGCCCAGTACACTGCCTCTCGGGCCCGTCGGCGGCACTTCTCCACGCCAAGATGGCCCTCGTGTAGCTGTTCCAAGACAAGCTGGCGCATGCTGTGCGGGATAACAATGCGGTCCAGCTTCAGGAGTACACCATCGACTAGCGCCAGATTGTCTCTGATGTTGTAGAACTGTGAGCATTGGCCCTTGAGCCACCCGCCTGTTAGGTGGCGCATGACACGCTGTAGCAGTGGGTCAGCCGCAGTCTCGCGGTGAATTTGGACGAGGCGTTCATCCGTGGCCGGTAGATTGGAGGCCACGAAGGCCACATGGGCATCAACCTGGCAGACGAATCCCGCTGGGTCACACGGGGTGTTGACTGCCCTGGACAGAGCGTCGGCTATGATCAGGTCTTTGCCCGGGGTGTATACGAGCTGGAAGTCGTATCGCCGGAGTTTGAGCAGAATGCGCTGGAGGCGAGGCGTCATGTCGTTCAAGTCTTTTTGTATTATATTGACCAGCAGGCGATGGTCGGTCTCGACGGTGAATTGGGGAAGGCCGTACACATAATCATGAAACTTGACGACACTGGTCAAAATGCCCAGGCACTCTTTTTCTATCTGCGCGTAGCGCTGTTCCGTGGTGGTCATGGCGCGTGACGCATATGCAATGGGGGCCCATGATGAGGCCTCATCACATTGCAGGAGCACTGCCCCAATGCCAGATTGACTGGCATCGGTCGAAATTTTTGTCTCTTTCGCTGGATCAAAAAAGGCCAATACCAGGGCCGTGGTAAATTTGGTTTTATGTTCTCTCCATTCGCGCTCGTGGGCAGGAAGCCATTGGAAGTCTGTTGTCTTCCTGACCAGGTTCCTGAGAGCTGTGGAATGAGAGGCGAGGTTAGTTGGCCATGCCCAGAAATCGGAGGACCGCCTTCTTGTCCTCTGGCTTTTTCATGGCTGTGATGGCAGCCACCTTGTCCGCGTCCGGCCGCACACCCAACTGTGGTCCCCTAGGAACTTGAGTTCCGTCTGGCCGAAGGAGCATTTGGCTCTGTTGAGGCGTAGGCCCTACTCCCGTACACCTTCAATGCCTTCCATCATTTGTTCCAGGATCCTGTGGAATACTTCTGACGCTGATATGATCCCAAACGGCATCCCGTTGTAACAATATCCGCCAAAGGGGGTGTTAAAGGTACACAGTTTCCTGCTGGATCTGTCTAGTTGAATTTGCCAGAATCCTTTCGAGGCGTCAAGTTTGGTGAAGAGCTTGGCGCAAGCCATCTCGCATGTGATCTCTTCGCGCTTGGGGATTGGGTAATGCTCCCTCATTATGTTGCGATTCAGATCCTTTGGATCAATGCAGATTCTGAGCTCGCCGGAAGGCTTTTTTACGCACACCATGGAACTGACCCAGTCAGTTGGTTCCGTAACTCTGGAGATCACTCCTTGGTCTTGGAGGTCCTGCAGTTGCTGCTTGAGGCGGGCCTTGAAGGGTGCTGGGACTCTGCGAGGTGCATGCACCACAGGCGTGGCGTTCTGTTTGAGTAGGATCTTGTAAGTATATGGGAGCGTGCCCATGCCTTCAATGACATCGCGGTGCTGGTCGATGATGGCGTTGAGTTGCACCCTGAAGTCAGCATCCTGGAAGGCAGACGTGTCATCAGGAGAGAGAGAGTGAACTCTTTGAACGAGGTTTAGCATCTTGCACACCTATGCGCCAAACAGAGAGTCCTTCGAGGAGCCCACGATCTCAAAAGGAAGGCTTTTCGTGACTTGTGCGTCACTTCGAGTTGGCATGAGCCGGTAGCAGGAATGATGTTGCCATTGTAGTCCAATAGCTGGCAGGCCGATGGGAGAATGGTTGGTTTGACACGGAGGCTTTGGAAAGCAGTCCACGCCATGAGATTGGCGGAGGCACCAGTGTCCAGGCGGAATCGTATTTGGGACCGGTTGACCGTCAGGGTGGCACACCACTCATCGTCTGGATCGATGCTGTATACCGACAGTGGCTGGTGTCTTGGCTTCGGGGACAGCCTGTTTTTCGTTACGACACCGACTCGAAAAGGCGCTTTCGGGTCCTCGGTGTCACTGCTGTGTGGGAGGTCGGAATCGGACTCAGTGACCGTGGGTTGAATTGCCCGAACATTCCTGCGAGGCTGGCTGAAGCGAGATGAGTTGGCAAGCTGAGCTGCTCGACAGCAGGCAGCATAGTGGCCAAGTCTTCCACATCGTAGGCATTGGTGAGGTTTTGCGGGGCATTGCCGCTTTAAATGGGCGGAGCCACAGTTGCCGCACGTTGTGACGACGGCACGTTCGCTGCGCCACCGCGCATGCGCGGTGCGGTCATGCGTGGTGGGGCCTGCGCATTACTTCCTCCATGTCGCCGTCCCCTCGTTTGGTGCGTACATGCGTGAGAGTTCGCAAAAAGCGCGCAAAATGGCCGCCCTCACCCAGGCTGAGGCCCTGGAGGTGCTCAATCACTTGGACCTGTTCCGCCTCGTGGGGACCTTGCTGCGCTGTTTCAGCCGCTTGTATGTGGGAGTACCGACTGGTGGCATTTTCATGTAGGACACAGGTCTCGATGGCGGTCGCTAGGGTGAGTTGCTTTACTTTGAGGAGCTGCTGACATAGGGGGTCCGACTGAACGCAGAAAACTATCTGGTCGCATATCATGGAGTCGGAGGTGGGCCCGTAGCTGCAAGATTGCGCAAGGATTAGGAGGTGCGTTAGAAAGGATTAGAAAGGTTCATCCTTACCCTGCAAACGCTGCTGGAACACGTAGCGTTCGAAACTTTCATTCACCTCTACGCTGCAGTGAGTGTCAAATTTAAGGAGAACCGTCCTGAACATCGTCTTATCTTCGTCATCTGCAAAGGTGAGAGAGTTGAAAATGTGGATGGCATGGTCCCCGGCCGTGGAGAGGAGAACAGCAATCTCTCTGGTGTCTGAGGCGCCCTCCCTGTCCCTGGCTTCGAGGAAGAGCTAGAAGTGCTGTTTGAAAATCTTCCAGCTGGCCCCGAGGTTGCCGGCGATGCGGAGCGGCAGTGGCGGGCTGATGTTGTCCATGTTGCAGGATGACGGAATGCTGGCGGAAGGCAGATCACTTGCAAGTAGGTCTAAGAACTGCTCCTATGCAACCACTCCTGGTATCATGATGTGTTGGGTGTTCTGGATCACTTACAGGTCACCAACACTTGAAGTAGTGCAACATTATTTTATTAAAAGGTTAACTATTTAAACATACTTGAACTGTGGGTAAATACGATACTAGCTTTAACTAAAGGCCTTTGCCTTGTCCTAACCAGTTGATGCACTCAGCACATGGTGAATGTCTGTGTTGCAGGCTGTGAGCCCTGTGCTCCTAGCTAGCTGCTACTCGAATGAGCGGGAACTTCGCTAGTCTGCTCTGTCCTCCATTCACTAGTCCGTTGTGCCTTCCCTTCGCCAGTCCGCTGTGTACTCCCTTCGCCAGTCCGCTGTGTCCTCCCTTCGCCAGTCTGCTGTGTCCTCCCTTCGCCAGTCCGCTGTGTCCTCCCTTCGTCAGTCCACTGTGTCCTCCCCTCGCCAGTCCGCTGTGTCCTCCCATCCCCAGTCCGCTGTGTTCTCCCTTTGCCCTCCGCTGTGTCCTCCCTTCGGCAGTCCGCTGTGTCCTCTCTTCGCCAGTCCGCTCTGTCCTCCCTTTGCCAGTCCGCTGTGTCCTTCCTTCTCAAGTCCGCTGTGTCCTCCCTTCCCCAGTCCGCTCTGTCCTCCCTTCGCCAGTCCGCCGTGTCCATCCTTCTCCAATCCGCTGTGTCGTCCCTTCGCCAGTCCGCTGTGTCCTCCCATCGCCAGTCTGCTCTCTCCTCCCTTCTCCAGTCCGCTCTGCCCTCCCTTCATCAGTCCCCTCTGTCCTCCCTCAGCCAGTCCGCTGTGTCCTCCCATCGCCAGTCTGCTCTCTCCTCCCTTCACCAGTCCGATGTGTCCTCCCTTCGCCAGTCCGCTCTGTCTTCCCTCAGCCAGTCTGCTCTGCGCCCCTTCGCCAGTCTGCTCTGCGCCCCTTCGCCAGGCCGCTCTGCCCTCCCTTCACCAGTCCGCTGTGTACTCCCTTCGCCAGTCCGCTCTGTCCTCCCTTTGCCAGCCCACTGTGTCCTCCCTTCGCCAGTCCGCCACGTCCTCCATTTGCCAATCCGCTGTGTCCTCCCTTCGCCCTCCGCTGTGTCCTCCCTTTGCCAATCCGCTGTGTCCTCCCTTCGCCAGTCCGCTGTGTCCTCTCTTCACCAGTCCGCTCTGTCCTCCCTTTGGCAGCCCGCTCTGTCCTCCCATCACCAGTCCGCTGTGTCCTCCCTTCGCCAGTCCGCTGTGTCCTCCCTTCGCCAGTCCGCTGTGTCCTCCCATCGCCAGTCTGCTCTCTCCTCCATTCTCCAGTCCGCTCTGCCCTCCCTTCATCAGTCCCCTCTGTCCTCCCTCAGCCAGTCCGCTGTGTCCTCCCATCGCCAGTCTGCTCTCTCCTCCCTTCGCCAGTCCGCTCTGCCGTCCCTTCATCAGTCTGCTCTGTCCTCCCTTCACCAGTCCGATGTGTCCTCCCTTCGCCAGTCCGCTCTGTCTTCCCTCAGCCAGTCTGCTCTGCGCCCCTTCGCCAGTCTGCTCTGCGCCCCTTCGCCAGGCCGCTCTGCCCTCCCTTCACCAGTCTGCTGTGTACTCCCTTCGCCAGTCCGCTCTGTCCTCCCTTTGCCAGCCCACTGTGTCCTCCCTTCGCCAGTCCGCCACGTCCTCCATTTGCCAATCCGCTGTGTCCTCCCTTCGCCCTCCGCTGTGTCCTCCCTTTGCCAATCCGCTGTGTCCTCCCTTCGCCAGTCCGCTGTGTCCTCTCTTCACCAGTCCGCTCTGTCCTCCCTTTGGCAGCCCGCTCTGTCCTCCCATCACCAGTCCGCTGTGTCCTCCCTTCGCCAGTCCGCTGTGTCCTCTCTTCACCAGTCCGCTGTGTCCTCTCTTCGCCAACCGGCTGTGTCCTCCCTTCCCCAGTCCGCTCTGTCCTCCCTTCGCCAGTCCACCGTGTCCATCCTTCGCCAATCCGCTGTGTCGTCCCTTCGCCAGTCCGCTGTCTCCTCCCTTCGCCAGTCTGCTCTTCCCTCCCTTCATCAGTCCACTCTGTCCTCCCTCAGCCAGTCCGCTGTGTCCTCCCATCGCCAGTCTGCTCTCTCCTCCCTTCGCCTGTCCGCTCTGCTCTCCCTTCATCAGTCCGCTCTGTCCTCCCTTCACCAGTCCGATGTGTCCTCCCTTCGCCAGTCCGCTCTGTCCTCCCTCAGCCAGTCCGCTGTGTCCTCCCTTCGTCAGTCCGCTCTGCACTCCCTTCGCCAACCCGCTCTGCCCTCCCTTCATCAGTATGCTGTGTACTCCCTTCGCCAGTCCGCTCTGTCCTCCCTTTGCCAGTCCACTGTGTCCTCCCTTCACCAGTCGGCTGTGTCCTCCCTTCGCCAGTGCGCCGCGTCCTCCCTTTGCCAATCCACTGTGTCCACCCTTCGCCCTCCGCTGTGTCCTCCCTTTGCCAATCCGCTGTGTCCTCCCTTCGCCCTCTGCTGTGTCCTCCCTTCGGCAGTCCGCTGTGTCGTCCCTTCGCCAGTCCGCTCTGTCCTCCCTTTGGCAGCCCGCTCTGTCCTCCCTTCACCAGTCCGCTGTGTCCTCTCTTCGCCAGTCCGCTGTGTCCTCCCTTCGCCACTCCGCTGTGTCCTCTCTTCACCAGTCTGCTCTGTCCTCCCTTCGCCAGTCTGCTGTCTTCTCCCTTCGCCAGTCCTTTCTGTCCTCCCTTCTGCAGTCCGCTCTGTCCTCCCTTCACCAGTCCACTGTGTCCTCCCTTCGCCCTCCGCTGTGTCCTCCCTTCGCCAGTCCGCTGTGCCCTCCCATCGGCAGTCCGCTGTGTCCTCCCTTCGCCCTCCGCTGTGTCCTCCCTTCGCCAGTCCATTCTGTCCTCTCTTCACCAGTCCGCTGTGTCCTCCCTTCCCCAGTCTGCTGTGTCCTTCCTCGCCAGTCCGCTCTGTCCTCCCTTTGCCAGTCCGCTCTGTCCTCCCTTCACCAGTCCACTGTGTCCTCACTTCGCCAGTCCGCTGTGTCCTCCCTTCCCCAGTCTGCTGTGTCCTTCCTCGCCAGTCCGCTCTGTCCTCCCTTTGCCAGTCCGCTCTGTCCTCCCTTCACCAGTCCACTGTGTCCTCACTTCGCCAGTCCGCTGAGTCCTCCCTTTGCCAGTCCGCTCTGTCCTCCCTTCACCAGTCCACTGTGTCCTCACTTCGCCAGTCCTCTGTGTCCTCCCTTCGCCAGTCCGCTGTGCCCTCCCCTCGCCAGTCCACTGTGTCCTCCCTTCCCCAGTCCGCTGTGTCCTCCCTTCGCCCTCCGCTGTGTCCTCTCTTCGGCAGTCCGCTGTGTCCTCTCTTCGCCAGTGCGCTCGGTCCTCCCTTCGCCAGTCCGCTGTGTCCTTCCTTCTGAAGTCCGTTGTGCCCTCCCTTCCCCAGTCCGCTCTGCCCTCCCTTCGCCAGTCCGCTGTGTCCTCCCTTCGCCAGTCCGCTGGGTCCTCCCATCGCCAGTCTGCTCGCTCCTCCCTTCGCCAGTCCGCTCCGCCCTCCCTTCATCAGTCCGCTCTGTCCTCCCTTCACCAGTCCAATGTGTCCTCCCTTCGCCAGTCTGCTCTGTCCTCCCTTCACCAGTCCACTGTGTCCTCCCATCGCCAGTCTGCTCTGTCCTCCCATCGCCAGTCTGCTCTCTCCTCCCTTCGCCAGTCCGCTCCGCCCTCCCTTCATCAGTCCGCTCTGTCCTCCCTTCACCAGTCCGATGAGTCCTCCCTTCGCCAGTCCACTGTGTCCACCCATCGCCAGTCTGCTCTGTCCTCCCTTCGCCAGTCCGGTCTGCCCTCCCTTCATCAGTCCGCTCTGTCCTCCCTTCACCAGTCCACTCTGTCCTCCCTTCGCCAGTCCACTGTGTCCTCCCTTTGCCAGTCCGCTCTGCACTCCCTTCGCCAACCCGCTCTGCCCTCCCTTCATCAGTCCGCTGTGTACTCCCTTCGCCAGTCTGCTCTGTTCTCCCTTTGCCAGTCCACTGTGTCCTCCCTTCACCAGTCGGCTGTGTCCTCCCTTCGCCAGTCCGCCGCATCCTCCCTTTGCCAATCCACTGTGTCCACTCTTCGCCCTCCGCTGTGTCCTCCATTTGCCAATCCGCTGTGTCCTCCCTTCGCCCTCCGCTGTGTCCTCCCTTCGGCAGTCCGCTGTGTCCTCCCTTCGCCAGTCCGCTCTGTCCTCCCTTTGGCAGCCCGCTCTGTCCTCCCTTCACCAGTCCGCTGTGTCCTCTCTTCGCCAGTCCGTTGTGTCCTCCCTTCGCCACTCCGCTGTGTCCTCTCTTCACCAGTCCGCTCTGTCCTCCCTTCGCCAGTCTGCTGTGTTCTCCCTTAGCCAGTCCTTTCTGTCCTCCCTTCTGCAGTCCGCTCTGTCCTCCCTGCACCAGTCCACTGTGTCCTCCCTTCGCCCTCCGCTGTGTCCTCCCTTCGCCAGTCCGCTGTGCCCTCCCATCGGCAGTCCGCTGTGTCCTCCCTTCGCCCTCCGCTGTGTCCTCCCTTCGCCAGTCCGTTCTGTCCTCCCTTCACCAGTCCGCTGTGTCCTCCCTTCCCCAGTCTGCTGTGTCCTTCCTCGCCAGTCCACTCTGTCCTCCCTTTGCCAGTCCGCTCTGTCCTCCCTTCACGACATAGGCAGAAAGGGGCATGAGGTCCTGCAGCAGGAGTTCAGGGAGCTAGGCAGAAAGTTAAAAGACAGGACCTCGAGGGTTGTAATCTCGGGATTACTCCCTGTGCCACGTGCCACGTGCTAGAAATAGGAAGATAGAGCAGCTAAACACGTGGCTAAACAGCTGGTGTAGGAGGGAGGGTTTCCATTATCTGGACCTCTGGGAGCTCTTCCGGGGCAGGTGTGACCTGTATAAGAAGGACGGGTTGCATCTAAACCGGAGAGGCATAAATATCCTGGCCGCGAGGTTTGCTAGTGTCACACGGGAGGGTTAAAACTAGTGTGGCAGGGGGGTGGGCACGGGAGCAATAGGTCAGAAGGTGAGAGCATTGAGGGAGATCTAGGGAATAGGGACAGTGTGGCTCTGAGGCAGAGCAGACAGGGAGAAGTTGCTGAACACAGCGGGTCTGGTGGCCTGAAGTGCATATGTTTTAATGCAAGGAGTATTACGGGTAAGGCAGATGGACTTAGAGCTTGGATTAGTACTTGGAACTATGATGTTGTTGCCATTACAGAGACCTGGTTGAGGGAAGGGCAGGATTGGCAGCTAAACGTTCCAGGATTTAGATGTTTCAGGCGGGATAGAGGGGGATGTAAAAGGGGAGGCGGAGTTGCGCTACTTGTTCGGGAGAATATCACAGCTGTACTGCGAGAGGACACCTCAGAGGGCAGTGAGGCTATATGGGTAGAGATCAGGAATAAGAAGGGTGCAGTCACAATGTTGGGGGTATACTACAGGCCTCCCAACAGCCAGCGGGAGATAGAGGAGCAGATAGGTAGACAGATTTTGGAAAAGAGTAAAAACAACAGGGTTGTGGCGATGGGAGACTTCAACTTCCCCAATATTGACTGGGACTCACTTAGTGCCAGGGGCTTAGACGGGGCGGAGTTTGTAAGGAGCATCCAGGAGGGCTTCTTAAAACAATATGTAGACAGTCCAACTAGGGAAGGGGCGGTACTGGACCTGGTATTGGGGAATGAGCCCGGCCAGGTGGTAGATGTTTCAGTAGGGGAGCATTTCGGTAACAGTGACCACAATTCAGTAAGTTTTAAAGTACTGGTGGACAAGGATAAGAGTGGTCCGAGGATGAATGTGCTAAATTGGGGGAAGGCTAATTATAACAATATTAGGCGGGAACTGAAGAACATAGATTGGGGGCGGATGTTTGAGGGCAAATCAACATCTGACATGTGGGAGGCTTTCAAGTGGCAGTTGAAAGGAATACAGGACCGGCATGTTCCTGTGAGGAAGAAGGATAAATACGGCAATTTTCGGGAACCTTGGATGACGAGTGATATTGTAGGCCTCGTCAAAAAGAAAAAGGAGGCATTTGTCAGGGCTAAAAGGCTGGGAACAGACGAAGCCTGCGTGGAATATAAGGAAAGTAGGAAGGAACTTAAGCAAGGAGTCCGGAGGGCTAGAAGGGGTCACGAAAAGTCATTGGCAAATAGGGTTAAGGAAAATCCCAAGGCTTTTTACACGTAACTAAAAAGCAAGAGGGTAGCCAGTGAAAGGGTTGGCCCACTGAAGGATAGGCAAGGGAATCTATGTGTGGAGCCAGAGGAAATGGGCGAGGTACTAAATGAATACTTTGCATCAGTATTCACCAAAGAGAAGAAATTGGTAGATGTTGAGTCTGGAGAAGGGGGTGTAGATAGCCTGGGTCACATTGTGATCCAAAAAGACGAGGTGTTGTGTGTCTTAAAAAATATTAAGGTAGATAAGTCCCCAGGGCCTGATCTACCCCAGAATACTGAAGGAGGCTGGAGAGGAAATTGCTGAGGCCTTGACAGAAATCTTTGGATCCTCGCTATCTTCAGGGGATGTCCCGGAGGACTGGAGAATAGCCAATGTTGTTCCTCTGTTTCAGAAGGGTAGCAAGGACTTCCGGGTGAGGCGATGACCAGCTGAGTCGCACGTTTCGGCAGCTCCCGGTGGAACGGACTTTTGGGCTCTTAATAAGAGCCCCAACAGCAATTTTAACGGCTAAAAGTACTGTGCGGTGAACCAGAAGGGAATCCCCCCTGGATACGGATGAAAAAAGGAGAGGAAGGTGGCCGGATTGCGGTGGATCCTTTAGAGCAGCGGCAAGGAAGGCAAGCAAAAACCAAGATGGCGTCGGAAGGTGGCAGTTTAATATGGGGCCCTGAACAACACGAGTTTTTGAAACGCTGCGTGGAAGAACTCAAAAAGGAAATGAAGAAGGAGCTGTTGGCCCCGATATTACAGGCGATCGAAGGGCTAAAGGAGGAGCAAAAGACCCAGGAGCGGGAGCTTCGGGTCGTGAAGGCAAAGGCTGCCGAGAATGAGGACGACATACAGGGCCTGGTGGTGAAGACGGAGATGCACGAGGCACACCATAAACGATGTGTGGAAAGGCTGGAGGCGCTGGAGAACAACGCGAGGAGGAACAACCTAAGGATTCTTGGTCTTCCTGAAGGTGCGGAGGGAGCGGACGTCGGGGCATATGTGAGCACGATGCTGCACTCGTTAATGGGAGCGGAGGCCCCGGCGGGTCCGCTGGAGGTGGAGGGAGCATACCGAGTGATGGCGCGAGGACCGAGAGCAGGAGAAATTCCTAGAGCCATAGTGGTGAGATTCCTCCGTTTTAAGGATAGAGAGATGGTCCTTAGATGGGCAAAGAAAACTCGGAGCAGTAAGTGGGAGAGCGCGGTGATCCGCGTATACCAAGACTGGAGTGCGGAGGTAGCGAGAAGGAGGGCGAGCTTTAATCGGGCCAAGGCGGTGCTTCACAAAAAGAAGATAAAATTCAGAATGCTGCAACCGGCAAGACTGTGGGTCACATATCAAGGGAGGCACCACTACTTTGAGACGGCGGATGAGGTGTGGAATTTTATCGTGGAAGAAAAATTGGAATGAGCGGGTTATTAAAAAAAGAACGTTTGAAACAAAGTGGTGGGGCGAGTATGGGGGGCGAAGAGGGGGGTAAAAAGGGGGGAAAGAGGAGTTTTATGTTATTAATCCTGCGATGTGGTAACTTTTCTCTCTTCCACAGGAGGTGGTGGGGGGAGGAAAGGAGGTGGAGGAGATGGGGCGTTGGCCATTGGGGGCGTGGCCAAGGGGGAAGTGCGGGCTCGGTTCCCGCGCTATGATAATCATGGCGGGAATAGGGAAGCAGGAAGGAGGGGGCGTCGCACGGTGCGAGCCGAGGTCACGGGGGGAAGCCGAGGTCGGCCAGAGTTTGCTGACTTCTGGGAGCAACATGGGGGGTGTAACTACGCTAGTGGGGGATCTAGCGGGGGGTTGGGAGGGGGGAATTATAGGGCTGCTGCTGCTGGGGAGAGGGGGGAGCTGGTATGGGGTAGGATGGGCGGGGGGGCACCGCCTGGGGGGGACACAGCTGCGTTGGAACCGGGTGAGGAGCTGGAAAAAGGGGATGGCTAATCGACAAGGGGGGGGGGTAAAAAGCCCCCCAACCCGGCTGATCACGTGGAACGTGAGAGGGCTGAACGGGCCGATAAAGAGGGCACGGGTACTCGCACACCTTAAGAAACTTAAGGCAGACGTGGTTATGTTACAGGAAACGCACTTGAAACTGATAGACCATGTGAGACTACGCAAAGGTTGGGTGGGGCAGGTGTTCCATTCGGGGCTAGATGCGAAAAACAGGGGGGTGGCTATATTAGTGTGGAAGCGGGTAATGTTTGTGGCAAAGACTATAGTGGCGGATAGCGGGGGCAGATACGTGATGGTGAGTGGCAAACTACAGGGGGAGACGGTGGTTTTGGTAAACGTATATGCCCCGAACTGGGATGATGCCAATTTTATGAGGCGTATGCTAGGACGCATCCCGGACCTAGAGGTGGGAAAGTTGGTAATGGGGGGAGATTTCAATACGGTGTTGGAACCAGGGCTGGACAGGTCGAGGTCCAGGACTGGAAGGAGGCCAGCAGCAGCCAAGGTGCTTAAAGATTTTATGGAGCAGATGGGAGGAGTAGACCCGTGGAGATTTAGCAGACCTAGGAGTAAGGAGTTTTCGTTTTTCTCCTATGTCCACAAAGTCTATTCGCGAATAGACTTTTTTGTTTTGGGAAGGGCGTTGATCCCGAAGGTGAGGGGAACGGAGTATACAGTTATAGCCATTTCGGATCACGCTCCACATTGGGTGGACTTGGAGATAGGGGAGGAAACAGAAGGGCGCTCACCCTGGAGAATGGACATGGGGCTAATGGCAGATGATGGGGTGTGTCTAAGGGTGAGGGGGTGCATTGAAAAGTACTTGGAACTCAATGAGGGTGGGAGTGGTCTGGGAGGCGCTGAAGGCAGTGGTTAGAGGGGAGCTGATATCAATAAGGGCACATAAAGGAAAGCTTGAGAGTAGGGAACGGGAGCGGTTGCTGCAAGAACTTCTGAGGGTGGACAGGCAATATGCGGAGGCACCGGAGGAGGGACTGTACAGGGAAAGGCAAAGGCTACACGTAGAATTTGACTTGCTGACAACGGGTACTGCAGAGGCACAGTGGAGGAAGGCACAGGGTGTACAATACGAATATGGGGAGAAGGCGAGCAGGTTGCTGGCCCACCAATTGAGGGAAAGGGGAGCAGCGAGGGAAATAGGGGGAGTGAGGGATGAGGAAGGAGAGATGGAGCGGGGAGCGGAGAGAGTGAATGGAGTGTTCAAGGCATTTTATAAAAAATTATGTAAGCTCAACCCCCGAATGGGAGGGAGAGAATGATGGGCTTTCTGGACCGGCTGGAATTTCCCAAGGTGGAGGAGCAGGAAAGGGTGGGACTGGGAGCACAGATTGAAATAGAGGAAGTAGTGAAAGGAATTAGGAGCATGCAGGCGGGGAAGGCTCCAGGACCGGATGGATTCCCAGTTGAATTTTACAGGAAATATGTGGACTTGCTCGCCCCGCTACTGATGAGGACCTTTAATGAGGCAAAGGAAAGGGGACAGCTGCCCCCGACTATGTCTGAGGCAACGATATCGCTTCTCCTAAAGAAGGAAAAGGACCCGCTGCAATGCGGGTCCTATAGACCTATTTCCCTCCTAAATGTAGACGCTAAGATTCTGGCCAAGGTAATGGCAATGAGGATAGAGGATTGTGTCCCGAGGGTGGTCCATGAGGACCAAACTGGGTTTGTGAAGGGGAGACAGCTGAATACGAATATACGGAGGCTGCTAGGGGTAATGATGATGCCCCCACCAGAGGGGGAAGCGGAGATAGTGGTGGCGATGGATGCCGAGAAAGCATTTGATAGAGTGGAGTGGGATTATCTGTGGGAGGTGCTGAGGAGATTTGGTTTTGGAGATGAATATGTTGGATGGGTGCAGCTGTTGTATAGGGCCCCAGTGGCGAGTGTGGTCATGAATGGACGGGGATCTGCATACTTTCGGCTCCATAGAGGGACAAGGCAGGGATGCCCTCTGTCCCCATTATTGTTTGCACTGGCGATTGAGCCCCTGGCAATAGCATTGAGGGGTTCCAAGAAGTGGAGGGTAGTACTTAGAGGAGGAGAAGAACACCGGGTATCTCTGTATGCGGATGATTTGTTGTTATATGTAGCGGACCTGGCGGAGGGGATGCCAGAGATAATGCGGACACTTCGGGAGTTTGGAGAGTTCTCAGGATATAAACTGAACATGGGGAAAAGTGAGTTGTTTGTGGTGCATCCAGGGGAGCAGAGCAGAGAAATAGAGGACTTTCCGCTGAGGAAGGTAACAAGGGACTTTCGTTACTTGGGGATCCAGATAGCCAAGAATTGGGGTACATTGCATAGGTTAAATTTAACGCGATTGGTGGAACAAATGGAGGAGGACTTCAAGAGATGGGACATGGTATCCCTGTCACTGGCAGGGAGGGTGCAGGCGGTTAAATTGGTAGTCCTCCCGAGATTTCTCTTTGTGTTTCAGTGCCTCCCGGTGGTGATCACGAAGGCTTTTTTCAAAAGGATCGAAAAGAGTATCATGAGTTTTGTGTGGGCCGGGAAGACCCCGAGAGTGAGGAAGGGATTCTTACAGCGTAGTAGGGATAGGGGGGGGCTGGCACTACCGAGCCTAAGTGAGTACTACTGGGCCGCCAATAACTCAATGGTGAGTAAGTGGATGGGAGAAGAGGAGGGAGCGGCGTGGAAGAGATTGGAGAGGGCGTCCTGTAGGGGGCTTCGCCTACAAGCTATGGTAACGGCCCCATTGCCGTTCTCACCAAAGAAATACACCACAAGCCCGGTGGTGGTGGCGACTTTGAAAATTTGGGGACAGTGGAGACGGCATAGGGGAAAGACGGGAGCCTTGGTGGGGTCCCCGATAAGAAATAACCATAGGTTTGCCCCGGGGAGAATGGATGGGGAATTTGGAATATGGCAAAGAGCAGGAGTAACGCAACTGAAAGATCTGTTTGTGGATGGGAAGTTCGCAAGTCTGGGAGCGCTGACCGAGAAATATAGGTTGCCCCAAGGGAATGCATTCCGGTATATGCAACTGAGCGCTTTTGCGAGGCAACAAGTGAGGGAATTCCTGCAGCTCCCGACGCATGAGGTGCAGGACAGAGTGATCTCAAAGACATGGGTGGGGGACGGTAAGGTGTCAGATATGTATAGGGAAATGAGGGACGAGGGGGAGATTATGGTAGATGAGCTGAAAGGGAAATGGGAAGAGGAGCTGGGGGAGGAGATTGAGGAGGGGCTGTGGGCGGATGCACTAAGTAGGGTAAACTCATCGTCCCCGTGTGCCAGGCTAAGCCTGATTCAATTTAAGGTGTTACACAGGGCGCATATGACTGGAGCACGACTCAGCAAATTTTTTGGGGTAGAGGATAGGTGTGCAAGATGCTCGAGAAGCCCAGCGAATCACACCCACATGTTCTGGTCATGGCCGGCACTACAGGGGTTCTGGGTGGGGGTGACAAAGGTGCTTTCGAAAGTAGTGGGGGTCCAGGTCGAACCAAGCTGGGGGTTGGCTATATTTGGGGTTGCACAAGAGCCGGGAGTACAGGAGGCGAGAGAGGCAGATGTTTTGGCCTTTGCGTCCCTAGTAGCCCGGCGCAGGATACTGTTGATGTGGAAGGAAGCCAAGCCCCCGGGGGTGGAGACCTGGATAAATGACATGGCAGGGTTTATAAAGCTGGAACGGATTAAGTTCGTCCTAAGGGGATCGGCTCAAGGGTTCACCAGGCGGTGGCAACCGTTCGTCGAATACCTCACAGAAAGATAGAGGGAATGGAAAAGAAGAAGGTAGCAGCAGCAGCCCGGGGGGGGGGGGGGGGTTTAGTTTTAGTTTTTGTTATATATTATTTATTCTTTGTTTATAAAACAGTTCATTGTTATTTATACTGTTATATTATTGTGTAAAGGATACACAATGTACTGTGATGTTTGACCAGAAATTTTCAATAAAATTTTTTTTTTTTTAAAAAGAAGGGTAGCAAGGATAATCCCGGGAACTACAGGCCGGTGAGCCTTACTTCAGTGGTAGGGAAATTACTGGAGAGAATTCTTCGAGACAGGATCTACTCCCATTTGGAAGCAAATGGACGTATTAGTGAGAGGCAGCACGGTTTTGTGAAGGGGAGGTCGTGTCTCACTAACTTGATAGAGTTTTTCGAGGAGGTCACTAAGATGATTGATGCAGGTAGGGCAGTGGATGTTGTCTATATGGACTTCAGTAAGGCCTTTGACAAGGTCCCTCATGGTAGACTAGTACAAAAGGTGAAGTCACATGGGATCAGGGGTGAGCTGGCAAGGTGGATACAGAACTGGCTAGGCCATAGAAGGCAGAGAGTAGCAATGGAAGGATGCTTTTCTAATTGGAGGGCTGTGAACAGTGGTGTTCCGCAGGGATCAGTGCTGGGACCTTTGCTGTTCGTAGTATATATAAATGATTTGGAGGAAAATGTAACTGGTCTGATTAGTAAGTTTGCAGATGACACAAAGGTTGGTGGAATTGCGGATAGCGATGAGGACTGTCGGAGGATACAGCAGGAATTAGATTGTTTGGAGACTTGGGCGGAGAGATGGCAGATGGAGTTTAATCCGGACAAATGTGAGGTAATGCATTTTGGAAGGTCTAATGCAGGTAGGGAATATACAGTGAATGGTAGAACCCTCAGGAGTATTGAAAGTCAAAGAGATCTAGGAGTACAGGTCCACAGGTCATTGAAAGGGGCAACAAAGGTGGAGAAGGTAGTCAAGAAGGCATACGGCATGCTTGCCTTCATTGGCCGGGGCATTGAGTATAAGAATTGGCAAGTCATGTTGCAGCTGGATAGAACCTTAGTTAGGCCACACTTGGAGTATAGTGTTCAATTCTGGTCGCCACACTACCAGAAGGATGTGGAGGCTTCAGAGAGGGTGCAGAAGAGATTTACCAGAATGTTGCCTGGTATGGAGGGCATTAGCTATGAGGAGCGGTTGAATAAACTCGGTTTGTTCTCACTGGAACGAAGTAGGTTGAGGGGAGACCTGATAGAGGTATACAAAATTATGAGGGGCATAGACAGAGTGGATAGTCAGAGGCTTTTCCTCAGGGTAGAGAGGTCAATTACTAGGGGGCATAGGTTTAAGGTGAGAGGGGCAAGGTTTAGAGTAGATGTACGAGGCAAGTTTTTTACGCAGAGGGTAGTGGGTGCCTGGAACTCGCTACCAGAGGAGGTGGTGGAAGCAGGGACAATAGTGACATTTAAGGGGCACCTTGACAAATACATGAATAGGTTGGGAATAGAGGGATACGGACCCAGGAAGTGAAGAAGATTGTAGTTTAGTCGTGCAGCATGGTCGGCACGGGCTTGGAGGGCCGAAGGGCCTGTTCCTGTGCTGTACATTTCTTTGTTCTTTGTTCTTGTTCTTTGATATTGATTCAATGCACTGGATTTTGGATACTGATTCAGTACACTGAATAGTGGATACTGATTCAGTACACTGGATAGTGGATACTGATTCGATACACTGGATAGTGGATACTGATTCAATACACTGGATAGTGGATACTGATTCAGTACACTGGATAGTGGATACTGATTCAATACACTGGATAGTGGATACTGATTCAGTACACTGGACAGTGGATACTGATTCAGTATACTGGATAGTGGATACTGATTCAGTACACTGGATAGTGGATACTGATTCAATACACTGGATAGTGGATACTGGTTCAATACACTGGATAGTGGATACTGATTCAGTACACTGAATAGTGGATACTAATTCAGTACACTGGATAGTGGATACTGATTCAGTACACTGGATAGTGGATACTGATTCAGTACAGTGGATAGTGGATACTGATTCAGTACACTGGATAGTGGTTACTAATTCAGTACACTGGATAGTGGATACTGATTCAGTACACTGGATAGTGGATACTGACTCAGTACACTGGATAGTGGATACTGATTCAGTACAGTGGATAGTGGATACTGATTCAGTACACTGGATAGTGGATAATGATTCAGTACACTGGATAGTGGATACTGATTCAGTACACCGGAGAGTGGATACTGATTCAGTACACTGGATAGTGGATACTAATTCAGTACACTGGATAGTGGATACTGATTCAGTACACTGGATAGTGGATACTGATTCAGTATACTGGATAGTGGATAATGATTCAGTACAATGGATAGTGGATACTGATTCAGTACACTGGATAGTGGATACTGATTCAGTACACTGGATAGTGGATACTGATTCAGTACACTGGATAGTGGATACTGATTCAGTACACTGGATAGTGGATACTGATTCAGTACACTGGATAGTGGATACTGATTCAGTACACTGGATAGTGGATACTGATTCAGTACACTGGATAGTGGATACTGATTCAGTACACTGGATAGTGGATAATGATTCAGTACACAGGATAGTGGATACTGATTCAGTACACCGGAGAGTGGATACTGATTCAGTACACTGGATAGTGGATACTAATTCAGTACACTGGATAGTGGATACTGATTCAGTACACTGGATAGTGGATACTGATTCAGTACACTGGATAGTGGATAATGATCCAGTACAATGGATAGTGGATACTGATTCAGTACACTGGATAGTGGATACTGATTCAGTACACTGGATAGTGGATACTGATTCAGTACACTGGATAGTGGTTACCAATTCAGTACACTGGATAGTGGATACTGATTCAGTACACTGGATAGTGGATACCGATTCAGTACACTGGATAGTGGATACTGATTCAGTACACTGGATAGTGGATACTGATTCAGTACACTGGATAGTGGTTACTAATTCAGTACACTGGATAGTGGATACTGATTCAGTACACTGGATAGTGGATAATGATTCAATACACTGGATAGTGGATACTGATTCAGTCCACTGGATAGTGGATACTGATTCAGTACACTGGATAGTGGATACTAATTCAGTACACTGGATAGTGGATACTGATTTAGTACACTGGATAGTGGATACTGATTCAGTACAGTGGATAGTGGATACTGATTCAGTACACTGGATAGTGGATACTGATTCAGTACACTGGATAGTGGATACTGATTCAGTACACTGGATAGTGGATACTGATTCTGTACAGTGAATAGAGGATACTGATTCAGTACACCGGAGAGTGGATACTGATTCAGTACACCGGAGAGTGGATACTGATTCAATACACTGGATAGTGGATACTGATTCAGTACACTGGATAGTGGATACTGATTCAGTACACTGGATAGTGGATACTGATTCAGTACACTGGATAGTGGATACTGATTCTGTACAGTGAATAGTGGATACTGATTCAGTACACCGGAGAGTGGATACTGATTCAGTACACCGGAGAGTGGATACTGATTCTGTACAGTGAATAGTGGATACTGATTCAGTACACTGGATAGTGGATACTGATTCAGTACACTGGATAGTGGATACTGATTCAGTACACTGGATTTTGGATACTGATTCAGTACACTGGATAGTGGATACTGATTCAGTACACTGGATTGTGGATACTGATTCGATACACTGGATAGTGGATACTGATTCAATACACTGGATAGTGGATACTGATTCAGTACACTGGATAGTGGATACTGATTCAATACACTGGATAGTGGATACTGATTCAGTACACTGGACAGTGGATACTGATTCAGTATACTGGATAGTGGATACTGATTCAGTACACTGGATAGTGGATACTGATTCAATACACTGGATAGTGGATACTGGTTCAATACACTGGATAGTGGGTACTGATTCAGTACACTGAATAGTGGATACTAATTCAGTACACTGGATAGTGGATACTGATTCAGTACACTGGATAGTGGATACTGATTCAGTACAGTGGATAGTGGATACTGATTCAGTACACTGGATAGTGGTTACTAATTCAGGACACTGGATAGTGGATACTGATTCAGTACACTGGATAGTGGATACTGATTCAGTACACTGGATAGTGGATACTGATTCAGTACAGTGGATAGTGGATACTGATTCAGTACACTGGATAGTGGATAATGATTCAGTACACTGGATAGTGGATACTGATTCAGTACACTGGATAGTGGATACTAATTCAGTACACTGGATAGTGGATACTGATTCAGAACACTGGATAGTGGATACTAATTCAGTACACTGGATAGTGGATACTGATTCAGTACACTGGATAGTGGATACTGATTCAGTACACTGGATAGTGGATAATGATTCAGTACACTGGATAGTGGATACTGATTCAGTACACCGGAGAGTGGATACTGATTCAGTACACTGGATAGTGGATAATAATTCAGTACACTGGATAGCCGATACTGATTCAGTACACTGGATAGTGGATACTGATTCAGTACACTGGATAGTGGATAATGATTCAGTACAATGGATAGTGGATACTGATTCAGTACACTGGATAGTGGATACTGATTCAGTACACTGGATAGTGGATACTGATTCAGTACACTGGATAGTGTTTACAAATTCAGTACACTGGATAGTGGATACTGATTCAGTACACTGGATAGTGGATACTGATTCAGTACACTGGATAGTGGATACTGATTCAGTACACTGGATAGTGGATACTGATTCAGTACACTGGATAGTGGTTACTAATTCAATACACTGGATAGTGGATACTGATTCAGTACACTGGCTAGTGGATAATGATTCAGTACAATGGATAGTGGATACTGATTCAGTCCACTGGATAGTGGATACTGATTCAGTACACTGGATAGTAGATACTGATTCAATACACTGGATAGTGGATACTGATTCAGTCCACTGGATAGTGGATACTGATTCAGTACACTGGATAGTGGATACTAATTCAGTACACTGGATAGTGGATACTGATTTAGTACACTGGATAGTGGATACTGATTCAGTACAGTGGATAGTGGATACTGATTCAGTACACTGGATAGTGGATACTGATTCAGTACACTGGATAGTGGATACTGATTCTGTACAGTGAATAGTGGATACTGATTCAGTACACCGGAGAGTGGATACTGATTCAGTACACCGGAGAGTGGATACTGATTCAATACACTGGATAGTGGATACTGATTCAGTACACTGGATAGTGGATACTGATTCAGTACACTGGATAGTGGATACTGATTCAGTACACTGGATAGTGGATACTGATTCTGTGCAGTGAATAGTGGATACTGATTCAGTACACCGGAGAGTGGATACTGATTCAGTACACCGGAGAGTGGATACTGATTCTGTACAGTGAATAGTGGATACTGATTCAGTACACTGGATAGTGGATACTGATTCAGTACACTGGATAGTGGATACTGATTCAGTACACTGGATACTGGATACTGATTCAATACACTGGATAGTAGATACTGATTCAGTACACTGGATAGTGGCTACTGATTGAGTACACTGGATAGTCGATACTGAATCAGTACTCTGGATAGTCGATACGGATTCAGTACAGTGGATAGTGGGTACTGATTCAGTACACTGGATAGTGGATACTGATTGAGTACACTGGATAGTCGATACTGAATCAGTACACTGGATAGTCGATACTGAATCAGTACACTGGATAGTCGATACTGAATCAGTACACTGGATAGTCGATACTGAATCAGTACACTGGATAGTCGATACTGAATCAGTACACTGGATAGTCGATACTGATTCAGTACACTGGATAGTCGATACTGATTCAGTACACTGGATAGTGGATACTGATTCAATACACTGGATAGTGGATACTGATTCAGTACACTGGATAGTCGATACTGAATCAGTACACTGGATAGTCGATACTGATTCAGTACACTGGATAGTGGATACTGATTCAGTACACTGGATAGTGGATACTGATTCAATACACTGGATAGTGGATACTGATTCAGTACGCTAGATAGTGAATACTGATTTAGTATACTGGATAGTGGATACTGATTCAGTACACTGGATAGTGGATACTGATTCAATATACTGGATAGTGGATACTGATTCAGTACACTGGATAGTGGATACTGATTCAATACACTGGATAATAGATACTGATTCAGTACACTGGATAGTGGCTACTGATTGAGTACACTGGATAGTCGATACTGAATCAGTACACTGGATAGTCGATACGGATTCAGTACAGTGGATAGTGGGTACTGATTCAGTACATTGGATAGTCGATACTGAATCAGTACACTGGATAGTGGATACTGATTGAGTACACTGGATAGTCGATACTGAATCAGTACACTGGATAGTCGATACTGAATCAGTACACTGCATAGTCGATACTGAATCAGTACACTGGATAGTCGATACTGAATCAGTACACTGGATAGTGGATACTGATTCAGTACACTGGATAGTGGATATTGATTCAGTACACTGGATAGTGGATACTGATTCATTACACTGGATAGTGGATACTGAGTCAATACACTGGATAGTGGATACTGAGTCAATACACTGGATAGTGGATACTGATTCAGTACACTGGATAGTGGATACTGATTCAGTACACTGGATAGTGGATACTGAGTCAATACACTGGATAGTGGATACTGAGTCAATACACTGGATAGTGGATACTGATTCAGTACACTCGATAGTGCATACTGATTCAGTACACCGGAGAGTGGATACTGATTCAGTACACTGGATAGTGGGTACTGATTCAGTACATGGATAGTGGATACTGATTCAGTATTCTGGATAGTGGATACTGATTCAGTACACTGGATAGTGGATACTGATTCAGTACACTGGATAGTGGATACTGATTCAGTACACTGGATAGTGGTTACTAATTCAGTACACTGGATAGTGGATACTGATTCAGTCCACAGGATAGTGGATAATGATTCAGTACAATGGATAGTGGATACTGATTCAGTCCACTGGGTAGTGGATACTGATTCAGTACACTGGATAGTAGATACTGATTCAATACACTGGATAGTGGATACTGATTCGGTCCACTGGATAGTGGATACTGTTCAGTACACTGGATAGTGGATACTAATTCAGTACACTGGATAGTGGATACTGACTTAGTACACTGGATAGTGGATACTGATTCAGTACAGTGGATAGTGGATACTGATTCAGTACACTGGATAGTGGATACTGATTCAGTACACTGGATAGTGGATACTGATTCTGTACAGTGAATAGTGGATACTGATTCAGTACACTGGAGAGTGGATACTGATTCAGTACACCGGAGAGTGGATACTGATTCAATACACTGGATAGTGGATACTGATTCAGTACACTGGATAGTGGATACTGATTCAGTACACTGGATAGTGGATACTGATTCAGTACACTGGATAGTGGATACTGATTCTGTACAGTGAATAGTGGATACTGATTCAGTACACTGGATAGTGGATACTGATTCAGTACACTGGATAGTGGATAATGATTCAATACACTGGATAGTGGATACTGATTCAGTCCACTGGATAGTGGATACTGATTCAGTACACTGGATAGTGGATACTAATTCAGTACACTGGATAGTGGATACTGATTTAGTACACTGGATAGTGGATACTGATTCAGTACAGTGGATAGTGGATACTGATTCAGTACACTGGATAGTGGATATTGATTCAGTCCACTGGATAGTGGATACTGATTCAGTACACTGGATAGTGGATACTGATTCTGTACAGTGAATAGAGGATACTGATTCAGTACACCGGAGAGTGGATACTGATTCAGTACACCGGAGAGTGGATACTGATTCAATACACTGGATAGTGGATACTGATTCAGTACACTGGATAGTGGATACTGATTCAGTACACTGGATAGTGGATACTGATTCAGTACACTGGATAGTGGATACTGATTCTGTACAGTGAATAGTGGATACTGATTCAGTACACCGGAGAGTGGATACTGATTCAGTACACCGGAGAGTGGATACTGATTCTGTACAGTGAATAGTGGATACTGATTCAGTACACTGGATAGTGGATACTGATTCAGTACACTGGATAGTGGATACTGATTCAGTACACTGGATTTTGGATACTGATTCAGTACACTGGATAGTGGATACTGATTCAGTACACTGGATTGTGGATACTGATTCGATACACTGGATAGTGGATACTGATTCAATACACTGGATAGTGGATACTGATTCAGTACACTGGATAGTGGATACTGATTCAATACACTGGATAGTGGATACTGATTCAGTACACTGGACAGTGGATACTGATTCAGTATACTGGATAGTGGATACTGATTCAGTACACTGGATAGTGGATACTGATTCAATACACTGGATAGTGGATACTGGTTCAATACACTGGATAGTGGATAATGATTCAGTACACTGGATTTTGGATACTGATTCAGTACACTGGATAGTCGATACTGAATCAGTACACTGCATAGTCGATACTGAATCAGTACACTGGATAGTCGATACTGAATCAGTACACTGGATAGTGGATACTGATTCAGTACACTGGATAGTGGATATTGATTCAGTACACTGGATAGTGGATACTGATTCAGTACACTGGATAGTGGATACTGAGTCAATACACTGGATAGTGGATACTGAGTCAATACACTGGATAGTGGATACTGATTCAGTACACTGGATAGTGGATACTGATTCAGTACACTGGATAGTGGATACTGAGTCTATACACTGGATAGTGGATACTGAGTCAATACACTGGATAGTGGATACTGATTCAGTACACTCGATAGTGCATACTGATTCAGTACACCGGAGAGTGGATACTGATTCAGTACACTGGATAGTGGGTACTGATTCAGTACATGGATAGTGGATACTGATTCAGTATTCTGGATAGTGGATACTGATTCAGTACACTGGATAGTGGATACTGATTCAGTACACTGGATAGTGGATACTGATTCAGTACACTGGATAGTGGTTACTAATTCAGTACACTGGATAGTGGATACTGATTCAGTCCACAGGATAGTGGATAATGATTCAGTACAATGGATAGTGGATACTGATTCAGTCCACTGGGTAGTGGATACTGATTCAGTACACTGGATAGTAGATACTGATTCAATACACTGGATAGTGGATACTGATTCGGTCCACTGGATAGTGGATACTGTTCAGTACACTGGATAGTGGATACTAATTCAGTACACTGGATAGTGGATACTGACTTAGTACACTGGATAGTGGATACTGATTCAGTACAGTGGATAGTGGATACTGATTCAGTACACTGGATAGTGGATACTGATTCAGTACACTGGATAGTGGATACTGATTCTGTACAGTGAATAGTGGATACTGATTCAGTACACTGGAGAGTGGATACTGATTCAGTACACCGGAGAGTGGATACTGATTCAATACACTGGATAGTGGATACTGATTCAGTACACTGGATAGTGGATACTGATTCAGTACACTGGATAGTGGATACTGATTCAGTACACTGGATAGTGGATACTGATTCTGTACAGTGAATAGTGGATACTGATTCAGTACACTGGATAGTGGATACTGATTCAGTACACTGGATAGTGGATAATGATTCAATACACTGGATAGTGGATACTGATTCAGTCCACTGGATAGTGGATACTGATTCAGTACACTGGATAGTGGATACTAATTCAGTACACTGGATAGTGGATACTGATTTAGTACACTGGATAGTGGATACTGATTCAGTACAGTGGATAGTGGATACTGATTCAGTACACTGGATAGTGGATACTGATTCAGTACACTGGATAGTGGATACTGATTCAGTACACTGGATAGTGGATACTGATTCTGTACAGTGAATAGAGGATACTGATTCAGTACACCGGAGAGTGGATACTGATTCAGTACACCGGAGAGTGGATACTGATTCAATACACTGGATAGTGGATACTGATTCAGTACACTGGATAGTGGATACTGATTCAGTACACTGGATAGTGGATACTGATTCAGTACACTGGATAGTGGATACTGATTCTGTACAGTGAATAGTGGATACTGATTCAGTACACCGGAGAGTGGATACTGATTCAGTACACCGGAGAGTGGATACTGATTCTGTACAGTGAATAGTGGATACTGATTCAGTACACTGGATAGTGGATACTGATTCAGTACACTGGATAGTGGATACTGATTCCGTACACTGGATTTTGGATACTGATTCAGTACACTGGATAGTGGATACTGATTCAGTACACTGGATTGTGGATACTGATTCGATACACTGGATATTGGATACTGATTCAGTACACTGGATAGTGGATACTGATTCAGTACACTGGATAGTGGATACTGATTCAATACACTGGATAGTGGATACTGATTCAGTACACTGGACAGTGGATACTGATTCAGTATACTGGATAGTGGATACTGATTCAGTACACTGGATAGTGGATACTGATTCAATACACTGGATAGTGGATACTGGTTCAATACACTGGATAGTGGATACTGATTCAGTACACTGAATAGTGGATACTAATTCAGTACACTGGATCGTGGATACTGATTCAGTACACTGGATAGTGGATACTGATTCAGTACAGTGGATAGTGGATACTGATTCAGTACACTGGATAGTGGTTACTAATTCAGGACACTGGATAGTGGATACTGATTCAGTACACTGGATAGTGGATACTGATTCAGTACACTGGATAGTGGATACTGATTCAGTACAGTGGATAGTGGATACTGATTCAGTACACTGGATAGTGGATAATGATTCAGTACACTGGATAGTGGATACTGATTCAGTACACTGGATAGTGGATACTAATTCAGTACACTGGATAGTGGATACTGATTCAGTACACTGGATAGTGGATACTAATTCAGTACACTGGATAGTGGATACTGATTCAGTACACTGGATAGTGGATACTGATTCAGTACACTGGATAGTGGATAATGATTCAGTACACTGGATAGTGGATACTGATTCAGTACACCGGAGAGTGGATACTGATTCAGTACACTGGATAGTGGATAATAATTCAGTACACTGGATAGTCGATACTGATTCAGTACACTGGATAGTGGATACTGATTCAGTACACTGGATAGTGGATAATGATTCAGTACAATGGATAGTGGATACTGATTCAGTACACTGGATAGTGGATACTGATTCAGTACACTGGATAGTGGATACTGATTCAGTACACTGGATAGTGGTTACAAATTCAGTACACTGGATAGTGGATACTGATTCAGTACACTGGATAGTGGATACTGATTCAGTACACTGGATAGTGGATACTGATTCAGTACACTGGATAGTGGATACTGATTCAGTACACTGGATAGTGGTTACTAATTCAGTACACTGGATAGTGGATACTGATTCAGTACACTGGATAGTGGATAATGATTCAGTACAATGGATAGTGGATACTGATTCAGTCCACTGGATAGTGGATACTGATTCAGTACACTGGATAGTAGATACTGATTCAATACACTGGATAGTGGATACTGATTCAGTCCACTGGATAGTGGATACTGATTCAGTACACTGGATAGTGGATACTAATTCAGTACACTGGATAGTGGATACTGATTTAGTACACTGGATAGTGGATACTGATTCAGTACAGTGGATACTGATTCAGTACACTGGATAGTGGATACTGATTCAGTACACTGGATAGTGGATACTGATTCTGTACTGTGAATAGTGGATACTGATTCAGTACACCGGAGAGTGGATACTGATTCAGTACACCGGAGAGTGGATACTGATTCAATACACTGGATAGTGGATACTGATTCAGTACACTGGATAGTGGATACTGATTCAGTACACTGGATAGTGGATACTGATTCAGTACACTGGATAGTGGATACTGATTCTGTGCAGTGAATAGTGGATACTGATTCAGTACACCGGAGAGTGGATACTGATTCAGTACACCGGAGAGTGGATACTGATTCTGTACAGTGAATAGTGGATACTGATTCAGTACACTGGATAGTGGATACTGATTCAGTACACTGGATAGTGGATACTGATTCAGTACACTGGATACTGGATACTGATTCAATACACTGGATAGTAGATACTGATTCAGTACACTGGATAGTGGCTACTGATTGAGTACACTGGATAGTCGATACTGAATCAGTACTCTGGATAGTCGATACGGATTCAGTACAGTGGATAGTGGGTACTGATACAGTACACTGGATAGTGGATACTGATTGAGTACACTGGATAGTCGATACTGAATCAGTACACTGGATAGTCGATACTGAATCAGTACACTGGATAGTCGATACTGAATCAGTACACTGGATAGTCGATACTGAATCAGTACACTGGATAGTCGATACTGAATCAGTACACTGGATAGTCGATACTGATTCAGTACACTGGATAGTCGATACTGATTCAGTACACTGGATAGTGGATACTGATTCAATACACTGGATAGTGGATACTGATTCAGTACACTGGATAGTCGATACTGAATCAGTACACTGGATAGTCGATACTGATTCAGTACACTGGATAGTGGATACTGATTCACTACACTGGATAGTGGATACTGATTCAATACACTGGATAGTGGATACTGATTCAGTACGCTAGATAGTGGATACTGATTTAGTATCCTGGATAGTGGATACTGATTCAGTACACTGGATAGTGGATACTGATTCAATACACTGGATAGTGGATACTGATTCAGTCCACTGGATAGTGGATACTGATTCAATACACTGGATAATAGATACTGATTCAGTACACTGGATAGTGGCTACTGATTGAGTACACTGGATAGTCGATACTGAATCAGTACACTGGATAGTCGATACGGATTCAGTACAGTGGATAGTGGGTACTGATTCAGTACATTGGATAGTCGATACTGAATCAGTACACTGGATAGTGGATACTGATTGAGTACACTGGATAGTCGATACTGAATCAGTACACTGGATAGTCGATACTGAATCAGTACACTGGATAGTCGATACTGAATCAGTACACTGGATAGTCGATACTGAATCAGTACACTGGATAGTCGATACTGAATCAGTACACTGGATAGTGGATACTGATTCAGTACGCTAGATAGTGGATACTCATTTAGTATACTGGATAGTGGATACTGATTCAGTACACTTGATAGTGGATATTGATTCCGTACACTGGATAGTGGATACTGATTCAGTACACTGGATAGTGGATACTGAGTCAATACACTGGATAGTGGATACTGAGTCAATACACTGGATAGTGGATACTGATTCAGTACACTGGATAGTGGATACTGATTCAGTACACTGGATAGTGGATACTGAGTCAATACACTGGATAGTGGATACTGAGTCAATACACTGGATAGTGGATACTGATTCAGTACACTCGATAGTGCATACTGATTCAGTACACCGGAGAGTGGATACTGATTCAGTACACTGGATAGTGGGTACTGATTCAGTACATGGATAGTGGATACTGATTCAGTATTCTGGATAGTGGATACTGATTCAGTACACTGGATAGTGGATACTGATTCAGT
The DNA here is from genome assembly GCF_047496885.1 of Scyliorhinus torazame. Taxonomy (NCBI): domain Eukaryota; kingdom Metazoa; phylum Chordata; class Chondrichthyes; order Carcharhiniformes; family Scyliorhinidae; genus Scyliorhinus; species Scyliorhinus torazame. The sequence continues at coordinate 46,441,023 of NC_092722.1, forward strand.
ACACTGGATAGTGGATACTGATTCAGTACACTGGATAGTGGTTACTAATTCAGTACACCGGATAGTGGATACTGATTCAGTCCACAGGATAGTGGATAATGATTCAGTACAATGGATAGTGGATACTGATTCAGTCCACTGGGTAGTGGATACTGATTCAGTACACTGGATAGTAGATACTGATTCAATACACTGGATAGTGGATACTGATTCAGTCCACTGGATAGTGGATACTGTTCAGTACACTGGATAGTGGATACTAATTCAGTACACTGGATAGTGGATACTGATTTAGTACACTGGATAGTGGATACTGATTCAGTACAGTGGACAGTGGATACTGATTCAGTACACTGGATAGTGGATACTGATTCAGTACACTGGATAATGGATACTGATTCTGTACAGTGAATAGTGGATACTGATTCAGTACACCGGAGAGTGGATACTGATTCAGTACACCGGAGAGTGGATACTGATTCAATACACTGGATAGTGGATACTGATTCATTACACTGGATAGTGGATACTGATTCAGTACACTGGATAGTGGATACTGATTCAGTACACTGGATAGTGGATACTGATTCTGTACAGTGAATAGTGGATACTGATTCAGTACACCGGAGAGTGAATACTGATTCAGTACACCGGAGAGTGGATACTGATTCTGTACAGTGAATAGTGGATACTGATTCAGTACACTGGATAGTGGATACTGATTCAGTACACTGGATAGTGGATACTGATCCAGTACACTGGATAGTGGATGCTGATTCAATACACTGGATAGTAGATACTGATTCAGTACACTGGATAGTGGCTACTGATTGAGTACACTGGATAGTCGATACTGAATCAGTACACTGGATAGTCGATACGGATTCAGTACAGTGGATAGTGGGTACTGATTCAGTACACTGGATAGTGGATACTGATTGAGTACACTGGATAGTCGATACTGAATCAGTACACTGGATAGTCGATACTGAATCAGTACACTGGATAGTCGATACTGAATCAGGACACTGGATAGTCGATACTGAATCAGTACACTGGATAGTGGATACTGATTCAGTACACTGGATAATGGATACTGATTCAATACACTGGATAGTGGATACTGATTCAGTACACTGGATAGTCGATACTGAATCAGTACACTGGATAGTCGATACTGATTCAGTACACTGGATAGTGGATACTGATTCAGTACACTGGATAGTGGATACTGATTCAATACACTGGATAGTGGATACTGATTCAGTACGCTAGATAGTGGATACTGATTTAGTATACTGGATAGTGGATACTGATTCAGTACACTGGATAGTGGATACTGATTCAGTACACTGGATAGTGGATACTGATTCAGTACACTGGATAGTGGATACTGATTCAATACACTGGATAGTAGATAATGATTCAGTACACTGGATAGTGGCTACTGATTGAGTACACTGGATAGTCGATACTGAATCAGTACACTGGATAGTCGATACAGATTCAGTACAGTGGATAGTGGGTACTGATTCAGTACATTGGATAGTCGATACTGAATCAGTACACTGGATAGTGGATACTGATTGAGTACACTGGATAGTCGATACTGAATCAGTACACTGGATAGTCGATACTGAATCAGTACACTGGATAGTCGATACTGAATCAGTACACTGGATAGTCGATACTGAATCAGTACACTGGATAGTGGATACTGAATCAGTACACTGGATAGTGGATACTGATTCAGTACGCTAGATAGTGGATACTGATTTAGTATACTGGATAGTGGATACTGATTCAGTACACTGGATAGTGGATATTGATTCAGTACACTGGATAGTGGATACTGATTCAGTACACTGGATAGTGGATACTGAGTCAATACACTGGATAGTGGATACTGAGTCAATACACTGGATAGTGGATACTGATTCAGTACACTGGATAGTGGATACTGATTCAGTACACTGGATAGTGGATACTGAGTCAATACACTGGATAGTGGATACTGAGTCAATACACTGGATAGTGGATACTGATTCAGTACACTCGATAGTGGATACTGATTCAGTACACCGGAGAGTGGATACTGATTCAGTACACTGGATAGTGGGTACTGATTCAGTACATGGATAGTGGATACTGATTCAGTATTCTGGATAGTGGATACTGATTCAGTACACTGGATAGTGGATACTGATTCAGTACACTGGATAGTGGATACTGATTCAGTACACTGGATAGTGGTTACTAATTCAGTACACTGGATAGTGGATACTGATTCAGTACACTGGATAGTGGATAATGATTCAGTACAATGGATAGTGGATACTGATTCAGTCCACTGGATAGTGGATACTGATTCAGTACACTGGATAGTAGATACTGATTCAATACACTGGATAGTGGATACTGATTCAGTCCACTGGATAGTGGATACTGATTTAGTACACTGGATAGTGGATACTAATTCAGTACACTGGATAGTGGATACTGATTTAGTACACTGGATAGTGGATACTGATTCAGTACAGTGGATAGTGGATACTGATTCAGTACACTGGATAGTGGATACTGATTCAGTACACTGGATAGTGGATACTGATTCTGTACAGTGAATAGTGGATACTGATTCAGTACACCGGAGAGTGGATACTGATTCAGTACACCGGAGAGTGGATACTGATTCAATACACTGGATAGTGGATACTGATTCAGTACACTGGATAGTGGATACTGATTCAGTACACTGGATAGTGGATACTGATTCAGTACACTGGATAGTGGATACTGATTCTGTACAGTGAATAGTGGATACTGATTCAGTACACCGGAGAGTGGATACTGATTCAGTACACCGGAGAGTGGATACTGATTCTGTACAGTGAATAGTGGATACTGAGTCAGTACACTGGATAGTGGATACTGATTCAGTACACTGGATAGTGGATACTGATTCAGTACACTGGATAGTGGATACTGATTCAATAAACTGGATAGTAGATACTGATTCAGTACACTGGATAGTGGCTACTGATTGAGTACACTGGATAGTCGATACTGAATCAGTACACTGGATAGTCGATACGGATTCAGTACAGTGGATAGTGGGTACTGACTCAGTACACTGGATAGTCGATACTGATTGAGTACACTGGATAGTCGATACTGAATCAGTACACTGGATAGTCGATACTGAATCAGTACACTGGATAGTCGATACTGAATCAGTACACTGGATAGTCGATACTGAATCAGTACACTGGATAGTCGATACTGAATCAGTTCACTGGATAGTCGATACTGATTCAGTACACTGGATAGTGGATACTGATTCAGTACACTGGATAGTGGATACTGAGTCAATACACTGGATAGTGGATACTGAGTCAATACACTGGATAGTGGATACTGATTCAGTACACTGGATAGTGGATACTGATTCAGTACACTGGATAGTGGATACTGAGTCAATACACTGGATAGTTGATACTGAGTCAATACACTGGATAGTGGATACTGATTCAGTACACTCGATAGTGCATACTGATTCAGTACACCGGAGAGTGGATACTGATTCAGTACACTGGATAGTGGGTACTGATTCAGTACATGGATAGTGGATACTGATTCAGTATTCTGGATAGTGGATACTGATTCAGTACACTGGATAGTGGATACTGATTCAGTACACTGGATAGTGGATACTGATTCAGTACACTGGATAGTGGTTACTAATTCAGTACACTGGATAGTGGATACTGATTCAGTACACTGGATAGTGGCTACTGATTGAGTACACTGGATAGTCGATACTGAATCAGTACACTGGATAGTGGATACTGATTCAGTACACTGGATAGTGGTTACTAATTCAGTACACTGGATAGTGGATACTGATTCAGTACACTGGATAGTGGATACTGATTGAGTACACTGGATAGTCGATACTGAATCAGTACACTGGATAGTCGATACTGAATCAGTACACTGGATAGTCGATACTGAATCAGTACACTGGATAGTCGATACTGAATCAGTACACTGGATAGTCGATACTGAATCAGTACACTGGATAGTGGATACTGATTCAGTACGCTAGATAGTGGATACTGATTTAGTATACTGGATAGTGGATACTGATTCAGTACACTGGATAGTGGATATTGATTCAGTACACTGGATAGTGGATACTGATTCAGTACACTGGATAGTGGATACTGAGTCAATACACTGGATAGTGGATACTGAGTCAATACACTGGATAGTGGATACTGATTCAGTACACTGGATAGTGGATACTGATTCAGTACACTGGATAGTGGATACTGAGTCAATACACTGGATAGTGGATACTGAGTCAATACACTGGATAGTGGATACTGATTCAGTACACTCGATAGTGGATACTGATTCAGTACACCGGAGAGTGGATACTGATTCAGTACACTGGATAGTGGGTACTGATTCAGTACATGGATAGTGGATACTGATTCAGTATTCTGGATAGTGGATACTGATTCAGTACACTGGATAGTGGATACTGATTCAGTACACTGGATAGTGGATACTGATTCAGTACACTGGATAGTGGTTACTAATTCAGTACACTGGATAGTGGATACTGATTCAGTACACTGGATAGTGGATAATGATTCAGTACAATGGATAGTGGATACTGATTCAGTCCACTGGATAGTGGATACTGATTCAGTACACTGGATAGTAGATACTGATTCAGTACACTGGATAGTGGATACTGATTCAGTACACTGGATAGTGGATACTGATTCAGTACACTGGATAGTGGATACTAATTCAGTACACTGGATAGTGGATACTGATTTAGTACACTGGATAGTGGATACTGATTCAGGTCAGTGGATAGTGGATACTGATTCAGTACACTGGATAGTGGATACTGATTCAGTACAGTGAATAGTGGATACTGATTCAGTACACCGGAGAGTGGATACTGATTCAGTACACCGGAGAGTGGATACTGATTCAATACACTGGATAGTGGATACTGATTCAGTACACTGGATAGTGGATACTGATTCAGTACACTGGATAGTGGATACTGATTCAGTACACTGGATAGTGGATACTGATTCTGTACAGTGAATAGTGGATACTGATTCAGTACACCGGAGAGTGGATACTGATTCAGTACACCGGAGAGTGGATACTGATTCTGTACAGTGAATAGTGGATACTGATTCAGTACACTGGATAGTGGATACTGATTCAGTACACTGGATAGTGGATACTGATTCAGTACACTGGATAGTGGATACTGATTCAATACACTGGATAGTAGATACTGATTCAGTACACTGGATAGTGGCTACTGATTGAGTACACTGCATAGTCGATACTGAATCAGTACACTGTATAGTCGATACGGATTCAGTACAGTGGATAGTGGGTACTGATTCAGTACACTGGATAGTCGATACTGATTGAGTACACTGGATAGTCGATACTGAATCAGTACACTGGATAGTCGATACTGAATCAGTACACTGGATAGTCGATACTGAATCAGTACACTGGATAGTCGATACTGAATCAGTACACTGGATAGTCGATACTGAATCAGTACACTGGATAGTCGATACTGATTCAGTACACTGGATAGTGGATACTGATTCAGTACACTGGATAGTGGATACTGAGTCAATACACTGGATAGTGGATACTGAGTCAATACACTGGATAGTGGATACTGATTCAGTACACTGAATAGTGGATACTGATTCAGTACACTGGATAGTGGACACTGAGTTAATACACTGGATAGTGGATACTGAGTCAATACACTGGATAGTGGATACTGATTCAGTACACTCGATAGTGCATACTGATTCAGTACACCGGAGAGTGGATACTGATTCAGTACACTGGATAGTGGGTACTGATTCAGTACATGGATAGTGGATACTGATTCAGTATTCTGGATAGTGGATACTGATTCAGTACAATGGATAGTGGATACTGATTCAGTACACTGGATAGTGGATACTGATTCAGTACACTGGATAGTGGTTACTAATTCAGTACACTGGATAGTGGATACTGATTCAGTCCACAGGATAGTGGATAATGATTCAGTACAATGGATAGTGGATACTGATTCAGTCCACTGGGTAGTGGATACTGATTCAGTACACTGGATAGTAGATACTGATTCAATACACTGGATAGTGGATACTGATTCAGTCCACTGGATAGTGGATACTGTTCAGTACACTGGATAGTGGATACTAATTCAGTACACTGGATAGTGGATACTGATTTAGTACACTGGATAGTGGATACTGATTCAGTACAGTGGATAGTGGATACTGATTCAGTACACTGGATAGTGGATACTGATTCAGTACACTGGATAGTGGATACTGATTCTGTACAGTGAATAGTGGATACTGATTCAGTACACCGGAGAGTGGATACTGATTCAGTACACCGGAGAGTGGATACTGATTCAATACACTGGATAGTGGATACTGATTCAGTACACTGGATAGTGGATACTGATTCAGTACACTGGATAGTGGATACTGATTCAGTACACTGGATAGTGGATACTGATTCTGTACAGTGAATAGTGGATACTGATTCAGTACACCGGAGAGTGGATACTGATTCAGTACACCGGAGAGTGGATACTGATTCTGTACAGTGAATAGTGGATACTGATTCAGTACACTGGATAGTGGATACTGATTCAGTACACTGGATAGTGGATACTGATTCAGTACACTGGATAGTGGATACTGATTCAATACACTGGATAGTAGATACTGATTCAGTACACTGGATAGTGGCTACTGATTGAGTACACTGGATAGTCGATACTGAATCAGTACACTGGATAGTCGATACGGATTCAGTACAGTGGATAGTGGGTACTGATTCAGTACACTGGATAGTGGATACTGATTGAGTACACTGGATAGTCGATACTGAATCAGTACACTGGATAGTCGATACTGAATCAGTACACTGGATAGTCGATACTGAATCAGGACACTGGATAGTCGATACTGAATCAGTACACTGGATAGTCGATACTGAATCAGTACACTGGATAGTCGATACTGATTCAGTACACTGGATAGTGGATACTGATTCAGTACACTGGATAGTGGATACTGATTCAATACACTGGATAGTGGATACTGATTCAGTACACTGGATAGTCGATACTGAATCAGTACACTGGATAGTCTATACTGATTCAGTACACTGGATAGTGGATACTGATTCAGTACACTGGATAGTGGATACTGATTCAATACACTGGATAGTGGATACTGATTCAGTACGCTAGATAGAGGATACTGATTTAGTATACTGGATAGTGGATACTGATTCAGTACACTGGATAGTGGATACTGATTCAGTACACTGGATAGTGGATACTGATTCAGTACACTGGATAGTGGATACTGATTCAATACACTGGATAGTAGATACTGATTCAGTAAACTGGATAGTGGCTACTGATTGAGTACACTGGATAGTCGATACTGAATCAGTACACTGGATAGTCGATACGGATTCAGTACACTGGATAGTGGGTACTGATTCAGTACATTGGATAGTCGATACTGAATCAGTACACTGGATAGTGGATACTGATTGAGTACACTGGATAGTCGATACTGAATCAGTACACTGGATAGTCGATACTGAATCAGTACACTGGATAGTCGATACTGAATCAGTACACTGGATAGTCGATACTGAATCAGTACACTGGATAGTCGATACTGAATCAGTACACTGGATAGTGGATACTGATTCAGTACGCTAGATAGTGGATACTGATTTAGTATACTGGATAGTGGATACTGATTCAGTACACTGGATAGTGGATATTGATTCAGTACACTGGATAGTGGATACTGATTCAGTACACTGGATAGTGGATACTGAGTCAATACACTGGATAGTGGATACTGAGTCAATACACTGGATAGTGGATACTGATTCAGTACACTGGATAGTGGATACTGATTCAGTACACTGGATAGTGGATACTGAGTCAATACACTGGATAGTGGATACTGAGTCAATACACTGGATAGTGGATACTGATTCAGTACACTCGATAGTGGATACTGATTCAGTACACCGGAGAGTGGATACTGATTCAGTACACTGGATAGTGGGTACTGATTCAGTACATGGATAGTGGATACTGATTCAGTATTCTGGATAGTGGATACTGATTCAGTACACTGGATAGTGGATACTGATTCAGTACACTGGATAGTGGATACTGATTCAGTACACTGGATAGTGGTTACTAATTCAGTACACTGGATAGTGGATACTGATTCAGTACACTGGATAGTGGATAATGATTCAGTACAATGGATAGTGGATACTGATTCAGTCCACTGGATAGTGGATACTGATTCAGTACACTGGATAGTAGATACTGATTCAACACACTGGATAGTGGATACTGATTCAGTCCACTGGATAGTGGATACTGATTTAGTACACTGGATAGTGGATACTAATTCAGTACACTGGATAGTGGATACTGATTTAGTACACTGGATAGTGGATACTGATTCAGTACAGTGGATAGTGGATACTGATTCAGTACACTGGATAGTGGATACTGATTCAGTACACTGGATAGTGGATACTGATTCTGTACAGTGAATAGTGGATACTGATTCAGTACACCGGAGAGTGGATACTGATTCAGTACACCGGAGAGTGGATACTGATTCAATACACTGGATAGTGGATACTGATTCAGTACACTGGATAGTTGATACTGATTCAGTACACTGGATAGTGGATACTGATTCAGTACACTGGATAGTGGATACTGATTCTGTACAGTGAATAGTGGATACTGATTCAGTACACCGGAGAGTGGATACTGATTCAGTACACCGGAGAGTGGATACTGATTCTGTACAGTGAATAGTGGATACTGATTCAGTACACTGGATAGTGGATACTGATTCAGTACACTGGATAGTGGATACTGATTCAGTACACTGGATAGTGGATACTGATTCAATACACTGGATAGTAGATACTGATTCAGTACACTGGATAGTGGCTACTGATTGAGTACACTGGATAGTCGATACTGAATCAGTACACTGGATAGTCGATACGGATTCAGTAACGTGGATAGTGGGTACTGATTCAGTACACTGGATAGTCGATACTGATTGAGTACACTGGATAGTCGATACTGAATCAGTACACTGGATAGTCGATACTGAATCAGTACACTGGATAGTCGATACTGAATCAGTACACTGGATAGTCGATACTGAATCAGTACACTGGATAGTCGATACTGAATCAGTACACTGGATAGTCGATACTGATTCAGTACACTGGATAGTGGATACTGATTCAGTACACTGGATAGTGGATACTGATTCAATCCACTGGATAGTGGATACTGATTCAGTACACTGGATAGTCGATACTGAATCAGTACACTGGATAGTCGATACTGATTCAGTACACTGGATAGTGGATACTGATTCAGTACACTGGATAGTGGATACTGATTCAATACACTGGATAGTGGATACTGATTCAGTACGGTAGTTAGTGGATACTGATTTAGTATACTGGATAGTGGATACTGATTCAGTACACTGGATAGTGGATACTGATTCAGTACACTGGATAGTGGATACTGATTCAGTACACTGGATAGTGGATACTGATTCAATACACTGGATAGTAGATACTGATTCAGTACGCTGGATAGTGGCTACTGATTGAGTACACTGGATAGTCGATACTGAATCAGTACACTGGATAGTGGATACTGATTCAGTACATTGGATAGTCGATACTGAATCAGTACACTGGATAGTGGATACTGATTGAGTACACTGGATAGTCGATACTGATTCTGTACAGTGAATAGTGGATACTGATTCAGTACACCGGAGAGTGGATACTGATTCAGTACACCGGAGAGTGGATACTGATTCTGTACAGTGAATAGTGGATACTGATTCAGTACACTGGATAGTGGATACTGATTCAGTACACTGGATAGTGGATACTGATTCAGTACACTGGATAGTGGATACTGATTCAATACACTGGATAGTAGATACTGATTCAGTACACTGGATAGTGGCTACTGATTGAGTACACTGGATAGTCGATACTGAATCAGTACACTGGATAGTCGATACGGATTCAGTACAGTGGATAGTGGGTACTGATTCAGTACACTGGATAGTCGATACTGATTGAGTACACTGGATAGTCGATACTGAATCAGTACACTGGATAGTCGATACTGAATCAGTACACTGGATAGTCGATACTGAATCAGTACACTGGATAGTCGTTACTGAATCAGTACACTGGATAGTCGATACTGAATCAGTACACTGGATAGTCGATACTGATTCAGTACACTGGATAGTGGATACTGATTCAGTACACTGGATAGTGGATACTGAGTCAATACACTGGATAGTGGATACTGAGTCAATACACTGGATAGTGGATACTGATTCAGTACACTGGATAGTGGATACTGATTCAGTACACTGGATAGTGGATACTGAGTCAATACACTGGATAGTGGATACTGAGTCAATACACTGGATAGTGGATACTGATTCAGTACACTCGATAGTGCATACTGATTCAGTACACCGAAGAGTGGATACTGATTCAGTACACTGGATAGTGGGTACTGATTCAGTACATGGATAGTGGATACTGATTCAGTATTCTGGATAGTGGATACTGATTCAGTACACTGGATAGTGGATACTGATTCAGTACACTGGATAGTGGATACTGATTCAGTACACTGGATAGTGGTTACTAATTCAGTACACTGGATAGTGGATACTGATTCAGTCCACAGGATAGTGGATAATGATTCAGTACAATGGATAGTGGATACTGATTCAGTCCACTGGGTAGTGGATGCTGATTCAGTACACTGGATAGTAGATACTGATTCAATACACTGGATAGTGGATACTGATTCAGTCCACTGGATAGTGGATACTGTTCAGTACACTGGATAGTGGATACTAATTCAGTACACTGGATAGTGGATACTGATTTAGTACACTGGATAGTGGACACTGATTCAGTACAGTGGATAGTGGATACTGATTCAGTACACTGGATAGTGGATACTGATTCAGTACACTGGATAGTGGACACTGATTCTGTACAGTGAATAGTGGATACTGATTCAGTACACCGGAGAGTGGATACTGATTCAGTACACCGGAGAGTGGATACTGATTCAATACACTGGATAGTGGATACTGATTCAGTACACTGGATAGTGGATACTGATTCAGTACACTGGATAGTGGATACTGATTCAGTACACTGGATAGTGGATACTGATTCTGTACAGTGAATAGTGGATACTGATTCAGTACACCGGAGAGTGGATACTGATTCAGTACACCGGAGAGTGGATACTGATTCTGTACAGTGAATAGTGGATACTGATTCAGTACACTGGATAGTGGATACTGATTCAGTACACTGGATAGTGGATACTGATTCAGTACACTGGATAGTGGATACTGATTCAATACACTGGATAGTAGATACTGATTCAGTACACTGGATAGTGGCTACTGATTGAGTACACTGGATAGTCGATACTGAATCAGTACACTGGATAGTCGATACGGATTCAGTACAGTGGATAGTGGGTACTGATTCAGTACACTGGATAGTGGATACTGATTGAGTACACTGGATAGTCGATACTGAATCAGTACACTGGATAGTCGATACTGAATCAGTACACTGGATAGTCGATACTGAATCAGGACACTGGATAGTCGATACTGAATCAGTACACTGGATAGTCGATACTGAATCAGTACACTGGATAGTCGATACTGATTCAGTACACTGGATAGTGGATACTGATTCAGTACACTGGATAGTGGATACTGATTCAATACACTGGATAGTGGATACTGATTCAGTACACTGGATAGTCGATACTGAATCAGTACACTGGATAGTCGATACTGATTCAGTACACTGGATAGTGGATACTGATTCAGTACACTGGATAGTGGATACTGATTCAATACACTGGATAGTGGATACTGATTCAGTACGCTAGATAGTGGATACTGATTTAGTATACTGGATAGTGGATACTGATTCAGTACACTGGATAGTGGATACTGATTCAGTACACTGGATAGTGGATACTGATTCAGTACACTGGATAGTGGATACTGATTCAATACACTGGATAGTAGATACTGATTCAGTACACTGGATAGTGGCTACTGATTGAGTACACTGGATAGTCGATACTGAATCAGTACACTGGATAGTCGATACGGATTCAGTACAGTGGATAGTGGGTACTGATTCAGTACATTGGATAGTCGATACTGAATCAGTACACTGGATAATGGATACTGATTGAGTACACTGGATAGTCGATACTGAATCAGTACACTGGATAGTCGATACTGAATCAGTACACTGGATAGTCGATACTGAATCAGTACACTGGATAGTCGATACTGAATCAGTACACTGGATAGTCGATACTGAATCAGTACACTGGATAGTGGATACTGATTCAGTACGCTAGATAGTGGATACTGATTTAGTATACTGGATAGTGGATACTGATTCAGTACACTGGATAGTGGATATTGATTCAGTACACTGGATAGTGGATACTGATTCAGTACACTGGATAGTGGATACTGAGTCAATACACTGGATAGTGGATACTGAGTCAATACACTGGATAGTGGATACTGATTCAGTACACTGGATAGTGGATACTGATTCAGTACACTGGATAGTGGATACTGAGTCAATACACTGGATAGTGGATACTGAGTCAATACACTGGATAGTGGATACTGATTCAGTACACTCGATAGTGGATACTGATTCAGTACACCGGAGAGTGGATACTGATTCAGTACACTGGATAGTGGGTACTGATTCAGTACATGGATAGTGGATACTGATTCAGTATTCTGGATAGTGGATACTGATTCAGTACACTGGATAGTGGATACTGATTCAGTACACTGGATAGTGGATACTGATTCAGTACACTGGATAGTGGTTACTAATTCAGTACACTGGATAGTGGATACTGATTCAGTACACTGGATAGTGGATAATGATTCAGTACAATGGATAGTGGATACTGATTCAGTCCACTGGATAGTGGATACTGATTCAGTACACTGGATAGTAGATACTGATTCAATACACTGGATAGTGGATACTGATTCAGTCCACTGGATAGTGGATACTGATTTAGTACACTGGATAGTGGATACTAATTCAGTACACTGGATAGTGGATACTGATTTAGTACACTGGATAGTGGATACTGATTCAGTACAGTGGATAGTGGATACTGATTCAGTACACTGGATAGTGGATACTGATTCAGTACACTGGATAGTGGATACTGATTCTGTACAGTGAATAGTGGATACTGATTCAGTACACCGGAGAGTGGATACTGATTCAGTACACCGGAGAGTGGATACTGATTCAATACACTGGATAGTGGATACTGATTCAGTACACTGGATAGTGGATACTGATTCAGTACACTGGATAGTGGATACTGATTCAGTACACTGGATAGTGGATACTGATTCTGTACAGTGAATAGTGGATACTGATTCAGTACACCGGAGAGTGGATACTGATTCAGTACACCGGAGAGTGGATACTGATTCTGTACAGTGAATAGTGGATACTGATTCAGTACACTGGATAGTGGATACTGATTCAGTACACTGGATAGTGGATACTGATTCAGTACACTGGATAGTGGATACTGATTCAATACACTGGATAGTAGATACTGATTCAGTACACTGGATAGTGGCTACTGATTGAGTACACTGGATAGTCGATACTGAATCAGTACACTGGATAGTCGATACGGATTCAGTACAGTGGATAGTGGGTACTGATTCAGTACACTGGATAGTCGATACTGATTGAGTACACTGGATAGTCGATACTGAATCAGTACACTGGATAGTCGATACTGAATCAGTACACTGGATAGTCGATACTGAATCAGTACACTGGATAGTCGATACTGAATCAGTACACTGGATAGTCGATACTGAATCAGTACACTGGATAGTCGATACTGATTCAGTACACTGGATAGTGGATACTGATTCAGTACACTGGATAGTGTATACTGATTCAATCCACTGGATAGTGGATACTGATTCAGTACACTGGATAGTCGATACTGAATCAGTACACTGGATAGTCGATACTGATTCAGTACACTGGATAGTGGATACTGATTCAGTACACTGGATAGTGGATACTGATTCAATACACTGGATAGTGGATACTGATTCAGTACGGTAGATAGTGGATACTGATTTAGTATACTGGATAGTGGATACTGATTCAGTACACTGGATAGTGGATACTGATTCAGTACACTGGATAGTGGATACTGATTCAGTACACTGGATAGTGGATACTGATTCAATACACTGGATAGTAGATACTGATTCAGTACGCTGGATAGTGGCTACTGATTGAGTACACTGGATAGTCGATACTGAATCAGTACACTTGATAGTCGATACGGATTCAGTACAGTGGATAGTGGGTACTGATTCAGTACATTGGATAGTCGATACTGAATCAGTACACTGGATAGTGGTTACTGATTGAGTACACTGGATAGTCGATACTGAATCAGTACACTGGATAGTCGATACTGAATCAGTACACTGGATAGTCGATACTGAATCAGTACACTGGATAGTCGATACTGAATCAGTACACTGGATAGTCGATACTGAATCAGTACACTGGATAGTGGATACTGATTCAGTACACTGGATAGTGGATACTGATTCTGTACACTGGATAGTGGATACTGATTCAGTGCAGTGGAGAGTGGATACTGATTCAGTACGCTAGATAGTGGATACTGATTTAGTATACTGGATAGTGGATACTGATTCAGTACACTGGATAGTGGATATTGATTCAGTACACTGGATAGTGGATACTGATTCAGTACACTGGATAGTGGATACTGAGTCAATACACTGGATAGTGGATACTGAGTCAAAACACTGGATAGTGGATACTGATTCAGTACACTGGATAGTGGATACTGATTCAGTACACTGGATAGTGGATACTGAGTCAATACACTGGATAGTGGATACTGAGTCAATACACTGGATAGTGGATACTGATTCAGTACACTGGATAGTGGATACTGATTCAGTACACTCGATAGTGGATACTGATTCAGTACACCGGAGAGTGGATACTGATTCAGTACACTGGATATTGGGTACTGATTCAGTACATGGATAGTCGATACTGATTCAGTATTCTGGATAGTGGATACTGATTCAGTACATGGATAGTGGATACTGATTCAGTACACTGGCATGCTTTACCTATTTCAACTCACATTGGGGAACAGTAATTACCTGAATATTCCATCTATTGCTTTTAATAAATAGAAAATGCGGAAAGGGAGAGTTGACAGGCAATTCAAGTAGGGATGGCATCTTTTTTATCACCTGACACCCAGACGTTCACTAGCAGATGTCAATGTACAGCCGTCAGGAGTGGGAACATTGAAATATAGATCAGCTTCCTACCTTAGGAGCACTAAAACCAATTGTATCCACTATCTGTGACCCAATTGAGATTGGCCAACACAGCACTGGTGATTGGACTGGGGCGGGGGTCATCTGGACTCAATGCAGTAATGAGGGAGTGCATTATCCCACTGCCATGGGGAAGCCATTTCACTGATTATAACAAAAGATCTATGATTGACACTTCAGCTTGTTCAAATAGAAGGATAAACAAGTGCTGCTTGGGTGTAATATTTCCACATACAAAATGTTTCATGATGGTTTCCTTCCTCGTTACAGTGTGTGTATATATGTGTGACTGTGTGTGTGTAACAGTGTATGCGTGTATGTGCATGAAAGTGTGTGTATATGTGTGACTGTGTGCGTGCAACTGTGCGTGTATACAAGATAGTGCATGTATGTATATGCATGATATTGTGTATACTAGTGACTGTGAGCGCGACTGTGTGTGTATCTGTGACAGTATATGCACGTATATGCATGACTGTGTGTGTATTTATGTGACTGTGTGACTGTGGAAATGCATGTGTGACAGTGTGTGCATGTATACGAATGACAATGCACGTATATGTGTGACTGCGTGTATGACTGTATATATGCCACAGTATGCAAGTATATGTGTGACTGTGTGTGTATGTGTGTGTGTATATGTGCACGTTTGACAGTGTATGCATGTATGCGCATGACAGTGTGTGTATATGTGTGAATGAGTGTGTATGTGTATATGCATATGACAGTGTATACATGTATATCTATAACAGTGTGGTATATGTGTGGCCATGCGTGTGTGTGACTGTGTGTGTGTATGTGTGACAGTGCATGCATGTATATGCATGACAGTGTGTGTATATGTGTCTCTGTGTGTGTGACTATGCGTGTGTGTGCTTGTGTGCATGTGTGACAGTGTACACATGTATATGCCTGGCAGTGTATGTAGATGTGTGACTGTGTGTGTGTATACACGTAACAGTGCATCAGCATAATGGTGTGTTTATATGTGTGACTGTGTGTGTGTGACTATGTGCATATGTGACAACGTATGCATGTGTATTCATGACCGTGTGATTTGTGTTTGTGACTGTTTGTGCATTTATGTATGGCACAGTATGCATGTATATGTGTGATCTTGTTTGTGTGACAGTGTTTGTATATCTGTGACAATGTATGTATATGTGTGACTGTGTATGTGAATCTGTGTGTGTATGTGTGATAGTGTATACATGTATATGCGTGGCAGTGTGTGTATGTGTATGTATGTATATCTGTGATAGTGTGTATATGTGTGACTACATGCATTTAACTGTGTGTGTAGGCAAGAGGGTAGCCAGGGAAAGGGTTGGCCCACTGAAGGATAGGCAAGGGAATCTATGTGTGGAGCCAGAGGAAATGGGCGCGGTACTAAATGAATACTTTGCATCAGTATTCACCAAAGAGAAGAAATTGGTAGATGTTGAGTCTGGAGAAGGGTGTGTAGATAGCCTGGGTCACATTGAGATCCAAAAAGACGAGGTGGTGGGTGTCTTAAAAAATATCAAGGTAGATAAGTCCCCAGGGCCTGATGGGATCTACCCCAGAATACTGAAGGAGGCTGGAGAGGAAATTGCTGAGGCCTTGACAGAAATCTATGGATCCTCGCTGTCTACAGGGGATGTCCCGGAGGACTGGAGAATAGCCAATGTTGTTTCTCTGTATAAGAAGGGTAGCAAGGATAATCCCGGGAACTACAGGCCGGTGAGCCTTACTTCAGTGGTAGGGAAATTACTGGAGAGAATTCTTCGAGACAGGATCTACTCCCATTTGGAAGCAAATGGACGTATTAGTGAGAGGCAGCACGGTTTTGTGAAAGGGAGGTCGTGTCTCACTAACTTGATAGAGTTTTTCGAGGAGGTCACTAAGATGATTGATGCAGGTAGGGCAGTGGATGTTGTCTATATGGACTTCAGTAAGGCCTTTGACAAGGTCCCTCATGGTAGACTAGTACAAAAGGTGAAGTCACATGGGATCAGGGGTGAGCTGGCAAGGTGGATACAGAACTGGCTAGGCCATAGAAGGCAGAGAGTAGCAATGGAAGGATGCTTTTCTAATTGGAGGGCTGTGAACAGTGGTGTTCCGCAGGGATCAGTGCTGGGACCTTTGCTGTTCGTAGTATATATAAATGATTTGGAGGAAAATGTAACTGGTCTGATTAGTAAGTTTGCAGATGACACAAAGGTTGGTGGAATTGCGGATAGCGATGAGGACTGTCGGAGGATACAGCAGGATTTAGATTGTCTGGAGACTTGGGCGGAGAGATGGCAGATGGAGTTTAATCCGGACAAATGTGAGGTAATGCATTTTGGAAGGTCTAATGCAGGTAGGGAATATACAGTGAATGGTAGAACCCTCAAGAGTATTGAAAGTCAAAGAGATCTAGGAGTACAGGTCCACAGTCATTGAAAGAGGCAACACAGGTGGAGAAGGTAGTCAAGAAGGCATACGGCATGCTTGCCTTCATTGGCCGGGGCATTGAGTATAAGAATTGGCAAGTCATGTTGCAGCTGTATAGAACCTTAGTTAGGCCACACTTGGAGTATAGTGTTCAATTCTGGTCGCCACACTACCAGAAGGATGTGGAGGCTTCAGAGAGGGTGCAGAAGAGATTTACCAGAATGTTGCCTGGTATGGAGGGCATTAGCTATGAGGAGCGGTTGAATAATCTCATTTTTTTCTCACTGGAACGAAGGAGGTTGAGGGGAGACCTGATAGAGGTATACAGAATTATGAGGGGCAGAGACAGAGTGGATAGTCAGAGGCTTTTCCCCAGGGTAGAGGGGTCAATTACTAGGGGGCATAGGTTTAAGGTGAGAGGGGCAAGGTTTAGAGTAGATGTACGAGGCAAGTTTTTTACGCAGAGGGTAGTGGGTGCCTGGAACTCGCTACCGGAGGAAGTGGTGGAAGCAGGGACGATAGGGACATTTAAGGGGCATCTTGACAAATACATGAATAGGATGGGAATAGAAGGATACGGACCTAGGAAGTGTAGAAGATTGTAGTTTAGTCGGGCAGCATGGTCGGCGCGGGCTTGGAGGGCCGAAGGGCCTGTTCCTGTGCTGCACATTTCTTTGTTCTTTGTTCTTTGTTCACCAGTCCACTGTGTCCTCACTTCGCCAGTCCACTGTGTCCTCCCTTCCCCAGTCAACTGTGTCCTCCCTTCCCCACTCCGCTGTGTCCTCCCTTCGCCCTCCGCTGTGTCCTCCCTTCGGCAGTCCGCTGTGTCCTCTCTTCGCCAGTCCGCTTGGTCCTCCCTTCGCCAGTCCGCTGTGTCCTTCCTTCTGAAGTCCGCTGTGCCCTCCCTTCCCCAGTCCGCTCTGCCCTCCCTTCGCCAGTCCGCTGTGTCCTCCCTTCGCCAGTCCGCTGTGTCCTCCGATCGCCAGTCTGCTCTCTCCTCCCTTCGCCAGTCCGCTCCGCCCTCCCTTCATCAGTCCGCTCTGTCCTCCCTTCACCAGTCCAATGTGTCCTCCCTTCGCCAGTCTGCTGTGTCCTCCCTTCACCAGTCCACTGTGTCCTCCAATCGCCAGTCTGCTCTGTCCTCCCATCGCCAGTCTGCTCTCTCCGCCCTTCGCCAGTCCGCTCCGCCCTCCCTTCATCAGTCTGCTCTGTCCTCCCTTCACCAGTCCGATGTGTCCTCCCTTCGCCAGTCCACTGTGTCCACCCATCGCCAGTCTGCTCTGTCCTCCCGTCGCCAGTCCGGTCTGCCCTCCCTTCATCAGTCCGCTCTGTCCTCCCTTCACCAGTCCGCTCTGTCCTCCCTTCGCCAGTCCGCTCTGTCGTCCCTCAGCCAGTCCGCTGTGTCCTCCCTTCGCCAGTCCGCTCTGCACTCCCTTCGCCAACCTGCTCTGCCCTCCCTTCATCAGTCCGCTGTGTCCTCTCATCGCCAGTCCGCTCGGTCCTCCCTTCGCCAGTCCGCTGTGTCCTTCCTTCTGAAGTCCGCTGTGCCCTCCCTTCATCAGTCCGCTCTGTCCTCCCTTCACCAGTCCGATGTGTCCTCCCTTCGCCAGTCCACTGTGTCCACCCATCGCCAGTCTGCTCTGTCCTCCCTTCGCCAGTCCGGTCTGCCCTCCCTTCATCAGTCCGCTCTGTCCTCCCTTCACCAGTCCGCTCTGTCCTCCCTTCGCCAGTCCGCTCTGTCGTCCCTCAGCCAGTCCGCTGTGTCCTCCCTTCGCCAGTCCGCTCTGCACTCCCTTCGCCAACCCGCTCTGCCCTCCCTTCATCAGTCCGCTGTGTACTCCCTTCGCCAGTCCGCTCTGTTCTCCCTTTGCCAGTCCACTGTGTCCTCCCTTCACCAGTCGGCTGTGTCCTCCCTTCGCCAGTCCGCCGCGTCCTCCCTTTGCCAATCCGCTGCGTCCACCCTTCGCCCTCCGCTGTGTCCTCCATTTGCCAATCCGCTGTGTCCTCCCTTCGCCCTCCGCTGTGTCCTCCCTTCGGCAGTCCGCTGTGTCCTCCCTTCGCCAGTCCACTCTGTCCTCCCTTTGGCAGCCCGCTCTGTCCTCCCTTCACCAGTCCGCTGTGTCCTCTCTTCGCCAGTCCGCTGTGTCCTCCCTTCGCCACCCGCTGTGTCCTCTCTTCACCAGTCCGCTCTGTCTTCCCTTTGCCAGTCTGCTGTGTTCTCCCTTCGCCAGTCCTTTCTGTCCTCCCTTCTGCAGACCGCTCTGTCCTCCCTTCACCAGTTCACTGTGTCCTCCCTTCGCCCTCTGCTGTGTCCTCCCTTCGCCAGTCCACTGTGCCCTCCCTTCACCAGTCCGCTGTGCCCTCCCTTCGCCAGTCCGCTGTGTCCTCCCTTCGCCCTCCGCTTTGTCCTCCCTTCGCCAGTCCGCTGTGCCTTCCCTTTGCCAGTCCGCTGCGTCCTCCATTCGCCAGTCCACTGTGTCCTCACTTCGCCCTCCGCTGTGTCCTCCCTTTGGCAGTCCGCCGTGTCCTCCCTTCGCCAGTCTGCTCTGTCCTCCCTTTGCCAGTCCGCTGTGTCCTCTCTTCACCAGTCCGATGTGTCCTCCCTTCGCCAGTCCACTGTGTCCACCCATCGCCAGTCTGCTCTGTCCTCCCTTCGCCAGTCCGGTCTGCCCTCCCTTCATCAGTCCGCTCTGTCCTCCCTTCACCAGTCCGCTCTGTCCTCCCTTCGCCAGTCCGCTCTGTCGTCCCTCAGCCAGTCCGCTGTGTCCTCCCTTCGCCAGTCCGCTCTGCACTCCCTTCGCCAACCCGCTCTGCCCTCCCTTCATCAGTCCGCTGTGTACTCCCTTCGCCAGTCCGCTCTGTTCTCCCTTTGCCAGTCCACTGTGTCCTCCCTTCACCAGTCGGCTGTGTCCTCCCTTCGCCAGTCCGCCGCGTCCTCCCTTTGCCAATCCGCTGCGTCCACCCTTCGCCCTCCGCTGTGTCCTCCATTTGCCAATCCGCTGTGTCCTCCCTTCGCCCTCCGCTGTGTCCTCCCTTCGGCAGTCCGCTGTGTCCTCCCTTCGCCAGTCCACTCTGTCCTCCCTTTGGCAGCCCGCTCTGTCCTCCCTTCACCAGTCCGCTGTGTCCTCTCTTCGCCAGTCCGCTGTGTCCTCCCTTCGCCACCCGCTGTGTCCTCTCTTCACCAGTCCGCTCTGTCTTCCCTTCGCCAGTCTGCTGTGTTCTCCCTTCGCCAGTCCTTTCTGTCCTCCCTTCTGCAGACCGCTCTGTCCTCCCTTCACCAGTTCACTGTGTCCTCCCTTCGCCCTCTGCTGTGTCCTCCCTTCGCCAGTCCACTGTGCCCTCCCATCGGCAGTCCGCTGTGTCCTCCCTTCCCCAGTCTGCTGTGTCCTTCCTCGCCAGTCCACTCTGTCCTCCCTTTGCCAGTCCGCTCTGTCCTCCCTTCACCAGTCCACTGTGTCCTCACTTCGCCAGTCCGCTGTGTCCTCCCTTCGCCAGTCCGCTGTGTCCTCCCTTCGCCAGTCCGCTGTGTCCTCCCTTCGCCAATCCGCTGTGCCCTCCCCTCGCCAGTCCACTGTGTACTCCCTTCCCCAGTCCGCTGTGTCCTCCCTTCGCCCTCTGCTGTGTCCTCCCTTCGGCAGTCCGCTGTGTCCTCTCTTCGCCAGTCCGCTCGGTCCTCCCTTCGCCAATCCGCTGTGCCCTCCCCTCGCCAGTCCACTGAGTCCACCCTTCCCCAGTCCGCTGTGTCCTCCCTTCGCCCTCCGCTGTGTTCTCCCTTCGGCAGTCCGCTGTGTCCTCTCTTCGCCAGTCCACTGTGTCCTCCCATCGCCAGTCTGCTCTCTCCTCCCTTCGCCAGTCCGCTCCGCCCTCCCTTCATCAGTCCGCTCTGTCCTCCCTTCACCAGCCCAATGTGTCCTCCCTTTGCCAGTCCACTGTGTCCACCCATCGCCAGTCTGCTCTGTCCTCCCTTCGCCAGTCCGGTCTGCCCTCCCTTCATCAGTCCGCTCTGTCCTCCCTTCACCAGTCCGATGTGTCCTCCCTTCGCCAGTCCACTGTGTCCACCCATCGCCAGTACTCTGTGTCCTTCCTTCGCCAGTCCGCTCTGTCCTCCCTTTGCCAGTCCACTGTGTCCTCCCTTCACCAGTCGGCTGTGTCCTCCCTTCGCCAGTCCGCTGCGTCCTCCCTTTGCCAAGCCGCTGTGTCCTCCCTTCGCCCTCCGCTTTGACCTCCCTTCGCCAGTCCGCTGTGCCCTCCCTTTGCCAGTCCGCTGTGTCCTCCCTTCGACAGTCCACTGTGTCCTCGCTTCGCCCTCCGCTGTGTCCTCCCTTTGGCAGTCCGCTGTGTCCGCCGTTCGCCTGTCCGCTCTGTCCTCCCTTTGCCAGTCCGCTGTGTCCGCTCTTCGCCAGTCCGCTGAGTCCTCCCTTCGCCAGTCCGCGCTGTCCTCCCTTCGCCAGTCCGCTGTGTCCTCCCTTCGCCATTCCACTCTGTCCTCCCTTTGCCAGTCTGCTGTGTCCTCCCTTCGCCAGTCCGCTCTGTCCTCCCTTTGCCAATCCTCAGTGTCTCCCCTTCGCCAGTCCTCTCTGTCCTCCCTTCGCCAGTCGACTGTTTCCTCCCTTCTGCGGTCCGCTCTGTCCTCCCGTCACCAGTCCGCTGTGTCCTCCCTTCGCCAGTCCGCTGAGTCCTCCCTTCGCCAGTCCGCGCTGTCCTCCCTTCGCCAGTCCGCTGTGTCCTCCCTTCGCCATTCCACTCTGTCCTCCCTTTGCCAGTCTGCTGTGTCCTCCCTTCGCCAGTCCGCTCTGTCCTCCCTTTGCCAATCCTCAGTGTCTCCCCTTCGCCAGTCCTCTCTGTCCTCCCTTCGCCAGTCGACTGTTTCCTCCCTTCTGCGGTCCGCTCTGTCCTCCTTTCACCAGTCCGCTGTGTCCTCCCTTCGCCAGTCCACTGTGTCCTCCCATCGCCAGTCTGCTCTGTCCTCCATTCTCCAGTCCGCTCTGCCCTCCCTTCATCAGTCCGCTGTGTACTCCCTTCGCCAGTCCGCTGTGGCCTTCCTTCACCAGTCCGCTCTGTCCTCCCTTTGCAGTCCACTGTGTCCTCCCTTCGCCAGTCCATTGTGTCCTCCCTTCACCAGTCGGCTGTGTCCTCCCTTCGCCAGTCCGCCAGGTCCTCCCTTTGCCAATCCGCTGTGTCCTCCCTTCGCCCTCCGCTTTGTCCTCCCTTCGCCAGTCCGCTGTGCCTTCCCTTTGCCAGTCCGCTGCGTCCTCCATTCGCCAGTCCACTGTGTCCTCACTTCGCCCTCCGCTGTGTCCTCCCTTTGGCAGTCCGCCGTGTCCTCCCTTCGCCAGTCTGCTCTGTCCTCCCTTTGCCAGTCCGCTGTGTCCTCTCTTCACCAGTCCGCTGTGACCTCGCTTCGCCAGTCCGCGCTGTCCTCCCTTCGCCAGTCTACTGTATCCTCCCTTCTGCAATCCGCTCTGTCCTCCCTTCACCAGTCCAATGTGTCCTCCCTTCGCCAGTCCACTGTGTCCACCCATCGCCAGTCTGACCTGTCCTCCCTTCGCCAGTCTACTGTGTCCTCCCTTCTGCAATCCGCTCTGTCCTCCCTTCACCAGTCCACTGTGTCCTCCCTTCGCCAGTCTGCTGTGTCCTCCCTTCACCAGTCCGCTGTGTACTCCCTTCGCCAGTCCGCTGTGCCCTTCCTCCGCCAGTCCGCTCTGTCCTCCCTTTGCCAGTCCACTGAGTCCTCCCTTCTCCAGTCCACTGTGTCCTCCCTTCACCAGTCGGCTGTGTCCTCCCTTTGACAGTCCACTGTCTCCTCCCTTCGCCCTCCGCTGTGTCCTCCCTTCAGCAGTCAGCTGTGTCCTCGCTTCGCCAGTCCACTGTGTCCTCCCTTCGCCAGTCCGCTGTGTCCTCCCTTCGGCAGTCCGCTGTGTCCTCCCTTCGCCAGTCCGCTGTGTCCTCCCTTCACCAGTCCGTTGTGTCCTCCCTTCGTCCTCCGCTGTGTCTTCCCTTCGCCAGTCCGCTGTGTCCTGCCTTCGCCAGTCCGCTGTGTCCTCCCTTCACCAGTCCACTGTGTCCTGCCTTCGCCAGTCCGCTGTGTCCTCCCTTCCCCAGTCCACTGTGTCCTCCCTTCCCCAGTCTGCTGTTTCCTTCCTCGCCAGTCTGCTCTGTCCTCCCTTTGCCAGTCCGCTCTGTCCTCCCTTCACCAGTCCACTGTGTCCTCCCTTCGCCAGTCTGCTGTGTCCTCCCTTCACCAGTCCGCTGTGTACTCCCTTCGCCAGTCCGCTGTGTCCTTCCTTCGCCAGTCCGCCCTGTCCTCCCTTTGCCATTCCACTGAGTCCTCCCTTCGCCAGTCCACTGTGTCCTCCCTTCACCAGTCGGCTGTGTCCTCCCTTTGCCAGTCCACTGTGTCCTCCCTTCGCCCTCCGCTGTGTCCTCCCTTCAGCGGTCAGCTGTGTCCTCCCTTCGCCAGTCCGCTCTGTCCTCCCTTCACCAGTCCGCTGTGTCCTCTCTTCGCCAGTCCGCTGTGTCCTCCCTTCGCCAGTCCGCGCTGTCCTCCCTTCGCCAGTCCGCTGTGTCCCCCCTTCGCCAGTCCTCTATCTCCTCCCTTCGTCAGTCTACTGTGTCCTCCCTTCTGCAGTCCGTTCTGTCCTCCCTTCTAAAGTCCACTGTGTCCTCCCTTCGCCAGTCCGCTGTGTCCTCCCTTTGCCAGTCCGCTGTGTCTTCCCTTTGCCAATCCACTGTGTCCTCCCTTCGCCCTCCGCTGTGTCCTCCCTTCGCCAGTCCGCTGTGCCCTCCCTTCGCCAGTCCGCTGTGTCCTCCCTTCCCCTCCGCTGTGTACTCCCTTCGCCAGTCCGCTGTGTCCTTCCTTCGCCAGTCCGTTCTGTCCTCCCTTTGCCAGTCCACTGAGTCCTCCCTTCGCCAGTCCACTGTGTCCACCCCTCGCCAGCCTGCTCTGTCCTCCCTTCGCCTGTCCGGTCTGCCCTCCCTTCATCAGTCCGCTCTGTCCTCCCTTCACCAGTCCGCTGTGTCCTCCCTTCGCCAGTCCGCTGTGTCCTCCCATCGCCAGTCTGCTCTCTCCTCCCTTCGCCAGTCCGCTCCGCCCTCCCTTCATCAGTCCGCTCTGTCCTCCCTTCACCAGTCCAATGTGTCCTCCCTTCGCCAGTCCACTGTGTCCACCCATCGCCAGTCTGCTCTGTCCTCCCTTCGCCAGTCCGGTCTGCCCTCCCTTCATCAGTCCGCTCTGTCCTCCCTTCACCAGTCCGATGTGTCCTCCCTTCGCCAGTCCGCCGCGTCCTCCCTTTGCCAATCCGTTGCGTCCACCCTTCGCCCTCCGCTGTGTCCTCCATTTGCCAATCCGCTGTGTCCTCCCTTCGCCCTCCGCTGTGTCCTCCCTTCGGCAGTCCGCTGTGTCCTCCCTTCGCCAGTCCACTCTGTCCTCCCTTTGGCAGCCCGCTCTGTCCTCCCTTCACCAGTCCGCTGTGTCCTCTCTTCGCCAGTCCGCTGTGTCCTCCCTTCGCCACCCGCTGTGTCCTCTCTTCACCAGTCCGCTCTGTCTTCCCTTCGCCAGTCTGCTGTGTTCTCCCTTCGCCAGTCCTTTCTGTCCTCCCTTCTGCAGACCGCTCTGTCCTCCCTTCACCAGTTCACTGTGTCCTCCCTTCGCCCTCTGCTGTGTCCTCCCTTCGCCAGTCCACTGTGCCCTCCCATCGGCAGTCCGCTGTGTCCTCCCTTCCCCAGTCTGCTGTGTCCTTCCTCGCCAGTCCACTCTGTCCTCCCTTTGCCAGTCCGCTCTGTCCTCCCTTCACCAGTCCACTGTGTCCTCACTTCGCCAGTCCGCTGTGTCCTCCCTTCGCCAGTCCGCTGTGTCCTCCCTTCGCCAGTCCGCTGTGTCCTCCCTTCGCCAATCCGCTGTGCCCTCCCCTCGCCAGTCCACTGTGTACTCCCTTCCCCAGTCCACTGTGTCCTCCCTTCGCCCTCTGCTGTGTCCTCCCTTCGGCAGTCCGCTGTGTCCTCTCTTCGCCAGTCCGCTCGGTCCTCCCTTCGCCAATCCGCTGTGCCCTCCCCTCGCCAGTCCACTGAGTCCACCCTTCCCCAGTCCGCTGTGTCCTCCCTTCGCCCTCCGCTGTGTTCTCCCTTCGGCAGTCCGCTGTGTCCTCTCTTCGCCAGTCCACTGTGTCCTCCCATCGCCAGTCTGCTCTCTCCTCCCTTCGCCAGTCCGCTCCGCCCTCCCTTCATCAGTCCGCTCTGTCCTCCCTTCACCAGCCCAATGTGTCCTCCCTTTGCCAGTCCACTGTGTCCACCCATCGCCAGTCTGCTCTGTCCTCCCTTCGCCAGTCCGGTCTGCCCTCCCTTCATCAGTCCGCTCTGTCCTCCCTTCACCAGTCCGATGTGTCCTCCCTTCGCCAGTCCACTGTGTCCACCCATCGCCAGTACTCTGTGTCCTTCCTTCGCCAGTCCGCTCTGTCCTCCCTTTGCCAGTCCACTGTGTCCTCCCTTCACCAGTCGGCTGTGTCCTCCCTTCGCCAGTCCGCTGCGTCCTCCCTTTGCCAAGCCGCTGTGTCCTCCCTTCGCCCTCCGCTTTGACCTCCCTTCGCCAGTCCGCTGTGCCCTCCCTTTGCCAGTCCGCTGTGTCCTCCCTTCGACAGTCCACTGTGTCCTCACTTCGCCCTCCGCTGTGTCCTCCCTTTGGCAGTCCACTGTGTCCTCCCTTCGCCTGTCCGCTCTGTCCTCCCTTTGCCAGTCCGCTGTGTCCGCTCTTCGCCAGTCCGCTGAGTCCTCCCTTCGCCAGTCCGCGCTGTCCTCCCTTCGCCAGTCCGCTGTGTCCTCCCTTCGCCATTCCACTCTGTCCTCCCTTTGCCAGTCTGCTGTGTCCTCCCTTCGCCAGTCCGCTCTGTCCTCCCTTTGCCAATCCTCAGTGTCTCCCCTTCGCCAGTCCTCTCTGTCCTCCCTTCGCCAGTCGACTGTTTCCTCCCTTCTGCGGTCCGCTCTGTCCTCCCGTCACCAGTCCGCTGTGTCCTCCCTTCGCCAGTCCGCTGAGTCCTCCCTTCGCCAGTCCGCGCTGTCCTCCCTTCGCCAGTCCGCTGTGTCCTCCCTTCGCCATTCCACTCTGTCCTCCCTTTGCCAGTCTGCTGTGTCCTCCCTTCGCCAGTCCGCTCTGTCCTCCCTTTGCCAATCCTCAGTGTCTCCCCTTCGCCAGTCCTCTCTGTCCTCCCTTCGCCAGTCGACTGTTTCCTCCCTTCTGCGGTCCGCTCTGTCCTCCCTTCACCAGTCCGCTGTGTCCTCCCTTCGCCAGTCCACTGTGTCCTCCCATCGCCAGTCTGCTCTGTCCTCCATTCTCCAGTCCGCTCTGCCCTCCCTTCATCAGTCCGCTGTGTACTCCCTTCGCCAGTCCGCTGTGGCCTTCCTTCACCAGTCCGCTCTGTCCTCCCTTTGCAGTCCACTGTGTCCTCCCTTCGCCAGTCCATTGTGTCCTCCCTTCACCAGTCGGCTGTGTCCTCCCTTCGCCAGTCCGCCAGGTCCTCCCTTTGCCAATCCGCTGTGTCCTCCCTTCGCCCTCCGCTTTGTCCTCCCTTCGCCAGTCCGCTGTGCCTTCCCTTTGCCAGTCCGCTGCGTCCTCCATTCGCCAGTCCACTGTGTCCTCACTTCGCCCTCCGCTGTGTCCTCCCTTTGGCAGTCCGCCGTGTCCTCCCTTCGCCAGTCTGCTCTGTCCTCCCTTTGCCAGTCCGCTGTGTCCTCTCTTCACCAGTCCGCTGTGACCTCGCTTCGCCAGTCCGCGCTGTCCTCCCTTCGCCAGTCTACTGTATCCTCCCTTCTGCAATCCGCTCTGTCCTCCCTTCACCAGTCCAATGTGTCCTCCCTTCGCCAGTCCACTGTGTCCACCCATCGCCAGTCTGACCTGTCCTCCCTTCGCCAGTCTACTGTGTCCTCCCTTCTGCAATCCGCTCTGTCCTCCCTTCACCAGTCCACTGTGTCCTCCCTTCGCCAGTCTGCTGTGTCCTCCCTTCACCAGTCCGCTGTGTACTCCCTTCGCCAGTCCGCTGTGCCCTTCCTCCGCCAGTCCGCTCTGTCCTCCCTTTGCCAGTCCACTGAGTCCTCCCTTCTCCAGTCCACTGTGTCCTCCCTTCACCAGTCGGCTGTGTCCTCCCTTTGACAGTCCACTGTCTCCTCCCTTCGCCCTCCGCTGTGTCCTCCCTTCAGCAGTCAGCTGTGTCCTCGCTTCGCCAGTCCACTGTGTCCTCCCTTCGCCAGTCCGCTGTGTCCTCCCTTCGGCAGTCCGCTGTGTCCTCCCTTCGCCAGTCCGCTGTGTCCTCCGTTCACCAGTCCGTTGTGTCCTCCCTTCGTCCTCCGCTGTGTCTTCCCTTCGCCAGTCCGCTGTGTCCTGCCTTCGCCAGTCCGCTGTGTCCTCCCTTCACCAGTCCACTGTGTCCTGCCTTCGCCAGTCCGCTGTGTCCTCCCTTCCCCAGTCCACTGTGTCCTCCCTTCCCCAGTCTGCTGTTTCCTTCCTCGCCAGTCTGCTCTGTCCTCCCTTTGCCAGTCCGCTCTGTCCTCCCTTCACCAGTCCACTGTGTCCTCCCTTCGCCAGTCTGCTGTGTCCTCCCTTCACCAGTCCGCTGTGTACTCCCTTCGCCAGTCCGCTGTGTCCTTCCTTCGCCAGTCCGCCCTGTCCTCCCTTTGCCATTCCACTGAGTCCTCCCTTCGCCAGTCCACTGTGTCCTCCCTTCACCAGTCGGCTGTGTCCTCCCTTTG
Source organism: Scyliorhinus torazame (assembly GCF_047496885.1). NCBI lineage: Eukaryota > Metazoa > Chordata > Chondrichthyes > Carcharhiniformes > Scyliorhinidae > Scyliorhinus > Scyliorhinus torazame. Next base: position 46,469,867 of record NC_092722.1, read on the forward strand.
CCAGTCCACTGTGTCCTCCCTTCGCCCTCCGCTGTGTCCTCCCTTCAGCGGTCAGCTGTGTCCTCCCTTCGCCAGTCCGCTCTGTCCTCCCTTCACCAGTCCGCTGTGTCCTCTCTTCGCCAGTCCGCTGTGTCCTCCCTTCGCCAGTCCGCGCTGTCCTCCCTTCGCCAGTCCGCTGTGTCCCCCCTTCGCCAGTCCTCTATCTCCTCCCTTCGTCAGTCTACTGTGTCCTCCCTTCTGCAGTACGTTCTGTCCTCCCTTCTACAGTCCACTGTGTCCTCCCTTCGCCAGTCCGCTGTGTCCTCCCTTTGCCAGTCCGCTGTGTCTTCCCTTTGCCAATCCACTGTGTCCTCCCTTCGCCCTCCGCTGTGTCCTCCCTTCGCCAGTCCGCTGTGCCCTCCCTTCGCCAGTCCGCTGTGTCCTCCCTTCCCCTCCGCTGTGTACTCCCTTCGCCAGTCCGCTGTGTCCTTCCTTCGCCAGTCCGTTCTGTCCTCCCTTTGCCAGTCCACTGAGTCCTCCCTTCGCCAGTCCACTGTGTCCACCCCTCGCCAGCCTGCTCTGTCCTCCCTTCGCCTGTCCGGTCTGCCCTCCCTTCATCAGTCCGCTCTGTCCTCCCTTCACCAGTCCGCTGTGTCCTCCCTTCGCCAGTCCGCTGTGTCCTCCCATCGCCAGTCTGCTCTCTCCTCCCTTCGCCAGTCCGCTCCGCCCTCCCTTCATCAGTCCGCTCTGTCCTCCCTTCACCAGTCCAATGTGTCCTCCCTTCGCCAGTCCACTGTGTCCACCCATCGCAAGTCTGCTCTGTCCTCCCTTCGCCAGTCCGGTCTGCCCTCCCTTCTTCAGTCCGCTCTGTCCTCCCTTCACCAGTCCGATGTGTCCTCCCTTCGCCAGTCCACTGTGTCCACCCATCGCCAGTACGCTGTGTCCTTCCTTCGTCAGTCCGCTCTGTCCTCCCTTTGCCAGTCCACTGTGTCCTCCCTTCACCAGTCTGCTCTGTCCTCCCTTTGCCAGTCCGCTCTGTCCTCCCTTCACCAGTCCACTGTGTCCTCCCTTCGCCAGTCTGCTGTGTCCTCCCTTCACCAGTCCGCTGTGTACTCCCTTCGCCAGTCCGCTGTGTCCTTCCTTCGCCAGTCCGCCCTGTCCTCCCTTTGCCATTCCACTGAGTCCTCCCTTCGCCAGTCCACTGTGTCCTCCCTTCACCAGTCGGCTGTGTCCTCCCTTTGCCAGTCCACTGTGTCCTCCCTTCGCCCTCCGCTGTGTCCTCCCTTCAGCGGTCAGCTGTGTCCTCCCTTCGCCAGTCCGCTCTGTCCTCCCTTCACCAGTCCGCTGTGTCCTCTCTTCGCCAGTCCGCTGTGTCCTCCCTTCGCCAGTCCGCGCTGTCCTCCCTTCGCCAGTCCGCTGTGTCCCCCCTTCGCCAGTCCTCTATCTCCTCCCTTCGTCAGTCTACTGTGTCCTCCCTTCTGCAGTCCGTTCTGTCCTCCCTTCTACAGTCCACTGTGTCCTCCCTTCGCCAGTCCGCTGTGTCCTCCCTTTGCCAGTCCGCTGTGTCTTCCCTTTGCCAATCCACTGTGTCCTCCCTTCGCCCTCCGCTGTGTCCTCCCTTCGCCAGTCCGCTGTGCCCTCCCTTCGCCAGTCCGCTGTGTCCTCCCTTCCCCTCCGCTGTGTACTCCCTTCGCCAGTCCGCTGTGTCCTTCCTTCGCCAGTCCGTTCTGTCCTCCCTTTGCCAGTCCACTGAGTCCTCCCTTCGCCAGTCCACTGTGTCCACCCCTCGCCAGCCTGCTCTGTCCTCCCTTCGCCTGTCCGGTCTGCCCTCCCTTCATCAGTCCGCTCTGTCCTCCCTTCACCAGTCCGCTGTGTCCTCCCTTCGCCAGTCCGCTGTGTCCTCCCATCGCCAGTCTGCTCTCTCCTCCCTTCGCCAGTCCGCTCCGCCCTCCCTTCATCAGTCCGCTCTGTCCTCCCTTCACCAGTCCAATGTGTCCTCCCTTCGCCAGTCCACTGTGTCCACCCATCGCCAGTCTGCTCTGTCCTCCCTTCGCCAGTCCGGTCTGCCCTCCCTTCATCAGTCCGCTCTGTCCTCCCTTCACCAGTCCGATGTGTCCTCCCTTCGCCAGTCCACTGTGTCCACCCATCGCCAGTACGCTGTGTCCTTCCTTCGTCAGTCCGCTCTGTCCTCCCTTTGCCAGTCCACTGTGTCCTCCCTTCACCAGTCGGCTGTGTCCTCCCTTCGCCAGTCCGCTGCGTCCTCCCTTTGCCAAGCCGCTGTGTCCTCCCTTCGCCCTCCACTTTGACCTCCCTTCGCCAGTCCGCTGTGCCGTCCCTTTGCCAGTCCGCTGTGTCCTCCCTTCGCCAGTCCACTGTGTCCTCACTTCGCCCTCCGCTGTGTCCTCCCTTTGGCAGTCCGCTGTGTCCTCCCTTCGCCTGTCCGCTCTGTGTTCCCTTTGTCAGTCCGCTGTGTCCGCTCTTCGCCAGTCCGCTGAGTCCTCCCTTCGCCAGTCCGCGCTGTCCTCCCTTCGCCAGTCCGCTGTGTCCTCCCTTCGCCAGTCGGCTGTGTCCTCCCTTTGACACTCCACTGTCTCCTCCCTTCGCCCTCCGCTGTGTCCTCCCTTCAGCAGTCAGCTGTGTCCTCCCTTCGCCAGTCCACTGTGTCCTCCCTTCGCCAGTCCGCTGTGTCCTCCCTTCGGCAGTCCACTGTGTCCTCCCTTCGCCAGTCCGCTGTGTCCTCCCTTCACCAGTCCGTTGTGTCCTCCCTTCGTCCTCCGCTGTGTCCCACCTTCACCAGTCCACTGTGTCCTGCTCTTCGCCAGTCCGCTGTGCCCTCCCTTCCCCAGTCCACTGTGTCCTCCCTTCCCCAGTCTGCTGTTTCCTTCCTCGCCAGTCTGCTCTGTCCTCCCTTTGCCAGTCCGCTCTGTCCTCCCTTCACCAGTCCACTGTGTCCTCCCTTCGCCAGTCTGCTGTGTCCTCCCTTCACCAGTCCGCTGTGTACTCCCTTCGCCAGTCCGCTGTGTCCTTCCTTCGCCAGTCCGCTCTGTCCTCCCTTTGCCAGTCCACTGAGTCCTCCCTTCGCCAGTCCACTGTGTCCTCCCTTCACCAGTCGGCTGTGTCCTCCCTTTGCCAGTCCACTGTGTCCTCCCTTCGCCCTCCGCTGTGTCCTCCCTTCAGCAGTCAGCTGTTTCCTCCCTTCGCCAGTCCGCTCTGTCCTCCGTTCACCAGTCCGCTGTGTCCTCTCTTCGCCAGTCCGCTGTGTCCTCCCTTCGCCAGTCCGCGTGTCCTCCCTTCGCCAGTCCGCTGTGTCCTCCCTTCGCCAGTCCTCTATGTCCTCCCTTGGTCAGTCTACTGTGTCCTCCCTTCTGCAGTCCGTTCTGTCCTCCCTTCTCCAGTCCACTGTGTCCTCCCTTTGCCAGTCCGCTGTGTCCTCCCTTTGCCAGTCCGCTGTGTCTTCCCTTTGCCAATCCACTGTGTCCTCCCTTTTCCCTCCGCTGTGCCCTCCCTTCGCCAGTCCGCTGTGTCCTCCCTTCGCCCTCCGCTTTGTCCTCCCTTCGCCAGTCCGCTGTGCCTTCCCTTTGCCAGTCCGCTGCGTCCTCCATTCGCCAGTCCACTGTGTCCTCACTTCGCCCTCCGCTGTGTCCTCCCTTTGGCAGTCCGCCGTGTCCTCCCTTCGCCAGTCTGCTCTGTCCTCCCTTTGCCAGTCCGCTGTGTCCTCTCTTCACCAGTCCGCTGTGACCTCGCTTCGCCAGTCCGCGCTGTCCTCCCTTCGCCAGTCTACTGTGTCCTCCCTTCTGCAATCCGCTCTGTCCTCCCTTCACCAGTCCAATGTGTCCTCCCTTCGCCAGTCCACTGTGTCCACCCATCGCCAGTCTGACCTGTCCTCCCTTCGCCAGTCTACTGTGTCCTCCCTTCTGCAATCCGCTCTGTCCTCCCTTCACCAGTCCACTGTGTCCTCCCTTCGCCAGTCTGCTGTGTCCTCCCTTCACCAGTCCGCTGTGTACTCCCTTCGCCAGTCCGCTGTGCCCTTCCTCCGCCAGTCCGCTCTGTCCTCCCTTTGCCAGTCCACTGAGTCCTCCCTTCTCCAGTCCACTGTGTCCTCCCTTCACCAGTCGGCTGTGTCCTCCCTTTGACAGTCCACTGTCTCCTCCCTTCGCCCTCTGCTGTGTCCTCCCTTCAGCAGTCAGCTGTGTCCTCGCTTCGCCAGTCCACTGTGTCCTCCCTTCGCCAGTCCGCTGTGTCCTCCCTTCGGCAGTCCGCTGTGTCCTCCCTTCGCCAGTCCGCTGTGTCCTCCCTTCACCAGTCCGTTGTGTCCTCCCTTCGTCCTCCGCTGTGTCTTCCCTTCGCCAGTCCGCTGTGTCCTGCCTTCGCCAGTCCGCTGTGTCCTCCCTTCACCAGTCCACTGTGTCCTGCCTTCGCCAGTCCGCTGTGTCCTCCCTTCCCCAGTCCACTGTGTCCTCCCTTCCCCAGTCTGCTGTTTCCTTCCTCGCCAGTCTGCTCTGTCCTCCCTTTGCCAGTCCGCTCTGTCCTCCCTTCACCAGTCCACTGTGTCCTCCCTTCGCCAGTCTGCTGTGTCCTCCCTTCACCAGTCCGCTGTGTACTCCCTTCGCCAGTCCGCTGTGTCCTTCCTTCGCCAGTCCGCCCTGTCCTCCCTTTGCCATTCCACTGAGTCCTCCCTTCGCCAGTCCACTGTGTCCTCCCTTCACCAGTCGGCTGTGTCCTCCCTTTGCCAGTCCACTGTGTCCTCCCTTCGCCCTCCGCTGTGTCCTCCCTTCAGCGGTCAGCTGTGTCCTCCCTTCGCCAGTCCGCTCTGTCCTCCCTTCACCAGTCCGCTGTGTCCTCTCTTCGCCAGTCCGCTGTGTCCTCCCTTCGCCAGTCCGCGCTGTCCTCCCTTCGCCAGTCCGCTGTGTCCCCCCTTCGCCAGTCCTCTATCTCCTCCCTTCGTCAGTCTACTGTGTCCTCCCTTCTGCAGTCCGTTCTGTCCTCCCTTCTAAAGTCCACTGTGTCCTCCCTTCGCCAGTCCGCTGTGTCCTCCCTTTGCCAGTCCGCTGTGTCTTCCCTTTGCCAATCCACTGTGTCCTCCCTTCGCCCTCCGCTGTGTCCTCCCTTCGCCAGTCCGCTGTGCCCTCCCTTCGCCAGTCCGCTGTGTCCTCCCTTCCCCTCCGCTGTGTACTCCCTTCGCCAGTCCGCTGTGTCCTTCCTTCGCCAGTCCGTTCTGTCCTCCCTTTGCCAGTCCACTGAGTCCTCCCTTCGCCAGTCCACTGTGTCCACCCCTCGCCAGCCTGCTCTGTCCTCCCTTCGCCTGTCCGGTCTGCCCTCCCTTCATCAGTCCGCTCTGTCCTCCCTTCACCAGTCCGCTGTGTCCTCCCTTCGCCAGTCCGCTGTGTCCTCCCATCGCCAGTCTGCTCTCTCCTCCCTTCGCCAGTCCGCTCCGCCCTCCCTTCATCAGTCCGCTCTGTCCTCCCTTCACCAGTCCAATGTGTCCTCCCTTCGCCAGTCCACTGTGTCCACCCATCGCCAGTCTGCTCTGTCCTCCCTTCGCCAGTCCGGTCTGCCCTCCCTTCATCAGTCCGCTCTGTCCTCCCTTCACCAGTCCGATGTGTCCTCCCTTCGCCAGTCCACTGTGTCCACCCATCGCCAGTACGCAGTGTCCTTCCTTCGCCAGTCCGCTCTGTCCTCCCTTTGCCAGTCCACTGTGTCCTCCCTTCACCAGTCGGCTGTGTCCTCCCTTCGCCAGTCCGCTGCGTCCTCCCTTTGCCAAGCCGCTGTGTCCTCCCTTCGCTCTCCACTTTGACCTCCCTTCGCCAGTCCGCTGTGCCGTCCCTTTGCCAGTCCGCTGTGTCCTCCCTTCGCCAGTCCACTGTGTCCTCACTTCGCCCTCCGCTGTGTCCTCCCTTTGGCAGTCCGCTGTGTCCTCCCTTCGCCTGTCCGCTCTGTGTTCCCTTTGCCAGTCCGCTGTGTCCGCTCTTCGCCAGTCCGCTGAGTCCTCCCTTCGCCAGTCCGCGCTGTCCTCCCTTCGCCAGTCCGCTGTGTCCTCCCTTCGCCAGTCGGCTGTGTCCTCCCTTTGACAGTCCACTGTCTCCTCCCTTCGCCCTCCGCTGTGTCCTCCCTTCAGCAGTCAGCTGTGTCCTCCCTTCGCCAGTCCACTGTGTCCTCCCTTCGCCAGTCCGCTGTGTCCTCCCTTCGGCAGTCCACTGTGTCCTCCCTTCGCCAGTCCGCTGTGTCCTCCCTTCACCAGTCCGTTGTGTCCTCCCTTCGTCCTCCGCTGTGTCCCCCCTTCACCAGTCCACTGTGTCCTGCCTTCGCCAGTCCGCTGTGCCCTCCCTTCCCCAGTCCACTGTGTCCTCCCTTCCCCAGTCTGCTGTTTCCTTCCTCGCCAGTCTGCTCTGTCCTCCCTTTGCCAGTCCGCTCTGTCCTCCCTTCACCAGTCCACTGTGTCCTCCCTTCGCCAGTCTGCTGTGTCCTCCCTTCACCAGTCCGCTGTGTACTCCCTTCGCCAGTCCGCTGTGTCCTTCCTTCGCCAGTCCGCTCTGTCCTCCCTTTGCCAGTCCACTGAGTCCTCCCTTCGCCAGTCCACTGTGTCCTCCCTTCACCAGTCGGCTGTGTCCTCCCTTTGCCAGTCCACTGTGTCCTCCCTTCGCCCTCCGCTGTGTCCTCCCTTCAGCAGTCAGCTGTTTCCTCCCTTCGCCAGTCCGCTCTGTCCTCCGTTCACCAGTCCGCTGTGTCCTCTCTTCGCCAGTCCGCTGTGTCCTCCCTTCGCCAGTCCGCGTGTCCTCCCTTCGCCAGTCCGCTGTGTCCTCCCTTCGCCAGTCCTCTATGTCCTCCCTTGGTCAGTCTACTGTGTCCTCCCTTCTGCAGTCCGTTCTGTCCTCCCTTCTCCAGTCCACTGTGTCCTCCCTTTGCCAGTCCGCTGTGTCCTCCCTTTGCCAGTCCGCTGTGTCTTCCCTTTGCCAATCCACTGTGTCCTCCCTTTTCCCTCCGCTGTGTCCTCCCTTCACCAGTCCGCTGTGCCCTCCCTTCGCCAGTCCGCTGTGTCCTTCCTTCGCCAGTCCGCTCTGTCCTCCCTTTGCCAGTCCACTGAGTCCTCCCTTTGCCAGTCCACTGTGTCCTCCCTTCACCAGTCGGCTGTGTCCTCCCTTCGCCAGTCCGCCTCGTCCTCCCTTTCCCATCCGCTGTGTCCTCCCTTCGCCCTCCGCTTTGTCCTCCCTTCGCCAGTCCGCTGTACCCTCCCTTTGCCAGTCCGCTGTGCCCTCCCTTTGCCAGTCCACTGTGTCCTCCCTTCGCCCTCCGCTGTGTCCTCCTTTCAGCAGTCAGCTGTGTCCTCCCTTCGCCTGTCCGCTCTGTCCTCCCTTCACCCTCCGCTCTGTCCTCCCTTCGACAGTCCGCTCTGTCCTCCCTTCGCCAGTCCGCTGTGTCCTCCCTTCACCAGTCCGCTGTGTTCTCCCTTCGCCAGCCCACTGTGCCCTCCCTTCACCAGTTCGCTGTGTCCTCCCTTCCCCAGCCTGCTGTGTCCTTCCTCGCCAGTCCGCTCTGTCCTCCCTTTGCCGGTCCGCTCTGTCCTCCCTTCAACAGTCCACTGTGTCCTCCCTTCACCAGTCCGCTGTGTACTTTCTTCGCCAGTCCGCTGTGTCCTCCCTTCGGCAGTCTGCTGTGTCCTCCCTTCGCCAGTCCGCTGTGTCCTCCCTTCACCAGTCCGCTGTGTCCTCCCTTCGCCCTCCGCTGTGTCCTCCCTTCGGCAGTCCGCTGTGTCCTCCCTTCGCCAGTCTGCTGTGTCCTCCCTTCACCAGTCCGCTGTGTTCTCCCTTCGCCAGTCCGCTGTGTCCTCCCTTCACCAGTCCGCTGTGTCCTCCCTTCCCCAGTCTGCTGTGTCCTTCCACGCCAGTCCGCTCTGTCCTCCCTTTGCCGGTCCGCTCTGTCCTCCCTTCACCAGTCCGCTGTGTACTTTCTTCGCCAGTCCGCTGTGTCCTCCCTTCGCCAGTCTGCTGTGTCCTCCCTTCACCAGTCCGCTGTGTCCTCCCTTCACCAGTCCGCTCTGCCCTCCCTTCTCCAGTCCGCCTTGAGCCCCCTTTCCCAGTCTGCTCTCTCTATCCTGGCCCAACAGATTAGCTTCTCCCTCCAACACTAAGTCCACGGCATTCAGCATTTTAACGTGTTCGGCACTTCTTGAAGCACACAGTGGCAAGCTCCAGGAACGAATATTCTCACTGGATCTCGGCAGACTGAGTTAGAGAACCATGAAGAGCAACTTGAGGCTGCCAGCAGAGACACATGGAGGCACTTTTCCCCACTTCTTAGTGGTGTGAGTTAGGAGATTGGAACTTGAGCTTTACACTGTGCTCAAATAATGGCCTGTTCCAAATCAGACCCATGGAGGTTTGTGGAGGGGGAGGTCAGGGGATGTGAAGCATTGTGTTATAGATTGTCTGCAACCCTTTACATACAGAAACAAAGGCAGGATTTCCTTTGCAGAAAGAATATAAATATTGTAACTACAAAAGCAGGCCAGGGCTAAGAATCCTGTGTGGTTGGCTATATTAGGGGTATCGCGGTACCTAGGTGGGATGTACCTTTTACTGGAGTATGAGTGGTAGAACCTGCCTGCTGGTTCCGCCCAGCAGGCGGGGCATAAGAATCTGTGTTTTACCCACAGCAGTCATTCTGTACCGGAGCTGCTGGGGTAACTACTTGTTCATTAAAGCCTTCAATTGGACTACAATCTCGCTTCAGTAGTGATTGATCGTGCATCATCCTGCAACAGGTAATTCACCTCCTGACTCCCCCAAAGTCTGTCCACCATCAACAAGTCAGGTGTGTGATGGAACACTCCCCACCTGCCTGGATGAGTGCAGCTCCAACAACACTGAAGAAACTCAACACTTTCCAGGTCAAAGCAGCCTGTTAATTGGCACCCCATCCACAAGCATTCACTCCCTCCACCACCGACGCACAGTGGCAGCCATGTGTACCATCTACAAGATGCACTGCAGGAACCCATCCAGGTTCCTTAGGCAGCACCTTCCAAACCCACAACCTCTACCCTCTAGAAGGACACGGACAGCAGACACATAGGAACACCACCACCTGGAGGTGCCCCTCCAAGTCACTCACCACCTTGCCTTGGAAATCTCTGGCCATTCCTTCACTGTCGCTGGGTCAGAATCCTGGAACTCTCTGCCTAACAGCACAGTGGGTGTACCTGCACCACAGGGACTGCAGCGGCTCGATAAGCCAGCTCACCACCACCTTCTCAAGGGCGTCACATCCAGGAAATTAATTTTTTTAAAATAGTTTCAAATATGCTGCAGTCTGCTGGTCGCTGGCGAGGCTTAAGCAATTGTCCCAGTTCTGAGGACTGAAAACTCAATCGTTCTTCAGAAGTAGCCTGACTGGTGGCTGACTGAAGAGCAGCATTGTGCACAGTAATGAAAAAAATATTCATTTCCGACGCTGCTGAGTACAAGTATTCTCTCAAGCTCAAGGAAACCACAAACACGCAATGAGGCTCACTTCCTTTACGCACGTTCAGTCTTAAACTAGCAAGCAGTCAGTTCAGTATTTCCAACCCAAATACACAGGTTAACACTGGCTCTTAATTTCACGATATTGTATTTCAGTAGCCCGGTCCATTTATTTTACTTTCTAAGCTATGTTTGTAGACCATCAAAGAGACTAGGTGAACAATTAAAGCATGAATACAGAGGACTGTATAAGTCAACAAGAAGACTATGCATTCATATAGCACTTTTCAACATGACAACCAGACATCTCAATGCACCTTATAGCGAGGAAACACTTCTGCGGTAGAAATTGTTATATATTGTATTTTATATTTGTGGCAGTAATGTTATTAAAAATCCCTGGTTTAAAATACACAGAGGCAGTGTGTCTACTAAAACGGTAATTAAGGTGTCGCAAACATGAGGTCACCATTGTTTCTAACCATTTACTTATTTACGTATAGAAAATAGAAGCAGGAGGAGGCCGTTCGGCCCTTCAGCTGCTCCACTATTCATTATGATAATGGCTGATCATTCAACTCAATAGCCCAATACCGCTTTCCCCCCATATCCTTTGATCCCCTTCACCCTAAGTGCTATAGAAACATAGAAAATGTAGGTGGCTAATGGAGCATTGTTTCGATTGCAGGAGATTCCCTGGGGTATAGATTATTTGAGGGGGGGTGTTTAGTCCTAGCTAAGCAGGCCATTGGGAATCTGTATTGGATGCAGGTGATGTAGTTAATGGGAGGAGCCAGGTCTGTCTGTAGTTTTGCAATCTGTTCTAGGATTTTGGGTTGAAAAGCAATTTGCCATAGGATTTGAGTCTGACAAGACAGAAGAATTTTCAGGCTGTTCCTGAAATGACCTCTCTCTCTAAAGGTCTGCACAGATAAGCAAGGAACCCTGATTGTTAACCATATTTATGAGTGGATTTTGAACTATGTTGGGTTGCTTTGTTGTGATATATATAGTGGTAGGTGTAGATAGTGGGTTAAGTTTTTTTCCTTTGATTTAAGAGCTGTTTAACTATTAATTGTAAACTATTTATTTGATAATGTGGTCAATTCTGTGTTCAAATTAAAAGTTGTTTAAACATAAAATATAACTATTGGTCAGAGTCCTGGGGTGAAGTATCCTTTCCTCACAGTTTTACAAATTGCAAATTATTTGAGGTTTCTCGGCCGGCATCCTAACAAAAGTTGGGGTCTGGTCCATTATCCTAACAAAAATTGTGGGCTTTCTACTGGGATTAAAAGTATAATTATGATTTTGGCTCGGGATTATTGAATTTAAAGACAGCCAGTGTGAGGGGCTAGTACTTTCCTTCAGGTGTTGAATTTTTTCATTTTAAACAGAAAGTGTGAGGAACCTCTTTTGAATCCTTGTCTAATCCTGTTTTTGTTTTTCAATTCATACCTTACTGGCTGCTGTTAAACTATAGACTTTGAATGCACCCCCCCCCCCCCCCCCCCCGCTACAAGGGATTCCCCTCCATGCAATGTGCTGTGTGGCAGGTCCCATTAATTAATTCCGATGGACTTGGCTAGCAGCCAATCAGCTCTTCTGAAATTCCAGGATTTATCCCAATCCTGATTGTGGGTAGTGGAGCCCTTCAAGCTTCTGGACGGTTTCTGGAAAATAAGGCAGTTTCTATTTTGGCTTTCAGTTTCCGCTCCGATCTAGACAGCAGCAGGAGTGGATTTAAACACTCTCTCTATCAGCTAAGGGTGTTGATTTTAAAACATTCCCCAGCCAGGCCTGCGAATGTAACTTCTGATTGAAAGACTGCAAGCAGTTGGCAGGTCTCTGAAAGTTTAATCCTCTGTTTGAAAGGCTGGGAACAGCCCAGTCTGATATCTCGCCTGAGAATCCTAAAGGGTCCTGAAGACCCAGGTTCTTCTTTCTCTCTCTGTATGCACAAAGACCAGACAAGCTGAAAGGCAGAGTAAATGATGAACTTGTTGAGAATTCTAATACTATCTCAGTGAGACTGAGAGTCAATCTGGTGGAGGCCTGTACCGGTGAAAGTTACTCCCCAGAGGAATTCCTGCAGCCTGCAGGGTCTATGTGAAGGCAGACACTAGAATATCAAACCAAACGATGGTTTCAACACCTTGCATTCTGGGAAGATCACCGCCTACAAAGAACGCGACCTCAGCAGCCAAGATTCTCATCTCTCATCCCCTTTGATCTTTCCCCACTGTGTGTCTGTCTTGTGTGTATGTGGGTGAAGGGTGGGAAGATGTTAGGGCAGTAATTAGATTAGCAGACTGTTGGTCTATGATCGCTGTTATATGTTTATCTCTTCCCTTGTTGTAAATAAACAATTATTTTGTGTTTTACTTACAAATCTGGTGTTTGTAAGTCATTGAAGCAGTCAAGGGTCACATATCTCAGGAAAATATATGAATTGTTGGTTAATTCACTTATTTTGGAACTCTGGAGTCTGTGGGGCAGGAATTGACCACGTACACACCCAGGGTGTCATAACAGGAGTGATTTGTGAAATTACAATTTCAGTGGCTGAGGTGTGGAAGAGGTCACTCTGGGTGGTTTACAAAGGGTGGTTAAAACAAAGCTTTTGGATTTGGCAGATAAGCTGCAGTTGACTTTACCTGAAGGAATGAGGAAGGTGGAGCTAATTAAAGCAACAGGTCAGTGTTTACATTTGCCAGAGACACTATCTGAATCATTGGAATTAGCTCAAATTTAATTACAAATGAAACAATTAGAAACACAGTAAAAAGAAAAAGAGAAAGAAATAGAACTGTAGAAATTACAAGAGCAAGAGAAAGACTAAGAAAGAAAGGCAAAGGAAAAAAGCAAGGATAGAGGAAAAGGAGTGGCTATGGCATAGGCAAAGGAAAAAGAAAGAGCTCCTCAAAAGGCAATTGAAATGAAGAACCATGAGATGGAAATGGAAAGATTATCAAGGGATTCAAAGGATAAGGAGAGAAAGAGCAACAGAAAATGTTGGCGGCCAAGGCAGAAGTTGAGGAAAGTTTAGAGGGAGGGGCAAAAGCCTAGTGGGGTTATAACTAAATATATTCAAGCACTGCCACAGCTTGATGCAAAACATATGGAAGCCTTTTTTTAAAATCTCATTTGAGAAAGTAGCTAAACAATTGAAGTGGCCAAAAGCCATGTGAGAATTGTCTGTTCAAACAAATTTGGTAGGCAGAGCTCGTGAAGTGTTCGTATCATTATCAGAGGAGGTATCTAGCGATTATGATGAGTTGAGAAAAGCCATCTTAAGTGCATCTGAACTAGTGCCAGAAGCCTACAGACGGAAGTTTTGAAATCTAAGGCAAGAACCAGGTCAGGTGCATATAGAATTTGAAAGAACTGAGAACATACAACAGTACAGCACAGAACAGGCCCTTCGGCCCTCGATGTTGTGCCGAGCAGAAGAAATAAGCAAAATAATTTTGATAGGCGGATGGATAAGAGCATTAAAAATAGACCAATTGTATGAAGCTCTTTGGGAAACAGTTATTTTGGAGGAATTTAAAGAATCACTTCCCACAGTAGTGAAAACTCATGTTGAAGAGCAAAGGGTTAAAACTGCCAGACAGGCAGCAAAGATGGCAGATGATTTTGAATTAATTCACAAATTAAGGTTTGGTTTTCAACGTCAATTTCAATCTGTGACGGATAGAAACTGGGAAAATTAGAAATTCACTGGTAGTCGAGGTAAAGGACGTCTATCTGGAGATATTAAAGAGATTTTGCCTCAGGTTAAAAAGGCAATTTATGAGGGTGGCAGAGAAATAAGAAAACTAATATGTTTTCATTGTAATAAGGTTGGACATACAAAGTCGCAGTGTTGGTTACTTAAGAAAATTACTGGGAAGACATACACATTAAATCAAGGGGCGGCACGGTGGCACAGTGATTAGCACTGCTGCCTTACAGCTCCAGGGTCCCAGGTTCAATTCCAGCCTCGGATGACTGTCTGTGTGGAGTTTGCACTCTCTCCCCGTGCCTGCGTGGGTTTCCTCCGGGTGCTCTGGTTTCCTCCCATTGTCCAAAGATGTGCAGGTTAGGTGGATTGGCCTTGATAAATTGCCCCTTAGTGTCCAAAAGGTTAGGTGGGGTTACTGGGTTCAGGTGATAGGGTGGTGGCGTGGGCCTGGGTAGGGTGCTCTTTCCAAGGGCCCGTGCAGACTTGATGATCCGAATGGCCTCCTTATGCACTGTACATTCTATGTTTCTATGAAGGTAAGCCAGTGGGGTTTATTAAAGTGGGATAAAAATGGTTACAACCAGATGAGGTGCAAAAGAGTGTACAGCTGGTTCAGATGCAGGTTGATACGAACATGTCAATCTTTTTAAAGATTTTGGGGATGATTCTCCGTTTGGGAGACTATGGTCGGGATTCTCCGTTGCCCGACGTCGATATCACTCTCGGCGATCGGGCGGAGAATCCCTTTTGACGCGGGGCGGCGGCTGGTTTCTGATGCTCCGCCCCGTCCAAAACGGCATCAACGGGGACTACGCCGCACGCCTCATGACGTCACTTGAAGGCCCTCTCCCGATTCTCCGCCCCCGATGGGCCGACTTCCCGATGACGCGAGACAGGTATACTCTGCGTTTTCAGCAACCTCGCATGGTGGCTGCGGACTGTGTCCAGCGCTGCCACAGTCGGGGAGGGGGGGAGCCATACTGCTGCCCAGGTGGGGGGGGGGCTTTAGCGGGGGCTGGTAGGACTGGTGCGGAGTAAGCGAGGGGGTTACAGGGCCGCACTATCTGGCAGGTCGGGTCCGCACTCGGCCGGCGCCATTTTGTATGGCACGACTGCTGCAGGTTGCCGCTGTGCGCATACGATTCCATGGATCCGGCCATTCTCTGGGAGCCGGGAGTTTTACCCAGCGCCGCTGCTAGCCCCTCACCGGTCCCAGAATGAGTGAGGGTTCGCCGCAAGTTTTGGCATCATAAAACCCCACTGTTTCCATGCCAGCGTCGGCATTTAGCTGCAAAATCGGAGAATCCAGCCCTTGTTCTCCCACCGGGGCTGAATTGCACAGGTTTTGCGATCCCGTTGCAGTCATAAAGCGGTATACAATTCAGTGTTCCATGCCATGCAAATTTATGCATGACGTGGAATACAAGGGATTCCTGGGTGAATCCCCATATCGCGACCGCAATCTTGAGTGATTTTGCCAATCCCGATTTTACCCCGACACTCAATTCTCTGTTCCATTGGAGAAAGCATTCTGGACGTCCTGGGGATGGAGAATCCAGCCCTTTATTTGTGAGGGCAATGTTTGCTTGTGTACAAGGCGGGGTGGATTCGGAGGTTAAGATCTTACGGGGTACAGGAGCAAGTCAATTTTTAGTGATAAGAGATAAGGAGATTTGTAATTCAGAAGTAGTATAGCCAGAAAAGGTGGTAATATGTGGGATTACTGGTGAAGTGAGTAATATTCCATTATGTAAGGTAAAATTAGAGAGACCAGTGAAAAGTGAAGTAGTTGTAGGAGTAATAGAGAAAATACCTTTTTCAGGGGTATTGTTTATCCTGGACAACGATATAGCTGGATCACAGGTGTGAGTGACACCTACTGTGGTTGAAACACCATTGGAAAATCAAATAATTGAGGTGTTGCAGCAAGCTTATCCTGGGGAGTTTCCAGATTGTGTGGTAACAAGATCATAAAGCCACAGGTTGAGACAGGAGGAAGAGAAATCAGGGGGTAAAGATAGGGAGGTCGAGGTTCACTTATCAGAAACAATCTTTGACCAGATGGTTAATAAAGAACAAGGGCAGTGAAGGATGAAGCGGATATCTTTAGTTCATGAAAATTGTTAGAATTACAACAGAGGGATGAAAAATGAAATGAAATGAAAATCGCTTATTAACAAACAAAGAACAAAGAAATGTACAGCACAGGAACAGGCCCTTCGGCCCTCCAAGCCTGTGCCAACCATGCTGCCCGACTAAACTACAATCTTCTTCATTTCCTGGGTCCGTATCCCTCTATTCCCATCCTATTCATGTATTTGTCAAGATGTCCCTTAAATGTCACTATCGTCCCTGCTTCCACCACCTCCTCCGGTAGCGAGTTCCAGGCACCCACTACCTTCTGTGTAAATAACCTGCCTCGTACATCTACTCTAAACCTTGCCCCTCTCACCATAAACCTATGCCACCTAGTAATTGACCCCTCTACCCTGGGGAAAAGCCTCTGACTATCCACTCTGTCTATGCCCCTCATAATTTTGTTGACCTCTATCAGGTCGGCCCTCAACCTCCGTCGTTCCAGTGAGAACAAACCGAGTTTATTCAACCGCTCCTCATAGCTAATGCCCTCCATACCAGGCAACGTTCTGGTAAATCTCTTCTGCACCCTCTCTAAAGCCTCCACATCCTTCTGGTAGTGTGGCGACCAGAATTGAACACTATACTCCAAGTGTGGCCTAACTAAGCTTCTATACAGCTGCAACATGACTTGCCAATTCTTATACTCAATGCCCCGGCCAATGAAGGCAAGCATGCCGTATGCCTTCTTGACTACCTTCTCCACCTGTGTTGCCCCTTTCAGTGACCTATGGACCTGTACACCTAGATCTCGCTGACTTTCAATACTCTTGAGGGTTCTACCATTGACTGTATGTTCCCTACCTGCATTAGACCTTCCAAAATGCATTACCTCACATTTGTCTGGATTAAACTCCATCTGCCATCTCTCCGCCAAGTCTCCAAACAATCTAAATCCTGCTGTATCCTCTGACAGTCCTCATCGCTATCCGCAATTCCACTAACCTTTGTGTCATCTGCAAACTTACTAATCAGACCAGTTACATTTTCCTCCAAATCATTTATATATACTACAAACAGCAAAGGTCCCAGCACTGATCCCTGCGGAACACCACTGGTCACAGCCCTCCAATTAGAAAAGCATCCTTCCATTGCTACTCTCTGCCTTCTATGACCTAGCCAGTTCTGTATCCACCTTGCCAGCTCACCCGTGATCCCGTGTGACTTCACCTTTTGTACTAGTCTACCATGAGGGACCTTGTCAAAGTCCATATAGACAACATCCACTGCCCTACCTGCATCAATCATCTTTGTGACCTCCTCGAAAAACTCTATCAAGTTAGTGAGACACGACCTCCCCTTCACAAAACCATGCTGCCTCTCACTAATATGTCCATTTGCTTCCAAATGGGAGTAGATCCTGTCTCGAAGAATTCTCTCCAGTAATTTCCCTACCACTGAAGTAAGGCTCACCGGCCTGGAGTTCCCGGGATTATCCTTGCTACCCTTCTTACACAGTTGCTACCCTTCTTAAACTTATTGTCACAAGTAGGCTTCAATGAAGTTACTGTGAAAAGCCCCTAGTCGCCACATTCCGGCGCCTGTTCGGGGAGGCTGTTATGGGAATTGAACCGTGCTGCTGGCCTGCCTTGGTCTGCTTTCAAAGCCAGTGATTTAGCCCTGTGCTAAACAGCCAGTTGTATCAGAAAGCATACACAGAAATAGAATCTGAGTGTATATCAGAATGTTATTGCATTAGAAATAATGTATAAGTGAGTAAGTGGAGACCTTTACATATTCGGGCAGGTGAGCAGTTCATCAAATTTTATTACCAGTGGGATATAGAAATGAGGTTTTGCTGGTAGAACACATGGTTCATTTAAGAGTAAGGAAAACTCAAGCAAAAATACAAAAGCATTTTTATTGACCTGGACTGCATAAGGATGTAGTTGAATTTTGTCATACATGTCACACATGACAGGTAATAGGAAAACCTCAAACGGTAATCAATCCAGCACTCTAATACCCATTCTACCATTTGAGGAACCCTTTACTATGATTCTAATGACTTGCGTAGGACCCCTTCCACAGACGAAAAGTGGGAATCATAATTTGTTGGCCATAATGGATGTGTCTACTAGATTTACAGAGGTCTTTCCATTATGAAATATTACAGCTCAGAGGGTTGTAGAGGAGTTAACTGAATTTTTATTACCAGATAAGGACTACCAAAAATCCAATTAGATCAAGGATCCAATTTTATGCCAAAGTTGTTTCGGGAAGTTATGGATAGCTTAATCATAAAGCAATTTAAATCAACTCTGTATCATCCAAGTTGAGTGCCTATAGTGAGGATTAACCAGAGAATTGGCATACAGGAATCCCATTTGTACTCTTTGCAATCAGGGATGCATCTCATGACTCAACTAAATTCAGTCCATTTAAATTGATTTTTGGTTATGAGGTAAGAGGATCGCCCGCATTGATTAAGGAAAAATTGGTGAGTCAGTGTACTGAGACTACCTTGGTGGACAATGTGTCAAATTTTAGGGAGAGATTAAATAAGGCTGGTGAGTTGGCTAGAAAGCATTTAAATTGTCACAGCATGTGCTGAAACAAGAGGCAGATTAGAAATAAAAAAAATCATAGTTTTGTTACTGGGGAGAAAGTATTAGTATTATTACCAGTTGCAGGTGAAGCATTAAAAGCAATATTTAGAGGGCCTTATCAAATCAAATGGCAATTGAGTGGGGTGAATTATTTGATAAGAATGGCAAATAGAAGGAAAACTCACAGGGCGGAATTCTCCGACCCCCCGCCGGATCGGAGAATCGCCGGGGGGCAGCGTGAATCCCACCTCGCCACCCCAACGGCGCCTGCAGAATTCTCTGGGGCCGGTTTTTGGGTGGGGCGGGGATCACGCCGTGCCGGTCGGGGGCCGTTGGCAGTGCCCCCCCCCCCCGGCGATTCTCCGGGCCCCGATGGGCCGAGCGGTCACCCGTTTTTGACCAGTCCCACCAGCATGGATTAGTCAAGGTCCATACTGGCGGGACCTGACTTTGAGGGCGACTTGCAGAGTCCTCGGGGGGGCACGGGGGGATACAGTCCTGGGGGGAGCCCCCACGGTGGCCTGGCCCGCGATCTGGGCCTACCGATCTGCAGGCGGGCCTGTGCGGTGGGGTCACTCTTTAGAGTACCCAATTCATTTTTTTCCAATTAAGGGGTAATTTAGCGTCTCCAATCCACCTAGCCTGCGCATCTTTGGGTTGTGGGGGCGAAACCCACGCAAACACAGAGAGAATGTGCAAACTCCACACGGACAGTGACCCAGGGCCGGGATCGAACCTGGGACCTCGGCGCCGTGAGGCAGCAGGGCTAACCCACTGCGCCACCATGCTGCCCTCGGTGGGGGCACTCTTTCCCTCCGCGCCGGCCTATGTAAGGCACTGCGGTGGCCGGCGCGGAGAAGAAACCCCCTGCGCATCCACAGGAATCACACCAGCACACGCTGGTGCTCCTGCACATGCGCCAACTCGTGCCGGTCGGTGGAGGCCCTTCGCTGTCGGTTGGCGTGGTGCGAACCACTTCAGCGCCGGCCTAGCCCCGGGAAGTGTGGAGGGTTCCGCACCTTCCGGGCGGCCCGACACCGGAGTGGTTAACGTTATTATTTGGCGCAGGTAAGGCCCACCCCGCCGATTGCGGGAGAATCCCGCCCACAGTGTGTTGTGTTAATATGCTCACAATATACTTTGATAGGGAAGGAAAAAGGATGCGTTAGTAATTACAACTCGGAGAGAAGTAATAAGTCCAGATCTGAATTTGACATTCCTCCAATTGGATTGGACGATGAGGAAATAATAGGAAATTTGAATAAATTACTGAGTTAATTTGCTGAGGAAAATCAGAGTGACCTGAAAGATTTATTACAGTCACAGAGAGATATGTGGGAACAAACTAGGAAGTACAAAGATGATTACACATTTTTTAAAAAAAATCTTTTTATTAGCTTTTCTCATATTTATAAACAGTTGTTACTTATATACATTACATTTTTCTTGCCCGCGCTAATGTGCTTCATTTTACAGAGAGGTTTGTTTTGTCCTTCATTTGACTAACTGTAGGTACATTTTGCTGCCCTCTGGATTGGTCTATGATATCCCCCCTTCCTCCTCCCCCCGCCCCCCCCCCCCCCCCCCCCCACCCACCGGTCTGGGTTGCGCAGTCCTTTGGTTCTTCATCTTTTTTTTCCCCTGGCTTACTCCTCGTTGCTGGCCTCAAACAGGTTTTGAAACAGCCCGACAAACTGCCCCCAAGTATGCAGGAAGCCCTCCTCTGACCCTCGGATGGCGTACTTAATCTTCTCCAGGTGGAGAAATTACGAGAGGTCAGCGAGCCAGTCTGC
This sequence comes from Scyliorhinus torazame, assembly GCF_047496885.1. Taxonomy (NCBI): domain Eukaryota; kingdom Metazoa; phylum Chordata; class Chondrichthyes; order Carcharhiniformes; family Scyliorhinidae; genus Scyliorhinus; species Scyliorhinus torazame. The sequence goes on from NC_092722.1 coordinate 46,489,509, forward strand.
AGCTTTGGGTGGTGCTGCCGATCGCCAGCCGAACAGGATTCTCCGGCGTGCAATTAGGGATGCGAAAGCAAGGGGGTTGGCCCCCTTCCCCATGTGTAGCTCTGGCTGCTCCGATACCCCGAAGATTGCCACTATTGGGCATGGCTTCACCCTCACTCCCACAACTTTGGACATTGCCTCGGAGAGGGCTGTCCAGAACCCACCAAGCTTGGGGCAAGCCCAAAACATGTGTGTGTGGTTGGCCGGGCCCCTCTGGCACCGTTTACATTTGTCCTCCACCTCCGGGAAGAACCTGCTCATTCCAGTTCTGGTCAGGTGCACTCTGTGCATCACTTTGAGCTGCATTAGGCTTAGCCTTGCACAGGAGGAGTTGGAGCTCACCCTGCTCAGTGCTTCGCTCAAGAGTCCCCATCCTACCTCTGTCCCCAGATCGTCCTCCCATTTTTGCCTGGTCCCGTCCAGTGGTGTTCGGGCTCTGTCCAGGACCTGTCCGTGTATTTTCCCACATAGCCCCCCCTTCTCGCTGCCCCCCTTCTCGCTGCTTGTGCCTATCAGGTCCTCTAGTAGTGTGCTTCAAAGATGATTATACATGATGTGGATGTAGGAAATTATATTCCAATTATGCAACATCCATATAGACTGAATCCACTCAAAAGGAGATTGAAAGCATGCTTAAGAATGATATCGTGGAAATGATTTGCAGCAATTGGAGCTCACCTATTGTGATGGTAGCAAAACCAGATGGAACACGATAATGGTGTGTGGACTGTAGGAATGTCAACGTAGTTACAAAGTCAGATTTGTGTCCTATTCCTCATTTGGAAGACTGTATTGAAAAGTTGGAATAAGCAAATGTTATTATCATAACTGGCTTATTTAAAAGGATACTGGCATATACCTTTATCAGAAAGGGCAAAGGCAGTTTTGGCTTTTGTAACACCAAATGGACGTATCAGTTTAAAGTTATGCCATTTGGAATGTAGAATGCTCCAGTAACATTCCAAAGACTAACCAACAAGGTCATTTCTGGATGAAAGAATCTTGCAGTGTCCATAGACGATCTGGTGGTGTCCATTCAAACATGGAAGGAGCATTTGGAACATTTAAAGGAATTGGTTGATCGACTAGAGGAGGCTAGCCTGGTGGTAAACTTGACTAAAAGTGAGTTCGCGAAACCCAAGTCACATTCTTAGGCCATGCTCACTTCCCCATATCATTAATGAGAAGTTCTGAGATTTCTGGGCATGAGTGGATTCTACAGAAAATCTGTGCCAAATTTGAACAGTATGGTTGCTCCCCTGACTGAAATTTTGAAAAGAGAACCATAAATTTAATTGGATGTCAGAATGTCAGGAGGCATTTGACAATCTGAAAACTGTGCTAACCACCGCAACAGTTTTGGCAACACCAAATTATGACAAGCAATTTAAGGTGACCATTGGTCCGAGTGATGTGGACCTTGATGCTGTACTGTTACAAGAAGACGACTAAGGTAGAGAAAGATCTGTTGAGTATTTTGTTTTCTGGGAAAATAACCATCAAAAGAAGTACATAGCAACTGAGGAGACATTGTGCTCGGTATTGGCATTGCAACATTTTGACATTGATGTTGCTAATAATTCATCAGATACAATTGTTTATATAGACCATAATCCATTGAAGTTTTGCAGAAGTTTAAAGATCAAAATGCAAGACTGTTTAGATGATGTTCATTGCTGCAACCATTTAACTTGAAAATTCTAAATGTAACAGGAAGAGAAAAGGTGATTGCAGATGCTTTATCACAACTTTGAGATGTAAGAAGAATGGAACACTCAAAAGTTGGGAAAGAAAGACTGATACGAACTGTACTGATGTTTAAATTTGCATGCATTCATATGTTGAGATATATATCTTATAGAGTAATATTAGTGCTTAGTAATGAGTAGTGTTTAAAGTTGAAAAGACTGGGAAATTAAGCCATATTTTCATATTGTTGGCTCATTTGTTTAAGGGTTGGGTGTGGTAAATGTAGAAATTGTTATATATTTCATCAGTCCATGTATTTTAGTGTTGATTGTTGCAGGAGCAAGCAAACTCTGACAGCAATTCCCAGATGTGCACATCTAAATGCACACGTGCAGTGGCTGAAAGTTGCTGTTTGCTTGACAATTCAGTAACGGTGAATTATATAGTTGGAGCTTAAGGAAATTTCAGAAACAATTTTCTAATTGACGGGTATGTCCCAACCGACATTAGGTAGTAAACCAAGCTTATTGGAGATCGCTTTAACAGTGGAACATGCGGGTTCCATTCAAGACCAGGATTTATAGACTGAAATGGAGATCCATCGATAAACTATTCGTTTACAGGATGTGGGCATCGCTGGTTGGGCCAACATTTATTGCCCATCCCTAGTTGCCCTTCAGAAGGTGGTGGTGAGTTGCCTTCTTAAACCACTGCAGTCCTTGAGGTGTAGGTACACCCACTGTGATGTTAGGGAGTTCCAGGATGTTGCCCCAGCGACAGTGAAGGAATGGTGATATAATTCCAAGTCAGGGTGGTGACTGACTTGGAGGGGAACCTCCAAGTGGTGGGGTTCCCAGGTACCTGCTGCACTTGTGGTAGTGGTCGTGGGTTTGGAAGATGCTGTCTGAGGAACCTTGGTGAATTACTGCAGTGCATCTTGTTGATGGTAACATGGCTGCCACTGTTCGTCGGTGGTGGAGGGTTTGAATGGTTGTGGAAGGGGTTGCAATCATACAGGCTGCTTTGTCCTAGATGGTGTTGAGTTTCTTGGGGGTTGTTGGAGCTGCACTCATCCAGGCAAGCAGAGTATTCCATTACACTCCTGACTTGTGCCTTGCAGATGGTGGACAGGCTTTGGGGGTTAAGGAAGTGAGTTAAAGGCCATAGGATTCCTAGCCTTTGATCTGTAATGTTTGTAATACAGATAAACATTCCAAATTACTTTCCAAAAGAAGAGAGTTAAACAAAAACACAGCTGTTAAGCGAGCGGGAAAATTGGTCAGTAACCAAAAGTTTGGTCAATGGGTCTTCAGAAGGTGTAAACATTGGAGAGATTGAAGGTGGAATTTTCAGAAGTGGATGAAGGATTAGATTTTTTGTTCTTCATTCAAGGGTTTCGTTGGCTGGGCCAGCATTGTCGATCCCCAATTGCCCATGGGAAGGCGATTTTAATCTGCCTTCAACCCATGCAGTCCCCGAGGTGGAGAAACACCCACAGTGCTGTTGGGGAGGGTATTCCACAATTTTGACCCAGCGACATTGAAGGATGTTCCCCACTGAGTCAGGATGGTAAGTGGCTTAGATAGAACATGAAGAGGCCATTTGGCCCATTGAGTCTGCACCGACCCACTTAAGCCCTCACTTCCACCCCATCTCCATAATGCCTAACCTTTTTGGTCACTAAGGGCAATTTATCATGGCCAATCCACCTAACCTGCACGTCTTTGGACTGTGGGAGGAAACCGGAGCACACGGAGGAAACCCACGCAGGCATGGGGAGAACGTGCAGACTCCGCACAGTGACCCAGTGGGAATCAAACTGGGATCCTGGCACTGTGAAGCCACAGTGCTACTGTGCTGCCCGAAGGGGAACTTCCAGGGGGTGATGCTCCCATGATGTTCCCTTGTCCTTCTAGATGGTAGTGTCATGGGTTTGGAAGGTGCTGTCTATAGAGTGTTGTTGAGTTCCTGCAGTGCATCATATAGATGATGTGGAGATGTCAGCTTTGGACTGGCCTAGGCACAGCAAGAAGTCTTGCAACACCAGGTCAAAGCCCAACAGGTTTATTTGGAATGACTAGCTTTCGGAGCGCAGCTCCTTCATCAGGTGAAGATGATATACATGGCTACCACGGTGCGTAGTGGTGGAGGGAGTGAATGTTCATGGTTGGAGTGCCAATCGAGTGGCCTGCTTCTCCTCGAAAGGTGTTGTGTTGTTAGAGCTGCACTCATCCAGACAGGTGGAGAGTATTCCGTCACACTCCTGACTTGTACCTTTTAGATAATGGACAGGAGATACGCATCGCAGGATTCATAGCCCCTGGCTTGACACAAATAATGCAGAGGAGACTCGACAGGGCCAAAGATCAAAGAGTAAAGGATAGTTTTGGCAGAACAAAATGCAAGTAGCTGTGCCTATGGAAGGTGGGCAATAGGAGGCAGGCAAAGAATATTTGGCAGTAATCGAGTCAGAAAACGACAAAAGCACACCGGAGAAGCTAAAACAGTCAAATGTATGAAGGAGCCTTTTTACAAAATGTGGATGGCCTATTATGTGCAGATCCAGGTTGCATAGGTACTTTCTGGTGTGGTATATATTTCCTACTTAAAAGGTTTATAAGGGTGAAAAGAAGTCTGGTATCTTACCATAGGCTAGTTTAAAATGTTCAGAAGCAAGACCTGTTCAAGATGAATCCAATTACATTGGTAGCCCACCTGATCTCACATTGAGTGTTTTATGGTTATCTATAATCTGCAGCATTGCCAAGAATGACCTTAAATCGATAAACCAGAGAGAGGGAGTGTAGGTATGTGAAAAGATTAGGTCCCTTAACAGTCAGAAACAGGAATCTATAATGAGGAACAAAGAAATGGCTGGCAAACTAAATACATACTCGGGTTCTGTCTTCACCAAGGAGACACAAATAACATACCAGAAATGTTGGGGAACTCCACCTCGCAACGCCAGAAACATTACAATCAGGCATCCTGGCGCTGATTCCAGCATCATGTTCCAGTCCCTCCCTGGTGGTGAAAACAAAGTTCACACCCCACATCGGCAGGGGCATATAAAACCAGCATTTGCATTCATTTAAATATGATTAGCAGCTTGGACTCTTCATGCTCCGCCCTACACTGCTCGGTTCCTCTCAGGCACAGGTCGCATGGGTGCAAATTACTACAAATATTGACAATTGGGGACTGGGCACCATGGCTGCAGAGGTGGAGCGGGAGGGCTTAAAAAAACCACTGAAAAATCGTTGAAAACTGAGGGGCTTGCTTGGGGGGCGGGGGGTTGCCCAGGCCAGGGGCAGTACTAGGGAGCAACCTGGTGCCAAGTCAGTGGACGTGGGATCGGGTTGGCCTGGCTCAAACCGCCATTTCTGCAGTATGTCCTTTAAACACATCCCTTTGGTACTATTTACAGGCTCCTGGCTGCTCAATCTGCTAAGCGCTGCCGACGTCCTTTAAATGCTCAGAAGGCCTCTGGGGGGGGGGGGAAAGAGAGGGAGGGGAATGGGGGGGGGGGGGGGGGGGGGAAAGAGGTTAGGCAAGTTTTTACTTGGCCTGATTTGCATGCAACTGGGGCCCAGGAATGCACTGAATTTGATTTTCTTTTTCCGAGGTGGGATGCATATCCATTGTTAAAACCTGTAATTCCTGGGGATTTATCGGCCTTCAATCCCATCAATTTCCCCAACACCATTGCCCTACTGATTTATTTAACTCCGAGCAATAATTACCGGCCCAGCGACTGATCTAACAGCTGGGGGCCGGTGCCACGAAGAGTCTGGGAGCTGTAGCTGTTTTTAACGCGCTCTACTTGCCATGCATTCACTACAGCCCCTTGATGGCCTACAGATGACCTGCCCCAAAATGTCAGGGGTCTGAGCTGGACTCACTGCTCCATGCCAGTGAGAGGAGGGACACACTTTTCCCTAGTGTGAGCCGAAGGGTGGTGTCACTGGAGAGATCTCTGCCCTGCGAGGGTAAGAGAACCAAGGAGTGCTTCAAAGGCAACTGGTTGGGGTGAGGTCTGCTGATTCATTGATTCCTCTGCAGTAGAGCAGTGCTTCTGTGGAGTGCTAACACCTGTTGGGTCCCTGATTGAGCTGGGCCAAGGCCATCCCCTTGATGCAACAGTTGGGGTATGAGGGTCTCCGGAGGAAGGCTCCCTCCCCCCCTCCCCAACCACCAACATTTTGCTGAGCTTCAGTTGTTAGTGGAGTGGTTGGAGAGGCTGACACCACCAAGTTGATCCATGGAAGGCTTCAGCATCCGAGGCTACTGTCAAAATGTGGGCAGAATCTTTCCCAGCTTTTTGACTCTCCTGGGCATCAAGGAAACTTGCAGGGGATTTTTTGGGAAGTTACTATGGCACCAGAAAAAGCCACCTCGTATGCATCTTCCCCTCACATGGCACCTGCACCACCAGAAGTCTCTTTTAAATTTCTATTCCATTTAAGAATTTTGCTATTTCCTTCCTGCAACTCAATATATTCAACTAACCGGGAGCAAGAAGTCTAGATCCCAGGAGTAGCTAGCAACCCAGGATGGAACAAAAACGCAAAGCAATCTCTGAGTTTGAGGTAACTGTAGGGAAAATGCCAGGATTCTGGCATTTACCCCTTGGTCAGGAATGAAGAAAACATTTATTCAGGTTCAGGATTAAATATGTACACTTACAAATCAGTGGTAGAGACTCAAGTATTCATACTGATACATCCGAACCGAACACTATTCCCAACATTTTTGGTGCATTTTACTTTATTATGGAAGCGTGCGGACCTTGATATAATTCTCTTCCATAAGAACAGAAAAACATCAAGAGACCAGGGACACAGGACAAACACTGCATTGGATTTTTGTTTACATAAGGGATTCAGACTTCCAGTAGACGATGACCAGCTAAGCCGCACGTTTCGGCGGCTCCAGCTCGAACGGACCTTCGGGCTCTTTTAAGAGCCACGGGGAATTTTTTCGGGACGAAACCTGGTGTGGGGCGAGACAACAAGGAGCCCCCCCCCCCCCCCCCCCCCCCCCCCCCAAACGAAAAAGAAAAACATCACGAAGAATCCTCGAGGACAGGGGCAGAAGGAAAAAGGAGCAAGATGGCGGTGGAGGGAGCCCAGGCGACATGGGGGCCGGACCAAGACGAATTTTTGAGACGGTGTGTGGAGCTGCTTAAGGTGCTGGCCCCATGCTACAAGCAATTGAGGGGCTTAAGGAGACACAAAAGACCCAGGAGATGGAGCTCCGCGTGGTGGAGCAGAAGGTGACGGACAACGAGGACAAGATCCTGGGCCTGGCGGTTAAAATGCAGACACACAAGGCGCTCCACAAAAAGTGCATTGAAAGGATTGAAGTCCTAGAAAACAGATCACGGAGAAAGAACCTTCGGATCCTGGGTCTCCCAGAGGGAGTGGAAGGAGCGGACGGCGGGGCTTACGTGAGCACGATGCTACGCTCGCTAATAGGAGCCGAGGCCCCCTCGGGCCCCTTGGAAGTGGAAGGGGCCCATCGGGTCCCTGCGAGGAGACCAAAGGCGGGAGAACCACCTAGGGCGACGATCATGCAATTTAATCGCTTCAATGACAGAGAGGTGGTTCTGAGATGGGCCAAAAAGGTACGAAGTAGTAGATGGGAGAATGTGGTGGTACGGGTGTACCAGGATTGGAGTGCGGAGGTGGCGAGAAGGAGGGAGAGTTTTAATCGAGCCAAGGAGGTGCTACACAAGGTGACGTTCGGGATGTTGCAGCCGGTGCGACTGTGGGTCACGCACCAGGAGAGGCATCACTACTTCGAAACGGCGGAAGCAGCATGGACCTTCATTAAAAACGAGAAACTGGATCAGAACTGAGGGACTGATGTTGGAGGGGAAATGACAATGCTGATGTATATAGAGATGTAAATTTGGGGGGGGGGGGGGGGAAGAAAAAGAAGAGACATAGGCGGGGGATGGGGAATGGGAGTGGGGCGGCAGAGGGAGCTGCGCCACGAGGGGCGGTACGGCTCTAGAGAACACAGGGCTTATTGTTCCTGTTCCCACGCCAGAAAGATGGCGGGAAGATAGGCGCAAGGTAGATGGGAGTTCCCCATACCGGGGGGGGGGGGGGGGGGGGGGGGGGACAAGGAGAGAGCAGGAGAAGCTGGGGTCAGTTGAAGTCAGCTGACTTTCAGAAGCAATATGGGGGGGGGGGGGGGGGGGAGATAACTGGGTTGCTGCTGCAGAGATTGAAGAGGAACTGGTAAAAGAAAAAAGGTGGTCAGGGCGGGAATGCGCCACCGGGGGAACGGGTGGGTGCGCGGAACCGGGATGTGGGACTGGCCTAGAGAGGGTGATGGCTAGTCGACAGGGGAGGGGGGCAGGCAGCCCCCCAGTTCGGCTGATATCGTGGAACGCGAGGCCTAAATGGGCCGATTAAAAGGGCCCGAGTGTTCGCGCACTTGAAAGGACGGAGGGCTGACGTGGCCATGCGTCAGCAGAGCTGGATGCAAAGAACAGAGGGGTGGCCATACTGGTGGGGAAACGGGTGTCATTCGAAGCTAGGAACATTGCAGCAGACAGCAGAGGCAGATATGTGATGGTGAGTGGCAGACTGCAGGGAATGAAGGTAGTGTTGGTTAACGTATATGCCCCGAATTGGGATGATGTGGGATTTATGAAGCGGATGCTGGGACGTATCCCGGACCTGGAGGTAGGAAACCTGATAATTGGGGGGGGGGGGGGGGGGGGGGGGAAAAGAGTCTGCGGAAGGGTGATGTATCGAAAGGTACCTGGAGGCCAATGACGACGGGGCGGTCCGAGTGGGAGTAGTATGGGAAGCACTAAAGGCGGTGGTCAGAGGAGCTGATCTCCATCAGGGCCCACAAGGGGAAAATAGAGGCCAAGGAAAGGGAAAGACTACTGGGGGAGATTGAGGGTAGACAAAAAATGCGGAGGCCCCGGTTGAAGGATTATACAAGGAGAGGCGACGACTCCAGACGGAGTTCGACCTGTTGACCACAAGGAGGGCGGAGGCACAGTGGAGGAAGGCACAGGGGATGAGATACGAATATGGGGAAAAGTAGAGTCGCCCGTTGGCCCATCAGCTGCGAAAGAGGTCAGCGGCAAGGGAGATGGGGGGGAATTAGGGATGAAATGGGAGCTATGGTGTGGAGAGCAGGGAAGATAAACGTGGTGTTTAAGACCTTTTACGAGAGACTATATAGGTCCCAACCCCCAGAGGGAAAAAGAGGAGGAGATGCGGCAGTTTTTGGACCAATTAAGGTTCCCGAGGGTGGAGGAGCAGGAGGTGGAAGGCCTGGGGGCGCCGATTGGGGTGGACGAGGTTACCAAGGGGCTGGGGAACATGCAGGCAGGGAAGGCCCCGGGACCAGATGGGTTCCCGGTGGAATTCTATAGAAAATATGTGGACTTGTTGGCCCCGCTGCTGGCAAGGACCTTAACGAGGCCAGGGAAGGGGGACCCTACCCCCGACAATGTCAGAGGCGACGATATCGCTAATCTTGAAGCGGGATAAAGATCCGCTGCAGTACGGGTCCTATAGGCCCATCTCACTGCTAAATGTGGACGCCAAGTTGCTAGCAAAGGTGCTGGCAACGAGGATAGAGGATTGTCCCCCGGGGGTGGTGCACGAAGACCAGACAGGGCTCGTAAAGGGGAGGCAACTAAATGTCAACGTGCGACGGCTGTTAGGGGTGATAATGATGCCCCCAGCAGAGGGAAAGGCAGAGATAGTGGCAGCAATGGATGCGGAGAAGGCATTTGACAGGGTGGAGTGGGAGTATCTATGGGAGGTGCTGAGGAGGTTCGGGTTCGGGGACGGGTTTGTCAGCTGGGTTAAACTACTCTATGGGGCCCCAGCGGCAAGTGTGGTCACAGGTCGGCAAAGGTCGGAGTATTCGACTACACAGGGAAAGACAGGGATGCCCGTTGTCCCCATTACTGTTCGCGCTGGCAACTGAACCACTGGCCATAGCGCTGAAACTCCAGAAAATGGAGAGGGGTGATTAGAGGGGGAGGGGAACACCCGAGTGTCACTCTACGCGGATGACCTACTGCTGTGACAGACCCAGTGGGGGGGGGGGGGGGGGGAGATGACAGAGGTCATGCAGATATCGAGGGAGTTGAGATTTTTCAGGATATAGGCTTAACATGGGAAAGAGTGAGCTTTTTGTGATACACCCTGGGGACCAGAGTAGAGGGATAGATGGCCTACCGCTAGTAGAGGGATAGATGGCCTACCGCTAAGGAGAGTGGAAAGAAACTTCCGATACTTGGGGATTCGGATAGCCAGGAGCTGGGGAACCTTACAGACTCAATCTGACACGGCTGGTGGAACAAATGGAAGAGGATTTCAAAAGGTGGGACATGCAGCCGCTGTCAGAGTGCAGGCAATTAAGATGATGGTCCTCCTGAGGTTCCTATTTGTGTTCCAATGTCTCCCTATACTGATCACGAAGGCCTTTTTTAAAAAAAAGATAGGAGCATCACGAGCTTCGTGTGGGCAGGGAAGGCCCCGAGGGTAAGGAGGGGGTTCCTACAACGTAGCAGAGACAGAGGGGGACTGGCGTTGCCGAATTTGGGCGACTACTACTGGGACGCCAACGTGGCGATGATTCATAAATGGATATAGAGGGAGAGGCGTGGAAAAGGTTGGAGATGAAGTCCTGCAAAGGGACGAGTTTAAAAGCACTGGTGACAGCACCACTACCACTCTCCCCAAAAAATTTTACCACAAACCCAGTGGTGGCAGCAACATTAAGTATCTGGGGGCAATGGAGGCGAAAGAGGGGTGTGCTGGGAGCCTCGGTGTGGTCCCCGATCAGGAACAACCATAGGTTTACCCCAGGGAGGCTGGACGGAGGATTCCAGAGCTGGCACCGGGTAGGAATCAGGAGAGTGGGAGATTTATTTATAGACGGGACGTTTGCGAGTGCTTGAGGAAACGTATGAGCTGCCCTGGGGAAATTTCTTTAGATATATGCAGGTGAGAGCGTTCACGAAACAACTGGTGAGGGAATTTCCGCTGCTCCCGACACAAGGGATCCAGGACAGGGTGCTTTCGGGGGGGTGGGTCAGGGAGGGCAAAGTGTCAGAGATGTACCGGGAGATGAGAGAAGAGGGGGAGGAGCTGGTGGGCGAACTGAAGGGAAAATGGGAAGAGCTCAGGGAGGAGGGTTTGTGGGCTGATGCCCTAAGCAGGGTAAATTCCTCTTCCTCGTGTGCCAGGCTTAGCCTGATCCAATTTAAGGTGCTGCATAGAGCACACATAACGTGAGCCAGGTTGAGCAGGTTCGGAGTGGAGGACAAGTGTGGGAGGTGCAGGGGAAGCCCGGCAAAGCACACATGTTTTGGTTGTGTCCGGCACTGGAGGGGAGTGACGGGAGTGATCTCGAAGGTGGTGAAGGTCCAGGTCAAGCCGGGCTGGGGGTTAGCTATATTTGGAGTAGCAGATGAGCCGGGAGTGCAGGAGGCAAAAGAGGCCGATGTCGTGGCCTTTGCGTCCCTAGTAGCCCGGCGTAGGATTTTACTCATGTGGAAGGAAGCGAAACCCCCCGGACTGGAGGCCTGGATAAACGATATGGCAGGGTTCAAAACTAGAGCAGATGAAGTTTGCGCTGAGGGGATCGGCTCAAGGGTTCACCAGACGGTGGCAACCGTTCCTCAACTACCTAGCAGAATGCTAGAGGGAAGATAGATGGCCAGCAGCAGCAACCCGGGGGGGGGGGGGGGGGGTGGGTTTAAAAAAGGGATTCACTAAGCAATTAGTCAGGCAGAGAGTTTTATAGCACAAGACATTTGGCCAATCATGTCTACAGCAGCCATCAAGCACCTACCTATTCTAATCAGTTGTCACAATAAAACTGATCTGGGGCAAAATTTCTTCCCAGTGTTGTAACTATTCAATGATTCGATTACCATTTACATCTTCAAGCTGCTCAATGACATGCAGTTATTGCCCAGGCAGCACAATGGCAGTGGTTAGCACTGCTGCCAACAGCACCAAGGACCTGGTTTCCATCCTGGCCCTGGGTCACTGTCAGTGTGGAGTTTGCACATTCTCCCTGTCTATGTGTGGGTTTCACCCCACAACCCAAAGATGTGGTTAGGTGGACTGGTCACACTAAATTGCCCTTTTAATTGGAAAAAAATGATTGGGTACTCTAAATTTTTTTATTAAATGCAGTTACGGTCCCATCTCATTTGAAGAGATAAAACAGCACAGCAGTTGTGGTTATGCAGACACCATGGGAGCCAGCAGCTCGCCAGCTTGAAAATTTTAATTCTACAACAAAATGTAGGGAGACTACAGGTCCTCAACAACAAGCTATTTCATATGGAGACAAGTAGACTGCGTCATCAGTTTTGTATTGACTTTAGCTACAAATTGAAAGATTAGTTATACTGTTCAAAATATTGGTTAAAATAGCTTTGCATACCTTCTCCACTCCTTTTTACTAAAAAGTAGATTAAATATTCCAAAATCTAGCAATGAAGACAGGAGAAAATTAAAATGTACCATTTTAATGTTTGAGTAGGAAAAAATACATTACTTACATGCTACACAAGACTAGAGTTAGCACTAGGCTTCAAGACAATGTTTCCATACAGATACTTACAGCTAGAATCTCTACACTATTTCACTAAAGAGCTGCAACAAGATCAGAGTTCCATAAAATCTATTGTGGTGGCCTACGGGTGAACTTGGAGTCATTCAATATTTTCCAATGCTGGTGTTGGAGGTCCTGATGACAGCATTGGCTGAAGTCCTTTACATGCAAACAACTATGATGTTTGCTGTGATCAAAGCAGAGGAGAACCACATTAAAATTTCATTATGAATGCAACTCCCAAGATTCTGGTCAAATGGACTGTCATTTGTCAATGATCTGTGGGTCTTCATCCAAATGTATACGTGCAAGGGACAGAAATCTGGTATTCAACTCCACTTGCACCAGGTCCTATAGACTAGGGCTGCTGCTGAATAAAATGGAGTACATCGCAAGGCAACTTCCTCAAAAGGCCATTTCAGCTTCTCAAATGTAATTTCCTGCAACCATTGGCATCTATACAGTTTGCTGCAGTCTCCCTTTAGATCCTTACTCTGCAGTGTGTACAACCAGAATAGTGATTCCCTATTGTAAATAAAGTCCCTTTCCCAGGGAGTCACCATTGACATTAAATATTGCATGGCACATGGTTTTATTTGGAAGGTTGCGTGATTATTGCAGCACCTAATGTGGTCAATGTGCACACTCTACTCCGAATAGAGAGCTGTTCCATTTCAATCAAAATGCCAAGTGTGACCGAAATGTTTCAATGCGAGGTCACTATTATTCATGGATTTTAAAGCTTCACTTTGCCCTAATCTCATCCCACATATTCCTTTTAAGATATGGTGTGCAAGTCTGAACCACTGAGCAGTAGGAGTGAACAGAGCATGTTAGGAGCTCAGACCTACTTTCAGCTTTTTCTTTGAATTTCTTGCTTTTCTAGATTACAATTGTAGCTTTAAAAAATGCATATCTAACTGGGTGAAACGGAATCGCCAGTACAAATGCAGGCCATTTGATTTGATAAAACCCAAACATGTGATTAAATTTTGCTGGCAATCTCAACTGAACATGACCAGTGTACACAGATGCAGGACAAAGCCAATGTCATTTAATTTACTCGTCTTCATACAATATAGCTTTAACAAATGAATGCTGACAAATGAGCCAAGTGGCAATCAATCCCAATACAACTCATCAATAAAGGCCATTAAGGTACAAGTTTAATATTTTGAAAATGCATATACAAAGAACTCAACATGAAATAAAGCTTGTTTTAAACCAAAAAGTTACACGGACAAGGAAACATGACACTTCAAAATGGAAAAAAAAATTCAAAAGATTTGGTAAAATTTTAACACTGAATTCTACAAGGATCCTTAGCATTTATTATTCCCACAGGAATCCAGTCTGCACTTTTACACACAAGTATCTCCCACGCCACTCCCAAGCACAACAGCCCATCAAAGACCTTTTATGGCTCAAGCATCTGGCAGATTGTATGCCAATGCTGAATTCAGATCAAATACCTAGTTTTGTCTAAACTGTCCCTGCACCATCACTGGGACTGCAGTAACTTAATTCAGAAAGTTTCACTTCCAGCTTTGAACTGTGGTTATGGTGAGTTGTCCCACTGGAGGGAACATTTTACAAGAGCGTGTAAAGCACCAGTGGGAGAAATTTGAAGTGAAGTATTATCTAAAAATATTGCCACTAAAAATCAGCGCATACAAAAAATGTACATGGGTTCCAATCAAGTCTAGTGATAACAGGACAGCTTGATGACAAACAGAAGGAAGGTGGAACAGTGGTGCTAGGTTGTTGGATGTGGCACTTGGGAGTGTGGCAACATCATAAAAAGCCATTAGTTGATCATTAAACAGAAGCAATTACTGTGCAAGTCTCATGTTTGTGGTAAGGAATTTTAGAACAGCAGATTAAAACCTAGTTTATGGATAAGTGTCCAGTGGAAAATAAATCAGGAACAAAAAATTCATTGACTACTAAATGTTACATTAGAAGGGGGAAAATTTACCATTGGCTATTCTATTCCTCCCATCATCGCACTCGTGGTTTGTGCAGGGTGTTATTGCAAGATGATTTTTTTTTTTTTAAAAACAATGCTTCAATATGTCAGCCTGCAGACACTGCTCATAACAGTGAACAAGGGCGCCTTTTCTTCTTGGGTTCTGGTGGCTCCAGGGCTGCCAATATCGCTTCGTCAAATACATTCTTTAGTCCTTTCTGGAAAGTGGGAGAGAAAGGTGGGGTCTCATTGTTACAGATTCAAAATAAAAACACGAACCAAACCAAAAAAACATTTGGGAAATCAACCTCGTTGACAATATTAAAGCCGCACAGTTGCAACAGAAGGCAACTCTACAAAAGGTAATATCAATTAAAAGTTAAACATCTCTATAGGATTACAACCACAAAAGGATTCAAGTATGCCAAACCATCTTGGTTTGTTTCTTCCCATCTGACAAACCTCTAAACACATCCAACAGCACTGGGTTGTTGTCCTCACTCCTCCAGCCCATTTAGTGTCACTTCCAAGTTCTATCAACATTACACTATTGAGATAACAATACTAAATCTACTTTGGGCCAAGGAAATAGTTTGCCAAAAAATGTCCAAGCTCCACCAGGACATGCCATTACCTTACCTTAGGTACCCTCCAACCTTCAAAATAGCGTGCTAGAACGAATCACCTAGAAACGTGCATTTCCCTCTTGTGCATACAATTGACCAAATACATCCAATTTTAAAGCTTGTATCTGAGATGTTGGCACCATAACATGCTGATATTTACTGTACACTAAATTTACTACGCATAACAGCTACCACTAACCTTGGCTCTCTGACCAATAAGTTCTATAGCTAAATTCTGCCTTGCATCAAATGAAGACAACTTTCATGAAGGAGATTGAAGACTGCTATTGGCATTGGGACATGGCAGTATCTAGAACTTTAATTTCTTACATCTTGCTGACAGCAAGACCAAAAAGGAATAAACACTCAAAACAAAACATTTATACAAAAGGCTAGCACAATGCACTATACCCAAAGTTTATTCCATTTGCACAGTAGCTAGAATGGTGCAATGGTGCTCATCTAGTAAAAATTAGCTGCAGCTCAGTTAGGATAAAGCACAACTGCTGTAATATTGCTTAAAGAACTGTCTGCACGTGAGAATCTCCATTGGCTTTGCCAGCTACACAGATTAAATCTTCAGCACTAAACTCACATCTGCAGTAAAGAGTGTGGAGGTACTAAACCAGCAACAGTCCAAACAGAAGAAAGCACTGAGAATTTATAGGAAGGTTTATGCTACAACTATTGCTATGGGACTAAGAAAGTAGCTAAAGGTCTGCTGTTAAAGCTCAGGCACAGAAATCACAGTAGAGGCAGGGGCAATAACACAATGTAACCACATGGCACTACTCAGTTGAAATTTAGCCAACTTGATAACAGCTACAAAGATGGACACCCCTCTGTGCCACACAGGTGAAGGATAGAGAAAGCAAGACATCAAAAATCCATATAGAATGCCATCAGCTCCATTTACACAGGTCTCCAATACAGTGAGCCAGAGAACTCATTTGAACCAACTTTATTTCAACCAAATTAACAGCAAGACACCCACAAAAAGGTGCAACTGTACAATACCTAAAAGAGTACATCACAATTACAGGAGTAGAAATTTGGAAAAAGGCCCAAAATGCCACTCAGCAACTTTTACATATCCATGTGAAGGGGAGGAGAATGGAACAGTTTAAAAAAGGATGCATTTGAACAGCATTTCTAAAGGACTGGATACAGAGAAAGATGGAGGGACACTTAGAATATACAGCATTTCCGTTTCCTTTGAGTTTCCGGTGGCTCGAGGGCAGCTAGGATAGCCTCATCAAAAACATTCTTCAGACCTCTCTACAAGACAAGGTTTGGGGGAAGAGGAGAGAGAGAGAGAGAGAGAGAGAGAGAGAGAGAGAGAGAGAGAGAGAGAGAAAGAAAAAGAGAAAGGAGGGATGGGAGTGGAAAAACAGCATGAAGTTAGAGGAGAGACTCAGGTTAGAAGCAAGACAGTTTTAACAGTACCCATTTAACCAGGGATGAAGAGCACCCAACATACAACAAAATCAGTATTGGTGCCAGAAATGGGCAAGTTGGTTCAGGCAAGACCATTCTAAAGAGGAATCCCACTAAAAAACAACTTGCTACTTCAATTCTGACTGACTCACTTTAATCCAAACTCGGGCATTTTAAGAAATTGTGTTATCCTCAGAATTCAAAGTTACTTTGCAACCCAGAGTGGGGAGAAAGCTTCACTTCGAGGATGGACCTGAATGCGTGCAAAAGATCATTCCAACCTGACATTCCTAGATGAGACAGCAGACCCGAATTGCTAGTTGGCAGATAAACTAATTATTGCTCTTCTAAACAGAAAAAAAAAAAGTGGTCGCAGTGAGGGCTTTCTGGAAAAAGGGACAGGACCATGCTGGCATTTCAGCAGAATATTCTGCATCATGCCTCAGGGTAGTTATATTTTAGGCACTGAAAAGCTGTAGATCTTCAGCATCTTGTCCGTTTCAATAAAAGATTATATCATGCAGCAAAATTTTACACGGCTTTAAAATTTACTCAAATATTTTGTATTTAAACAGTCAGGGTTCAGGTTTTTAAAGCTCCAATCTCAAAAGAATTTGTTCTAAACTTGTATAAAAATTGTGTTTCTTTTATAGATCAAGTTCACAGCTCCTGGTTCAGAAAGTTCTTTAAGCAGATAAGACTTACAATACTAGGACCAAATTTGTTTTGTCTTTTGGGAGGGGGGGGGGGGGGGGGGGGGTGCAGTGCCAAGAACAAAATGCAACAGAACAATTGAAGATATCACAATGTTAGCAGCTTTGCAAACCAAGTCACAGGTTTAATTTGCAACTGGTCAAAAATTGCTCATTCACCTGCATAGGTGTGAAACCAATTGGTTAATTTTTTAAATTCCAGTCAATCATTGCATACTGAACTGATGCAGCCCCCACAGTTCAAAACAATAGGATAAACTACCAGTACCAGCCTCATGAGAAACCACATGGGCAAGAAAAAAAAAAAACTACAAGCATTACAGGAGCCTTGCTAGGGATGATGTGGATGAAAGCTAGAAAAAAAATAAAAGTAGGACCAGACAAGTGTAATACCCGTTTTATCAGCAACCAGTATAAACCCCACCCCAAAAATGACAGAAAGGGTGGAAAAGAAAACAAACAGGTCCACCTCAACTCTCCTGACCCCAAACATCTTTCAATAACCTCAAGCTTTTTTCCAATCAGGAAAATCAGATGGAAATCCATTGCAAAGTAAAAAAATGTAACAACGAGATTATCTCGCCTCTTGTCCTTTCTCTCCTCCTCCCCTTCTCCTCTCCCCCCCCTCCCCCCATCTCTTCTTCCCACCCCCAAATAATGCATGGACAAGTCTCCATTACAGGTGCATTTTGAGACCAAAAATTAAAACCAGGGCCACCTTAGTCTCTACAGGTTACAGAATAAACCTCATCCAGTTATTTTGGTGAAAGCAGGCATGGACAATGCATGAATTCCACTACACCTATTCCCAAATTAATAATTGACATTTATACTCTATATCTAAGTGAGCCAGCCTAAAAACCAGGTCAAATGTTCAGAGGGCATGTGGATGCGATCAAATGTCCCTTCCAAGTTATTTTTATACTTTGCAAGGTGGTGCAGCTAGCTCCAGTCAAACATTTTGCAGCTTTGACTGTGCCATTAGTATTTTAGTATCATAGTTTACACTGCGTGTCTAGAACAGACAGCATAAACGATTTTCACCAGATATCAAACCAGGTGAGCAGCACTCATTTTGCAGCCCATGAGACCCCATTGATACCAGTATCAACAATTCATGAGATTATGTACGAATCGAGGTTAAAAATAAAAACTAGGGGGAAAATAGTCAGACAGAAGCCAAGTTGATTTCCTTCCCTTCCAGTGAACCAAATGGATGACAAGTGATAGTTATTACTGAGACTAGCTTTATATTCCAGATTTATTCAATTATAAAGCCACCAGCTGCCATAGTTGGATTTGAACCAGTTTTCTCGAGCACTAGCCTGGGCCTCTGGATTAATCCAGTGGCATTACCAGCTTCACATTCAACCCAAAAGTCATGTTTGGGCAGCATACTTCTCAACAAGCATCTTAATGAGAGAGTGGTGTAGGAGATCAGTTAAACATTGCTGAAGTGCACAACTAGGCAGATGTTAGGTCACCAACAGCACAAATTATGCAGCAATGTAAATGTTGTGACTGACACTCTAGGAAATCTGCATGCCAGGTGATGCAGACAGTAGGACAATCCAGATGTGCCATTCATAATGTGCAATCAAGTCTCTTCTGGAATGTTGACCAACAGTTAAAGCTCTAGAATAGTTAAGCACTTACTTGTGTCAGAGCAGAACATTCCACATATTTGACTGCTTTCAGGTCCTTGGCCAGTTTTTCAGCATTATCCAGGATGATGGGCTTCTGTTTGTTCTTGGCAAGTTTCTCAATGGTAGAGGAGTCATCCCTTAGATCAATTTGAGTCCCAACCAGCAGGAATGGAGTCTTTGGACAGTGATGAGTAATCTCAGGTACCCACTATACAGAGGAACAGAGAAAAGGATTGGAACATTTCAACTTTAATCCAGGTAGCACCTCAATACTACATTTGACCAAAACATGGGAGTGACATTGGTTTAGGATTAGTTTATTATAAAAACAAACAATGCCTTGCATACAAGTTCATTTTTAAATTAAATGTGACACAATTACAGTGGTCTACTTGGGTCTTATCTGTCTTGTAGCTACAATCCTTCAAGTGGATTGCAGATCACAACATGACCAGTTGCTCAACAAAGCCATGTAATCCTCCACAGGAGGAAAGACTAGTTAAAAAATTTGTAGAGGCTTTTTTGCAACTTGTATGCTGGACATTCCTCCTCATACTGCAGCTACCTTGGAATCCCATTGGTTAACATGTTGTAGCCGAGTAAGCAACAAGTCCCAGAAACATGTGGAACAAGTCTGTAAATTATAGCTAAAGCAAGAGTAACAGTTGCTAGAGTAGTGAGCTATTGGACCGATAATCCAAGGAATGCAAATTTAAACCCCATGCATTGTTTAGTGAATCTGGAAATCAAAGGTTGGGATCAGTAACATTGGTCAGATCACAAGAGACGCAGCTGGTACACAGATACCCTTTTAGGGAAGATAGCCCATAGTCCTTACCCAATTGGAGACGTCAGTCTCACACCAATGAGTAACTCGGGTGTGGATGAGCAAACTACAACAAATGCTGCAGCAGTTGGTAGTAGCCAGGTCTAGCCGGCAGCACCCACATCACGTCCCTGAAAGTGTCACGAGGGAAATACAGAGAAAAGTAGTTTATTTCTAGCCCTCTCATTGGAGAACCAGAGGATTGTCTGCTCTACTAGGTGGATCAGGCGGTGCTGAATAAGGTGTGCCCACTTCGAGGAACTGTGCCGAGTACAGATTTCAGTGAGGACCAAAGTACAAACCTTTTCTTTAACATTTTCAAACGAAGATGGTGACACAACAGAAAAGCACACAAGGAAAACATCAGTCTGTGGATAGCTCAGTGGTCGTAATCGATCGTAGTCTTCCTGGCCTGCAGACAAATTGAAGTTAGCGTCAGATTGTTTACTACTGCAGAAAAACTGACTGCAGCCCCCAGTGAGTGTATAAGATTTACATAAACTGGCCAAAGTTACCTACCAGCTAAAATGTCAAGTTTCACCCTTTGAACAATTATAAAAGCGGATGTTACCTCCGAACACCCAAGATATACTGCAACTTAACCACATCAATATCTTAAAGGAAAGGTATTCAGTCTTTCAAATAAAGAGATTCTTCTACCATCAAGTGTTAATTAGCACCCAAGGTTACACCCGTCTCCAAGATTAGACTCGAGGATCTAATACTTAGAAGATAAAAAAAATCTAATCTTCTCTCTTAATATATTCAATGACCCAGGCTTACACTGTTCTTAGGGAATTCCAAAGACACGAGCCAGAGAAGAAATTCCATCACCTTAATCTCAAATGAGACCACTTTTCAAACTTTACCTAGTTCTGGAATCTCCCAAAAGGGAGAAATATTGTCTCAACATTCAGCAACGGTAAATACAAGACTTGTAGATGTGCATGGGAAAAAAATGTTTAAATTGCTTAAATCTGTATTGTTTGTGACCTTGAGCCTTTTGACAATGCACTCTTGCACAAGCAGACTACTCACTTTAATTGGTTGTTTCACTTTAGTATCCAGTTGAAGAAGCTGTATTATTGGCAGCAGTGGGTAAAATTCATCAAATTTGTGGATGGAGCCAGAATGCTCCAAGAAGGTCACAAGCAGCCAAATTTTGCATTAATCAAATGACTAGATGGTTTGGTGGTACAAAATGGCCTTTGGTTGGGGTCAGTCCAGGTTGCTGGCAATGCAATTTAAATACCACATACCCCAATAAAATAGGAGCTAGCAAAGACCAAACTCAGAACCCTCAAGTTACTCCAGAATGAAAGTAATACAACTAGAAGTCAATTTACATCCTCCACCTTTTAATAGGTGGGGGAAAAAAAGGGCCAATTCACTATTCTTCTCAACCCAAGTGCTCAGAAAATGTCACTCGCAATTAAGTGTGTCACTCGCAATTATGTAAAGACTGGTACCTCCACCTAGAACCCTTTAGTTTTGAGAAATCCTGCTAAAGGCAGGATTATTCCTAGAATACACAATCTGGCTGCATTAAAAATAAGTTCCAAATCCCACTAAAAACACATCCTAGTGTACCTAATCAATTACAGATTAGCTATGACAAGAGCCATGGGAAATCATAAACCTGACCATTACTCAAAAGTTAATTTTAGACAACCCTTCTTACCTGCAGTATCAAACAGCCCTAAAGTATATGGTTCACCTCCGATCATAACTGTTACAGCATAGTTATCAAATACCTGCAAAAAACACAAAGAACGTCATATTGAATGCAAATCAGTACCTCGAATAAAAAAAATTAATGTAGCTAAACTATTCAGATAGAGTACACCAAGTGAAATTTGAAACTGAGTCACCAATGTTTAAAATATTTCAATAACTCCAGTCACTAGTCACAACTTTGAGAGTTTAATCAAAATGAAAAAAGGCAGAGCTGGAAACATACAGCTTAATTGCAAGTTGAATGCCATTTGTACTTTTCAATTTGATGTTTTGCCCTGTATAGATGCAACTAGGAGTAAAGCATACGGTATGGAGATGGTGAATTGCATTTATTAATCCTGAAGTTAGAATATTTGCAGTAAAGTGCTTTAAAATATTGGGGAAAATATGCTTAGATTACAAGACAAACCATCTGCATATCCAGCCCGGCCCGATTATTCAAACGTGTCAACAGCACCCACCAACTCTTGGATTTTATTGCACCAGAGTGACACAACAACAAAGAACAAAGAAAAGTACAGCACAGGAACAGGCCCTTCGGCCCTCGAAGCCTGCGCCAATCATGCTGCCTATCTAAACTAAAATCTTCCATACTTCCAGGGTCCGTATCCCTCTACTCCCATCCTATTCATGTATCCTAGAACCAAGTTCATGTAAGCATGTTTTATCAAAGCTAAGGAGTTTCTAAAAAAAAAAAAAATGCAAGCTAATTAATCCTGTATTATACTAAAACACACCCAAGCTGGTGGGTAGCAGTTCCTGGACTCTCCATGCTTCCTAGTTATCAAAGCAACAAAGTTTTTGAATGGTCTTGCAACTTAAATCCCTGGGTCAATTACACAACCACCCACAATCCAGTAAAGCCAGACGCCTAATGAAGTTAAGATCTTACAAGGCACTAACATTCACCTCCTATCAACATTCCATGCACTGCAGTTTCACACATTCTACACAATCCTGTTAGGGGGCAAAACGTGGAGTGTAATAAAAACATCCCCATGTCAAAAATAAACAGAAAACCCCCAATCCCAAATAAACAGAAAACTCAAGCCCAAAATCAAATTTGGATACTACCATCCCACTAAAGCATGTACTCACCTGTACTCCATTTTCTTCCAGGTCCAATTCATTAACTGGCCGAATACAGCACTTTATGTTGACCACATCCCTAATTCCTAGAATTTTACAGCACAAGCACACTATGTGGCCCATGCTCTGCATTGCATCCTTCTTCCCTACTTCTAACTTCATGGGTAGAACCTGCCATTTCTTTCACCCTCATTTACTTATTCAGTTTCCCCCTATACTGTCCAGGTTTGTGGGGCAATTTACATACAGCTTTATTAGTATACCTGGTAAATGAATCTTTCAACGAGTATTTACACAGCATCTTCCAGGAACTTAATCAGGTGGCATTAGGGCCAAATAATCCAAGAGGCATCAGGAAAGCATGAGGCAGGGGTACTAGAGGAAGGGATCGGCCAAGGTAGCTGCAATTACAGCTTATGGTGGATCATTGGGAGAGGATATTGAAAAGACTAAAATTCCAGAAGCATAGATATTGAAGGGCTGTAGATTAGAGTCAAGGGCAAGGTGGAATCTGAAAACAAGGGTCAGAATTTTTTTATTTTTAAATTTGGAGCACCCAATTCATTTTTTCCAATTATGGGGCAATTTAGCGTGGCCAATCCACCTACCTTGTACATTTTTGGGTTGTGGGGGCAAAACCCACACAATGTCAGAATGTGCAAACTCCACACGGACAGTGACCCAGAGCCGGGATCGAACCTGGGACCTCGGCGCGCCACCCTGCTGCCCAAAAGGGGAACTGAATCTGTTTAAGATACAGTACCTCAATTTAAACAAGTAGGATAGAGGTTACTAATTAATCTCAAAAACCAAGAAACCCATTAACCACTGTGGGACATTTGGTAAAAACAAGCTGGTTAAAACATAACCACACGAACACCAAGACAATTATGTATTATTAAGTTTGCATTAGGAAGTGTACAAATAAAATGCATGACTGAATGAGAAACAGCTTCATTACAAATTGGAATACAAATGATATAACCAGCTGGGATCTTTAAAGGATTTAATTTGATTCTTCAGGCCTACTTGACTAACAAATTATGGCTGCTAAGCACAGGCGTCAACAAATTGTTTGCCCAGGCATGGGAACCGGACTTAAATTGGCTTCACAAAAAAAAGTTTCCATCCAAGGTTTTAATTGCTGAAGAAAATTGAAAGGCAAATATCTTCCACGGAGGTTTCGCAGTGTTGATAGCTAATTTCCTCATCGGAGTGGGAATTGGATTAAGTGAACAGGACTAAGTGAGAATCTCCTTGCACTCTGGATGGGCTTTGTCCAAGTCATAGTAATGCCACCCACATGACTCAGCAAAAGGTAACAGCAGGAAAAGTAATGGATATAAGAATTTAATCTAATCTCAAGGGTATCTAAATTTATTCTCAACTGCATGGCTACGAACTGCTTTGCTACGGTGATTCACATATTAAATCATTGCAGGTTAAATTTCAGTGCACTCTCCTTGGAACTAGGAGCAGAAGTAGGCAATTCAGCCCTTCAGGTCTGTTCTGCCATTCAATCAGATCATGGCTTCCTGGTCTCAAAATCCACCTCCCTCCCTATTCCCCATATCCCTTTGTATCTTGCCTTTTAATTACATGCTGTACCGGCATACTGACTTTCTGCAATTCATGAACAAAGACACCCAGATCCAGCTGCCCAGGCACATTTTGAACCTGCTTTCCATTTAGAAAATAATTTGCCTTTATTTTTTCATTCAAGTGAACCTACTCTGGATCCCTGCATGACAAGTTATTAGTGACCAGTTTCTATACCAGAGCCACTTTTCTGAAACAGAAGCACTGGAAACACCACAAGGGAGGGTTACAGCTACAAATCTAAGCACCAGCCACTGACAACTGGACTTGTCGTTTAAGCTTCATTTATGCCAATTGTTAGTTTCAGGTTAGCAATTGAAATTCAATTTTGTGTTCACATTGAACAGGCATTTCACTTACCGTGGGAACATACTCTGATGGAAATTTGTTTGTTGTGTAGGAGATTAAGAGACATGTTTTACCAACAGCACCATCACCAACTACAACACATTTAATAGTCTGCATAGTTGTAGGTCACTGGAATCTCCACCTTCACACTTTGTCCAATGTATTAGAGTATCTGGAAAAAGAGACCACATAAGAAGTCAGAATCCCAGAGCTCAGCACAAATCCCACCTTCCTGATTGCCCCTGTTGCATTCTAAAGTTGAAAATTGTGTTCTTCATTTATGGACGACACAGGCAGGCCAGTGACAAAGTACAGGCAGGGGTAGTAGATTCCATTCTCCAGGTTACACAGGTGGCAGTAGTACAAGTGTGTTGAGGGGAAGACTGAATCAGTGGCTGTGAAAACGTCCAAGTCAAATGCAAATCAGGTTCCTCCCAGAATGTAAACAATGTCACTTAACTTTTGTATTCTCTCAAAAACCATTCTTTTTATATATAAATTTAAAGTACCCAATTCATTTTTCCAATTAAGGGGCAATGCATGGCCAATCCACCCAACCTGCACATTTTTGGGTTGTGGGGGGTGAATCTCAAACCATTCTTTTGTAAAGATAACCTACCCGCACCTTTGCCACAATACCTGTTGCCTCAAAGGAACATTTGGCAATCAAGCTCTGCTCGCTTTAGGGATTCAAAAAGGCCCACATGATATCTAGATATTTAATGACTTAACAAACTTGAATGATGTGAATTAGTTTTACATGAAACAAAGCTCAAAGATCCAAAGTATTGGGTAGGGCACAAGTAGTTTCAGACAGTGGATACATTGGCACAGTTGCAATGTTAACTCATCCAAGGGAAAAGCTCACCATCCTACACAGGACACTAGCTCCAGCAGAAACCTCATTTACACATATCGAACAACCGCATTGTTAGAGCCATAGCATTACAGGCAAATAATCAAATATAAAAGCTACACACGTGTGCTCATGGTATTGATCAAGGAATGGACCCAAGCTGGTTGCAAATAAAGAAAAACATTTTTTGCTAACTTACTTCAAATTCTTAGGACACTGCATTCATTAAGTGCCAATTGAACACAACGTTGCTCGTCGTTCACAAGATATCTGCTCTAAAGTGGCAAAATGTAACTAAATTGCCCAAGTGTCTATCTGGAACAAGTGGTGGGCAACCTGCAGCCCCTAGGCCACATGCAGCCCATCTGGGTTCGGAGTATGACCCACGAGGCATTTGCTGACTGTTGCCCACACAAGATTGCCACATTCTGCTTATTTCTGTCTGTGTAGTTTTTTTCCTACCAGTAAGACTGAAGTGATGAGGTGCATGCCACTTGCACAGAGCCGTGCACTCCATCTGTGTCCAAAAGTGTCAGTCATTTACCTTTTGAAGTTGATCGCAGTTTTATTAATGTATAAATGATCAAGAATTTTCTACAATGTTCTGAAATATTCATTTATTAAATGTATTTAATTTTAATCATGGGTCATGATTAGACAAATGGATTTAATTTTAAATCTGATCTTTTTCATCAGAATTGCCAGCCCCAGGACGGTGGTGCAGAAAGTAGTTAGCACTGCTGCTTCATGGCACTGAGGACCAGAGTTCAATCCTGGCCCTGGGATTCAACTCAAATCTTACGGCCCACTGAGGTGGAGGGCCACTCATGCAGTACACTCACTAGCCTAGATTGCCCATTCATGGATTTGGGATACCAAAAGGCTTTTGTTTACTAACATGTTAAATGCTAGGGAGTTAAATTCCCCATCCACATTTGTTGCTGCAGCAGAAGTTTTAATCACATTTAGATAGCTATCTGCTGGTCTCAATTTTGAAATTGAGAAACGTACACAATACAGGGGCCAAGTCCAAATGGCTTGAGTGACATCATCTTTCATGTAAACACCCTAATCTTGGTACAAACTTGAGACAAGATGTACAAAAAAAATTTAAGGGGAAAGAGTTCAGTAGCCATATAAAAGGAGGGCTGATAGCTCTTTAAAGTACCCAATTCCTTTTTTTTTTAAAGCAATTAAGGGACAATTTAGTATGGCCAATCCACCCACCCTGCACATCATTGGATGGGGGCAATACCCACAGACACTGGGAGAACATGCAAACTCCACACGGACAGTGACCCATCATCCTTGTAAAGCTTGGTATATCAATTTATTTTTGCTTCTGTAGACCAGAACTGTACACCAGGTTTAAGTGTGCTAGAACCAAACCCTACACAAGCTCATCTTTTCCTACTCCAGAAATAAACCACAGACCTTATATTCTTGGCCTTTCTGTCCTAGTATGTATCCAAATTTCCTGAAGACAGACAGGTATGAAAGTAAGTGGTCAAGAAGACAAGGTTGCAAAAGGGACATCGGAGGAGTGGGCAGAAATCTGACACATGGGATTGATTGTGTCCACTAGAATTAAGAGCAAGAGATGACTTGATTGAAACATACAATCCTGAGGGGTACAGACAGGGTGGATGTGATGGGGATGTTTCCTCTTGGGAGAAACTAGAACTAAGGGCCACTTTATAAAGTAATGGGGTTTCATATTTAAGAAATGAGAATGAGGGCTGAGTGACTCGAATTTGCTTCCTCAAAAAAAAAAAGGCAGTGGAAGCACCATTTTAAAGGCAGAACTACTAGATTCTGATTAAGGGTGAAAGGCCAGGGGTAAGCAGGAATGTGGTTTGAAGTTACAATCGGATCAGCCATGATTGTTGAATGGTAGAGCAGGCTGTAGAGCAGGCTTGATTGAAGGGCAGAGTGCCTACTCCTAATTTGTATGTAAAATGAGTCACCAAGGCAATATTAGATGTCCCAAAGCTTGATTAGAGCAGAGTGGCATCAAAAGAAAGAAAGGAGGTACGGAGTTAACAATTTCAGAACGGTGATCACAGCCACTGAAAGTAAGAGGGCGACAGACCATTGAGAAATCTGAAAACAAGACACCGAGAATTTTAAAATCAAGGTGGTGCTCGACTGGAAGCAAAGTAGGTTAACAAGTTTTTTAAAAATTAATCATTTATGGAATGTGGGTGCTGGTTAGGCCAGCATTTATTATGCATCCCTAGTTGCCTTGTTGGCCAGTCACCTTCTTGAACTCGCTGCAGTCCTAGAGGTGTTGATACACCTGCTGCTGTTAGGGAGGGAGTTCCAGAAGGAACAGATATATATTTCCAAGTCAGGGTGGTGAGTGACTTGGGAGGGTAACCTCCTAGGTATCTGCTGCTCTTGTCCTTAGTGGTTGTAGGTTTGGAAGGTTCTGTCCGAGGAACCTTGGTGAGTCGCTGCAGTGCATCTTGTATTGGGGGGGGGGGGGGGGGGGGGGGGGGGTCAGGAGGAGAGTTCCTCACCATAGGATTCCTAGCCTCTTGGCCTGCCCAGGTAGCCACAGTATTAATATGGCTTTTCCAAGCAATGTGCCTCAATGACCACCATCCGGTGGCCAGTCGGAATGAAGTGCTTCGAGAGGTTGGTCATGAAGCGTATCACCTCCATACTCCCAGAACACCTTGATCCACTGCAATTCACATACCGCCACAACACGGTCCATAGCAGATACCATTTTCCTGGCCCTACACATCCCTAGAGCATCTCAAAGACAAGGACTCCTACATCAGACTCCTATTTATTGACGACAGCTCCGCATTCAATATCATAATCCAAGCCAAGCTCGTATCAAAGCTCCAAACCCTCAAGACTTGGCTCCCCACTCTGCTGCAACTGCATCCTCTACTTTGACCCACAGACCAGCAAGAATGAACAATACCTCCATAATGTAATACCAGCCCCCTCCCCTACTCCACGCACGCACACACACACGACTGCATAGGAAAATTTGGTTCCAACTCGTAGGAAAATTTGGTTCCAACTCCATCTACAAGTTTGCAGACGATACGGCCATAGTGGGCCGGATCTCAAATAACGATGAGTCAGAATAGGAGGGAGGAGATTGGAGAATATAGTGGAGTGGTTCAGCGACTCTCTCCCTCAATGCCAGCAAAACTAAAGAGCTGGTCATTGACTTCAGGAAGCAAAGTACTGTACCCACCCGTCAGCATCAAACAGGGCAGAGATGGAGATGGTTAGCTTCAAATTTCTGCACATCTCAAACTGTCCTGGTCCACCCACGTCGACGCTACCACCAAGAAAGCACAGTGCCTATACTTCCTCAGGAAATTTGGTATTAATTCTTACCAGCTTTTGCAGATGCACCATAGAAAGCATCCGTCTGGCTGCATCACAGCCTGGTATGGCAACTGCTCGGCCCAGGACCGCAAGAAACTTCAGAGAGTCATGAACACCGCCCAGTCCATCACACAAACCTGCCTCCCATCCATTGACTCCATCTACACCTCCCGCTGCCTGGGGAAAGCGGGCAGCATAACCAAAGACCCCTCCCACCCAGCTTACTCACTGTTCCGACTTCTATCGGGCAGGAGATACAGAAGTCTGAGAACACGCACGAACAGACACAAAAACAGCTTCTTCCCCGCTGTTACCAGACTCCTAAATTACCCCCTTATGGACTGACCCCGTTATGCTTAATCCGATGCCGGTGCTTATGCAGTTACATCGTATACCTAGTGTTTCCCTACTATTTTTATTCCCTTTTCTTTTCATGTACTTAATGATCTGTTGAGCTGCTCGCAGAAAAATACTTTCTGTACCTCAGTACACATGACAATGAACAAACCTAATCCAGTTTGATCATAGGTAACCCCAGCAAGGGGGAAATTCAGCAATGGCAATGCCACTGAATACCATGGAGGGAGGGGTTAGATCCTCTTGTAGGAGATAATCATTGCCTGGCACTGATGGCAAAAAATGTAACTTGCCACTTGTCAGCCCAAGCATGGATATTGTCCCAAGTCTTGTTGCATTTGGACATGTACTGCACTGCTTCATTATCTGGAGTTACGAATAGTGCTGAACATCTGCAAACATCCCCACTTCTGACCTTATGGCAGGAGGTCATTGGTGAAGCAGCTCAAGTTGGGCCTAGGACACTACCCTGAGGAACTCCTGCAGTATTCTGGAGCCAAGATGATTAACCTCTAACCATCATCCTTTGTGCCAGGAATGTGTCCAACCAACAGAGTCTCTCCTCTTTCCTCCTCTCCCCAGCCCCCATTTCCATTGACACCAAATTAGCTAGGGCTCCTTTACTCTGTCGAACGCTGCCATGATGTCAAGGGCAGTCACTCTCCTCTGGCATTCAGCTCTTTTCCATTGGGTGAACCTGGTAGAACCCAAACCGAACATCCATGAGCAGGTTATTGCAGAGTAAGTGCCACTTGATAGCACTATTGATGACTCCTTCCATCACTTTGATGGAGTAGACTGATGGCGCAGGTAATTGGCGGAATTAAATTTGTCCTGCTTTGTGCAAGACATACCGGCAATTTTCCACATTGCTGGATAGATGCCAATGTTGTAGTTGTAATGGAACAGCTTGGCTAAGTGTACGGGACGTTCTGGAGTCAAGCCTTCAGTACTATTCCCAGGATATTGTCACAGCCTTTGCAGTATCCAGTGCCTTCAGCTGTTCACTGATATCACATGGAGTGAATTGTATTGGCTGAAGACTGACATCTGTGATAATGGGGACCTCCAGAGGAGACAGATAAAGATAGTTACGAATGTCTCATTTGTGGAGCCTCCTCCTCCAGTGAAATTGTCCACCAGCATTCAAGGCTGGATGTAGCAGGACTACAGATCTTGGATCTTGATGGATGTGGAATCGCTTATCTCTTGTCTGTTACTTGCTGCTTATGCTGTTTGGCATACTAGTCCTGTGTTGTAGCTTCACTAGGTTGACATTTTTAGGTATGCCTGATGTTGCTCCTGGCATGCTCTCCTTCACTCTTCAGAGTTGATCCCCTGGCTTGATGGTAATGGTAGAGTGGGGGATATGCCAGGCCATGGATGCCCAAATACAATTCTGCTATTGATGGCCTACAATGCCTTGTGGATGCCCAGTCTTGAGTTTTGAAGTCTATCCCATTTAGTAGTGGTAGTGGCACTCAACATGGAGGGTATCTCTATGGTGAAGACAGGACTTTGTGGTGGTCACTGCAGCAGCCAGATTGGAGAGGGTGAGATCAAGCATTTTTTGCCTCACCACCTGCTGCAGTCCTAGTCCAGCAGGATGTTCTTTAGGACCCGGCCAGCTCAGTCTTGTGGTGGTACCAATGAGCCACTCAGTGCTCAATTCCCCCACCCTCGGGTGCTTCCTCCAAGTTGTATGCAACATGCAAGTACTGATTCATCAGCCGATGGTGGCTGGTACATGGTAAATCAGCAAGAGGTTTCCTTGCCCACATTTAACCTAAAGCCATGAGACTTCATGGGGTCCAGAATCAATGTTGAGGACTCCCAGGCAACTCTCGCCAGACTGTATACCACTGTGCTGCCACCTCTGCTGGGGCTGTCCTGCCAGAGAGACAGGACATCCCCAGGAATTGAGATAGTGGTGTCTGGGACATTGTACAGTATGGTATGTTTCTGCGAATATGACTGGCTGTTGCTTTAGTCTGTGAGACAGTTCTCCCAGATGTTAGTAAGAGGACTTTGCAGGGTCAGCAGGACTGGGTTTGCAATTATCATGCCAGGTGGTCCATAGTTTCATTTTTGTGTATTCGTAGCAGTTGAATACAATGGAGTGGTTTGCTAGGCCATTTAGGAGTTAACCACATTGCTGTGGGTCTGGAGTCACATGTAGGTCCAACTTGTTAAGAGTGGCAGATTTCCTTCCCTAAAGGAAATTAGTGAACCAGATGTTGTTTTTTTTAAACCACAATCAATGGTTTCATGGTCATTCCAGATATTTGATGGAGTTTAAATTCCATCACCTGCTGTGGTGGGATTTGAACCCTAGTCCAGTGACAATACTACTATGCCACCGCCTCCCCAATGGAGTAACGATGATTGATGAACAACAAGACAAAGGGTTTTGGATGACCAGATGCGAGGGTAGACGGTGGGATGCTGGCCAAGAAAACGAGTGAGAGAGTTAGTGACAAAGCAAAGTTGGTGTCATCAGCCTACAAGTGAAAACTAATGCTGTGCTTTTAGATAGAGGTGACAGGTCAATCCTTGGGTGACAAGTGGGAAATGGTACAGGAGTGGAAAGTCACTATAAAAGAGGATGCTCTAGCTATAATTAGGCAGTGAAAATGGGACACTGAATGCAGTCCCACCCAGCTGGGTGTCAAAAGCTGCAAAACAGTGCAGAAGCACAAGGGGTTGGGGATTAATTTACCCTAATTGGTTGTAGGGTGACATTGTGACTGGAATCTTTGATTTATTAAAATTTTGTTTAATTTAAATTCTTTCACAGTGAGAGAGAGAGAGAGAGAGAGAGAGAGAGAGAGAGAGAGAGAGAGAGAGAGAGAGAGAGAGAGAGAGAGAGAGAGAGAGAGAGAGAGAGAGAGAGAGAGAGAGAGAGAGAGCGAGCGAAGTGGTGTTTCCATGTCTCTGCTGTCCAATTTCCACAATCAAGCAAGCTACTTTGTCCTGGATGGTGTCAAGAGCTTCTCTCAACCAGCAAGCGGAGTGTATGCCATCACACACCTGACTTGATGGACAAGGCTATCACATGGTTACTTGCCACAGAATTCCCAACATCTGACCAGCTCTCGAGGGCCGCTGTGTTTATGTGGCTGGCAGAATTCTGGTCAATGGCAACCCCCCCCCGATGTGATAGTGGGGACTTCAGAGATAGCATGCAGTGATGGCTGGATTCTCTCATTGGAGATAGTCATTCCCTGAAACTAATGACACAATGTAACTTGCTGCCCACCTTACCACCTACCACCCATGTGGGCAGCATGGTAGCATAGTGGTTAGCACAATTGCTTCACAGCTCCCGGGTCCAAGGTGAGATTCCTGGCTTGGGTCACTGTCTGTGTAGAGTTGCACGTTCTCCCAGTGTGCGTGGGTTTCCTCAGTGCTCCAGTTTCCTCCCAGCCTAAAGATGTGCAGGTTAGGTGGATTGGCCATGCTAAGTTGCCCTTGGGTGTCCAAAATTGCCCGTAGTGTTGGGTGAGGTTACAGGGATAGGGTGGAGGTGTGGACTTGGTAGGGTGCGCTTTCCATGAGCTGGTGCAGACTCGATGGGCCAAATGGTCTCCTTCGGCACTGTAAATTCTATGATCTATGCCCAAGCCCGAATGTTGTCTCATTAGGGGCATAGACTACTTTGGTACAAGTTTGTGAATGGTACATACCATTACACCCCTGTTTTGAGCATACGATGAAGGTCAATGATGAAACATCTGTAAATAGTTGGGCATAGAACACTACCCTGAGGAACTCTGGAAATTATGTGCTGCGACAGATGACTGACCAACAACCATCACCATTTTGTCACTAGGTCGGGCTGCAAGTAGTTGAGTTCTAAGAAAGACAGACGATTGGAGAGGTTAGAGAGGCAAGATCAACAAGATTAGAGAGGTGACAACACAAGGATTTGTTGTGTTAACCCTACCCAACACCAACGACAATTTTGGACACTTAGGGCAATTTAGCATGGCCAATCCACCTACCCTGCACATCTTTGGACTGTGGGAGGAAACCGGAGCACCCGGAGGAAGCCCACGCACACACGGGGAGAACGTGCAGACTCCACAGACTGTGACCCAAGCCGGGAATCGAACCTGGGACCCTGGAGCTGTTAAGCAATTGTGCTAACCACAATGCTACCATAAAGAGACAATGCTATGTAAAGAGACAACACATAAACTGTAATATAGGGACCAGGAGTGGTCAGCTGTTAGCATGAACAGGATCAAGAGGTGGGTTATGGAAAATTATTATTATTAATGCCACAAGTAGGCTTACATTAACACCGCAAAAGTTACTGTGTAAATCCCCTCGTTGCCACACTCTGGCACCTGTTCAGGCACACGGAGGGAGAATTCAGAATGTTCAAATCACCCAACAGCACGTCTTTTGAGAGGAAACCAAAGCACCCAGAGGAAACCCATGCAGACAAGGGGAGAACGTGCTGACTCTGCACAGCCACCCAAGCTGGGAATCGAACCAGAGGCCCTGGTGCTGTGAAGCAACAGTGCTAACCACTGTGCTACTGTGCCACCCTAAAGAGCTCAGTGCGATGAGAAAAAGTGCCTGAATAGGGAAAGGGGAAAATTTGGTCTGATGGATGAGGGGGGAAAGAAAGCAGTGGCAAAAGCAGCTGTCCGGATGGCGTCGTTGATCAGAGATTAGAATGAACTACCAAATTTATTTGAAAATTGTACAATTGTTGGAAACTGTCCTATTTGTCTTGTGTATTCATTCTGGGTCATCAATATCAACTGCATCGGATCCCCTTCCTCCACATGCTCAGATCATCAGGATGACATACAGCAGAACAGAGAGCAAGTATAATTTCTACGTTACCTACATTTACTGCGAGACCGCAAAATAACTGATGATTGGTCAGATATTCACTACAGTTCTTAATTTATGCAGATTATGATTTTCAGTTACAAGCACTTGGCAATGAAGGGGGGGGGGGGCGAGGGGAGAAAGAGAGTGTACAGACCATAAAACCAATAAAGTCCTTGAAACTGCAAGAACAAATGTGGCAGCGAGAAGAAAATGTCAGTATTTCACCTGTTGGATCAGAACACTTCTATAAATCGCTTCAGTCTTTTGGCTAAGATTAAGTGTAGTAGCCTTTTGGCTCAGATCTGGTATGTCTCTCTTGTGGGGACCATGAATTGGATTCAAATTGAATCCGAATTGTCTTTTGGAGCAGGCAAGGAGCTGGATTAGGGATTCGCCCCTGACCATACTGAGCTGTGGCTTTGTAACTCAGAAAAAGTAATTTAAAAAAAGAACACTCTTCTATAGTTTAGGGCAGCTGAAAGAGGGATCGACTGTGGCATGGTTGAATGATGGTAAATCATTGGAGTTGTGTATGAGCTACAGCAGATGTACGAGGATGGCACAAGACAGATCGCCTGGTAGTAGACACAAGCAGTAGCAATTCAATGTCAACTTGGGTAATGACTGCTGCTGTTGCGGAGTATGAAAGATGGAGGCAAGGTTTTAAGTTGCATGTTTTCAGTGATCACTGCTGGAAAATGCAGCAATTATACTAACCTCCAGAGTCACAGTCCCTTGGATGTCCTAGATAGAGATCGATAGGTTACACAAGAGTTAAGGGATCATGGATCAATACTAGGTAAACAATCAAGATACAGATCAGTTCCATTTCAGTTCCCCCAGTTCAGGGGCAGCACTGTAGCCTTGTGGATAGCACAATTGCTTCACAGCTCCAGGGTCCCAGGTTCGATTCCGGCTTGGGTCACTGTCTGTGCGGAGTCTGCACGTTCTCCCCGTGTGTGCGTGGGTTTCCTCCGGGTGTTCCGGTTTCCTCCCACAGTCCAAAGATGTGCAGGTTAGGTGGATTGGCCATTCTAAATTGCCCTTAGTGTTGGGTGGGGTTACTGGGTTATGGGGATAGGGTGGAGGTGTTGACCTTGGGTAGGGTGCTCTTTCCAAGAGCTGGTGCAGACTCAATGGGCCGAATGGCCTCCTGCAATTCGGCCCCCTTCTGCACTGTAAATTCTATGATTTAGTGCACAATATCAATTTTGGAAAAGGGGCACCCGTCAGGTCTCTTAAGCAGGAATTTAATAAAGGGTTCAAGTATGAACCTGCTAGTGTGCAACTAACAGCTGACCAGCACAGCTGCAGCAGAAAGCATTTCATCAAGCACTGAAGAATAAGTAACCTTTTGTACCTTGACCAGTTAAGTCTTAACATTAGGCATCCATATATTTAGCAGACAGAAGCATTGACCTAGAATAGGCACATATACAGGCTTCAAGAGTGAAGTGAGGCTGAAATGGAGAATATGCAGAGACCATTACAAATTGGCCAATTAGCTTATGTCAGTTCATAATGCACAAGTGTTTAAGTAACAGAAAAATAACTGGGTGTGTCTGAACACAGCAAGGCATGCTGCCATTGCATTTCTCAAAACACCAGGGGGAGAAACATAACTTCCATCTGACCACAGGAGCCTAGGCAAATAAAAAAAAGGTTAAAGTAAACTTTTCAATATTAAGCCGGCAAGTAATCAATTCTGCTAGAATTTCAGCTAGTTCATTGCAGCTTAACATGGTTGAGATGGCAAAGTGTTTTCAGTACAAGTCTGATATTTCAATCTCCAGCTTTCCTGCTGGATGATTCTCACTACCAGTACCTCAAGCAAATAGGCAGGTTAGCGAAACAGCACACTTGCCCAAGATGTGCCCAGAATTCTGTCCAAAGTACCAGAAATCCCAGAGCTGATCTAGATATCCCCCACCCCAAACAACCAAAGGTCAGCAACAGCAATATTTTATTTTTCCTGCATTAAATTGGCACATCAATAGCTCAATTACACAATTTAAAACATCTCAGTTGGAATTGTTCTCAAGTATTATGGCTATAAAGCAAGACCCTGGCTTTTGCTGATAAAGCACCACTATCCAGAATTAGAGGAAAGCAGAAACACAAGGGCTGTAGGACTGGAGGAAGTCAGAGTGAGGGGCAAAGCCAATGAATTTGTTATCAAAGATGAGTTTATTTATTTTATTTTTATTTATTTTATTTATTTATTTTTAAAAAAAGGATCGCCAGACTGCAAGCCAAGATAAGTTAGCAAGCACAGGATTTGAGTACAGGCAAAGTACAGTTATTCAGCCCACGAGTTCCTTCTTGGGCAAAAGTGGTTTTATGTTTTACCGTGGATTTATTGTACTGTTACAATTTGCTGCACAAATTAAAACATAGCATAAGCATAGTTAGCTGATCATTAAACCAAGTCACATTTAAGTGATTGAAAGAACATGTGCATCTCAAAAGTCACGATCTGACCCAAATCTGTACTCTGCAGTTAGCACAGCGTCAGACCACAGCAAAAAGAAACAGCCACCTATCAGAACCACACTATCCTAAAACACTTCGCCTCATGAAATATTCTTGCAATTGCTGTTGCAATATATGCATTTCTCAACATTGCAACTCAGCACCATGACCACCATAAACTAGAACTCTCAGATCTACTAGTTAGTACACTACAGCTCAGACTGGTTAGCCACACTTGTACAAATTCTTACTGCATCAGATGTTCAGAGGTTCAGAGGTTGAGGGAACAATAGCATGGTGGCACTAAATGCCAGAGCATCCTGTGAATCATTTTAAAAAGATCATATAGCTCAGAATTAAATTCTCCTGTGAAACACCTTCACTACATTGAAGAAAGGTGATACACAGATCACTTGGTGACTGAAGCATATTTTGCTTCTATTCTAGTCCTTCACAAGTGTTAATTTAAACTGAATTTAAAAGCAACTTAAACTAGTTACTCAAGTGTTAGAAAGCCAATTAGTATCAGGTTGTGTGTAGCTCAGTGATTCTACAGTTAGGGGTCAGAGTTTCAGAAGTGCTGCATTCAGACCAGCAAGCAAAGGCTTTGCTGGCTTGTGCATGCAGTCTTGGACTACATGGCTGACACAATGTGATCTCAGTGGAGTGAGCCATCTCAGAATCCATCAAACCAGAACAAATGCAAATCATCCTCAATCTCAATGGACTTGACGGCCTAAGACATGGTTCACTGATGACTGGAAATGATCACTGCCTCATTTCAGATATGCAGGCCAGTCAGCAGCAATAACTAGCACCAAAAAGTACCAGCAGACAAAGAGCAATGGTAAAGACCAGGGGGCAGCACAAGGGGAAGCACAAGGGCAATGCAAATAACAATGATCTCTGTACAATAACAATTCACTAACAATAATAAAGGGTTTTAAACAAGCCACAAAACTTGTAGAATGAGTTTTTGTCAGGTCAGTGGGATGTAAATTTTAACTGTTGTGGGTCTCCTGCAACCATCAAGAAAAGGATTGGGACAGATCCCAAGCTGGCTGCCAGGACGACTTTTTTTAAAAAGTCAACTTTTTAAAAAAAGGGTATGCTGATGTGTACAAAATTTATTGCTGCCGAGGTCAGTGGCCTACACTGAAAGCCAACATCCTGAGAACTGCTGAGAAGACACGTTGCTGGAACATTCATCTTGCACTCATCAGGAGGAAAACACAAGAATGACAAATTTCTTAACAATCGCAATAATTTACAAAAAGAAAAGGGTGCTGATCGGTCAGCAACATTAGGCAAGGCATTGCTAGCCAAGAAGAACACAACAGGGAACTATCAACCCAGCCCCCTGGGTAATTCAACCAAGACAGATCATAAAAATGTATGCAAGCATAAACAAGCTGTCACAAGCTCAACAGATTCTTAAAACAGGATTATTAAGCAATCGCTGCTAGATGCGACTGTGATTGGACAGCACGAATCAAAGTATAAATGAAAAGAACTTTTAATGCCCAACTAGTGGGAACATGTGAAAATTTAGTGCAAGAACAGCTACACACTTTACAGCACCTGGTCTGTCAGACAAATTGAGCATGTGGATTCCCAAAGTTGAAAATCAACAATTTGACTTAGTCCATGTTAAACTCAGCATTAAATGGTTTCCATGGACCATTACTTGGAAATCACATAAGACAATTAAAAGCAGGGTTCAAACTGGCCACATTGAAGTAATCTGACTATTTCATAATCTCATCTGTTGTTAAGTTTAAAAAGTTTCCAGGCAAAGCAGTAATACTACCAGCGGTGTGAGTGAATGCAATCACCTGCATTGAACACAACAGATATGGCCCATGGACATCAGAAGCTTCCCAGCAGTGTAATGCAGCAGCATGAACAGAAAAATAGCATATGATGGATGGCTGCAAAAACAGATCTAGTCAGCTCTTGCTCTGCCTGTAGGATAAGGAAAACTGGGGACCAAGAATACTTTGAGCAGTTCATCCTAATTTATTGGGACATGTAAAACTGCAAATAATATATCAATCCTTTGGTCCTGAATGTGGACTCTACAGACACAATATAATTATAATGACCAGCTGGTGAGAAAAGAGCTTGTATGAATGGTTATTGTTGCCTTTCCCGTTCTGGACCATGAGCAAAACCACTAAATTTTGATACCATTTCAGAATTTTACATTGTTGAATGTGTACAATAGCATTTAATAAATTTGTTCAGCTAAAATCAAATTCCCAGAAATCCCATGTTTGCATGGGTATTTACAGGTAGTCATCATTATGACTGCCATATCCTCGTCAAGAGTTGTCCAAGTTTTACATTTGTGAAAAGTGACACTGGTTAGTGTTTTTCAAAAAACAGCAGGCACAGCATGCACATGCCAGCAATTGACAAGCAGACATAGGCAGGAACTGGGACTAAAACAATACAGGATGGTGTATTTCAAAATACTAATTTGGT
Source organism: Scyliorhinus torazame (assembly GCF_047496885.1). Lineage (NCBI taxonomy): Eukaryota > Metazoa > Chordata > Chondrichthyes > Carcharhiniformes > Scyliorhinidae > Scyliorhinus > Scyliorhinus torazame. The sequence continues at coordinate 46,528,224 of NC_092722.1, forward strand.
AAAAATTTTACTGATCTTTCAAGTAACACATTTACCACATAGGTTACAGGGGAGGTTACAGGAGGCAACCCATAACCATACTGTTCCTGGTATGGAATTACAGCTTCAACATTGTTACCATTGAATAGCTGCCTTTCTCCATGTTAACTCTGTTACTTCCTGATCTTCATTGAGCAATGACAAGAATCAAAATGTTTTGCTAATTATGACCATTCTCTGCACAAAACTGATGTAAATGGGTCTCGGGTCTCACTCCTCAAGAAAAACCTTGGGATCAGCGGGACATAAAGTGTTTGAGGTAGTAAACTGGAGTTCATTTCCCATATCTAATTTTACATATCTATAGCAGTGAATGGGGTTGACACTATTCAAATACTGGATTCCAAATTTCTGCCAAGTTCAGCCAAAAGCAAAATAGCACTTTGTTTAGTCCAAAATCATAGTTATGATAGTTAGCTAGGTGTCTCATCAATACTTCCTCAGTAAATAGTTAAACGCTCAAGATAAACAACTTGATCAGAGGACTCTGGTTTGGCCACCAATCTTGAGTAAGCATCATTTAACTGGCTTTAATGCCCTGCTAGTCGGAAAAGGCAATCGCTCCATCCCAATCTCGAATGTACAGGAAATGCTTGTGATCAAGCTTATGCAAGGACAAAACTAAGTGATGATTCCTTTCCCAAAGCATTGAGGACCCATGGAACACAAGACCACAGACACAGGAGCAGAATTAGGCCATTTAGCCCATGAGCCTGCTCCTCCATCATCCTAGCATGGGTGCTATATTTCTCACCTTCATTCACCTGCCTTCTCCCCATTAATCAATAACCTATCTCATGTTTGATTTGCTATTCATTCAAGCAAGACCTGAATGAGACAGATCACATCATACAATCGGAAGGCATCATGATAACAAAGTGAAGCAATGGCTCATTTTGATCACCCAAAAGGCAGAGGAATTTCAGTTCTCCCTCTTAAACTCACCTAAAACTCCCAAGAGGTCATGGCTTCCAGTTGGTGGAGAATCCAACCACTGTGCGTCAGCAAATGTGGCAACGGATAGATAAACCAGGTGGGGCATTCAAGCTCATTTCTGTATGTTGAGAGAATCAATTGACGAAAAGTGGCAAAATCTTAATGAGATTACAAACAAGGAGGCCGATTCCCACTACATGCCAGCTTCAAATTGGTCATTAACTGTGGATCCCCATTTAGCAGTTACAGAATCTACCTGTGAAGATCAGAGAAATCCACAAATAGGAAACCTATACAAGGTATTTGCAAGACACATTTGAAATTCGCACAAGTGAAGGAAACAACTAATCCTGGGTGTAATGACCCACAATTTTGAACCAGAGGCAGCCACTCCAGCATGACCCACTGCAGTTCCTGCTCAACAGACAACCTCGCCTTGAAGACCCAAAGAACCCATTCATGGGGTGGCACGGTTGCAGTGGTTTCACAGCTCCAGGTTCAATTCCCAGCTTGGGTCTACGCAGAGTCTGCAAGTTCTCCATGTCCGTGTGAGTTTTCTCTGGATGCTCCGGTTTCCTCCCACAGTTTAAAGATGTGCAGGTTAGGTGGATTGGCCATGCTAAATTGCCCTAGTTAGGTTATTGGGATAAATTGCCCTTAGGTTAGGTGGGGTTACGAGGTTGGGGCATTGTGCTCTTTCCAAAAGCCAGTGCAGACTTGATGGGCCTCCTTCTGCACTGTAGATTCTATGAAGACCCAAAGGACCCATCCACAAAGAATTTGGATCAAGACATAATTTTGCAGGAGCAAAGCACACACATCATCCTACAGCATATGCACAACGCCTCTGGGAAAGATCACAGGTCACTGTGACCATATTCACAGCAGGCCAAATCTAATCAGAATAGGAAATTGAACAAAGGACTAGATAAAAATCAATTCTGTTTTACTGCGTGGGCCTCAGCTGACCAATGACATACGTACCTCAAGCACCAGTGGAGAAATAATAGTATTAGCAAAGTTACAAAAATTACAGAACACCATGCCAATTTAAAGATTAAATTGTTAGGTTTTTCAGCTGTAAAAGTCTTGTCAGTCATGCAACAAATGATACATCATTTAGAATAGCACATATGAAAACTGCAAATAGTCACAGAAGCATTTAATTTGAGGTAGGCAAAGTCCCATTAGCAGAGGGATCGGTGCAAAATTCACCAATGGTACCCTGTGCTAAAGGCTCAAGAAACTGCAGATGCTTAAAATGCACAAGACGACAAGATGTCCAGCCCAGAATAGCAGCAGACAAAATATAGGTCAGCAACTGTACAGGTTGAAACAAGATGATATGTACAGCAAACCCCATCTGAAAAAGAATTTGTAAAATCAAGCTGCTGTAAAATTAATTTAATTTTGAAAGATGCTCAGCAAAATTTAAAAATATTTAAATTGAAAGATGCTCAACCATCGACAAGTTCCTGTTCACAATTCTCACATTGGAATTGGAACAGAGGCAACACCAACCTGCCTTTTTTCATAGTCAGCAAAAGCATTGTGGACTAGCTCAGCTTGTTATTTCTGCTTCACAAAGGCAGATAAAACAATTTGTTATTTTCCATTCACCAAGCGAATTAGCGGTGCAGTTGCTTATCCCTGGCATCATTCTTGTGAATTATCTTTACTCTTCAATGCCTTCACATCCCTCAAGTATGGTCCCAAGAACTGGGCAGAGTCGTCCAGGTGAGGTTTAACTAGTGTCTTATACAAACTCAACATGACCTCCTTGTTCACACTCAATGCATGTATTAATAAAACTTAGGGTGCTAAATGCTTTAACTGCTCTCTCAACATGCCCGTCACCTACAATGATTTGTACACTAGGTTCCCGTGTTCCTGCACCTTCAGAGTTTGCCCCTTAAAATACTGTCTTTCCATATTCGTCCTGCTGAAATGAATGACCTCACTTCTCTGCATTGAATGAGCATCATCACTTGTCTGGCCAATCCATCAATGTCTGTCCTTTTGAAGTTCAATTGAAATCATGCCCTGTACATAGTCTAGGTTACCAGGAACAGCTCCCATCAGTGACCCCTGGAAAACACTACTTTCACTGTGCGTTTCACCGTTTCCTTTCACTCAGCCAATTTCTTAGCCAAGTGTCTACTTTCCCTTTCATTCCACAAGCTAGAATTTTGTTCACATGCCTATTATGTGGCACTGCATCAAATGCCTTGTTGAAAAATCCATGTACATCACCAAGAGTGTTCCCCTGGTCAACCTCCTCAAACTACCATCTGTCTTGCATCCCCATTCTACCAACAGGGGAGATTCCAGCCTATTAACCTTCACATTGCATCAAATCTCAATCATTGAAAAATCTTAATATGGAAGCAGAACTTTAGCTCCCATTTGAGAGTTTAAACATTTAACCCGATTCTGCCCATTATTCAGGATCAGTTCCTTGTACTGTATTAGAAACTAGAAATATTACATCATTACTTTCCAATAAAAATGGGCTAGAACACAAACTGCAAACTTGAAAGTAGGCAAAGACGCTGCACTGGCCCTGCTGACAATGACAAGTTAAATGTGATTGAAGAAATAAAGATGCAACTTCAGAACCAGATACCAAAAACCACAGCTACAAAGCAAATTTCCTCACAGGAAGCGAGACTTGAAATACAAAGGCAAGATTTAATTTATGCTTTCACAATTAGAGAGGCAGCATCATACAATGAAAAATACAGCACAGGAACAGGCCCTTCGGCCCTCCCAGCCTGCGCCAATCCAGATCCTTCATCTAAACCGGTCTTCTATTTTCCAAGGATCTACTTCCCTCTGTTCCCCACCCGTTCATATATCTGTCTAGATGAATCTTAATGATGCTATCATGCCTGCCTCTACCACCTCTGCTGGCAAAGCGTTCCAGGCACCCACCACCCTCTGCGTAAAAAACTTTCCACGCACATCTCCCTTAAAAAACTTTCCCCCTCACCCCCTTGAAATCATGACCCCTTGTAATTGACACCCCAACTCTTGGAAAAAGCTTGTTGCTATCCACCCTGTCCATACCTCTCCAATTTTGTAGACCTCAATCAGGTCCCCCCTCAACCTTTCCAATGAAAACAACCCTAATCTACTCAACCTTTCTTCATAGCTAGCACCCTCCATACCAGGCAACATCCTGGTGAACCTCCTCTGCACCCTCTCTAAAGCATCCACATCCTTCTGGTAATGTGGCGGCCAGAACTGCACAGTATTCCAAATGTCTCTTCTTCTCAGGCTGTGCAATTACCATCTCCCTTTCAAATAGGGGATTAATTCTCAATTTTAGCAAGTTGGCCCAGAAGCAAGTTTTATGCACCAAGATCTTTCTTTCAGAGTCCCTACCCTCTGAAAAAGGGACATTTGGTCAAAGACCGGTACAATCTTTTATCTACACAAACCAAATTATAAATCTTTTTCACAACTAAAAGTGAATCAATAAATATTCCCACAGACGGAAATATGCAGGGCAATTTGAAGGGGTTTGGGGCTGTCAATAGGTCAGACAACGAGGCAATATTAACAATATTCAGAATGGTGTAGCGTGCACAATGACCATTGAAGGTTAAGCAATAGACAGTTTCTCAAAGATGCTCTTCACATTTGTCAACTCATTGAAGGCAATATTTGGTATGCAATTGTCACCAATTCTTGCATTTTGTTTGAATTATTAATTCAATTCATGGTAGGTGGGCATCACTAGCTGTGCCATCATTGGTCATGCAACCCAATTGCTCTTGGAACTTGCTAGGTCATTCTAGATAGCATTTAAGAATCAACAGCTGTAGGTTAGGATTCACATGTAGGCAAACCAGACAAGGATGGCAGATTTCCTTCCCTAAAAAGGACATTTAAAAACCCTTGGTTCCCAAATGACCAGCGTACCATAAAACCACTGAACTGTTAATTCCATGATTCTTATTGCATTCAGATTTCATCGTGATGTTTGAATCCATGTCCCCAGAGCTTAGGACCATGGCAATTAGGAGCAGAAGTAGGCAATTCAGCCCTTCGAGCCTGCTATGCCATTCAATCAGATGTTGGCTGATCTCTTCCTGGTCTCAATAATTAGTGTCACAAGTAGGGTTACATTAACACTGCAATGAAGTTTGTGAAAATCCCATAGTCACCACACTGCAGCACCTGTTCGGATATACTGAGGGAGAATTCAGAAATGTCCAAATCACCTAACAAGCAAGTCTTTCAGGACTTGTGGTAGGAAACCCACACAGACACAAGTAGAATGTGCCGACTCCACACAGACAATGGCCCAAGCCGGGAATCAAACCCAAGTCCCTGGTGCTGTGAAACAACAGTGCCACCCTACCCAGTCCCCATATCCCTTTAACCCGTTTTTGTATCAGAAAGGTATCAATCGCCTTCTTGAAACCATTTTAATGACTCAAGATTCCACCACACTACAGGGAGAGCTAGTTCCACCCTCTGCAAGTAGTTCCTCCTCATTTCAGTTCTAAACCCATATCTGTGACCTCTTGTTCTAGACTGCCCGACAAGGGGGGGTTATTAGTCTAGTGACAATACCACTACACCACCATCATCTTGCTAGTTAAGCTTTGAAAGGACAAATTTCTCCCAACCCTGCCAAGGACACCCAGGACATGCAAATAAAATTGAACTCACAAAAGTAAAATACAGCAGAAACCTGGAGAAAAATGCTGATAACACTCAGCAAATCAGGCAGCAACCAGCGAGAGGAGTTAATGCTGCAGGTCAATGACCTGATCAGATAGTCAATTAATCTAAAACTCATTGCTTTCACCCAGTACTATTGCTGCCTGACCTGCTGACTATTTCCAGCCTTTTCTGTTCCCATTTGAAACAACACAGATTTAAACTAATCACAACAGCACTGATGTAAACTAATCACAATGCTATAGAATACCAATCACAGCATAACAAAACACTAAACAGCATAAAATTAAACCCAGCCTTTTTAAAGAGATTTACTGGATTGCACCAGATTAGCCAGCTTCCGGTCACTGCAACTCATCAACCATTTTTTTTTTTTTTTTTAAAAAGCAACACCTACCAGACACTTCATTTTATAACACAACTATATCAGGCCTATGAACAGAATTCAAACCCCCAGAAGCAATATCTATAGTCAAAGATAGGAATGAAGTATAGTAAGAATTGACAGATAATTTTTCTTAGCATGATTTCACAACCTCAAGGGTGATTCACTTCTGAATCGTAAGAGGAATCCTGCAAGTTACAGCTTCGCAGTGACATTGAGGACACCAGCTGCTCAAAATACTGTACATTTCTGCAGCAGAGGGGCTGCACCCATCTCATGAGCATCACAGATTCACATTTTGACCAAGCAGGTCCCATCATGGACAGCAATGATTAGAACACCCGCCCAGATGCAACCAGTCTATGCAGAACATTGGTCTTGTGGCCCAGTATACCCTCCTGTCATCAGCAGCAATGCAGTTTCTCTGCAGTCTTCACTGCAGTGAAATGCTCAAAACAGCTGACAGAACATTTTTTCTGTACCTTCACCAAACAAACCATCTCACTCAAGAGATCCAAGCCCTCCCAAGATTTGAGACTGCAACCAAAGTTTCGTTTGAACATGACATTCACGAGGGAAAAAAACTGCTAGTTTATCTGCAGGTTCTCTCTCCCCCCCCCCCCCTCTCTCTCCGCACACATTGATCTCATTCCAACCCACCCACCCCCCCCCCCCCAATATTGATTTCATTCCCCAAAAAATACAAGTCTGAAAAAGAGAAAATAAGCATCATTTGGATATCACACCCTCCTAACTTCCTCTTTGGTGTCACTGGGTAGCCTTAGGAAAGGAAACCCAATTCAGAGCTGAGAATTTATTTTTAAAGTGAAGTATTTCCAATCCCTCTAAAGGCAGGGATGCTGTTAAATGTCAGGTCGTTGCTGGAATTCAGAGCAAGGAAACCGCCTACAAACTGCGGCATTTGGTGGGATCAGAATAAATGCAGCAAAATCCCCTCCCTCCCCGAGGCTGCATCCTCCCCGGCCCCGTGCGGGGGGGGGGGGGGGGGGGAGGCACCGCCCCACCCCGGCCTCCCCGAGCGAACAACCCCCTCCATGCTGGGAAGGCGCTGCACCAACACCGGCTAACGGATCGCGCCACTCCCGCGCGCCGACAGCCGGTCTCCCCTGGAGAGGAAGGGAGGGGAAACAAGGCCTCAGGCGCCGGATTAAACCCGCTTCCCTTTCCCCAGCCCCGCTCCCAACGCCAGGCCCCGGGCCTGGTGTTTCACACACCAACCCTCCTCCCCCCAAGGCAGCTTCCCTCCGAGAAACCGGAGGGGGATATATCGCTCAGCCCGGCGCCGCCCGTTCACTCACCGCCTCCCCCGACAGGCGCCGTCTCCACCGGGCGTTGGCAACTGCACGGGGTTTCCTGCTCCGCTTTCAACCGCGGCAGGGGCATGGCGTCATCGCGCCGACCCCGCCCCCAGCGTCAGCATCAGGAAATGGAGTGGCTCAGAGTGAGAGTGAGGGAGTGAGGCATCAGGGAGGGAGTGAGGGAGGCAGCAGAGAATGAGTGAGGGATCAGAGTGATCAGGGAGTGAATGAGGGACAGAGAGTGAGTGAGGCATCAGGGAGGGAGAGAGGTATCAGGGAGTGAGTGAGAGAACACAGAGAGAGTGAGGGATCAAAGTGAGTGAGTGATCAGGGAGTGAGTGAGGATCAGAGTGAGGGATCAGAGAGTGAGTGAGGGATCAGGGAGTGAGTGAGTGAGGGATCAGAGAGTGAGTGAGGCATCAGGGACCGAGAGAGAGCACAGAGAGAATGAGGGATCAGAGTGAGTGAGTGATCAGGGAGCGAGTGAGGGAGCAGAGAGTGAGTGAGGGATAAGAGTGGACCAGAGTAAGAATGAGGGATCAGAGAGTGAGTGAGAGGTCAGAGTGAGTGAGTGATCAGGGAGGGACTGAGGGAAAGAGAGTGAGTGAGGGATCAGAGTGGACCAGAGTATGAGTGAGGGATCAGAGAGTGAGGGGATCAGAGTGAGTGAGTGAGTGATCAGGGAGTGAGTGAGGGAGCAGAGAGAGAGTGAGGGATCAGAGTGAGTGAGGGATCAGGGAGTGAGTGAGGGAGCAGAGAGCATGAGGAATCAGAGTGGACCATAGCAAGAGTGAGGGATCAAAGAGTGAATGAGTGATCAGGAAGTGAGTGAGGGATCAGGGAGTGAGTGAGGGAATAGAGAGTGAGTAAAGATCAGAGTGGACCAGAGTAAGAGTGAGGGATCAGAGAATGAGTGAGGGACCATGATGGATCAGGGAGAGAGTGAGGGACCAGAGAATGAGTGAGGGATCAGAGTGTTCAGAGAGTGAATTAGGGAAATGAGTGCATTAGAGATTGTGAAAGTGAATCAGGAGAGGGGATCGGGATCAGAGAGTGAGTTCGGGATTAGAGATTAGGAAAGTGGATCTGGAGAGTGGACCAAAGATCAGGGAATGGATCAGGGATCAGAGTGGATCTGGGACCTGAGTGGATCAGAGATCAGAGAATGAATCAGAGGTCAGAGTGGATCAGAGATCAGGAAAGTGGATTAGAAATCAGGAGAATGGATCAGAGATCGTGGAATGGGTAGTGTAGCCACCTGGGTTGGCGATTTCCCGACTTAAAATGGGGATCCGCAAAGAATGCAGGGAAATTCAGTCAAGCCAGGAAAAACTAGCAGGTGCAAAGTTTCCTGTGTATTAGAACTTGCAGAAACCCAGACAGCACTGAAACTAGCAACCATCCGCATATTAATGAGCGATCCCCAGGAACAATTGAAACATTTAAGGTAAATAAGGCCAAGCCAGACTCCTCGGCGCCAGCAGGAGCCAAGACAAAGGAAGGCCAACAGACACTCAGGAACCGCCCAGCGATCAGGGAACGGCTCCAGTATTGAAGAAATCGATCCCAGTGATCGGAACCTAGTCCAATCACTTGGAACCAGATACGGGGTCCGCCCCGAACGGCGCAAAGCCCCTGGGGACTATAAAGTAGAGTCCCCAAGATCAATTTGTTCTTCTTGGCAGGGTCACTCAGCAGCTCGAAACAACCCTTGACAGTGACCTGCCTAGCCGCTGCATCAACCAAGTAAGTCTCCAGTCAACGCACGCTACGAGATAGGCGCTCCTAGCTACCAGTCCATACCAGCTTTGAATCCTGCAGACTCAGAATCGCACAAAAGGCCATTTGTTCCCCTGACCTGGTGGGCCAGTTCCGAAGCTAAGTATAGGCCTTTTAGTGATAGAGATAGTCTAGTAAGTAGAGTTTATGCATGAGTAGTGATTAACTGTGTATAATAAACGTTTTTTGATTTGAAACTTACTAACTGGTGTATTGAGTTATTGATCAGCACTTGAACTTGAACCTCGTGACGGTATCATAAAGATACCTGGCGACTCTAGAGCAAAGGTTATAGAAACAGAGCAAATTAAGTAAAGACACAACGAGCAACCTTTAAGAGCCAACCAAAAGTTAGCAACATTTACTGGCAACTCCGCTGGGACCTGACTTAGAAGTGGCCTAACAACTCCGGGAGAACCCAAAATTTGTATTATAATCCAATTGGGAACAGAAAAACCACAAGTGTTCAAGCAGTTCTGATCAATCTTCATAATTCGGAAGCGTGTTAATGCATGCGTAACTAACAGGGCTATAAGGTAAAACTGATATATTTTTGTTGTGAAAACTGTCGGGAGTTTGTATTCCGGAAAATAGTGAACGCCGTACCCGTGTTTACAGCACCGCCTTAGTACCCCTCGTTCCAAATTTTAAAAGAGAGCATTCAGATAGGAAAAATGGCAATGAAGGCAATGGAACGCCTTATGAACTCCCAGGAATTCGAGGTCGCAGCGACCAGCAATAGAGTAGGACAGTGTCCCGTTTGGGAAGAAGAGATCAGAAAATATCTCAAAGGGAAAGGATGGCTCCTTTGGAGTGAATTCTGTGATAATGCGTAAACTGGACCCGGGAGTATAGAACATACTTGGTGGGAGAAACTGTCAGAGATCCATAAGAAAAACTTGGGAAAAGCTCGCAAGCCGATGGCAATCGTGTCCTGTCTGGCACAATTGCGAGGCACAGAGGAGGTCGTTCAGATGCTCCGCAAAGAGATAGAAGAGAGACATCGATTGAGCAAGGTCGATGTTAGTGAGATCGAGAGAGAGAATATAGCCATTGCAAAGGCAGTGCAGCGATCTAAAAGCAGCGTTAAGAGCACTTCATGCTGCTACCACGGAGCACAGACAAAGCTCAGTGGATCATGCAAAATGCCGGAAGCAGATTGCGGAACTGCAGTCTTTGCTTTCGGTGCAAAATGGGTTTCAAAGCACCTTTGGATCCCAATTAGATGAAGAAGATGGCCCTGATTGGCAAGAACTAAACAAAACCGCGCAGAGATATGTACAGGGAACATGTTCGCAAGGAAAGCCCCAAAGGAGAAAAGCACCCCAACCCTCCGCAGAGCAGACAGATCAGGCACCCATGAATCCCGTAACTACCCACCGCACAGTCACATCGGAAGGAGACGCGGAATTCCTTTACACCACCCCCTTAACCGTGACCCAATTATGGGGCGCGTGCGAAAAGATCACACCGTTCCCCCCCACCTCAGACCCCCACCACTTCTTTGTTAGAGTGAAGCAGCAGGCGACCATGTACGGCCTGGATGAGCGTGAGCAAGTGAAGCTCACAGTTTTAAGCTTAGACCCTTCGGTTGTAGCAGCCCTTCCCGACCCACAGAATGTAGGAGGAGGCACCCTTGCAGAGATGCACACGGCGATCCTAGAGGCGATCGGTTATAACAGATGTGACCCAGTAGAAGGCCTGAATAAGTGCAGGCAGAAGAAAACAGAACACCCCACAGCAGTTGCTGGACGCCTGTGGATCCATTTTACAGCCGTTTTTGGAAACGTAGACCGCGCCCATTTGTCCACAGGCAACATATCTCTATCACTAAAAGGCCTATACTTAGCTTCGGAACTGGCCCACCAGGTCAGGGGAACAAATGGCCCTTTGTTCGATTCTGAGTCTGCAGGATTCAAAGCTGGTATGGACTGGTAGCTAGGAGCGCCTATCTCGTAGCGTGCGTTCACTGGAGACTTACTTGGTTGATGCAGCGGCTAGGCAGGTCACTGTCAAGGGTTCTTTCGAGCTGCTGAGTGGCCCTGCCAAGAAGAACAAATTGAACTTGGGGACTCTACTTTATAGTCCCCAGGGGCTTCGCGCCATTTGAGGTGGACCCCGTATCTGGTTCCAAGTGATTGGACTAGGTTCCGATCATTTGGATCAATTTCTCCAATACTGGAGCTGTTCCTTGATCGCTGGGCGGTTCCTGAGTGTCCGTTGGCCTTCCTTTGTCTTGGCTCCTGCTGGCGCCGAGGAGTCTGGCTTGGCCTTATTCACCTTAAATGTTTCAATTGTTCCCGGGGATCGCTCATTAATATGCGGATGGTTGCTAGTTTCAGTGCTGTCTGGGTTTCTACAAGTTCTAATACACAGGAAACTTTGCACCTGCTAGTTTTTCCTGGCTTGACTGAATTTCCCTGCATTCTTTGCGGATCTACATTTTAAGTCGGGAAGTGGCCAACCCAGGTGGCTACATAAGGGGTCAGAGTGGATCAGGCATCAGTAGAGTAGATCGGGGGGGGGGAATGGATCAGGGATCAAGAAAGTGGATCAGAGCTCAGGAGAGTGGATCAAGGATTGGGAGAGTGGATCTGAGATCAATAGGTTGTCTCAGGGAGAGCATCAGAGATCAATGAGTAGATCAGGGATCAGGAGAGTGTATCAGATATCAGGGAATGCCCAGGGACCAGAGTGGGTCAGGGAACAGGTGAGTGGATCCAAGATCAGGTGAGTGGATCAGAGGTCAGATGAGTGGATTGGGAATCAGGAGAGTGGATCAGAGAGAGGATCGTAGATCAGAGAATGGATCAGAGATCAAGGAGTGGATAAGAGTAGACCAGAGTTTTAAGAGAGTGGAACAGGGATCAAGAGAGAGGATCAAGGATCAGCAGCATGTAGCAGATATCAGTAGAATGTATCGGATCAGGAGAGTGGATCTGATTAGAAATACTATCACTTCAATGTGAGGGGGGATATAATGAGGGGAAAGCATCCAGTGGAGATCACATGGGTGGAACTTTTATGGATCTAAATCTATAATGGATGTTGTGTATCGACCCCCTGGTACCAGCTCTGAGGTGCTAGATTGTATAAAGGTAGAAATTAGGCAAGTTTTAGCAAAGGCAGAGTAATATTAATGGGGGATTTTAACTTACACAAAGATTGGGAGAGGCAAACAAGCATCTGTTGGAAAGGTCATGAGTTCCTGGAATGTGTCCTGGATAATTCCTGCAGCAATATGTTCTAGATGCAACAACGGGCAGGCAGTATTAGATTTAATTAAGAGTAATGAGCCCAATTTAATTAGTAGCCTAACTTGCGTGAACATTTATCATGATGTGGAGATGCCGGCGTTGGGCAGGGGTGAGCACAATAAGAAGTCTTACAACACCAGCTTAAAGTCCATAAGGTTTGTTTCAAATCACTAGCTTTCGGAGCACTGCTCCTGAGGAAGGAGCAGTGCTCCGAAAGCTAGTGATTTGAAACAAACCTGTTGGACTTTAACCTGGTGCTGCAAGAACATTTATCAAATAGTGATCACAACATTGAATTCAGTATAGCGCTTGAAAGTGAAAAGCATCAAGGAGGAGCTGGAGCGAGTGGGGTGGGTCAAGACGGGGGTATGCCGCTGTGGGGAATGGGCCGGGTGTGGGGTGCGGGCGCGTGGCTGGCCGAGGAGGGGTCATGGCTAGTCGGCGGGGGAGGGGGGTGGGTAGCCCCCTAATCCGGCTGATAACCTGGAATGTAAGGGGACTGAATGGGCCGGTTAAGCGGGCCCGCGTGTTCGCGCACCTGAAGGGACTCAAGGCGGATGTGGCCTTCAGGAGACACACCTGAAGGTGGCAGACCAGGTAAGACTGAGGAAAGGGTGGGTAGGTCAGGTGTTTCACTCGGGGCTAGATGCCAAAAATCAAGGGGTGGCGATCTTGGTGGGAAAGAAGGTGTTATTCGAGGCGTCGAGCATTGTGGCAGATAATGGCGGTAGGTACATAATGGTAAGTGGTAAGTTGCAGGGAGAGAGGGTGGTACTGGTCAATGTGTATGCTCCGAACTGGGACTATGCGGGTTTTATGCGGCGTATGTTGGGTCGGATCCCAGACTTGGAAGTGGGGGGCCTGATAATGGGGGGAGACTTTATCACGGTGTTGGATCCTGCACTGGATCGCTCCAGGTCCAGGACGGGTAGGAAGCCGGCGGCGGCTAGAGTGTTGAGGGGATTTATGGACCAAATGGGAGGGGTGGACCCTTGGAGATTTGCAAGGCCGGGGGCTAGGGAATTTTCATTCTTCTCACATGTCCATAAGGCTTATTCTCGAATCGACTTTTTCATTTTGAGTAGGGCGCTGATAGCGAGAGTAGAGGATACCGAGTATTCAGCAATAGCCATTTCGGACCACGCCCCGCATTGGGTGGACTTGGAGATGGGGGAGGAGAGGGACCAGCGCCCGCTGTGGTGCTTGGAGGTGGGGCTGTTGGCGGACGAGGAGGTGAGCGAGCGGGTCCGAGGAAGTATAGAGAGGTACTTGGAGACCAACTACAATGGGGAGGTCCGAGTGGGGATGGTATGGGAGGCACTGAAGGCGGTGGTGAGGGGAGAGCTGATCTCCATCAGGGCCCACAAGGAGCGGGGGGGGGAGGGAGAGGCTGGTGGGGGAGATGGTGAGGGTAGACAGGAGGTATGCAGAAGAACCTGAGGAAGGATTGTTGAGGAAGAGGCGCAGCCTCCAGGCCGAATCCGACCTGGTGACCACCAGGAAGGCGGAGGTGCAGTGGAGGAAGGCCCAGGGGCGGTCTACGTGTATGGGGAAAAGGCAAGCCGGATGCTGGCGCATCAGCTTCGGAAGGGGGACGCAGCTAGGGAGATCGGGGGAGTTAAGGACAGGGGAGGGAGCGTGGTGCGGAGTGGGGTTGGCATCAATGGGGTCTTCAGGGACTTTTACGAGGAATTGTGCCCATCCGAGCCCCCACGGGAGGAGGGAGGGATGGGCCGTTTCCTGGACCAATTGAGGTTCCCAAAGTTGGAAGAGGGACTGGTGGCGGGATTGGGGCCCCCGATTGGGCTGGAGGAGCTGATCAAAGGGATAGGAAGCATGCAGGCGGGGAAGGCACCGGGGCCGGACGGTTTCCCGGTCGAGTTCTATAAAAAATATATGGACCTGTTGGGCCCGCTGTTAGTTAGGACCTTTAATGAGGCAAGGGAGGGGGGTGCTTTACCCCCGACGATGTCCCGGGCACTGATCTCCTTGATCCTGAAGCGGGACAAGGATCCCCTGCAATGTGGGTCTTACAGACCGATTTCCTTGCTAAATGTAGATGCCAAGGTGCTGGCGAAGGTCTTAGCCACGAGGATTGAGGATTGTGCGCCGCAGATCATCCATGAAGACCAGACGGGGTTTGTGAAGGGGAGACAGTTGAATGCGAATGTGCGGAGGCTTTTGAACGTTATCATGATGCCGGCGAGGGAGGGGGAGGCGGAGATAGTGGTGGCGATGGACGCTGAGAAAGCCTTCGATAGGGTAGAGTGGGGGTACCTGTGGGAGGTGCTGAAGAGGTTCGGGTTTGGGGAGGGGTTTGTCAGGTGGGTTAGGCTGTTGTACGAGGTCCCGATGGCGAGTGTGGCCACTAATAGGAGGAGGTCCGAGTACTTTCGGTTGCACCGAGGGACGAGACAGGGGTGTCCCCTGTCCCCCCTGCTCTTCGCACTGGCAATTGAACACCTGGCTAAGGCACTGAGAGAGTCGAGGAACTGGGGGGGGTTGGTGTGGGGTGGGGAGGAGCATAGGGTGTTGCTTTATGCGGACGACCTGCTGCTGTATGTGGCGGACCCGGTGGGAGGAATGCCAGAGGATGCTTAGGGAATTCGGGGACTTTTCAGGGTACAAGCTCAATATGGGGAAGAGCGAGCTGTTCGTAGTTCAGCTAGGGGACCAGGAGAGGGGGATTGGCGAGCTCCCACTAAAAAGGGCGGAGAGGAGTTTCAGATATTTGGGGGTCCAGGTGGCCAGGAGCTGGGGGGCCCTGCATAGGCTTAACTTTACAAGGCTGGTGGAGCAAATGGAGGAGGAGTTCAAGAGGTGGGACGCGTTGCCGCTGTCCCTGGTGGGTAGGGTGCAGTCAATCAAAATGACGGTGCTCCCAAGGTTTTTGTTCCTGTTCCAGTGCCTCCCCGTGTTTATCCCGAAGGCTTTTTCCAGGCGGGTTAACAGGAGTATAATGGGGTTTGTGAGGGCGCGAGGGACTCCGAGGGTGAGAAGGGTGTTCCTGGAGTGGAGTAGAGATAGGGGGGGCTGGCGCTGCCCAACCTCTGTGGGTACTACTGGGCCGCCAATGCGACAATGGTGCGCAAGTGGGTGATGGAGGGGGAGGGGGCTGCATGGAAGAGGCTGGAGACGACGTCCTGTGTGGGTACGAGTCTGGGGGCGCTGGCAACGGCGCCGCTGCCGCTCCCTCCAAGGAGGTATACCACGAGCCCGGTGGTGGTGGCGGCCCTCAAAATTTGGGGGCAGTGGAGGAGGCATAGGGGGGAAGTTAGGGCCTCGGCATGGACCCCATTACGGGGGAACCACCGGTTCGCCCCAGGAAGAACAGGTGGAGGGTTTTCGGGGTGGCACAGGGCAGGCATACGAAAGTTAGGGGACCTGTTTGTGGACGGGAAGTTCGTGAGCTTGGGTGAGCTGGAGGAGAAGTACGGGCTCCCCCCGGGGAACACCTTCAGGTACTTACAGGTAAGGGCGTTTGCCAGACGGCAGGTGGTGGAATTCCCACGGCGACTGCCACACACAGTACAGGACAGGGTGCTCTCGGGGGGGTGGGTGGGATTGGGGAAGATCTCGGAAACTTACCGAGTGATGCAGGAGGAGGAGGAGGCCTCGGTGGTGGAGTTGAAAGGTAAGTGGGAGGAGGAGTTGGGAGAGGAGATCGAAGAGGGGACGTGGGCAGATGCCCTAGGGAGGGGGAACTCTTCCTCTTCATGCGCCTCATACAGTTTAAGGTGCTGCACAGGGCACACATGACCGGGACAAGGATGAGCAGGTTCTTTGGGGGTGAGGACAGGTGTGTTAGGCGCTCAGGGAGCCCAGCAAATCACACCCATATGTTCTGGGCATGCCCAGCGCTGGAGGAATTTTGGAAGGGCGTAGCGAGGATGGTGTCGAGGGTGGTAGGATCCAGGGTCAAACCGGGCTGGGGGCTCGCAATATTTGGGGTGGCAGAGGAGCCGGGAGTGCAGGAGGCGAAAGAGGCTGGAATTCTGGCCTTTGCGTCCCTGGTAGCCCGGCGGAGGATTCTCCTTCAGTGGAAAGATACGAGGCCCCCAAGTGTGGAATCCTGGATCAGCGATATGGCAGGGTTCATTAAATTGGAGAGGGTGAAATCCGCCTTGAGAGGATCGGTACAAGGGTTCTTTAGGTGGTGGCAACCGTTCTTAGACTTTCTGGCAGAACGCTAGACATTGGTCAATGGCAGCAGCAGCTCAGGGGGTGGGGGGGGGCGTGTGGTTTACTTTATTTTTATTTATGTTATTTACACTGGAAGGGTCTGAGGGGGTGTATACACCTGTTGTCTTAAGTTGGGGTGTTAATGTTAATTTATTATTTAGGTACGGGGGGAGGGGTTTGGATTTTTCAGATTGTGTTTTGTACTTACCCCTGTTGGGTTCTTTTTTCTTTCTCATTTTGTTATTGATATTTTATGAAAACCTTTAATAAAAATTATTTTAAAAAAGAAAGAAAGTGAAAAGCATGTTTCAGATACTAGAATTTTAGACTTGGGTATGAGACAGAGACTGGGGAGATCTGTTCATGGGTCAAAAGACTGAAGATCGTTTGGAGAATATTTAAAGAAACATTTAACGAGATACAAAGCAAGAATAAACCCCCGAGAGGAAAAGGCTCCACTTCACCAAAAAACAACCAAGGACAACTAAAGAGGTTAGGTACAGCATAAAACTCAAAGAAAGGGCTTACAAAAATGTAAACATAGCACAGATCCAAACGAATGGGTTAGGTACAAAGACCAGCAAAGGGTCACAAAGCAGCTTATAAGAGCTACTAAAAGGGATTATGAAAGGAAACTTGCAAGGGACATTGTTGTAACTCTCATGCGAGTGTGGACTGTCAGGTTCCCCCTGACCTCGGACGAATACGAGCTTCCCTGTTAAGAGGGCGGGAAGCCTACCGGGCATGAAAAACCCAACCCGGACATTGGTCGGGACAGGAGACCATTCGGGGAGTAGAGTTGTACATCATCGTTTATTGTGTAATTAAAACTTTATTACTTTCATCATCGTTTCCTTGTGGTCATTCTCTCTGGATCTAACACTGGCAACGAGGATAAAGTGGAGCGGCCGATGGTGCCACCTTCTCAGAACTCGGCCCATTTTTCATACACCTCAGGAGGCCGCCTTAGCGACGGCGGCCATGCCACACATTGGAAAGTTGGAGGTTTCTGATGCAGGTACGGTGACTATCATAGAATTTACAGTGAGAAAGAAGACCATTCAGCCCATTGAGTCTGCACCGGCTCCTGGAAAGAACACCCTACCCAAGCCCACACCTCCACCCCATCCCAGTAACCCCACCCAACCTTTTTGGACACTAAGGGGCAATTTAGCATGGCCAATCCACCTAACCTGCACATCTTTGGGCTGTGGGAGGAAACCGGAGCACCCGGAGGAAACCCACAAAGACACGGGGAGAACGTGCAGACTCCGCACAGACAGTGACCCAAGCCGGTAATCAAACCTGGAACCCTGGAGCTGTGAAGAAACAGTGCTAACCACTGCTACCGTGCCGCCCGTGGAGAGAGTGCAATATTTTTTTCGCTCCAGTGCCATCATTGGGGATGAGTGCCACTCGGTTATCCTCCTCACAGCTTGTGAAGCTGCCGGGTGTGCGTGGGCAGGGCGTTCCGGTTATGGGGGGGCGGGGGAGGTGAGGAGGGGGATTAGTGGGGAAATGGAGGGTCCCGCCCACTCCTGTCTGCCAGTCTAACACCCTCTCCCAATGCCTTACAGATATTGAATGCGATGACAGGGATGTTGGACACAGACGTTGCTCTGGTGGTGCTGGTGCTACACGTTGCTGTCAGACAGCGGAAAGGATGGCAGGAGCATAATCTACAGATGCTCGAGGCAGTGGCCTACATGCCGGACCCTGCCCCACACCATGAGGACCCGGCCGCCTATCAGGCCAGGGAGGGACCCAGAGGGGGGCCCGTGACAACCCAGAGTGTACAGGCGCAATGGTCATTTGAACTAATGACGGACAGCGCGTGCCGCAGGAGGCTCTGCCTCAACAAGGAGATGGTGCGGGGCCTAAGTCATATCCTCGCGGACTTGGCACCACATGGAGGAGGAAAACACCCGCTCCTGGTGGCCGTCAAGGTAACTGCAGTTCTGAACCTTTACGCATCGCGATCATTCCAGGTCTCGAGCGGGGACCTGTGCGGTATCTCACAGGCCACAGCCCACAGGTCCATCCGGCTGTTTTATCCGCCATTGCCGGGATATCCCAGGTCCAGGGGGTAATAGATGCCACGCATGTTGCCCTGCATTCACCGGGCCATCTGGGAGTGCCCTATGTTAACTGAAAGGGGTTCTATTCCCTGAACGTACAGCTCGTGTGCGACCACCAGATGAAGATAATGCACATGTGTGCCCATTCCCTGGGAGAGGGCACGACAGCTACATCCTGGGATAGTCGGTCATCCTGCCCTCTTCGAAGAGCACCCCAGGATGGGTTGTTGGCTCTTGGAGGATAAGGGTATCCGCTGAGGACCTGGCTAATGATGCCAGTACGGAGGCCTGAGACCGAAGTGGAGACCCGATACAACGAGGTCCATGCTGACACCCGGGCTGTGATGGAGCGGTGCATCAGACTTGGTAACGATGCCTTGACTGCTCTGGTGGTACACTCCAGTACACCGCTCGGAGGTTAGCCCGCTTTGTGGTGGTCTGCTGTGCCCTCCTGAACCTCGCACAGCAGCGGGACAACGTGCTGGAGGCTGGTGATGAGAAACATGTGGCCAACTCCAAGGACAAGGACGAGGACGATGAGGTGGCATCGGACCAGCAGGAACTCGAGGACATGCCCAGGGAGGAACCTGAGGTCCAGCTGGAGGCTGCAGGACAGGCGGCAGTGGTGAGGATCCGGCAAGCCCGGAGGGCCAGGGAGGCCCTCATACATGCCCGATTCTCTTAGACGTGGCCTAGCCCATCAACGCAACCTCACCCACTCCCCACCCCCATTTCCCACCCTCCCAGGATATGTGTCACATCACTCCAGGGTGCTGGAACTGTGTCGGCACTGTCAGCGGGTCACTGTCGAAGGCAGGGGGTGATAATAACCCGCAGAGAGCTGAGTGCCAGTGCTCCTCAATCTATGCCATAGTCTGACCGCTGCCTGCCTGCTGAGTGCTCACGCACACCATCACCTGCATGCGGAAGAAAGTGACAGAGGCATCTTACTGGATGTGTACAAGGGTGTATAATGTTCAATATTGGTCCCCACTCTCCCAATGGTGCCATTCCCCCCCCCTCCACACCCCCTGCTCACCCCCTACCTACCCACCCCCACCCCGTTCCCCCCTCCCCCGTTGCCCTCAGTGATCCTCGGTGTGCTTTGCCCTCTTAGCTCTACCACTAGGTGTTTCCCCAGGATGCACATCAGTGGTGGAGGCTGCCAGCTGCCTACCTCATCCCGTGGCCTTTGATGCCCCTGGCAGCCGTCCTCTGGGGGCCCCGGTTCACTTGTCGGCGGCACATGCACAGCTGAGCCACCCTGTCCCGTGCGCTGACTGCGAGACGCGGTCTCATCAGAGGGATGGAACTCGGGGGGGGGGTGGGGGGGGGGGGGAGCTGGTGCCACCATCAGTGCCCCAGGACGGGTCCAGTTAGGTATCGAGCGCCCCCTCCTCCCGGTCGGTGCCCATAGGCTCCTGGGGACTGCCTTAGGACGGAGGGGCAGCTGGTTTGAGCCCTGGCTGCCCCTGCATCATCTGGCTCTGCCGGCCCTGGAGGTTCCCCATGGTCTGCACCATTGTGTCGACGCACTCAGCAATGCTCCTCAGTGACTGGGCCACGCTCTGCAACACCTCGGAAATACCCACCTGCGACTGGGTCAAGCTCTGCAGCACCTCGGTCATGCCAATCTGAGAGCGGGACATGTCCCGCAGAACCTCATTAAGGTCAGCCTGGTACTTGGTGACATCCCCAGTGAGGCAGACATTCTATCGAGACTTTCGGCTATGGCCATCTCTGACTGAGCGACACATTGGACACCTTCACTAATGGTGCCGACGTCATGCACCAGGCTCTCCATGCGGTGTCACCCAAGCAGTGTTGGCCTCGGTGCCATTCATTGCCGGCGCCATCACCTGCCCCTGTAGCCTCTGGGACTCCTCCAATCGGCTGTGGATCTACTGGAGTGACGCTGACATCTCCCTCTGAATGTCTCGGACGCTCCCTATCGTCTCCATCAGCTCCGGGTTACCCTGTTCCAGAGGCTCAGCATCAGGCTGGGATCCAGCTGAGTCCTAGGACCCAGAGCCCTCCGACTGCTGTCTCACCTGGGGGTTCCTGCCTCCACCTGATGTGCATGATCAGCAGTGTGGGGTTCACCAGATTGTGCCCCAGATGCCTGTCCACTAACATTTCCCACCGAGGTGTGTGTACCTGCGCTGGTGGAGGGTGGGGATGAAAGCTGTGCCGCGGCTATAACGGTTGCGTCCTCGGAGCTCTCCTCCGAGGTGTTCTCCTCGGAGTCAGGAGAGGGTGCCGCCCGGGATGGGCCAGCGCCATCGGCTGCAGGACTACGGGAGAATGGACATGTGGTCAGTGGGAGGGATGGGTCAGTCAGTCAATAAGGCAAGAATAATGTACGTTTGACAGGTCCTCCGGGTGGAGCCCAATGGTTTCTCACCTCTGCGGGGTCCGCCAGCCTCGACTACCCCAGTCACCTCCAAGGCACGCTCCTCAAAGGAGGTGAGGATTCTCAAGTCCGGTACCCCACCACCAGTCTGGGTCTTCTCCCGCCGATTGCTTTTCCTGCAGAGACATAGAGAGGGCACCGTTAGCCACATGCGTGGTTCACAGTTGGGGGAGGGTGGGTTGAAGGGGAGATGGAGGGATGGTGGAGGGGCGTGGAGGTGGATGGAGGGTTGGGGGTTGCCTGCGGGGTTGGGGGGGGGGGGGGGGGGGCTGGAAGCTCCCTTGAGGAGGGGTGTGGCGTTGATGTCTACTCACTCGTGCTGTCCGATGTAGGTCACTGACCTTTTTCCAGCACTAGAGACCAGTCCTCCTGGTCACACTCCCTGAAGTGACAGCCACCGCCACCCCATCCCAGGCAGCACTGGCAGCCTTGCGGATCATCCTCCGGTACCCCCGGGGGGAACAGGACATCCCTCCTGGCCTCCACTGCGTCCAGGAGCCTCGTAAGATCAGCTGGCTGGGGTTGGCTGAGCAAGTGCTGTTTGAGTGCAGCTCGAATTTGTTAGCAGGGGGCTGGCAAGCACGGTCCTGGCGAATCAGCTGGGGAGCTTTCATTTGCAGCGAAAATCCCATGAGGCCTTGTTAAGTGGACCAATTAACGTTGAATTACATTGCTGGCCTCACTGGGTCGAGCGCCGGGAAGCTCACGCCAATTCCCGCTCGCTACAACACTTTTTTCCGGAGAAGTGCACCCTGAAATTACAGCATCACTAACTAGGAAATGAATGGAACTACAGAGTGACAAATCCCCAGGACCTGACTGTTTCCATCCAAGGGTGTTCAAGGAAGTAGGGGAGCACATTGTAGATGCCCGAACTATAATCTTCCAGCGTTCCCTGGATTCAGGAGTAGTCCCCCTAAATTGGAAAATTGCACATGTCACTCCACTTTTTAAGAAGGGTGAAAGGGGGAAACCAGGGCATTACAGACCAGTTAGTCGAACATCAGCAGTGGAAAAATTGCTGGAGCCTATAATCAGGGATGGAGTAACTGAGCACCTTGAAAAAGTTTGGTCGATCAGGGAGAGCCAGCATGGATTCGTGAAGGGAAGGTCATGCCTGACCAATCTTATTGAATTATTTGAAGAGGTGACTAAGGTAATGGACTGGGGATTGTCTATGGATGGACTTCCGGAAGACATTTAATAAAGTCCCACATAAGAGACTGTTAACTTAGATGGAAGCCCATGGAGTTGAGGGCAAATTATTGACATGGTTAGGAGATTGGTTGAATGGCAGGCGGCAGAGAGTGGGGACAATTATTCAGAATATCCATTAATGACTTGGATGATGGCAGAAAGTCATATATCCAAATTTGCTGATGTTAGGTGGCATTGTGGACAGTCTAGATGTTTGCAAGCTAACACAGTCTATGACAGCCTAAAATTGTAAGGAGATATTGACAGACTGGGGTATGATCCATCGGCCGCTCTCCCTGGAGCGTGGTGAGGCCGGTGGATGCCGGGAGAGCCCTCTCGCGAGCTTCCCGTCAGTCTTGGCGCCTCGGATTCACCCAGGTTCCGGGAAGCGCCAGAATCTGAAACACGGCCACAAGGGGCGTGACCAAACGGCACGCATCGAAGCCAGTTTTAAACCAGCTTATGCAGACTTACCCAGTATCCACCAGCATCACAGGATCCACTGGCCTCCCCAGCGAGGCCGCAGTCCGGCACCATTCAGCACTGGTCAACCCAGGTGGAACAGCACCCGGCCGGGGGGGGGGGGGGTTCTCCCGGGCCATCGGAGACCCCTGGGTGGCCAGGGTAAGTGCAGGGTGGCCCGCTGGCCCTCCCCCTGGAATGTGCGCACCTTGGTACTGCCACCTTGGCACTGCCAGGGAGCCTGGATGGCACTGCCAAGCAGGCAGGAGCACTGCCCGGGGTCAAGGTGGCAGTGCAATGGTGCCCGTGCCAGGGGATGAATGGAGCCATGCCCCCATGAAAGGAGGGTGGAGGGGAGGCTTGAAGAGTAGATGTGAGTAGGGTAGGTAGGTAGGGGCCTCTGGGAGGTTAGGGTGTGATGGGAGGGGGTCCTGGAAGGGAGGAGATGATGTAAGGGGGCTTGGGGGTCCTGAAGAGGGGGGGGACCCCAGAGACGCCAAAGCTGGGTGTCCTCACTTGGGGGGAATAGGGTAGTGTCCATGTGTGTGTGTGGGGGGGATGACATTGCCCTTGGGTGGGGGTTGTGAGAGACCCACAAGCTCACTTAGAGATCGGAGCACCCTTTCAAAATGGCGGCCCGAACTCTGAGTTCAGCTCCCCAGTGATGAAAACAATTCTAAGGGCCGAGAATCCCACCCGAGATCACTGGATTTTTCCATTGTCAGTGTCTTGCCCAGGGTGTCCTTGTGGCGGACCCGGGCTGAAGAATCCAGCCCTAAGCGTGGGCTAAACCAGTGAGAAACTCCCCAGGGCCCAGAAAAGTGACTGTGTGTGATGGAATAGCGGTGGGGAACTTGCCAGCAGAGTCGGCGGGAAACCCCCTGGAAAACCCGCCACAAATTAACCTCAATATATTTTGGGAGAATCGTGCTCCAGGTGAATGGGCAACATTGTGGCAGGGTACTTTCTAAGTGGAAAGAGGTTAGGTGCAGTGGATGTCCAAAGAAACTTGGGGGTTTGGGGATCACGTGCCTAGAGCCCTAAAATGCCAGGAATGCAGAAAATAATCAAAAAGGCTAATGGAGTGCTAGCTTGGAGTACTGTGAGCAGTTCTGGGCACCACACCTTAGGAAGGATATTTTGGCTTTGGAGGGAGCGCAACATAGGTTTACAAAAATGATACGTGGATTACAGGGGTTGAGTTACGAGGGGATATTACTCAAATTAGACCTGTTTTCGCTAGAATTTAGAAGGTTAAGGGTGATCTGATCAAAGTATTCAAGATATTAACAGGGAAAGACAGGGTAGATAAAGGTAAATATTTCCACTGGTGGAGATTCTAAAACTAGGGGATATAGTCCAAAAATCAGGGATAGACCATTCAGGAGAGATGTTAGGAAAAACGCCTTCACTCACAGGGTGGTAGAGGTTTGGAACTCTCTCCCAGAAACAGCAGTTGAAGCTAGATCAGTTGTTAATTTTAAATGTGAGATAGATAGGGATTTTGCTGATCAAATATATTTAAGGATATGGGCCAAAGGCAGGTGTATAGAGTTAGGTCACAGATCAGTCGTGATTTCGTTGAATGGCAGGACAGGCTTGAGGGGTTGAATAGCCTACTCATTTTCCTATGTTCCTATCAGGTATACGGGGAGTTGATCAAGGGAGTGTATCCGAGATAAGGCTCATTTCCCTCTCTACCCCTTATCCTCTTCTGAAGATGCTGGCTGTTGTTGGGATGGATATTCCCCCACCAGGCCTAGGTTCTGATAGTCACAAAGAGTGATGCACCTGTCCCCACCAGGCATAGTCCACCTCTGCACCTATGTTGCTTTAAACCAGAGGGCACTTTCTTTATTAAGATTCATTCATTCTCAGGGCGTAAACAGCACTTAATACCCATTCCTTGTCCTGAAAAGCAGGTTTTGAGACTTCGTGAACCACTGTGAGTTGTGATTTAATGCAATTGAGTGAGTTCAGAGAGAGGTTATGTGTCTGAAGTTGTCGTGGGACTACAGTCACCGCTAGGCCAGATGCAAGAACATCAGGCTTCCTTCCCTGAAGGACATAAGACCATAAGACATAGGAGTGGAAGTAAGGCCATTCGGCCCATCGAGTCCACTCCACCATTCAATCATGGCTGATTTCAACTCCATTTACCCGCTCTCTCTCCATAGCCCTTAATTCCTTGAGAAATCAAGAATTTATCAACTTCTATCTTAAAGACACTCAACGTCCCGGCCTCCGCCGCCCTCTGTAGCAATGAATTCCACAGACCCACCACTCTCTGGCTGAAGAAATTTCTCCTCATCTCTGTTCCAAAGTGACTCCCTTTTATTCTAAGGCTGTGCCCCCGGGTCCTAGTCTCCCCTGCTAATGGAAACAACTTCCCTACATCCACCCTATCTTGCCAACCACCTCAGCCTCCTCATCTTAGAAACCTGGCCAAAAGAATCAGCGAAAAAATCATTGAGTTATTTCCTCCCCCGTTGTCCTTTCCCAACTTTATCCTGTCCTATGTTGAAGGCAGTGATTTGGCTCATTAACCTTCAAGTAGCCATCCTCCACCTTCTTCAGTAACAATGACCAAAGAAGAGGGGATTGGCGACCATGGATTTCCATTGGATTGGTTCACAATTATGCTCGGCAAAGCACTGCAGTGGTTGGCTGTTGTCTTCCACAGTAGGGTCCACCAGGAAACTCTACAACAAGTTGCCTTATCTCATGTGTTGATCCACACCAGCCCATCGGGAACTGCAAAAAAACAGTTTCACAGGCACTTTTCAGAACTTCCATGTATCATCAGAGGTGAAACTTAGAATAAACTAAATTTTTCAAAAGCAACATCAGTCAATCTGAAATGTTTCTCTCTCCCTTTGCAGACACGTGACCTGCTGAGGAGTTCAAGCAGCATTCTGTTTGGAATTTACTGTCCACTTTTTGACTGCTTCATTTTTGTACATGCTCTGCCCATGTGCCGATCAGTCCACCTGCTGGAGTTAATACCCTCGTGCTAGAAACTATTTAGCTATGAATTGAGGAAATTATTCTCGAGTTGGTCTGATCATGACTACGTTCTTCCAGCTCCTGTTCAAAACCTAGCGCCCATCTGCAAAAATGGCAAGAGTTGCTTGGGCAGTCTGGGCAGGTAATTTCACTATTCACCCTCATGTTTTGTAGCAAAGTCTGCACGATAGGTATCTAGGAGTTAACTTAAAATGAACCCTGGCTGGCCTAGTGTTTTTGTAAACCACCTCACTGAGGCTATTGTAGCACACTTAACTGTGGGATTACTGAACGCGGCACAGATCAGGAATTCAAACTGGGTTGTTCTTAATTAGTACAGCTTGGTACCACAATAGTGATTCCAGCTCAAAAAGAAAACTCTGACTACTTGCTGCTCTGTATCTAATATCCCTTTCCTCTTCAATGTTTCTGAGCATGTCACTGCCCACCAGCTCCATGCCCATGTATGCCTAAGCTCCCCCTGCTGGAATTCCCCCACCTGCATCTCAATCACATCCCCAGACTAAAGTTTCAATCACGTCCTTTGTGCTGGTGGTGAATTATCCGTTTTGTCCTCATTGACGTAGCCACACTATTCAAAGCATTTGACTATTTCATCTTCCTCCAACACCTCTCCATTATTGGGCTCTGTGAAATGACTTGAATAAATCCACTCAGACCAATCTAAAGGTAGCCAGTGCGTTTACCTCAAAGGCTTTCCCCCCCTTCTGTTGTAAACCGCACAAGACCCATGGGGACGACCCGATTGATCTCCCCGTGGAGCTTGCTGAATATGAGCTCTCCCGCTGAGGGGTGGAGGACCAACAGGGGGACTTGTTAATTTCACCAGATAAAAGCCGGCCCAGAAGGGAACCAGCAACTTCAGATGGTTCTGGCTGAGACTAGTTATGCTCCCCACCACTTTGCTAACAAATTAAACTATTTGTTCTAACCTTTTCAGGACTCCTCGTGACTCCAATACCTTCCTTCTATTCTCACCTCCAGAGTTTCCTGAGTGAGGACCGATTCTTTCCCCCCTCCTCCCCCTCTTATGTACCTACACACTGCTCCTTACAACACCATTTGCAGGCATGGAGTCAACTATCATGCCCAGCCGTACCTGTCCTCCAACCCTTCCCTGGCTCCCTCCATGCCGTTTAACATCAGCTCCTGAGTGAGTCACACCTTCTTCCAGCTTAACAGCTGGAAAACTAAATCAGTCACTCCCTTACTTCTGATTCACTCTACCTCCTCAGCCAATCCCTCATGTTGATCTAAATTGATCAGCACCTTGGTTCAATCCTGAGCTAAGCTTTGAAACCCATCTCCCATCCACCGCCATGGCCACTCATTCCCAATTCTACAGTACTGCCCACCTCCACAATGGCCTTCGCCCCTCTGTTGCTGAAAGACATTAATTAATTTGTCACATCGAAATTTAACTCCCCTCATGCTTTTCTTGCTGGTCCATCATCCACCCCTTCCGTCATTCCAATGTATCAAAGATTCCACCACATGCATTTAAAAAAAACATTCTTGTGGGATGTGGACGGCGCTGGCAAGGCCAGCATTTTTTGGCCATCCCTAATTCCCCATTAAATGAGTGGCTTTCCATTGCACTTCAGAGTCAACCACATTGCTGTGCGTCTGGGAACCACATGTAGGCCAGACCAGGTAAGGACAGCAGATTTCCTTCCCTCAAGGACATAAGTGAACCAGATGGGTTTTTAACAACAATCGATCATTGTTTTGTGGGTGCCATTACTGAGACTACCTTTCAATTCCAGGTTTTTATTATTCAATTGAAATTATTAATTAATTAATTGAATTTAAATACCACCAGTTGCCATGGCGGGGTTTGAACCTATTTCTCCAGAGCACTTCTAATTGCCAGTTTGCAATCAGCTGCCAAACTGAATACCAGTAAAATGTTTCAAATATTAATCATCAGGAATGAGCGCTGAGTCAAGCAAATAATGCAGGCCAAGTGGGAACAATTGCAAAATATGTTTGATGTTATATTGCCTTTTGAAGGTGCATTATTGATTTTTTTAAATTCGTAGATTAGTTGGACAAATTCATTTTAAAAAGTAAGCAGATGGATTAAGTTTTGGATTGAAATTGCGAGCTGAGAGTGGTTTATAGAACTTAGATCTGTACTAGGAGGCAGAGCCATTACTTCTATTGGGAAGTGTGGGTGTACAAAAGGATCTGAATGCCCTTGTACACCATTCAATGAAAGTGGAGAGGTAAGAGCAGCAAGCAATTACGATGGCAAATGGTAAGATGGCCTTCACTGCAAGAGGATTTGAGTTCAGAAGTTGGTATGTCTTACTGCAGTTATACAGGGCCTTGGTGAGGCCACACCTGGAGTATTGCGTGCAGTTTTGGTCTCCCTACCTAAGATTGGATATAATTGTCAGAGAGGGAGTGCAGCGGAGGTTCACTAGGCTGACATCAAGGTTGGCAGGACTGTCCTATGAGGAGAGATTGGTTCAATTGGGCCGTTTCGAAGGATGAGAGGAGATCTGATTGAAACATATATAATTCTACGAGGGCTGGACAGGCTAGATGCAGGGAGGCTGTTTTCCCTAGTTGGGGAGACTAGAACCAGGGGACACAGTCTCAGGATATGGGTGGACCATGTAGGACTGAGATGAGGCAAAATCAATTTAATCAAAGGGTAGTGATCCTGGGGAATTCTCTAGCACAGAAGGCTGTGGAGGCCAAGTCACTGAATGTATTCAAGAGATAGATAAGTTTTTAGATTTTAATGGGATCAAGGTGTATGGGGAGAAAGTGGGAATACGGCACTAAGATGGAGGATCAGGTATGATTTTATTGAATGGCGGAGCAGGCTTGAAGGGCCGAATAGCCTAATCCTGTTCCTAGTTTTTATGTTTCTCGATAGCAGACACAAAAGTTCATGTAAAAAGACAGACCAGCAAGAAGGTGGAATTGTGGTGCTTACATTGCAAGATTCCATTGTAAATATGGATACAGGAATTTGTAATGGATAGGAAAAGAGGGGCAGACAGTACAACTTTCAAAATGAGCCTGAAGTAAATCTTTCTGCCCAATTATCCCCTACCCACTGTCTGATCTTCACGTCTGCAACTGCAATGCTACAGTAGAATAACCAGAATGTGTTAAATGGCTTCTGACTCTCTGGGGCTGCAGTCGAGCGCGGAGGCCGATGTCCTGGCTTTCCCCTCGCTGATTGCCCGGAAGCGAGTGCTGATGGGGTGACGGTCAACTTCTCAACCCGGCGCCTCAGTGTGGCTGGGAGATCTGATGGAATTCCTACACCTCGAGAAAGACAAGTACACTGTGAGGGGAGCAATCGAGGGGTTTTACCGAAGGTGGCAGCTGTTTATTTTGTATTTCAAAGAGCTGATCACCGTTAGTTGCTAAACGGGAGGGGTAGCTGTTTTTGGCGGGGTGGGGCTAGGGTCTGGGGGGCTGGTAGGGGGGTTTGCTATTCTGATTGGTTGTATTATGTATAAAATAAAAATTATTTAAATAAAACTATGTATTTTTAAAAAGGCTTCTCTTCCTAATCGCTATCCAGTACAATTGTTAGAAAATACAGTCATGGGGTTGAATGAGGACGGAGTTCAGCTTACAGTAATGTCTTTCATGGTTGAACAGCCATCGTGGTTCACTGTTGAGGCGTGGAAAGCTAAAGCTCCACTGGGTGACTGAGCTTGCTAAACCATATATCACAGCATGAGTCAGCACCTGAAGGGAAAGCAAAGAGAAAAAAAGCAATTCTAGAATCATTGAGCTGGAAATGAATCATCTCAGTCTGTCAAACTAATGTGTAATAAGTGGTAAAGTCATTGCTGTGAAACTAGCTGTCATGCAAATGTTCATCAACCAGAAAAGGCAGAAGAAGGGGATAAAAAGTAAAATTGCGAATGCCATAAATGTGAAATAGATTGGAGAATTTGGGAAAATGCGGAGTAGATCAGTTAGGATTTGAAAGAGCATTTCGACAAGATGCTTCATTACAACTGATAAATCCAGAACATTCTCCAATATCTTTTGACATTCCCTTGATGTGTTGTGATGTTCAATGTACATTACACAGACCAGAAGGCCCCAGGTCCAAATGCTATAGTTCTAGTCAGCAAAACTCTTTATCAGCTTCAGTAAGGAGGGAAGAAAATTTTCCTATGGGAATAGGGAGAGACAAAATCAAAATAAGTCAACACTGGACTGCTTTTGCCTGCTTCCTGATAACTGAATTTTGGAGACAAGCATATTAGCCACAACAGCCTCCAATTCCTCAGCCCAAAACCAGCTAGGAACATAGGAACGGCGCAGGTCATTCAGCCCATTGAGCCTGCTCCACCATTCAATAGTATCGATAGAACATAGAACAGTACAGTACGGCACAAAGCGACTGGGCAATCCCTTTTCCGGGATCTACCCGGCTCACCACACCGCACGAGATCTAACGAGATGTCGTAATGTGAATCCCGCCGATTTTGTGGGCGGGATCAATTTTTAGCATATCTGCATTTAGCGTGAGACAGATAGTCTCACTCTAATATACATTTGCACGACCTAACCAAGGCGTGGGATCTAACACCCTCGCCTTGGAGATCTCAGGTGAGTGCTGTTAAAAGCTGGTCCCCACAAACAGAGACCAGATGAAACGGCACTCATGGGAGTCTCCCAGGACATTTGGGGCCCCCAGGTGCTTGCCCTCTGTGCAGTGTGGCACCCTGGCATTGCTGGTGCCACACCCAGGCACTGGCACCCTGGCATTGCCACCTGGGTGCCAGCCTTGAACAGCCCAGATTGCACTGCCAGTTGGCAGGGCCATTGCCAAGTTGGCACTGCCATGGTGCCAGGCTGGCATTTGTCCCGTGATGGAGGTGTCCTGTGCGGGTGCAGAGAGGTGTGAGTGGTCCTGAGGACATCCTTATAGGAGAGTTAGGGCTTGGGGGTTGTGTCGGAGGTGGGGGGGGTCGAAAGAATGGAACGCTATTTTTAAATGTTGTCTCGATCCCATCCTGCACTGAGCAGTTCCGGCAAGCAGAACTCCTCAATGCTGAAAATGGGACTAAATGCGGCGTTGGCTGTGCGTTCCCCGCTGAGACTCCCAATCTACCCGAATGAACTGACGCGCACGTTACTGGACTCTGTTCCTATTCGGGTAGATCAGCCCATCATCTCCATAACCCTTTATGTTATTGTTAATCAGCAATCTATCAATCTCTCCTTAAACACACTCAATGACTGAGCCCTTTGGGGTGGAAAATTCCAAAGATTAACAACCCTCTGTGTAACACAATTTCTCCTCATCTCGGTCCGAAGTGGCTTCCCCCTTATTCTGAAATTGCATCCCTGGTTGTAGACTCCCCAACCGAGCAACACATCTTACCTGTATCTATCCTGCCCATTCCTTTAAGTATTTTGTAGGTTTCGATTACATCACCTCTCATTCGGATTCAGTATCCTCATCATAGAAATGTAGTTTTTCTCCCCATCTTGTGCCCTCACGAGCTTACCCTGCTCTCTGCGAAATCTCTCCTGTGTCATAGAGCACTCCCAGCTCACCCTCTGACCACACAAACAACATGGCTTGATCCGGTGCTCATTGACACCAAGCAAGGACTCTCTTTCCTTCTGCTCTTCAGAGCTGGTTTAACATACCCGTCTGGAAAATAATCCAGCCCCAGCTTTTAAATCCTTCTTTTCTTCACTCTTTTGATATGAATGTCACTGGCAAGACCAACATTTGTTACCCATCCCTAATTGCCCGTGAGAAGCTAATGTAAAGCCTCCTTCCTCAAGGATGGATGCAGTCCATCTGACATAGGTACTGTCGTGTTTTGGAGACTGGCCGAAGTGAATGATGAACTACAGAACATCTAGTTGAAATAATTTATTGTAGAACAATTGCGTGATAAGATAACTGGGATAAATAAAATAATAAACTACTAACACTAGTATTGTGGAACTACCATAAAATATATCTATCCTCCAGCACGATCTGCTCCCAACTCCCAGACTACAGGGGCACGTGGTGGGTTTACACTGCCACCTAGCGGTCGGAGGTCACCCGTAACATTATGTACAAACTTGCTTTATGCATATAATCACAGGTACACCCACAGTACTGTTTGGGAGTGAGTTCCAGGCTTTTAACTCTGTGACGTGGCGCTCTCGTAGCTTCCTCTGGACTAGATGCTGTAGGTTCAAGTCCAACACCAGGACCTGCTGGCCACAGAAGGAGGATTCATAACACGGTTCAACGGGATGATGATCAGTTCAGGAATACTTCCACTACTTCCCCCACTATTGCCCAAAGGGGAAAAACAGTGTGGGTGTGAAGATAGCTTTAAAAAAAAAAATCCTGTGACAGTAGGGGAACAGTGATGTGTTTCCAAGTCAGGATGGTGTAGGGCTTGGAGTTTAACCTGCAGGTGCTGGTGTTCCCATGCATCTCTTGTCCTTATCTTCTAGGTGGAAGAGACACTGGTTTTGGGACATGCTACTGAAGGAGTCTTGGTGAGTTGCTGCAGTGGATTTTGTGCACAGTATACACTGCTACTGCTGTGTAGAGGGAGTGAATGTTTACGGTGGGAATGGGGGTGCCGATCAAGTGGGCTGCTTTGTCCTGGATGATGTTGAGCCTTATAAATGTTGTTGGAGCCGTACTCAGGGAGTGTATTCCATCACCCCTGACTTGTGCCTTGTAGATGATGGACAGGCGTTGGGGAGACAGGAGGTGAATTCCCAGCCACTGACCTGCTCTTGTAACCAAGATACTTATATAGCTAGTCCAGTTCAGTTTCTGGTCAGAGGTAACCCCCAGGATGTTTATAGTGAGGGGAGCGGGGAGGTCAGCAATGGTAATACCATTGAACAGCAAAGAATGATGATTCGATAAACACTGGTCCTCAAAAGGAGGGGAAAATATTAAAATGAATTTTAAAAATTATTGTTTCAACATTGTTACTGTTTTGCAGGAAGTGTAAGAAGAATACAGCTAACTGGGATGCATTTGCCAAGGGCAAATTATTAGAAACAAGGAGGGATATGCTGACTTAGAAAAAAATAATGAACTGAATGGGGTTGTTTGTATTCGCAGTGAAGCTTATGGAAAGAGATTGCTAAATAACAGACTGTTACAGGAAACAAGTGAAACTTGATAGACTTGTTGTGCTTTATCCCTCCCCCTTTGCAAATCTGTGAGCCATGGTGAATGATCAGCGCATTCAGAAGGTCACATATTGGCAGTGGCATTTCAGTACTGAAAACAGACAGATTTCAGACAATGCAAAACAAATCAACTACCTTCAGAGAAGCAAACCGCACAATTCTACCGTGCAGCTGCGACAAGTGAGCAGTTATTGTACAAGTTTAACACATCATACAACTTGCTCCATCTTGTGTCGTAAGCAGCAATGAGACGAATGGACATCCGCTCCAGCAATTATTTTTTGCGCATGTATATGAGCCAAAATGTCACTTTACATGCAAAATAATGTGAGATAACAGGCCACAAGGCGAACAATGAACTCCTTTGCCAACATGTACCACACTGGCGACAATATACTGATCTCCCTGACTGGTGGAACAGGAATATTGTTATGGGCCAGGGTTTAGAGAACCCCAAAGTGTATCATGGAGTTCACCTGACCCACAACTTTTAATAGATTGTGGTATGGGGAGCACACGGCCCACTCTACAGGTGTGGTACAGCATAAATGGAAAAGTATTTTTTTAAAGCAAAACAATGTTTATTCTATGAACTCAAGTTACCCTTTTTAAAACATACAGGGAACATCTTAGCAACCATCAATTCAAATACAACCCCCAAAGAATACAACACTAAGTAATCCTTAATAACTTCCCAAACAACATCCAGAAGACAAAAGAAACACCTTTTAACAGAAGCACATCAGGTTTACATTCACTACCGAAAACATTTATAATTCCGAATTCACCAAATGATCAAGAGATAGTCTTTTCATGGCAGAGAGATCAACAGTACACCTGCTTTGTCTGGCTTCAGCTCCAACACTGAAAACAAAACTAAGACACACCCTGCAGCAAACAGCCTAAAACAAAAGTAAAAAGCTGACAGACAGCCCAGCTCCACCCACACTCTGATATCACTGATAAACACCCATTTCTTAAAGGTACATTTCTTAAACACCCATTTCTTAAAGGTACTCTCACATGACACCTCCTCCCAAGAAAAAAAATAAACCATCAACTTCAAGATGGTTTCATTTTTCACCTTTTCACTATCCTTAAGAAATGCACACAGAAAATATACTTTTTCGTTTCAAAAAACAACACACGCAAACAGGTATAATAATATGGTCCATTTTTTTTTGTTCATTTTCCTCCAACTGAAATCCTTCTCGATTGACAGTCTCTTTGAACAAGAAGGTCTCTGCACGATCCATCCATTCCTCTACGCCTCGGCATGTCTCTTTAAAGTCAGATACTTTAGTTCAATCTGATCACAGAGTCCCTTGTAATTCTCCAACAGCATTGGTTATCACAGCTTTCAGGCAGTCAAATGCCTGTTGCAACTCCTCTGTCCATTGAAATTTTTGATGTTTCTTCAGCAAGTCCATCAGTGGAGCAATCACACTACAAAACATTTGCATAAATGTTCGATCAAATCCACTCATGCCAAGAAATCGCATTATTTCCCTTCGTCTTGAGGGTATTGAAAACTCCTCAATAACTGTTGGTTTAACATCCCGTGTGACCATTCGACCCTGTCCGTTTGTATGGCCAAGGAAAGTGGCTTGGGCTTTTCCAAATTCACTTTCGGTTAGGTTTATCACCAAACCCGCCTCTAGAAGTCGATCGGATAACTCCGTCAGATGTTTTCAATGTTCTTTCCATGGCTGGTTGAAAATTACCAGATCGTCGATGTATACCGCACAATTGGGTAATCCTGAAACAACTTTGTTAGTTAACCGTTGAAATGTGGCTGGGGAGTTTTTCATGCCAAATGGCATAACTTTGAATTGGTATATACCTTCTGGAGTGACAAAAGCTGAAATCTCCTTCGCCCTTTCAGATAAAGGTGCCGGCCAGTAACCTTTAAGTAAATTCAGTTTGGAAATAATATCTGATTGTTCACTTCCTCAATGCAATCCTCCAAACGTGGGATAGGATAAGAGTCCGTTCTTGTAACTGCATTAACCTTTCTATAGTCCACTCACACCCATTGGGTACCATCTGGCTTTGATACCATCACTCTGGGTGAGCTCCATTGGCTGCAACCCACTTCAATTATGCCATTTTGAAGCATACTCTCAATCTCTTTGTTAACCTGTGCCAATTTTAAAGGGATAAGTCTGTATGGATGTTGTTTGATTGGAACAGCCTTTCCCACATCTACATCATGTATAGCCATTTTAGTACTTCCCAATTTATCACCACAAACTTGCCCGTGATATCAATAACTCTTTCAGGTCAGTTCGTTTTTTTCTCTGGAAGGTAACTCAACAATTTATCCCAATTTTTCAGAACATCCTCGTTTTCCAATTTAATTTGAGGTATGTCAAATTCACAGTCATCTGGATTTGGTTTGTCGCTTTGTGTTAGAATCATTAAAACCTCCTTTCCCTCTCCTTCCCTTTCAAAGTACCTTTTAAGCATATTCACATGACACACTCGGTGAGTCTTCCTTCTATCTGGTGTTTTTACCACATAATTCACCTCACTTAATTTCCTTTCAATCTGACAAGGTCCACAAAACCTTGCTTTTAAAGGTTCAGCTACCACTGGTAACAATACTAAAACTTTATCTCCACAGGCAAAACCACAAACTTTGGATTTGTTGTCCGCTACACGTTTCATCATCTTTTTTGCAACTTTTAAATGTTGTCTAGCCAATTCACCTGCTCTATTTAATTGTTTCCTAAAATTTGACACGTAATCCAATAATGTAGTTTCCAATTTCTCACTCACCAATTTTTCTTTAATTAATTTAAGTGGACCCCTTACATCATGACCAAAAAATAGTTCAAAAGGACTGAATTTGGTTGACTCATTAGGTGCATCCCTAATTGCAAACAGTACGAATGGAATTCCTTTATCCCAATCCTCTGGATAATCATGACAATAAGCCCTCAACATTGTCTTTAATGTATCATGCCACCTTTCTAATGCTTTTGCGATTCTGAATGGTACACAGTTGTTTTAAATTGTTTTATTCCTAAGCTATCCATAACTTTTTTGAATAAACTGGAGGTAAAATTTGATCCTTGATCCGATTGTATTTCTGTGGGTAGTCCATATCTAGTAAAGAATTTAAGTAACTCCTCCACAATCTTTTCAGCTGTAATATTACATACTGAAATGGCCTCTGGAAACATACCTCAAATTAAATTGTAAAACAAGGATGTTCTTAAAAATTGGGATACATTGTTGAGTTACCTTCCAGAGGAAAAACGAACTGACCTGAAAGAGTTATTGATATCACATGGGCAAGTTTGTGGCAATAAATTGGGAAGTACTAAAATGGCTATACATGATTAGATGTGGGAAAGGCTGTTCCAATCAAACAACATCCATACAGACTTTACCCTTTAAAATTGGCACAGGTTAACAAAGAGATTGAGAGTATGCTTAAAAATTGCATTATTGAAGTGGGTTGCAGCCAATAGAGCTCACCCAGAGTAATGGTATCAAAACCAGATGGCATCCATTATCGTCAAAAGATATTGATTCCCACTTTTTGTTTTAGGAAGCGGTCCAAAGCAATCAATTACGACCCTTGTAAAAGGTTCCTCAAATGCTGGAATGGGTATTAAGGGCGCTGGTTTTATCACTGCTTGAGGTTTCCCTATCACTTGACATGTGTGACATGATTGACAAAGCTTAACTACATCTTTACGTAGTCCAGGCCAATAAAAATATTTTTGAATTTTAGCTTGAGTTTTCCTTATTCCCAAATGACCTCCCACTGGTACCTCATGTGCAACTCACAACACGTCCTTTCTATACCCTACCGGCAATACTACTTGATGAACTTCTGCCTACTTTTCATCCGCCTGCATATGTAAAGGTCTCCATGTTCTCATGAAGACATTACATTTATGGTAAAAACACTCTGGTATACACTCAGAATCCTCTTCTGTGTATGCTTTCTGATACATCCGTTTTATTTCTACACCTTTCTGTTGTAACAACGCCAATTTTCCACCTCATCCTCCACCTGTTCTTGTTCTTTTTCAACCATCCGATCAAAAATCATTTCTGATAATTGCACTTCAACTTCATCTTCACTCTTTGATTTCTCCTCTTGTCTTAACTTGTGACTTTGTGACCTTGTTACTACACAATCTGGAAAAATCCGAGGATATTCGTCCTTCAACGCTTCAGTTGTCTGATTTTCTACTGGCTTATCAACCACAGTAGGCATCACTCCCACCTGCGATCCTGCTATATCATTACCCAAGATAAACTGTATTCCTGGACAAGATAGTTTCTCTATTACTCCTACGACCACTTCACCATTCTTCACTGGACTTTCCAACCTTACCTTATATAATTGAACACTACTCCTCGCACCCTGAATTTCACATATTATCACCTTTTCTGGCAACATTCTTCCCAAACTATATAACTCCTCATCTCTTACCATTAAAGCTTGACTAGCTCCCGTACCTCTTAAAATTGTGACTTCTTTACATGCTCCTCCTGATACACATGAGTAAACTTTACCCACACAAGTAAATTCTTTAAAGAGATCTGGCACCTTCTTATCAATCACCTCTTGATCAGGCTGTACAATCTTTTACACCTCCTTCACTTCACTTAGGCTTTCCTTTAACTCTTTAACAAACCCCACGTCTTATCCTGTTTTACCACATTAGCCTTCCCTGTGCTTTCCTTCAACCACCAACACAGTGACTTTACATAGCCTAGTTTATTACAGTGAAAAGATTTGAAACTTTTCATTTCTTTTCCACCCTCCTGGATTTCTTTTTTAATCTGAGGTACACCCTCCCTATTATCTCCCATCAGATCTCCTTTACCTTTACCACTTCCGTATTTCTCATGTCCCCAGTTTCTATCCCTCACGGCTGAAACCAATGTCGGAATCCATGCTTTGATTTATGAACTAATTCATAATCATCTGCCATTTCTGCTGCTAATCTCGCAGTTTTAACCCTCTGCTCTTCCACATGAGTTCTCACTACATCAGGAATTGAATTTTTAAACTCCTCCAAAAGTATAATTTGTCTGAGAGCTTCATACGTTTGGTCTATTTTCAAAGCCCTTATCCACCTATCAAAATTACTCTGTTTGAGCCTTTCAAACCCCATGTATGTTTGACCAAACGTTTTCCTTAAATTTCTAAACCTTTGTCTGTAAGCTTCAGGCACTAGTTCATATCCACCTAAGATGGATTTTTTTCACCTCCTCATATGTCCCGGATACCTCCTTTATCAGCTTTGTTTGAATCAGTAATACCCACACGTACTGTGGCCATTTCATTTGTTTAGGTACCTTCTCATAGAACGATACAGCGCAGTACAGGCCCTTCGGCCCACGATGTTGCACCAAAACAAAAGCCATCTAACCTACACTATGCCATTATCATCCATATGCTTATCCAATAAACTTTTAAATGCCCTCAATGTTGGCAAGTTCACTACTGTTGCAGGTAGGGCATTCCACGGCCTCACCACTCTTTGCGTAAAGAACCTACCTCTGACCTCTGTCCTATATCTATTACCCCTCAGTTTAAAGCTATGTCCCCTCGTGCCAGCTATTTCCATCCGCGGGAGAAGGCTCTCACTGTCCACCCTATCTAACCCCCTGATCATTTTGTATGCCTCTATTAAGTCTGCTCTTAACCTTCTTCTCTCATACGAAAACAACCTCAAGTCCATCAGCCTTTCCTCATAAGATTTTCCCTCCATACCAGGCAACATCCTGGTAAATCTCCTCTGCACCCACTCCAAAGCCCCCACGTCCTTCCTATAATGCGGTGACCAGAACTGTACGCAATACTCCAAATGCGGCCGTGCCAGAGTTTTGTACAGCTGCAACATGACCTCCTGACTCCGGAACTCAATCCCTCTACCAATAAAGGCCAACACTCCATAGGCCTTCTTCACAACCCTATCAACCTGGGTGGCAACTTTCAGGGATCTATGTACATGGACACCTAGATCCCTCTGCTCATCCACACTTCCAAGAACTTTACCATTAGCCAAATATTCTGCATTCCTGTTATTCCTTCCAAAGTGAATCACCTCACACTTCTCGACATTAAACTCCATTTGCCACCTCTCAGCCCAGCTCTGCAGCTTATCTATGTCCCTCTGTAACCTGCTACATCCTTCCACACTGTCGACAACACCACCGACTTTAGTGTCGTCTGCAAATTTACTCACCCACCCTTCTGCGCCTTCCTCTAGGTCATTGATAAAAATGACAAACAGCAACGGCCCCAGAACAGATCCTTGTGGTACGCCACTTGTAACTGAACTCCATTCTGAACATTTCCCATCAACCACCACCCTCTGTCTTCTTTCATCTAGCCAATTTCTGATCCACATCTCTAAATCCCCCTCAATCCCCAGCCTCCGTATTTTCTGCAATAGCCTACCATGGGGAACATTATCAAACGCTTTACTGAAATCCATATACACCACATCAACTGCTCTACCCTCATCTACCTGTTCAGTCACCTTCTCAAAGAACTCAATAAGGTTTGTGAGGCATGGCCTACCCTTCACAAAGCCATGTTGACTATCCCTGATCATATTATTCCTATCTAGATGATTATATATCTTGTCTCTTATAATCCCCTCCAAGACTTTACCCACTACAGACGTGAGGCTCACCGGTCTATAGTTGCCGGGGTTGTCTCTGCTCCCCTTTTTGAACAAAGGGACCACATTTGCTATCCTCCAGTCCTCTGGCACTATTCCTGTAGCCAATGATGACATAAAAATCAAAGCCAAAGGTCCAGCAATCTCTTCCCTGGCCTCCCAGAGAATCCTAGGATAAATCCCATCAGGCCCTGGGGACTTATCTATTTTCAGCCTGCCCAGAATTGCCAACACCTCTTCCCTACGTACCTCAATGCCATCTATTCTAATAGCCTGGGTCTCAGCATTCTCCTCCACAACATTATCTTTTTCCTGAGTGAATACTGATGAAAAATATTCATTTAGTATCTCGCCTATCTCTTCA
Organism: Scyliorhinus torazame; assembly: GCF_047496885.1. Taxonomy (NCBI): domain Eukaryota; kingdom Metazoa; phylum Chordata; class Chondrichthyes; order Carcharhiniformes; family Scyliorhinidae; genus Scyliorhinus; species Scyliorhinus torazame. The sequence continues at coordinate 46,568,177 of NC_092722.1, forward strand.
GACTCCACACACAACTTCCCATCCCTGTCCTTGACTGGTCCTACTCTTACCCTAGTCATTCGCTTATTCCTGACATACCTATAGAAAGCTTTTGGGTTTTCCTTGATCCTACCTGCCAAATACTTCTCATGTCCCCTCCTTGCTCGTCTTAGCTCTCTCTTTAGATCCTTCCTCGCTACCTTGTAACTATCCATCGCCCCAACTGAAACATCACACCTCATCTTCACATAGGCCTCCTTCTTCCTCTTAACAAGAGATTCCACTTCTTTGGTAAACCACGGTTCCCTCGCTCTACGCCTTCCTCCCTGCCTGACCGGTACATACTTATCAAGAACACGCAGTAGCTGATCCTTGAACAAGCTCCACTTATCCAGTGTGCCCAACACTTGCAGCCTACTTCTCCAACCTATCCCCCCCAAGTCACGTCTAATGGCATCATAATTGCCCTTCCCCGAGCTATAACTCTTGCCCTGCGGTGTATACTTATCCCTTTCCATCATTAACGTAAACGTCACCGAATTGTGGTCACTGTCCCCAAAGTGCTCTCCTACCTCCAAATCCAACACCTGGCCTGGTTCATTACCCAAAACCAAATCCAACGTGGCCTCGCCTCTTGGTGGCCTGTCAACATATTGTGTCAGGAAACCCTCCTGCACACACTGTACAAAAAACGACCCATCTAATGTACTCGAACTATATCTTTTCCAGTCAATATTTGGAAAGTTAAAGTCTCAAATGAAATGAAAAAGGCTTCCACCTCCTTCTCATCAAACCTTGGCAATGCTTGGACATATTTAAATAGATCCCCATCAAGCCTTTGACTATGATGCTCTTTCTCACAATCCTCATCACTATCCTCCAATTGTACGTTTCCCTTTACGTCTGCCAATTTTAACTGACTGTTATGTTTCTGAGCCATTTTCTGAAGTTCAAACTCTCTCTCTTTATCTTTTTCCCTGATCTGTATCTCCCTTTCTCTTTCTTTTTGTTCTGCTAGGGCTATTCTTTCTTTTCTCCTTTCTTTTCTCTCCTTTTCTTTTTCCTCTCTCACTCTTTCTTTTTTCTCTCTATCTCTTTTTCCGCTCCTCTCTTTCTTTTTCCTCTCTTTCGTATTCAAGCTGCTTTAATTCTTTCTCATGTTCCATTTGTTTAATTTGTAACTGAATTTTTGCCATTTCCAATGAGTCAAACTTTGTCTCAGGCAACTTTAAATGCTTAGCCACCGCCATAATTACCTCGTCTTTTCGCATTTTGTCGGTGAAGTTAACTGCAATGTTTTTGCCAAATCTAACAGTCTGCTTTTAGTCTCTGTCCGTAAGGAACTGCATGTGACCGTCTCCATCCCCCAAAACATCAGAGCCTCTGAAAGAGCCATTGTCCACAACATACTCCCTACTTAAACTAGAATACCACACCTGAAAAGCAACCACAATATGCTCACCCCTCACTGTCTTTAAGTTCACTAAGCCAATCCAATAGATAGACTTTTATCCCCCTCGAGCCCCCAATTTGTTATGAGCCAGGGTTTAGAGAACCCCAAAGTGTATCATGGAGTTCACCTGACCCACAACTTTTAATAGATTGTGGTATGGGGAGCACACGGCCCACTCTACAAGTGTGGTACAGCAGAAATGGAAAAGTATTTTTTAAAAGCAAAACAATGTTTATTCTATGAACTCAAGTTACCCTTTTTAAAACATACAGTGAACATCTTAGCAACCATCAATTCAAATATAACCCCCAAAGAATACAACACTAAGTAATCCTTAATAACTTCCCAAACAACATCCAGAAGACAAAAGAAACACCTTTTAACAGAAGCACATCAGGTTGCCATTCACTACTGAAAACACTTAGAATTCTGAATTCACCAAATGATCAAGAGATAGTCTTTTCATGGCAGAGAGATCAACAGTACACCTGCTTTGTCTGGCTTCAGCTCCAACACTGAAAACGAAGCTAAAACACACCCTGCAGCAAACAGCCTAAAACGAAAGTAAAAAGCTGACAGACAGCCCAACTCCACCCACACTCTGACATCACATTTCTTAAAGGTACATTTCTTAAACACCCATTTCTTAAAGGTACTCTCACATGACAATATGCCATTCAGTCCATCGAGCCTGCTCAGCCATTAAATACGATCATGGCTGATTGGACATTTCACTGCCTTATGCACGCACTATTTGCATAAGCCTTTATATTATTGTTAATCAGAAACAAAGAATTCTCAGACAAAGCATATATTCATTGAGATCCACACTGAATTTACTGAGAATTCAGATGAAGCAATGGGAGCGGCACAATGACATTGCTGCCTCACAGCGTCAGGGACCCGCGTTCAATTCTGACCTTGGTTGACTGTGTGGCGTTTGCACGTTCTCCCTGTGTCTGCGTCGGTTTCCTCCGGGTGCTCATGTTTCCTCCCACCGGCCAAATATGTGCACGTCAGGTGCAGTGGCCGTGCTAAATTGCCCCTTAGTGTCCAAAATGTTGTTTGGGGTTAGGGGGATAGGGTAGGCGTGTGGGCCTAGGTTGGGTGCTCCATCTGAGGGTCAGCGCAGACTCGATGGGCCAAATGGCCTCCTTCTGCACTGTAGAAATTCAATAGATTCTATGAATGAGCGGACACAGAAGATATGATCAGATTGCAAAACTTTCTTAATCCACCCTGCCCCCGTTTAAAATTTGGAACACAAACCTTGAGGAAAAACCTCTGTCAGAACATTTAAACCCCAAAGAGGGAATTTGTGGGGGTGGGTTGGTTAGAATACGATGAGCGATTTCAACACGGCCGCCCTTAATAATCCCCACTCAATTCTCCTTTGGGGTATAAAAGGACGGCCAATCTGATATCGTGTCAGAGTAAACTCCCATGGAGTCGTTCCATAATATACAGCAACAGAGATAGATGGAAACTACCAGACAGGGGAGAAGGGGCCTGTGTTTATCTCTGTTAGACTAGCAAGATGATGGAGCTGTTAATAAACACAAGTGTTAGGTTCCCCCCGGTTAAAATTGCTGCTGCAGGAGACTTATTCACGCACTCCTGATGGCCAAGCTATGAATATCTGCTTCTGGACTGAGATAATTTCTATGTTTGTTTGTTAGTAGTCTGGCCATTAACAAATTAATTGCTAGATCAGATACCCTCTTTAACTCATCAAAAACTTCCTTATCTCCTCCGTTACATTTTTTAATACAGGCACATCGAAACGTAAACAAGCCTAATTGTCATAACAACACAATGGGCACAATTCTCTGGCTTCATTGCGCTCTCGCTCGAGCGAAACGAAGCCGGTGAATAGGGGGAGAGGACGAAAACGAGAACCGTGCCAGGCGCCAAACAGTTTGCGATGCAACCGGCCCGCTCCCCTAGGCGAAAGCGGGATCTCGTAGCGTGGCAAGAAACCAATTATCACCACTTAAGCCCTATTTCCATACAGTTAATGGGAGCTACCCCTTGTCCAATGGTCGCCCGTCATTCGGTGGCCTCACCAGCAAGTGCTCACTCTGGAACCGACTAGTACCAGTACTCCATTCGTCAGGAGTTCTGTGGGGAGCCGAGGAGATGAGTATCCATCTTTGCTCACAGGCAAAGAGCCCAGGGGCGCTGGGCCTCCTGCTCCTGTGTTCGGCGGTGGGTGGGGGACCCTCGGCTGGGAGGGGTGGGGGGAACCCCTGTTGGGGATGGGGGACCCTCCGCAAGGGTGGGCCACCAAGGGAGGGTGGGGGGAAGGCGCTGGGTGGGGGGCAACCGGGGGACAACCATGCGTGGCACCACCATGCCAACCCTGGATCATGTGTACCATTCCGAGGGCAAACCTTGTTCCTGCCCATTTGCCCCACCGACCACCCATAACCCCCACCAACTGCTGAGGCCTCTGGCCGCACGGCTGAAGGCTATTGCTAATAGGGAGTTGGCAGTCATGGTTAAGTGACCACTTCACACAACCCAAGTGGAAGCCCATGGGTGGGCGAGCCATGTAGCATGTGGGAGCTATCGCCTAGCATCCCAATACACCCTGGTGCATGAATACGGTGCTTGAATGCTGCGGGAGGCAACACCACACACGTAGCAACCAACATCCGAACACCAGGGGCGAGGGATAGCTACGGGGACATGTCATCGGCTGGAGGGTGGGTGAGAGCCAAGGGGAGAAGGGAGAACCCTGGAAAGATGGGCCAAGGGTTTGGAGGTCGGCCCGCATTGCAGAAGAAAGTGTCAGTGGCATCATACTGGTTGTGCACAAGGGTGTTTAATGTGTGATACAATTCCCCACTCTCCCGATGGTGCCGCCCCCACCCCATCCAACCCCCTCTCGCCACTCCCCCAGTGCCCTCGGTGATCCTCGATGTGCTAGGCCCTCCTAACTGAAGCTACGTCTAGGTATATCCCCAGGATGCATATCTAAGGTGGGCACAGCCAGCTGCTTACCTCGTCCCATGGCCTTCAATGTTCCTGGCGGGCATCCTCTGGGGCCGGAGGGCCCCAGCACACTCGTCGGCGGCACATGCACAGCCATGCCGCCCTGTCCCATGTGCTGGCTGCGAGGTATGGCCTCATCAGGGGGGTGGAACACGGGGGAGCTGGTGGCCACCGTCGCCGCTCCATGGGACGGATCATGTCCCTCAGCAGCTCATCAAGGTCAGCCTGGTACTGGGTCACATCCCCAGCGAGTCGGGCATTGTGTTGAGACCCTCAGCCATGGCTGTCACTGAATGTGCGATGTACACTCATTAATGGTGCCGGTGTCGTGCACCAGGCTCTCCACTGAGGTCATAACCCAAGCAGTGTCGGCCTCGGTGCCTCACATTGCCGCCGACATCTCCTTCACCCGTAACCTTTGGGACTCCTCCAATCGGCTGTGGACCTGCTGGAGTGTCGCTGACATTTCCCTCTGAATGTCCCGGCTGCTCCCTATCACCTCCATGAGTTCTGGGTAACCCTGTACCAGAGGCTCAGCATCAGGCTGGGGCCCAGCTGGGTCCTGGGATCCGGCAGACCTCCGACTGCTGTCTCGCCTGGGGGCTCCTGCCTCTACCTGATGTGCATCAGCAGCTGTGTCGTGCTCACCAGATTGAGGCCAGAAGCCTGACCACTATCGTTTCCCACCGAGGTGCACGTATCTCCACTGGTGGAGGGTGGGGATGAAAGCTGTGACGCCTCGATCGTGTCTTCCTCGGAACTCTCCTTCAAGTTAGTCTCCTGGGAGGCTGGAGAGGAGGACACCGGAGATGGGCCTGCAGTGTAGATTGGAGGTCCTGCGGGAGAATGGACATGTGGTCAGTGGGAGGGATGGGTCAGTCAAAAAGGCAATAGCAACTCACGTTTGACAGGTCCTCTGGGTGGGCCCGGTGGTTCCTCACTTTTGCGGCTTCTGCCAACCTCCGCGTTGGTGACCATCCTGCCTTTGGCCACCCCAGTCAACTCCAGGGCATGCTCCTCAAAGGAGGTGAGAATTATTTTGGCACGCCACCAGTCTGGGCACTGTCCCGATGGTAGCGCGAGAGCTTTTCATGAGGAGACACAGAGAGGGCATCTGTGGATTCACAGTGGGGGGGGGGGGGGACTTGGCGGCCGCATGGAGAGTTCGGAGGGGGCGGATGCTCGTGTGGGGGCGGAAAGGTATCGTGGGGGTGGGAGGTGTTGGTGTCAACTCACCCATGCTGCCCGATGTAGGTCATTGACCCTTTTACAGCACTGGAGACCAGTCTTCCTGTCACACTCCCAGATCTTACAGCTGCTACCTCGTCCCAGACAGCACTGACTGTCCTGTGGCTCACCCTCCGGGACCCTCGGGCGAAGAGGACGTATCTTCTGGCCTCGACCGGGTCTAGGAACCTCCCCAGATCCGCATCGCCGAATCTTGGGGCCGGTCTCCTTGGCACCATTGTTGTGAGCTGATTGGGATTGGCTGAGCAAGTGCTGCTTAAGTGCTGCTTGATCTTGTTAGCGGGGGGCTGGTGAGCGCGGTGCCGGCGAATCGGCTGGCCAGCCTTCATTTGCAGTGAGAAGGGCCTCATTCAATGGACCATTAATGTTGAATGACTTTGCCAGCCTCGCTGGGTCAAACGCCAAAAAGCTCACGGCAGTTCCCGCTCGCTACAACACTTCGAAATCTTTCCGGAGAATCGCGCCCAACTAATTTTTGAAAGTACTTCTTGGAAGGGAAGCCGCCATTCTTGCCTACCTCTGAAGTGGCCGAGCAAGCTGCTCAATTGTAACGGCGGAGGGGTAATAACTGCTGATCTTGTCAGTAATGCCACCTTCCAAGAAAGTTATAAAAAGAAGAGCCAGCACAGATGCAGCATTTCTAAAGGCCGCCTACTCTGCTGTAAGCTTCTGTAAGAGAAATAAACAAGGGGAACAAGCCTTCAAACTCTTGGCTTGCCATTTGAAATGCATGTTTTCCAGTATTTAAATAAAACACGTTATAAAAGAAAGGGGATTCAAATTTATTGCTGTTTTAAGTCTTTCTAGAGCTGTGATGCACAAGGAAGATTTTCATCTGCTCCCATAGTGTTTTTTTTCCCTGGGCAGGTCGCTAGCCTGTCACCAGAGGTGTATAGCATGAGTGGCACCACTCCGCATCAAGCATGGCAGACCAGGAGTCTCTCCCACTCTTAGCGCCTGCCATTGGCGTGTTGGAAGGATTTTGCAGGTTGACTCTCAGAGGCAGGTACGCTACCTACTGCGTCACAAGACCGTCAACTCAAATGTATTCCATTTACTTAAGTATAAGACTGAAGTGATAGAAGACCTGGTCCAGGTATTGCATACATTTCAGCTGAGCTAACTGGTCCCAGCTATACAAAAATCTGTTTAAAGTGATCCCAATTCTGCCCAGGCACAAAGTCCGATCAGGAAATATAAAAATGGTAGAAGGAGCGATCCTCAACTCTGTTGTACTTAATGGCATCCGCGGGAGATTCGAGACATTTTCATGGCCAGGCCTCACCTACATAGTATCACCCAGTGTCCAGTGTTTAACAGACACCTACTGGCACCTTGGTATTCGAAGGGCAGGGAATTGGAAAGTTCCTCTGTGGAGTCAAATGGGACGCACATGCTTAACTTGGGAAAGGGAGGCCACCTGCGTGGCATGGGTGGTGAAGGACTAGCAGTGGACCAGATTACTTTTGGAGGCCCAGGAGGTGCAGGCTTTGGTGGCAGTGTTGTTCCCAGGCCTGACAAATATCATGCAGAAAACCTATCAAGAGTGTAGCGTTCAATGGCCCCCTTTAAGAATTGCTGGTGGAGGGCAGCACGGTGGCGCAATGGTTAGCACTGCTGCCTCACGGCGCCGAGGTCCCAGGTTCGATCCCGGCTCTGGGTCACTGTCCGTGTGGAGTTTGCACATTCTCCCTGTGTTTGCGTGGGTTTCGCCCCCACGACCCAAAGATGTGCAGGGTAGGTGGATTGGAGATGCTAAATTGCCCCTTGATTGGAAAAAAATTAATTGGGTACTCTAAACTTATTATTAAAAAAGAATTGCTAGTTGGCCGCTCCACCAGTTCATAGCACTGGCACAGGTCACCCATTTTGCTGTGAACTCAGAAATTGGGCTTAAAAACGATGGTCAGCAGACGAGTCTTACTTCAGTTTTGAAACAGAAATTTGACCCTTTTGCAAACTGTTTCCTAATAGTGTTGATTGAAAGAGGATTTTTGGAAAGGACATCAGGGAAACTCCTTACTCAATTTCTGAAAGTGCCAGGAGTTTTTTTACATTTTCATCACCGGCGAACATTTCAGATCAACATTTCCTCTGAAGGACAGTGTTTCAAACGGGGCAGCAGCCCCTCAGAGAGGCCAGGGTGCTAGCCACTGCTCCAGCGGCAGGAATTGTTTTTTTTCTTTTAACGACAGCGCCCGCTGTTTTTGAAAAAAACACCCAAATTCCAAAATCAGTCTGCAAAGCTCCAGGGGCGGCAGCATAGCTCCATTTTCACAGTGCCACCCAAGTCAGCGTGTCTCTGAATGCAGGAGGGAATAGTGAACAAAAGAAAAACAGGCTTTGAAAAAAATCCTCCCTTCAATGATCTGAGTGAAAAAGTTAGCATAAGGACCAAGCGGAATTTTTCACTGCAACGAGCTTATCAACACGTTACATGTTATCATCAGGAAGAATTTATTTCAGACCTGCGGGAAAGCAAAGTGCAGAGAGCAGTGAAGGGAGTAGGTTTTCCATATGCCGTCGAGGCCAGCTTAAACAGTGTCAGTGCAGGGAGAAATCTAAACATAGTTGATTCTTAAAATTGTTCATACTCACTCGTGTTCCTGAATGAAATATAATCCAAAACCTTTCCATCACAATCCCTTTTAAAGATCAGTAATAAATAATTCTGATTGTTGCCAATTTGTCACAATAATGAAGGAAATGTATACATCAGGAAATACTGGACTTTAAATAAGACCTGAGTCTTTTTTTTAATGGGCTTACCAGCCGCTGGTCGATTGCTGCAGGGTGAATCTCTAAGAGACAATGGAACACCCTGTTACCCGACAAGGTACTTTTAAAAGGACCCAGATACTAATTATCATCTCCAGTGGAGACAAAAGAACATAATGGCCATCTCATCAAGAGATTCCCTGTGAAATGCCCAGACACAGATTTGTGTGGATTCGACTTCCCATTTGGAATATACACATAATGGGTGAAAAGCCAGCTGAAAAGCTTTCCCCAGGTTGTCTGTATTCTGTGAGAACAGGTGTGAAAGTTAGACACAGAATTAAAAACCAGCAAGGACACACACACACACACACACAGTACCCCTGCAAATAGCCATTTTGAAGGTATATCTCAATCTCTCTCTCTCTCTCTCTGACTGTGGAAGTCAGCTAAGAAAGCAAAGACCACAGCTGAAAAGAGAACTGGGAAGCTCCTTAGGGGAGGCGGTGGCTGAGTGGCTGGGGACCTGGGTTCAAATCCAGCCACTGCAGATGGTGAAATTTGAATTCAATAAAAAAAATCTGGAATTAAAAGTCTAATGATGACCATGAAACCGTTGACAATTGTCGTAAAAACCCATCTGGTTCACTAATGTCCTTGAGGGAAGAAAATCTGTTGTCTTTACCTGGTCTGCCCTACATGTGACTCCAGACCTGCAGCAATGTGGTTGACTCTTAACTGCCCCTCAAGGGCAATTAGGGATGGGCAATAAGTGCTGGCTCGGCCAGCGATGCCTATGTACCATGAATGAATAAAAAAAATGAGAAAATTTTCACTTATTTTGAGGGATGTATATTTCTGAGATATTGAGTGATTGTTTAAATGGTATAGGGGTACAGATGAGACCATTTTCATTTTATTATGAGGAAACTTTAATTTTTAAACACTGTTAAAGGGTTTCAAGGCTGCTGATGGGGAGGGCAGTCAAATGAGCCCCATCCCAGGAAGGACCTCCAACCTGAGCCCCTCAAGTCCAGTGCAAGCCCCCTGACCCTCACCTCCCATGAAGGACCCACCCGCCTTGGCACCTTGGTTGCAATTGTTGGGACGATGCTTACCACCTTGCCACCCCTCAAATCACCATATTCAAGTCCATATTCCTCAATACTTGCACCATCCAGTTAACTGGATAGCTGTTTTGTGATGCAGAGCAAGGCCTAAAGCGCAGGTTCAATCCCCATACCAGCTGAGGTTATTAATGAAGGCCCCGAAGGCGACATGTGGCGCAGTGGTTAGCACTGGACTGCGCCGCTGAGGACCCGGGTTCAAATCCCGGCCCTGGGGCACGGTCCGTTTGGAGTTTGCACATTCTCCCCGTGTCTGCGTGGGTTTCACCCCCACAACCCAAAGATGTGCTGGTTAGGTGGATTGGACACGTTAAATTGCCCCTTAATTGGAAAAGAAAAATAATTGGCTACTTTAAATGTATAAAATAAACAACAACAAAAAAAATGAAGGCTTGAGGTGTGATGACCCTCGGATTAAATTACCACCAGTCAGCTCTCTCCCTCAAAGAGGTAAAGTAGTCTATGGTCATCTGGGACTATGGCAACTTTACTTTAGTGTGTGAAGTGGAAGAGTTCCTGGTCTGCTCTGCCCCAATTGGGATAAAGATGCACAGTTAGTGTAGAGAAAGGAGAAGGCTACTCAAGATATAACTGATGCGATTCCTTAATGGGAAATTATTACTTTATACATTTCACCGGAAATTTGTTTTAGAATTTGAAAGACCACCAAAGACAGAAAGAAAAAAAATGATCTAGGTTTAATAAAAGCAAATTACTGCGGATGCTGGATTCTGAAACGAAAGAGAAAATGCTGGAAAATCTCAGCAGGTCTGGCAGGATCTGTAGGGAGAGAAAAGAGCTAATGATTCGAGTCCGATGACTCCTTGTCAAAGCTAACAGACAGAGAAAGTGGTAAATATTTATACTGTGGAGTGAGAATGAAAGATGAGCCATAGCCACAGAAACCCAAGGAAACCGGGTGCTAATGGCCACAAAAACCAAGGGGAAAGAGTGCTAATGGCAGTCCCCAGAGAGAACAAACGATGTGAAAGGTCAAACAGCAGAGAAACTAACATCAAAGGATGAACTGTAGATGTGGGGGGAGGAGAAGAGGGAAGCAAAGAGGAGGAAGGTTATGGAAAGGTAGATAAGATTAGGGGGGAGGGGGGAATGTAAAATAAATATTAAGAAAGAAAGAAATGGTAAAGGACAGTTGAAATGAAATGGGATAAAAATAAATGGGTCGAGGTGGGGTAGAGCTGATCATTTGAAGTTGTTGAATTCAATGTTGAGACCGGAAGGCTTTAACGTGCCTAACCGGAAGATGAGATGTTGTTCCTCCAGTTTGCGTTGAGCTTCACTGGAACATTGCAGCAGGCCAAGAACAGACTTGTGGGCATGGGAGCAGGGTCTTTTGTTAAAATGGCAAGCAACGGGCAATGCGCACAGACCGAAGATGCTCAGCAAGGCGATCACCCGGTCTGTGTTTGGTCTCTCCGATATAGAGAACACATTGGGAGCAGCGAATGCAGTCGACCAAATTGGGAGAGATGCAAGTGAAATGCTGCTTAACCGGGAATGGTTTTGGGCCGGGGATGTTAAGCATGGAAGAGGTAAAGGGATAGGTGTTACACCTTCTGCGATTGCATGGGTGATGGGAGAGGTACTGGGTATGATGGAGCAGTGGACTAGATTATCTCGAAGGGAACGGTCTCTGCGGAATGCTGACAGAGGGAGTGAAGGGAAGATGTGTTTGGTGGTGGCATCATGCTGGAGTTGCCGAAAATGGCAGAGGATTATGCTTTGCATATGGAGGCTGGTGGGATGAAATGTGAGAACGAGGGGGACTCCATCCTTGTTCTGGGAGGGAGGGGAGGGGGCGAGGGTAGTGGCGCGGGAGATGGACCGCACAATGTTGAGTGCCCTGTCAACAACTGTAGGTGGGAAATCACAGTCGAGGAAGAAGGAACACATTTTCGAAGCACCATTTTGAAACGTGGCATCATTGGAACAAATGCGACGGAGGCAAAGGAGTTGAGAGAAAGGGATGGAGTCCTTACAGGATGTAGGGTGCGAAGAGCTGTAGTCCAGATAGCTGTGGGGGTCAGTGGGCTTGTAGTATATATTAGTGGATAGTCTATTGCCGGAAATGGAGACAGAAAGATCAAGGAAGGGAAGGGAAGTGTCTGAGGTGGACCAGGTGGAAGTGATGGAGAGTTCACTGAGGGTGAAACTGGAAGCGAAGTTGATGAATTTTTCCAGGTCCGGACGAGAGGATGACACGGCACCAAAATAGTCATCAATGTATCGGTAAAGGAGTTGTGGGAGGGGGCCCGGATGATCCACTGAGCTTTGTCTGTGCTCCGTGGTGGCAGCATGGAGTGCTCTTAACGCTGCTTTTAGATTGCTGCACTGCCTTTGCAATGCCTGTACCTGTTTCTCTGTCTCTTCTCTTACCAGGACTGCACGTTGAGTGTCCTGATAGGCCTATTCGTATTGGGTTTGGAAGCTGCTCAGATGCGCTAGACAAGACTGGTGTGCCCCCTTGGCATCATCCACCTCTCCATCCTTTGCTGCCAACTTCCTTCTTAAATCTATATTCTCTCTCTTGATCTCACTAACATCGACCTTGCTCATTCGATGTCTCTCTTCTATCTCTTTGCGGAGCATCCGAACGACCTCCTCTGTGCCTCGCAATTGTGCCAGACAGGACACGATTGCCATCGGCTTGCAAGCTTTCCCTAAGCTTTTCTTATGGATCTCTGACAGGTTCTCCCACCAAGTATGTCCTACACTCCCGGGTCCTGTTTCCTCATTATCACAGAATTCACTCCAAAGGGGCCATCCTTTCCCTTTGAGATATTTTCTGATCTCTTCTTTCCAAACGGGACACTGTCCTACTCTATTGCTGGTCGCTGCGACCTCGAATTCCTGGGGGTTCTTAAGGCGTTCCATTGCCTTCATTGCCATTTTTCCTATCTGAATGCTCTCTTTTAAAATTTTGAACGAGGGGTACTAAGGCGGTGCTGTAAACACGGGTATGGCGTTTGCTATTTTCTGGAATACAAACTCCCGCCAGTTTTTCGCAACAAAAATCTATCAGTATTACCTTATAGCCCCGTTAGTTACGCATGCATTAACACGCTTCCGAATTATGAGGTGTAGCCACTTAAAATGGCAAAGGCTGTTGGGAAAGTCAGCCAACAGGACAAAAACGAGCAACTGCAGGTTGACTGTGTATTTACCTCTGGAAAGGCCAGAAAAGATCGATACCAGCAACCATCAGCATAACAAAACACCAGCCATCTGCATACTAATGAGCAATCCCCGGGAACAATGAGCAACATTTAGACACATAAAACCAAACCAGACTCCCCGGCGCCAGCAGAAGCCTACACAAAAGGAGGTGAACGGCCACCTCAGGACCGCCCATCGATCAGGGAACCGCTCCAGCATTGGAGAAAATCGAACCAAGTGATTGGGACAAAGTCCAATCACTTGGAACCAGGTACAGGGACCGCCCCGAAAGGCGGGAAGCCCTGAGGACTATAAGAATTAAGCCCAAGTTCTAATCGTTCTTCTTGACCGGGTCACTCAGCAACGCGAACCAACCCTTGACAGTGACCGATTCAGCCGCCGCCAATATCCAGTAAGTCTTACTTCAATGCTCGCTACGAGATAGGCGCTCCTAGCTACCAATTTGTACCAACTTCGAATCCCGCAGGCTCAGAACCCAAACGATAGGCCATTCGCTTCCCTGACCTGGTGGGCTAGTTCCAAGTTAAGTATTGACCTGTTAGCTTTAGAAGTAGCTTAGACGTAGAATTTGTACATGAGTAGTGATTACTGTGTATAATAAATGTCCTTTGATTTAAATTTTACTAAGCGGTGTATTGGATTATTGATCATTACTCGGACTTGAACCTCATGCGGATAGTCTGCACGATGCTGCAGAATATCGTCAATACTAAAAGGGATTCAATTATGTATGAAAGGGAGTACCATGTTATAAACGTATCACACCATGATGGTGTGTTGTTACTTGTCACTGGGCTGTGGGTGCTATGGGGAAATGAATCATCGATGGCCGGGGGGGAGTGGGGGGGGGGTTGGGGTCAGGGGGTTCGCGTTCGCGCGTAACCGAATACAATTTACAATGTTGACGAAAAACACGCAAGATGTCTTCATTGTTCTCTTCTTTCTTCTCTTCTCTTCCTTTTCGTCTCTTCGCTCTTCCCGGAGCTTCTGGAATTCTGTGGATCAACCATAGTTTCTGTTAATATCTTGTTTAATATCTTTGTATGTTAGCATGTCTGTCTTTCAGTGCCAATTTCCCTTTATAATTGGTCACCATGTGTGACTCCCACATTTTTTTTTTAGACCAAATATTTGGATTAGACATCTAAGAGAATACTGCCGTACTGCGAGCCGTCTTGCTGCCTGTGTGATTTACCATCCTGGTGTTTGAGGATGTAAATAGCATAGGGAAGCAATCCTAAGGGTTGCTGAACCAAACAAAAGAATTTTGAATGTAATCGAGCCAAAATGGGGTGCGTATGGGCTGCAGCGGGTAAGATTTGGATGGAAGCCCCAGGTAGGACGGTGATCAATGCCATATGTGCTCCACCCGAGCGTAGCTGACCAGAGGAGGGTCCTCAGGCAGGGCGCAGACCAATGCCGTTTCTCCACTGCCTGAGCAACCGGCAAGAACGGATAAGAATGTGGTCGTCGTGGGGGCTGCCTCTCGTGAATTCCTTCGAATCAGGAGAGTAGTTATGATTGTTGTCTGCCGACAGACTAGTTCCTTTGAACTATTGTCTGGGACAAACTTGTACCTTTACCAATTTTCTGTCGACAGACTAGTTCCTCTGAACTGTTGTCTGGGACAAACTAGATCCTCTAACAATTTTCTGTCGACAGACTAGTTCCTCTGAACTGTTGTCTGGGACAAACTACACTTAACGATAACATTAACGAAGAAACATTGAATGAACATGCTGCAGGTTCCGTCAGAAAGGACGCCGTTTCTCCCAAGTGGTTCCTTTTTAAAACATCATCTGGTCACCTCAGTTATCAGTTGCGAACAGGGTCGCAAAGGGGTTCTCGTTTTGGGAGTCAGACTCAATGTCATCATCTTCTCCCGGATGCCATACCCTTGAATGGATGAGGGTTGCTAAAGCTGCATGGTGTGACTTAGGGTCCATCTCGTCATTTCAGACGAGCCTGTATGAATTGTCACGATGCCAAATAGTGGTGTCTAATTCTGTGGGGATGGAGTTAGGGTGGTGGTCTTTGGTGAGGTTTGTTAAGGAATGTGATCCGAAGGGATCATTCGAATCGTGTCCAGATTCGCTGGGTGAGGGTCCTGTTGCATGGGGATAGTAGGGAGGTGTGCTGCGGCTGTTGCCTGTGTCACAATCGCGGCTGCTGCTGTCTGTGGGCGTTCCGGGGCGGAGTCTAGAGTTCGGGGGTGGAGTCGAGGGTGAGTCCGTGGATGGGGTGGACGTGTTGGGGGAGGGTGGGGATACGTTGGCTGTGGGCGGGGTGTGGTCTGCTGCGTCGAGCATGACGTGGTGTGCGTGGTTAGACTGCGAGCCATATGCCTTGAGCTGGTTTATATGAAACCACGCGGTCTTCCCCTTGGGGTACTTAGGGGAACTGTCTTGTCGAAACAGGCCTTGCTCTGTTTCTTCCTGGTGCCTAATTTTACTGCGGCTGCTAGCTGAGCCGTTTTAACATTCTCAACTAGTTGTTTCACTGCATTCTCGTGTGTGAGGGCCGTCACTTCGGGGCTGGTCAAGTCAAGTCCCAATAAAAATTCTGTGCCTTTCATGGGTCGTCCGGTCATGAGAGTGTGTGGGGTGTATCCTGTGGATGTTGAAACAATGTTACTCAAAAACATTATTGCAAAAGGGAGGACTGAATCCCAAGTGGTGTTGTTCTGTTGGACCATTTTCCTGAGGGTTGCTTTTCGGGTCCGATTCATTCGCTCCACGATACCACTTGACTCGGGGTGGTATGCGATGTGGAATTTTTGGGTAATGCCAAATATCGTGAGGACGTTCTTCATGACACGTACCGTAAAATGGGAACCTTGGTCGGATTCAATGCTGCGGGGGAGTCCCCATCTCGTAAAGATGCGGTGGGTTAAAATCTTACTGGTAGTCTTTGCCGTGTTTGTTCTAGATGGGAATGCTTCTACCCATTTCGTAAGCGTGTCTATCACAACTAACACGTACTTGTGACCATTCCTGCTAGGGGGCAATGGTCCTATAAAATCAATCTGGAGGTTAGTCCAGGGGCCATTAACGGGGCGGGTGTGGCTAAGCTGAGCTTACTTTGCATATCTATCTGGATTGTTTTGGGCACAGATAAGGCAATTTTCTACATAGTACGTGACGTCTTCCTTTAAATTCGGCCACCAACAGAGCTGCCTGAGGTGGGCTGTAGTGGGGCCAATTCCCTGATGCCCATGACTATCATGGAATCAACAAATAAGCTGATTCCTGTCCTGATCAGGAACCACATAAAGGGTGTCTTTTAGGAACACACCGTTATGTGTGGACAGTGCATTTTTAAACCTATCGTATGAGGCTGGAAAGCTTCCTTTTAAAATCTCCCTGAGATTACTATCTTGCTTCTGGGCCTGCACTAAATCCTCGATATTAGTCTGTGAGACCTGAACTGCATTCACTGGGGCGCTTTCGGGGGGGGGGTTCCAAAAATGTCCATGTCTGGAACCTGCTTTAGCCAGTGCGCGGCTTTTACATTTCCAGATGAGGAGGAACGGTGGTGACTTCGGGCTTTAATGATACCAAATGTCCTGTCCTGTGCTTTGTCCAAAATGTGCTGGAGCAATGGGGCTGAAGGGAGGGGTATTCCGTCCACGGAAACAAGTCCTATTGCTTTCCACAGGGGTAGGAATTCTGTGAGGCTGTTACAGACATAGAGGCTGTCCGAGTATATGTCTGCTGGGCTGGGAAAGGAATCTGGGTGATCTATAATGTACACAATGGCTGCTAGTTCTGCCGCCTGCGCACCTAAGTGTCCTGGCAGTTTTAAGGAGGTTTCTTCTAGGGCGCGTCCCTGCACGTCCTCAACATAGATGCCGCATCCTGTAATGCGCTTCCCGTTTAATACAGCAGAAGAACCATCCACATATATTCTCAAAGGTGCACACGTGTCTGTGTGCTGGGGGCTCTCAGGTGAACTAACTATCTTTTTGGGGGGTGTTTTTGCGATAAAGGGGCCTGTGTTGTAGTGTGGTGAGATGATTTCACAATCGTGGGGGGTGTCTGGGTACTGAAGGTTGTCGGCTACGAAAGTGTGGGTCTTGGTCCTTTTAACAGTCCCATCCCTGCAAAAGAAGGGTCTATATGGCTGCTCTAATCTGGCTGACTGTACCGTCCTTAAGTCATCCGTCTAGTAAAAGTTGGGTGGGGGTGTGTTCCGTGAGGGTTGTGATGGGGTTTAGTCCGGTGATGCATGAGACGTATTGAACTGCCCAGAAAACTGCGAGCAGGTGCCTTTCACAGGCCGAAAATACCTGTTCCACAGGATCTAAAACTCTGGAGGCGTAAGCCACGGGTCTTAACTGTTCGTGCCGTTCCTGGAGGAGCATGGCCGAAAGGGTACGATCTGTGCTAGCTATATAGCATAGGGGGAAAGCAGGTCTGGAACCTGTAGTGCGAAGGCGCCAATGAGTGCCCGCTTTAAAACATCTACAGCATCCGTGTGCTGCGGAAGCCATTCCCAAGGGGCGCCTTTCCTTAGGAGTTCCGAGAGGGGTGCTGCCTTGGTGGCGAAACCGTCAATATGGTTTCGGCAGTAGCCAACCAGTCCTAAAAACGACCAGAGGGCTGAAACATTCTGGAGAAGGGGCAATTTGACAATCGAGTCAATTCTTTTATGCTCGATCTCGCGTTTACCATGCGTGATAATCGTTCCCAAATATACCACTTTGTTTTCCAAAATTTGGGCCTTCTTGGGGTTCACTTTGCATCCAATTTGCTGTAGGAGTTCCAGGAGTTCGGACAGAAGCTCGATGTGCTCTGCCTTGGTGTCTGTCTGCAGTAATAGGTCGTCTACATACTGGACCGGACATTCGGGGCGAGAAAATTTTGATAAACCATTTGCCAGCTGTCGGTGGAAAATGGAGGGGGAGTTGTGGAATCCTTGTGGAAGGCATGTCCACGTGTACTGCTGACGTTTAAAAGTGAAGGCAAATTAATACTGGCACGCGTCTGCCAATGGAATGGACCAGAATCCATTACTGATGTCCAAAACTGTAAAATATCGTGAGTTGAGTCCCTGTTTGAGTATGTAGACTTGTGGCTACCGTGGGGGCTGCTGCGGGGGTGACTTTGTTGAGTTCCCAGTAATCGATGGTCAGTCACCATGATCCATCGGGCTTTCTCACTGGCCAAATCGGGGCATTATCAGTAGAGGCTACTGATCTAAGTACGCCTTGCTCTAATAAGCTATCGATAACTTTTGAGATTTCTCCCTCTGCCTCTTGGGGAAAACCATATTGCTTCTGGGGTCTAGGGTCAGGTCCTATTATTTGAACCGAACCAGCCATCCTGCCGCAGTCATGTTTATGACTCGCAAATGCGGTCCTGTTTTTCTGTAGAACTGCCCTAACCAGTTTGTCTGCGCTAATCGTGGTCGGGTCCAACCAAAAATCGCCGACTGCGCTAATCTTATTGCGTTGCGGGGGCTCTTGCTGACTTTGTCATTTTCCAGACACATTGATTTACTGGGTCAAATGACAGGTTGTGGTAGTTCATGAAATCAATGCCCAAAATGTGTTCTGCTGTGTGGTCCAGATCGACCAAAACTATGGTGTGTTTTGTTGTGATGTTGCCAATTTAATGGGTACAGGGGCTGTGATGGGTCCCTGTTGTGAGTGGCCTGTGAAGCCGCTGAGGGTGATTGTGGCTGTAGTGGGCCACGTGTCTTTTTGGAACATGGTGGAGGAATTAATTGTGGTGCGGGACCCTCCTGTGTCCCAGAGAAATTCGATGGGCTGTCCCCGTATTTTCGCTGCAACGACTGGTCGGCTGGACCTATCCCAAAGGGTGTCGCAGACCCAAGTGCGGAAGCCCGAACACCGTCAGTCAGTTCCGTTCATGTGTGTCTGGTCTGAACGGGTGCTTACACTGTGGATGGGCTTTGTCCTCTTATTCAGAGTGCCTGTCTGCTGGGCTCTCTGTGGCTTTCATGGGGCATTGCACTCTCGTGCAAAGTGACCTAATTGTCCACAGTTGTAACACGCCTGTGGTTTCTGTGGGGGGCTGTTCCTGCCTTCGTTCACCCATGCGGGGTTCTGGTGCGCTTTAACTGCATGAATATCTGCCTCTGCCTGCTGTTCTTCGGGTTTCCTAATCGCGGGTTTGTTGTGGACAGATTGCTCCCAGGAGCGGGACAACCTTTTTAAAACCCACTTTTCGTTGTGCGCTTCTTCCGAGGGGTCATAATTGGTACAAGCTTTTTGTCCTGCCTCTGTGGCATGGGAGATAAGGGTGCGAGTCCATTTGGCCATGTTGTTTGGGAACAAATGGGCGCGGTCTAAGTTTCCAAAAACGGCTGTAAAATGAATCCACAGGCGTCCAGCAAACGCTGTGGGGTGTTTGGTTTTCTCCTGCCTGCACTTATTCAGGCCTTCTACTGGGTCACCTCTGTTATAACCGATCGCGTCAAGGATCGCCGTGTGCATCTCTGCAAGAGTGCCTCCTCCTACATTCTGTGGGTCGGGAAGGGCTGCTACAACAGAAGGGTCTAAGCTTAAAACTGTGAGGTTCACTTGCTCATACTCATCCAGGCCGTACATGATCGCCTGCTGCTTCACTCTAACAAAGAAGTGGTGGGGGTCTGAGGTGGGGAGGAACGGCGTGATCTTTTCGCACGTGTCCCGTAATTGGGTCACGGTTAAAGGGGTGGTGTAAAGGAATTCTGCGTCTCCTTCCGATGTGACTTGCGGTGGGTGGTTACTGGATTCATGGGTGCCTGATCTATCTGCTCTGTGGGGGGTTGGGGTGCTTTCCTCTTTTGGGGCTTTCCTTGTGCACATGTTCCCTGTACATATCTCTGCGCGGTTTCATTTAGTTCTTGGCAATCAGGGCCGTCTTCTTCATCTAATTGGGATCCAAAGGTGCTCTGAAACCCATTTTCCACTGAAAGCAAAGACTGCAGTTCCGCAATATGCTTCCGGCATTTCGCATGATCCACTGAGCTTTGTCTGTGCTCCGTGGTGGCAGCATGGAGTACTCTTAACGCTGCTTTTAGATCGCTGCACTGCCTTTGCAATGCCTCTACCTGTTTCTCTGTCTCTTCTCTTACCAGGACTGCACATTGAGTGTCCTGATAGGCCTTTTCGTATTGGGTTTGGAAGCTGCTCAGATGCACTAGACAAGACTGGTGTGCCCCCTTGGCATCATCCACCTCCCCGTCCTTTGCTGCCAACTTCCTTCTTAATTCTATATTCTCTCTCTCGATCTCACTAACATCGACCTTGCTCATTCGATGTCCCTCTTCTATCTCTTTGCAGAGCGTCCGAACGACCTCATCTGTGCCTCGCAATTGTGCCAGACAGGACACGATTGCCATCAGCTTGCGAGCTTTCCCTGAGCTTTTCTTATGGATCTCTGACAGGTTCTCCCACCAAGTATGTTCTATACTCCCGGGTCCTGTTTCCTCATTATCACAGAATTCACTCCAAGGGGGCCATCCTTTCTCTTTGAGATATTTTCTGATCTCTTCTTCCCAAACGGGACACTGTCCTACTCTATTGCTGGCCGCTGCAACCTCGAATTCATGGGGGTTCATAAGGCGTTCCATTGCCTTCATTGCCATTTTTCCTATCTGAATGCTCTCTTTTAAAATTTTGAACGAGGGGTACTAAGCCGGTGCTGTAAACACGGGTATGGCGTTCGCTATTTTCCGGAATACAAACTCCCGCCAGTTTTTCGCAACAAAAATCCATCAGTTTAACCTTATAGCCCTGTTAGTTACGCATGCATTAACACGCTTCCAAATTATGAGGATTGATCAGAACTGCTTGAACACTTGTGGTTTTTGTGTTCCCAATTGGATTCTCAATTCAAATTTTTGGGTTCTCCCAGAGTGGTTAGGCCACTTCTAAGTCGGGTCCCGGCGGAGTCGCCAGTAAATGTTGCTAACTTTTGGTTGGCTCTTAAATGTTGCTCGTTGTGTCTTTACTTAATTTGCTCTGTTTCTATAACCTTTGCTCTAGAGTCGCCAGGTATCTTTATGATACCACCACGAGGTTCAAGTTCAAGTGCTGATCAATAACTCAATACACCAGTTAGTAAGATTCAAATCAAAACACATTTATTATACACAGTCAATCACTACTCATGCATAAACTCTACTTACTAGACTATCTCTAACACTAAAAGGCCTAGGCTTAGCTTTGGAACTGGCCCACCAGGTCAGGGGAACAAATGGCCTTTCATTCGATTCTGAGTCTGCAGGATACAAAGCTGGTATAGACTGGTAGCTACGAGCGCCTATCTCGTAGCGTGCGTTGACTGGAGACTTACTTGGTTGATGCGGCAGCTAGGCAGGTCACTGTCAAGGGTTCTTTCGAGCTGCTGAGTGACCGTGCCAAGAAGGATGAATTGAACTTGGGGACTCTACTTTATAGTCCTCAGGGGCTTTGCTCCATTTAGGGCGGACCCCGTATCTGGTTCCAACTGATTGGACTACGTTCCGACCACTTGGATCGACTTCTCCAATACTGGAGCCGTTCCCTGATCACTGGGCGGTTCCTGAGTGTCCGTTGGCTTTCCTTTGTCTTGGCTCCTGCTGGCGCCGAGGAGTCTGGCTTGGCCTTTTTCACCTTAAATGTTTCAATTGTTCCCGGAGATCGCTCATTAATATGCGGACGGTTGCTAGTTTCAGTGCTGTCTGTGTTTCTGCAAGTTCTAATACACAGGAAACTTTGCACCTGCTAGTTTTTCCTGGCTTGACTGAATTTCCCTGCATTCTTTGCGGATATCCATTTTAAGTCGGGAAGTGGCCAACCCAGGTGGCTACAGTAGGTAAAAGCGGGCTGTCCGGGGTTGGGAGACTATGAGGTTGGAAGCCACCCGGAAGAAATGGGGTCGCTAATGGTGTTGGAGATAATGGCTTGATGTTCAGTGGTCTGGTTATGGTCCAGGGGGAGGTAAGAGGAAGTATTTGAGAGTTGGCGCTCAGTCTCTGCGAGGTAGAGGTCAGTGCGCCAGACGCCAACAGCACCCACTTTGTCGGCAGGTTTGATGACAAAGTCGGGCTTAGACCTGACATGACAGAGTGAAGAGCAGAAAGTTCGGAAGGAGAGAGGTTGGAATGGATTAGGGGGGCAGAAAAGTTAAGACGGCCAATGTCCCGTCGACGTTCTCAATGAAAAGATCAAGGGCAGGTAAATGTCCCGGCCCGGGGGGGGGGGGGGGGGGGGGGAGTCCACTTGGAGGCAGAATGTAGGAGGCACATGAAAGGATCAGTGGAATGTGGGGAGGATTCTAGATTTCAACTGCAGTACCTGTGTCAACAAGACATAGTTTATGTCCACTTCAGACAGTGATTCTGTAATACCAACAATCAATATTATAAAAAGCTTTTGTCATTCAGTGTCGGCATTGCATCTATTGGAGCCAATAGGATAAGGCTGGTCTGAAGACAATTCTCAGGAACAGTACCAAATGAGGGTCCTTACAGCAGTGGGATGATAAAACAACATCTTTCCGAAGGAGCTTCAAAGTGATAGTAGTCGGGATGATAGATTTGAGGAGACTTAATTTTGAAGACAGGGTGAAAGATTGTTGTTGTTCCTCCGCCCATAGTGGTGCACAAGGCAGACTTTTCATCTGTTCCTACAGTGAAGGTTTCCCTGAGACAGGTTGCTTGCCTGTCATCAGAGGTTTATAGCTTGAGGGGCGACGCTCCGCATCAAGCATGGCCGACAAAGAGGTTCTCCTGCTCTTAGTGCCTGCCATTGCCAAGGAATGGATTTTGCTGGTTGATACTCAACCTGTTTGGTCAAGTTGCGAATGCACCTTCCTTGGCCATCAAGTCCTAGGGTGGGAGCCTATCAGCAGCAAATGCAGTAAGTAGCCTCTGATTGGATGCCCTGCTAACTAGTCATGTTGATGTGCACTTCAGCTGAGCTGACTGAGTGTTCCCGTACCATGTCAGGCGGTACAACAGGGTGGTCAGTGGCCGGCCTCTCTCTCCGCACTCTCTCTTCAGTTGGTTGGGGCCCGATGCCTCGACACAGTGTATTTCACTGTAAATCTATCTGAGCTTTCAACATAAGACTGGAAGAGAAGTTGAGTGGGTCTCAAACCCAAGATACATTTTGTAAATAAAGTCAAACGTTTTTGATTTAATGCATTGGCAGATATGTATGAAGTCGGGGCTTGGGAGTCATATCAGACTAGTCTATGGACGGTTCCAAGTCAAAGGAAGTGATAATGACCCTATAGGTTGATCATTGGGATGGCTCACCAAACCATTGTGGTCCTCTTTAACCATTGTTAAAGGTCAAATGGAAATAGCAAATTTTATTTACAGAAAAATAGTGGCAAAGATTTGAAATCCTTTAGTTAAACTTGAGGTCTTGTGGCACAGTGGGTAATAAGCCAGAATCCAGTTTGAGTCTCACCCTAGGACCCGATAGCTGAGGAATGTAGGTTCACAATGTGGCCAAACAGGTGGAGTATCACCTTGCCAACATGCCGATGGCAGGCAGTAAGAGCAGGAGAGATTCCTGGTCAACTAGGAAAAATTATGTAGCTTATGCCATGTCACTGTCCATATAGCTCCAGACTAGAATGTAAAAGTGCACGTTGCCACAGCGACTTGGAATGCCCAATTAAATTACAAAACACCGCCACAGTTAATCTCACATGGGAAAAAGATACACTTTAACATGACATTCGTATTATTCAGTTTAATTGCAAAGAGGTAACCAGATCCATTGGAGGACATATTTAATTATAAATCAACAAGGATGATTCAAAATAAGAAAATACCAGCAGGTCTGACAGCAATCTGTGGAGAGAGAGAAGGGAGCTAACATTTTGAGTCTGGATGACTCTGTCAAAAGGGATGATTCAACGCGTGACAGATATCTGCCTTCGAGTCAGGCCACTGACGCTTCCGCCCGCATCAAAGATGGCGCCAACCGGCCAGTGGGCCGGCACTCAGCCGCAGTGCTCCGCAATGCCGTCACATCCGATCGGGCTCTGTGACGGCGGAGGTGTCATGTGACTCGGGCTGAGCGGAGCGACGTTTCTCGGGACGGTGAGGAAAGTGTCCGCGGGGTTGTTGAGGTAGAAGCTCTGGAGGGAGAGGGCCTGGGCTCTACGGGGTGTTTTACCCAAAAGGAGAATGTGTAGGGTTGTGGGGAGAAGGCGGGAGGAGTGGCACCCGGCAGGTTGGTCCTTCAGGGGGGCCAGCACAGCTGTGGGCTGAATGGCCTCCTGCGCTATAATCGTTCTATGATCATAAGATCCACTTCTGCTATCTTGTGAGGTTCTGGTGGCCTGGTCACTATTTCCCCATCAAACAAAGACAGCTTAACTGGTCATTTAACTGGTTTGCTGTCGTGGGACCTTGCTCTGTCTTGGTTGCAATATTTGCTGACATAACTGAGTGAGTTTTCATGAAAAATAATTATTGGTTCTAAGAGTGCTTTAGAGTCTCCCAGTAATGAGAAAAACACGATAGATGCTGGTAGTTCTTTACCTTGCCCATGTGGGCATTCTTCATGTGTGAGCTTAGATAGCAAGTGCCTGCCCTTCACGAAGCCTGTTTGATCTTCTGCATCCACCCCGGGACACAATCCTTCATCTTTCCCGCCAACAACTTAGCCAATGCTTTCACATCCGTGTTCAATAGTGATATGGGTCAATACGACCCACATTCCACCGGATCCTTCCCTTTTTGGGGGATTAGTGTGATTACTGCCTGCTTCATCGTCTCTGGCAACTCCCCCTTCTCCAGTGCTTCATTAAACGCCCCCAACAGATGTGGTGCCAGGTCCGCTGCAAATTCCTTACAAAATTCTGCCGGGTACCCATCCAGCCCAGGGGTCTTCCCCGACTTCATACTCCGATACTATCCAGCACCTCCCTCAGCCCCAGGGGCTCCTCCAACGCCTGCCTCTTTGCTTCCGCCACCTGGGGAAATTCCAGCTTGTCCAGAAACCGCCCCATGTCCTCGTCCTCTCCTGGGTCTGCCTCATAAAGTCCCTGGTAATACTCTCTAAATGCCTCATTTATCTTCCCTGGCTCTGACACCACATCCCCAGCCCCAGTCCGGATCTTCAATATTTTCCTGGAAGCAGCCTGCCTCCGCAGCTGGTGTGCCAGCATGCGGCTCGCCTTCTCCCCATACTCGTATTGCACCCCACTTGTCCTACACAGTTGCCCTACCGCCCTCCCCGTTGTCAGCCTGTCAAATTGCCCCTGCAACTTTTTCCTACTTGCCAATCCCTCCACGGTGGGCACCCTCAAATATTCCCTGTCCACCTCCACTATCTTGCTCACTAAACGGTCATGTTCCGCCGTCCTTCCCTTATTTGCACGAACCGTAAATGAGATAATTTCTCCCCGGACCACTGCCTTCAATGCTTCCCAAAAAATGCCCGTCGACACCTCCCCATTCTGATTGAACTCCACATAATCCCTAATCGCCAACCGCACCTTATCACAAAAACCTCCATCCGCCAACAACCCTGAGTCAAACCTCTACCCTGGCCTCTACTCTCGTCCCGTACTGAACCGAATATCCAGCCAGTGGGGTGCGTGGTCCGAGATAACTATCCCCGCATACTCTGCCCCCTCCACCCCAATCAAAGTCTCCCGACTCACTACAAAGTAATCAATCCTCGAATACACCTTATAGACGTGTGAAAAGAAGGAATACTCCCCCCTGGGTTCTGAAAGCGCCATGGATCCACCACACCCATCCTCGCCATAAACCCCCCAGCTCCCTTGCCATTCGTACCCTACCTATCGACCTGGGGCTCGATCTATCCACCCTCGGCTCCAGGACACAGTTAGAATCTCCTCCCATGATCAACTGGTGAGTGGCCAAATCCGGGATTGCTGCCAGCAACCCCCTCCTAAAACCCATACCATCCCAATTTGATCTGTAAAGATTTAATCACCTGCTAATGGTCGCATTCCAAGCATTGTTTGGCATCTTTGAATTTGTCTACATATGTGTTTCTGGAACATACCTCTTCATTCACCTGAGGAAGGAGCAGCGCTCCGAAAGCTAGTGACATCGAAACAAACCTGTTGGACTTTAACCTGGTGTTGTAAGACTTCTTACTATCCCAATTTGGGGCATACACATTTACCAACACTACCGGTGCCCCTTCTAATACCCCGTTCACAATCACATGTCTCCCACCTGGATCCCTCACCTCCTTCGCACTCACGAATCCTATTTTATTTGTTCATTAAAATCGCCTCACCCCTCTATTTTGAATCAAACCCCGAGTGAAAAACCTGCCCAACCCACCCTTTCCTTAACCTAATCTGGTCCTTCACACTTCACACAGAGGTGTCTCCTGCAAAAAGACCACCCCCGCTTTCAAGTTCCTGAGGTGTGCGAACACGCGTGACCTTTTAACTGGCCCATTCAGTCCCCGGACGTTCCACGTTACCAACCTTACTGGACGCTTGTGCGTCCAATCCCCTCTACTGTCCGTCATCTTCCCCACTTAACTCCTGCCCCTTTAATTCCACTCTGTAGTGCCTGCAAACCTGACAGTATCCTTGCTTAATGATTCTTCCTTAAATTGTTTTATTCTGGTTGTTACAGCCTTTATTCATAAGGGGGAGACAGTGGTGAAGATTAGTAATCCAGGGACCCAGGTTAATGCTCCCAGGATAAGGATTCCTGATTTATTCATGGAATTTAAATTCGACCAGTTTTAGTGGTGGGATTAAACTAGATAGGTGCTTGATGGCTGGTTTAGACACAATGGGCTGAAGGGCCTCTTTCTATGAGACTCTATGACTCTAATCCCGCCAAGGAAGCTGGTTGAATTTAAATTCAATTCATAGATCTGGAATTGGAAGCTAGTCTCCGTGATGGTGACCATGAAACTATCATCGATTGTTGAAAAAACCATCTGGTTCACTGATGTCCTTTAGGGAAGGAAATCTACCGTCCTTGCCGGATCTGGTTGACATGTCACTCCAGATCCACAACAATGTAGTTAACTCTTAACTGCCCTCTGAAATGGCCAAGTGTACTCAATTCAAGGGCAATTACAGCCTGGCAGCAAATGTTGGCCTTGCCAATGACACCCACATCCCATCAAAGAATAAATTATTAAAAAATCAAATCAATTGAGTAATGTGTTTTCTCAAAGGCACAAAAGGGTTTCCTGGGGCACAGACTGAGAAGAAAGCACAAGAGGTGGTACCGATGTAGTGCTGTCTTTGCTGGTTTACTTTCTGTTTGACTGGGTAACAATAATTGCATTATGTCTTTATTGACTTTACTCTCATTTGTGTTACCTAATCTCCCTCTTGGCGATGTTAACTTCCTAACCCAATGTTCTGCAGCACCTTGTTGAAGTGTCTATTTTGGATATGTTGGCTTTGATGGTGAATGCTGGCAGGTTGCATAGTTCCCTCTCATCTGTGGCTAATTATAGCTGCCCTTACTACCAAACTGGCTGAGAGCAACAGACTCTGCATGGACCACAGTCAAACCAGCGACCTTCTTGCCTAGTGCTATTGCAGGAGGTGAATTTACCAACATTTACCCAGGGCAGCACGGGGGTGCAGTGGTTAGCACTTATGCCTCATGGCGCCGAGGACCCGGGTTCGATCCTGGCCACTGGTCACTGTTCATGTGGAGTTTGCACATTCTCCCTGTGTCTGTGTGGATCTCACCCCCACAACCCAAAGATATGTAGGGTAGATGGATTGGCCACACTAAATTGCCGCTTAATTGGGAAAAAGTAATTGGGTACTCTAAATTAAAAAAAACATTTACCAACAGTGTCAGAGCCCATCCTGCCAGTTTCCATGGCAAAAGCTTTTCTATAGGATTCGGCATTGAGAAATTTGGTCTACTGTGCTGTGTTGGCTATTTGAAAGAGCTATCCAACCTCTCCAACTTCCCTGTTCTTTCCCCTTCACCCAACAAATGTTTCCGTGTCAATTATTTATTAAGGGCAGCACAGTGGCTAGCATGCTGCCTCACAGCTCCAGGGACCTAGGTTCAATTCCAGTCTCGGGTGATTGTCGGTTTGGAGTTTGCACTTTCTCCTCTGCGTGGGTTTCCTCCGGGTGCTCCGGTTTCCTCCCACGGTCTAAAGATGTACCTGTTGTTTGGATTTGCCATGAAAAGTTAGGAAGGGTTACTAGGATAGGGTGGAGGCGAGGGCTTAAGTAGGGTGCTTTTTCCAAGTGTCGGTACAGATTTGATGGGCCGAATGGCCACCTCCTGCACTGTAGGGATCCTATGATATGATTCAAGTTCCCTTTAGAGGCATATTGCCTGGTTTTAATTGATATATTAATTGGGATTGCATTTTTCATAGAAAACCTTGCAATATTGGAGTCAATATCACAAAGCGTGTGTGTACTTTTGTACCAGCTAAATCTCTGGATCTCTCTTTCATCCTCTAAGGCACTGTTAAAACCTATCTCTGACAAAACCTATGGTCACCTGCCCTAAAAGTGCCACAGATAGCTCGGTGTCAGATTTTGCTCCTTAATCCTCCTATGAAGCTCCTTGAAGGTTGTTATTGGCTTTTCTATCAGAATTGCTAACAGAAGAATTGCGCCCCTGGCCAACTTTGATATCCTAGTTTTTATAAACAGGATTCCTGTAATAATTTCCTTGCAGGACTGCCTGTCGCCATATCCAAATTCCTGCCACCATGTACTAGATGGTGCTTGTTTTGATCCTGTGATTCAGTTGCAGGAGTTCCTCAAATATTAAAATGAGCTTGTGTTCATATATATATATATATATATATATATATATAATATATATATAATGCCTCATCAAATGTCCGAAACACCCTAAAGCACTTCACAATGAATTGTATCAAAATAATGGTGGTGAATGTTAAAACATTTGGGATATGTATTTCTCAGACTGGCCCGGTATGTAATGAACAGAAAATGCTGGAAATGCAGAGGCAATTCAGTCAACATCTGAAAGTGAGAGGAAAAACGGTTAACTTTATGGGTGGGATCCCTTCGAGGCAGCTGACCTAACTATAGTCCGTGCAATACAGGACACAAGCCAGCTTGTACTTGAACATGACATTCTCAAACAATCTGTTCTCGTCTTTTAGAATGAACCCTCAGTGCTTCACTTTTGGAACTGGACAGTGAATCTTTTCAGAGGCAAGCAGATCTTATGAGGGGAAATTATTAAATACATCATAGCTCTTAAAGCTCCCAGTGAATTTCTTTATTTAACCAGTGCAGTGCAATGTACTGTCCAACTACCACCATTTTTCTGATCAAGGATAAATTGCCACTTATCATGAGTTTCAGTTATGGTGTGGTATTTAAGCTGCCACCTTTACTGAGCTACATCTGACCCCAGTCCATTCACAGCCAATTTGACACCCCCAAAATCCAAGCACACTAGTCGCCAATGGCACTTACCCTCTGGTTTCAATTTGTGGGCCTGTGCTGAACTTCAGTGCTGTTGTCCCTTTTATAAATTCTAAATCGAAGCATTAAGATCTGTTTATTTCAGCAACTTGAGATATACGCAACACACTGCAAACAGGCACTTCCCCGTTACATTGCCCTCCCCCCACCCCTTCCAACCACCCAAGGCTCCAGGATGTGCAATATGTGAACCATCACAATCAAACTTAAAACAACCCTGATGATGGAGTGCAGTCATCTTTATGGGTGTGTGGTTAGGGAGTGAGCATTATTCCATGTACTGAGAATGAGTGATGGCCATCTACTTAATCAAGCCTTGTTAGCACTGGGTAATAATCTCAATGCCACAGAACTATCGAGAAGGACTTGGGGTCGTAATGAATACTGCCACTTCCTGGCAGTCCAATTGACCATCTAAGGGGAGGTGGGGGGAGGACAAAAATCATGTTCACTCTGTAACTTATTCTATCTTCCATTTATTCCAGGGCGATGGCATTGTCTAATTATGATTGGGCCCAGAAGTTAGCAGCATTCCATGCCAATCCGGCAGGTTTCCTTGAAAGTACGACAACACAGAACTTCGTAGGTGATCTGCTGAGAGCCCTGACAGACGAGAAGACTGGTGAAAATGTAAAGGTGCTTCACCACCTTGTCTTAGTTGGGTCAAAGTTACAGTATATTGAGTACACATTGATTAGCTTAGAAGTGCAGCACCCTTTTCGTGCTTTAAGTTTCCTCACAAAATGTTGAAAATTCATGTCTTCTTATAAACACTGCTTGCCATCCGATACTCCACTTGTCCTGTCTCAGCCTAGGGAGTGATTGAGGGTCCACAGACTGTTTGACCCCATAGCTCAATCCAGTCATGGCATCACCCAGTGTACACCCTTTGTCAGGAATTGCAGGAAGGAGCGAGACGGAGAGTGAACTCTATCTCCTGTTTGTTGCACTAATTGATGTCAGTTTATGCTGGATGGGCCAGGCATTGAACCTGGGACATCCCTGTTGCATCCAACCGTCTTGCTGGGCTGTATGATTAACAATTGAGCTGTCGGGGAGACGCTTCTTCATTTATGTCTTTTTGCTGTAAAACAAAGCGTTTCCAGTTGAGTTGAAACATTGCGATCGACCAGAGATCAGATTTTATCCCATTCCTAGTAGCTCCCAGAGGTCACTCTGTCTGGATGATAAAACACTTCATATCATACTGGCATGGTTGATTGCCATTAATCTGAGGTCCTTTTTGGTCATGGGTTGTGGACGTCATTGGCTGGGCCAACATTTATTGTCATCCCTGAGGACATTTCCGAGTCAACCAAATTGCTGTGGATCTGGAGTCACATGTAGGCCAGACAGGGTAAGGATGACAGATTTCCTTCCCTAAAGGACATTAGTGAACCAGATGAGCTTTTACGACAATGGTTTCAAGGTCACCGTTAGACTTTTAGTTCCAGATTTTTATTGAATTCAAATTTCACCATCAGCCATGGTGGGATTCGAACCCGGGTCCCCAGAGCATGACTCTGGATCTCTGGATCACTAGTCCATTGACAATACCACTACGCCACTGCCTCCCCTGTAAGGGTGTTTTGTTGTCCTGTAGTGATCTTCGACCAATTACTTACAAGGATTTTAAACCCAAGCTGTTAATTAGTAGTTTTATTACTTGTCCTGCCTAAGCATCCAGCATATTGTCTCATATGTTCTTCTTGCTTCCTGTGTCCCTAATGTGTTGAAATTGAGTCTTTGCGCACTGTTTCCTGCAGTAGCTCATTCAGCACGAAACCTAATGGTGTCACATCTGACCCTTTGCAGAATCCTTCCAGAACGCCAACTTTAGCATCATCTAATTAATGACTCTTTGTTTATCTCACTTCTGTTTGATTAAATTCATCCCAGGTTGTGGCCTGTCCCGCTTTTCAATTTTAAAATAAGATAGTTTTGATGGAAATTTGGCAGAGAGTTTGAAAATGATTGGTACGCTTTGATGGAAAAATATGAGTTTCTGGTTTCTAAAATTATCTTTCTCTGTTTTTTACGTTTCAGAAGCAGATTCTCGGGGTTATTCAGGAGTTTCCAACATGGCTGTTCACCAACTCCCAGGCGGCAGAACGGGCAGCAGAGTCCATCTTCAGCATCTACTCACAACTGCCCTTTGTACCCAAGTCAGTAAATCTGAAATGCCACCTGCTGCTTTCAGTGACCACTATCGTAATAGCCACTGATCATCTGATCCGCAATGAGAAAGTATTGAAAAATTTGATGAGACAACTGCTTGATGCAGTGTGTGACACCAACGATCGCAAATACGGTGGGGGTTTTAGGCCTCTGCGGGCCGTAGCGTGCGACTGCCTTCGTGAATTTGAAACGTGCTACCCCGGACTCCTATCACGGAAACTGGACCTTCTACATACCCTCCAGCAAAAGGAGGTCACTCCTCTGCACCAGGCCTACACATTGCTGTACAGCCAAGTGCTGAAAAATGCAATTCGCACGCTCTCTCAGTCGCGCAATGTGTCAGATGGCGCCATCCGTGAGATGTTGACAAGGAACGAGGAGATCAAATGGAAGGTAATGGCCAAAGCGCAAGATTTATCAGCTGTCACCATAACAAGCGGTCTTTCCTCACTCCCATCTACCGTCGAAACAAAGGAGTTGAAATCCTCCGTGACATTGCTGCTAGAGGAATCGTTCCTCCTTACTCCAGTATCCCAAGCTGCATTGCTTCGTGAATTAATCCAGGTGGTCCTTCTCGTGCGCTCGCTTCCTCCGGCCACTTTCAGATCCCAGTTACTGCGTCTGTTTGGGACAATGGATATATGCTTGCTGCACACCATGCTGCACATGAAGGCAACCTTCACTGACAGTCTTTTCACTGTTGAGGACGAGAACTTTCTTTTGAAGCGTCTAGTCTGCATGGCCCATCACCCGCTGCTCAGCAATCCTCTCAAGCTCTTCTACATGGACTGCCTACTTCACTTCCCTGAAAACCGGCCCATTAACTCAAACCTGGAAGAGAATCTACCAATTTTGTTCACCCCAAAGATGGCGGCATGCCTTTTCCCCACACTATTTAATGACAGTAGCACAATGCTGTCTTGTCTCAACCTGGTGAGTCTCATGTGTGTTGAGAATGCTGAGGAGGACAGAGGACTCGCTGAGATCTTTGACTACCTAATGTCTTTATACAAACTGGTGGACGTGAATGGAAGCCGAGAACGCACTGTGACATTTTTCCGTGCGGTGTATATATTTGTGGGCTACTTCCATAACAATGAAATGTTTATGGTAGAGTTGACCCAGTATATGGTCAAACTGTACCAAAGGCATTGCACCTTGGCTCCGCACATGATCAATCTAATTAATAGCACCCAAAACCTCCTGGAAGATGCAAAATGGCCCGTTTCATTGGCAGAGGCTTTGCAGAAGATGATCGTGGAGCTCCCATCAAAGCAGTTGTCCCCTCATAAACTGATGTGGCACCTCCGGGTGCTCACAAGAGTGGCCAAAGAAACTACAATCTTGCAGAAGGTGACAGTTCAGTTTTTGCTGAATGTTGTTCGAGTTTCTGACATGTGCAGGTCGGGTGAGTGGCGAGTGGGTAACGCAGTCCTGGCCGTGTGCCGAAGCATTCTGCACCACCAAAACCTGGAACCCATCTTCAGTGACCTTGCGGATCTCCTGCAGCACATCCACCTCCAGTTCCAAGATGTTGACATTCAGGATCATGCTCATTTCTATTATGCACTACTCACCTGTCTCTCCCATGAGAAGCTAGCCAGAATTGTGGCAGAGGGGACAGGGAACTGCAGTCGAGCAAAAACGCGATCACTCTCATCCCTCATGTCTGAAAGCACAGGTCACTCGATCTCCGTACTTCCAATCAAGCATCCGGTACTAAAGCTCATTCCCGTTCCTGAAGAACACTCTCCCAACCTCACTGCTGCTGGAGACACCAGCGAACTGGACTATGAAGAAGATTACCTGGAGAAATACTTGGGTCAGTTCTGTATTGTTGGATTTGCTTCTACAATTGTGATGAAATTCCATTTGACTTTTGCAGAGAGGGTTGATCCTGAGCATCACAGGGTCTACGCCATACACTTGCATTTTGACCTGAGGAACTCTCACTACGAACCGCTGAGTGATCTCTACGTACCATGCCTCTTCTTCAATGGGGAGCCTCACGTTTTCTCTCTGCCTTTCAAGCCGCGCCTACCATTTCCCATCACTCTATACACAAGTGCCATCTTTACCAGGGAGGATGGCAGCACGTGCTGCAGTCAACTCGAGCCCCTCGATGTTGGTTTCTCCCGATTGTTCCTGACTCTTCCTGTCCCAACAAATTGGCCATCGAAGATCAAGGCCAGTCTCTTTGACCAGCTGTGGACATCCTTGGAGCAGGCTGACTCCAGCCAGTCTGCCCTTAGTCGCTTTTGCTTTCAGACAGCTCAAAGACCTCTGAGTGAACTTGTCACCTTACATTTTCAAAAATATGTCGTGTCACAGAAATCTGACCCAGAGTCTTACAAAATCTTTCTGTTTCTGCCCCCTCAAACCAACATTCTGTTCAGTGTGGAGCAGTTGGACAGGATGGCGAAGGTTGATATTGTGACTGATAACTGGAAGCTTTTGCCATTCATTAATTCTTACCTGATTGACATAACGTCTCAAAAATAGGACCAATGGCTGTTGCAACCAGGCTGTCCTGTGCACAGTGCAGCCAGGCGTTCTGATTAACTACTTCTTTTCAGTACCATTTTGAATACAAACTTTCCTATTCAAAGTATAGAATTGTTTTCCTTCCAGGATGTCTGCAGTAAGTCACTGTGGGTGCAGCATGTTGAGACACTTGAGGCGAATGCAATTCTGTTTTGCTTAATACAAGTGAACACGCTTAAAGGTCTCTAACTAAAGGGTGCAAATACAGGGAAAATTAATGCTTAGACCACAATAGTCCCAGTTTAATGCCCTGCCTGGGCAGCGTTAATCAAACTTGGGCCATTGTACAAGCATTTCAAAGAGCAGCCTAAGACTAGGTAATATCAAATTGGCCATGTTTCTACTTGGTTATCCCTATACAGCGACATCCAGCTGAAGATTTAGAGTAACAATCAGAGGACAGGATCCAGGTTGGAAGCGATGCCTTCCACTATTGGATAGCTTGCTGGTGCTTCCGGTCCAGATTTAAACGTGATGTATGACCCTCTAGGCAAGGTACAGATGGGCAACTGGTGCCTGTGGGAGTGTGGTAAGGCGGACATGATGCCTTCAAGAGAGAAGGGTGCAGTTGGAACAGAGAAAATTAGTTGTTGAAGTGAGTTGATCAGTTTTTGATCGCCTGCGTTTGCAGTTTTCTTTTAATAATTCACCTGATTTGATTGGTGGTATCTGGGAAACAAATAAATTATTTTTATAAATGACTTATGTTCGAATAGTTGTATTTCCTTTGCCTTGCATCCTAATTAGAGTTCTGACGGGAGACAAATGTTGTTCTGAGAGGGTGACTGTAAAACGTATATAAACCCAGTTCACAAAACCTAGAGGACGACAATGCATCACAAGGATGATCCCCACCCCAGCTTTGTGAGACAGCCAAACTGAAGAGCTGGCAAACTTGCAGCCTTAGGGATGAAATAACTGCAGGCTTCCCTGCTGTGACAATGCCTTGTTCAATTCTCACTCTGGGCATCTCATCGGACAGCTATCTGATTGCCCTAAGTTATCAAGGACTGGAAATTAAATCTGCCTCTTCACTTTTCCCAGGGTCCATGGGCATTCAGCTGAGAGAGGGTGAAGGCAATACAGCACCAAGTTTCTGCTGTGACCTTACTGGGGTGGGGGGGGGGTGGGGGGGTGGGGGGGGGGGGGGGGGGGAGAGAATGAATCAATCCTCTCATATATGGTTGGAGGAAGCCTGAGCTAAGATAATTTATGTACTCCAGTTGGTCACTGTTTGAATTAGAACAGTGAGGTAACATCATGAACTACGTTCATAGAAGCCCTACAATACATAAGGAGGCCATTCGGCCCATTGAGTCTGCCGTTGGAAAGAGCACCCTACTTAAGTCCACGTCTCCACCCTATCCCTGCAACCCAATAACCCCACCTAACCTTTTGGATACTAAGGGGCAATTTAGCATGGCCAATACACCTAACCTGCACATCTTTTGACTGTGGGAGGAAACCCACACAGACACGGGGAGAAAGTACAAACTCCACACAGACGGTCACCCAAGGCTGGAATTGAACCCGGGTCCCTGGAGCTGTGAGGCAGCAGTGCTAGCCATTGTGCCACCGTGCCGCCCGCTTACATTCTGTAACCTCAATGTCTGTAGCCTGAAGGTACAGCTTGATCTGCGACTCACTTTTAAGTATAATATTCAGTCCCTCCCTATAGGATAACTGATCAAATTCACTAACCTTTCTCTTTGGGTCTTTTGTCCTGCACTTTATTTTTAAAAATCCATTCTCTGGCTGTCAGATAACGTTGGCATTTGTAACCCATTTTTAGTTGCTGCAGTGATGGTGAGCTGCCTTCGTGAGCCACTCACACAGCGCTTTGATACTAGTCTTGCGAGATTATTTCAAAGGGCAGTTCAGAGTTGTATTTCCTTTGACCTTTGGGGTGGACTGGAGTTGCATGGTTACATGTCAGCCTTTGAATAAAGGGAATAGGTTTCCTTTCCTAGAGGACATTAGTGACCCAATCTGTACTTTCATGGTCACTTTTTACCATTAGCTTTTCAAAAAAACTTTCTAGATTTGTTAAAACTGATTTCATATTCTCAAATTGCCATAGTGGGATGAACTCATTTTCTCTGGATTATTGTACATAACCACTACCAATCAAACCTAAATTTTCTTTCATAAAATTACATAGAGCATACAGTGCAGAATTTTGATTTTTCCCCAGTCCCTCTTTCTGCCACCACCACCTCTTACCTCACCACATGTCGGCTGAAGGCTTCCTTATAGGATGGAGTGGGAGGGTTGTGAAGGAATATGCAGGTCCATGAGTAGAAGTCTGGAGAAGAAGCCTTTTCGCTCATTTAAATGGCGTCTGCTACACAATCCTTTCCCACGTCGTGATTCCATCCCCCTCCCTAGCAACTTTCTGAGATTGAACTAGACAAATATTGCATTTTGGTGTAATATTTGTCTCCCGGGGTCAGCAGCGAGACTGCCTCTCTCCACTTGCATAAAGTTACCCACATCCCAGCTCTGCCTCGGTTCGTCTGCTGCTGAAACCTTCATCTGTGCCCTTGTTACCTCTCGACTAGAGTATTCCAATGCACACCTGGCTGGCCTCCCACATTCTGCCCTCCCTAAACTGGAGGTAATCCAAAGCTCTGCTGCCAAGTCCTAACCTGTGCCAAGTCCTATTCACCCCTGTGCTCGCTAACCTACACTGGTTTCCGATGAAGGAAGACTTCTTAAAGTTTTCGTGTTTTTTTTTCAAATCTCTCCATGGCCTTGCCCCCACCCCCCTCAATTTGCAATCTTCTCAGGGCCCCACAACCCTCCGAGATATCTGCGTACCTCTAATTCTAGCCTCTTGAGCCTCCCCGTTTTTAGCCCATCCCTTTGTCATCTCTAGAGTCAATAATTGCACCACTCCCTTGGTTAGTGTAACGTTTCCCACACTCCATAAAGTTATGCTTATCTAAAACTCTGACTGGATATTAACACGTACAAGTCCATTTGTTTTATTATTTGCCAGGACCTGGGTGTCGCTGCATAAGGCAGCATTTTTATTGCCCATTCCTAAATGCCTTTGAGAAGGTGGTGGTGAGTCACTTTCTTGAACAGCTGCGGTCCATGCGGTGTAGATCCATCCATCCACAGTGCTGTTCTTGCTGATCTACATCGGCTCAGAATCTAATAAAGCCTTGATTTTAAAAATGTTATCCGTATGTTCACATCGCTCCATGGCCTAGTAACTCCCCATCTCTGTACCATCTCCAACCCTGCACCCCTCTGAAAAATCTCAGTTCCTCTAAATCTGGCCCTTTGGACATCCCTCACTCCTTTTCCTGCACCTTTAGCTGTTTAGGCCCCAAGTTTTCGAATTCCTCCTTGAACCCCTCCGCCTCTCCATCTGTAAGATGCTCATTAAATCTACCTCCTTGATCAAGCTTTTTGTCATTTTTCCTAACATCACGTTTGGCTGACAATCTTGATCACTCTTCTGTAGAGCACCTTGGGACGATTTACTGCTTTAAATGCACTGTATAAATGCACCTTTGTCATCCAGACTGAAGTTGGTGTCAACCATGACCCTCAGCTCACTTATTGAATTGAGGAGTATATCAGACGTTCCTAATAAGTTTCAATCAAGACCAACATCTTGAGGCTCCCTGACAACAAAGCCCTAGGTGCATGATTTTTGGGCGAGGTCAGAATTGGACCTGGAGCGATGCCCTTAATAGTTGAATAACCCACTAATATTTGCTGTACAGATAAACGTTTAGGGAGCTTTTGAAAGGACAGCCTACATTGAACCATTCCTTAACAGGAGAGGAACGTATTGGAAGGACAAAACACATATGGGCTATGACGTGCACCTAGAACACGGAAAGTGATGGGCTGGAATTACAAGAGTTACGTTTAAAGGGCCCGGTGAAACTGAGAGGCCAGGGAGAAGGTAAATTTCCAGGTAAGTGGGTGGAGTTGAGGGGTTGGGTCAGGTCCGCTCTGGTGTTGGGAGCGTGGGGTTGGGCTGGGTCCACTCTGGTGTTGGGAGAGGGGGCGTTGCAGGAGGGGGTCAGGACAGGTTCACACCCAGGGGTGGGGAAATCTTAGAATCGGGCCTTCAGGTTGAGAGTCTTGTGTTGGGGGGGTGGGGGGAATCCCATGGGGGAAAGGTGTGGGAATACCCTGGAGGATTGATGAGTCAGGGGTTGGGGGTATCGCATGGCAGTGGTGGGGGAGGGTAGTGGTTGTGGGTTAGTGAGGGGATTCATAAATACCCTGGGGGTTGATTAGTCAGAGGGTGGGATTCAGAAGTGTAGGGTGTGTCCCGTACAGGGCTCGGTCTGGGTCTTTAAAATTGTTACATTGAAGTTTGGAAAGATTTAATTTCTTCTAACTCTTTCAGAATAACTATCAGCATAAAACTGGCAGTACTATCCAAATTTAAAGTGTTGTCGAATGGTGTCCCAGCGCAGCGCAATTGTCCAGGCAAAGTTAGCCTTTCTGGACAATTGGGATGTAAGCCCTTACCTGGAACATTCAAGAGGGATTCCCCAGTGCATCTTTGAGGTGCCCCCAAATCCGACACTGGGGAGCCAGGAAGTTACAGGCCAGTATGGGTATTGCTAGATCTGTTTCTTCGGATGTTTGGGGTGGGGGGGCATGCAGAGTAGGGTGGTGTAATGGTGCTGGGTGATCTTATCGAGATGTTTAAAATATTGAAGTGTTTCAATAGAATAGATAAAGAGAAACTGTTTCCTCTTGAAGGGGTAGAATTGAAACCAACTTGTGACATTTTGTGTTGCCATCGACGGCCTACCCTTGCTGCTGGGCAGCAGCTGGGTTGTGGTTCTACCTTGTTCCTCTTGAGCTAGGTGTGAAAAGGCAAAGGAATGTTGTTAGGAAGTGCAGTAACCCCAACATCCTTGGAGCCTTGAAAAGACTATTGCGTAAATAGCTGCTTTGGCTCAGAGCAACCAATCCTGTAGTTTCCTTTCCCAGATCCCGTTGCAGTTGTCTGATGTTTACTCTACCACAGCTCAGGGTGGAACAGCTGAAATCAAGACCTTGCCATACTTCTTCATGCTGGTTGCCTGATCAGTTATCAGTTGGCTTCTGACAGAGATGACTAACCTGGTGCCAAATTAAGGGCAGCTCTGGGCATATGAACATACAAGTTAGTCGCTGGAATGGGCCACTAAGCCCCCTATGGGCCTGCTCCACCATTCAAAATGATCGCGTCTGATCTGACCACAACCTCCCGCCTACCCCTGATAACCTTTCACCCCCCCTGGTTATCAAGAATCTATTTAGCTTGGCCTTGAAAATATTCAAATGGGGACAGGCTTGTGAGAAACCACACCAAAACTGCCCAACCTCACTTCGAGAGACAAAGGACATCTTCACTGTGCTGATAGTCGAGACTGAGCTGAACACAGGCTCGAGGACTGAAGTCAGTGTCGCAACAGCCCGTGTCTGTGTGAAGGGGCATTTGGAAAAATAATCCTATTTTAAAAGGGTTAAAAGATAAATCCGAAATGTCACACATTGGGTTCGATTTGCCATACAATCACATCAAGCTAAATAAATACCAAATGGACATATGAATTGGGAGCAGAAGTAGGCCAATTCAGTCTGGACAATGGTGTGTCAGCTACCAGAAAAGTATCTTAATATTCAATAGCTTTTTAAAATATTCAATATTCCCACCTATCACTAATCCCCAAGGGACAGACACGCAGTGAGATATTGGCGAATAGTATTGACTGCCCATTATGAGCTCACCAACGTGTCCCATCACGTGACCCAGGGTGATAATTGTTAGGATATTTAGCCATTTTGGAGTTAACCTCAGCTACGCACCTTCCCCCTCTGCCTGACGGGCAGTCATTGGATAATTAGCCAGGGCACATTTGTCCCTTTTCAGCGATGGTGGTTGCTAGGAACCATTAGATGAATAAGTGTGTTACCAGTACCTTCTGGAAAATAATGGTTCACTCTAGCTTACCGCATGATGTCCACACACACTTTCCAGCAAGTGTCTATAGTAGCAGTGAGAATTGTTCTCTTCACCCAGAATTATTAAGGTTAATAGCAACACCCCAAACAACATTTGGGAGGGCAGAACAGACCAGCAATTGCCCAAGTATGTCCTGTGCACAAGAAACAGGACAAATCCACATCAGTTTACTCTCGATTATCAATAAAGTGATGGAACAGCGCTATCAAGAGGCACTTTCTTAGCAATAACCTTTTTTAAAAATAAATTTAAAGTACCCAATTCATTTTTTCCAATTAAGAGGCAATTTAGAGTGGCCGATCCACCTAGCCTGCACATTTTTTGGGTTGTGGGGATGAAACCCACGCAAACACGGGGAGAATGTGCAAACTCCACACGGACAGTGACCCAGAATCGAACCTGAGACCTCGGTGCCGTGAGGCAGCAGGGCTAACCCACTGCGCCACCGTGCTGCCCTCTTAGCAATAACCTTGTTCACTGATGGTCAATTTGGGTTCTGCCCACATTCTCCCTGTGTCTGCGTGGGTTTCATCCCCACAACCCAAAAGATGTGCAGGTTAGGTGGATTGGCCACGCTAAATTGCCCCTTAATTGGAAAAAAATAATAATTGGATACTCTAAATTTATTTATTTTTTAAAAAATCTGGGTTCTGCCAGGGCCATTCAGTTCCTGACCTCATTACTAGCTTTGTTCCAACATGGTCAAAATAACTGAATTTCAGTGGTGAGACTGCCCTTAACATTAAGATAGCATTTGAATGAGTGTGGCACCAAGTTGCCCTAGCAAAACGAGTCAATGGGAATCATGGGGGTAAAACTCCGCTGGTTGGAGTCATACCTGGCATAAAGGAAGATTATTGTGGTGGTTGGAGGTCAGTTATCTCAGTTCCATGACATCACGGCAGGGATTCCTCAGAATAGTGTCTTAGACCCAGCTACCTTATCATTGACCTTCCCTCCATCTTATGATCAGACGTGGAGATTGTGCCATCATCAGCAAACATGTTCAGTACCAGTCAGATGCTGAAGCGGTCAGTGCCCATATGCACCAAGACAACATTTAGGCTTAGGCAGATGAATGACAAGTGACAATCACAATCACACAAGTGGCAGGCAATGGCTATGACCAACAAGAGACAATCTAATATTGCCCTTGACGTTCAATGACATTCCCAACGTTGAAAGCACAACAACATCCTAGGGTTGCCATTGAACAGAAACTTAACTGGACCAGCCATGTAAGTAATGTGGCTACAAAGCAGGTCAGAATCTGAGAATTCTGTCACCTGACTCCCAAAGCCAGCCCCCCATTTACAAGGCAGAAGTCAGGAGTGTGATAGACTATTTCCTGCCAGCCTGGATGAGCGCAGGTGCAACAACACTCAAGAAACTCAAACATATCCAGTATAAAGCTGCCCGCTTGATTAACATCTCATCCACCAACTTCAAACACTCACTCTCCATCACCGACGCACAGTGGCAACTGTGTACCATCTACAAGATGTACTGCAGCAACAGGTTCCTTCAACAAGATCTTCCAAATCTGTGGCATCTACCAGCTAGGATAGGGGAACACCATCACCTACAAATACTCCTCCAATCACACACCACCCTCATTTGGAACTATGTCGCATTCCTTTATTGTCACTGGGTCAAAATCCTGGAATATCCTTCCCAACTGCACTGTGGATGCTCCTACCCCAGATGGACTGTTGCAGTTCGAGGAGATAACTCATCACCACCTTTTCAAAGGGAATTAGAGATGCGCAACTTATACTCCATGAACAGATATGAAAAAAGGATGATCAGACCCACTCAGTTCAGGGTGGTTAAGGGGCGGGATTCTCTGGTCGCCGAAATCGGGTTCGGCGATCAGCCAGGGAATCAATGTCTGCGCCGAAATCGGGGTGACGGCACTTTCGCGATGTTCCGCCCCTCCTCCAAAGTGGCGTACTCTAGGAATACATCGCACGCCGTATCGACAGCCTCAGGATGTTGCCTGAGGCCCTCCACCCGATGCTCCGCCCCCGACCGGCCGACTTCCCGCCAGTGTAGGTGTCTCATGCTATTATTTGTCGGAAACTCGGCGTGGCGGCTGCGAACTGAGTCCAGCGCCACCACAGTCGGAGGAGAGCCTATCCGCGGGCATGGGGGACCTTGGCGGGTGAGGGGGGCCATGTTGGGGGGTGGTCCAAGGGTCGCGGGCCAGCCAAAGAGGGGGCACTATTTGGCAGGCCAGGTTCACGCACGGCCGGCGCCATGTTGCACAGCACGGCCGCTGCAGGTCGCCGCCGTGCGCATGCGGCCATGGACCTGGCAATTCTCCGGCCATGTCGGCAGCTGCAGCCGGGTGCTCTACACTGCCTGCCTGCTAGCCCCCAGCCAAACGGAGGATTGGGGGCCATTTTGCACCGAACTTTCAGTCGTAAAACGCCATCATGGGACACAGCCTGAAAATCGGAGAATCCAGCCCAGAGTTTCTTCTGCTCTGTCCAGTCGGAATGCGTTTCTGATTGCCATTTTAGAGGTGAATTGGGGCAGATTCTGCACCAATGTTCATTTGGACCTGGTTTGAAACTTCCCAAACACATTTTACATCGCATCTAACCCCGCCCTTCTTAGGAAAACCAGCCAAACTGCAGCTGCCGGGCTGTTGTCTCTGATTTCACTCGCACCACTTTCACGTGGAACAGTTTTTTAACAGAACATCCGCCTCTTTCGGTACTGGTTTTCAACAATCATTATTTATTTTTGTTGTCATGAGAATTTCAATCAAATAAACCGAAGGTTGCATGAAACATGAACCACGATGGGCGCTTCATACAACACCCAGCACTAGAAATACAGAGATTGTCCTTGCAGATCTGGGAGAGAGTGAAAGAATGTTGATTTGAACAATCGGCGATTGCAGATTTTTCTCACATTTTGAGAGCAATTTAGCTACAAAGAGTAGAAGTGTCAATCTCTGCACAGAACCTCAGGAGCAATCTCACAGAATCATAGGCACGGAGACAGGCCCTTCGGCCAAACTGGTCCATGCCAACCAAAAAGCCTAGCTAAGGGGCTGGTTTAGCACAGTGGGCTAAACAGCTGGCTTGCAATGCAGAACAATGCCAGCATGCGCGAGTTCAATTCCCGTGCCGGCCTCCCTGAACAGGTGCCGGAATGTGGCAACTAGGGACTTTTCACATTAACTTCATTGAAGCCTACTTGTGACAATAAGTGATTATTATTATGGGCAGCACGGTAGCATTGTGGATAGCACAATTGCTTCACAGCTCCAGGGTCCCAGGTTCGATTCTGGCTTGGGTCACTGTCTGTGCGGAGTTTGCACATCCTCCCTGTGTGCGTGGGTTTTCTCCGGGTGCTCCGGTTTCCTCCCACAGTCCAAAGATGTGCAGGTTAGGTGGATTGGTCATGATAAATTGCCCTTAGTGTCCACAATTGCCCTTAGTGTTGGGTGGGGTTACTGGGTTATGGGGATAGGGTGGAGGTGTTGACCTTGGGTAGGGTGCTCTTTCCAAGAGCCGGTGCAAACTCGATGGGCCGAATGGCCTCCTTCTGCACTGTAAATTCTATGATTCTAAGCAACCCCATTTGCCTAGAAATTCCATGCTCTTATCAAAATGAGGGCGGATAGAGTTTTGATAGGTAAAGCTGTTAAAAGTTGTAGAAACAAGGAGTATAGATGTGATTAAGATACAGATCATGCACAATCTGATTGTATGGCGGAACAGGCTCAAGAGGCTGAATGGCCTCTTCCTGTTCCTACGTCCCTGTGAAGGGATGAATTGAGGGCATCATGCAGCATTAAAATTCATTTGGATTAAGCCAGTGTTTCCCAAACTGTGGGTTGTGACCCCCAGTGACGTATCGAAATGAGATTTTGGGGTCACGAACCCCAAGGCAGCAGTGGCTGACGTATAGCTCGGACTGACTTTTAAAAAAATTTAGAGTACCCAATTCTGTTCTTTTCAAATTAAGGGGCAATTTAGCATGGCCAATTCACCTACCCTGCACTTCTTTTTGGGTTGTGCGATGACACGGGTAGAATGTGCAAACTCCACACGGACAGTGACCCGGGACCGGGATCAAACCCGTGTCCTCGTTGCGTGAGGCAG
The DNA here is from genome assembly GCF_047496885.1 of Scyliorhinus torazame. Classification (NCBI taxonomy): domain Eukaryota; kingdom Metazoa; phylum Chordata; class Chondrichthyes; order Carcharhiniformes; family Scyliorhinidae; genus Scyliorhinus; species Scyliorhinus torazame. The sequence goes on from NC_092722.1 coordinate 46,612,147, forward strand.
CAGTGCTAACCACTGTGCCACTTAATTCAGACTGACTTCTGACAGCTGCAGGAGTCTTTTGAATTGTTGCATTATTGTTGCTGTTGGTAGGTGTGGCCTAATGGACTGCTATCTCAGGCCCAATTGCTGTTGCAAAAAAAAAACGTAGGTGCCTGATTTGTTTTGAAGAAACCTCACCATTTCATCAACTTTCCCTGTGCTGAACTCCTGCTCCCCCATGCCCCCGGTCAAAGAATAAATCCACCGCCCCCACTCCCGTCACCATTAAAACTGCTGAACAACTCCTTATATGTTTACTCTCCAAAGTCCGAGGCATTAAAATGGGGTCAAGCTGGGAACAAGTTTGGGAAGCACTGGCCTGGTAGATTGGTGTTGATACATGGGCATGTCAGGGTATATACCCTGAGATTATTTCCACTGGTTGGGGAACCAGGGGCACAGTCTCAGAATAAGAAGCTGATCTCACCCAGAATTGAGATGAGGAGAAATGTCTTCGATCAAAGGGTTGTGAATTTTTGGAGTACCCCAGCGAGTTGTCGACGCTCAGACACCGAATATATTTAAGGCTGAGATACGATAGATTTTCAGTCTCTGAGGGAGTCGAGGGATGTGGGTGGGAACATGGGAGTTGAGGCTGAAGATCAATATTGAATATTGGGGCAGGCTCGATGGGGCCCAAATTCCTTATGCTCTTATTGAATAAATCTAGTTACAAATGGTGACATCCTTGAAATAAGCAAATCATGATCCAATCACTATTCAAAGAGCTGGTAAATGCATTATAACTCGAGGATTACTTAGATCAATTTGCTGAATTTTCTCCCTGTCTCTGCGATTCCTAGATAATTGCAAATGTGAGGGCTGATTGAAAATGAAATGAAATGAAAATCGCTTATTGTCACAAGTAGGCTTCAAATGAAGTTACTGTGAAAAGCCCCTAGTCGCCACATTCCGGCGCCTGTTCGGGGAGGCTGGTACGGGAATTGAACTGTGCTGCTGGCCTGCCTTGGTCTGCTTTAAAAGCCAGCGATTTAGCCCAGTGTGCTAAACCAGCCTCCTTGATTGGCAACAAGTGGGAAAATTAAACTTTCCCTCTTTAGCCTAGTGTTTGCTGTTGTTGATGTTAATTTTCATTGTGTCCTTTCACTATTCCCCAGTGTGTCATTTTATGCAGGCGTGGCCCAATCTAAAATAAGTATAAAACTGTCTACCATCTGAGGTAAACACAAGGGAAGTCGCCTGAACACATCAAAGTGTCTGTCTGCTGTTAGCACACACAATCATGTGTCACAAATGATAGACGGGAACCACAAACTGCAAAGGATCACGAGCAGGAAACAAACTTTTAAATTGACCCTGTGTGACCATCAGGAAACGTGGTATTTTCTGAAATCGGAGCCTCCTTTTCAGGACAGGTGGAATGTTCCAGAGTGTTCTTGCTGGCAGGTAATATCATGGGGTCGAGTCCCCGGAAGTTGGGCGCTGTGCTCTGTGGCAGTGTCTGCTGTTGGGTCAGGAGTTTGTCAATGAGGCTGATTTCTGAATCTCGTCTCTCAATATCCTGGTACGGTGTCCATGACATGTCATGCTGCAGCTTGTACGCACCCAGGAAGTCATGCGGGCAGCTTTGCCCCCAGTCCTAATATGAATAGTGAAAAACAACAGACTCAGTTTAAAAAAAAAAGAAAGATTTGAATATAGCAACCTTTGCAATCTCAGGTCACTCCAAAGCACTGTGCAGCTAGTACTTTTAAAGTGTGTTGTTGTGGTAATGTATGGCAATGTAGCCACCAATTTGCATTAGAAAGGTCGCATAAACAGCAATTATGATAATGACCAAATGATCAGTTTTGAAGAAGAGTCATAATGACTCAAAACGTTAACTCTGTTTCTCTCTCCACAGATGCTGTCAGACCTGCTGAGTATTTCCAGCTTTTGCTATTTCAATATCTGTTTTAGTGATGTTGGTTGATGGATAAATATTGGCAACGACACCACGGCCTGAACTTTTCGTATCCCTACTGACTCCGACAGGCCTGTTGTCTTTTTACGGTCTAATGACCATTGATTGGCAGCAGACAGGACTTCCGTTCTCACTTGGAAGGAAGCCTCACCTTGGGAGAGCTGCCAGCTGATTAGATTGGCCGATAGCTCTCCAGGCCCTCCAGGCATAATGTTGAAGTGGCCGGAAGAGGCACTGCAACACCGTACCTGAGACTAAGTGTCGGGACATGGTGGCCAGGTAAGTAGCAGGGGTCTTGGGGAAGGGAGGGTACGGGGAACCTGTGGGGGTTTGTGAGATGGTGATTGGGCTATTAGGGGACAGGGGTAGGAAAGTCCAGAGATGTCTAGTCCTTGATGGGAGGGTGCGGCCAGCAGAAGGGGGATTCTGATGGAGGCGCCCTCCACACCATACAAGATCGAGGATTGAATATTTTTCTGTTTTCCACCCTGAATTATCCAGCGCCCACCAGCCGGAAAATTGAGGCTGGAATGGAAAAGACTCTTAAGTGGCCACTTAAGGGCCTTAATAGGGGCGAGGGGAGCTTTGCATCCAAGGCCCTGCCCGCCCCAATGTAAATTCACATCCGGGGCAGACGGGATCCCAAAACCCGCCGGGAGGAAGCATAAAATTCAGGCCCAAGGATAATTCCCGTTCTTCACATGTTACAATGGAATCTTTTATGTCCACTTGAGGGAGCAGACGGGGCTTCGATTTAACATTTTGTTTGAAAGATGGCACTTTGAACACTTTCAATCCTGTACTAAAGAGGCAGCTCAAGACTCTGGAGTGGGAATCGAATCCACAGACGTCTGACAAGAGAGCTACAGACAGCCGCAGCTGGGATTCCGCCTAGCTTGCATGGTTCAGTGAACAAACCAAGTTCCTGATCTTTCCCAAACTGCACAGCACTGCGGCTGCAATTAAACGGGAACTCCTTTCAACTTATTGAGGACTTGGAAATATTGAAATCCTACTGACCTTTGGGGAAAGGATGGAAAAGTATTTCTGCCCAGAGTCCCGTCTGTACATAAAATACACAGTGCCAGGCTTCTTCACAATATTACATGCAACGTGATGGAGATCTGCGTCTCTCTTGGCATCTTCCAGGACCTGAACAGAACATGTGGAGAAATTACTTACACAGAATCACATCATGAAGGAGCAGCACTATGCAGAACGATGGCATCAACATTAGGGGCCGGGGGAATCCCTGGGAAAAACTTGTTTCATGTTAAAAGTTAATGTCAATGGACTTCCGGGTACGGCTATGCGGAGCTGAGCCACACGATTCGGCAGCTCCCACTACCACGCACCTTCGGGCTCGCTAGAAGAGCCCCAACTGAACTTTTTTCGATACTAACCCGTGGGGAAGGTAAGAGGGAGGTCCCCCTCCAACTTTTATGAAACGGACTCAAAGCGTAACGGCCACAAAAGTGGCATTGGAGCAACGGGAAAAACCGGGGAAAAAAGCCAAAATGGTGGCGGCCAGAGACAAAGTGGAGCTGCAGGAGTTTATTAAGCACTGCTTCGAGGAGCAGCGCGAGGAGATGCGTAAGGAAATGCTGGCGCCTATGCTTTAGGCAATCGAAGGACTAAGGATCACCCAGAAGGCCCACGAGGTTCAGATCCAGGATGTACAAAAAAGAGTTGGTCAGAACGAGGACGAGATCTCGGGCCTGGTGGTGAGAGTGGAGCAGAACGAGGCGCTACACAGGAGGTGGGCGGGAAGACTCGACCTGGAGAACAGGTCGAGGAGAAAGAATCTGCGGACCCTGGGTCTCCCTGAAGGAGCTGGGGGCCGATGCCGGGGCATACGCGAGCACGATGCTCGGGGCGATGATGGGCAAGGAGGCCGCTGAAGTTGGACGGGGCCCACCGGGTGCTGGCGAGGAGGCCCCGGGCAAATGAGCCGCCAAGGGCTATGGTGTGAGGTTCCACCGGTTCACGGCTCGAGGGTGGGTCCTGAAATGGACCAAGAAGGAGCGGAGCAGTAAGTGGGACAATGCAGAGATCCGAATATACCTGGACTGGAGCACGGAGGTTGCAAAGCGGAGAGCGGGTTTCAACCGGGCCAAAGCGGTGTTGCACCGGAAAGAAGTGAAATTCGGAATGCTGCAGCCAGCGCGACTGTGGGTCACATACAAGGGCCAACACTACTACTTTGAAACGCCTGAAGAGGCATGGACATTTCTACAAACCAAAAAGTTGGACTCTAACTGAGGGTTTGTGAGGGTGGGGGGGATATTTGAGGTTTGATGTGTGATGGTTGTTGTATATAGGGGGTCAATCACAGTCACGCGCAGGAAATGTTACATGGGCTAGGGGAGAGAGACAAGGCCGCGACAGGAGCTGCGCCAGAGGGGGTGGAGCGGGCTTTGGAAAGCGCGGGATTTTTTGTTTTTCCCGCGTGCGGGAAGAAAGGTGGGAGGGGGAACTCCCACACGGGGAGGTCAATGGGATAGCGGGGGTAGCCGGGGTCAGCAGGTGTCAGCTGACTTACGGGAGTGACATGGGGGGAGCAAAAAAGCTAGACAGGGGTCTAGCAGGGGGGGAGGGAACGGGGTGGGGTGGGGGAAAGGGTTGCTGCTGCACTGGCCGAAAAGAAATGGGACATAGAAGTCTGGGGGACTGGAGGGTGAGGGAGGCGTGGACACGGGACTGGCCCAGAAAAGGAGATGGCTAGTCGGCAGGGGGGTGGGGGGGTTGGTGGTGGTGAGAGCCCCTCCAATCCGGCTGATAACGTGGAACGTGAGGGGGCTGAATGGGCCGGTGAAGAGGGCTCGAGTGTTCGCGCACTTAAAGGGACTGAAGGTGGATGTGGCCATGCTCCAAGAGACTCACCTGAAGGTGGCGGACCAGGTCAGGTTAAGAAAGGGATGGGTAGGACAGGTGTTCCACTCGGGACTGGACGCGAAGAATAGAGGGGTGGCAATATTAGTGGGAAAGCGGGGGTTTCATTTGAGGCCAAGACTATTGAGGTGGACAATGGAGAGCGATATGTAATGGTGAGCGGTAGGCTGCAAGGGACGTGGGTAGTGTTGGTAAACGTATACGCCCCGAACTGGGATGATGCAGGATTCATGAAGCGCATGTTGGGGCGCATTCCGGACCTGGAGAAAGGAGGCCTGATAATGGGAGGGGACTTCAATTCAGTGTTGGATCCAGCACTGGACCGCTCCAAATCAAGGACTGGAAAGAGGCCGGCGGCGGCCAAGGTACTTAGGGGGTTTATGGATCAGATGGGGGGAGTGTACCCATGGCGGTTTGCAAGGCCGCAGGCCAGGGAATTTTCTTTCTTTTCCCATGTACACAAAGCCTACTCCCGGATAGATTTTTTTGTTCTGGGCAGGGCGCTCATCCCGAGGGTGGAGGGGATGGAGTATTCCGCCATAGCCGTTTCGGACCATGCTCCGCACGGGGTGGAACTGGAGCTGGGAGAGGAGAGGGACCAACGCCCGCTGTGGCGGCTGGATGTGGGACTGCTGGCGGACGAGGTGGTGTGTGGGAAGGTGAGGGGGTGTATCGAAAGGTACTTGGAGGCCAACGACAACGGGGAGGTGCGGGTAGGGGTGGTATGGGAGGCGTTGAAGGCGGTGGTCAGGGGAGAGCTAATCTCCATTAGGGCTCACAGGGAGAAGACAGAGGGCATGGAAAGGGGGAGGTTAGTGGGGGAGATTTTGAGAGTGGACAGGAGATACGCAGAGGCCCCGGAGGAAAGATTACTTGGGGAAAGACGACGGCTCCAGACGGAGTTTGACCTGTTGACCACAGGGAAGGTGGAGACACAGTGGAGGAAAGCGCACGGGGCGACCTATGAGTATGGGGAAAAGGCTAGTCGGATGCTGGCACACTAGCTCCGTAAAAGGATGGCAGCGAGGGAAATAGGGGGAGTCAAGTATGGAAGGGGAGCCACGGTTCGGAGTGCGCCGAAAATAAACAAGGTATTTAAGGCCTTCTATGAAGAGCTGTACAGATCTCAGCCCCCAGCGGGGTAAGAGGTTATGAGACGATTCCTAGACCAACTGAGATTCCCGAGGGTGGAGGAGCAAGAGGTGGCTGGTCTGGGGGCACCAATTGGGTTGGAGGAGCTGAGCAAGGGTTTGGGGAGCATGCAGGCGGGGAAGGCCCCGGGACCAGACGGGTTCCCGGTGGAGTTCTACAGGAAGTACGTAGACCTGTTGCCCCCGCTACTAGTGAGGACCTTTAATGCGGCAAGAGAGGAGGGGAGCCTACCTCCGACAATGTCGGAAGCGACAATTTCTTTGATCCTAAAGAGGGACAAGGACCCACTGCAATGTGGATCGTACAGGCCGATCTCGCTCCTTAATGTGGATGCAAAGTTGCTGGCAAAAGTGCTGGCCACGAGGATCGAGGACTGTGTCCCGGGGGTGATTCACGAGGACCAGACAGGATTTGTAAAGGGTAGGCAGCTAAACACCAATGTGCGGCGGCTCTTAAACGTGATAATGATGCCATTGGTGGAGGGAGAAGCGGAGATAGTGGCAGCTATGGACGCAGAGAAGGCCTTCGACTGAGTAGAGTGGGAGTACCTCTGGGAGGTGTTGCGTAGGTTTGGGTTCGGGGGAGGGTTTATCAGTTGGGTTAAGCTCTTTACAGAGCCCCGATGGCGAGTGTAGTGACGAACCGGCGGAGGTCGGAGTACTTTAGACTGTACCGAGGGACGAGGCAGGGGTGCCCCCTGTCCCCTCTGTTGTTCGCATTGGCGATTGAACCATTGGCCATGTCATTGAGGGAGTCTAATAAATGGAGGGGGGTGGTCCGAGGGGGAGAAGAGGATCGGGTGTCGCTGTATGCGGATGACCTGTTCCTGTACGTGGCAGATCCAATGAAGGGGATGGTGGAGGTCATGCAGACTCTGAGGGAGTTTGGGGAGTTTTTGGGCTATAAGCTCAATGTAGGGAAGAGTGAGCTCTTTGTATTACAGGTGGGGGACCAAGAAAGAGGGATAGGGGACCTACCGCTGAGGAGGACGGAGGGGAGCTTTCGGTATCTGGGGATCCAGATAGCCAGGAGTTGGGGGGGCCCTACATAAACTGAATCTGACGAGGTTGGTGGAGCAAATGGAGGAGGATTTTAAAAGATGGGACATGCTACCGCTCTCGCTGGCGGATAGAGTGCAATCGGTCAAAATGGTGGTCCTTCTGAGGTTTTTGTTTGTGTTTCAGTGCCTTCCCATCGTGATCACTAAGGCCTTTTTTAAGAGAGTAGGCAGGAGTATTGTGGGGTTTGTGTGGGCGAATAAGACCCCGAGGGTAAGGAGAGGGTTCCTGGAACGCAGTAGGGACCGAGGAGGGTTGGCACTGCCAAACCTGGGGAGCTACTACTGGGCAGCAAATGTGTCGATGATCTGCAAGTGGGTTATGGAGGGAGAGGGGGCGGCATGGAAGAGGATGGAGATGGCGTCCTGCAAAGGAACGAGCCTGGGGGCGTTGGTGACGGCACCGCTGCCGCTCTCGCCGACAAAGTATACCACGAGCCCAGTGGTGGCGGCAACGCTAAGGATCTGGGGCCAGTGGAGACGGCACAGGGGTGCAATGGGAGCATCGGTGTGGTCCCCGATCAGGGGTAACCATCGGTTTGTCCCGGGGAAGATGGACGGGGGGTTCCAGAGCTGGCATCGGGCGAGGATCAGAAGAATGGGGGACCTGTTCATTGACGGAACGTTTGCGAGCCTAGGGGCACTGGAGGAGAAGTTTGAGTTACCCCCGGGAAATGCCTTTAGATATATGCAGGTGAGGGCTTTTGTGAGGCGACAGGTGAGGGAATTCCCGTTGCTCCCGGCACAAGAAATTCAAGACAGGGTGATCTCGGGTGCGTGGGTCGGGGAGGGCAAGGTGTCACCAGGAGATGAAAGAAGAGGGGGAAGCGCTGGTAGAAGAGTTGAAGGGTAAATGGGAGGAGGAGCTGGGGGAGGAGATCGAGGAAGGTCTGTGGGCTGATGCCCTGGGTAGGGTTAATTCCTCCTCCTCGTGTGCCAGGCTCAGCCTGATACAATTTAAGGTGGTTCACAGAGCTCACTTGACGGGGGCGAGGTTGAGCAGGTTCTTTGGGGTAGAGGACAGATGTGGAAGGTGCTCAGGGAGCCCAGCGAACCATGTCCATATGTTTTGGTCATGCCCGGCACTGGAGGGGTTCTGGAGAGGAGTGGCGGAAGCAATATCTCAGGTGGTGAAAGTCCGGGTCAAGCCAAGCTGGGGACTAGCAATATTCGGAGTAGTGGACGAACCGGGAGTGCAGGAGGCGAAAGAGGCCGGTATTCTGGCCTTTGCATCCCTAGTAGCCCGGCGAAGGATCTTGCTAATGTGGAAGGAGGCGAAGCCCCCCAGCGTGGAGGCCTGGATAAACGATATGGCTGGGTTCATAAAGTTGGAGAGGATCAAGTTCGCCTTGAGAGGGTCTGCGCAGGGGTACTACAGGCGGTGGCAACCGTTCCTAGACTATCTCGCGGAGCGTTAGAGGAAGGTCGGTCAGCATCAACGTCAACCTGGGGGGGGAGGGGGGGACATCCGGGGGAGCTGCCTGGGGGGGGGTGGATGAGCAAGAGATAACATGAAGAGTCGGGGAAACTGGCACGTACTGGAGAGAGCCAGTGTACAAAGCTATGTAAATATACTATTTTGCCATGTATATATCTTGCTCCGCGCGATTTCTCTCTTTTTTTTGTTACGGTTGGGGGGGGGGGGGGGGGGTTATTGTTTGTAAGGGAGAAAAATTGTGTTAAAAACTTTAATAAATATATATTTTTTAAAAAAGTTGATGTCAATGAATCTGATAGGTTCAAATTTGACAAAGGGGATTGTGGTGGCTCAAGAAACACTCTGCAGGCTTTCTGTAATAACAAAGTTGCTTATTAACAAAAGGCAAAGGCTGGTATATTTACAGACACTTCTCCAAGCTCCATACTGACCGGACTCTGCACTAACTCGTTATTGGCTGGATTTTGAACTCTCCTGCGCGATTGGTTCTGAGCCGGTCACGTGGTCTACCAGGGTCGCCCCTTTGGGCCTTTGAAGAGGCCACGCTATCAGATCCCTATCCCCTTAAATCTCTCATTACATTTTACACAAAACTATGTACAGGCTCTATATACACGGCAAAAATCTTTAGGGGAGAGCATATTCACCAAAGAGTCAGTCAGTATGGGGACCGTCGAGTACCTCCCAGACCTCCGTAGTCCTCCCACAGGTTTAACAGCCTCTGAGGTAGTCGTGTTATCGGCGGCCGACGATAGTTCAGGACGCAGCATCTCCTCGGTAGGGGAACTGGCCTCACCGGCTTTCAATGGTACAGCTGGTGGGGTTAACTCAGGAGTTCTCAGCTCCCTCTGCTCAGGAACATTCACAGGAGTGTCGACAACACCAGTGGGACCCGCCCATTCTGAAATGGGGGTCATCCCTGCTCCCGACTCCTCAAATGGCCAATTTGCTTTTTGATAGTCCTTCCATTTACATTCACCACCTCTGACACGGGCCCAGACTGGGATACAGTCCGCCTGACTAACCACAGTGGGCTCGAGATGAAGTTTCGAACTAAGACCGTGTCCCTCACCTGGAATGATCTGTCACCCCTCTGCATAGCCCGCTGCCTTCTCTGGAAGGCCTGACCTCCTCCACCTTCCCTGCCAAGTTAAGGAACACTAAATCCAAACAAGTTCTGAGGTGGCAGTCCATCAGCAACTCGTCAGGCGTGTACCCTGTGGTGGTGTGAGGGGTCGAGTTGTACTATAACAGAAAATAAGAAAGCCAATGATGCAGTGGTTTGTCAGATTGTTTCCTCGTGGTCTTTTTGAAGGTCTGAATGGCTCTCTCAGCCAATCCATTGGACGCAGGGTGGAACTAGGCCATCCTGGTGTGGCGTATGTCATTAGCTAGAACAAAATCCTGGAACTTGTCCACTGTAAAAGGGGTGCTGTTGTCAGATACAATGGATCCGGCAGTCCATGAATAGCAAACACCCAGTATAAGGCGTTCACCGTATTTGCTGAGGTAATGGTCTCCATTTCCTATATAGATAGCCACTTGGAGTGGGCATCCACCAAAACCAAAAATATCCTGCCCAAGAAAGGGCCCAAGTAGTCCATGGATGACCTGGCCACACCCAGTTTTGGAGACTGGCCATTGCTGTACCATTTCTCCAATGGCTTTATCGATGGCTGACCACCACATGTAACATTTGTGTTTTCCCTGGGTGGGCAATGTGCAGTTCCTGTAAGAGAGGTCCCCTGGCTGATAGTGGAATGCCAACGCGCAAGCCCCACAGGATCACACCATCCTCACATGTCAGTTCAACCTGACAGGTTAAATAGGGCATCAGGTGGTCAGATTTCTCATAGTGCCACCCGGTCTGTATCATCCGCTTTAAGTTCAATAATATGGGATCCCACTGGGTCCAGTTTCAAACGTGGCCAGCCAACTCTGGCAATGTGTCCAAGAAATTCAAGGCCAATATGATCTCCCGGCGTACTGGTGTACGTAGAATGTTTTTCAGTAGGAGGAGTCAGCTCATTGTATCTGCAGTGCCAAGTCTGTGCTGGAAGGCATAGTTGTAGGCTGCCAGCAGCAAAGCCCAATGCTGCACCTGTCCAGAGGCTATTGGTGGTACTGGTTTGTCTTCTCTCAGAAGGCCCAATAGCGGCTTATGGTCGGTGATTATAATGATTCGCCATCTGTAAGCATATTGGTGGAATTTCTTCACACCATATGTGACTGCTGAACCCTCTTTCTCGATTTGAGCATAGTTTTGCTCCACTTCTGAAAGGATCCTCGAAGCAAAGGTGATGTGGTGCTCGGAACCATCCCTCATCCTGTACTCCCTATCCCATAAGGAGACGCAGCACATGAGAACAATCAGTTTCCCAGGTTCAAAGTGAATTAAAAGGTTCGGGGATTGCAAAGCTTGCTTCACCAAGCGAAAAGCTTCTTCTTGTGGCTCCCTCCATTGCACCTTTGATTTTTCTTTAGCAGCTCGTGTAATGGCGCCCATGTTCTCGATGATGCAAGTTTGGGAAGTGCACCCAAGGAAGCCTTGATTAAATGCTGCTGTGCACCTTGTAGATCAAGGATTCTCAACAGGTGGTCCTGCAAGAAGGCTTCATCGGGCCTGGCAAAACAGCATCTCTCAAGCAGAAAAACTTTTCACAATCTCATTATGTAATAAAACTTCAGCTGTGATACGTCTAGCATGCACTGGAAGCATGGTTCAGGAAATCACACACTCGCAGCATGGAGAAAAGCATAAAAAGACAGAGGGAAGGAGAAAGAGCTGTGACACTGCAGCCACTGCTGATGGTGGAGAGAAGAGATGCGGCCCCTCTCCTCCCTTAAATCTGATAGTGGCCGTTCACAGTGGGTTCTTTCCCTGGCAAGCCACACTCTCATGGCCGCTGGGTAAACAGAGCAACAGGCCAGTGGATTTTGGTGTCTCTTTTCTGGGGAAATAGGCCAAAGAAATTAAGCAAAGAGCATCGGGAAGTATTCAGTTGACTTCACCTTTTGCTCTTTCTGGCAGCTGAGCACTGGGTTTCTCCTGGCGGCATTTTACGGAGCCACATGTGGCATGGGTGGCAGAATGGACTGCCCATTCTCATTGCCACTGCCCTAGGAGCTCATGGTTCTCAGGGGGAGGGGTGGGGTAGTAGAATCCACATGGTATCACTCACATGAGGTACGGACAGCCGTAAAAGCCACTTTTTAAAGATATGAAGTACGCCATTTGCATTAAGAAGTGACCCTGGAACTTAGCTCCACATAGTGCATTATGACCCATCTGATATTCTATTATGGGATCTTGCCCTGTGTGACCTTGCGACTGACTTTTACCATGTAACAGAAAGCAGCGGCAAGTTTCACGTTAAGTAAGTCCAACAAAAATTATGGGCGGGATCTTCCAATCCCACAGGTGGCGCACCCCGCTACGGGTTTCCCGGCAGGGTGGGGTGGAATCCCATCAACATTGGCGAGACCAGAGGATCTGGCCACTGGCAGACCGCCTTCCGCTGCCAAGAAACATGGGAGGAGAGGCCAGAGCACCTCACCCAAATAATCAATACGTATGCTGAACTGCATAATAATTGCATTCCGTTTTGGGGGTCCATTTTTATCATACAGGAGAAGCAACAGGGTTGAGAACCCCTCCTGTAGATACACAATGCCATCACAGTTGTGGAGGAAATAGTTGTTTAAGGCTTACAGACATTAGGCCATTTTAACATACACAAAGAAAGCAGTTTGAGTAAGACTTTGGCAAGCCTGATATTCTATGACTTATAATGCAGAAATCAGCAGCTCATCCAGCAATTAAAGACCAACAGCAACATTCAACACAACTAGGTCTCCACGGGTGACTCTGGGGACAGAACAACAGCTTGCATTTACTTAATGCCTTCAATGCAATTAAATGTCCCAAGACACTTTACAGCATTGCAAAGCAGGTAAACATTCACACAGAACATAGAAACTTCAAAATAGGAGCAAGAGTAGATCATTTGGCCCTTTGAGCCTGCTCCACCCTTCAATATGAACATGGCTGATCCTCTATCTCAACAGCATATTCCCGTGCTCTCCCCATGCCTGTTGACACCTATAGAGATAGAAATCTAACTGCTTCCTTCATAAATGTATTCAGCGATTTGGCCTCCACAGCTTTCTGTGGTAAAGAATTCCACACGTTCACCATTTTCTGACTGAAGAAACTTCTCATCTCAGTCCTAAATGGCCTGCCCCATATCCTGAGACTGTGACCCCTTGTTCTAGACCCTCCCAGCCAGAGGACACAGCATCCCTGCATCCAGTCTGTCCAGCCCTGTCAGAACTTTATACATACAGGCCCAGTCGACCTAATCTCTCCACATACGACAATCCTGTCATCCCAGGAATCAGTCTGGTGAACATTCGTTGCACTCCCTCTATAGCAAGTATATCCTTTCTTAGGTAAGGAGACCAACACTGCACACAATATTCCAGGTGTGATCTCACCAAGGTCCTGTACAGATGCAGTAAGTAAGCTTCAATAAAGAAGGCATTAGGATCACAAGAGATAGGTTTTACATGGAATCTGAAGGCAGGGGACAGATGGAGAGGTGAAGAGGCTTCCATACCAGTATCCATAGAATCCCTATCTGCAGAACAAAACCATTTGACCCATCGTGTCTGCACCAACCCTCTGAAAGAGCACTCTACCTCGGCCCACATTCCCGCCCTATCTTGTAACCCCACCTAACTTGCACATCTATGGACACTAAGGGGCAATTTAGCATGGCCATTCCACCTGACCCATACATCTTTGGACGGTGAAAAGAAACTCGAGCACTGGAGGAAACCCACACAGACACGTGGAGAACGTGCAAACTCCACACAGTCAGTCGCCCAAGGCCAGAATAGAACCTGGGTTCCTGGTGCTGTGAAGCAGCAGTGCTAACCATTGTGCCACCGTGCTGTCCACTCAGGGAGGAAACTTTCAGAGTTTAGATCCTAGATGACTGACGGCACCATGGCCAATGGTGGAAGAACACCAGAGACAAACATTACTGATGCCATTAATGAGTCTGGAGGTCGAATACCATCATTTTGATTGGGAGCTGTTCCCTCCCTGTCCCCATGGCCCAACCATTGCTGAACCTGAGCTACAATCAAACACACCAGCACTGGGGTGGGCAACACAAAACCAGAAAATTAAAGTTACAGCTGTGATTCCTGCAATCCAAATGACCCCAGTCCCCTCCGGCAATGTAAACAAAGTGAATTCGGAGTGGCAGCAGCTGTGCCAAATCAGAATTCTTTCACAATTTTCGCCTCAGTTTCAGCCAGAGCAAGGCTCACCAAGAACCCTGGGAACCAGGCCAACCCTCAGTGTGAGGCTGAGGACCTGGGGCAGTGGGGAGGATGTCAACAAAGAAGACGACAGAGAGGGAAGATGATACAGAACCTGAGGAGACCACATACCTTTCTCGCTTTCTCCTGGAGGTACTGAATCTGCTCAGCAATCCCAGTCAGTCTGTTACAGGCATTGGCACGAACAAAATCATCCGCCTGAGGAAATAACAATACTCAAACTTAGTGCAGCTTAGGCTTTGACAATAAGACTTGACCCACACTGATTTGCCACTCTGATCCCGCCGTACCGATAATAATAATAATCTTTATTGTCACAAGTAGGCTGACATTAACACTGCAATGAAGTTACTGTAAAAGTCCCCTAGTCGCTGTGAAGCAACAGTGCTGCCCACTGTGCTGCCCTATTGCCCAGGAACCACCTGTTACTTTGGCCATCACCGCACACACAGGTTCAGCTGGTGGCCATTCAGCCCCTCAAACCTGTACCACCGTTCGACCACCATTGATCACATTATTGAAATTCTCAACAAACCTCAATCGCCATTTGGGGAGAATTGAGTTCCAGATTTTCCACAGACCTTTGCTTATCGACATCGCCTCCCCCTGGTCTAATTTTACGGTGATTCTCCAGCTTGTGAAGAATAAATTTTCTTCCGAGTCATGGACTACTGGGCTTTACGGTAAACACAAATTTGATGTTTGACAAAATGCAGGGGCAGCTCCTCCTGATGAGCCAGTGGGCAAATGTCGATGTGGAGCCAACTGACCTGAACCTGGACATGGATTCGGCTGTTACAATCAGCCTCAGTGCTCATGGGCCAAGGGATAGGATGTGGTGAAGAAAAATTAAATCAGCTGATCCGGCCTGATCAAAACCTTGCTGGAGACTTCCGGGTGTGGCGATGACCAGCTAAGTCGCACGTTTCGGCAGCTCCCGGTGGAAAGGCTCTCTTAATAGGAGCCCCAACGGCAATTTTAACGGCTAAAAACACTGGGCGGTAAACCAGAAGGGAATCCCCCCTGGACACGGATGGAAAAAGGAGAGGAAAGTGGCCGGATTGCGGTGGATCCTCTAGAGCAGCGGCCAGGAAGGCAGGCACAAAGCAAGATGGTGTCGGAAGGAGGCAGTTTAATATGGGGCCCTGACCAACAAGAGTTCCTGCGGCGTTGCGTGGAAGAACTTAAAAAGGAGATGAAGAAGGAGCTGTTGGCCCCGATATTACAGGCGATTGAAGGGCTAAAGGAGGAGCAAAAGACCCAGGAGCTTCGGGTCGTGAAGGCAAAGGCTGCTGAGAATGAGGACGACATACAGGGCCTGGTGGTGAAGACAGAGATGCACGAGGCACAACACAAAAGGTGTGTGGAAAGGCTGGAGGTGCTGGAGAATAATGCGAGAAGGAAGAATTTAAGGATTCTTGGTCTTCTCGAAGGTGCAGAAGGGGCGGACGTCGGGGCATATGTGAGCACGATGCTGCACTCGTTAATGGGATCGGAGGCCCCGACGGGCCCGTTGGAGGTGGAGGGAGCCTATCGAGTTATGGCGCGAAGACCGAGGGCTGGAGAAATTCCTCGAGCCATAGTGGTGAGATTTCTCCGATATAAGGACAGAGAGATGGTCCTCAGGTGGGCAAAGAAAACCCGGAGCAGTAGGTGGGAGAACGCGGTGATCCGCGTATATCAAGATTGGAGTGCGGAGGTGGCGAGAAGGAGGGCAAGCTTTAATCGGGCCAAGGCGGTGCTGCACAAAAGGAAGGTTAAATTTGGAGTGCTGCAGCCGGCAAGACTGTGGGTCACACATCAAGGGAAACACCACTACTTTGAAACGGCAGAAGAGGCGTGGACATTTATTGTCGAGGAGAAACTGGAATAAGCGGGCTAGAAAAAGAACGTTTGGGACAAAGTGGTGGGGCGAGTATGTGGGGTGAAGAGGGGGAAAAGGGGGAAGAGATGATTTCCCAAGTTGTTAATCCTGCGACCCTGTAACTTTTCTCTCTTCCCCATGTCGTGGGGGAGGGGGGGAGGGAGGATGAGGAGTTGGGGGCGCCGGCCATTGGGGGCGGGGCCAAATGAGAAGCGCGGGCTTTGTTCCCGCGCTATGGTAATCATGGCGGGAACAGGGAAGCAGGAAGGAGGGGGCCTCGCACAGTGGGAGCCGAGGTCACGGGGGGAAGCCGAGGTCGGCCAGAGTTTGCTGACTTCTGGGAGCAACATGGGGGGTGCAATTACGCTAGTGAGGGATCTAGCGGGGGGGGGTGTTAACTGGGTTGCTGCTGCTGGGGAGAAGGGGGAGCTGGTATGGGGTGGGGTGGTCGGGGCGGGAGGGCGCCGTTGGGGGGAGATACGGCTACGTGGGAACCGGGTGAGGAGCTGGATTGACAAAGGAGATAGCTAGTCGACAAGGGGGGGGGTAAAGAGCCCCCCAACCCGGCTGATCACGTGGAACGTGAGAGGGCTGAACGGGCCGATAAAGAGGGCACGGGTACTCGCACACCTAAAGAAACTTAAGGCAGATGTGGTTATGCTGCAGGAGACACATCTGAAACTGATAGACCAGGTCAGACTACGCAAAGGATGGGTGGGGCAGGTGTTTCATTCGGGGCTAGACACAAAAAACAGGGGGGTGGCTATACTAGTGGGGAAGCGGGTAATGTTTGAGGCAAAGACCATAGTGGCGGATAGTGGGGGCAGATATGTGATGGTGAGTGGCAAATTGCAAGGGGAGGCGGTGGTCTTAGTGAACGTATATGCCCCGAACTGGGATGATGCCAACTTTATGAGGCGTATGTTAGGACGTATCCCGGACCTAGAGGTGGGGAAGTTGGTAATAGGTGGAGATTTTAATACGGTGCTGGACCCAGGGCTGAACAGATCGAGGTCCAGGACCGGAAGGAGGCCGGCTGCAGCTAGGGTGCTTAAGGACTTTATGGAGCAGATGGGAGGAGTAGACCCCTGGAGATTTAGTAGACCTAGGAGTAAGAAGTTTTCGTTTTTCTCCTATGTCCACAAAGTTTATTCACGGATAGACTTTTTTGTTTTGGGAAGGGCACTGATCCCGAAGGTGACAGGGACGGAGTACATGGCTATAGCTATTTCGGATCACGCTCCACATTGGGTGGACCTGGAGATAGGGGAGGAAAAAGAACAGCGTCCACCCTGGAGAATGGACATGGGCTTATTGGCAGATGAGGGGGTGTGTTTAACGGTGAGGGGGTGTATTGAAAGGTACTTGGAACTCAATGATAATGGGGAGGTTCAGGTGGGAGTGGTCTGGGAGGCGCTGAAGGCAGTGGTTAGAGGGGAGCTGATATCTATTAGGGCACATAAAGGAAAGCAGGAGGGTAGGGAAAGGGAGCGGTTGTTGAAAGAACTTCTGAGGGTGGACAGACAACATGCGGAGGCACCGGAGGAGGGACTGTACAGGGAAAGGCAAAGGCTACACGTAGAATTTGACTTGTTGACTACGGGTAATGCAGAGGCACAATGGAGGAAGGCACAGGGTGTACAGTACGAATATGGGGAGAAGGTGAGCAGGTTGCTGGCCCACCAACTGAGGAAAAGGGGAGCAGCGAGGGAGATAGGGGGGGTGAGAGATGAGGAGGGAGAGATGGAGCGGGGAGCGGAGAGAGTGAATGGAGTGTTCAAGGCATTTTATGAAAGATTATATGAAGCTCAGCCCCCGGATGGGAAGGAGAGAATGATGTGCTTTCTGGATCAGCTGGAATTTCCTAAGGTGGAGGAGCAGGAGAGGGCGGGACTGGGAGCACAGATTGAGATGGAGGAAGTAGTGAAAGGGATTGGGAGCATGCAGGCGGGGAAGGCCCCGGGACCAGACGGATTCCCAGTTGAATTCTATAGGAAATATATGGACTTGCTGGCCCCGCTACTGATGAGAACCTTTAATGAGGCGAGGGAAAGGGGGCAGCTGCCCCCGACTATGTCAGAGGCAACGATATCGCTCCTCCTAAAGAAGGAAAAAGACCCGCTGCAATGCGGGTCCGAGAGGCCTATTTCCCTCCTGAATGTGGACGCTAAGATTCTGGCCAAGGTAATGGCAACGAGGATAGAGGATTGTGTCCCGGGGGTGGTTCATGAGGACCAAACTGGGTTTGTGAAGGGGAGACAGCTGAATACAAATATACGGAGGCTGCTAGGGGTAATGATGATGCCCCCACCAGAGGGGGAAGCGGAGATAGTGGTGGCGATGGATGCCGAGAAAGCATTTGATAGAGTGGAGTGGGATTATTTGTGGGAGGTGCTGAAGAGATTTGGCTTTGGAGATGGGTATATCAGATGGGTACAGTTGCTGTATAGGGCCCCGATGGCGAGCGTGGTCACGAATGGACGGGGGTCTGATTATTTTCGGCTCCATAGAGGGACGAGGCAGGGATGTCCTCTGTCCCCGTTATTGTTTGCACTGGCGATTGAGCGCCTGGCCATAGCATTGAGGGGTTCCAGGAAGTGGAGGGGAGTACTCAGGGGAGGAGAAGAACACCAGGTATCTCTGTATGCGGATGATTTGTTGCTATATGTGGCGGATCCGGCAGAGGGGATGCCAGAGATAATGCGGATACTTGGGGAGTTTGGGGATTTTTCAGGGTATAAATTGAACATGGGGAAAAGTGAGTTGTTTGTGGTGCATCCAGGGGAGCAGAGCAGAGAAATAGAGGATTTACCGTTGAGGAAGGTAACAAGGGACTTTCGGTACTTGGGGATCCAGATAGCCAAGAATTGGGGTACATTACATAGGCTTAATTTAACGCGGTTGGTGGAACAGATGGAGGAGGACTTTAAGAGATGGGACATGGTGTCCCTGTCACTGGCAGGGAGGGTGCAGGCGGTTAAAATGGTGGTCCTCCCGAGATTCCTTTTTGTGTTTCAGTGCCTCCCGGTGGTGGTCACGAAGGCTTTTTTCAAAAGAATCGAGAAGAGTATTATGAGTTTTGTGTGGGCCGGGAAGACCCCGAGAGTAAGGAGGGGATTTTTGCAGCGTAGTAGGGACAGTGGGGGGCTGGCACTACCAAGCCTAAGTGAGTACTACTGGGCCGCCAATATTTCAATGGTGTGTAAGTGGATGGGAGAAGAGGAGGGAGCGGCGTGGAAGAGATTGGAGAGGGCGTCCTGCAGTGGGACTAGCCTACAAGCTATGGTGACGGCACCGTTGTCGTTCTCACCGAAGAAATACACCACAAGCCCGGTGGTGGTGGCTACATTGAAAATTTGGGGGCAGTGGAGACGGCATAGGGGAAAGACGGGAGCCTCGGTGCGGTCCCCGATAAGAAATAACCATAGGTTTGTTCCGGGGAGAATGGATGGGGGATTTGGAGCATGGCAAAGAGCAGGGGTAGCACAATTGAGAGATCTGTTCGTAGATGGGACGTTTGCGAGTCTGGGAGCGCTGACGAAAAAATATGGGTTGCCCCAAGGGAATGCATTTCGGTATATGCAACTGAGGGCTTTTGTGAGGCAACAGGTGAGGGAATTCCCGCAGCTCCCGACGCAGGAGGTGCAGGATAGAGTGATCTCAGAGACATGGGTGGGGGATGGTAAGGTGTCGGACATATATAGGGAAATGAGGGACGAGGGGGAGATCATGGTAGATGAGCTGAAAGGGAAATGGGAAGAAGAGCTGGGGGAGGAGATTGAGGAGGGGCTGTGGGCTGATGCCCTACGTAGGGTAAACTCATCGTCCTCGTGTGCCAGGCTAAGCCTGATACAATTTAAGGTGTTACACAGGGCGCATATGACTGGAGCACAGCTCAGTAAATTTTTTGGGGTAGAGGATAGGTGTGTGAGATGCTCGAGAAGCCCAGCAAATCACACCCACATGTTCTGGTCCTGCCCGGCACTACAGGGGTTT
Organism: Scyliorhinus torazame; assembly: GCF_047496885.1. Lineage (NCBI taxonomy): Eukaryota > Metazoa > Chordata > Chondrichthyes > Carcharhiniformes > Scyliorhinidae > Scyliorhinus > Scyliorhinus torazame. The sequence goes on from NC_092722.1 coordinate 46,631,861, forward strand.
TGGGTGGGGGTGGCAAAGGTGCTTTCGAAGGTGGTGGGGGTCCAGGTCGAACCAAGCTGGGGGTTGGCTATATTTGGGGTTGCAGAAGAGCCGGGAGTGCAGGAGGTGAGAGAGGCTGATGTTTTGGCCTTTGCGTCCCTAGTAGCCCGGCGCAGGATATTGTTAATGTGGAAGGAAGCCAAACCCCCGGGTGTGGAGACCTGGATAAACGACATGGCAGGGTTTATAAAGTTAGAACGGATTAAGTTCGTACTAAGGGGTTCGGCTCAAGGGTTCACCAGGCGGTGGCAACCGTTCGTCGACTATCTCACAGAAAGATAGAGGGAATGGAAAAGAAGAAGACAACAGCAGCAACCCAGGGGGAGGGGGGGGGGGGGGGGGGGGGGGAGAAATCGGACGGACTCTCAGGGATGTTATTGTATATGTATAGGCACTTGTTTTAGGTAATGTATATTGGACTGTTGGATTGTATCTTTGGAGAGTATTTATTTTTGACCAGGCAGTTGCCATTTAGTTTGGTTTTTGTTTCTGTTCATATATTATTTATTTATTTGTTTAAAACTGGCCACTGTTATTTATATTGCTTTATTGTTGTTTAAAAGAAACACTACGTACTGTTATGTTTGGCCAAAAAATCTTGAATAAAATATATTTTTTAAAAAACCTTGCTGGAAAGTACATGCTGCCTGCGCGATAAGATCTAGCTGGGCCGGGCTGTAATATCTCGTAGCTTGCCAACACTCTCAAATGCAGGCTCACACATGAAGAGTGGGGTAAGGTGCCAAAGGACAGCTGGCAGCTACTGCAGCTGAGGAAGAGTCAAGTCGGTCTCGAAACGTTAACTCTTGTTTCTCTCTTCACAGATGCCGCCAGGCCTGCTGAGTTTTTAGAACTTTCCGTTTTTATTTCGGATGAATGCTTGCTCTGGCGAAACTGGGTTTATCACTGGGTGGTTGGGGGTGGGGGGGGATCTTGAAAAGTATTTTTTAAAAACATCTTACATTTTTGACGTTCAAAGTGAAATCAAAGCTTGATTTGGAAAGCACCCAAAAATGCAAATAGGACCTGAAAGTTCAAGCTGTTTTGCACACAGCAAGAAGAAGTGGAGTACATTGAAATATGGAGATCAATTCAGAAACAGCAAAAAGAGATAAGATCAGGGGCAGGCTGGAAGGAATATGACGTTGCTGTCGACGCAGGATCAATTTCATTTTAAGAGAGAGCGAAATTTGCATTTGAAAATCAGACGTGATATATGTTGGAAGGAATAAGCAGGAAGCTGTGAGTAGAGGCGGTAGCTCTGGAGTGGCGCAAGCCACAGCAGGCTGTGGCGGGGTACAGTAGTGTAATGGTTATGTTACTGGCCTACTGATCCAGAGAGGTTGACTTTAAGTCCTGTGGCAGCTTGAGACTTTGAATTAGGTTTATAAGGGACAAAAAAAAATCTGTTAATACAAAGCTGATATCCACTGTGTGATGGTGGTAGGTTGTTAAAAAGCCAAAGTGGAGTTTTAGGGGACAAAACTTGGCTGCTTTAGTAGCTAACTCATACATGACGCCAACCCCACACGGGTATGTACTTCCAGAAAACCATTCAGTTGTATTAGCCACCAAGAGGGTTAAGGAGGCAGACCACCGCCACTTTTTTTTTTTTTTAAATAATATTTTATTGAAAATTTTTGGTCAACCAACACAGTACATTGTGCATCCTTTACACAACATTGTAACAATACAGATAATAATGACCTTTTTTAAATTTAAACAAAAACAACAACAAATAAATAAATATTAAATAACAAAAAATAAAAACTAGCCCTATTTTGGCAACTGCCTTGTCTCAGGCCACCCCCCCCCCCCCCCCATCCCCCCCCCCCCCCATCCCTCCCCCCCCCCCCCCCCCCCCCCCCCCAAGTCCTGGGCCGCTGCTGCTGCCTTCTTTGTTCTCCCCTATCTATCTTTCCGCAAGATATTCGACGAACGGTTGCCACCCGCCTAGTAAACCCTTGAGCCGACCCCCCTTAGGACGAACTTAATCCGCTCTAACTTTATGAACCCCGCCATATCATTTATTCAGGTCTCCACCCCCGGGGGCTTGGCTTCTTTCCACATTAGCAATATTCTGCGCCGGGCTACTAGGGACGCAAAGGCCAAAACATCGGCCTCTTTCGCCTCCTGCACTCCCGGCTCTTGTGCAACCCCAAATATAGCCAACCCCCAGCTTGGTTCGACCCGGACTCCTACTATTTTCGAAAGCACCTTTGTCACCCCCATCCAAAACCCCTGTAGTGCCGGGCATGACCAAAACATATGGGTATGATTCGCTGGGCTTCTCGAGCACCTCGCACACCTATCCTCCACCCCAAAAAATTTACTGAGCCGTGTTCCAGTCATATGTGCCCTGTGTAATACCTTAAACTGAATCAGGCTTAGCCTGGCGCACGAGGACGACGAGTTTACCCTGTTTAGGGCATCTGCCCACATCCCCTCCTCAATCTCCTCCCCTAGCTCTTCTTCCCATTTCCCTTTTAGTTCGTCCATCATAGTCTCCCCTTCGTCTCTCATTTCCCTATATATATCCGACACCTTACCGTCCCCCACCCATTTCTTTGAGATGACTCTGTCCTGCACCTCTTGTGTCGGGAGCTGCGGGAATTCCCTCACCTGTTGCCTCGCAAAAGCCCTCAATTGCATGTACCTGAATGCATTCCCTTGGGGCAACCCATATTTCTCGGTCAGCGCTCCCAGACTCGCAAACTTCCCATCCACAAATAGATCTTTCAATTGCGTTATACCTGCTCTTTGCCACATTCCATATCCCCCATCCATTCCCCCCGGGGCAAACCTATGGTTGTTTCTTATCGGGGACCCCCCCCAGTGCTCCGGTCTTTCCCCTATGTCGTCTCCACTGTCCCCAAATCTTCAGTGTAGCTACCACCACCGGACTCGTGGTATAGTTCCTTGGTGAGAACGGCAATGGGGCTGTCACCATAGCCTGCAGGCTGGTCCCCCTACAGGACGCCCTCTCTAATCTCTTCCACGCCGCTCCTTCCTCCTCTCCCATCCACTTACTCACCATTGAAATATTAGCGGCCCAATAATACTCACTTAGGCTCGGTAGCGCCAGCCCCCCCCTATCCCTACTACGCTGTAAGAATCCCTTCCTCACTCTCGGAGTCTTCCCGGCCCAAACAAAACCCATGATACTCTTTTCTATCCTTTTGAAAAAAGCCTTCGTGATCACCACCGGGAGACACTGAAACACAAAAAGGAATCTCGGGAGGACCACCATCTTAACTGCCTGCACCCTCCCTGCCATTGACAATGCTACCATATCCCATCTCTTGAAATCTTCCTCCATCTGTTCCACCAACCGCGTCAAATTTAGCCTGTGCAATGTGCCCCAATTCTTAGCTATCTGGATCCCCAGGTAACGAAAGTCTCTTGTTACCTTCCTCAACGGTAGGTCTTCTATTTCTCTACTCTGCTCCCCTGGATGCACCACAAACAGCTCACTCTTTCCCATGTTCAATTTATACCCTGAAAAATCCCCAAACTCCCCAAGTATCCGCATTATTTCTGGCATCCCCTCCGCTGGATCCGCCACATATAGTAGCAGATCATCCGCATATAAAGATACCCGGTGTTCTTCTCCTCCCCTAAGTATTCCCCTCCATCTCTTGGAACCTCTCAGCGCTATCGCCAGGGGCTCAATCGCCAGTGCAAACAGTAATGGGGACAGAGGACATCCCTGCCTTGTCCCTCTATGGAGCTGAAAATATGCCGATCCCCGTCCATTCGTGACCACACTCGCCACTGGGGCCCTATACAACAGCTGCACCCATCTAACATACCCCTCTCCGAACCCAAATCTCCTCAACACCTCCCACAGATAATCCCACTCCACTCTATCAAATGCTTTCTCGGCATCCATCGCCACTACTATCTCTGTTTCACCCTCTGGTGGGGCCATCATCATTACCCCTAACAACCTCCGTATGTTCGTGTTCAGCTGTCTCCCCTTCACAAACCCAGTTTGGTCCTCATGAACCACCCCCGGGACACATTCCTCTATTCTCATTGCCATTACCTTGGCCAAGACCTTGGCATCTACATTGAGGAGGGAGATTGGTCTGTAGGACCCGCATTGTAGCGGATCCTTTTCCTTCTTTAAAAGAAGCGATATCGTTGCTTCTGACATAGTCGGGGGCAGTTGTCCCCTTTCCTTTGCCTCGTTGAAGGTCCTCGTCAGTAGCGGGGCGAGCAAGTCCAAATATTTTCTGTAAAATTCAACTGGGAATCCGTCCGGTCCCGGGGCCTTTCCCGTCTGCATGTTCCTAATTCCTTTCACCACTTCTTCTACCGTGATCTGTGCTCCCAGTCCCATCCTTTCCTGCTCTTCCACCTTGGGAATTTCCAGCCGATCCAAAAACTCCATCATTCTCTCCCTCCCATCCGGGGGTTGAGCTTCATACAATTTTTTATAAAATGTCTTAAACACTTCATTCACTCTCTCCGCTCCCCGCTCCGTCTCTCCATCTTCGTCTCTCACCCCCCCTATTTCCCTCGCTGCTCCCCTTTTCCTCAATTGGTGTGCCAGCAATCTGCTCGCCTTCTCTCCATATTCATACTGTACACCCTGCGCCTTCCTCCATTGTGCCTCTGCAGTGCCTGTGGTCAGCAAGTCAAATTCCACATGCAGCCTTTGCCTTTCCCTATACAGTCCCTCCTCCGGTGCTTCCGCATACTGTCTGTCCACCCTCAAAAGTTCTTGCAACAACCGCTCCCGTTCCTTACTCTCCTGCTTCCCTTTATGTGTCCTTATTGATATCAGCTCCCCCCTAACCACCGCCTTCAACGCCTCCCAGACCACTCCCACCTGAACCTCCCCATTGTCATTGAGTTCCAAGTACTTTTCAATGCATCCCCTCACCCTTAAGCACACCCCCTCATCCGCCATTAGTTCCATATCCATTCTCCAGGGTGGACGCCCTCTTGTTTCCTCCCCTATCTCCAAGTCTACCCAGTGTGGGGCATGATCCGAAATGGCTATAGCCGTATATTCCGTTCCCCTCACCCTCGGGATCAATGCCCTACCCAACACAAAAAAGTCTATGCGTGAATAGACTTTATGGACATAGGAGAAAAATGAGAACTCCTTACTCCTAGGTCTACTGAATCTCCACGGGTCCACCCCTCCCATCTGCTCCATAAAATCCTTAAGCACCTTGGCTGCTGCCGGCCTCCTACCAGTCCTGGACTTCGACCTATCCAGCCTTGGTTCCAACACCGTGTTAAAGTCTCCCCCCATTATCAGCTTTCCGGTCTCTAGGTCTGGGATGCGTCCTAGCATTCGCCTCATAAAATTGGCATCGTCCCAATTCGGGGCATACACGTTTACCAACACCACCATCTCTCCCTGTAATTTGCCACTCACCATCACGTATCTGCCCCCGTTATCCGCCACTATAGTCTTTGCCTCGAACATTACCCGCTTACCCACTAATATAGCCACCCCCCTGTTTTTCGCATCCAGCCCCGAATGGAACACCTGCCCTACCCATCCTTTGCGCAACCTAACCTGATCTATCAGTTTCAGGTGCGTTTCCTGTAACATGACCACATCTGCTTTAAGTTTCTTAAGGTGTGCGAGTACTCGTGCCCTCTTTATCGGCCCGTTAAGCCCCCTCACGTTCCACGTGATCAGCCGAGTTGGGGGGCTTCCCACCCCCCCCCCCTTGCCGGTTAGCCATCATCTTTTTCCAGCTTCTCGCCCAGTTCCCACGCGGCTGTATTTCTCCCAGACGGTGCCCCCCCGCCCATCCTTTCCCGCACCCACTCCCCCCTTTCCCCAGCAGCAGCAACCCAGTAATTCCCCCCTCCCCCGCCCCCCCCCGCTAGACCCCCCGCTAGCGTAATTACTCCCCCCATGTTGCTCCCAGAAGTCAGCAAACTCTGGCTGACCTCGGCTTCCCCCCGTGATCACGGCTCGCCCCGTGCGGCGCCCCCTCCTTCCTGCTTCTCTATTCCCGCCATAATTATCATAGCGCGGGAACCAAGCCCGCGCCTCTCCCTCGGCCCCGCCTCCCATGGCCAACGCCCCATCTCCTCTCCCTCCCCACCTCCCCCCATCACCACCTGTGGGAGAAAGAAAAGTTACCATACCGCAGGATTAATCATACAATCCCTCTTCGCCCCCCCCCCCCCCCCCCCCCCACTCGTCCCACCACTTTGTCCAAACGTTCATTTTCGTAGTCCAATCATTCCAATTTTTCTTCTACAATAAAAGTCCACGCTTCATCCGCCGTCTCAAAGTAGTGGTGCCTCCCTTGATATGTGACCCACAGTCTTGCCGGTTGCAGCATTCCAAACTTTATCTTTTTTTTGTGAAGTACCGCTTTGGCCCGATTAAAGCTCGCCCTCCTTCTCGCCACCTCCGCACTCCAATCTTGATAGACGCGGATCACCGCGTTCTCCCATTTACTACACCGAGTTTTCTTCGCCCATCTAAGGACCATTTCTCTATCCTTAAAACGGAGAAATCTCACCACTATGGCTTTGGGAGCTTCTCCTGCTCTCGGTCCTCGCACCATAACTCGGTATGCTCCCTCCACCTCCAACGGACCCGTCGGGGCCTCCACTCCCATTAACGAGTGCAGCATCGTGCTCACATATGCCCCGACGTCCGCCCCCTCCACACCTTCAGGAAGGCCAAGAATCCTCAAGTTGTTCCTCCTTGCGTTATTTTCCAGTGCCTCCAACCTCTCCACAGATCGTTTCTGGTGTGCCTCCTGTATCTCCGACTTCACCACCAGGCCCTGTATGTCGTTTTCATTCTCTGCTGCTTTCGCCTTCACGACCCGAAGCTCCTGCTCCTGGGTCTTTTGTTCCTCTTTCAGCCCTTCAATCGCCTGTAATATCGGGGCCAACAACTCTTTCTTCATTTCCTTTTTTATCTCCTCCACGCAGCGTTTCAAAAACTCTTGTTGTTCAGGGCCCCATATGAAACTGCCACCTTCCGACGCCATCTTGGTTTCTGCTTGCCTTCCTTGCCGTTGTTCCAAAGGATCCGCTGCAATCCGGCCACTTTCCTCTCCTTTTTCCATCCGTGTCCAGGGGGAACACCCTTCTGGTTTACCGCACGGTGTTTTCAGCCGTTAAAATTGCCGTTGGGGCTCCTATCAAGAGCCCAAAAGTCCGTTTCACAGGGAGCTGCCGAAACGTGCTACTCAGCTGGTCATCGCCGCACCCGGAAGTCCACCGCCACTTTTTCAGGACGCCTAGTGACAGCCACAAAATTACGGCCTTTCCAGTGAAGGCCAGCTCCCAAACTTGAATTTTTATTTAAAAAACTGAATATCCCTCATCTCTGATTCAAAAAAAGGACAGCTCTTCATAAGTACACACTAATGTCCAAAAAGGCCAGAGACATGGTGGCACAGTGGTCAGCACTGCTGCCTCACAGCACCAGGGACCCGGGCCCGATTCCGGCCTCGGGTGACTGTCGGTGTGGAGTTTGCACGTTCTTCCCCGGGTGCTCCGGTTTCCCCCCACAGTCCAAAGATGTGCAGGTTAGGTGGGTTTACAGGGTGGGATGAGAGGAGTGGGCCTGGGTGGGGTTCTCTTTTGGAGGGTCGGTGCAGACTTGATGGGCAGAATGGCCTTCTGCTCTAACAGAATTCTATGGAATTACCTGCCAGTTTAATTAGAGAAAGTGCTGTTACCCTCCCCGGTGAATAGTAGACAACAGCCACAGGCACTGCTGTGGGCCACAAAGCAGAAAGTAAGTACCGGGAAGAGCCGGAGCACTTTCACCTGGTGACGAGCAGAAGGCAGATCACAATCGGGGCTGCTCATTACAGTCAGTTGCTTAGAAGCTAGAAAGAACACTCGAGTTTCAAAACCTGTTCTGTTTAGCAATCAAATCATTTATAGCTGGCAAACATTTACAGCACAAGAACCTTCTGTTTCATCATTACAGATTCACAGATGTACCAATATTGCCACATTGCTTCCTGAAGTAAAATAAACTTTTACATATGAGCATAAGAAATAGGAGCAGGAGTAGATCATGCATCACTTTGCGCCACCTCTATACTATCGTGTAGTGGTCTTCCCTGTCAGTCAATTGGTTGTGGCTTCAAACTCTACTGTAATGCTTGAATGTATGATTGAGATTGACACTTTTCTGCAGTACTAAGGGAGTGCTGCAGTGTCAGAGCTGCTGTCTTTCAGGTGAGATGTTAAACCGAGGCCCTGTCTGCCCTTTCTGCTGTTGAAGCGCATGAAGTTCTCCCAGTTTTCTAGTCAACCCACCTTTTTAACCAATGCTAAATGAGCCGATCCTCCTTTCCGACAGTGACTACATTTCAAAAGTAATTTCACTGTAAAATGCCCGAAATCGTGAATAGATAAAAGGCAATCTTTCTTTCTCTGGTCTAACTTGTTGGTCATGGGACTTGTCTGCGTACAAACTGTATTTGCCTATTCGGCCTTCAGTGTACGTGGCACACTTTGGAATGTTCGGCGCGCGCACACACGCACGATAAATTAAGTTCATGTTCCTTCTCCGCATGACCAGACCTGATCCGCATGATTGCAAAGTGAGAGAAAGAGGTTTCAATTCTGTTTAACAAGTTGTTTCAGTCCAGCGTCTGACTGTCAAGGCAGACAAACACCCTCTCACACAAGACTCAACAGGAAATGCACCGTGGCTTGGAACAAACCAGAGTAAAAAAGCGTGTAGGATGATGGTGTTATTTTTCAAACACAAACAGGTGACAGCATTGGCTCAGCGAGGAGCACCCAACTATGGAGACTTGAGGACATAATCTAGGCTTGCAGAGTGACAACAGGGATACTACACTGATGGAGACGATGGGCGGGGTGTGATTCCCCCCCCCCTCCCACCCCCCCCCCCCAACATCCCCCTGGCGCATTTCCCAGTGGCAGAGGCCGGGCAGCGGCAGGATCGTCCGGTCCCACCGAAATCTATGGTGTTTTGCCAATCCTACTACTGGAGAACCCGCCACCGAGGTAGGGTGGTGGTGAGGGGTGGCCTCTTCGGCAGGACCGGAAAATCCCACACGACGGATGTGACATTAAACCAAAGTCCTCTAATGTGGACATCAAAAGATCCCTGCACTATTTCAGAGAAGAGCAGGCAAGTTTCCTGGGCGTCCTTGCCAATATTTGCCCCTCAACCCAGTTTCTTCGGGTCATTTATCTCCTCGTTGCTTGTGGGATCTGCCCGTGCTCAAATTGGCTGCTGCGTTTTCTGAATTGTGACTGTACTGCAGAAATACGTAATTGGCTCTAAAGCAATTTGGATGTTCAAAGGTAGTGAAAGGTGCTATATAAATGCAGGCCCCTTTCTTTCTGATAGTCAGAGGAATCACATCAACTTTATACTCGGCTGATTTAAATGGACAATAAATCGATGTTCAGAGACACAATCTGTAACACAATAATAATTCATCTCCATTAAAAGTTTAGTACACACTTGCTATGAACCTGAACCTGCAGCCGCCAGGTTATAGGTCACATGCACATCCTGTGCACATATCAGAATTGTGGTTACAATTCCATTTTTTATTTACGAATCAGGAATGCGATTAGTCACACTGGGATTTCCCATTAGCCTCTGACGCATATGTCAGATTAACATGAGGAAAGAGAGCAGTGACATGGCTAATTACAATCTGACAAGGGGAATTACTTTGGTCTGCAAGTTAGGATTTACAGTCAACGGTGAGCAGCTGAATCGAAGGGTTTATTCAGACAAAAAAATCTCTTTGTATTTCTGTGATCATTTCATTCTGGGTTACTAGGAACCCATTTGGTTCATTAATGTCCTTTAGGGAAGAAAATCTGCCATCCTTACCTGGTCTGGCCTACATGTGACTCCAGACCCACAGCTGTGTGGTTGACTCTTAAATGACCCCAGAAATGGCCTAGCAAGCCACTCAATTGTATTCAACTGCTACTAAAACACAAAAATTGAATTAAACCGGACGGACCACCCGGCATCGAACCAGGCACCGGAAACGACAACGGCAAACCCAGCCCTGCCGACCCTGCAAAGTCCACCTTACTAACAGCTGGGGGCTTGTGCCAAAGTTGGGAGAACTGTCTCACAGACTAGATAAGCAACAGCCTGACGCAGTCATACTCACTGAATCATACCTTACAGAAAATGTCCCAGACACCACTATCACCATTCCTGGTTATGCCCTGTCTCAACGGCAGGACAGACCCAGCAGAGGTGGGTATACAGTCGTGAGGGAGTTTCCCTGGGAGTCCTCAACATTGATTCTGGACCCCAAGAAGTCTCATGGCTTCAGGTTAAACATGGGCAAGGAAACTTCCTGCTGATTACCACGTACCAGCCACCATCAGCTGATGAATCAGTACTCCTCCATGTTGAACAGCACTTGGAAGGAGCACTGAGGGTGGGGGACTTCAATGTCCATCACCAAGAGTGGCACAGTAGTACCACCACAAGACTAAGCTGGCTGGGTGGTGAAGTAACCAACAAGAGGGAAAAACATACTTGACTCATCCTCACCAATCTGCAGCAGATGCACCTGTCCATGACAGTATCGATAGAAGTGACCACCACACAGTCCTTTTGGAGACAAAGTCCCGTCTTCACATTGAGTATGCCCTCCATCGTGTTGTGTGGCACTACCACCGTGCTAAATGGGATAGACTTCGAACAGATCTAGCAACTCAAGATTGGGTATCCATGAGGTGCTGTGGGCCATCAGCAGCAGAATTGTACTCAACCACAATCTGCAACCTCATGGCCCGGCATATCCCCCACTCTACCATTACCACCAAGCCAGGGGATCAACCCTCGTTCATTGAAGAGTGCAGGAGAGCATGCCAGGAGCAACATCAGGCATACCGAAAAATGAGGCGTTGACCTGGTGAAGCTACAACGCAGGACTACTTGTGTGCCAAACAGCATAAGCAGCAAGTAATAGACAGCTAAGCAATTCCCCAACGAAGGCATCAGATCTAAGCTCTGTCGTCCTGCCACATCCAGCCATGAATGACGGTTGTCAATTAAACAACTCACTGGAGGAGGAGGCTTCACGAATATCCCCATCCTCAATGATGGAGAAGCCCAGCACATATGTGCAAAAGACAAGGCTGAGTCATTTGCAACAATCTTCAGCCAGAAGTGCCAAGTGGATGATCCATCTTGGTCTCCTCTGGAGGCCCCAACATCTTAGATGTCAATCTTCAGCCAATACGATTCACTCCACGTGATATCAAGAAACGGCTGAAGGTACTGGATACTGCAAAGGCTATGGGCCCTGATAATATCCCTGCAATTGTACTGAAGACTTGTGCTCCAGAACTTGCCGCACCTCTAGCCAAGCTGTTCCAGTACAGCGACAACACTGGCATCTACCTGCCAATGTGGAAAGTTGCCCAGTTGTGTCCTGTACACAAGAAACAGAACAAATGCAACCCAATCAATTACCGCCCTATCAATCTACTCTTCATCATCAGCAAGTGATGGAAGAAGTGCTATCAAGCGGCACTTATTCAGCAATAACCTGCTCACGGCCGCTCAGTTTGGGTTCCGCCAGGGTCACTCAGCTCCTGACCTCATTACAGCCTTGGTTCAAACATGGACAAAAGAGCTGAATGCCAGAGGTGAGGTGAGAGTGACTGCGCTTGATATGAAGGCAGCATTTGACCGAGTCTGGCATCAAGGAGCCCTAGCTAAACTGGAGTCAGTGGGAATCAGGAGGGAAACTCTCCGCTGGTTGGGGTCATACCTGGCACAAAGGAAGATAGTTGTGGTAGTTGGAGGTCAATCATCTCAACTCCAGGACATCACTGCAGGAGTTCCTCAGGGTAGTGGCCGAGGCCCAACCATCTTCAGCTGCTTCATCAATGACCTTGCTTCCATCATAAGGTCAGAAGTGGGGATGTTTGCGGATGACTGCACAATGTTCAGCACCATTTGTGACTTCTCAGATAATGAAGTAGTCCATGTCCAAATGCAGCAAGACCTGGACAATAACCAGGCTTGGGCTGACAAGTTACATTTGCGCCACACCAAGTGCAATGCAATGATCATCAAGAGAGGATCTAATCACTGCCCCTTGACATTCAATTGCATTACCATCTCTGAATCGCCCTCAATCAACATGGGGGTTACCATTGATCAGAAACTGAACTGGACTAGCCACATTAATACTGTGGCTACCAATGCAGGTCAAAGGTTAGGTATCCTACGACGAGTAACTCACCTCCTGACTCCCAAAGTCATCTACAAGGCACAAGTCAGGAGTGTAATGGAATACTCTCCACTTGCCTGGATGAGTGCAGCTCCGACAACACTCAAGAAGTTCAACACCATTCAGGGCAAGGCAGCCCGCTTGATTGCTCCACCGTCCACAAACATTCAAACCACCGACTAACAGTGGCACACTTGTAGATAGTGTGTACCATCTACAAGATGCACTGCAGTAACTCACCAAAGTTCCTTAGACGACACCTTCCAAACCCACAACCACGACCATCTAGAAGGACAAGAGCAGCAGATACCTGGGAACCCCACCACTGGAGGTTCCCTTCCAAGTCACTCACCGCCCCGACTTAGAACTATATCGCTGTTCCTTCACTGCCGCTGGGTCAAAATCCTGGAACTCCCTAACAGCACAGTGGGTGTACCTACAACTCAAGGACTGCAGCGGTTCAAGACGGGAGCCACTTTCTGAAGGGCAACTAGGGATGGCAATAAATGTTGGCCTAACCAGCGACACCCACATTCTGTAAATGAGTGAAGAACAAAATCAAAGCATTCGGGTAAATTGGGCGGCTGATATATTTGGGGTGGAGTGGAACAGATAGCTAAGGAATGGAGTTGGGGAGAGAGGCCTACTGTGGTAGGCTCAGGATAGAGAACGTATTGGAAGGGGAGAAACGGCAGCCTCTCCATCGTGAGGAGAATGGCAGACGAGCCCGGAAATCAGATGTCCTGTCCCCGAACGTGGCACTTCCTATTTTTGTGGGGACAGGAATGGACTCAGTCCAGGGTTTATGGAGGTTGGTGGCGATTTAAATCATCAGCTGCCTCCACTGAAGTCGGAACTTGGTCGTCCAAGAGTGTGAAACTCAGAGTGTACAGATTAGACCTAGTAAGAGCTGGTCTAAACTTTGTGGATTCATTTGGACAGCAAGTGTACCCTTCTGGAAGTTAAGGTCCCTTTTTGGATATGGTCCTGGGACACATTGAGGACAGGTAAGGCACCCTTTTGCGTAGGTAAGACACTCTTTGGGATTGTTAAAAGTAGATATGATTGTGTGTAAAAAGTACATAAACTCAATGGAACTGTCAAAACTGTCAAGGACTTTATCTCTGCTGGGCTTTAACTTATAAAAAGTACGGAGTTTAAAAAAAAATCAGTGCTTGATATCTCACTCTGTCTGTTGACATAATTCTGACCCCATTATAGGATTTGTGCTACATGATTGATTTTAACATTATCACAGTGGGGTGCCTGTGAAATGAGCAGTTTGATTGACAGCTCCAAGTGATAAGAGGATAGAAATGTTTGTTTTCATAAGGGATTAGTTGACGGAATTTCAATGTATTGAATATTTCTTTTCTCAATTAGTTTTTTAAAAAGTAGTGGCATCACCAATAGACACACAACTTTATTGTGTCAGCATGGGTCCTGAGGTTTGTCCATGGTAGAGACTAGGTGAGTTGGCATGGAGCGGGTAAGGGTAATGTGCAGTAGGTGGGGCGCATGGATTGGCATTAAGGCTATAAAGGGCCATGGGGATGAGTAGGGATCAAGGATTGGGTAGGTGGTATGAGGTTGGCAAGGCTGGCATGGGGAGTGTGTGTGTGGGTGTGAATGAGTGAGAGTGAGTGAGGGGACGATGGAGAGGGGGAGGTGAAGGCTTTTTTTTGTTTTAATAATTTAAAAAAATAGCTTCAACAAAGTGCTGAAGTACACTTCCACCTAGTCCACCTCCACACCTGACAACCTCCATACTTGTCCCAGGGGTGGCAGGCCTGATTTTTAATCTATCTTGCATCCCCCCAACCTGGAATAAAATTCCAATTTCTCGCCCTCTTTTACCAAGGTCCTGGAAAGGTCCCGCCCTTATGATGCCGGCCCATGCCCATGTTTTTCATACGTAAAGCAAGACCTGGATATCATGTTCACCTTCGGCTTGGGTATCATTATATTTACTTTAAATGCTAGGTGGCACTGTTGCACATCCTCCCAGTCCAAGTGGAATCTGGGATGTTATTTATTAAATTAACTTTTGAATTTCTTAACCTGCTGCTGCCACAGGCATCAGGTTTCTCTTCCATCTCGTAATCTGGAGCTGCACAGCTTTCTCCCCATCCAACGCATCCTCTAACCTGGGCCTACCAGCATAGGCCTCCCTCCCAAGCTCTGTTCCTCAGCTATCTGTTCCGCTCCACCCCAAACTCATCAACCGCCCAATTCTCCTCATCTCTGTCCTAAAAGGGTGACCCCCTCATTTTAAAACAGTGCCCCGGGTTCTAGACCAGCCCGCAAGAGGAAACATGCTTTGCACGTCCACATTGCCAAGACCATTCAGGATCTTATAAACTTCAATCAAGTCACCCCTCACTCTTCTAAACTCCAATGGAAACAAGCCTTTCTAACCTTTCCTCATAAGACAACCGACTCATTCCAGGTATCAATCGAGTAAACTTCCTCTGAGCCGCCTCAAACACATTTACATCCTTCCTTAAAAAAGCTGCAAACAACATTTGAGATGTGGTCTCACCGATGCCCTGCATAACTGATCCTTACTTTTATGCTAAATTTTTCTCATAATAAAGGTGCGCATTGCATTGGCCATCTTGATTATGTGTTGTACCTGCATACTAACGTTTTGTGACTCATGCACTAAACACCTAGATCCTATTGCACCTCAGAATTCTGTTGGCGTTCTCCATTTAAGTAATATTCTGGTTTTTTTATTCTTCCTGCGAAAGTGAACAACTTCACAGCTTCCCACATTCTACCCCAACTGCCAGATTTTTGCCCAGTCACTCAACCTATCCATTCGTCCTCACAACATATTTTCCAATCTATCATTGTGTAGTCTTGAACTTTAGTTACCATGCCTTCGCTCCCCTTATCTAAGTCATGGATATAAATTGTGAAACGTTGAGGCCCCAGCACAGACCCCAGCGGGACTTCTCCACCCGCACATCACATCCTGCTGATTAGACAAAGGCTCATTATGCATGCAGTCTCTTCTCTGCTAGACAGACCATTTCTACCCACGTTAATACATTCCCCACTACATCGTGATCTTTTACTTTCCACAATAACCTTCGAATCCAGAATCAAATAATGAAGAGAAAGTTAAAGGGTGGGATGTCCTTCTGCCTGCCCCCACCCCTATTCCCGCGGTGTGTTTTGCGGCAGCTGAGGGAGCCCGGTGTTGGCCGGTGTGGTGTCCTCCAGTCCTTCCACTGTCAACGGGATTTCCTGTTGTTTGCGCCCTCCACCACTGGGAAACCTGCGGCGGCGGCGGTGGTGGTGGTGGGGGGAGGGGGGGGGGTTGTCGGGATCGCCGTCGGCAGGACCGGAAGACCCCGCCAGTGGGAACAGTCAGAAAATCCCACCCGAAGAGTTTTTTTATGTTTGAATAATACCGGTTGATTCAGCCGCTCACTGCCTACCTGCAAATTCTAACTTGCAAATGAGTTAACCATACCCCTCCCCTCAGTTTCCTGCCCTCTTCCCTCATGCCAATCCAACTCGTTAGTCAGAGGCTCATTAGTCAGGGGCGGCACGGTAACACGATGGTTAGCACTGTTGCTTCACAGTGCCAGAGTCCCAGGTTCGATTCCCGGCTTGGGTCACTGCGTGTGCGGAGTCTGCACGTTCTCCCAGTGTCTACTTGGGTTTCCTCTGGGTGATCCGGTTTCCTCTCACAAAGATGTGCTGTTAGGTGAATTGGACATTCTGAATTCTCCCTCCGTGTACCGAGCAGGTGCCGGAATGTGGGGACTAGGGGATTTTCACAGTAACTTCATTGCAGTGTTAATGTCAGCCTACTTTTGACAATGAAGATGATTAAAATTAATGGGGAAACCCAGTGAGACTAATCCCATTCCTGATTTGTAAATAAGAAATGAGTTTGGAATCTCAATACTAATAGATGCACAGGATGTGTATGTGAACATTTGGTGCATTTGTCAGTATAAGTTAGATGAAAAGTAGAATGAGCAAATGTGTTACTTCCTTAGTTACTGAATGATGGGGGTGTTGTTGAAGCAAATATAGATGTGTGAAGTACATGCATCCGTATTAGAGTGGCTTTTGCTAAAATTAGTCGATGCAGCTAAGACAGTTGAGCAATTTCTTTTTTTTAAATTTAGAGTACCCAATTCTTTTTTTTCAATTAAGGGCAATTTAGTGTGGCCAATTCACCAACCTGCACATCTTTTTGGGTTGTGGGGGTGAGACCCATGTAGACCTGGGGAGAATGTGCAAAATCCACATGGAAAGTGACCCCGAGCCCGGATCGAACTCAGATCCTCGTCGCCGTGAGGCAGCAGTGCTAACCATTGTGCCACCGTGCTGCCCGGTTTAGCAATTTCTAATGGGATAACTTTCATCCCAATCTAACTGATTTATTTTTTGGAACATTGATAATGCTCTCACTGGCATTAACAGGAACATCCCCAAATTCTCATATCGAAAGTGATGCGTCACCAAAATCTGAGTCATTCCTTTTGAATGCACCATCCTGGCGACTTTCAACAAAACTAGCAGACTATCGGTGTGGAGGCAGTGGAGGGAAATGCCAACGTGGGAGGGCGTTAGAGCTGGTCGAGCTACATTTTTTTTGCTGTCCCTTTTAAACTCATGCTGGTGAAAAGAGGCAAGATGTAAACACACTTTGAAGGTAGTAAACTCACCTTCTACCCTCCCTTCTCTGAAATCTGGTGACCAACACATTCCAGACATTGTTTGGGTGGATTGTACGAGCTCCTGATATCACACCAGCCATCCCACCCCACTGTATAGGCATGCTAAACTTTCTGATGACACAAAGATGGGTAGGAGAGTAAGTTGTGAACGGGACATAAGGAGGCTATGAAAGGATAGAGATAGGTTAAATGAGTGAGCAAAGATCTGGCGAATAGCGTATAATGTGGGAAAATGTGAAATTGTCTATTTTGACAGGACAAATAAAAAAAGAGGCATATTATCTAAAAGGTGAGAGATTATCTAAAAGGTGAGAGATTATCTAAAAGGTGAGAGATTGCAGAGCTCTGAGATGCAGAGGGATCTGGGTGTCCTAGTGCATGAATCACAAAAGTTTAATATGCAGGTGCAGCAAAGCTAATAGAATGCTATCATTTGTTACGAGGGGAATTGAATACAAGAGTAGAGAGGTTATGCTTCAGTTATGCAGGGCATTGGTGAGACTACATCTTGTCATCAATATTGGTTTCCTTATTGAAAGAAAGGTGTAAACGCGTCAGAAGCACTTCAGAGGTTTACTAGATAAATACCTGGATTGGGCAGGTTGCTTTATGAGGAAAGGACATGCTAGGCTTTTATCCGCTGGAGTTTAGAAGAGTAAGAGGTGACTTGATTGAAATTTATAAGGTCTTGAGGGGACTTGGCAGAGTGACTGTGGAGAGGATGTTTCTTCTTGTTGGAGAAGCTAGAGATAGGGGATCACTGTTTCAAAATAAGGGGTTGCTCATTTAGGACAGAGAGAGAAACTTTTTCTCTCAGAGAGTTGTGAGAATTCACTTCCTCTTTCAAGCAGAAATAGATAGATTGTTGATATGCAAGGGGGTGAAAGGTTATCGGGGGTAAACAGGAATGGGGAGTTGAGGGTAAAATCAGATCAGCCATGATCTCATTGAATGGCAGAGCAGGCTCGAGGGGCCAAGCGGCCTACTCCCACTCCTAATCCGTATGTTTTTCTGTGCCTGCACCTTGATCCATAACCGCCAACTTTTCTATTCACTGAGTCTCACCTGTGATTCAGTTGGTAGAACTGGGGAGGTGGTGGCATAGTGGTATTGTCACTGGACTAGTAAATCAGAGACCCAGAGTAATGCTCTGGGGACCCAGGTTCAAATCCTGCCACTGCAGATGGTGAAATTTGAATTCAATAAAATATCTGGAATTAAAAGTCTCATGATGAACATGAAACCATTGTCGTAAAAGCCCATCTGGTTCACTAGTGTCCTTTAGGGAAGGAAGTCTGCCGCCCTTACCTGGTCTGGCCTACATCTGATGCCCAGACCCACAGCAATGTGGTTGGCTCTTAATTGTCCCCTCAAGGGCAATTAGGGATGGGCAATAAATGCTGGCCCAGCCTGCGATCCCTACATCCCATGAACAAATTTAAAAAACTATCGAGGCAGTTAAATATTGTATTGGGGGTATTGGGGCGATTTGGATTTGGGCGGGGCTTCATTGACTGGGTCAGATTGCTGTATCAGACTCCCGTGGCGAGTGTACGGATGAACAGGTTGACATTGGACTATTTCAGGCTGCACCGGGGGATGAGGCAGGGATACCCACTGCTGTTTGCACTGGCCATATAACCGCTGGCAATTGCGTTAAGAGCCTCAACGGGCTGGTCCGGGGAGGGGTGAAACACAGAGTCTCACTATACGCGGACGACCTGCTCCTATATGTTTCGGACCCACTAGAAGGGATGGAAGAAATTATGAAGATTCTGGGGGAATTTTGCCGGTTTTCGGGGTATAAATTGAACATGGGGAAAAGTGAGATGTTCGCGATCCAGCCCAGGGGGCAGGAGAGGCGATTGAGGGATCTGCCGTTCAGAGTGGTAGGGGGAAACTTTTGGTACCTAGGCATCCAGGTGGCACGGGAATGGGAACGGCTACACAAGTTAAATCTGGCCCGACTAATAGACCAAATGAAGGAAGATTTCCGAAGGTGGGACATGCTCCCGGTATCACTGGCTGGGAGGGTACAGACAGTGAAAATGACGGTCCTCCCGAGATTCCTGTTTGTGTTTCAGTGTCTCCCCATCTTTATTCCACGGACCTTATTTAAACAGGTCAATAAGGTGATCTCTGGCTTTGTATGGGCGGGTAAGACCCCGCGAGTAAAAATGTGGGAGTGAGGAGGTGGCATCATGCAAGGGCACTAGCCCCGTGGTGGTAGCGACCCTGAGAGTCAGGGGGCAATGGAGGAAACATGTGGGAGCAGAGGGAGCATCAGTCTGGTCTCCAATTTGCAACAATCACTGGTTTGCCCCGAGGAGGCTAGATGGAGGGTTCCGGAGATGACAGAGAGCAGGGATCGAGAGGATGGGAGATCTGTTTATAGAGGGGAGCTTCCCCAGCCTGAGGGAGTAGGAGGAGAAATTCGAACTGGCGGGTGGAAATGAGTTTAGGTACTTGCAGGCGCGAAATTTCCTGTGCAGGTAGGTCTCAACCTTCCCGCTCTTACCACCAAGGGGGATACAGGACAAGGTAGTTCCTGAATGTGCGTGGGAAAAGGGAGGGTTTTGAATATTTACAAGGAACTCATGGGGTCAGAGGAGATGTAGACTGAGGAGCTGAAACACAAATGGGAATAGGAGTTAGGAGGAGAGATAGAGGATGGTCTCTGGGCTGATGCGTTGAGTAGAGTCAACGCGTCCACAACATGTGCCAGGCTCAGCCTGATACAGTTTAAGGTCGTTCACCGGGCCCACATGACAGTAGCCCGGATGACTAGGTTCTTTGGGGTAGAGATTAGGTGTGCAAGGTATGCGGGAGGACCAGCGAACCATGTTCATATGTTCTGGGCATGCCCGAAGCTTAGGGGATTCTGGCAGGGGTTTGTGGATGTCATGTCCAAGGTGTTAAAAACAAGGCGGCACCGAGTCCAGAGATGGCGATTTTTGGAGTTTCGGAAGATCCGGGAGTCCAGGAGGAGAAAGAGGCAGACGTTCTGGTCTTTGCCCCCCTGGTAGCTCGGAGACGGATACTATTAGCTTGGAGGGAATCAAGGCCCCCGAAGTCGGAGACCTGGCTAACTGACATTGCTAGCTTTCTCTGTCTGGAATAAAATCAAGTTCGCCTTGAGAGGGTCAATGTTGGGGTTCGTTCGGAGGTGGCAGCCGTTCATCGACTTCTTTGGGGAAAATTAACTGTCAGCAGAAGGTGGGGGTGGGGGGGGGGGTGGTGTTGGGGTTTAGTTTAGTTTAGATTGGGATGTAAGAAAGATGGGACCTGCGAGGGAGGAAGACAGCCTTTGCATTAAAACTCTCTCCTCTCAATCACAAAGTTCCGGGTTTAAGTCCCAGTCTGGGACTTATGCACAACAATGAAGATTGTCACTCCAGAGGGAGTGCTGCATTGTTTTGTTGAGACATTAAACTTAGGCCCCCATCTGCCTGCCTGGGTGGGTATAAAAAATCCCATGGCACTATTCCGAAGAAGACTATTTCGGTGTCCTGGCCAATATTTATCCCTCAACAACATCACAAAAAAAAACAATTATCCATCATTAACGCCTTGATGTATGTGGGAGTTTACTATGTGCAAATTGGCGGCCACATTTCCTATGATACAGAGCCCTTCAAAATACTTCAATGGCTGTAAGGCAACAAAATGTTTTGACGGAGCTTCACAGTACGTAGCAGAGAACTCACACAAAGCATGATTGAACTCAATTGCACTATATAAATGTAAATGTTTATTTTTCAAAACCCACGACCACTACTATCTAGAAGGACGAAGGGGGCACATGGGAACCCCAACGCCTGGAAGTTCCCCTCCAAGTCACTCATTATCCTGACTTGGAAATATGTTACCAGTGCTGTAGATAACGGGGTGCTAATGGATGTGGTATATCTGGATTTCCAGAAAGCCTTTGACAAGGTGCCACACAAAAGGTTGCTGCATAAGATAAAGATGCATGGCATTAAGGGGAAATTAGTAGCATGGATAGAGGATTAATAGAAAGCAAAGAGTGGGGATTAATGGGTGTTTCTCTGGTTGGCGATCAGTAGCTAGTGGTGTACCTCAGGGATCAGTGTTGAGCCCACAATTGTTCACAATTTACATAGATGATTTGGAGTTGGGGACCAAGGGCAATGTGTCCAAGTTTGCAGATGACACTAAGATGAGTGGTAAAGCAAAACGTGCAGATACTGGAAGTCTGCAGAGGGATTTGGATAGGTTAAGTGAATGGGCTAGGGTCTGGCAGATGGAATACAATGTTGACAAATGTGAGGTTATCCATTCTGGTAGGAATAACAGCAAAAGGGATTATTATTTAAATTATGAAATATTAAAACAGGCTGCTGTGCTGAAAGACCTGGGTGTGCTAGTGCATGAGTCGCACAAAATTGGTTTACAGGTGCAACAGGTGATTAAGAAGGCGAATGGAATTTTGTCCTTCATTGCTAGAGGGATGGAGTTTAAGACGAGGGAAGTTATGCTGAAATTGTATAAGGTGTTAGTGAGGCCACACCTGGAGTATTGTGTTCAGTTTTGGTCTCCTTACCTGAGAAAGGATGTACTGGCGCTGGAGGGTGTGCAGAGGAGATTCACTATGTTAATCCCAGAGCTGAAGGGGTTGGATTACGAGGAGAAATTGAGTAGACTGGGACTGTACTCATTGGAATTTAGAAGGTTGAGGGGGGATCTTATAGAAACATATAAAATTATGAAGGGAATAGATAGGATAGATGCGGGCAGGTTGTTTCCACTGGCGGGTGAAAGCAGAACTAGGGGGCATAGCCTCAAAATAAGGGGAATTAGATTTAGGACTGAGTTTAGGAGGAACTTCTTCACCCAAAGGGTTGTGAATCTATGGAATTCCTTGCCCAGTGAAGCAGTAGAGGCTCCTTCATTAAATGTTTTTAAGATAGAGATAGATAGTTTTTTGAAGAATAAAGGGATTAAGGGTTATGGTGTTCGGGCCAGAAAGTGGAGCTGAGTCCACAAAAGATCAGCCATGATCTCATTGAATGGCTGAGCAGGCTCGAGGGGCCAGATGATCTACTCCTGCTTCTAGTTCTTATGTTCTTATATCGCCGTTCCTTCATTGTCGCTGGGTCAAAATCCTGCTACTCCCTCAGGGACTGCAGCAGTACAAGAAGGAAGCTCACCACCACCTTCTCAAGGGCAGCTAGGGACGGGCAATAAATGGTGGCCTAGCCAGCGATGCCCACTTCCTGTAAATGAAGTTTAAAAAAGCAAACAGCCTGACATCTTCCTGTGACACCCATATAACATTTCCAAATGTTGTTATTCTTCGGATCAGCCTCATTAATACTCTCAATCACTTGCTCGTTCAAGCAGCCCGTCTATAGTTGTTCTTCTCGTCCCAGAGCAGAATTGCACTATCATCCCCAAACACCAGCAGATACTTGGCACATGAAAGACAGAGGGGAATGTCTGCTCCACACTAAGACCTCCAGTACCAGGCAGTGGACACACTGACTAACATTGGAAAGATACGTTACGACAGTGGACAAGAAAGGGGCTTTTATAGGTATGCATCAGTTGTGAATGCTATGGACCCAGTGAGCAGGGACATTACATCGCGTGCACTGGCACCCTGTAACAAACAATGGTACAATTCCTGGTCTGTTTTAAGTTAGCCAATCTCATCCTGAGTTGCAGTCGGGGGAATTGTAGTCAGTCTCCCTGGACTAAGTCTCTTTGTCTAAGTGATGGATATATCGATTATAAAGTTGAGGCCCCTACGCCGAAGCACTCCAGATGTTACAGTTTGGCAACATTAAAATACCCATTTATCCTGACTATTTGTTTTATGTTAGTTATTCATGCGAATATATCACCCCCAACTTCACAGGCCCTTAGATTGTTTATTAACCTTTTGTGTGGCCTCTTATCGAACTTTGTAGAAATGCTAGGATCCCAAAGACTGGTGACCAGGATCTGTAACAAACAATACTTTATTCACCAGCTGAGCAGCTACTCCATACTTGTAGTCTGCCCGCTTTTCGGAGAGAACTCTCGCTTGACCCTGTTAAGTAGCCGTGTCATCGTGTGACCACTCAGTCTACAAATGTCTTTTGGAAGTCCAAGGTTTCTACAGCCACAGGTTACCCTTTGTTTACCCGATTAGTTACATCCCCAAAACGATGGATGTAATGGAGAACCTAGGTTCAAGTGAGAATGAGGAAGTGAAAGAAAGTAGTGTCCGAAGATATGTAGGTTAAGTGGGGCTACGGCAATAGGGCGGGGGAGTGGGCCCGGTAGGGTGCTCTTTGGTGCAGACTGGATGGGCTGAATGGCCTTCCTCTGCATTGTAGGAATTCTATGATTCTTTGGTATATTATGAAAGAGAAGGGCAGAAAGAATCCAAAAGACCTGGCAAGACAATGATGGAAAAACAGTCATTTACAACCTGGGAATCTAACTATTAGGGTTTATTCCACAAAGCTAATCATCAATGATTGTATATTTACAGAATCTGAACAGGTGATAGAAAGTGAAGACGCACCATACACTTCACATACACATATCTTGAACAGACCGGATTACAGCAGATAAAAGGATGACTCACTATAAACAAAGTGATACTGAAAGCAGCACGGTAGCATAGTGGTAAGCACAATTGCTTCACAGCTCCAGGGTCCCAGGTTCGATTCCGGCTTGGGTCACTGTCTGTGCGGAGTCTGCACATCCTCCCAGTGTGTGCGTGGGTTTCCTCCGGGTGCTCTGGTTTCCTCCCACAGTCCAAAGATGTGCTGGTTAGGTGGATTGGCCATGATAAATTGCCCTTAGTGTCCAAAATTGCCCTTAGTGTTGGGTGGGGTTACTGGGTTATGGGGATAGGGTGGAGGTGTAGCCTTGGGTAGGGTGCTCTTTCCAAGAGCCGGTGCAGACTCGATGGGCCGAATGGCCTCCTTCTGCACTGTAAATTCTATGAAAATTCTATGAAAGGCATTAAGGCTATTTATCCCAAAGGAGAACCACCTAAAGGTGGCACCAGAGTAACATATATGCCAGTAGAGGCCAATGTGTGGAGGGATGCCATCATTAATTATAGGGTGAGCAGGAAAAGCCACCGGCAAAGATAAACAGTGGTTGGATGTGGAAGGTGAGACAAGTGGTAAGACCCCATGGAGTGGCATAATGAGCTAAAGCAGTGAAAGGCCAGAAAACGCAGTATGAGTTCTGAAAGTAGGCCGGGAAGTGGTCACGGCCCTGGGGAAATAGCACAGACTTGGGAAAAGGACTCTGATTATCGGAGGGAGAGATTGCGTACCAGTAGTCCAGAAAGAGATAGGAGGACGAGTAAAGGTCAGGGGCTGGATTCTCCATCGGCGGGATCCTCCATTTCGCCGGCAGCGCACTCATGCCCATGGAATTCCCGATGGTGCGGGGGGTGCGCACAATGGGAAATCCCATTGGCCGGCTGCCGGGATGGAGGATCCCGTTGACGGCGGGGGGGGAGCGCCGCACTAGAAAACGGAGAATCACACTCCATTTTGGTACGAACAAGGATCATAGAACAGGATTGGAAAGCCACTAGAAGTAGAAGACCTTATGAACGAGAAGTTTTAGTGTCTACAAACAAATTAAAAAGTACGTTGATAAAGGATGCCAACAAACAGAGTTGGAAAAAATTTAGATATATACACTGAAATACCAGACTGGGGACAAACGAGTAGCTCAGAGCTTCAAAGACTTGGTGACCAAGATGTCAGAATGGACTCCCCCATTGCAGGGAAAGTGAGCTTAAAGATTCACTTAGCTCTTTTAGCAACATATTCCTGGGAATGTAAATTAATTGATATTAAAACAGCATTTTTGAAGAGTGAGAAATTTCAAATGTATGGACCAGGGGACATAGATTGAAGATAAGTGGTGTAGAGGGGACATGAGGAAGCACCTTTTTACGCAGAGGGTAGTGGTAACAGGAATTTGCTGTCCGAGTTGGTGGTGGAGGCAGAGACCCTAAACTTTTAAAAGGTACCTGGACCTGCACCTTAAGCTACAGGGCTATGGATCGGGTGCAGGAAGGTGGAATTAGAAAGGGCACCTGGGGGGTCCTTGGGCTGGCATGGATAAGATGGACCAAATGGCTTCCTTCTCTGCTGTAACTATTCACTGATTCTAAAAAAGGGAAGTGTTTTTGAAACCACGTAAAGTGGCTGAAGATAAAGAGAAGATGTGGAAATTAAACAAGTGTGTATAGGTTGAATTATGCATCAGAAGTATAGTATTTCTCAGTTATGTCCACCTTGCTGAAAACAGGTTGTATTCAGCTAAAAGCAGACACCCCAGCAATGTTCTAATGGTATTACAAGGAGAAATGAGTCGGCATCGTCATGATGCACATTGATGATTTTCTGTGGGGACATTCTGCAGAATTTGAACAATGGGTGATACATAAAATAAAGAAGGAATTAAAGGTTGGAAGTCAGGCTTTGGCGACCGTTAAATATGTAAGGTTTAGCATTAAGCAGAATGAGTCAGGAGTGACCTTGAATCAACAATCTTAAAGAATGTCAATCACATCCCAATAAATCAGGCCAGGTCCTCACAAAAAAGAGCATCTTTGATCCATGGAAGAAGCAGACAGCTTTGGATTTTGCCAGGACAGTTGAACTGGTTGTGCACTCAAACTAGACCTAGTGCTCGTTGTAACGTATTGGAACTGAGTACGATGACAAAACATGTCACAGTGGAAGATGTTCTGAGAGCAAATGAAACACTTAGGAAATTAAATTTAAAGAAACGCTCACTCAGATTTCCAGCCTTTCATGATAGAAGATATGAGATTAGTCATTTCTAGTGGTGCTTCGCATGCCAATTGTGGTAGCGCAGCCCCTTTGAGGGGGTGGCCCTGGCGGCCCACGTGACTGGCGCAGGGCCAATGGCACGGGAGTGTGCGAATCTCGGCCAATAGCGAGTCAACATGGGGCCATGGGAATAGGGGCCCAGGCAGTGTGGACCCCAGAGCCTAAGAGATAAGACCCATCCTATTGTGTTCTGTGCCTGTATCTATACCAGCCTTTGTCTTTCATTAATAAACACCTTTGTTGCTACTGGAGGCCTCCAGTGTTGTCTCGAGATACCACACCAATCTTCTAGGTGGATATTCTAGCACAGCAATGATTATTGCACTCTAAGTAGGAAAGAATAATAAATGTTGCCCATTGGCCTGGGAAGCAAAAAATTAAAAAGGGTAGTTAAAAGCACCTTAGCCGTTGAAACACTGACATTAGTAGAATCAATAGATATGGGGGTTACTTCACAAGTATACTGAAGGAATCCTATACAAGGGGCATTCTGAGAAACATTTGCCCACAGAATGCTATGTGAGGAACTGTTCTCTTCACAACAATATTCATTCGACAAAGAGTGACACTGAAAGAAGGGTGAGGAGTGACCTTCCTAGTACAAAGGAAATGTTGGAAAGAAGAGAGATTTTAGAAATAAAATGGATAGAGGCAAGTCACCAGTTGTCAGGCTGTTTTGCAGAGAGAGGTGCGTTCTCCAAGAAATTATTAGATGTACTGGAAGAGGGATGCCTTGTTGTATAAAAAGAGCATTGAAAACCAATATTTTCTTTGATTGCTTTGTAATTATTTATACATGGTAAAGAGGAAAAAATGTTTTGTTTAAAGAAGAGGGAACATGGGATTTATTGATAGTCGGTAGTCAGTTGTTCTCTAATGTGAGCCATAGAAGAGGGAAAAACGTGCAGGCTGGAATTTCCCGGCCGTTCCCGCTGGCGGGATATTCCAGAATCGCCAATGACAAATTTAAACAGGTGATGGGTATTTGTACGCTGAAAAACGAGGATGGCTGGGACACTGGGGTGTTGGAGTGGTGATGACTGTGAACTAAATCAAGAAACTCTATCCAGCAAAGAAAACAACTGTATCTTAGTTTTTAAAATAAATTTAGAGTACCCAATTCATTTTTTCCAATTAAGGGGCAATTTAGCGTGGCCAATCCACCTAGCCTGCACATCTTTGGGTTGTGGGGGCGAAACCCACGCAAACACAGGGAGAATGTGCAAACTCCACGCGGACAGTGGCCCAGAGCCGGGATCGAACCTGGGACCTCGGCGCTGTGAGGCAGCAATGCTAACCACTGCACCACTGTGCTGCTTATCTGCGTCTTAGTTTTAACTTGACCAACCAGCATGGACTTTTTAAAAATAAATTTTGAGTACCCAATTCATTTTTTCCAATTAAGGGGCAATTTAGCATGGCCAATCCACCTAGCCTGCACATCTTTGGGTTGTGGGGGCGAAACCCACGCAAACACGGGGAGACTATGCAAACTCCACACGGACAGTGACCCAGAGCCGGGATTGAACCTGGGACCTCGGCACCGTGAGGCAACAGGGCTAACCCACTGCGCCACCGTGCTGCCCCACCAGCGTCGACTTAAGATTAGCAACGAAACCGTTGGAACTTTGACTCACATCGGCAGAGAACAGTATCTATTCCCCTGACTGTATTGACCCTCATCACTACCACACTTCTTGTTGCTCTCTGCACTCAGAAAGCACGGCAACATGGTCAGCCTTCTCATCCTTCCTGCAGTCCTCGTTCTTATCCGTACAAGTCGAAGGCTGAGGCTCCTCCATCGTGAGATCCTGCCTCCATCGTGAGATCCTGGTATGAGCCCTGTATAAAGGACAACCACTGGAGGGGGGGGGGGGGGGGGGGGGGGGGGGGGGTGCAGACCCAGGATGATCATGACCCACGGATTTACAGTCCAGCTGGGATGTGACGGGAAGGAGTCGGTATTGAGGGTGGGGAAAGGGATCCCTACCTTTTGGATCTGCTCAGCCAGTGCTACAATGTCGAGAGGGTCTCCAACCCTGTTGGTTTGGTAGGTGCTGACCAGCTGCAGACCTGCAGGGTTGGCACTGCTTTCCACCAGTGCCACTGTAAACAAAACAAGAACCATTAAGGAGGTGCAATAGGCATCCTATCAATTCCCCTAATGGCTCCAAGGATGAATGCATCACTCAGCGTGGAACTGAGCCACATAGACTAGGATGATGCCAGATTCCACCACAAGCTGGTCTCACCAGATGAGTGGTGTAATTATCGTCAGGGCCCCAGGGCAAGAAATAAAAGCCAGCCGAGTTCGCACTTCTGACCTTTGAACTCTGCTGGAAAGCACATGTGCTATGCCTTTGAAGTCATGTCACTTTCATAACATTAAATATGGACTCTTCCCTCCTGTAAAAGATTCTGCAACTCTCATTTAAAAATGGGCACTGATGAACAATAAGATGGCCACCAAAGGTCAAGTGACCATTGCAATTTCAACGATTTGAAGCTTCTGGAAAGTTCCTAATTACATCACCATTGACTCCATCTACACCTCCCGCTGCCTGGGGAAAGCGGGCAGCATAATCAAAGATCCCTCCCACCCGGCTTACTCACTCTTCCAACTTCTTCCATCGGGCAGGAGATACAGAAGTCTGAGAACACGCACGAACAGACTCAAAAACAGCTTCTTCCCCGCTGTCACCAGACTCCTAAATGGCCCTCTTATGGCCTGACTTCATGAATACTACACCCTGTATGCTTCATCCAATGCCAGTGCTTATGTAGTTACATTGTATATGTTGTGTTGCCCTATTATGTATTTTCTTTTATTCCCTTTTCTTCCCATGTATTTAATGATCTGTTGAGCTGCTCGCAGAAAAATACTTTTCACTGTACCTCGGTACACGTGACAATAAACAAAATCCAATCCAATCCGGCTAGAATGGCTAAGAAATACACATGTCTTTCTGTCTAAAGCCTCACTGACTATGAACGG
The DNA here is from genome assembly GCF_047496885.1 of Scyliorhinus torazame. Lineage (NCBI taxonomy): Eukaryota > Metazoa > Chordata > Chondrichthyes > Carcharhiniformes > Scyliorhinidae > Scyliorhinus > Scyliorhinus torazame. The sequence continues at coordinate 46,660,662 of NC_092722.1, forward strand.
TAAGTGAAGGGGTACAAAAGCTTCAGTTTATCTCTCCTTCCCTGTCTGGAACTGGACTGTGGACAGGAGGAGCGACTTTTCCAGAAGCAAAGCCTGCTGGAAATCATTCAGCACTCGGAGAATGCAGACTGAGGGAATGGTGATGAGAGCCCAGACAGTCATTCACCAGAATAGCTGAGTGCTTCAGACAAGGGGAGAGGGGAACCTGAAGAAATAAATTAGCTGCTGCGGGACTCTGATTGGGAACATTCCTCAATGTTTGACTGTGTGACACGCTCTGATCACGTGTCGAATGGAGTACATGAGTGTGCCAAAGTTGTGGCGTTTAGTGCCAGGTCAGCTCCATAGTAATTAAGCAGGTGTTCATGGTTTTGTGATGGAAGCTGTTGTTGGAGAGGATGTAATAACCAGCAGGCCACCAAGCCATCATGAGGAAAATACCGCACCGAAAATACAGACTGAACCCTTGACAATTAGGGCTGTCACTGTGTGAATTTGGGAGTGTTGATGCTGTCACCGTGTGAAAGCTGACATTAACAGTGCAATGAAGTAACTGTGAAAAGCCCCAAGTCGCCACATTCCGGCGCCTGTTCGGGTACACAGAGGGAGAATTCAGAATGTCCAAATTACCCAACAGCACATCTTTTGGACTTGTGGGAGGAAACCAGAGCAGCCGGAGGAAACCCACACAGACGTGGGGAGAATGTGCAAACTCCTCACAGCCAGTGACCCAAGCTGGGAATCGAACATGGGACCATGGCGCTGTGAAGCAACAGTGCTAACCACTGCACGGCTGTGTCACCCTCTAATCGTTTTATTGTCACAAGTAGGCTTACATTAACACTGCAATGAAGTTACAGTGAAAAGCCACATTCCTGCGCCTGTTTGGGTACATGGAAGGAGAATTCAGAATGTCCAGTTCCCCAAACAGCATGCCTTTTGGGACTTGTGGGAGAAAACCGGAGCACCCGGAGGTAACCCACGCAGACACAGGGAGAACTTGCAGACTCCACACAGCCAGTGACCCAAGCCAGGAATCGAACCTGGGACCCTGGCGCTGTGAAGCAACAGTGATAACCACTGTGCTATTATACCTCGTGATGCTGTCACTTTGTGAATTCAGAGTGTTAGTACTGTCACTGTTTGAATTCTGGTGCATTGACACTGTCAGTGTGTGAATTTGGGAATTGTGATGCTGTCACTGTGTGAATGTGGAGTGTTGATACTGTCACTGTGTGAATTTGGGAGTGTTGACACTGTCAGTGTGTGAATTCGGGAATTGTGATGCTGTCACTGTGTGAATGTGGAGTGTTGATACTGTCACTGTGTGAATTTGGGAGTGTTGACACTGTCAGTGTGTGAATTTGGGACTGTTGGTGCTGTCACTGTGTGAATTCGGGTGTGTTGATGCCCACAGTGTGTGAATTCGGCAGTGTTGCTGCTGTCACTGTGTGAATGCGGAGGTTTGACGTTGTCACTGTGTGAATTTCGGAGTGTTGATGCTGTCACTGTGTAAATTCGGGAGTGTTGATGCTTTCACTGAATGAATTTGGGAGTGCTGATGCTGCCACTCTGTGAATTTGGGAGTGTTGATGCTGTCGCTTTGTGAATTCGGGGGTGTTGACACTGTCACTGTGTGAATTTGGGAATGTTGATGCTGTCACTGAGTGAATTTGGGAGTGTTGATGCTGTCGCTTTGTGAATTTGGGAGTGTTGATGCTGTCACTCTGTGAATTCTGGTGTGTTGACACTGTCACTGTCTGAATTTGGGGGTGTTGACACTGTCACTGTGTGAATTCGGGAATGTTGATGCTGTCACTGTGTTAATTTGGGAGTGTTGATGCTGTCACTGAGTTGATTCAGGGATGTTGATGCTGTCACTGAGTGAATTTGGAAATGTTGATGCTGTTGCTTTGTGAATTTGGGAGTGTTGATGCTGTCACTCTGTGAATTCTGGTGTGTTGACACTGTCACTGTGTGAATTTGGGGGTGTTGGCACTGTCACTGTGTGAATTTGGGAATGTTGATGTGGTCACTGTTAATTTGGGTGTGTTGATGCTGTCGCTTTGTGAATTCGGGTGTGTTGACACTGTCACTGTGTGAATTTGGGGGTGTTGACACTGTCACTGTGTGAATTCGGGAATGTTGATGCTGTCACTGTGAATTTAAAGTGTCAGCATTGTCACTGTGTGTATTTGGGAGTGTTGATGCTGTCGCTTTGTGAATTCGGGGGTGTTGACACTGTCACTGTGTGAATTTAGGGGTGTTGACATCGTCACTGTGTGAATTCGGGAATGTTGATGCTGTCGCTCTGTGAATTTTGGGTTGTTGACACTGTCACTGGGTGAATTAGGGGGTGTTGACACTCAATGTGTGAATTCGGGAATGTTGATGCTGTCACTGTGTGAATTTAAAGTGTCAGCATTGTCACTATGTGAATTCGGGAGTGTTGACACTGTCACTGTGTGAATGTGGGAGTGTTGACACTGTCACTGTGTGAATTCGGGAGTGTTGATGCTGTCACTATGTGAATTTAAAGTGTCAGCATTGTCACTGTGTGAATTCGGGAATGTTGACACTGTCACTGTGTGAATTTGGGAGTGTTGACACTGTCACTGTGTGAATTCGGGAATGTTGATGCTGTCACTGAGTGAATTTAAAGTGTCAGCATTGTCACTGTGTCAATTTGGGAGTGTTGATGCTGTCACTCTGTGAATTTAGGGGTGTTGACATCGTCACTGTGTGAATTCGGGAATGTTGATGCTGTTGCTTTGTGAATTCGGGGGTGTTGACACTGTCACTGGGTGAATTTGGGAATATTGATGCTGTCACTGTGTGAATGTGGGAGTGCTGATGCTATCGCTTTGTGAATTCAGGAGTGTTGATGCTGTCACTGTGTGAATTCGGGAATGTTGATGCTGTCACTGTGTGGATTCGGGAATGTTGATGCTGTCACTGTGTGAATTCGGGTGAGTTGATGCTGTCGCTTTGTGAATTCGGGGGTGTTGACACTGTCACTGTGTGAATTTGGGGGTGTTGACACTGTCACTGTGTGAATTCGGGAATGTTGATGCTGTCACTGAGTGAATTTGGGAGTGTTGATGCTGTCGCTTTGTGAATTTGGGAGTGTTGATGCTGTCACTCTGTGAATTCTGGTGTGTTGACACTGTCACTGTCTGAATTTGGGGGTGTTGACACTGTCACTGTGTGAATTCGGGAATGTTGATGCTGTCACTGTGTTAATTTGGGAGTGTTGATGCTGTCACTGAGTTGATTCAGGGATGTTGATGCTGTCACTGAGTGAATTTGGAAATGTTGATGCTGTCGCTTTGTGAATTTGGGAGTGTTGATGCTGTCACTCTGTGAATTCTGGTGTGTTGACACTGTCACTGTGTGAATTTGGGGGTGTTGGCACTGTCACTGTGTGAATTTGGGAATGTTGATGTGGTCACTGTTAATTTGGGAGTGTTGATGCTGTCGCTTTGTGAATTCGGGTGTGTTGACACTGTCACTGTGTGAATTTGGGGGTGTTGACACTGTCACTGTGTGAATTCGGGAATGTTGATGCTGTCACTGTGAATTTAAAGTGTCAGCATTGTCACTGTGTGTATTTGGGAGTGTTGATGCTGTCGCTTTGTGAATTCGGGGGTGTTGACACTGTCACTGTGTGAATTTAGGGGTGTTGACATCGTCACTGTGTGAATTCGGGAATGTTGATGCTGTCGCTCTGTGAATTTTGGGTTGTTGACACTGTCACTGGGTGAATTAGGGGGTGTTGACACTCAATGTGTGAATTCGGGAACGTTGATGCTGTCACTGTGTGGATTTAAAGTGTCAGCATTGTCACTATGTGAATTCGGGAGTGTTGACACTGTCACTGTGTGAATTCGGGAGTGTTGATGCTGTCACTATGTGAATTTAAAGTGTCAGCATTGTCACTGTGTGAATTCGGGAATGTTGACACTGTCACTGTGTGAATTTGGGAGTGTTGATGCTGTCACTGTGTGAATTCGGGAATGTTGATGCTGTCACTGAGTGAATTTAAAGTGTCAGCATTGTCACTGTGTGAATTTGGGAGTGTTGATGCTGTCACTGTGTGAATTCGGGAATGTTGATGCTGTCACTGTGTGAATTCGGGAGTGTTGATGCTGTCACTATGTGAATTTAAAGTGTCAGCATTGTCACTGTGTGAATTCGGGAATGTTGACACTGTCACTGTGTGAATTTGGGAGTGTTGACACTGTCACTGTGTGAATTCAGGAATGTTGATGCTGTCACTGAGTGAATTTAAAGTGTCAGCATTGTCACTGTGTCAATTTGGGAGTGTTGATGCTGTCACTCTGTGAATTTAGGGGTGTTGACATCGTCACTGTGTGAATTCGGGAATGTTGATGCTGTTGCTTTGTGAATTCGGGGGTGTTGACACTGTCACTGGGTGAATTTGGGAATATTGATGCTGTCACTGTGTGAATGTAGGAGTGCTGATGCTATCGCTTTGTGAATTCAGGAGTGTTGATGCTGTCACTGTGTGAATTCGGGAATGTTGATGCTGTCACTGTGTGAATTCGGGAATGTTGATGCTGTCACTGTGTGAATTTGGGTGAGTTGATGCTGTCGCTTTGTGAATTCGGGGGTGTTGACACTGTCACTGTGTGAATTTGGGGGTGTTGACTCTGTCACTGTGTGAATTCGGGAATGTTGATGCTGTCACTGTGTGAATTTAAAGTGCCAGCATTGTCACTGTGTGTATTTGGGAGTGTTGATGCTATCACTTTCTGAATTCAGGAGTGTTGATGCTGTAACTGTGTGAATTCCGGAATGTTGATGCTGTCGCTTTGTGAAATCGGGAGTGTTGATGCTGTCACTGTGTGAATTCCGGAATGTTGATGCTGTCGCTTTGTGAAATCGGGAGTGTTGATGCTGTCACTGTTAATTTGGGAGTGTTGATGCTGTCACTGTGTGAAATCGGGTATGTTGATGCTGTCACTGTGTGAATTCGGGAACGTTGATGCTGTCACTGTGTTAATTTGGGAGTGTTGATGCTGTCACTGTGTGAATTCGGGAATGTTGATGCTGTCACTGTGTGAATACGGGAATGTTGATGCTGTCACTGTGTGAATTCAGGAATGTTGATGCTGTCACTGTGTGAATTCGGGAATGTTGATGCTGTCACTGTGTGAATTCAGGAGTGTTGATGCTGTCACTGTGTGAATTTGGGAGTGTTAATGCTGTCACTGTGTGAATTCAGGAGTGGTGATACTGTCACTGTGTGAATTCAGGAGTGTTGATGCTGTCACTGTGTGAATTCGGGAGGGTTAATGCTGTCACTGTGTGAATCCGGGAGGGTTAATGCTGTCACTGCGTGAATTCGGGATTGTTAATGCTGTCACTGTGTGAATTCGGGAGTGGTGACACTGGCACTGTGTGAACTCGGGAGTGTTGGCGCGTTCACTTTGTGTATCCGGCGGTGTTGATGCTGTCACTGTGTGAATTCAGGAGTGTCGATGCTGTCATGTCTGAATTTGGGAATGTTGGAGCTGTCACTGTGTGAATTAGGGATTGTTGACGTTGTCACTGTGTGAATTCATGAGTATTGATGCTGTAACAGTGTGAATTCAGGGCATTGGTGCTTTCACTGTATGGCTAGCACAGTGTTTAGCACTGTTGCTTCACAGCTCCAGGGTCCCTGATTCGATTCCCGGCTTGGGTCACTGTATGTGCGGAGTCTGCATGTTCTACATGTGTCTGCGTGGGTTCCCTCTGGGTTCTCTGGTTTCCTCCCACAAGTCCTGAAAGATGTGCTGTTAGGTGTGTGAATTTGGGAGCATTGCTGCTGTGACTGTCATGAATCCGGGAGGGTTGACGCTGTCACTGTGTGAATTCGGGAGTGTTAGTGCGGTCACTATGTGAATTCGGGAGTGATAGTGCAGTCACTGAGTGATCTCTGGATCGGAACTACTGTCGCTGTGTGAACCTGGGACTGTTACCCTTGTGCCTTGTCCGCATTTAGAGTTTTAAACAGCTTTCACAAATCATTGACCAGGCACCATCGAACACTGAGATGATCGAGATGCTCAGTCCTTGCTGGTTTCTGGGTGGTTTCTGTATTTCACAAAGGAGCCTGGAAACTGTGGTTGAGACTGATTAAAATATCCACCTGTTCTCACCTGACTACAGGAGCCGGGCACACACAGCTGGCTTTGAATTGACAGAATTTCTGACATATACTTACACTCAGGGAGCATTCATATCAATATTAACATCTGCAGCCTCCAGCTTACCAGCTGATCTATTTGTTGCGTTCTCCTCAGGGTTAGCATGGCTCATGTTGTCTCTGCTTCTGAAAGCTGCTGCTCTAACTGCCTCTTCCGCACCCCGGTTCCCTCCCCCTCCCCTACGCTGACTCCAAGCTGGCTCGGGGGGACAGCTTCTTAAATCCAGGGTCCTTCCTCCCACACTCTGACAGAGCTGTCCTCGCAGCTCCTGAAACAAAAGAGCTCCGCTCAGCTCTCTTTCTCGGGTGGCGATGTGAATTAAAGCTTAGTAACCGAAGGGCGGTTCACAGAACCCGGGCCAGAAAAATTGTGGGCATAAACCGAAGAGGTGGAGTCTCGGAGAAGGCAGTCTGCTGTGATCAGGGCAGTGACAGGCAGCTGCCGGCCGTTGCTAGCTTGTGTTAACTTTGTGGTTATGTCACAGACACATGGGTTCTAAGGCTGGCAGAGCCAGGAACACAGCAGAATGAGTAGCCCAAACCCCCCCCCCCCCCCGTTCTCAGAACACAGCAAAATCAATAAGCACACAGACACAAGCAGAGAGCAGAGGAAATTTTAAAAATCCATACCGTTCAGAGTGGAAGGACTTGTATTTACATAGCACCCAGCACTATAGCCACAGCAATAATATGGGAAGCGTGGTGACCGATCTGCACACAGCAAGATCCCACAGGTGGCAAGAAGATAATGGCAAGATGATTTGTCTTGTTGAAGTTGGGTATAAGGGGAAATATTGGCCTGGACGTCAGGGAGATCGTCCCTGCTCCTCTTCATAGGTAGCACCACGGGAGCTTCTACGACCGCCCACAAGGGCAGTTAGGGGATGGGATTCACCGTTCCCCGACGCCGATTTCATCAGCGGTGATCGGGCGGAGGATCCCTTTTGACGCCGAAATCAGGGGTGGCGCCTGTTTAACACAGGTTTTGTATGCTCCGTCCCCTCCAAAATGGCATCATCGCATTGCGTGCTGCACGCTGCTGTGACGGCCTTAGCGCGTCACCTGGCGGCCCTCCGATGGGCCGAGTTCCCGACCACGCGGTTGACGTGTGGTCTCAGCGATCGGGAACCCGGCGTGGCAGCTGCGGACTGTGTCCAGTGTCGCGTCAGTTGGGCGGGAGCCGTGCTGCTGGCTGGGGGGTGGGGGGGGGGCTTCCGTGATGGCTGGGGGGGATTGGTGGGGGTGGCCAGGGGGGCACTATCTGGCAGGTCAGGTCCGCGCACCGCCGGCGGTGCAACCGCTGCAGGTCAGCCACAGACCCGGCCATTCTCCAGGCATTTTTATCGTGGGAGCTGGGAGTTTTACGCGGCATGGCTGCTAGCCCCTCACCGGTCGCAGGATCAGTGAGGGGAGCAGCGCCGATTTTTTTGACGTAAAATGCCACAGATCCTCCGCACTTAGACTCAAAAATGGTGAATCCAGCCCAGGGCACGGTTTTACCTCTCGCCCAAATGACGGACACTCTGACAGTGCAGCGCTCACTCGGTACCAGGACAGACTGGCCATTGGTAATTGGATTATTTCTGCTGCATTGGTGTCTGGCAATGTGAACCGTTTGGAGCAGTTCCCGTTTTGTCCTGGCAATCTTGCGCTTTAACGGCTATTCCTCCTCGCCTGCGAGCCTTAAAAATGAGCCCGAGCCGCCTATTCAACTGTGGTGAGCATCATCGCTGAGCACAATCCCGTACACACAGACACTCACTCACTTTGCAGCAGATGCTCATGGATTGCAATCAAGTGGGAGGCGGGGGGAGAGACCCGGCGTATTCTCTTCCATTGCACCTGCTGCTTTTCTAATACATCTGATAGGTAATAGCGCAAATATTAAACCCCAGTTTTTTACCCATTTTAAATTAAGGATTTCAGCACTCTCATAACCTCAGGTCATTTTAAAACATAGCTTCAACAGAATGCAGAAACTGCATGATTCATGATAGATTAAAACAGCATTCTTATTCAGCTAACAAATACATTTGCAAGATAATGTGACACTAAGCAGTCCAAGGACAGGGCAGGCTCCATGACAACAGCATAGCAACGGTACAGTAACCTAAAGGAGCCACAGTCAAGTCAGCAAGAATCCAGTTCAAGCTGCTTACGATAACGGCACCAAATCGCATTCCATAACACATATAAGAATTCATTTATGAAACATTTCAAGTTAAATTAAAGACAGACCGCTAACCTTCAAATCAAACTTATTTGATTCTAACCCAAACCAATTAGGATTACATAGGGGTGTAGATAGATGGCTAAAGACTGATATGATTTAGTATAACCATGATAGATCGTACGGCCGTTTTTCATTCATGAATCATCGATACCTTGATCTAACTTACTCGCTGTCCCTCTATCTTTCATATTTTCACTTTTCCACTCTAACTCTTGAAGTAAATGCAAGCTGTTTGCTCTAAGCAAGAAAATCATTTCTGCATTATTTGAAAGTTATATTGTCGACAAATTGCTTCTCTTTGAGTCCTTTTACTAGCTGGACTTATTAGAGAATAAGATTTAAGTGATTCTCAATTGTAATCAACTAGAGTCAATAAAACAATTCTTATTTGCTCCCGAGAAGTGTTAACTCAAATTTCTACTGGGTTTTAGTGTTCACAAGTGCCACTAGATCTGCATGGTAGATCTCTACACTGTTTCTCAGAGTGATAGAGTCATTATGACACAGAAGGAGGCCATTCGGCCCATTGTGTCCATAACAGCTCTCTGTGCGGAAGCCCAGTCAGTCCCACTGTAACCTGGTGAGTCTGTTTCCCTCATTTCCCCTCCAATTTCCTTTTGAACTCATTAATTTTAAATCATTAATTGCCTCCACCTTCCCTGCCCTCATAGGCAGCGAGTTCCTGGTTATTTCCACACAGGAGCACGTAATGGTTACATCACAGAGGAGGCCATTCAACCCGCTGTGTCTGCACCAGCTCTCCATAGGAATAACCCAGTGCCATTCCCCTGCTTCCTCCAGATAACTCTCCACATTCTTCCTTTTCAGATAACAGCCAAACTACTCCATGCCCAAAACTTAAATTCTGCCCTCTTTAATTCTGAAGGGTGAATGGGAAAAGCCTTTTTTGGTCTATCTTATCTAAACCTGTCATTATCTTGTACACCTCGATCAAATCTCCCCTCAACCTCCTTTGCTCCAAGAAGAACAACCCTAGCTTCTCCCACCTAACCTTGAAGCTAGAATCCCTCATCCAAGGAACTGGGAAGTTGCCTCTGGGTTCTCACATCCTAGCTGTCACATAGTGACCAGAACTGGGCACAATTCTCTAATTGTGGTCCAACCAGAGCTTTTTTAATTTTCAGCATAGAAAATTGCTTTTGTACTCAATACCTCTATTCATGAGCCCCAAGATCTCCACAGGCGTATGCTCTCAATATGTCTTGCCACCTTCAAGGATCATAGAATCATAGAATTTACAGTGCAGGAGGAGGCCATTTGGCCCATCGAGTCTGCACTGGAAAGAGCACCCTACCTAAGACCACACCTCTACCTTATCCCCACACCTCCACCCTATCCCTGTAACCCCATCTAACATTTTTTGGACACTAGGGACAATTTAGCATGGCCAATCCACCTAACCTGCACATCTTTGGACTGTGAGAGGAAACCGGAGCACCCGGAGGAAACCCACGCAGACACGGGGAGAACTCCGCACAGACAGTGACCCAAGCCAGGAATCGAACCTGGGACCATGGAGCTATGAAGCAATTGTGCGAACTACTGTGCTATCGTGCTGCCCGAAAGAGCTCTCAGGTCTCTGTGACCGTGCACATTGTTTCAAAATATGCCATTAAATCTCTATCCCTCCTGCCAAAATGCATCAGCTCATATTCGGCCATTCTCCCTTCACTTCTAATATCCCTATTTCTCTCACCACTATTACTTCACATTGCTGCATCCATTTTGTTTCATCCTCTTATTGCCTTATAGAATGAAACTTCCCCCAAAAGAGGCCATTTGAACTTCTGCCTGCACTACTCAATTACTCCCAATCCCCGCCCCCTTATTCATAGTCCTGTCAATTTTATCCCATTCGCGAGTTTATCCAAATCCTCTTTCAATGTTACTGGTGAATCTGCTTCAACCGCCCTTTCAGGCACCGCATTCCAGATGCTAGCAACTTGCTGGGTAAAAGAAGTTCTCCTCATCTCACTCCATTAACTTCTAATTTTAATTCAAGTTCTGCAAGGCAAAACAAAAAGTCTGCTGATGCTATGGGTGTGATGGACCCAATAGGATCTCCTCACAGGCCTCAGCTTCGGGAAGCCCGGTATTGAAGACGTATGTGATACTTTCGGCTACCAACTGTCCTTGGATTTACTCCTGGATGTTGTATCGCAAGCCCCCTCCCACCCCAACGATTCCACCAACTGTCCCAGCCGGCAAAACACCATTTATTCCTCATCTTCAATATTTTAAAACCAGTGAATGATGGAGGTCAAAGAAATGATTTTTACCCCTGATAATTTCTTGCAATATTATTTTTGCTCTTTGATTTTGCCGTGATCAGGAGGATAATCTTTTTGCCACAATTAAGGGACAATTTAGCATGGCCAATTCACCTACCCTTCACATTTTTTGGTTGTGGGGGTGAGACCCACGCGGACAGGGGGAGAATGTGCAAACTCCACAGTGACGCCGGGGCCAGGAACGAACCCGGGTACTTGGCGCTGTGAGGAAGCAGTGCCAACCATTGTGCCACCGTGCTGCCCATCAGGAGGATAATCTTTAATTCCTGGAGGCCCTGGGACAGTCCTGAATACCACTGGGGCATAGGTCCTTAAAATGCCAGGAACAAATGCAGAAAATAATTAAAAAGGCTAATGGAATGCTAGCCTTTATATTTAGAGGGGTGGAGTATAAAGACAGGGGTTATGCTGCGGCTATACAAAACCCTGGTTAGATCCCACTTGGAGTACTGTGAGCAGTTCTGGGCACCACACCTTAGGAAGGATATTTTGGCCGTGGAAGGAGTGCAACGTAGGTTTACAAAAATGATACGTGGATTACAGGGGTTGAGTTACGAGGAGAGATTACTCAAATTAGATTTGCTATGCTAGAACCTGGAAGGCTAAGGAGTTATCTCATCAATGTATTCAAGATATTAACTGGGAAAGACAGGGTAGATAAAGATGAACTATTTCCAATGGTTGGAGATTCTAAAACTAGGGGATATCGTCTAAAGATTAGGGCTTGACCATTCAGGACAGATGTCAGGAAGAACTTCTTCACTCAAAGGGTGGTAGAGGTTTGGAACTCTCTCCCACAAACAGCAGTTGAAGCTGGATCAGTTGTTAATTTTAAAACTGAGATAGATAGGTTTTTGTTCAGCAAATATATTCAGGGATATGGGCCAAAGGCAGGTATATGGAGCAGGATTCTCCGCAGCCCCGTGCCAAAATCGCGGCCAGCGCGGGGACGGAGAATCCATTTTCATGTTGTAATCGGGCCCGGCGCCGATCCGGCGATTCTCCGGCGTCCGAATATCGGCGTGATCGCGAAGTATGTCGTGCCGCTGGGGGGTGGGGGCCTTTGCCAGAGGCCCGCCCAGCAATCCTCCGCTCTCGACCGGCCGAGTTCCCGACAGCGTGGAACTAACCACCATTTGCCGCTTGAGATGCTGACGGGGCGGCTGCGGACTCGGTCCGCGGACACCCTGGTCGGGGGTGGGGGTATCAGAGGACAGAGGGGCCTTATAGGAGGCCGGGGATTAAATTTGCGCGGTCTGAGGCTTGACCCGGGGGGGGGGGTCTCTTTTCTCTGTGTGGCCCCATGGCCCGAGTCCACCATGAAGCTCGGCGCGGGCGCTGGAGGCTCCGAGATTCACTCCGGGCCCCTGCTAGCCCCCTGCAGGGCACTGAATTTGTTCAACTTTTTGTGAGGAATTTCTGGAGTAACACTCCACCGTTTGTACGCCGGCGTGGGGACATAGTCTCATTTTGGGAGGATCCAGCCCATGGAGTTAGTCACAGATCAGCCATGATCTCATTGAATGGCGGGGCAGGCGCGAGGGGCTGAATGGCCTACTCCTGTTCCTATGTTCCACTCTGTACACTTGGTAAAATCAAAATCTTGGTGTTTCAGAATGGTACTGAAAGGGTTACATTTTCCAGTTCTCTATGGGCGGCTCCATTTCCCCTCCCCCCCCCCCCCCCCCCCCCCATCACCAGTGTGCTGTATATACGCACACACATTAGAGAACCAACTGTTTTCAGAGGCAGGATCCCCTGATAGCACAAGGGGAAGGTTTAATAGTCCAATCCCATGTTTAAGTCAAAACGTTCCTCAATCTATTTAAATCCAAACTGATGTACGAGGATTTTCATTTAAGATTCTGTAAAGCGGACATTAAGCAAAGAATCCCCAATACCTTCCACCCTTGCTGCAACAAAGAAAATGTGACCGGGGACAGAAATTCTGCCTTCCGCTTTGTACATTCAATTTTTGCATCGTTTCCAGGACAGCTGATGTAGAGACCGCCCTTGTAAATCTGAGGAGGGCAAAGGAATCTCCCGGGGTACAATCCGAGGGACTTAAGTTTTGGCTGAAGCAGCTTTGAGTTCTTTCAAACAACTTGCACTTCACAAGCACCTTTTAAGACTGTCAAATATCCCGATGCTTTGTACAATAGAGGGAATCATACAGCAAGAGTTGTGCAGGAGGAAGGGCAGGGGGAGGTGACAAGACTTCAACACGTGGAAAGAAATATGTTGAACTGCAGGCCCCCAGTCTCTGAAATCAGAGCTGGAGGTCAAAGATTTCTCTGATTTTTCTTCAGTTTCTCTGAAGTGAATCTCTTTCTTTCTCCCTCATTTCAGTAAATTCCGCCCTCTCACTGCTTTAAACTTAACTGCAGCACATAAGCATTCCATGTTTAAAGACTTGAGCAGTTTGTGAAGCAGTTTGTGAGTGGCTGCAGGGAGGAGACAGGCCTAGGCTCCTCCCTTCGGGAGGAAGCACTCTCTCCAGTTCACATTTCATCCTAACCCCTGTTCCTCATAAGACTGTGGTGCCTCTGTCGCTCTCTCTCTCTATGTTCCTCTCTTTCTCCCTCTCTCCCTCACTCTCTCTCCACCACTGACATGGCCCTCTGGTCTATCTTCCTCACGCTTATCTTGGCTGGAGGGAACAGGGCCCAGCAGCGGGAGCCAGGCCATTCACCGCTGGAGCCGTACGACCACCTATTCAGCGCGGCGGTGGAGGCATATTACCGCAATGACTGGCAAGGGGTGATCGTCAACATGGAGCGGGCGCTGAAGAACAAAGTGGCCCTGCGCCGCATTAAGGTCTACTGCTGGACCCACTGCAACAACCAGACGGGGTTTGCCATCTCCAGCGGTGGGCAGGAATTCTTCTTCGACACAAACTTCTTCAACACAGTGCTGAGGAAGGCCGATTGCCTGAAAGAGTGTGAGGAAGACAAACTGGGGCCCTACTCCATGCATCAGATCTCCGAGGAGCTTCTGCTCGAGTTCCAGAAGAGGACCCCATACAACTACCTACAAATGGCTTATTTCAAGGTAATGTTAATCAGAACTTCCCACCATGCCTTCCCCCTCTTTATTATCAGACTTCAAATCTATTTCCACCCAGACTAGCGTCAACATGTGATCAGGGTCGGTCGGCGATTAACTGCAGCTTAAAATAACAGTTCACGTATTTTCAGTTTGAAATCCCACCGAAGCTGAATCTTAAAGAATTCTCTCGAGCAGATTCTCTGAAGTGCTTCCTCCTGCACTTTACTTTTGCAGTGCTGAATTCTGTGCTTGTTGTATATAATGAGAGTTGGTAGTGTTAGGGGATGGACAAGTATCCAGTTTCAAAGTTCCTTCAGCTGGGCCAGATATTCATCTGAAAAATGGGTTTGAGACGGAGCTAGACAGAGGAGCCTACTCTGCCCTGCAAAAAGGGTGAAATAACTTATGGGCCAAAGAATGATATCGATTTTACTCTGGTTTAACAATGGTCAGGAACACTGTAACACAGTCAAGTGCTGAAGGGCAAATTGGGAAGATTCTCTCGCTCCTTTTGTCTAATTTTCATTTGAGGTGAGCCCTTCGCAGATTCGTGAGAACAGTTTTCATCCCCCGTTGCACCTGAAGAATAGTGCCAGATTTGATTCAGACTTTGGAGCTACCTCCGAGCCTTAGCTGAAAAATGTGTACACTGCGGCCATCGACACTCATTCTTTTAACATTTGCCAGTTTTTGGTGTTGGAAGGGGGCACAAGGTGTTGCTTGCCTCTGCGTCCCCTTGTCTTCAGGCGACACGTTGAGTCTGTTTTACTCCTGCCTATGGTGGAGAGCTGCAGTCGGCCCTGCCCACCACCCCCCTCCCCCAGCCAAGCCCACAAGCCTGAGTGCCACGTCGAAGCCGGCTGTCATCTGAAGCTCCCTGTTGCTGCTTACAGCTCCCATTCCACAATCTGCAAGCAGATTTACAAAATCCCACCAAACTTTAGAAGAGTCCCGCCTCTGTGTCTGAAAACTAAGTTTTAAAAATCCCAACTGCTCCTGCAGAAGCAGTCCTTGATTTGGGTGATTTGAAACTACATCTTTTCAGTTAGAAGGCCACTTGTGGCAAATGTCTTTAATTAGTGGAAGTTTGACAGCATCTCATCCTGTTTAATAGAATGTTTTTCTCTCAGGTTCTTTTGCAATGCCTCGGAATCTTCATCTGCTTGATCGTTACTTTTCCCTGCAATAGCAGCGTCTATTTTGTTTTTAAAAAATGACTAGAGAAACTTGCATTAATATAGCGTTCTCCCATACCATAGAAACATAGAAAATAGGAGCAGGAGGAGGCCATTCGGCCCTTCGAGCCTGCTCTGCCATTCATTATGATCATGGCTGATCATCCCACCTTCCCCCATATCCTTTGATCCCTTTCACCCCAAGTACTATATCGAACTGCTTCTTGAAAACATGCAATGTAAGAAATGTTAATGTTTTAAACTGTGAAAATTACAAATGCTTCAATAAAATATTTTCTAAACAAAAAAGAAAACATGCCTGGTTTCGGGGCGGCATGGTGGCGCAGTGGTTAGCACTGCTACCTCAGGCCACCGAGGACCCGGTTTCGATCCCGGCACCAGGTCACTGTCCGTGTGGAGTTTGCACATTCTCCCCATGTCTGTGTGGGTCTCACTCCCACAACCCAAAGATGTGCAGGGTAGATGGACTGGCCACACTAAATTAACCCGAAATTGGAAAAAAAGAATTGGATACTCTAAATTTTTTTTTTTTTAAAAGGAAACATACAATGTTTTGGCCTCAACTACTGCCTGTGGTAACAAATTCCACAGGCTCACCGCTCTCTGGGTGAACTGGGGTTGTATTCGCCGCAATTTAAAAGGTTAAGGGATGATCTGAGCAAAGCTTATAAGATGTTAAGGGAGACGGACAGGGTAGATGGAAACCTATTTGGGGAGTTAGGGCTAGAGGGCATTATCAGAGATAGTGACATCCAGAAACACTTGTACACAGAACAAAAGTGATAGAAGTTTGGAACTCTCTTCCACAAATGGCTGTTGACTCCAGATCAGTTGATAGTTTTATGGCCGGAATTTTACGGCCGTTCGCTGGTCCCCCAGGCAGCGCATTCCCGCCCGTGGGTTTCCTGGCAGTGGGGGTGGGGATGGGGGTGGGGGTGGTGGCGGGGGGGGGGGGGGGGCTTCAATGGGAATTCTCATTGACAGCGATGGGAGCAGAGAATCCCGCTGCCAGCGAACGATGTGGCACTTCCCGCCAGCGAGAAACATGTGGTTGGGAGGCCGGAGAATCCCACCCTATATCTGAGATTGATAGAATTTTGTTGTACTGGAGGTGTGAAGTGATATGGGGCAAAGTTGGTGGGCGAAGCTCTCCCATCTGGGACTAAGTCCCATGGAGGGGGCAGGAATGTGGAGTGTTTCCTGCCGCGGAGGCCAGTGGGAAAACAAGCCATATTTTCCGGCCCCGACCTCATTAATTATACAACCAGGTGTTTTGCGCCATATTTCATTACAGGACAGTCCTGAAGACGTGTCATCCGCAATCCAATCTGGGCGCCATATTGAAAAGGCACCTAACCTCACTGACCCACGATTGAATAAAGGCGGTGGGCATCTTGAAAATGAAGGTGGATCTCCGGGAGCACTCTGAGACCGGCAGATGGACCTCCTGAGAAAGAAGTTGGATGTCCAGGAACATTGTGAGGCTGGAGGATGCCCCCCTCCCCCCCCACACCCCACTCCCCAGGACACTGGATGATCCACCTGTAGATGCTTTCTGTTTATTTGTTTATTTCAGTCACAGAGACAGGCTTGTCAGTGGCTAGATGGAGTTTAAGTTCAGTCAGACCACACTCCTCAATAATTATGAGCTGTCGTTTGGATTACAAAACAGCTGAAACCTGGATATCTTGGCAGCCCCATTTATGTCAGATATTGCACAGAGTCCTTGGCCAATCCGTAAATGGCCTAGTGTTGCTGTGGGAGATCAAATCCATTGGCCAAGCAGTGGGGTCTATGATGAGAGAGTAGTTTCTGGTGAATGTTTTCTCCTGCTGTTAGTCCTCGGCATGGTAGGTTTAGCCAGGTGGGGCGATTGAGGGAAAGCGCACTGCTGGTGGGTTGAGGAAGTCATTGAATAAGGACAGGCTGTGGTTGGAGTAGTTTTCCCCTAATAGCTTGCCTGCTGCAATTACCCTGCCAATGTGGCAGTGTTGTGGGGATGGGGATAGTGTGGGGACAACATTGCTCAGGGCTGAGAGCTAGGGCAGGTGAGTTAGTCATAGAGCACATGTACTTAAGGTTAGCTCACTTGGCTGGATGGCAGCTTTGTGACGCAGAGCGACGCCAACCGCACGGGTTCAATCCCCGAACCGGCTGAGGTTATTCATGAAGGTCCCGCCTTCTCAACCTCGTCCCTCGTCTGATGTGTGGTTGACCCTCAGGCCCAATCACCACTGGTCAACTCTCTCTTTTTCTTTATTTTAAAAAATAAATTTAGAGTAACCAATTATTTTTTTTCCAATTAATGGGCAACTTAGCATGGCCAATCCACCTACTCTGCACATCTTTAGGTTGTGGGGGTGAGACCCACGCAGACACGGGGAGAATGTGCAAACTCCACATGGACAGTGATGCAGGGCCGGGATTAAAACTGGGACCTTGGCACCGTGAGGCAGCAGTGCTAACCACTTGGTCAACTCTCTCTTAAAGTGAAGAGCAGTCTATAGCCCTCTGGAATTGTGGCAACATTTACATGTAATTCTGGAAATTGTTGAGGTGAGTTGCACATCAATATGTTTGGTGTGGGCAGATTGGTACCTTACTGGTGCACAGTATTCTGCAATTGGGTATGTGATGGCAAAAGCAGAGGTCCTTAGGCCTATGATCCTCGTGATGTACCAGGCAGCTAAGTGAGTTTTAAAATTTTTCTACAATCTTGATAAGATGCTATCTATATGCGTGGGTTCCATCAAGAGTGACACCTAGATAAACAGGGGGCGGATTATGTCTCTGGTCATTCAAGGTGAGGTTGAGTTTCCTCTTTGTACTGGCATTGTGAAGCTGGAATGCACAAGAGATTGTTTTATCTTCAGCTACATCTGCTTTACATAGTCCATCTTCTCTTACAGTTCCAACCCTCGAGCTGTCTTGGCCTTTCACTTTGGCATCTTAACTTTGAAAAATCTCAGCTATACATGCAAAGAGAATTAGTATATAAACATCCTGTCATATTAGATGCCTGAGTAATAAGAAAAACTAGCTGGATTACCCTTGGATTTGTCACTGATAGCAAGACTTGGGCATGTTCTGAGCTCCATGGTTCAATCTGTGGCCCGTGCAGGGTGCAGCTGTCATGGTTTGTCTGTTGGCCTCAGTAGCATTGGACATGGGAGGGGGAAACCCAAAACTAAAGTTGCCCCTCCTGTTTCCAGCTAGAAAGTCTAGCCTACATGGGCAGTGGGTTAAGGATGGGCTTCGGTCTTCTGGGTGAATAAGCTGCTGACTGGCCTAGGTTATAAGGTGGTGATTAGGAATTGGGGTGAGATAGCAGAAAGGTGAGAGAGAATTACCTCAGCCGAGGGTGACCAGATACTTTGTTTTTTTCATTAAATGCTCCGCTGTCTTGACAATTTTCTAAAAATAGTTCAAATGTCCCGGTTTTTACCTTTTCCCTTTTTGTCCAGTATACGGCACAGTGGCACAGTGGTTAGCACTGCTGCCTCACAGCACCAGGGACACGGGTTCAATTATGGCCTTGCGTAACTGTGGAGTTTGCACATTCTCCCTGTGTCTGCGTGGGTTTTCTCCGGGTGCTACACTTTCCTCCCACAGTCCAAAGATGTGAACGTTAGGTGGATTGGCCATGATCAATGCACGGGTATACGGGGATAGGGTGGGGAAGTGGGGTAGGTAGAGTGCTCGTTTGGAGGGCTGGCGCAGACTCGATGGGCTGAATGGCCTCCTTCTGCACTGTACAGATTCTATGATAAACTGGAGAAACTGTGTGAAATTTCTTCCTTCTTCCTGTATCCCCCCACCTCCAACCACCCCCAGGTCTCCAAAGAGTTGTCACTACCTTTCTGTCGCTGATGGCTCCATGGCTGAAGACGATCTCGGGAATAGGGTTGCCAATTCTGGCGGGACAAACTCCGGGAGGTCATGTCATCACATGACGTCACACTCTCACCTGCCCCCAAACTCCTACCTTTGTTTGGACAACATGTGGATCACCAAATTCCCACAGCTTTTCAGCGTGTCCCAGTTTTGACTTTTGAAAATCTGCACGCCAGCCCCAAAGAGAAGAGGGATGATAATAAGAGAGGTAAAAGAACAAAACCTAGCTTTATACCTGAGTGGGAAGAGTTTTGAGAATAATGACCATAATTCGATGGGCCGATACACTGTAGGGATTCAATGATTCCATGATCAATATAAAGCAAATAATCGCTGGACTCAGGGCAGGTGTTGAAGCTGTTGCAGCGTTCGATAGCGGATAGAGGCAGCAATGCAGGTGAGGGCAGTGTAAGTTCATCCAGACCTTTCCCGTCAGGTCCAAATGCTTTGCTGCAACCACAAGGCTTGTGATATGTCAATGTATGCAAGCTTTTGATTTCAGAGAAGATGCATTTGTGGAGAGGATACTTCCTCTTGTGGGAGAATCGAGAACTAGGGTCACTGTTTAAAAATAAGACAGAGATGGGGAGATATTCTTTCTCTCAGACAGTCATGAGTCGCTGGAACTCTCTTCCTCAAAAGGCAGTGGAAGTAGAATCTTTGAATATTTTAAAGGCAGAGGTAGATAGACTCTTGATTAACAAGGGGGTGAAGGGCAGCACGGTGGCGCAATGTGCAGCACTGCTGCTTCACAGCGCTGTTGTGTTGGGTGTTCTGATGCACAAATGATCCAACACGGCTGTAGATGGTACAACTCTGTTTTATTGTCTAAACAATAGTAACAACTAACTGCTGGCTTGGGTACGTGCTTCACCAGCTAACCTGTGGACACAGCCCTATCACTATCTTAGTGAGGCACTCAGCACATGGTCTATGTCTGAGTGGCACGCTGTGAGCTCTGTGCTCTGAGCTATCTCCTGGTAGAATGAGCGGGAACTGTGGTGTTCCCTGTTTTATAGTGCGTGTGCTCTCACTGGTGATTGGCTGCGATGTTATGTGTGTGCTGGTTGGTCGAGCTGCATGTCCATCAGTGTGTGTGTGATTGCACCATGATATGCTGATGTGGATATCATGACAAGCGCCAAGGTCCCAGGTTCGATCCTGGCTCTAGGCCCCACAACCCAAAGGCGAGGTGGGTTGACCAGGCTAAATTGCCCCTTAATTGGAAAAAATGAATTGGGTACTCTAAATTTAAAAAAAAACAAGGGGGTGAAAGGTTATTGGGGAACAAAGGTGTAATTTCCCGCAAGGGACCTACGGGGTGGGAATGCTTGTCTTCCCCGTGCTCATTCCGGAGTACGAGTTTCCCCACTAGGGACGGGGTATCTCAATTACTCAGTGTGTATGAGGTCGGACAGTAAGGCACCGATCTGATGGAACTCAGTAGGGGTCTACCAGGAAGTGCATATATATCGTTCGTAAATATAATTTTGTTCTTAATTTTACTCGGTGTGGACTCCCTGTGTCCTTATTAAAGCAGGAATGTTGGGTTGTTACAATTGGATCAGCCGTGATCTTATTGAATGGTGGAGCAGGCTCGATGGGCCGAATGGCCTACTCCCGCCCCTAATTTGAATGTTCCTCAAATGTCGGCTAGATGTCAG
Source organism: Scyliorhinus torazame (assembly GCF_047496885.1). NCBI lineage: Eukaryota > Metazoa > Chordata > Chondrichthyes > Carcharhiniformes > Scyliorhinidae > Scyliorhinus > Scyliorhinus torazame. The sequence goes on from NC_092722.1 coordinate 46,681,223, forward strand.
AATGAGAATCTCCTGGTTAAAGATGGATGGCGGTACATGAACCATCTCCTTTTGTACAATCGCCCCCAGTTTTGTGGGACAACTCAGCCCCCCAAGGCAATGAAACCTGGGGAGGAATCTGGTTGCCTCGGTTCACTCAAGCCTGCAGTGAGGCGGCACCGCACACAAGCTGAACCAGACTGGCCCCTGCTTGCAGCAACAATGTAGCAGGGGTTTCTCTGGAAGCTCCCCTCTTTGGCCATCATAACGTCTACACTTGATGGTGGAGCAGGAACATAATTGATGAAATACCCAGTCAGAAGTGATCTTATGGAAGGATTTTAAAAAAGCGGAAACAGTGACACTAACTTGCATTTGTAAAGCACCTGTATCATCCAGGTGCCTCATTGGAACATTCAAGAAAATATGGCACCATGTCAACAAAGAACAAAGAACAAAGAAATGTACAGCACAGGAACAGGCCCTTCGGCCCTCCAAGCCCGTGCCGACCATACTGCCCGACTAAACTACAATCTTCTACACTTCCTGGGTCCGTATCCTTCTATTCCCATCCTATTCATATATTTGTCAAGATGCCCCTTAAATGTCCCTATCGTCCCTGCTTCCACTACCTCCTCCGGTAGTGAGTTCCAGGCACCCACTACCCTCTGCGTAAAAAACTTGCCTCGTACATCTACTCTAAACCTTGCCCCTCTCACCTTAAACCTATGCCCCCTAGTAATTGACCCCTCTACCCTGGGGAAAAGCCTCTGACTATCCACTCTGTCTATGCCCCTCATAATTTTGTATACCTCTATCAGGTCTCCCCTCAACCTCCTTCGTTCCAGTGAGAACAAAAAATGTCAGATAAGAATCCATAGAATCCCTACGGAAACAATTCGGCCGATTGAATCTGAACGTACCCTTTGAAAGAACACCCTACCGAGGCCCTCTCCCTCGCCCTCTGTCCTTAACTCCACCTAATCTTTACATTCCTGGAGATTAAGGGGTAACTTAGCGTGGCCAATCCACCTAAACCTGCACATCTTTGGACTGTGGGAGAAAACCGGAGCACCCGGACGAAACCAACGCAGACATGGGGAGAACGTGCAAACTCCACACGAAAAGTCACCCAAGTCTGGAATTTAACGTGGGTCCCTGGCGCTGTCAGGCAGCAGTGCTAACCACTGTGCCTCCCATGGAGACATTAGGACGGAGAACATATGCTTGGTCATTCAAGAGGGTACATTTTTTTTAAAGAAATTTAGAGTACCCAATTATACTTTCCAATTAAGGGGCAATTTAGCATGGCCAATCCACCTATCCTGCACATCTTTGGGTTGTGGGGGTGAAACCCACGCAGACACGGGGAGAACATATAAACTCCACACAGGCAGTGACCCAGGGCTGGCTCGAACCCGGGTCCTCAGCGCCGTAGGCAGCAATGCTAACCACTGTGCCACCGTGCTGCCCTAAGAGGGTACATTTTAAATAGTGTCTTGAAGGAGGAAAGAAAGCAAGAGAGGGGTTAAGTTTTAGGGTAGGAATTCCAGAGCTTTGAGCCTAGGCAGCAAAGATGGAACATTGAAAATCACACTTGTGCAAGGGGCCAGAATTGGAGGAACACAGACAATTTGGAGAGCTGTAAGACGGGAGGTGGTTACAGTTATGGGGATTCATTATCTGGGACTTAGTAAAATTGTTAAAGTATCTGTGAAAGTTAAGTGGTGAATTGTTACCTAATCTGCTGACCAGATATTTGCCCTTGTCTAAGCTTTCTTCTTAATAATCATGATGCGTAGTATTTAGACAGAGCTGTGCAGTCTGGCAATGTGGTGTTTCCTTCCAGTTCGGAGAGGCCAAGAGTTTGGAAGCATTACATTTGGTGCATAGCCCAGTGGTAGAAGGGTTCACCGCTCACCTTGTAGAAAAGCTACCCCAGCTATAAACACCTTTGCTATAGATACTAACAGAAAGCACTGGGAAGAAGCTTGAATTATTATCCTGGGCATTCGATTCCACTAACCCCCACCGTTTGTGTGAAGAATTTAGATCGAAACTCCTCTGGCCTGAGCTAGGATCGTTGCTACCAGTTATAGAGTTTTCCACAGGTTGGGACAGGCCATGGAGCCTTAGGCCTGACATCCAGCCATAATCTTATTAGGAGTTTATAGTCTTGACTAGATGAGATTCCAGACAGTTGCATGCCATTCTAGTCTGTTTGAACTCTGCTAATGATTAGATTCATGTATGAACTTGTCCAGCTCAAAACTCTGGTCACCATGTTTGGACTGAAGTTTAAATGACCAAATTCTCAACGGTTGGGAATAAGTAATTTGCCTGTAATTATCTCAGCCCTGAAGTACTTGTCCCCATCCCTAAACCCCTCTGCTTCCTTACTAGCCCCCACCCCTCCCCCCCCCACCTTTAAAAGGCTTCTTGAACGCTGTCATAATATACACACAGGTATATGATGGTGCACAGACAGGCAGTGATTGACACACAGGATGACCAGTGAACACACAGAACACAGCAGCCAATCACCAGACAGGACATGACCACTATAAAGCCAGAGGGCACTAGTTTTCCCGCTCTCTTGGGATCCAGCCTCTGAGACAGTCAGACCCCATGAGCAGCAACTAGAACATACACCATGTGGTAGTAAGATAGTCTAGTCAGGTTAGCCTCAGGTCTCCAGTCAAGTCAGCATAGTGCCAACCCACAGTTAAAGTATGTATGATAGTTAAGAGTTCAATAAAATCAAGTTGCATTTCTTCAAGTGTTGGCAGCCTGTCTCTCTCACTGCTGCAGTAAACGCAGTCCTCGCAGACCCGGCATACCCAACACATCATGGTACCAGTGAGTCACGCTCGAGTTTGACGGACCTACCTTGAGATAATCTGCCTTTGACCAGCGATCAGCCATCCGGTAACATGGACAGCGTCCGCCCTCCCCCGCAGCTCCGCATCGGTGCGAACTGGAAGATTTTCAAGCAGAAGTTCCAGCTGTATCTTGACGTCACCGACCTTGAAACCGCATCGGATGCCAGGAAGACAGCTCTCTTCCTCTCTACAGCCGGGGATCACGCTATCCACATCTTCAACTCCTTCACCTTTGCTGAAGGCGAGGACAAGACAAAGTTTCAAACAGTCCTGCTGAAGTTCAACAGCTCCTGTGACATCGAAGTCAACGAGAGCTTTGAACGCTATGTGTTCCAGCAGAGGCTTCAGGGTAAGGATGAACCTTCCCAGTCCTTTTTAACCCACCTCGGTATCCTCGCGCAGTCCTGCAAATACGGCTCCACTTCCGACTCCATGGTCTGCGACCAGATCGTTTTCGGGGTCCACTCCGATCCCCTTCGCCAGCAGCTTTTTAAAGTGAAGGAGCTCACCCTTACCATCGCCATCGAAACCTGCGTCCTCCACGAGCACGCTAACACCCGGTACTCCCATATCAAGGCAGCAGAGATGGCGCGGCAAAGCCCCCACGATGTGGAGCGGGTGCAGGCCGTAAAACAGCTCCATGAGTCTGGATGAGGGCGGCCATTCCGCGCGCGTTTCCTGGGCTCCTGCGAATCCGCGCCACGATCAAGGGGACGGCGAGGCCGACGACCGAACTGGGCAGGTGCGCACATCGTTCGACCGCAGCGCGCATGCGCGGTGGCGCATGGAGCGTCCTGATGCCGGAGCCATGACGTGCAACAACTGTGGCTCCGCCCATTTAAAGCGGCAATGTTCCACGAAATCTCGACACTGTCTCCAGCGTGGCAAGCTTGGCCACGACGCAGCCCTGTGCAGATCTGCTCAACTGCCCACCACACAGCGATCTCAGTCGCAGCGCAGGAACGTCCGGTCAGCACAGCAACCCGTTGCAGACTCCGACTCTGACATGGCTCCAGATTCCGACACCGAGGGCCTCACATCCCCATTCTGGGTGGGCATCATCACCAAGCATACGATGCCTTCAGCGAAGAAGGTGAAACAACTCCCAGTGATGAGCATTGATCCGGACGACGAGTGGTGTGCCACCCTCACGGTCAACAAGGCTCGCATACGCTTCAGGCTGGACACCGGCGCTTCAGCAAACCTCATTTCAAAGTCTGACCTTGACACCATCCGCGTCAAGCCAAGCATTCTTCAACCGGCCTGCCAGCTCCTCAACTACAATGGCAATGCCATTGCTGCCAGTGGCTCATGCCAGCTTGCGGTATCCCATCGTTTTTCAGAAGCAACCCTGCGTTTTGAAATTGTAGGAACCAACAGTGCTTCCCTGCTCGGTGCTCGGGCCTGCAAAATCCTGAATCTTGTGCAGCGGGATCACACCGTGTCACCCGCAGAGGCAACGGCCTCGCCGGATGTCAACTTCCAAGCCCAATTAGATGACATCATAGCACAATACCACAGTGTCTTCGAAGGTATGGGTACACTACCTTACCGATACAAGATACTGCTGAAACCGAATGCCACATCTGTGGTTCATGCACCGCGTCGGGTGCCGGCACCCCTCAAGGACCACCTCAAGCAGCAGCTGCAATACCTCCAGGACCAGGGCGTCATTTCTAAGGTCACGGAACCCACGGACTGGGTTAGCTCCATGGTTTGTGTCAAAAAACCGTCAGGAGAACTTCGCATTTGCATCGACCCCAAAGATTTGAACAGTAACATCATGAGGGAACACTACCCTATACCTAAACGAGAAGAGCTCACCAGCCAAATAGCTCACGCCAGGCTTTTCACGAAGCTGGATGCCTCCCAATGGGTTTTGGCAAATACAGCTGGACACGTCCAGTCGAAGGTTGTGCACATTTAACACCCCGTTCGGTCGCTACTGTAACAACCGGATGCCTTTTGGCATCATCTCCGCCTCGGAAGTGTTCCACCGCATAATGGAGCAAATGATGGAGGGCATCGAGGGGGTGCGAGTGTACATCAATGACATCATTGTCTGGTTCACAACTCCTCAGGAACACATCGATCGCCTCAAGCGAGTATTCCACAGGATCCACGAGCATGGCCTACGGCTCAATAGAGCCAAATGCTCATTCGATCAAGCAGAAATAAAGTTCCTTGGCGACCATATTTCGCAGTTCGGTGTGCGGCCAGATGCAGACAAGGTGGCGGCGATCAACACCATGAAGACCCCGGAGGACAGGAAGCGGTCCTCCGCTTCCTAGGGATGGTCACTTTCCTTGGGACGTTTATCCCCAACCTTGCATCACACAACACAGCTCTCCGCAATCTTGTCAAAAAAAACTATGGACTTCCAGTGGCTCCCCGCTCATGAGCAAGAGTGCCGTGAGCTCAGGGCGAAACTCATCAAGGCCCCGGTACTGGCATTTTTCGACTCCGCCAAGGAGACCAAGATCTCCACCGACGCAAGCCAGGCTGGCATTGGGGCAGTACTCCCCCAGCGGGACGAATCCTCCTCCTGGGCTCCAGTCGCATATGCCTCTAGAGCCATGACGCCTACTGAGCAACAATATGCTCAGATTGAAAAAGAATGCCTGGGCCTCCTCACAGGGATTGACAAATTCCATGATTACATGTATGGACTCCCCAAATTCACAGTCGAGACAGACCACAGGCCATTGGTTCACATCATCCTAAAAGACCTCAATGATATGACGCCATGGCTACAACGTATCCTCCTCAAATTCCGCCGCTACGATTTCGACCTGGCCTACATCCCGGGCAAAGAGCTCATTGTGACCGGCGCACTCTCTAGATCCATCACCACGCCATGTGAGCAGTCAGACTTTGTCTGTCAGATAGACGCTCAGGTGAAGTTTTGTGCATCCAACCTTCCGGCCACTGATGAAAGGGTCGTGCAAATTTGTCAGGAGACGACCAGGGATCCTTTACTCCAGCGGGTGATGTGACATCTCACGGATGGTTGGCAAAATGGGCAGTTCCCCCAGTTTTATAATATAAAGGATGATCTAGCGGTAGTGGATGGCATATTAATGAAGCTGGACAGGATAGTAATCCCACAGAGCCTGCGAGAGCTGGTCATCGGCCAAATCCAGGAAAATCACCTGGGGGTCGAAAAGTGTCGCCGTCGAGCCTGAGGTGCAGTATATTGGCCAGGCATCAGTCAGGATATTGCCAACACGGTCCTCAATTGCCCAACGTGTCAAAGGTTCCAGCCGGCTCAGCCCAAAGAGACTCTACAGCCGCATGAACTGGTGTCCTCCCCATGGTCCAAAATTGGTATTGACCTCTTTCATGCAAAGGGCCGAGACTATGTCCTTCTCGTGGACTACTTTTCCAACTACCTCGAGGTAGTAAGACTGACTGACCTCACATCAGCAACGGTCATCAAGGTATGCAAAGATACTTTTGCCCGTCATGGCATTCCACTTACAGTTATGACTGATAATGGCCCTTGTTTCTTCAGCCAGGAGTGGACGGATTTTGCCCGGCGGTACAATTTCACGCACGTCACCTCAAGCCCCCGCTACCCCCAGTCGAATGGGAAGGCTGAAAAGGGGGTCCACAATTGTTAAAAGACTGTTGTGCAAAGTGGCTGACTCGGGTTCGGATTTTAACCTGGCACTGTTAGCCTATCGGGCGACTCCTTTGTCCGCTGGCCTGTCCCCTGCACAGCTGCTAATGAACCGCACACTACGGACGACGGTGCCGGCTATCCACATCCCGGACCTTGACAATTTTACGGTCTTGCAGAGGATGCAACAGTCTCGGGATCAATGTAAGTCGGCGTACGACGCCCACGCCACAGATCTCCCTGCTCTGGCTCCTGCTGACCGAGTTCGTGTTCAGCTGCCTGACGGTGGCTGGTCTGCCACGGCTGTGGTGGTTAAGCAAGTGGCCCTGAGATCGTTCCTCGTGCGCATGCATGACGGCTCCTTTCTTCGGCGTAATAGGCGGGCACTGCAGCTACTTCCACGCTCGCCACCTGAACATGCTGTCCCGCCTCGCATGCTGGTTCCTCAGGATGCACGTTTCCACGAGGCCACCGATGTGCCAGTTCTTTTACCAACCTCTACATTGGAGGCAGTTCCGCTCATTCAAGTGCAGGCGGCCCCTGACCCACCCTTGAGGCGGTCACCCAGAACTCGTCGTCCGCCACAGAAACTGAATTTATAGCTGAATGTTGCATTACTTTGTGAATCGTTTACACATCTGTACATATTGTTTCTTCCTAATTTGTTATCTGCCCTCTGTCTGCACTAGACACCTTCCCATGTGAATATGTTAACATACTTTGTATATAGTCAGGCTCCTGTACACACAGACACTCACTATTTATTGACCTACACACATTTTTTAATAACAAAATAAAAAGGAGGAGATGTCATAATGTTCACACAGGTATATGATGGTGCACAGACAGGCAATGATTGACACACAGGATGACCAGTGAACACACAGAACACAACAGCCAATCACCAGACAGGACACGACCACTATAAAGCCAGAGGGCACTAGTTTTCGCGCTCTCTTGGGATCCAGCCTCTGAGACAGTCAGAGCCCATGAGCAGCAACTAGAACATACACCATGTGGTAGTAAGATAGTCTGGTCAGGTTAGCCTCAGGTCTCCAGTCAAGTCAGCACAGTGTCAACCCACAGTTAAAGTATGTATGATAGTTAAGAGTTCAATAAAATCAAGTTGCATTTCTTCAAGTGTTGGCAGCCTGTCTCTCTCACTGCTGCAGTAAACGCAGTCCTCGCAGACCCGGCATACCCAACACATCATGGTACCAGTGAGTCACGCTCGAGTTTGACGGACCTACCTTGAGATAATCTGCCTTTGACCAGCGATCAGCCATCCGGTAACATGGACAGCGTCCGCCCTCCCCCGCAGCTCCGCATCGGTGCGAACTGGAAGATTTTCAAGCAGAAGTGAGTTATGCTCGAGACGGACCTACCTTGAGATAGTCTGCCTTTGACCAGCGATCAGCCATCCGGCATACCCAACACATCAAATGCCACATTTACAGTCCAACCTTTGGTCATCTCTTTTACTCATCCACATGAGAGCTCGTGTGGACTCGACAAGCTGAATGGCCTACTTCTCCACTGTAATCATCATTCCATTTTCCTTGGCGACGGGGCTTGGAGCTTTCAACGTTAACGGCCCAATAGAATATTATTGGATAATATTATTCCAATTTATTATATTATTATTATCCAATTTAGCATGGCCAATCCACCCGGCCTCCCTACATTTTCTACACCCTTATGATGTCCTTACACTGTTGCGGAAAATATGCCGACTGTGTTTTGTTTTGTTACAGATTAAGAAGCTGGGCAAGGCTGTGGCCGCCGCTTACACCTTCTATGTGGTGAACCCCGAACACCTGGAGATGAGACAGAACCTGGAGTATTACAGACTGATGGCTGGCGTGAAAGATTCAGACTTTAAGGATCTGGAAGCCAAACCTCACATGGTAATAACTCGCTAACTGGCAAAGCTGTATTCAAGGCTGGATATGGGAGTGTGGCGGTTATATCACCGAATCCAAAGGTCGAGGCTAATAATCCAGCACATGAGAGTTCAGAATCGCACGTTATTGGTTTGAGAAGCTGAATTAAGTTTTTTAAATCTGGTAAAAGTGACCATGACGCTGTTGGATTCTTCTCATTAATGTCCTTTAGGCAAGAGAATTTGCTCTCCTTTTTAAAAAAATATATTTTATTAAAATTTTTCAAACAAAATTTTTTCCGTTTTTACAACTCAACAAGGGATTATACATTAACTGGTAAATAACATTATTTAAATAATATAGTGAACTAACAACAACAACTAAAAAAAAACACGAAATAGTGCTCCCCCCCCTCCCCCCTGGGTTGCTGCTGCTGTCATTTCTATCTTTTCATTATCGTTCCGCGAGATAGTCAAGGAACGGTTGCCACTGCCTGGAGAACCCCTGAGCCGATCCTATCAATGCAAATTTTATTCGTTCCAATCTTATGAACTCTGCCATGTCGTTTATCCAGGCCTCCACGCCTGGGGGTTTTGCTTCCTTCCACATGAGTAGAATCCTACGCCGGGCTACTAGGGACGCAAAGGCCAAAATATCGGCCTCTTTCGCCTCCTGCACTCCCGGCTCTTCCGCAACCCCAAATATAGCTAACCCCCAGCCTGGCTTGACCCGGACCTTCACCACCTTTGAAATTACCCTTGCCACGCCCCCCCAGAACTCATGCAGTGCCGGACACGACCAGAACATGTGTGTGTGGTTCGCCGAGCTTCCCGAGCACCTCCCACACCTGTCCTCCACCCCGAAAAACCTGCTCAGTCTTGCTCCCGTCATATGTGCTCTATGTAGAAACTTAAATTGAATCAGGCTAAGCCTGGCACACGAGGACGAGGAATTTACCCTACTTAGGGCATCCGCCCATAGCCCCTCCTCAATCTCTTCCCCCAGCTCTTCTTCCCATTTTCCCTTCAGCTCCTCTATCATCGCCTTCCCCTCGTCCCTCATCTCCCGGTATATTTCGGACACTTTGCCCTCTCCGACCCATACCCCAGAAATCACTCTATCTTGGATCCCCTGTGTCGGGAGCTGCGGAAATTCCCTCACCTGTTGCCTCGCAAATGCCCTCACTTGCACATACCGGAAGGTGTTCCCCGGGGGCAACTTATATTTTTCTTCTAGCACTCCCAGACTTGCAAACGTCCCGTCTATAAACAGGTTGTAGCGCACAAAGACTCCGTGAGACGAATAGAGTGAAGTCGATGAGGCTTTATTAAGCGTGTCTGTTCCCCCGCAGCTCGATAGTAGAATGGCATGCGGGAGAGGACTCTGGCTTCTTATACTCCGCCTTCAGGGCGGAGCTAGAGGTCAACGGCCAACCAGGACCCGGGATCTGTCAGCCAATGACATTAGGGCTTCCAGTCCCACATGACCCCTAATACATACTACCACACAGGTCCCTCAGCTTCCTAATTCCTGCTCGTTGCCAACACTGGAACCCCCCATCCATCCTCCCTGGGACAAACCTGTGGTTATTCCTTATCGGGGACCACACCGAGGCACCCGTCACTCCCCTGTGTCGCCTCCACTGCCCCCAGATCCTCAAGGTTGCCACCACCACTGGGTTTGTGGTGTACCTTTTCGGGGAGAATGGCAGCGGCGCCGTCACCAGCGCTTTTAGGCTCGTTCCCTTATAGGACGCCATCTCCAGCTTCTTCCACGCTGCTCCCTCTTCCACTTACAGACCATCGACACATTGGCGGCCCAGTAGTAGTCGCTCAAACTCGGCAGCGCCAGTCCCCCTCTGTCCCTACTGTGCTGCAGGAACCCCCTCTTTACTCTCGGGGTCTTTCCTGCCCACGCAAAGCTCGTAATGCTCCTATCTATTTTTTTAAAACAGGCCTTTGTGATCAGATTGGGGAGGCACTGAAACACGAAAAGAAACCTCGGGAGGACCACCATTTTAACTGCCTGCACTCTGCCCGCCAGCGATAGCGGCACGATATCCCACCTCTTAAAGTCCTCCTCCATCTGCTCCACCAGTCGCGTCAGGTTAAGTCTATGCAGGGTTCCCCAGTTCCTGGCCACCTGGATCCCCAGGTATCGGAAGTTCCTTTCCACTCTCCTTAGCGGCAGAGCATCTATCCCCCTTCCCTGTTCCCCGGGGTGCATTACAAAAAGCTCGCTCTTCCCCACATTTAGTTTGTATCCCGAGAACTCTCCAAACTCTCTAAGTATCTGCATTACTTCTGGCATCCCCTCTACCGGGTCCGCAACGTATAGCAGCAGATCATCTGCGTAGAGCGACACTCGGTGCTCCTCTCCCCCTCTAAGCACCCCCCCTCCACTTCTTAGAATCCCTCAGCGCTATGGCCAGTGGTTCAATTGCCAACGCGAACAGTAACGGGGACAGGGGATACCCTTGTCTTGTACCCCTATGTAGCCGAAAATACCCCGATCTTTGCCGGTTTGTGACTACGCTTGCCACCGGGGCCCCATGTAAGAGTCTGACCCATCGAATAAACCCCTCACCGAACCCAAACCTCTTCAGCACCTCCCACAGATAGTCCCACTCCACCCTATCGAATGCCTTCTCTGCATCCATCGCCGCCACGACCTCTGCCTCCCACTCCAGTGGGGGCGTCATCATCACCCCCAGCAACCTTTGTACATTAACATTCAGTTGTCTCCCCTTTACAAACCCTGTCTGGTCGTCATGCACCACCCCTGGGACGCAATCCTCTATCCTTGTCGCCATCACTTTTGCCAGCAGTTTGGCATCTACATTTAGGAGTGAGATAGGCCTGTATGACCCGCATTGCAGCGGGTCTTCATCTCGTTTCAGGATTAGCGATATCGTCGCCTCCGACATTGTCGGGGGTAGCATCCCCCTTTCCTTAGCCTCATTAAAGGTTCTCGCCAAGAGCGGGGCCAACAGATCCATATACTTCCTGTAGAATTCCACCGGAAACCCGTCTGGTCCCGGGGCCTCCCCTGCCTGCATATTCCCCAGTCCTTTAATCACCTCATCCACTTCGATGGGCGCCCCCAGACCTGCCACCTCCTGCCCCTTCACCTTTGGGAACCTTAGCTGGTCCAGAAAGTGTAACATTCCTTTTTTTCCCCCTGGGGGTTGGGACTTATATAGCCTCTCATAAAATGTCTTGAACACCTCATTCACTTTCCCTGCTCTCTGCTCCATATTTCCCATTTCGTCCCTTACTCCCCCGATCTCTCTCGCCGCCATCCTCTTCCAAAGTTGGTGGACCAACTGCCGGCTCACCTTTTCCCCATACTCATACTGCATCCCCTGTGCCTTCCTCCACTGTGCCTCTGCCTTTCCCGTGGTCAGCAGGTCAAACTCCGTCAGTAGTCTTCGTCTTTCTCTGTATAGCCCTTCGTCTGGGGCCTCCGCATATTTTTTATCCACCCTCAAAATTTCCCCAATTAATCTCTTTCTTTCTTTGCCCTCTTGTTTCCCCTTGTGGGCTCTGATGGAGATCAGCTCTCCTCTAACCACCGCCTTCAGCGCTTCCCATACTACCCCCACCTGAACCTCCCCATCGTCGTTGACCTCCAGGTATCGCTCAATACACCCCTTCACCCTTCCGCAGACCCCCTCGTCCGCCAGTAGTCCCATATCTAGTCGCCAGAGTGGGCGCTGCTCCCTTTCCTCTCCTAGTTCCAAATCCACCCAATGCGGGGCGTGGTCTGAAACGGCTATGGCCGAGTACTCCGTTCCTGCCACTTTCGGGATCAGTGCCCTTCCCAAAACGAAAAAGTCTATCCGGGAGTATACCTTATGGATGTGGGAGAAGAAAGAGAACTCTTTAGCCATCGGCCTGGCGAATCTCCACGGATCCACTCCCCCCATTTGTTCCATAAATCCCTTAAGCACCTTGGCCGCTGCCGGCCTTCTCCCAGTCCTGGATCTGGACCGGTCTAGCCCTGGATCCAGCACTGTGTTAAAATCCCCCCTCATTACCAAGCTTCCCACCTCCAGGTCCGGGATACGTCCCAGCATTCGCTTCATGAATCCCGCGACATCCCAATTCGGGGCATAGACATTCACCAGCACAACCGCCTCTCCCTGCAGTCTGCCACTCGCCATCACATATCTGCCCCCACTGTCACGTTTCCCCACCAATATTGCCACCCCTCTGTTTTTCGCGTCCAACCCTGAGTGGAATACCTGTCCCACCCATCCTTTTCTTAATCTAACCTGATCCGCCACCTTCAGGTGCGTCTCCTGGAGCATGACTATGTCCGCCTTCAGTCTCTTTAAGTGCGCAAGCACCCGTCCCCTCTTAATCGGCCCATTTAAGCCTCTCACATTCCACGTGATCAGCCAGATTGGGGGGCCATTCACCTCCCCCCCCCTCGTCGACTAGCCATCCCCTTTTTTAGGCCATCTCCCCACCCGGGTCCCACGCACCCATCTGTCCCCCAGGCAGCGCCTTCCCGCCCCGATCACCTCATCTCTTACCAGCTCCCCCTGGCACTCAGCAGCAGCAACCCAGTTAATCCCCCCCCCCCGCCCCCCTGCTAGATCCCCCTCTAGCTTGGTTACTCCCCCCATATTGCTTCCGGAAGTCAGCTAACTCTGGCTGACCTCGGCTTCCCCCGTTCACTCTTTGACCTCCCTGCGTGTGGGGCTCCCTTCCTTCCTGCGCCCGTTTTCCCGCTATAATTTACATAGCACGGGAGAATACCCGCGCTTTCCTCTCGGCCCTGCCCCCTATGGCGCAGTTCCCTCATTCCCCTCCCCTGTCCCTTTTTCCACCGGCGCCCACATTTCTTCGTGTCCCCCCCATTGGGGGGGAGAGAAATTCCCCGTCCAACATTGCTATACAATAGCCCTCCCCTTGCCCCACTTTACATTCCTGTACCACCACCTCGCTGCTTCTCTCCAAAATCAAACTCTCAAATCTAGTCCAGTTTCTCTTCTTGGATGAATGTCCATGCCTCATCCGCCGTCTCGAAGTAGTGGTGCTTGCCCTGATGCGTGACCCACAATCGCGCCGGCTGCAGCATCCCAAATTTAATTTTCTTCCTATGGAGCACCACCTTGGCCCGGTTAAAGCTCGCCCTCCTTCTCGCCACCTCCGCACTCCAGTCCTGATACACACGTATCACCGCATTCTCCCATTTGCTACTCCGTGCCTTCTTGGCCCAGCTCAGGACCATCTCTTTGTCCATGTAGCGATGGAACTTCACCACTATTGCTCTTGGTGTTTCACCTGTCTTTGGTCTTCTCACGAGGACCCGGTACGCTCCCTCCACTTCCAGGGGGCCCGTTGGGGCCTCAGCTCCCATTAGCGTGTGGAGCATCGTGCTCACATAAGCCCCAACATCAGCTCCCTCTGCTCCTTCGGGGAGACCTAGAATCCGTAGGTTTTTCCTCCTCGAGCTGTTCTCCAGGGCTTCCAGCCTTTCTATGCACCTCTTGTGTAGTGCCTCGTGTGTCTCCGTTTTTACCACCAGGCCCTGTATCTCATCTTCATTCTCGGCTGCCTTTGCCTTCACTCCACGGAGCTCCATCGCCTGGACCTTTTGTGTTTCCTTCAGTCCCTCGATTGCCAGTAGCATCGGCGCCAACACCTCTTTCTTAAGCTCCTCCACACATCGTCGGAGAAACTCCTGCTGGTCCGGGCCCCATACCACCTGGGCTCCATCCGCCGCCATCTTGCTTCTCCCTTCTCTTCTCTGCCGCTGCTCCAAAGGATCCTTCGCAATCTGGCCACTACCGCCGCTCCTTTCCATGCACACCTGGGGGGACTCCTTCCTTCATCACCCCACACTGGGTTAGGTCGAAAAAAAATTCCGTTGGGGCTCCCGATAAGAGCCCAAAAGTCAGTTAGAACGGGAGCTGCCGAAACGTGTGGCTTAGCAGTGCATCACCGCAACCGGAAGTCAGAATTTGCTCTCCTTACCCCACATGGTCTAGATTTTGCTCCAGCCCCATCACAATGTGGTTGATTCTTGACAGCCCTCTGAAGTGCCCTAGCAAGCCACTCAGTTATATCAAACTGCTATTTGCCAGGGTTCAAGGAAAGGTTCACCACCACCATCCCAAGAGCAACCAGGATTGGACAATAAGTACCAGCCTTGCCAATGGCATCCACATCCCAAGAATAAATAAACCAAGTAAAACCCCAGGATAATTCCAATTCCTTCATCAGCCATGGTAAAACTTTGTTGCCTGAAGTTACAGATTTAATAGTCACCAAACATACATAGAAACATATATAGGAAATAGAAGCAGGAGGAGACCATTCGACCCATTCGAGCCTGCTCTGCCATTCATTATGATCATGGCTGATCATCAAGTTCAATACCCTGATCCTGCCTCCCCCCCATATCTCTTGATCCCTTTAGCCCCTAGAGCTATAGCTAATTCCTTCTTGAAATCCCACAATGTTTTCGCTTTAACTACTTTTTGTGGTATGAATTCCACAGATTCACCACTCTCAGGGTGAAGAAATTTCTCCTCACCTCAGTCCTATGGATTGTTTTGTACTGAGTGTTCATGTTGGCTATGACCTGGGTTAAACAAACTTTTATAGTAGAGGGTTGCAGTGTAAACAAAGTATGGTAGCTCATCTGTATTGTTAGCCTGTACATCCATTACTGAAGAAAATGGGGTGCGGGGGGATAAGCATGGGATTGGGGAGATGGATATTCTGCAGCCAAAAAAAGTACATGATTTGGGGACATGCATGTGGGGTTGCAAACGTGGAGATTTCTTCACATCCGAAGTGGTGCTCTGAATTCTACTCTGCAATGAGGAGGTCAGATGAACGTGTGGGAACTCTAAGGTAGGTATATATTCTATGTGGTTAACTTTGCATGGATATTCTGTTGACCTCTGTTCTGTTGCCTTGTTTCTCAGGAAGCTTTTCGTACAGGGGTCCGACTTTACACGGATGAGCAGTTTGAGCCAGCAATTGAATACTTGGAAAATGCATTGCTGGAATACTTCAAGGCACACATGGAATGCCGCGCTCTCTGCGAGGGCCCGTACAATTTTGATAGCTACAGTTACATCGATTACAATGCGGACCTGTTCCAGGCTATAACAGGTAACTCTTACACTTGTGCAGAAGTCAAAATGACCCAGGAATCTGTCACTGACTACTTCCACGGTGGCTGATTTGGTAGCACCTGTACCTCTGAGCCAGATGGCTTTGGGTTCAAGACCCTCTCCAGAGATAAGAGCATCCTAATCTAGATTATTTTTCCCAACGCAATGCTGAGGGAGTGCTGCACTGTTGCAGGCGCTGCCTTTCAGCCAAAATGCTAAACTGAGGTCTTCATTTGCTCTCCCGAGAGTATAAATGATCCCATGGCATTATTTCAAAGAGAGCAGTGGGGTTCTTTTGGGTGTCTTGGCTAATATGTAACCCTCAGCAACACCACCGAAAAATAAATTATCTGTCCATTAACACATTGCTGGTTGTGAGAGCTTGCTCTGTGCAATTGTGCTATCACCCAAACTCTGTATGTGTGCTCATCGTTTGGAGTGGTGGCGGTGTGGATGGATAACAATCACACATGGAACCCAAGTTCGATTTTCCCTTTACGATCCACACCACTGACATATATTATAACATCTCAACATAACCAGACGGAGATGTTCTAACTTAATGCAGGACACGGACTGAAGTTGGGATTTTCTTGGTGTATGCGGCTTCGTTCCGCTCATCAACTGAGCCACTGGAAAGCCCAAGACAATCACCTTTCCAGTCAAAGGTTCAAGAGAGATATGTCCGCGGTTAGTACATAAAATCTTGGGCGAGATCTTCCGGCTGTTTACGTCGGTGTGATCCTTCAGTTCCGGCAACACCGCTGTCCTGCCTTGGGTTTTCCCGCGGTGTGGGGTGGAGTCAATGGGAAATCACGTTGACCACGGCGGGGCCAAAAGAACCCATCGCTGGGCAACAGCAGGCTACCTCTTGAACCGAGAACCTGGCTACCGGGAGACCAGAGAATCTCACCTCTTATCTCTTGAATTACCATGAATAGGGTGTGGGCTAGTTTTTATTTATTTAATACACGGGATATGGCGTCTTAGCTAGGCCAGCATTTATTGTCCATCACTAATTGCCCTTGAGATTGCAGGGGTGAGCTGCATTCTTGAACTGCTCCAGTCTATGTGGTGTAGGTGCAGCCACAGTGCTGTTAGGGTGGGAGTTCCAAGATTTTGACTCCAGGACAGTGAAGGAACGGGGATATATTTCCAAGTCTTGTTCATATTCATCAACTTTGAAGCACAAGCATCAACTCAGACATACATACATAGATACATAGAAGATAGGAGCAGGAGGAGGCCTTTTGGCCCTTCGAGCCTGCTCCGCCATTTATCACGATCATGGTTGATCATCCAACTCAATAGCCTAATCCTGCTTTCTCCCCATAGCCTTTGATCACATTCTCCCCAAGTGCTATATCTATCCACCTCGTGAATATATTCAATGTTTTAGCATCAACTACTTCTTGTGGTAATGAATTCCACAGGCTCACCACTCTTTGGGTAAAGAAATGTCTCCTTATCTCTGTCCGAAATAAATCCTCAGACTGTGACCCCTGGTTCTGGACACACCCATCATTGGTAATATCTTCCCTGCATCTACCCTGTCTCGTCCCGTTTGAATTTTATAAGTCTCTATGAGATTTCCCCTCATTCTTCTGAACTCCAGAGAGAACAATCCCAATCAATCAAACTCTCCTCATATGTCAGTCCCGCCATCCCTGGAATCAGTCTGGTAAACCTTCGCTGCACTCCCTCAAGAGCAAGAACATCCTTCCTCAGAGAAGGAGACCAAAACTGCACACAATACTCCAAGTGTGGCCTCACCAAGGCCCTGTACAATTGCAGCAACACATCCCTGCTTCTATACTCGAAACCTCTCACAATGAAGGCCAACATACCATGAGCCTTCTTTACCGCCTGCTGCACCTGCATGCTTACCTTCAGCGAATGGTGCACAAGGACACCCAGGTCTCGCTGCACACGCCCCTCTCCCAAATTACAAACATTCAGGTAGTAATCTGCCTTCCTGTTTTTGCTTCCAAAGTGAATAATCTCACACGTATCTAAATTATACTGCATCTGCCACTGATTTGCCCACTCGCCCAACATGACTCCAAAGTTGCCTCTCGCCTCTCCTGCAGATTAACAGGGGGGGTGGCCATTTGGGGCTTTGACCACAGCTTCTTGGATAAAATTGAACCAAATCTCCTTGGAGATTGAGAACAAGTGTGTGAATGAGGCTGGAGCAAGTTGCTGTTTCAGGTTTGTATGTTTGTAGATTGTTGCATTACAGTGTGACATGCCCCTCTAACTCGCTGTTGCCATTTACTTTGAGATCACTATATTCAGGTGCTGAACTGCAAACAGAATTGTGTGATAGAGCTGGCGAGTCGACCTGACAGAGAAACGCCCATTGATGACTTCCTCCCCGCCCATTTTGACTACCTTCAATTTGCTTATTATAACTGTAAGTGTCTTGTGTTCTTAAAGGGGTGGTCTCACCTCACTATAGGGGCAGGGGAGGGAGTTACATTTTTGGCAAGTTGAATTCCAGAACCTGCGAGAATGGTTCAGTTTGCATGTATGTATTGTTAAGAACCCCGCTGATGTTAAATATATTTTCAATTTGGTATACTGTGAGAAAAGATATTCAAACCAGGGAGGAATAGTCCAGTTTTGTAGTGATCAATTAATAAAGACTATTTATTAACTGAAAAGAAAACACACAAGAAGCTATAATATCCGCAAGCGCGGATGACGTCCGTTATGCGGCGCCGGCCGCGTCATCTATTCGGCGCCACTTTTACGCGGGCGACAAGGCCTGGCGCGGGTCGATGACGCGGCCCCAATACTGGCCCATTGTCAGGGCCTGAATCGGTCGGGACCGGGGCCGTTCCGCGCTGTCGTGAACCTCGACGCCGTACACGACGGCGCGGCCACTTCGGCGTGGGGGTGGAGAATCCCGCCCCCCTTTTCCCACACAACATCCAATATTATATAACACTGTGAGCTAAATCCAGCAGATAGTTACCACCCACAGGTTATTTGTCCATGTTTGGAAAAACCATCTTTAGTTTCAGTGGAGGAATCTTGAGTTTTGGATTTTAAACAGCTACCTTTTACCAATAACGTGTTTTCGGGAGAACCTGAGGGGCGAGATTCTCAGACCCCCCGCCGGGTCGGAGAATCGCCGGGGGCTGGCGTGAATCCCGCCCCACCGGTTGCCGAATTCTCCAGCACCGGATATTCGGCGGGGGCGGGAATCGCGCCACGCTGGTTGGCGGGCCCCCCCCCCGCGCGATTCTCCAGCCCGGATGGGCCGAAGACCCGTCGCTAAAATGCCTGTCCCGCCGGCGTAGATTAAACCACCTACCTTACCACCGGGTCAAGGCGGCGTGGGCGGGCTCTGGGGTCCTGGGTGGGGCGCGGGGCGATCTGGCCCCGGGGTATGCCCCCACAGTGGCCTGGCCCGCGATCGGGGCCCACCGATCTGCGGGCGGGCCTGTGTCGTGGGGGCACTCTTTCCCTTCCGCCTTCGCCACGGTCTCCACCATGGCGGAGGCGGAAGAGACTCCCTCCACTGCGCATGCGCGGGAATGCCGTCAGCGGCCGCTAACGCTCCTGCGCATGCGCCGCCCGGAGATGTCTTTTCCGCGCCAGCTGGCGGGGCACCAAAGGCCTTTTCCGCCAGCTGGCGGGGCAGAAATTAGTCTAGCGCGGGCCTAGCCCCTTAAGGTTGGGGCTCGGCCCCCCAAGATGCGGAGCATTCCGCACCTTTGGGGCGGCGCGATGCCCGACTTATTTGTGCCGTTTTGGGCGCCAGTAGGCGGACATCGCGCCGATACCGGAGAATCTCGCCCCTGCTTTCTACAAACGGGTGTGACCATAATGGTAGCTGCCTCTATTGTCTCTTCCTTTAGTTAGCTCTAAATATGGATATATAATATTTTTCCTTTTGATGTTCTCCACCCTGTGGACCCGGCTTTTAGCATATAAGTGCCAACTCCCTTTCTCTCCACTTTGAAGTCACCTATTTTATCTACCTTGGGCGCAATTCTCCCATCGGGAGACTAAGTGCCGACGCCGGAGTGAAAACCGGAGTGTTTCACTCCGGCGTCGGAGGCCGTTCCCAGCCCCCAATTCTCCCGCCCCCGGGGGACTAGGAGCGGCGCCGCGTCATTTATGCGCGCCGGGTCTTGGCGGCACATAAAAGCGGCGCCGCGGAAATGACACATCCGGCGCCACGTAAATGACGTCATCCGCGCATGCGCGGTTGCCATCCTCCCCGCAAGAAGATGTTGGATGGATCTTGCGGGGCAGCGGAGGAAAGGAGGTCCTCCATCAGTGAGGCCGGCCCGCTGATCGGTGGGCACCGATCGCGGGCCAGACCCCTTTTTAGTCCCCCCCCCCCCCCCCCGGTGCAGGAACCCCCCCCAGGCCACCCCCCCAGCGTTCCTGTGCTGTTCCTGCCGGCAGCGACCAGGTGTGGACAGCGCCAGTGGGAACCTGTCGTGTTGGGCAGGCCACTCGGCCCATCCGGGCCAGAGAATTGCCGCTCGCCCGTTACAAACAGCGAGCGGCGATTCTCCGAGCAGCCAGCCGTGATTCTCGCCACGCCGGTTTGGGCGGGGGGTGGGAGAATCGCATGCGGGTGCCGGGGCGGCGTGGCGGGACTCGCGCGGCGCCCCGGCGATTCTCCCACCCGGCGTGGGGGGGGAGAATTTTGTCCCTTGTTTCCCCCCTAGTTCCATAGGTAAACACTTCCTTTTCCTACTGGTATGCTAATTTGCATGTCAAAATACTGCTTCAGAAAGCAGCACTCATCAGTCCCCTTTTTATTTCACCCCACATTCACTTTTTAATTTAAATTTTCCTCAATACTTAACAGTATTTTAAATTATACTTCATTTGCTCCACTTCCCTATTGTGTCATTCTTTGGTAGAGTTGGGGGTACAGTTGCCCTCCAGTACCTTGCCCAAGTGGTAGTACTTCGCATGTGTACCTGGGCAAAGAGTTTTGCCTGAATATTTAGCCCTTCTGGTGCATTATGTCCAAACCTTGCCTAATCCAACATGATCATGGGCACAAAGCAGGGAGTGGGTGTGCTGTCAACATCTCCATTTCAAATACCTGCCTCGGCGGTGAGTTAAGGACTAAATCACAGAATCTTTACGATGTAGAAGGAGTCCACTTGGTTCATCAATCTGCATTGGCTCACTGAAAGAGCATTCTACCTAATCCCACACCCCTGCCTTATCCCTGTAACCGTATACATTTTTTTATTTTCAGATAGAAATCCAATTCCCTTTTGAATACCTTGATCTGCCTCCACCACTCTCTCAGGAAGATCATTCCGGACTCTAATCATCCCCTGAAAAGGTTCCCCCACACATCACTTCTACTCCTGTTGTCTATTGTTTTGAATCTGTGCTCTCTAGTTCGGGATGTACTCTTGATAGGGAACAGTTTCTCATTATTTATCCTGTCCATACCCCTCAGGATCTTTAATACGTCTACTAAGTTTCCTCTCAGCCATCTTTTCTCCAAGGAAAGCAGACCAACCTCACCAATCTATCCTCACAACTACAGTTCTTTATTCCTGGAAGCATTATTCTCTCCAAAGCCTTCACATCTTTCCTCAAATATGGCCCCCAGAACTTGACACAGTACTCCAAATGAGGTCTAACTAGTGTCTTATATAAGATCAACATAACCTCCTTACTCTTGTACTTAATACCCCTGTTAATAAAATCTAGGATACCGTATTCTTTATTAACATCTCTCTCAACATGCCCTACCACCTTCAATGACTTATGCACATGTACACCAAGGTCCCTTTGTTCATGCACCTCCTTAAGAGTTTCTCCTTTCATTTCATACTGTCTGTCCAACTCCTTCTTGCACACCTTGGGCACCACGATGGCACAGTGGTTAGCACTGCTGTCTCACAGCACCAGGGATCCAGGTTCAGTTCTGGCCTTCGGTGATTGTCGGTGTGGTGTTTGCACTTTCTCCCTGTGTCTGCATGGGTTTCCTCCGGGCGCTCTGGTTCCCTCCCACAGTCCAAAGATGTGCAGGTTAAGTGGATTAGCCATGCTAAATTGCTCCTTAGTGTCCAAAGATGTGTGTAGGTTAGGTTAAGGGATTATTGGGATAAGGGGGGGGGGGGAGTATGCTCGGTGGATTGCTCTATCAGAGGGTCGGTGCAGACTCGATGGGCCGAATGGCCTCCTTCTGCATGGTAGGGATTCTATGAAATTCGTCTATGAAATAAATCATCTTACACTTCTCTGCATTGGATTTCATCTGCCACTTGGATTGGATTGGATTGGATTTGTTTATTGTCACGTGTACCGAGGTACAGTGAAAAGTATTTTTCTGCGAGCTCCTCAACAGATCATTAAATACACGGGAAGAAAAGGGAAGAAAAGAAAATACATAATAGGGCACACAACATATACAATGTAACTACATAAGCACTGGCATCGGATGAAGCATACAGAGTGTAGTGTTAATGAGGTCAGTCCATAAGAGGGTCATTTAGGAGTCTGGTGACAGTGGGGAAGAAGCTGTTTTTGAGTCTGTTCGTGCGAGTTCTCAGACTTCTGTATCTCCTGCCCGATAGAAGAAGTTGGAAGAGTGAGTAAGCCGGGTGGGAGGGATCTTTGATTATGCTGCCCGCTTTCACCAGGCAGCGGAAGGTGTAGATGGAGTCAATGGATGGGAGGCAGGTTCGTGTGATGGACTGGGCGGTGTTCACGACTCTCTGAAGTTTCTTGCAGTCCTGGTTTCTTGTCTGCCCAATCCACCAATATGTCTATGTCCTTTGAAGTTTATGACTATCCTCACCACAGTTGATAATGCTTCCAATCTTTGTATCATTCGCAAATTTTGAAATTATGCCCTGCACACCGCAGTCTAGGTCATTAATATATATCAGGAAGATCAAGGGTCCCAACACTGACCCCTGGGAAACTCCACTGCAAAACATTCATCCAATTGGAAAAACAGCTATTTATCACTACTCTCTGTTTCCTGTCACTCAGCCACTTTCTTATTTAAGTGCCTACTTTCCTTTTTGTTCCATGAGCTAGAATTTTGCTCACAAGTCTGTAGCATTGTAGCAAATGATTTTTGAAAAGCCATATATATCACATCAACATCATTGCCCTTAAACAACCTTCTTAAAAAACTCTAGCTTGTTAGTTAAATATGAAATCAGCTGACTGGTCAGTAGTTGCTGGCTTTGTCCTTGCATTCCTTTTTGAACAAGGGTGTAACATTTGCAATTCTCCAGTCCTCCCGGAACACCTCTGTGTCTAAGGAAGACTGGAAAATTATCATCAGTGCCTCGGAAATTTCCACTCTCACCTCCCTTAGTACACTTGGAAGCACCTCATCCAGTTCTGATGTATTACCCATTTTAAGTAACTTTTGGTTAATAAAGAGGCCACATACCCAAACACCCCTGTTCAAAATTATGTGTGGATTTTACTTTTAAAAAAAATTGATTTACAGGATGTGGATGTTGCTGGCTCAGCCAGCATTTATTGCCAATCCCTAGTTGCCCTGGTGGTGGTAAGATGCCTTCTTGAACTGCTGCAATCCCTGAGCTGTAGGTACGCCCACAATCCTGTTAGGGAGGGAATTCCAGGATTTTGACCCAGTGACAGTAAAGGAACGGCAGTATAGTTCCAAGTCGAGATGGTGAGTGACTTGGAGGGGAACCTTCAGGTGGTGATGTTCCCAGATATCTGCCACTTTTGCCTTTCTAGATGGTAGTGGTCGTGTGTTTGGAAGATGCTGTCTAAGGAGCCTTGGTGAGTTCCTGCAGTGCATCTTATAGATGGTACACACGGCTGCCACTGTTCGCCAGTGGTGGAAGTATTGAATGTTTTTTCATAGAATCATAGAATTCCTACAGTATATAAGCAGTATAGGTCCATCAAGTCAAGCACTGACCCTCCGAAAGAGCACTCTACCCAGATCCACTCCCCCGCCCACCCCACCCTATCCCCATAACTCCGTAACCTAACCTGCACATCCCTGGACTCGTAAGGGGCAATTTAGCATGGCCAATCCACCTAGCCTGCACATCTTTGGACTGTGGCTTTATGGAAGAGGTAGCATTCAAACAGGCTGATTTGTCCTGGATGGTGTTGAGCTTCTTGAGTGTTGTTGGAGCTGCACTCATCCAGCCAAGTGGAAGGTATTCCATCACACCCCTGACTTTACTGAATGTGTTTTATGGATAATGTGATATATTTAAAAATAAAACATTTACAGGTCTTTGGCAAAAGATCAGAAGAGTGGAAATAATTGGATAACTCTTTCCAAGAACTAGTACTGGCACGTGGATCAAATAGCCTCTTCTTGTGATGAAATTGGTACAGATCTGAAAAATATCTGAGTTTGCCAGCTTTTAACATTCAACCACAGATATTGAGTAAAAGTTGCCATGACCATGCTTGAGGAGCACAATTGGAAGGTGACTAAAATTTACCTTCCCTGTTATCAGTTAGACTACTGAGAGAGAAATAAAAATAGGGTTTGTTGAGTTTAAATCCTTTTTTGTGTCATTAAAATACACGTTCTCATTCTGGAGTCTCAGCTCTTAACTACTTTATCTCCATTCTAATTTCAGCTGAAAACTTCCCCAAGGCCATCGAATGTGCCAAAACCTATTTGCTTTTCTATCCGAGTGATGAAGTAATGATCCAGAACCTACAATATTACCAGGCAGTATTGGGAGAAGAACAGGCCAAATTCCTCAGTCAGAGAGAGGTACATCTACTCCAGATGTGGAGGCCTCAATATCGTTCTTTGATTTAATCCGCCACTAATAGACTCTTCAATAACAAATGAAGACCAGCACTTATATAAGCACCTTTCACAACTGCAGGATGCCCAAAGCGTCTTACAGCCAATTATGTACTTTTGAAATGTAGGCCGGAATTTTCCAGCCCCTCGTGCCGGCGGTTTCTTCCGCCAATGTGAACTGAGATTGCCTCACCAGCCCAGCCCATGGGATAACCTGTCGGGAAGGGAAGGGGGCTGGAAAATTCCAGCCGTAGTCACTGTTACAATGTAGCGAACACAGCAGCCAAAAGATCAATCCAGCCATAACACTGACCAGCTAATCTGATTTTGGTTGTTTTTAATTTTTTTTTTTACCCATCCTTTAAGTTACAAAGCCAATGCGCAGTGTGGACGGGGAAAACCCATAATCCATTGCATTGCTTGTTCCAAAACCCAATTCAAATTCAAATTGAAGCCAATTCATAGGCTCCACAAGAGAGACATGCTAGATCCAAACTGACAAGAAAAGGCATTGCACCTCATCTTGGGCTTGACCTGATGCTTGATCTTATCCGAAAGGCCAAGAAGTGATCTGTTTTTTGTTGTTAATGTTGACTGAGGGATAAATGTTGCCCTGGACTTAGCGTCTCATTGAGTCTTTTACATTAATCAGAGAAATATCAGAGGGCCTTGGTTTAAGATCCCATCTGAAAGATAGCGGGTGGGATTCTCCGAAATGGAGGCAGAGTGTTCGCGCCGTCGTGAACGCCGTTGAGGTTCACGACGGCGCAAAATGGTCCCTATCCCGACCGATTAAGGGCCCGATAATGGGCTAGGAGCGCCGCCGCTTCATTTACAGGTGCCAGGCCTTGGCGCCGCGTAAAGGCAGCGCCGCATACATGACGCGGCCGGCGCCGCATAACTGGCGTCACCCGCGCATTCGTGGTTGCCGTCCTCTCCGAGTCCGCCCCGCAAGAAGGTGTCTGACGGATCTTGCAGGGCTGCGGAAGAAAGGAGGTCCTCCTTCAGAGAGGCCGGCCCGACGATCGATGGGCACCGATCGCGGGCCAGACCCCATTTGAGGCCACCCCCGGTGCAGGATCCCCCCTCGCCCCCCCCCCACAGGCCGCCCCCCCAGCGTTCCCGCACTGTTCCCGCCGGCAGCGACCAGGTGTGGACGGCGCCGGGGGGAACCCGCCGTTTTGGGCAGGCCGCTCAGCCCATCCGGGCCAGAATATCGCGGGGGGTATCGGTGAATCACCATTTTGGCTGTCTCGGGCGATTTGCCGCGCTAAACGCGATTGTGCCGGTCTGGCCGCTTCCGTGAATCGCGTCGGACCGGCGTCGCGGGAAAATTTGGCGACCCAGGCGATTCTCCCAACCGGCGCGGGAGCGGAGAATCGCGCCCAGCATCTCCAGCAGTGCAGCACTCCCTTGTTACTGCTCAAAATGTCAGCCTGTAACTTTGTTAACAAGTCCTGGAAGGAGTCTATGCATTCACAGCCTTCAGTCTCAGAAACAAGAGCCATAGATTACATAATAAAGAAGTACCAATCAAAGGGCCTTACGCCCTTTCTTGACCGACTACATCAGTATGTGGCAACATTAATCAAAGTCACAATAGGGAAGAGAATCTCCAGCAGAGGTCCTGTCCAATGCTACCATCAATGCCAGCTGCAAGGGCCTGAGATCTAGTTGCTTGTCCACATACATGCACACACACTCCAGGGAGGTTATATTAAATGGGAAACTGAAGTCACCTTCTGACTGCATTCTTCCATTCCAGGCATCAGAATAGTACACCTGCAGGCAAAGGGATATATAAACCTGCAATATGGGGAGTTGGAAGTGCAGTGGTAATTTTGACTCCTCTGGAATACATTGGGGGCCTTTAAATAGCATTACATAGAAATTACAACACCTCGGCCAGGTCATTCAGGACAACTCCTTAATGTTGGAATTTATCTCCCAAGGAATCATTAATCCTAATTTCATGTGTTTGCCCTGTCCCCCATCCCTTTACTCACTTGTCTTCTGTTGTAACTCGGTCAAGAATTCCTGTGTCCGATAAATCACCCCCCCGCCACACACACATCACTTCAGCCAGTTTCTGCAGGACAAATCCAGCTATGCTGGCGATTGGGGCTCAGTACAGACAGGCGCCTGCCTCTGGCACACAGGGCTAGCTGACAGGTCAAAGAGCCCCACAAGTTGGCATTTCCACCTGCTAGCCTAGCCCATGTGTAGGGATCTTCCAAGGACCACCCACCTCCAACCCCCACAGGGATCAGAAATGTACACAACCATTATGGGATCTTTCTATGCTGTGTGAGGGATGCTATTAGAAATAGTTGTGACTTATTGGACAGTGCCGAATTCCACTCTTTCTTCACAGCACATCCAGAGATACATCAACAACTCGTTGCTGGAGAAGGAGCTGCTGTACTTTGCCAACGAAATCTTTGGAGTCACATTTATAGACCCGGTGAGTGTCGAGTTTGCTGGCCAAGCGTTACCTCAGAGAAAACAATAGGGACATTTAGTTGGACTTGCAGAACAATTGCAAATGGTTCCTGTTCTGTTTTGAATGTTGACAGTGGGATGCCCCTGAAAACCCGTTGCCATACGGGGCCCATGTTTAGCCACCAAGAGTAGTTCTGTTGGTCAATCTGTGTTCATCAAATGGAATGATGTTAGCGCTGGGTTACGGAGCCCTTAGCACCCAGAGTCAGCATCAAGTAACACCAGCCTGGTGTGCTGCTTAGCCCCAACCTCAGAAAAGCACCCATTTCACCAGAGGCGTTGTGGCACCTCTAACATATTTACAGGCCTCTAAAGGCCCCGAAACTCTACAAGTCCACAGTACGGCTCTCACCGGCTATTGTGGCATCTGAGCTTAAAACATGTGGGTGCACGGTAGCACAGTGGTTAGCATTATAATGTCACAGCGCCAAGGACCCTGGTTCGATTCCCGGCTTGGGTCAGTGTCTGTGCGGAGTTTGCACGTTCTGCGTGGGATTCCTCCGGGTGCTCCGGTTTCCTCCCACAAGTCCCAAAAGATGTGTTTGTTAAGTGAATTGGACATTCTGAATTCTCCCTCTGTGTACCCGAACAGGTGCCAGAGTGTGGCGACTAGAGGATTTTCACAGTAACTTCATTGCAGTGTTAATGTAAGCCTACTTGTGACAATAAAGATTATTATAATATCATTTTATTAGCAATAGTGTCTATCTCCAACAGACTATGGTTGAACCAAAGACAGCAAGTAAGTTCAAGAGGGGAGGACATTGCATTGGTCCTAATTGGACCTTGCTCCTCTGGCATCCTTAATGAAAATATGAATGTGTCTTTTGAGTGAGAGTGCAGTTAGTATACTGTTACATAGACCACCCTTATCTGCAAGTTTCTCTATAACCAACCACTGGGCTAGGCTAAGTTGTTGGGAATGTTGACCATGGAGTGATCATGATGCTAGATCAATTAATAAAAGCAAATTATTGCGGACGCTGGAATCCGAAACGAAAGAGAAAATGCTGGAAAATCTCAGCAGGTCTGGCAGCATCTGTAGGGAGAGAAAAGAGCTAACGTTTCGAGTCCGATGACTCTTTGTCAAAGCTAACAGACAGAGAAAGTGGGAAATATTTATACTGTGGAGTGAGAATTAAAGATGAGTCATAGCCACAGAAACCCAGGGAAACCGGGTGCAGTGGCCACAGAAACCAAGGGGAAAGAGTGCTAATGGCAGTCCCCAGAGAGGACAAAAGATGTGAAAGATCAAATAGCAGGGAGACTAACATCAGAGGGTGAACTGTAGATGTGGGGGGAGGGGAACGGGGCAGCAAAGAGGAGAAAGGTGAAGGAAAGGTGGATAAGATTGGGGGGGGGAGGGGGGAATTAAATATATATTAAGAAAGGAGGAAATGGTAAAAGACAGTTAAAATGAAATGGGATGCAAACAAATGGGTCGAGGTGGGGTAGAGCTGATGATCTGAAGTTGTTGAATTTGATGTCCAGGCTGGAAGGCTGTAGCATGCCTAACCGGAAGATGAGATGTTGCTCCTCCAATAGTCGACGACTGATGAACTTTCTCCTGCTTTTTCAGGACAAGTGGACTCCTGAGGACGTGATGCCTGTGAAACTGAAAGAGAAGCAAAAGTAAGATTCAAGCCTCACCGTGAGAGCTGTTGAAGTTGGTGATTAAGATGAGGCCAGAAACCCCAGTTTGTTTTAATGAAATGACTGGAGCAGCTTGCGTCCAATCAAGTTGGTCCTCTTTTCCCGCACAATCCTCATCGATCTGTCGTCTCTCCCCTATCCCTCTGACAATAGGCATGTGTGTCTACCTCCTGAGCCACCATACAAGCTTCAATGACTCTCTCTGATAACCAATGCTAGTATTGTGTGAAAGAGAGCTCAGGGCAATGTTCCGGTTTGGTGGAAGGGGGCTGGTTGCAGTTTATTTTCTTTGGAAAAGAAGATGTTTTGATGAGATGGTCCTTTATCTGACATCCGGCTTTATCCGGCCTCACAGAAGAAAAAAAAGTGGATGCAAATAGCAAACTAAAAAAATGTTGGGCGGCACGGTGGCACAGTGATTAGCACTGCTGCCTCACAGCACCAGAGACCCCGGTTCAATTCTGACCTGGGTGACTGTGTGGAGTTTGCACCTTCTCTCCTTGTCTGCGTGGATTTCCTGCGGGTGCTCTGGTTTCCTCCCACAGTCCACAGCTATGCAGGTTAGGTGGATTGGCCATGGTAAATTGTCCTTTAATGTCCAAAGGTTAGGCGGGGTTACAGAGATAGGGCGAGGGCGGGCCTAGGTAGGGCGGGTGCAGACTCGATGGGCCTAATGAGCTTCTTCTGCATTGTAGGAATTATATGGTTCTAATAAAATAGAAATGACGTCTAAATTTGTAATACAAATTGTGGCTAGAGAAATTTTGAATGTTTAAGATTCATTTGTCTGGTGGCCTAGCAGCTATGGGATCCTGAATGGGGTGAAGTGACAAACTGATTCTTCTTCTCTTTTACATGCACTTTAATTGCGAGGGCTTCACTAACTCTAATGGTACGAGGGCGACACAGTAGCACAGTGGTTAGAACTTTAGCTTTGCGGCACCAGGGTCCCGAGTTCGATTCTCGGCTTGGGTCACTGTCTGTGCTGAGTCTGCACGTTCTCTCCGTGTCTGCGTGGGTTTCCTCCGGGTGCTCCGGTTTCCTCCCACAAGCCCCGAAAGACTTGTTTGTTAGGTGAATTGGACATTCTGAATTCTCTGTGTACCCGAATAAGCGCCGGAAGTGTGGTGACTAGGGGATTTTCACAGTAACTTCATTGCAGTGTTAATGTAAGCCAACTTGTGACAATAATTAAAATTATTATAAAACTGAGTTTGATTTTGCAGAGGGACCTGCATCTAGAATCGACTGTGACCTGGTTCGGAGGCAGGTGTTACTCCACTGGTACCGCTGACCTTGTGGTTCGTTCATTGTGCGGGA
Organism: Scyliorhinus torazame; assembly: GCF_047496885.1. Taxonomy (NCBI): domain Eukaryota; kingdom Metazoa; phylum Chordata; class Chondrichthyes; order Carcharhiniformes; family Scyliorhinidae; genus Scyliorhinus; species Scyliorhinus torazame. Next base: position 46,710,972 of record NC_092722.1, read on the forward strand.
TTCTCCCATTTGGCGGCAGAGTGTCCACGCGTTTCATGATGGCGTGAACGGGCCGCTGGGATTACCGATTCTGGCCCCTACAGGGGCCAAGCCGCGCATGCGCGGTGTCCTCCCTCAATGCGCCGGCCCCGACGCAACATGGCGCGGGAGTTCAGGGGGCCAGCGCGTAGGAAAATAGGCCCGGGGAGCGAGGGGCCAGGCCCCATCGGCCCCCCCCCCCATCGGGGTCGGAGCCCCCTCCCTTCTCCACAGGCCGGCCCCTGGCCCCACGCGCAGAGTTCCCGCCAGCTGTGAAACGTCCAGGTGTGGCCGGCGCCGGTGGGACTCTCATTTAGAGCGGCCCATCCAGGCCGGAGAATTGGCGGCCTGGCCGCGTAGAGCGGCCCACGACTGGCGGCGCGCCGAATGTACCAGCGCCAATGGCACCGATTCTCCGCAGAGCGGAGAATTGCGTGCCGGCGTCGGGGCGGCGTGGCATGGTTGCAGGGATCAGGGATTCCCCGTGTGGTACAGTTTAGCTCAGTTGGCTGGACGGCTGGTTTGTGATCCGGAGTGAGGCCAACAGCGTGGGTTCAATTCTTGTACGGCTGAGGTTATTCATGAAGGTCCTGCCTTCTCAACCTTGCCCCTCGCCCGAGGTGTGGTGACCCTCAGGTGAAATCACCAGTCAGCTCCCCTCCTCAAAGCAGCCTATGATCATCGACAACTATGATGATTTTATTCAACTTACAGACCGCCCTATTGTTGGGCTGATTTCAGTCTGATTGCTGAGAAGAGTTTCCAGTCCTTGGGCTAGAAAGAGGTTTCCGAACGAGCTGGTGTACGGACGCTAATTTGGAAAAGCACGAGGCTCAGCAACAATGTCCAGAGCTCAATCATGAATGGGCAAACTCACTGCCAGTCTCAAATGTGAAAACTGAAGCTGCTGCAATGTCAGATAGTGCCTCTGGGAGGGGAAGGCGGGAAGCTTTGAACCTTTGTTCTCACACGTTCTTTTTAAAAAAATCTTTGAAACAGGGTAGAGCGAGAGACTGCAGCTCGGATCAGTGAAGAGATCGGAAACCTCATGAAAGAGATTGAACACCTGGTCGATGAGAAGACTAAGGAATCGACTGAGATTATGAAGATGGTGAAGGAGGGTAAGGCTGTGCGAGAGGAGGTTCCTGTTTATAGAGCAAGAATGCAGATCTGAGGGCATTGCCACCAAGCCAGGGTGACCTTTTCTTCCAACAAAGATTTAATTCTCCCACATCAAGAAAACTTATATGAAAAGGTTTCCGATCCCTCCATCCTCCCGCCTCCTTTCACTCTACCCTCCCTCCACCCTGCCAAGGCCCTCTTCTCCATTCCCCTTTCCTGCTATCACCTCCACCTCTCTCTCCCTACCCCTGCCACTACACCAGCCTCCATTCACCCTTCCCTGCTCCCACCTTGCCTCCCTTCCCCCCACCTTGCCATTGCCTTGCTATCTATGATTTAAAAGTGGGTTTCCTCCGGGTGCTCCGGTTTCCTCCCACAGTCCAAAGATGTGCAGGTTCGGTGGATTGGCCATGATAAATTGCCCTTAGTGTCCAAAATTGCCCTTAGTGGTGGGTGGGGTTACTGGGTTATGGGGATAGGGTGGGGGTGTTGACCTTGGGTAGGGTGCTCTTTCCAAAAGCCGGTGCAGACTCGATGGGCCGAATGGCCTGTTTCTGCACTGTAAATTCTATGATTCTATGGTCCCCTCCTCTGTTCCCATTACCTTGCCCCACCACGTCACTTCTCTCCCCCCTTGCCCCACCTTGCCAGGACCCCCAGCTCCCTTCCCCTTCCCTGCCACCACCTCCCTTCCCCCTTCCCTGCCACCACCATCCCATTTCATAGTCCAGAAGGAGGCCATTTGGCCCATCGAGTCTGCACCGGCTCTTTGAAAGAGCACCCTACCAAAGCCCACACCCCCACGGTATCCCCATAACCCAGTAACCCCACCCAACACTAAGGGCAATTTAGCATGGCCAATCCACCTAACCCACGCACACACGGGGAGAACGTGCAGGCTCCGCACAGACAGAGACCCAAGCCGGGAATCGAACCTGGGACCCTGGAGCTGTGAAGCAATTGTGCTAACCACCATGCTACCGTGCTGCCCTCTGTTTAATCCCCCCCCCCCCCCCCGTTTCCTCTCTGGGGGTGCTGATGCTAGTTAACGTTCAGGTCCATGAATTCCAACAGCCCTCAGGCATCCCCCTCAAGTGGCACTTCTTTATGTGTGATGCTGAATGCTGAATGAATGAATGCATTGTAGGACGACCGAGAGCACCACATCAAAGCCAAATCTAATTGTCGACTTGAGGCGAAACCGATGCTACTTTTGTCCAGAGCAAGGTGGTTTTATGGTTCCATGCTTCCAACAGAGAGTCATGCTGCCAAAGTGTATGGATCTGAGGATCGGTGTTACATGTTACAGCAGTCTCTAGGTATTTAGGTTAGTAGTGTTCTTACCTCTGAGTCAGAAAGCTCACAAGTTCAACCCTCTCTGCCGAGTGTACACCCTAATCTGATGGTATATGTGTGGTACCGAGGGAGTGCTGCACTGCCTCCAAATGAGATGTTAAACAAAGATCCCACCTGCTCTCTAAAATGGAAGCAAAAAGATTCCAAGACAGTTTTGAAGCTGGAAGATCCTCCTGGATTCCTGACCAATATTTATTCCTCAACCAGTATTACTAAACAGTTTAATTGGTAACTTAACGCGTTGCTGCTTGTGGGAGCTTGCTCTGTGTAAACCTGCTCTCTTGTTCCTCAACATTTCAACAGCGACTACGCTTCAAAAGCTAATCGTTGTCTGTGAGGACCAGTTGTAAATGCCAAGTTCATGAAAGGCACGTAAGAAACATTTGCCTTTCTCATAGGCAGTGCCAATGAAGCAGTTAGACTCGAGTTCAATCCATAATTCCCCGAAATCCTGATCTAATGGAAAGCTTTGTGCAGATTGGTGATGGGAGCCTTACTGTGTATGGATGTTGTTGTGTTACACGATAGGGATAAGCAGACAACCAGGCTAAAGAAAGGGTTTCTATTCTTTTCCTGGTTATGGACTGGGAATATAGGATCAAGGACTTGTCCTGCAGAACTAATGTCGAAGTGGTTCATGTAAACTGCCTATGAGTGCCACAGGACACTATCACGCAACCTTACTGTTAGCAATGGCTCCAGCAGCCTTTTTCCCAAGCTGTAACCCCCCCTCAACACTGATGCAACTATTCTCCCCAGTAATGTACTATCTAAATACTCCTAAACTCCTTTGTCCTACTCCAGGGGGTCCCTTGCTATATAATGAAGTCCAGCTTTTAATGAACGCAAAACTTTTGAATGGAACACAAAGGGTGGCGCTCGATGGAGTGATCACCGACAAGGAATGCGAGGAACTGCGCTACCTCTCTAATGTGAGTATACTTAATCACCAATCTATCCACTTTGATCATCAAGTGCTTCACATCTGTGTAAATGGTACTGAATTATTATAGAGCACGGTGATGTTCATGAAGCAGAGGGGATTCTGTGTTAGCCCCTGTCATAATATACACCAGTATATCATGGTGCAGATACACACACACTGATGGACACACAGCAAGACCAATCAACGCACACAACACCGCAGCTAATCACCAGTTAGAGCACACTCACTATAAAGACAGAGGGCATCAGAGTTCTCGCTCATTCGGGATGCAGCCTCCTACAAGGACAGAGCTTACAGCTTACAGCACAGATCCTCACCATGTGCTGAGTGCATAACTGGTTCGGACAGGCATAGGTCTTTAGTTTAATCTAACATCGTGTTAACCTGCAGTGAAAGTATGTTCAACAGTTTCTAACTTAATAAAATAGTGTTGCACTATTTTAAGTGTTGGCGGCCTGTATGTGTTCCACGGATCCAGAGCACCCAACACATCAGCCCCAGAAGATTAGTAGGGGAGAATGTATTTGAAGCAGTACAAGGAGTGTGAGTCACTGGCGAATCAGGTTGATCTGCCTGTTTGAATAGATTGACCTGGACAAAAACGCCCAAGTTTTTCCAATTCAGTCTGTCTCATTCTGCACAAGAGGATGTTTCCAAAATGTCATCTTTTTCCTATCCTGGCTTCTGCTCAGCTCAGCCCTCATGTGGGAAACTCCCTACCTGTCCCTGCCTTGGAGTGAGAGCACCTTACCTGGCCCGTTTAGGAATGACAGCTCCTTACCTGTCCCTGCCTTGGAGTGACAGCGCCTTACCTGGCCCGTTTAGGAATGACAGCTCCTTACCTGTCCCTGTCTTGGAGTGACAGCGCCTTACCTGGCCCGTTTAGGAATGACAGCTCCCTACCTGTCTTGGCCTTGGAGTGAGAGCGCCTTACCTGGCCCGTTTAGGAATGACAACTCCTTACCTATCCCTGCCTTGGAGTGACAGCGCCTTACCTGGCCCGTTTAGGAATGACAGCTCCCTACCTGTCCTGGCCTTGGAGTGAGAGCGCCTTACCTGGCCCGTTTAGGAATTACAGCTCCCTACCTGCCCTGGTCTCGGAGTGACATCTGCCTACCTGGAACTCAATCCCTAACAGCGTTGTGGGTGTACCTGCATCTGCTGCGGTTCAAGAGGGCAGCTCACCACCACATTCTCGAAGGCAATTAGGGATGGGCAATGATTCTGGCTTGCCAGTGAGGCGGACATCTTTTGAATTAATTTTTAAAAATCTGACCTGGCCCAGGAGTGACAGGTCCCTGTTGCGATATTGTCTGAATACCAACACATACAATGACATGTACCTTTAAGAAGTTCCATAGTGACTTTACTATAACAGGCTGGAGTGTGTAAGGCAGATGTTCACGATTGCCTGTGACTCTATCAGTAAGACTCTCATGTATACCTTATGAGTCAGGCACATAGTCTAGTAATGAACATATGTAACTATTAGGACTCAGGCTAGATCAAGGCCTGTGCAGAGCTGTATATAGTAGTTGCTAGTAATAAACTTCATGAAATTGTTTTCAACCAGAATGTTCAACATCCTCAATGTCAAGCATAGAGAGCATAGTGACATTGAGACCCTACCTGACCTGGCCTAGGAGTGACAGCTCCTTACCAGTCCCTGTTTAGGAGTGACAGCTCCCCACCTGACTTGGCCAAGGAGTGACAGCTCCTTACCAGTACCTGTTTCGGAGTGACAGCTCCCTACCTGACCTGACAGTTCCCCACCTGATCTGGCCCACAAGTGACAGCGTTCTACCTGACCTGGCTGAGGTTTGACAGCTACCGACCTGACCACCTAAATTAAGTGAAATGATTAGCTCCATGTTATTTATTTAATATAAATTGAGAGTGCCTAATTATTTTTTTTCCAATTAAGGGAGAATTTAGCATGGCCAATCCACCTAACCTGCACATCTTTGGGTTGTGGGGGTGAAACCCATGCAGACACGGGGAGAATGTGCAAACTCCACACGGACAGTGACCCAGGGCCGGGATTCAAACTTGGGTTCTCAGTGCCGTAGACAGCAATGCTAACCACTGTGCCACGTGCCGCACGGGATCAGCTCCATGTTAAGAGTAATAAAATCGATGCTAATCCTCGTGACATGAAATTAGAGGTTGGCAGGGAAACAATCCTTTTAACTGTTGCGGAAGCCTCCACAGGGTAAGTCGAGTCAGAGGTTTCCAAATAGCGGCAGAAGAGGTGAGTTAGGGAAAGGGAATCCTCTGGTTGGAGAATTGGGGAGGTGGTCAAGATAAAAATTTCAACCAGGGAAACTATTTTTGGCTGAGGTCCAGTCAAAGAAATCTTTATGGATCAGAGTTGCCAACCCTCTAGGGTCATGCTGGAGTCTCCAGGTGTTAAGGACTGATCTACTTAACACTTGCGGGAGCAAAACTCAAGAGACAAATCTTTGTGGTGTGAAAAGGAAATAAGTTTCTCTCACATTTTCTTTCAAAACATCTGCTTGCTGGCATTGACTCTACAAAAATATGATAGACGGGGATTTTAGGACTGCTTGACCCATGGAGGGCACTTGGAGATAGGAGCCTGTACAATATAAACTCCAGGAATGTATCCAATCAGAGTTGGCAGCCCTATTCTGGAGGATGGGGACCATGGAGGAACTTCTTCCCCCTGCAAGAAATGTACTTTATTCATAACATTTGTAAAGGTGCATTACATAAAAGCAATTTTTTTTCAATACACTATGTGGCGCTCTGACAGTTGCACTCACAGTTACAGGCTATAACCACAATTTTCATTTCATGTGAACTATTCTGCCCTAGGGGTTTTGCATGGTTTCCAATCCCTCGGTATACCATAGTAGGAAGGCCTTAGACAGTGGCTTTCCCCACTTTGTGGGGGCTCCCCCAAGCACTTGCGCATCCATCAAGGCTCAGTCCTGGATCTTGGAATGTGAGAATCTGCAACACTCAGCCAGTGACAGCTCTTTTCACACTACAAAAATGCAGATCTAACTGTGACCATGCTAAGTGTAGGACCCTGAGGTAGCTCAGACCTTGGACTGGATTTCATGGTGCAAGGTCTTGCTGTTGGCAGACTGCTCGTTCCCTATCCCCCCACCTCAGAAAGACAGTCAATCCAAAATGGACCAATTTATTGAAATGGCTGCTCTGCAGTGATAACGCGGCTGGGGCAACACAAGAAGTCCCAAGGTAGGCTGCCAGCACCAGCAGTTCCAGTAGTGGGTGCTGCTGAGGCTGCAAGAGGCCCGGGGCGAAGAGCACAGTGACTGGAGACAGGTACGTCCCAGACCTTTAGGGTAGGGAGGGATTGGACAACCTGTGGAATGGGAGAGGGGGATGGAGGGGCTGCGTAGGTTTTGGAGGGCAGATAAGGTGGAACAAAAGGAATGTGACATCTTGGTAGGGAGTGAATACCCCCAATGTGTACAGAGCACACTGATGAGGCCCTCCACGTCCTTCCTGCCTTTTCAAAGGAACCACTTCAAAAGCAACCTTATCATACCTACCCGCCTGCTACTGCTCAGCGTTTCATGGCAGTGGAAGGGGATTAAGGCACTTGATTGCCCCTTAATTGGGCAGGTAAGTACCCCAATATGCCTAAGCGTGGGCAGCATAGTGGACATCATATTCAGCCCCCTCCCCTGGGGAACAGCTCAGGGGTGGGTGGAAAGGAGGTGGACATGGCACTTGACAGATTTTTCCATGCATGCCCCCCCCCCACCGCGCCTCCTAGCGTGGAAAGCACATCTGGCTGTGGGGGCCATAAAATACAGCCACCTGGGGCATCGCACAGGCCTGGCAATGTCTGACTTCAGCTCTGCTGTTATACCAACCAAGGACTCTGCGGGTTAACTACACCGAGTCCACCCATTTTTGCAGAGATTGATCATCTGTGGGCAGGACTGGGTGGGTTAGAGGGAAAGTTCTCAGATCTACCCTGCACACCCACCCCCAAATTCGCCAGGGTTCTTGCCTGTTTCTTTCACCTCTACCAGGAGATCATTTTCATTCAAACAATAAATAATAATAATTTGAGTGAGTGAAGTAGGCAGTACAAATAGGTTCAAATGGTAATTTAACTTGCTGTAAGGATAACGATCTTGCAGGGGCTATCTATTCCTGGCCATTTTTATATCCTTAACTTTCCAATCCTGGATTTCCAGGCTGCTGCTTCAATGGGCGATGGTTACCAAGGGAAACCCTCTCCTCACACACCAAATGAGCGATTCCAGGGAGTGACAGTCCTCAAAGCATTAAAGGTGAGTGATTCAGCACGGTTATGAAGTGAATTAGTGCTACCTCTCTCATAAGTCCCGGCACGTGTTTGGCAAAGTCTTATCTTTTTCCTCTGCCTCATGTCTAAGCTATGCTTCGCTCAATCCCACCTCGTAACCATTCTCCCCGCATTCCTCCTTTTGTTGGGAGCCCCCCTTCCTTTTCTTCAAACTCCACCCCGTGTCACTGTTTCAGCCTTGTGTTTTAAGCAATTTTGTCACTCATGGCCCTTGCCTTTTCGCTCCATTGTCCAACAGGCTAACATTCTGTCTAGTTTTGTTTTTGAATCTTACTGCCATTGTTCACTTCCACCATTTCCCATTAAGCGTTGAGTGGCCTAGACCATTTATAGATGATGGTTATCCAACACTAGCTACCACCAATTGTTACAATTCAGGTTCTCTCCCATCATTTCCTATTCATCTTGACAACAATAGCACTTTTTAAAAAATAGAATTTACAGTGCAGAAGGAGGCCATTCGGCCCATCGGGTCTGCACCAGCTCTTGGAAGGAGCACCCTACCCAAGGTCCACACCTCCACCCTATCCCCGTAACCTAGTAACCCCACCTAACACTAAGGGCAATTTTGGACACTGAAGGCAATTTAGCATGGCCAATCCACCTAACCTGCACATCTTTGGACTGTGGGAGGAAATCGGAGCACCCGGAGGAAGCCCACGCACACACGGGGTGAACGTGCAGACTCCGCACAGTGACCCATGCCGGGAATTGAACCTGGGACCCTGGAGCTGTGAAGCAATTGTGCTAACCACTATGCTACCATGCTTACACTTTGTGTAAGCAGGTCCCATGACCCCGATGTCTTCAAGACCACAGCCTTATGAATGCTGTAAATGGAAAAATATGTCGAGGAACATTTTTACCGTGGTCACACACCTGTTGATGAAAAAGCAAAAATAAACATCTTACTATCAGACTGCGTCGTTCAGGCTAAAGCGAACAGCCAAATTTATTTACATGGTACATAATTACATAGAAACAAGCTAGTACAAAAATATTTGCTTCACCCCAATATTTAAACTGCTTCAAAGCAACTAACAAAAACTTGTAGCTTGGTTAGGTACAAAACGTGGGTATTGGTGAAAAAAGAGCCATGCTGTTGAAACTTTTCATCTTGCACTGATCAGGACAGACACAAGAATGCCAAATTCAAAGGAAGCAACAATTTATACTGCATGAGAAAAGGGTGCTGATTAGTTGGCATATATTTTGAATGAACAATCCAAAATTGCCATATTTCCCTTTTGTTTTAACTTATTGTCTGACCAACATAATGTGAGCACTGAAGCCCACAAGCCCCTCTTACTACCACAATTTGGAAACAGGCATTCCAAATTGTGTTGTGAGCTAAAGTCAAGGTTGATCCCCTAGAGGACGAGACTGCCGAGTTAATAATAGGGAACACAGAAATGTCAGAGACGCTGAATCAATATTTAAGTTTAAGTACAGGTTAAGTTTTTTATCAATTTATTTGTTGTCAGTTCAGTCATTTCCAAATATGTTATTCTTGCCCGTTCTGGTGTTTTCCGTCACTTCGTAATGGATTTTTCTGTCATGAATGAGGCTCACGAGGACCGTCTGGCGCTCCTGTTTTGAATTGACTGCTGGCACACCAGTTGCCTTTTCTGTTTCCTTCTTTCATTTACAATCATGTTTTCTCTGACAGTTCAGTCAGCAAGGCAGGATCCCACTTCAAACATCAAAGTTGTTTTACGACATCAGTGAGAAAACCCGACGGATCCTGGAGTCTTACTTCCGATTGGAAAATCCACTCTACTTCTCCTACACACACCTCGTCTGTCGGACCGCAGTTGAAGGTGATGATCTTTGTCTCAGCTTTGCCGAGATAGCAAGCCTTCCTGCTGGCTGTGAACGTGTTTGAGTTTATATCATATAACAAAATACAGGCAGAATTTGTCATGATTTATACTTTACCTGGATGGGCTTCTGTTATAACCTGCCTACTTACCATTGGCTGGGGACTAATGACAATCCCACAATCCTGTGGGAGTATGAGCTTCCCCAATGAGGGGGGGCGGAGAAACCATTAGTAAACTCCTAGTATAAATAAAGTTGGCCAGTTCAGGAACCAGCAGGAAGGAGTATGCAGCAAGGGAAGTTACTGCTACTGTTATATATATATGTTATTGTAAATAAATGTTATTACTTTGTATCCTTAAAACTCGTGCTGGATTCTTCGTGGCCCTCACAAAAGCTTCATAAGGAAGGTCTCATGCAGATAGGAGCCTAATCTGCCTCAGAAAAGTACATTGAAAGAAACAGCCAGCAATACACAAAATTAGGTGCAGAAAGGGTATTTATATTGAGGGAGCGGTACGCATACACAAACCAACTTCCCTGAAGGTGAGGGGATTTAGATATCTTCAGTTTTCGTTTCCTGGATATTATGAATGCGATTTACCAATCGCGTCCCGCCAGAATCGGGAAGGGATACAGCCAGTAGTTCCTGGGAGAGGCCTTCCTGGGATTCCCAATGATCATCATGCCTCGCGAGATCTAACCAGGTCTCGTGAAACGTCATGATCCGCATCCTGAAGAGCAGCACTGACCCCTGTGGCACTCCACTGACTGCCCGCCACCCTGAGAAAGATCTCCTTATCGCTACTCGTGGCTTCCTGTTAGTTAGCCGATCCTTTATCCACCGACCAATCCTCCCAACACCTGAGCTCCTTTTATGGCTTTTCCCAGCGTATTTCTAAAGACTTTGAGAAAAAAAATGGAAAGGGCCCACGTCATCACACTGGTGGGGTGGGCTCTGATTTAGTACAGCAACTTTGGTTTGTGAAAGATCAGGGCGTGGTTTTTAAAGGGAAGTCTTTTGGTCTTCAGACTCATCCAGAAGGATCTGACATTCACCAGCGCAGCATCCAGCAGCTTCGCAAATGATTCTGGAGGTCTTCCATTTCCCTTCCCAGAATTCCATTTGTGAATTTGGGCCCTTCATTTAGCCCTCACCAAAATGAAATAAAACCAGAAGACGCGGGAAAAACTCAACAGGCCTGGCAACCTCAATGAAGGGAGAAACAGAGCTAAAGTTTTGAGTCCCTATGCCTCCTCTTGAAAATGAATCTGTGGCCACTCAATCTATAGTCAGGGTTTAATTTTGAAGGAACAATGATGTGATGTTTTTATACCATTTGCTGTTTTATATAGCTGTGCACCTGAAGTTCTACTTTCAGATATACTTGCATTGTATTTCCAGCCTTTGTTCCAGAATTCACTCGGCTTTCCTTCTTTTTACTTTCACCCACAAATTGTTCGCAGATCCAGATTTCTGTGGGATATTAACTTTGGTTACCTTGGTTTCTTGTCCCCTCTGCCAGGAACCCAGGACAACCGGGATGATCTGAGTCACTCAGTCCATGTTGACAATTGTATATTAAACTCCGAGGCATTGGAGTGTCGGAAAGAGCATCCGGCCTACACTGAGCGGGACTACAGGTAAAGCCAAAGCAAGACAGTGGCTGCTCTGCAAGGGTACTTCCTCATTGACGCTTTGCCAAGGGTCACAGTCCCAAACAAGGGGCTGGATTCTCTGATTTTGAGGCTATGTCCCCACACCGGCGTGGGAACGGTGCCGTTTTACGACTGGACATTTGGCGTAAAACGGCCACTGATCCTTCGTTTGGCTGGAGGCTAGCAGCCGGGCAGCGTAGAGCACCCGGTTCTAGCCGCCGATACGGCCCGGAGAATTGCCGTGTCCGTGGCCGAGCACGCGCAGGGCGGCGGCCTGCAGCGACCGCACCGTGCAACATGGCGCCGGCCCTCGCAGATCCGGCCTACAAAATAGTGCCACCCTTTTGGTCGGTTCGCGAACCCCGGACCACCCCCCAACAGTGCCCCCAGCCCCTGACAATGTTCCCCCTGCCCGCGGATCAGACCTCCCCCGACTGTGGCGGCGCTGGACTGAGTCCGCAGCCACCATGACGAGTTCCCGATGGATGAGACCACACGCGGCTTACGCTGGTCAGAGAGCGGAGTATCGGCGGGTGGGCCTCAGGCAACGTGGTGAGGCTGTCGATACGGCGTGCGATGGCGCTTTGGAGGTGGCAGAGCATCGTGAAAGCGGTGGCGCCCCCGATTTGTTCGTAAACGGGTATTCTCTGGCCGATCACCGAATGTGATTTTGGTGTTGGTGATCGGAGAATCCTGTCCCAAGTCTCCCTCAAGAGCCACATTCAGGGACACTGAGCCCTGGTTTAAACAACAGCAATGTGCATTTATATAGCAACTTTACCAGACAAGAGCATCCCCATATGTTTCACAGGAACATTATCAAACAAAATCTGACACTGCGCAAGATACATTGAGAAAGGTTGCCAAATGTTTGTCCAAAGAAGTAGTTTGGCTTAAAGGAGGAAGAAAGACTGGGAGGTTTAGGACTAGAATTAATGTTATTAAACATTTTTTGAAATAATAATAATCTTTATTAGTGTCACAAGTAGGCTTACATTAACACTGCAATGAAGGCACTGTGAATCCTTAAAGTTACAAAGCCAATGCGCAGAGTGAACAGGGCAAACCCTTAATCCATCTCATTGTTTGCTCCCAAAAAACAATTCACGTTCAAATTAAACCCAATTCACAAGAGAGACATACAAGATCCAAGCTGACAAGTAAAGGCATTGCACCTCAGCTTGGGCTTGATCTGACACTCGATCAAAGCCAAAAGGCCGAGAATTGATGGAACTGGAATGCTATATTATTTATGCTATATTTTTAATGCTATATTAATGATATTAAGATTCAGGATAAACAGGCGATGGTATTCACTGATTAAGTATCTTGAGCACATATACAAAGGGACTTCCCATTTCTGAGCCCATGTTCCACGTTTATAAAGATTGTCAGAGGTTGCAGCCCCTTTTTAGGTATTTGAAGGGACTGCTCCTCAATCTTTGGTTGCACTTCAGCTCCACACTCCTAATCTTCGGTCACTCAATGTGGAGGGGTGAGGGGACGCGAGGTGGGGAGAGACGCGATGAGGGAGGACGACCACTCCGTAAGCCTGCTCCAGGACCTGGCCAAGTTGGCCATCATCAGGTCTGGGCAGTGGACAGTTCAGAGGGTCATCCGACCCAGATGTCTGCCCCTTTACCCTGGCTACGTTTGCGGCCAGGTGACCTTGGGGAGGGAGTACACCAGCACACTTCAGGCCTTCCACGACCGGTGGGCACCGCGGGGGCTGGGATGCATCATCACCCCACCGGAGACTGTCCACCCCCCACCCCCCCCCCCGCCCTGTCTTTTATGTTTTGTTTATCGGTCATTTATTTAATTAAGAGAGTATGAAAGGGGACTGCTGAGACTCTGGAGTGTTGGTAGGTGGCAGGCAGAGATGCACAATGCTTCATTCCGTGAATAAACCAACTCTCAAATAAAGGATGTGGCTCGTTTCATACTTCACCGTCTGGCTTACGATCCATTTATCACTGCAGACGTGTGTCTGATCAAGGGTTTGGACATTGGGAAGTGTGGGGGTTCTGCGGGCCAACCCCTCCCTACCTCCCCCACCCTTGCTGCCAACTCCTCTCCCCACAACCCACACCACCCCCACCCTCTATAAACCCCCTACCCCACCCACATTACTTACCTGTGAGTGGCTGTGGGTCATTCCACAATCATGGGACTTCTGTGCCTGTCCTTCCAGCAGCAGCCACAGTCTTCCCGGTTGCGCTGCTGAGCACAAGAGCTGCTGGCCTTTGATTGGCTGGCGGTTTTAGATAAGTGAGACGTCTTCCCCCCCAGGTTCTTGTTTCCAGGGGAATGCCCACCCCCAGCCTTGCCGCTGCCTCTTTGGGTTTGTGCCTCGGTGGACATTCTGGCAAAGAGGCCAGCAGGTTAAATCCTTGAAACCTCAACCAGATTCCACCCTATGTTCCACCTTTCCATGTTTCCATGTTTCTCACCCTGAGAGGCCACGAGTGGAATATAGCAGGGTCACAGAGCTCTTAAGAGCCACAGATGAATTGAGGGAGAGGTGGAGGTGGGGATGATGGTGGTGGGGGGAGGGGGGTCACTGGCCGTACCCTCACCAGGACTGATGTAGTGAGCGGGCAGGAACTACCCACCAGAGCACAGTGAAAGACAAAAACTATTCAAGACGCCAATTTGCATGCAAGTGGTTTGTTATGGTTGGTTAACAATCTCCGGCCTGGCTAATTCTTTCCACAATAGGATCCTATTCCAGGAAAAATAGTTTTTTTTTAAAAATCACTTATTGTCACAAGTAGGCTTCAAATTAAGTTACTGTGAAAAGCCCCTAGTCGCCACATTCCGGCACCCTTTTCGGGGAGGCTGTTTATGGGAATTGAACTGTGCTGCTGGCCTGCTTTGGTCTGCTTTCAAAGCCAGCGATTTGGCCCTGTGCTAAACAGCCCCTAACCAGTTGACTCCCTAACCAGTTGCACCAGGTTGTGGATTCTACTTTTGGGCATCAGCCCTTATCCCATTCCCCATCCCCCTCCGAATCCTGCTAGGGTTGGAGCCCAAACTATGAAAAATCTTTGCTACCTTAAATATCCCACATAAATTTAATTTGTTATGGATGAAACCCACATATCGTTTGCTGAACTACAGACTTTGAAAATAAGATCCCACTTTTCTCAAAGTGTAACTGCTGCTCTGTCATCACCATTGATGAACCTTGGGCAATTATACCATTTCCACCAAATATTTTTCATGCCAGTTCTCTGATGGATCAGCAATAAATATACCGTGTGCCAGTTCCCTCGTGACTGCGTGGTAAATAAATATTCACTGCCACCACCAATACACAGTGGCAGCAGCAGTGTGCGCCATCTCCAAGATTTAACTGGAGCAACTCACCAAGGCTCTTGAGGCAGCATCTTCCAAACCTGTGATTTCTACCACCTAGAATGACAAGGGCAGCAGAGGCATGGGAACACCCACCAGCTGCAAGCTCCCTCCTAGGCCACAAACCATCCTGACTTGGAAATATACCGGCGTTCCTTCACTGTCGCCGGATCAAGATCTGGAAATCCCTCCCGAACAGCACAGTGGGTGTAGCGACACCACGCGGACCGCAGGGTTCAAGAAGGCAGCTCACCACCCCCTTCTCAAGGGCAATTAGGAATGGGCAATAAATGCTGGGCCCAGCCAGCGACACCCACATCTTGCGAAAGAATACATTTTCAAAACCCCACCACGTAGCCCCATTATCTGAAATGGCCTAGAAGGCCAATCGGTTCAAGGGCAATCACGGGTGGGCAATAAATGTTACCCCAGCCAGCCTAGCCCACATTGCATAAAAGAATTTTTTTAAAGTTGGCACTGCTGCTTCACGGCTCCGGAGACCCGGGTTCGATTCTGGCCTCGGGTGACTGTGTGGAGTTTGCGCTTTCTCCCCGTGTCTGCGAGGGTTTCCTCCGGGTGCTCCGGTTTCATCTCACGGTCCGGGGATGTGCAGGTTGGGTGGATTGGCCATGCTAAATTTCCCCTTAGTGTCCAAAAGGTTAGGTGGGGTTACTGAGTTACAGGGATAGGGTGGAGGCATGGGCTTAAGTAGCGTGCTCTTTCCAAGGGCCGGTGCAAACTCGCTGGGCCGAATGGCCTCCTTCTGCACTGTAAATTCTATGATTCTCTATGATATATCAGCTACTCAGTGACTCAGCACATTACAGCTGTGAGTATTTGAGATGTGATATGTGGAAAGGGCGATCCCTGCTTTCAGCCATGGTACTGCATTTAGCCACAGTTTCCTTGGGCTGGCACCTCCACTGTTAGCATAGGGACTGACAGTATCTCTTCAAAGGGCCAAATGACCTGCTTCTGTGCTGTAATGACTCTACAGCTGGGATTTTAAATTCCCGCCCAAAGTCAATGGATGTTTTGCTACCTCTCCGAACTCTCCGGCCACCCACGATGGGATGCGGAAAGCCGCGGAAGTCCATATCTCACCTGTGTACTTGGTGTTGTCTGTGAATGCTGATGGGTGTTTGTAACACATTCTTTAATGATCAAAGATTGTATATTTTTTCCAGCGCTATTCTTTATTTGAACCACGATTTTGAAGGGGGGGACTTCATATTCACGGAAATCGATGCAAAAGTTATTACAGTAAGTTATTATCCCTCATTTATTTTTGATAATTTGCAGTTAAAAAAACAATACTATGAAGGTTCCTTTCTCTCTATCTGCGGAGATTTTTCTTTTACCTCTGTTTCACTCCTAATACCCTTAGAAGACTTTGTACATCTTGGGAACATGTGGCAGGCAAAGCACCTGCTTGTGTCTATTTTCTGTAGCTTGTTTTACCTGGAACAGGTCATCAGCCGGAAACCAGAGGCTACGGCTTCCGGGGGCGCAAGTCCCCTGCAAACATGGTGACCAGCAATCTCTTGCTGCCCTGCCATAGGCATTTTGGAAGGATTTACAGGTTGATAATCAAGCCTGTGTGGTCACTTGATAAACACACCTTCCTTGACCATCAAGTAGAGGAGTGGGATCTGAGCCCAGGGCTTCTGACTCTGAGGCGGGGCTATTGCCCACTGATTCACCACCTTCCCCCCTCCTCATAGGAGACCATAAAAGGTGACAATGACTCTCTCACCTTTACCACCTGACCTTCTTCTCTCTATTACGTCCTTATTTTGAATTTATCAATGTTAGTACAGTCACTGCTGAAATCAATGGCTGTTCCTACAAACTGTAGAAAGTTCATTTACACTCAAAACGTTAACTCTTGTTTGTTTCCACAGATGCTGCCAGACCCGCTGAGTTTATCCAGCATGTTCTGTTTTTACGACAAACTCTCGGTTCAACCTGAAATGTGACTTGTTGCGCCGAGCCCCATGTTAACTGTGTTTCTTTGAGGACTTTAGAAACAGTTTACTTCCCCAGGTCCCCCCCCCCCCCCCCCCCCCCCACCCTGGCATTATGACACAGTGATTAGCACTGCTGCCTCACAGCCGCAGGGACCTGGGTTCAATTCCGGTCTAGGGTGACTGTCTGTGGCGATTTTGCACGTTCTCCCTGTGTCTGGGTGGGTTTCCTCCGGGTGTTCCGGTTCCCTCCCACAGTCCAAAGATGTGCAGGTTAGGTCGATTGGCCATGCTAAATTTAGCCTTTGTGTCCAAAGATGGTTAGGTGGGGTTACGGGGATGGGGCGAGAGAGTGGACCAGGTTGGGTGTTCTTTCAAAGGGTCGGTGCAGACTCGATGGCCCGAATGGCCTCCTTCTGCACTATCTTCCCTTCACTCCACAATGTTCACAATTTAAAAACCCAACATTGTTGTCACCTGCTCACTTCTTCTTTAAAAATATGTTTATTAAAGATTTTTTAATAACCGACACAAATAAGAGCAAAAGAATGCAAAAGGTCACAAGCAATATGAAAGTTAAAGAAAACCCAACATATAATTAACTTAAATACTAAAACTAACCTAAACTCTGAACAGCTGATGGTGATTAAATCCTTAATAAAGGAAATAAATGGTTGCCATCTTAGAACCTCTCCACCGACTCCTTGAATTTGACCTTCTCCAAGTTCAGGGATGACATTAAGTCACCTAACCAAGCAGAGGCATTGGGCAGAGTAGACCTTCAACCAAGCAATATTTGCCTCCGGGCTATAGCGAGGCAAAGGCAACAACATCCATCTCTACCCCAGACTGAATCACCGGCGAATCCGACACCCCAAATATGGCCATAAGCGGATATGGGTCTAACTTTACATGGACTATCTCCGACATGGTACCAACGAAGGAAGCCCAGAAGCCTATGAGTTTGGGGCAGGACCAGAATATATACATGAGGTTAGCCGGGTCAAGAGAATGGCGATCACACCTATCCTCAACATTTGGGGAAAGCCCACTAATCCTTGCCCTAGTCAAGTGCATCCTGTGTCACACTTTAAACTGAATTAGTCTCATCTGAGCACATGAGGTTGTGGTGTTGACTGTGTGAAGGGCCTCGCTCTAAATCTGACGAGCAAGAATAGGGCCCAATTCACTTTCTCATTTCGCCCTCACACTTTGCAGAGTGGAATCTGGAGAGAATAAGGTCATATGGGTGCAAAATAAACCCCTCGCTAGGCCTAGCCAGGGACAGAATCCTCTTCAACAAAGCAGATGGTGGCACCAAAGGAAAGGAAGGAAAAGCCTTTTGTGAGAAGTCACAAACCTGAAAATACCGAAAAAGGCTGGAGTTGGGTAGTTGGAAATTAGTCCCTAAAACTGGCAAACTTCCCCTCCACGAACAGGTCCCTAAAACGCTCCAGATCCTTCACTTCCCAAGATTTAAATGTTGGAACCAAACCGGAAGGTAAGAAAAGGTGATTGTTACAAATAGAGTCCAGTGAAGACAGGGCAAGGAGCTTAAAATGCTGTCTAAAATTATTCCAAATTCTCAGAGAGGACACCACCACTGGGTTTGAGGGAAACGTAATGGGGGAAAGGGCAATGGTGTAGTGACTGTGGCAAGAAAAGTAGAGGTGGTGCAGGAGTGAATCTCCATTTGTCCCCAAATAGAATCGGGGTCACTGATCCACAACAACATATGTTAGCAGCCCAGTAATGAAACAATAAATTGGGGAGAGCCAAGCCCCCCGACTGCCTATCCCTTTGGAGCAGAATGCTACAGATTCTGGGATTCTAACCCACCCAAATAAAAGAAGATATCCTTTATAAAAACGGATTTGGGAGAAAAATGGGAAGACATTGAAAGAAAAAGAAAAACCTCGGGAGCACGTTCATTTTAATAGTTTGAATCCTACCCGCCAAAGATAGAGGAAGGTTGTTCCGCCTCCTCAAATCTATTTTGACATTAATAGTTCAGTGTATGAAGTGAGGCTCTGTTGTGGGTAGCGAAAGTTTTAGAAAGGTGAAAAGTCAATGACCACAATTGAGCTCGCCTCCCAGGAGGGTTAACCAGGAAACACTCACTCTTGCCTAAATTCAGTTTATACCCAGAGAAGGAGCCAAAGGTGTTAAGCAAATTCATTATGCCATCAATGGGGGAAGCCGGGTCTGTAATATAAGGAAGTAGGTCATCCGCATAGAGAGACACCCGATGCTCTAACCCACCTTGGCTAATACCTCCATTGACGAGAGGATCTCAGCGCTATAGAGGGCGGCTCTATAACCAGGGTGAGCAAGAGTGGAGACAGTGGGTAGCCCTGCCTCGCGCCCCTATTCAAGGGAAAATAATCAGAGTACAAAGTGTTCGCAACAACGCTGGCCATAGGGACATTATACAACAGGTGAATTCGGGAAACAAATTTATGACCAAATCCAAATCTCCCGAGAATCTCAAATCAATACCCTCACTCCAGTCTTGTCAAATATCTTTTCAGCATCAAGAGATATTATCACCTCAGGTTTGGGGACTCGGGAGGGGGAGGGGATGACAGTATTACGATCCCAGATCAGACCCCAACAATGGCTAAGATACTGGACCAAAACTCTAATATATTAGTTTAATTTGTAAGACTGTGGGGAAAGAATAATTCGCTTCAGGAATGACTGCTTGAAAAAAATAGGGATTTGTTATTTTAAAACAAAATTTTATTATGACTACAATATCCAACTCTGTTCTGCAGCAGGAGCCACCTCATGTGCATCTTCCCCTTACATTGCACACCGGAGTTCCCCACAAGCTCACTTCTTACCTATTTCCTATCATTTCCTCTTTGAAGCTAGAGGTGGATTCCAGCACCTGACCCTTGACACTCAACTAAAGTACATTAAGAAATTATTTCCAATGATCTCTTTTTCCACAGGCAACGGTACAACCCAAGTGTGGCCGTGTGGTGGGCTTTTCCTCGGGGGCTGAGAATCCGCATGGGGTCCAGGCCGTGACCAAAGGGCAGCGATGTGCAGTGGCACTGTGGTTCACTCTGGACCCCCGACATAAGGAACGGGTATGGTATTTGCAGCCGTTCACAACAGAATATGGCAGAAAAATCTGTCATCTAACCTTGTGGGGGGGAGCACGCAGTATCAGGGTACAGAGATACAAGGGGAACATGGTGCCGGGGGTGTGGGAGACTGGATAGTGTCAGGAGAAGGGGGCACAGCGTTTGGGGAGTGGGCACAATATCAGGGAGGAGGACACAGTGTCAGGGAAAGGGGGACAGAGTTGGGGAGTGGGCACAGTGTTGGGGAAAGGGACACAGTGTCAGGAGAGTGGCACAGAGTTGGGAGTGGGCACAGAGTTGGGGAAAGGGCCACAGTGTTGTGGAGTGGGTACAGTGTCAGGAGAGTGGCACAGAGTTGGGGAGTGAGCACAGTGTCAGAGGAAGGGGACACAGTGTTGGGGAGTGGGCACAGTGTCAGGGGAGTGGCACAGAGTTGGGAATGGGCACTGAGTTGGGGAGTGGGCACAGTGTCAGGGGAAGGGGGACAGAGTTGGGAGTGGGCACAGAGTTGGGGAGTGGGCACAGTGTTGGGGAAGGGGACACAGGGCCCGATTCTCCCCCAAATTTTCAAAGTTAATTTGTGGCGTTTTTTTCAGGAAGTTTCCCGTCAGCTCTGCTGGTGAGTTACCCACCAGTATTCAATGACACTTAGTCACTTCTTTGGACCCTGGGGTGTTTGTCACTTCTTTGGGCCCTGGGGAGTTTCTCACCTGTTTACACCACACTTCGAATTTTTTATCGCACTGTGGAGCTGAACACAGAGATCGGGCCACCATTTTGACAGGGTGGTCCAAACTCTAAGTGAGCTTGTGGGTCGCCCACCCATGGGCAATGTCACCCCCCACACACATGGACACTACCCCACAACCCCCCCAAGTGAGGACACCCCCTATGGGGTCGCTGTGGGTCCCCCCTCTCCAGGCTCCCCCAGCCTCTTAACAGCACCCCCTCCCTTCCAGGATCCCCACCCATCATCCCCCCACCCCCCCAAACTGCCCAGAGGCTCCTACTTACCTGCCCTGCACTCTCCCTCCCTTCAAACGCCCGTTCCACCCTCATTTTATGGGCAAGAACTCACTCGCCCCCTGGCCCTTGGCGGTGCCACCCTGGCACTCGGACACACTTGCGCTGCCACCCTGGCACCCAGGCAGTGCTCCTGCCAGCTTGGCAGTGCCATCCGGGCTCCTTGGAAGTGCCAGTGTGGAAGTGTCAAAGTGCCCATGTTCTAGGGGGAGGGCAAGGGAGCCACTCTGCACTTACCCTGACCACCTTGGGGTCTCTGGTGGCCCGGTAGACCCCCCCCCCCCCCGGTAGACCCCCCCCGGATGCCGTTCCACCTGGTCCACGTTTGTGTGGACAAGCACTGATCGGCGCTCAGCTGCAGCCTCATTGGGGAGGCTGAGGAATTGCGGGAGGCCGCTGGAACTCGCACAGATAGGTAGTAAGTAGGTTTACGACCTTCTTCTGCGAGTATCATTCGGTCACGCCCATTTGGGGCGGGGTTCCAACTCCAACGTCTCGTGGGACTTCGGAAAATCCCAGGAGGCGCAGAGCCTGTTGGCAGGCTTGCTGGAGGCCTCTCCCGACGTTATCCATCCACGCTGCGCTCAAGCGAGAGTGCAACGCGGCAGGAGATTTGCGCCCACAGTGTTGGGGAGTGGGCACAGTGTCGGGGAAGGGGACACAGTGTTGGGGAGTGGGCACAGTGTTGGGGAAGGGGACACAGTGTTGGAGAGTGGGCACAGTGTCAGGGAAGGGGACACAGTGTTGGGGAGGGGGCACAGGGTTGGGGAGTGGGCACAGTGTCGGGGAAGGGGACACAGTGTTGGGGAGTGGGCACAGCGTTGGGGAGTTGACACAGTGTCGGGGAAGGGGACAGTGTTGGGAGCACAGTGTCAGGGAGGACGACATAGTGTCAGAGAGGGAGGCACAGTGGCAGAGAACACAGGGGAGAGGGAGGAAGACACAGTGTTGGGGGAGAGTGTTATATTATCGGGAGGGGGGCATAGTGTCGGGGAGGGCGAAACAGTGTCGTGGAAGGGGGCACAGTGGGAGGAGACACAGAGGCAGGGGCCACAGTTTCTGGGGGAGGGGAACACAGTGGTGGGGGAGGGGGGCATAGTGGCAGGGGACACAGTATCAGGGGAGGGGAGCAGTGTTGGGGAGCGTGCTATATTATTGGGGTGGGGGACATAGTGCCGGGGAGGGGATATATTATCAAGGAAAGGGGACACATTGTTGGGGAGGGGACATAGTGTCGGGAACACAGTGTCTGGGAGGGGGTATAGTATCAGGAAGAGGGGAACAGAGTATTGGCAAAGTGAGCTCTGTGCTGTTTTCTATTCTAAGTACTTGCCTCGTGTTTTTAAAGTTAATGTAGCTGACTGAAAAATAGCATAATTTTATGGCCTTGCAAAGTTTCCTTCCTCCTCTCTCTGAAGCCATTCAATCTGTGCCCCAAAGCACTGACACAGATTATGTTGGCCTAGGGAGCTGATGGAGAGCAGCCTGGGCTAAGAGTCGAATGTGCTGCAATGGCCGAGAGAGTAAGCAGAATGTGGGGAACTGGCTCAGTTTAAATCAGCATCCCTGAGCGAGGCGGGAGGCGGATCTGGAAAGGAAGCCTGACTTTGATCTGGGCTCTTGTGATATTTTGAAGTTTAGGCTGGGGCCTAGTCTTGGTTTTGGTTAGTGTACAGGTGTGCTGACAGCCCTCTCGCTCACTCTATGCCCCACAGGAGAGGATTGCAGCCGATGATTTGGTGAAGTTGCTGTTCGGGGCAGAGGAGGAGTTGCAACATGATGAAGAGGTGATCGGAGGGCCTGATCCTGACCAGCACCAGCCAACAGAGGCCTTGGCCGCCGAGCCCACGGGTGAGCCACCCACCAAGGCAGCGGCAGAATCTGACGCAGGAGCCCCGTCGGAACAAATCGAGGCAGAGGGGCAAAAGGCAGGGACCGACGGAGTCTCTGTTCCAGACTCCTCCACAATAAATACATCAGACTCCTCTCCGGAGACAATACCTCCTGTTTTAGATCAAAAGGCCTCAGCAGCTCAGAACATGCCCCCTGGAAAGCAGGAATTGTAATAGTATTTACAATTGTACACAACGAGGCTGCACCGTTCAGAATGATAAAAAGCACAACGTTTTGTTGTTTGATTTGCTCACGGTGACCAATCCTCCAATTCTGGACCTGAAAACTGTGGACCCCATTACCTCAGCCAGTCCTTGTTTTTCCTCCTGCAGTCTACAGGCTTTGGAAGCCAAAGCTTGACTGCGTACAGTCTCCATCTGACTTCCTTGAATTGTTTCCTCTTCTCCCCTACTCTTTTGCAGCCTTGCCAAGCAACAAAGGAATAAATGTTCTTCATCCGACCTCAGTTATCATGGGAACAGCCTGGGCCACTGACACCCATTGTCATACACGGAATGCACTCCAGGTTTTGCAGAGTTCACACAGTTCGTGAGGCACTGATATTGTGAAGGAGAAGTGTATTCGCTGTTACACATTTACTGTCAGTTGGCACTCAAAGCACGTATTCCCCCATTTTCTATACAGGGAGCAGTAAGCGCACTGACCAGTGTTTCTGTTCTATTACTTATAATCCCTCACCCCAATGTTCCCCCTCCATCTTCAGATGGTGCTGAGGGTAAGGGTGCATCATTCCTTGTCAGCTCTCCACCCTCCAATGCGTTCTTGCAGAGGCCTTTCTTCAGCAATGAGTTTGGGCAAACTATTCCGCTGGTGAGGGCATCAGGGCTCACCCTAATCCTGCTGAGACCTGCCCTTTGTCCTGATGCTGATGGCAGTGGGCCGGCTCATTTGGTGACAATCGGGATGAGGGGGGGCGGAGGGGGGGGGGGGGGGGGCGCACGATATCCCCCCAACTCACCTTGTGCCAAATGACATAATTGTAGCACAAACTATGTAGTGATTTATGGACATTTCTGGTCCCACACAGAGACACATCACACACTTAGTCCCGCACACAAACACACATTTAGTCCTACACTCACATCCACCGACACTCAGCCCTACACTCATATACAAACACACTCTCTCACTCAGTCCTTCACTCATACACAAACACACAGTCCCACACTCAGTCCTATGCTCACACTCAAACCCACTTAGTCCCACACTTTTTACAATGTCAGAAAAACCCATCTGGTTTCCGAATGTCCTTCAGAAAGAAATCTGCCATCCTTACCTGGTCGGGCCTACATGTGACTCCAGATCCACACAGAGATTCAGTTGACTCTTAACTGCCCCCTACTGAAATGGCCGAGCAAACCACTCAATTCAAGGGCAATTGGGGATGGGCAAAAAATGCTGGCCCAAACAGCGACGCCCACATCCCAAGTACGAATTAAAACTAAACACACAATCTCAAAGTCACACACAAATGCACTCACACACAAACAAAACACATACACCCAGTCCCACCAGCACACATTCAGTCCCACATGCAAACAAACACACTCTCAGTCCTACACTCCCACACAGTCTTACACTCATACACAAATACACAGACTCACAAACAGAAATAGACTCTCACACATGCAAAGTCACACACAAAAACACACAAGCACACTCTCACGCAAACACAGACACAAAATCAGCCATACACACATACAGATACACAGTACACCATACTCACTCACTCCCACCCACATGATTTCAGCAAGAAACACTCAAAGCAGATCGGAGTCAGAACCCTAGCTGACATTTCTGTCAGAAACATTCAGAGAACTTTTCCTGTAGAGATCAGACAACCCAACCCAGACCAGGGGTTGACCATGGGATATTCTGAGCTTGGTGTGCCTTGGAGACCAGCCCCTTCACCCCTGAGCCACAGGGCAAAGGCCTGACGTTCCTGACAGGAAGCCAGATCTGCCAAGACTGAAATCTCCTCTGACTGTGAAGGTCTGGTGAAAACTTTATTCGGTGGTGTGAGCCTGGCCCAACTGCACACAACTGCCTATATATTAGCCTTAAGTTAGCTTGGGACAGATAGTTAGGGGAATGTTCCACACCAAGACTGTCCAAGCTACTTGTCTTTGTGGGCCACTAATTTCCATGGTGGTTTGTGGGTCACTAATTTCCATGGTGCTTCGAGGGCCACAGGTAAAGTATAAATCTCCACTCCCATTAACTTGTGTAAGGTTTGAAGTTGCTGGTGTAAAGAGGCCTTGGTGTCCACCCAATGAGGCAGCAGCAGTATACAGTCCTTCAAAAAACATACAACGGTGGCCAACCTGTGGATAAAAGATATAAGCGCAGATATGAGTGAGGTTTTCCAAAAGGTAGCTTGGTTGGGGCTCAGGGCTACACCCCGATGTGAATTACTAACATATTTAATAGTGGAATCTGGGTATTAGTCAGCCTTGCCTTGGCTATTGTCAGTAATGTATCAAACTACAACAAAACTGTACACCCAGCCAGTGTACCTCACGCTCGCAGATCACTGAACAAAACAGACCGCTTTGTTCTGAGTCATGAGGTATGTTTGTTACCCAGACACCTGATTGTGTCTCTTTGAACCTCTTCCTGAACTGGTTTGCGTGTTGCTCTGAGGCTGTCAGTGTTCTGCCCACGTATACCAGCAAGCTCCCTGATCTGATTCCGTGTCTGTGCTGAGTTTCCCTCCCCCGCTCACATGGGCAGTAGTTTAGGTGACGATCTCAACACAGAATGTCTCTGCTGTGTGTGGCGGGAGAGCTTTGAAGCTAGCAGCAGCCGCTAAAGGATTTGTACTCCCTGTGGCCCAAGGGGCAGAATAAAGAAAATCAACCGCACCGACTGGGCCCAATCACTGTCCAATGGCCAGGGTTTCATTGCAATGCTCCCAATGATGAAGGAGCCAAGGCCTTCAGGGAACATGGTGAGAAAATTGGAAACAGCATGCATCAAATCTTTACAAATGTGTTTCCCTGTTTTGAACATAACCTGCATAGTTCTGAAACAAAATATGATTCCATCAACATTTCCCCTCGATGCAAAAGTCAGGCTAGAGGTTCAACAGCCTGATATCTCCCAGTAAATGAGAAGATCTTTCATATCCACACTGTCCTGGATGAATAGAGCAAGCATGCCAATACTTCCCTGACCAGGTCTGTCCTGCTGTTCCTCAACGGCCCTGACACTGTTGATATTTATAATCATTACTGTTTTCAGTAAAGCAAATGCATCGTGAGACTTCAAAGCAAGTCTGACATTGTTTGTCTCATTTTATTTTTATCTTAAATATCTCAATGTTCAGGTACATAACCCATCAGGGTTTCGGTACTGAACACCTGTGGAGTTTTATCCACAAATAAACGCTCCTTTTTTCCACAGTGTACCTCAATGTGTCTCCGACTTGTTACTTTGCCTGGACTGGTTTTCCACCATTGCTCGTTGTGGGGCACAAGCTTATTTTTAAGAGAACAAGACCATGCTGTATGGACTCCATTCGTACTCCCTTGAGTATAAACGTTTAAGGAGTGATCTAATTGAAGTGGATAGTGATTAAACTAAATAAATAAACAACCTTTATTGTCACAAGATTAAAGGATGTGACAGGGCGGATAAGAAACAAACTATTTCCTCTGGTGGACAAGTCCGGAACAAGAGGACAGAACCATCAAATTTGAGCTAGGCCGTTCAGCCATGAGGTCAGTTGAACATTTCTTGACACAAACAGTGGTGGAAATTTGGAACTCACGCCCCCCACTGTTGAGGTGGGGTGGAGGGGATGGGAATGGGTGGGTGGGAGGGTCAATTTAAATTTTCAAAATTGAATTTGGTAGATTTTTGGGTAAAAATTGGCAAGGGATATGAAACCATGATTTGTAAGCGGAATTAAGATACAGATTAAATAAGGTCTAACTAGTTGGTGGAACAGGCTTGAGGAGCTAAATTGTCTACTCCAGTTCCTATATTAAATCTGAAGGTGTTGGAAATGCACAGCCTGGCTGTCAGTGTGACTATTAATAAGTGTTTCTAAGATGGGGAGAGATGCTGTGGCAGAACCGGGGGAGATGATGGTCGTGGTAATGTCAGAGGCCGAGTAATCCAGAGGCCTGGGCTATGGGTCTGGGTTCAAATTCCACCATAGTAGCTGGTTGTAAGATTGTTGTTGATGTGTTGGGTGTTCTGGATCACATACAGGTCATCAGCACTTGAAGTAGTGCAATACTATTTTATGAAAAGGTTAACTATTGAAACATACTTGAACTGTGGGTAAATACGATACCAGCTTTAACTAAAGACCTTTGCCTTGTCCTAACCAGTTGATGCACTCAGCACATGGTGAATGCCTGTGTTGCAGGCTGTGAGCTCTGTGCTCCTAGCTAGCTGCTACTCGAATGAGCGGGAACTCTGATGCCCCCTGTCTTTATAGTGCATGTGCTCGCACTGGTGATTGGCTGCGGTGTTGTGTATGTTGATTGGTCCCACTGCATGTCCATCAGTGTGTGTGTGTGTGTGTCTGCACCATGATATACTGGTGTATATTATGACATCCCCCCTTTTATAGAAAAAAATGTGCCTGCATGACAATAAATAGTGTGTGGTGAATGTTCCTGACTACGTGTGTGCGAAATATTTACAGGACTATGTGCATAAAAACTAAGCTATTTAAATGGGAAGGTGCCTGGTGCAGAAAAACTGTGTGTCACAGAAATAACGAGATGAACACTATATACAAACCACTTGAACGATTAAACGGAAGAACAGAACAGACCAGAGAGTCCATTAGTGCACAAAGTTCACAAATTAAGTCTCTGAGGTGGGCGACGAATTCTGGTTGACCGCCTCAAGGGTGGGTCCGTATCCACCGGCTGAGGAGCGGGCTGGACTGCATCAGGGTGAGGAGGATGCAGAGTAACCGGAATCTCCGCATAGTCCAGGTCAGGGACAACAGGAGGGCGTGGCACTGGTGGAGGATCACGTAGCGAGTGCGGAACGAGACGAAGGGCACGTTGATTACGGCGCAGAATGGAACCATCCGGTAGCCGAACCAGGAACGAGCAGGGAGCCACCTGCCGAAGAACCACAGCAGTTGCAGACCAGCCACCATCCGGAAGATGGATGCGGACGTTGTCATCTGGAGCCAGAGCAGGGAGATCAGCTGCACGGGAGTCATGAGCCGCCTTGTGCTGTGCACGAGACAGTTGCATTCTTTGAAGGACTGGAACGTGGTCGAGGTCTGGGACTTGAATGGACGGCTCCGTCGTCCTCAGGATGCGACTCATGAACAGCTGGGCTGGCGACAGGCCAGTGGACAGTGGGGCCGCATTGGCAGCCTTGCAGAGGAGCCATTTGACTATGTGGCCGTCCTTCTCCGCTTTGCCATTAGATGGGGGTACAGGGGGCTGGATGTCACATGCACAAAGTTGTACCTCCTGGCAAAGTTGGACCATTCCTGGCTTGCGAAGCAGGGGCCATTGTCTGGCATCACAGTGAGTGGGATGCCGTGAAGAGCAAAGGTGTCCTTACAGGCACGGATGACTGCAGACGATGTGATGTCGTGCAAACGTACCACCACCCGGTAGTTTGAAAAATAGTCTACAATCAGAACATAGTCCCTGCCCAGCGCGTGGAACAGGTCGATGCCGACCTTGGACCAAGGGGACGTGACCAACTCATGGGGCTGTAGGGTCTCACGTGGTTGGGCCGGCTGGAACCGCTGACAGGTGGGGCAATTGAGCACTGTGTTAGCGATGTCGTCATTGATGCCGGGCCAGTACACTGCCTCTCGGGCCCGTCGGCGGCACTTCTCCACGCCAAGATGGCCCTCGTGTAGCTGTTCCAAGACAAGCTGGCGCATGCTGTGCGGGACAACAATGCGGTCCAGCTTCAGGAGGACACCATCGACTACCGCCAGATCGTCGCTGATGTTGTAGAACTGTGAGCATTGGCCCTTGAGCCACCCGTCTGTTAGGTGGCGCATGACACGCTGTAGCAGGGGATCAGCCGCGGTCTCGCGGCGAATTTGGACGAGGCGTTCATCCGTGGCCGTTTGATTGGAGGCCACGAAGGCCACATGGGCGTCAACCTGGCAGACGAATCCCGCTGGGTCACAAGGGTTTTGACTGCCCTGGACAGAGTGTCGGCTATGATCAGGTCTTTGCCCGGGGTGTATACGAGCTGAAAGTCATATCGGCGGAGTTTGAGCAGAATGCGCTGGAGGCGAGGCGTCATGTCGTTCAAGTCTTTTTGTATTATATTGGCCAGCGGGCGATGGTCGGTCTCAACGGTGAATTGGGGAAGGCCGTACACATAATCATGAAACTTGACGACACCGGTCAAAAGGCCCAGGCACTCCTTTAAGATCTGCACGTAGTGCTGTTCCGTGGTGATCATGGCACGTGACGCATATGTAACGGGGGCCCATGATGAGGCCTCATCGCGTTGCAGGAGCACTGCCCCAATGCCAGATTGGCTGGCATCGGTTGATATTTTTGTCTCTTTCGCTGGATCAAAAAAGGCTAATACCGGGACGTGGTAAGTTTGGTTTTAAGTTCTCTCCATTCGCGCTCGTGGGCAGGAAGCCATTGGAAGTCTGTCGTCTTCCTGACCAGGTTCCTGAGAGCTGTGGTATGAGAGGCGAGGTTAAGGATGAAGTTCCCTAGGAAGTTGACCATGCCCAGAAATCGGAGGACCACCTTCTTGTCCTCTGGCTTTTCCATAGCTGTGATGGCAGCCACCTTGTCCGCATCCGGCCGCACACCCAACTGGGAGATGTGGTCCTCTAGGAACTTGAGTTCCGTCTGGCCGAAGGAGCCCGAAGGAGCATTTGGCTCTGTTGAGGCGTAGGCCCTGCTCCCGTTTGCATTTGAACACGTGCTGGAGGCGACTGATATGCTCCTGCGGGGTGGTGGACCAAATGATTATGTCGTCGACATAGATGCAAACACCTTCAATGCCTTCCATCATTTGTTCCATGATCCTGTGGAACATTTCTGACGCCGATATGATCCCAAACGGCATCCTGTTGTAACAATATCTGCCAAAGGGGGTGTTAAAGGTCCACAGTTTCCTGCTGGATCTGACTAGTTGAATTTGCCAGAATCCTTTCGAGGCGCCAAGTTTGGTGAAGAGCTTGGCGCGAGCCATCTCGCATGTGATCTCTTCGTGCTTGGGGATTGGGTAACGCTCTCTCATTATGTTGCGATTCAGATCCTTTGGATCAATGCAGATTCTGAGCTCGCCGGAAGGCTTTTTTACGCACACCATGGAACTGACCCAGTCGGTTGGTTCCGTAACTCTGGAGATCACTCCTTGGTCTTGGAAGTCCTGCAGCTGCTGCTTGAGGCGGTCCTTGAGGGGTGCTGGGACTCTGCGAGATGCATGCACCACAGGCGTGCGTTCTGTTTGAGTAGGATCTTGTAAGTATATGGGAGCGTGCCCATGCCTTCGAAGACATCGCGGTGCTAGTCGATGATGGCGTTGAGTTGCGCCCTGAAGTCAGCATCCTGGAAGGCAGACGTGTCATCAGGAGAGAGAGAGTGAACTCTTTGAACGAGGTTTAGCATCTTGCACGCCTGTGCGCCAAGCAGAGAGTCCTTCGAGGAGCCCACAATCTCAAAAGGAAGGCTTTTCTTGACTTGTGCGTCACTTCGAGTTCGCATGAGCCGGTAGCAGGAATGATGTTGCCATTGTAGTCCAATAGCTGGCAGGCCGATGGAAGAATGGTTGGTTTGACACGAAGGCTTTGGAAAGCAGACCACGCTATGAGATTGGCGGAGGCACCAGTGTCCAGGCGGAATCGTATTTGGGACCGGTTGACCGTCAGGGTGGCACACCACTCATCGTCTGGATCGATGCTGTATACCGACAGCGGCTGGTGTCTTTGCTTCGGGGACAGCCTGTTTTTCGTTATGACACCGACGCGAAAAGGTGCCTTCGGGTCCTCGGTGTCAGTGCCGTGTGGGAGGTCGGAATCGGACTCGGTGACCGTGGGTTGAATTGCCCGAACATTCCATCGAGGCTGGCTGAAGCCATATGAATTGGAAGGCTGAGCTGCTCGCCAGCAGGCCAAGTCTTCCACATCGTAGGCAATGTCGAGATTTTGCGGGGCATTGCCGCTTTAAATGGGCGGAGCCACAGTTGCCGCACGTCGTGGCGTCAGCACGTTCGCTGCGCCACCGCGCATGCGTGGTGCGGTCATGCGTGGTGCGTGCCTGCACATTATGTTCCTCCACGTAGCCGTCCCCTCGTTTGGTGCGTACAAGTGCATTAGTCCGCGAAAAGCGCGCAAAATGGCCGCCCTCATCCAGGCTGAGGCCCTGGAGGTGCTCAATCACTTGGACCCGTTCCGCCTCATGGGGACCTTGCCACGCCGTTTCAGCTGCTTGTATATGGGAGTTCCGACTGGTGGCATTTTTATGTAGGACACAGGTCGCGATGGCGGTCGCAAGGGTGAGTTGCTTTACTTTGAGGAGCTGCTGACGTAGGGGGTCCGACTGAACACCAAAAACGATCTGGTCGCGTATCATGGAGTCGGAGGTGGGCCCGTAGCTGCAAGATTGCGCAAGGATGCGGAGGTGCGTTAGAAAGGATTGGAAAGGTTCGTCCTTACCCTGCAAACGCTGCTGGAACACGTAGCGCTCAAAACTTTCATTCATCTCTATGCTGCAGTGAGTGTCAAAATTGAGGAGAACCGTCTTGAACTTCGATTTGTCTTCGTCATCTGCAAAGGTGAGAGAGTTGAAAATGTGGATGGCATGGTCCCCGGCCATGGAGAGGAGAAGAGCAATCTCTCTGGTGTCCGAGGCGCCCTCCCTGTCCGTGGCTTCGAGGTAGAGCTGGAAGTGCTGTTTGAAAATCTTCCAGTTGGCCCCGAGGTTGCCGGCGATGCGGAGCGGCAGTGGCGGGCTGATGTTGTCCATGTTGCAGGATGACGGAATGCTGGCGGAAGGCAGATCACTTGCAAGTAGGTCTGAGAAGTGCTAGTATGCAACCACTCCTGGTATCATGATGTGTTGGGTGTTCTGGATCACATACAGGTCACCAACACTTGAAGTAGTGCAACACAATTCTATTAAAAGGTTAACTATTTAAACATACTTGAACTGTGGGTAAATACGATACTAGCTTTAACTAAAGACCTTTGCCTTGTCCTAACCAGTTGATGCACTCAGCACATGGCAAATGTCTGTGTTGCAGGCTGTGAGCTCTGTGCTCCTAGCTAGCTGCTACTCGAATGAGCAGGAACTCTGATGCCCCCTGTCTTTATAGTGCGTGTGCTCTCACTGGTGATTGGCTGCGGTGTTGTGTATGTTGATTGGTCCCACTGTGTGTCCATCAGTGTGTGTCTGCACCATGATATACTGGTGTATATTATGATAGTTGTGAAAAACATTGTTGTTAAAAAGCTACCTGCTTCACAAATGTCCTTCAGGGAAGGAAATCTTCCATCCTTACCCGGTCTGGCCTTCATGTGACTCCAGACCCACAGCACTGTGGTTGACTCTTAACTACCCTCCGCAATGGCCCAGCAAGCTATTCGGTTCAAGGGCAATCAGGGATGGGTAGTGATGCCCACATTCCATTGAAGAGAAAACAGATTTGGGATGGAAATTAATTGGGAAGAAAAACTGAAGGTCTCCTGTAAAATAACTTCTTGGCCTGATGTCACCCTCGACAGAGATTAGTGTCTCATTGTGTTTCACAAATTGGAGAGACATTACCAAGGGAAGGAATTAACAGGCGAGTATTCTGGGAGATGACCACAGGGGTGATGACTCTGGAACTGAGGACAGTGAGGAGAAGTGATGTGAAGAGACAGAGTTATTTGGGAAGGAGATTCCACGGCAGCAAGATGACATCTGGTGGTTCTGGAACTCAGGATGGAGCGGAGGAGGGGTGAAGGTTGCAGTCGTCCAGAGTTGGCATGGCAGAATGTGCGAAAGTAAGGAGAGATGCACTCCTTTGATGGCAAGGAACAATGTGATGTGACAAGGTACCCTATCAATATAAATTACTTCAAGGAGTTAATTCGGATGTTTGAAGTGAAATGTTGCTATTTTTACATGGACCACACGGTGGTATCAGTGAATCAGATGCAGCCTGCTGGACTGAAGGACAAATTGCTTTGACCAGTTGCAGCAGGAGCCAATGTCAGCAAAAACAAACTTGCATTTATGTAGCGCCTGTCACATCCTCAGGACGTCCCAAAGAACTTTACAGCCCACTAAGTTATTTTGTAGTACTTTCACTGTTGTACTGTAAGAAATGCCACACAACAATCTCCCACAAACAGCCATGAGATAACCTATAGGATCATTGGTTGTCAGTGATACTGGTTGAAGGATCAAATATTGGCCTTGACACCAGAGAGAACCCCTCGTTCTTCAGAATAGGTGGCACGGTAGCACAGTGGTTAGCACTGTTGCTTCACAGCTCCAGAGTCCCAGGTTCGATTCCTGGCTTGGGTCATTCTCTGTGCAGAGTCTGCAAGCTCTCCAGTGTCTGCGTGGGTTTACTCCGGGTGCTCCGGTTTCCTCCCACAGTCCAAAGATGTGCGGGTTAGGTGGATTGCCCATGTAAATTATCCCTTCGTGTCCAACGACGTTGGGTTACTGGGTTACAGGGATAGGGTGGAGGTGTGGGCATGGGTAGGGTGCTCTTTCCAATGGCCGGTGCAGACTCGATGGGCCGAATGGCCTCCTCCTGCACTGTAAATTCTATGATAATTGTGCAATGCGATATTTTGCATGCCCCCGCAGAGGGTTCAACGACTCATCTAAAAGAAGGTACCTTTAACAAAGCTGCACTCCCTCAGTACAGCACTGGAGTCTCTGGAGTGGGAATTAAACCCACAACATTGTGATTCAGGCGAGACCCGGTGTGATTCCTACCAGCCCCTCCTCCTCGCCATCGAGTAAAATTCAGACCATGGATGGGGTTTTAGGACTTTGTAAGAATAATGCGCCACACTAATATAATCTCTTTCTTTTGTAGAATAGCAAATTATCTTTGAAGTTATCTAGTTTCTCACATCTAACATTACATCTATAATAGAATGAGGTACATGATACAGACCGCACAATATCAATGATGATTATTTGGATGAACGAACAGGAACATGAATTTTCCACACCAAAATTTAACCAGTTCTCAAATGATTGTGGATTAAGGAATATCCGCTTTCCCCTATATTTTGAGGTTATCAAGGTCAGGGATGAGACATTTTTCTACTTCTGCTATCACAGTCACCCAGCACCCCACAGGTCAGAACCAGCTCGCGGAGACATGGTGCAAAGCTGCCTCTGTTCTGCCCTTACAATGTGGCTCAGGTCAAGCTCAATAGGCTGTGCCCGCACCACCACACTCCTCACACCCTCTCATCACTCCACTGTGCCAATGTGACATTCTTTCCTTTTACCTCACCAGCCATCATACAGCTGTCATGTTGGGTGTTCCGATACACAAACGAACCAACACGGTTGTAGATGGTACAACTCTGTTTTATTATTCTGTACAATAATAACTATTAACTTCTGGCTGTGGTTCGTGCTTCACCTGCTAACCTGTGGACCCAGCCCTAGCACTATCTTAGTGAAGCACTCAGCACATGGTGTATGTCTGAGTGGCACGCTGTGAGCTCTGTGCTCTGAGCTATCTCCTGGTGGAATGAGCGGGAACTGTGGTGTTCCCTGTTTTATAGTGCGTGTGCTCTCACTGGTGATTGGCTGCGATGTTGTGTGTGTGTTGGTTGGTCCAACTACCTGTCCATCAGTGTGTGTGTGTGATTGCACCATGATATGTTAATGTAGATATCATGACAATAGCCTCACTGAGTGAGAGTGCCAATTAGCAGGAAATTGTGGGCAGTTTGTGTCCACTAGGAATGGAAAAGGATCCTTACAACTAGGAGGCACAGGAAACCCTCAACCATTAGTGAGATCTGAATGTGTGCTGGGAAGGCTGGGGCTTGTTTTTCAAAGCGGAATCCAGAACCTGACATCTGGATAACTTTCCAGATAATGCGTACTCTGTTGCTGATGCATTGCTATTTTGGAATGTAAATACCCTGATTAGCCAGGAAGCAGGTTTGGCGACCAATTAGTAATGTCAAAGGTCTCCAGAAGGCAGGAGCTGCTTGCAGCGCAAAAGTGGCAAATGCAGATGGCAGCCATGATGGGGCCTGCCACTGCTTTACAGAAGAGAGGAGGCGACAGCCTGGTGGGCCAGCAGCTAAACACATACAAATTGTCCACCGCTCCCGAGATTTTTCATCATATAAATCTAACTTTTCACTGCTCCCAGCATTGAACATGACAGCTGTGCATTAACGTATACCAGGTTGACCGGGTTCACTGAATTAATCTCCAAAAGGTGCAGTCTTCCCCTCTCTGGCCCATTAACAAGTTTCTCAGGGAGCTTAATGGGTCATTAATTGGAGACGAGTGAGTTCCCTGATTCCCCCCTTCCTGCTCTCCCTTTGAAAATCAGAGTGAATCCCAGAGGCACCAGGATCCAATGATTTCCTCCTGGGATGCGATTTTTAAATTGTGCCCACACCCGTTCCTAACCTCACCGGCAAATGAAAATGCAGGCACTTGTGTCAAACCCACCTTACCGTTTGCAAAGCTGCACTTTAGGGCGGCACGATGTTGCAGTGGTTAGCACTGCTGCCTCACGGTGTCGAGGAGACGGGTTTAATCCCGGCCCCGGGTCACTGTCCTTGTGGAGTTTGCACATACCCCCGTGTCATAGAATTCATAGAACCATAGAGTTTACAGAGCAGAAGGAGTCCATTCGGCCCATCGAGTCTGCACCGGCCCATGGAAAGAGCACCCTACCCAAGCCCACATCTCCACCCTATCCCCAGACCTCCACCCTTTCCCCGTAACCCCAACGAACGTTTTTTTGGACACTAAGGGCAATTTAGCACAGCCAATCCACCTAACCTGCACATCTTTGGACTGTGGGAGGAAACCAGAGCACCCGGAGGAAACCCACGCAAACACGGGGAGAACGTGCAGACTCCGCACAGCCAGTGACCCAAGCCGGGAATTGAACCTGGGACCCTGGAGCTGTGAAGCAACTCTGCTAACTACTGTTCTACCGTGCCACCCCCACTGTGCTACCGTGCTGCTCCATGTCTATGTGGGTCTCATCCCCACAACCCAAAGATGTGCAGGGTTGGCGGATTGGCCATGCTAAATTGCCCCTTAATTGGAAAAATGTTGAAAAATATATAATGTAAAGATGCACATTCACAGACTTCATTAAAGAACTCAAAAATATTTATTAATAAGGATTGTACAGCAGCCTCATGGCTGTAGCCAGCTCCCAAAATGTCTCTTTGTCTCTCTCATCATGGAGTGATTCCACACTCTGAGTCCCAATTGGTTGCACAGGCCATGTGACCATTATTCTGCTGTGTGGCCCTGAAAGAGACTATAACCACACCACTGGTCTGCCAATTTAAAACAATTGGACTTTTTCGGAGAAGGGACAAGACTGAACCATGTCACATTAAATTTTTAACATGACAGTATTGTATCTTTCCACATAACAATTGTGACTACTTTAAGTAGTATATCATTGACATGACTGTAAAGCACTTTGGGACATCTTGAGGCTATCATAGGTGCGATATAAATTCAAAGCTGTCGATAATTTCTGTATAATATAAATATGAACTTTTTTTCTCACAATGTAGTTCTCTAAGCCTGCGTATGAATGTTTGAAAGAGGTTTTGGGTGATGACATGGTTAAATGAATGGAAGTTAATTAATGGAAATTAGATTCACCCGGAAGGTGTATTTTAAAATAAGGTGCGATCTAACCCCTGAAGCAACCACGCCAGCTAGAACCAAGGAACACCATGTGAGAGGATTCCAAACAGATTGCTTTTGAGTTAAATATCACCAGATCACTTGTTAACATTGAACGACCTTTCCAAGGTGTGGAATGTTGTCGCTATATTTTCTGGTCTGCAAAGTCCCTGCAGTATTGCTATTAGTTGTTTCCTTTCTTACTCTTAGCCCCTTCATAAAAGACATGAGTTATCACATACGGTTTGACAGGCATGAGCTGGTTTCAGTACCTTGCCTGTTATATATTTCATGTCTCAGAGCTATGAAGAGATGATACTAAGTTTCTATGCGTGCATTAGGTTTTATTCACAATGCCTATGAATGTCTGCTCCATGCTTCAGCTCTGGATTTCAGCTCTTTATCCGGTTTGTTTACTTTTCTCCACACCCAAGCGTACCCAATCAAACACAGTGAGCATCAATAGTAAACGGGCTCATATAATCAAGGACAGAACGATTGAATGCCACATTGCCAAAACAGTCACTTATATCTGAGAGTAGATAGTGGGTGTCAGCAAACCCATCTACATTTATGACCCAAGGTACGCCTTTTCACCAACGTGTGGATACCGGAGAGTAATGCTCTCTCTGTTTGTTGTGCCCAGTCCGCCTATTGCACTGTGTACTTACTCCCTTTCAGACTGACATGCGGGCATGCATGCACACATCTCGAAGGGACCCTTGCTTGTGTGTGGCTTTTTCTTCCCTGTGTAGCCCGTTCCCCATTGCTGTGAAGCTGCGCACCATTGCACATGAGAGAAAACATTGCCTGAGAAGTCATCTTATTGAGTTTATAGAGTTTGAAGGGGCTTGACAGGGTGAATGCTGAGAAGATTATTCCCCTTCTCGGAAAATCTAGAATGAGGGGGTACAGTTTCAAAATAAGGGTTCTTCCATTTAAGACAGGGAAGAGGACAAATTTCCTTCCCCAGAGGGTTGTTTATCTATAAAATTCTCTACTGCAGAGAGCAGTGGAGGTTGGGTCCTTGAAATATATTCAAAACCGGAGTCGGATAGATTCTCTACGAGGGAATCAAGGGTTTTGCGGGACATGCAGGAATGTGGAAGTAAGGGAACAATCAGATAAGTATATTATTGAATGGCAGAACAGGCGCAAGTGGCCGAATGGCCGACTCCAGCTCCTAATTCATAGGATCTGAGACAACTGTAAAAGCCAGCTTGAAATCAAAGTATCATCGAACTAGGGAAGTTAGAAATATTCTCCTCAGAGTGAGGAGGTGAAACAGAGATTTAACAGAGACATTAAAACTAGGAGGACCAGGACTTTCCAGATGGCTGGATATGCCTAGCCACTATCCAAGGATTTGGCAGGAGCTGCCCCACAGCCATTTAACACTCTGACAAAAATTACTTGGCTAGAGACGGGGGCCGGGATTCTCCAATCCCGGGGCCAAGTTCTGACGCCGGCATGAAAAGCGTCGCCAACCATCCGGCATCAACGGTCCTCGATAATCAGGAATACTCCCCTTCCTAGGGGGCTAGGTCGGCGGTGGAGTGGTCCCCACAGCTCCAGCCGGTGCGGCACGGCCGGCGCGAGTTTGCACATGCGCGGCACGGCCGGCGTGATTCTGCGCATGCGCGGCACGGCCGGTGTGATTCCGCGCATGCACGTGGGTTCCCGTCTCTGCGCCAGCCCCTGGGCAATATAACGGAGCCCTACAGGGGCCCGACGCGGAGGAACATAGGCCCCCACATAACCACCCCGCCCACCGATCGGTAGGCCCCGATCGTGGGCCAGGCCACCGTGGAGGCTCCCCCCCGGGGTTGGATTCCACCACCCCCTCCTCCAGGATGGCCCCCGCAGACACACCTTCCAGGTCCCGCCGTGTGGGACCTGAATAACCCATGCCGGCGGGACTCGGCCAAACTTGGCGGCCACTCAGCCCGTCGGGGCCTGGAGAATCACCGGGGGGGGGGGCGCTTTCAACGGCCTCCGACCGGTGTGGCGGCCATCCCGCGGGCACCCGAGAATCAGCGCCGGAGAATCGGTGAGCCGGCGTCAGGGCGGCGTCGTGCGATTATCACCCCCTCCCCCAGGATTCTCCGACCCCAATCCGGCCGGAATTTGCACACTTCACATGGGAGGATGTTCCATCTCAGAGTGCTGCCGGCCAATTTGATTGGCCAGCTCCCTAGTCCCAGCAGCGCCAGATGTTGCAGTGGTCAGGGCAGGAACTGCATGTAGTTCCCAGAGACTAAGTCGCAGGAGTACAGGACCAGGAAGGTTTTGGGGGTCTTAGGGCTAGGAGGGTAGATGAGGCTTGGGAAGGGGACAGTTAAGG
This sequence comes from Scyliorhinus torazame, assembly GCF_047496885.1. NCBI lineage: Eukaryota > Metazoa > Chordata > Chondrichthyes > Carcharhiniformes > Scyliorhinidae > Scyliorhinus > Scyliorhinus torazame. Next base: position 46,749,771 of record NC_092722.1, read on the forward strand.
ATTAGTGTGTCAAAGGAGGGGCTGGGCGGGGAGGGACGACCTACTGTGATCATACCTTATGGTAGGGTGGTGATGTTAAAAGAGGGCTGCTGATGGGACCCCCCTTCCCCCCATATCTGCCCATCGAGGTATGAAGCCGGTCCCCCCCCAAACACCAGTACAGGTAGATGAGACAGGCCTCAGTTTAATACAGCATCTCCAACAGTGCAGCATTCCCACAGTCAGAGAATGAGAGAATATTGTTGAAAAAACAGACATTTGTTGTCGAAGCTTTTTGTCTTGCATCAGGACATTTGCAAGAGTGCAATACAAGGGAAATCAACACATTTATACTGTATGAGGAGAGAGTGCTAATTGGTTGGCAAGTGGACTCTGATTGGTAGAGGAGTTGCCATGGAGAATGCACCAGTAGTTAACTGTCAGTCACCCACACAACTGGTGCATTCTCCATGGCGACGCCTCTGCCAATCAGAGTCCACTTGCCTACCAATCAGCACTTTCTTCTCATACAGTATAAAGTTATTCATTTCTCTTACATTGTTTTCTTGCGACTATCCTGATGAAGAAGATGAAAAGCTTCAACAAAAGATGTCTATTTTTGTCAGCAATATTCTCTCATTCTCTGACTGTGGGAATGCTGCACTGTTGGAGGTGCTGTATTAAACTAAGGCCCCATCCATCTGTACCAGTGGTTATCAGAGATCCCACCTCACTGTTCGAAGAATTGCACAGGGATTCGTCCTGGTTTCCTGGTCAACATTTGTCTCATACCAAAAAATGTGAACCGATTGTTTATCTTGTTGATGTTTGTGAGGATGCTATGTACAAACTAGATATTGCATTTGTTTACATAGTATAGTGACTGAACACAATAGTAATTCATTAGCTCCCAGGCATCCTGAGGGCGTGAATGGTTAGTATATGTTATGTGAAAATTACTTTGAATTTTAAGAGCCAAGTTATTTAGGATACAAATCAGGAGGTTCTTCTTCATGCAAAGAACAATCAATGCATTGGACTATTATAGGCAGCTCTTTCTCTTCTTGTGGTGCACAAGGTAGGCTTTTACCTGTTTCCATAATAGGTTACGAGCCTGTCAACAGAGGATTATAGTTTGAGCGGCGCCACTCTGTACCTGGTGTGACTAACATCTCTCCCACCCTTACCATCTGCCATTCACACGTTCCGGATGGATGTTGCAGGTTGATACTCAATCTCTTTGGCTGTATTATAAACTCGCCTTCCTTGGCCATCACCTCCTGGGGTTGGAATCAAACCCAGACCTTCTGGCTCAGAGGCAGAGATACTACCCACTGTGCCACAGGACTTCCTATTATGGGCAGTAATGCAGGTATAAATACTGGAATCATAGAATTTTTTACAGTGCAGAAGGAGGCCATTCGGTTCATCGAGTCTGCACCGGCTCTTGGAAAGAGCCCACACCTCCACCCTATCCCCACAACCCAGTAACCCCACCCGACACTAAGGGCAATTTTGGATACCAATTTAGCATGGCCAGTCCACCTAACCTGCACATCTTTGGACTGTGGGAGGGAACCGGAGCACCCGGAGTGTGGTGATCCACTGTAATTGGAGATGTAAGGTAGGACCTGCACTACAGGTTCGCCGGTAGCTCCTGCCGGCTGGCTCCGCCCAGGGAGAACTGTATAAATATGCATGTCCTCCAGTGCCCTGCCATTTCACCAGCTGCAGCAGGAGGCCACGCATCTGACTGTAATAAAGCCACAGTTGTACCCAACTTTAGTCTTTGTGCAGTCGATTGTGCATCAATTTATTACAGTCAGATTTTCCACAGAATGGATATCCGAATTATGCCCGATCGCCTGCAGCTGGATCCGCACTCGCCCGACGCCAGGAAAGACTTTACTCACTGCTAGCATTTTTCGAGGCCTACATCAACGCAGCGGACCACGCGCCAACAGAGGCTCAGAAGATCAACGTCCTGTACTCCAGACTGAGCTCCAGCGTGTTCCCGTTGATCCAAGACGCCATGACTTACACAAAAGCAATGGAACTCCTTAAGGAACACTACACGCAGAAGGCGAACACGCTCTTCGCCAGGCATGTACTCACCACCTGCTCGCAACTACCTGGTGAGTCCATCGAAGACTTCTGGCGGGCCCTAATTCCACTTGTCCGGGACTGTGAATGTCAGGCCGTCACGGCCGCCGAATACGTGAATCTCCTCATGCGCGATGCCTTCGTGACGGGGATTGCGTAGGACCACATCCGAGAACAATTGCTGGAAGGGGCCACGCTCGAACTGGCAGAGACGTAAACCTAGGCGCTCTCCATGACGGTCGCATTCCGTAACGTACAATCGTACCTCTCCCGTCGCGCTGCCCACCCTTCTACCCCTTCCTACCCCTCCTGGACCCCGACGACGACCTCCTCAGCTGGGGCCCTGCCTTCGCAATACGTCTGCGCCGCACGCCGATCCGTGTACCCCAGGGGTCCCCGCTGCTACTTCTGCGGTCCGCAGAAGCATCCCCACCAACACTGCCCGGCCCACACTGCAGTTTGTAAAGCGTGCAGTAAAAAGGGCCACTTCGCAGCTGTGTGCCAGGCCCGCGCAGTCGCTGCGATCGTGCCCGCTATCGCCCCCTCCCCCACTCCAGACATCAATGTCCGCACCATGGGCGCCGCCATCTTGTTCCACACAGGGTCTCTGGACATCCCGACATCGGAACCGCACACGCTCGCCACCCGAAGCATCCGATGGCTACCCGCAGCTTGCTTCGATGACGCTGGACCAATCTCGCCCGCACAACCTGGCCACCGACGACGGTTAAAATCAACGGCCACGCGACCTCGTGCCTGCTGGACTCCGGGAGCACCGAAAGCTTCGTTCACTCAGATACGGTAAGGTGCTGCTCCCTCGCGGTCCACCCTGCCAATCAAAGGATCTCCCTAGCCTCCGGATCCCACTCCGTCCCGATCCGAGGCTTTTGTACAGTCACCCTCACGGTCCAAGGCGTAGAATTTAGTAACTTCCGCCTCTATGTCTCTGCGCTGCACTCCTGTTTGGCCTGGACTTCCAGTGCAACCTCCAGAGCCTCACCCGCACATTCGGCGGCCCCTTACCCCCCTTACCGTTTGTGGCCTCGCGACCCTCAAGGTCGATCCCCCCTCCCTTTTTGCCAATCTAACTGCGGACTGCAAGCCCGTTGCCACTAGGAGCAGACGGTACAGCACCCAGGACAAGACATTCATCAGGTCCGAAGTCCAGCGGCTACTTAAGGAGGGTATTATCGAGGCCAGCAACAGCCCCTGGAGAGCCCAAGTGGTAGTGGTTAAAACTGGGGAGAAACACAGGATGGTCGTGGACTACAGCCAGACCATCAATTGTTACACGCAGCTCAATGTGTACCCCCTCCCACGCATATCTGATATGGTCAATCAGATTGCGCAGTACCGGGTCTTCTCAACAATTGACCTGAAATCCGCCTACCACCAGCTCCCCATCCGGAAGTTGGACTGGCCATACACTGCCTTCGAGGTGGACGGTCGCCTCTACCACTTCCTTAGGGTCCCTTTCGGTGTCAAAAATGGGGTCTCGGTCTTCCAAAGAGAGATGGACCGAATGGTCGACCAGTACGGTTTGCGGGCCACCTTTCCGTACTTAGATAATATCACCATCTGCGGCCATGACCAGCAGGACCACGATACAAACCTCGATAAATTCCTCCGCACTGCCACTCTTCTCAACCTGACCTACAGCAAAGAGAAGTGTGTGTTCAGCACGACCCGGTTAGCCATTCACGGCTATATAGTCCAAAACGGACTTCTCGGGCACTACCCCGAGCGCATGCGCCCCCTCATGGAACTTCCCCTCCCCCACTGCCCCAAGGCCCCTCAAACGCTGCCTGGGGTTCTTTTCCTACTACGCTCAGTGGGTCCCAAACTATGCGGACAAGGCCCGCCCACTCATCCAGTCCACCCAATTCCCTCTCGCGGCCGAGACACAACACGCTTTCGCCCACATCAGAGCAGACATCACCAAGGCTGGGATGTGCGCAGTGGACGAATCACTGCCTTTCCAAGTAGAAAGCGACGCTTCAGACGTCGCCCTTGCCTCCACTCTAAACCAGGCAGGCAGACCCGTGGCATTCTTTTCCCGCACCCTTCATGCCTCTGAAAGGAGGCCCAAGCTATCGTTGAAGCCGTGCGGCATTGGAGGCATTACCTGGCTGGTAAGAGATTCATTCTCCTTACGGACCAACGGTCGGTAGCCTTCATGTTCAATAACACACAGCGGGGCAAGAACAAAAATGATAAAATCTTGCGGTGGAGAATCAAGCTCTCCACCTATAATTACGAGATCTTGTATCGCCTCGGTAAACTCATCGAGCCCCCAGACACCCTCTCCCGAGGTACATGTGCCAGTGCACATGTAGACCAACTCCGGGCCCTACACGACAGCCTTTGTCACCCGGGGGTCACTCGATTGTACTATCTGGTCAAAGCTCACAATCTGCCCTACTCCGTCGAGGAAGTAAGGACAGTCACCAGGGAGTGCCAGGTCGTGCGGAGTGCAAGCCGCACTTCTACCGGCCGGACCGTGCGCGCCTGGTGAAGGCTTCCCACCCCTTTGAACGCCTCAGCGTGGATTTCAAAGGGCCCCTCCCCTCCACTGACCGTAACACGTACATTCTCAGTGTGGTCAATGAGTACTCCAGATACTCCTTCGCCATCCCATGCCCCGATATGACGTCTGCCACCATGATCAAAGCCCTCAGCACCATCTTCGCCCTGTACGGTTTCTCCGCCTACACCCACAGTGACAGGGGATCCTCATTCATGATCGATGAGCTGCGTCAGTTCCTGCTCAGCAGGGGTATAGCCTCCAGCAGGACGACTAGCTACAACCCCCGGGGAAATGGGCAAGTAGAACGGGAGAATGGGACGGTTTGGAGGGCCGTCCAGCTGCCCTACGGTCCAGAAACCTCCCAGCCTCTCACTGGCAGGAGGTCCTGCCTGACGCTCTACACTCCATCCGGTCACTATTGTGCACCACCACGAATAATACACCCCATGAACGTGTTTTCACCTTCCCCAGGAAGTCCACATCCGGGGTGTCGCTCCCGTCTTGGCTCGCTACTCCAGGACCGGTCCTTCTCCGTAGGCACGTCCGACTCCACAAGGCGGACCCCTTGGTGGACAGGGTTCACCTGCTCCACGTCAACCCTCAATATGCCTACGTTGAGTTCCCCGACGGCTGCCAAGATACCGTCTCACTCAGAGACCTGGCACCGTCAGGTTCCACCCCAATGCACCCCCCCCCACCAATGCACCCCCCCCCCCCCCCCACCTCCCACTGCGCCATCAATATTGACCTCACCATACCACCCCCCCTCCCCTTTTCCGCACAAGAGGACGAAGAGGACTTCTGCACGTTCCCGGAGTTCCCCGATGGCTGGCCAGCATCAGCACCGCCATCGCTGCCACCACCACCACCGCCAGCACCGAATTTGCCGCCATCGTTACGCCGCTCCCAACCAAGCACCAAAGCACCGGACCGGTTGAACCTTTGATGGACTCCGGACCGTCAATCGGACCGTGCTCTCGCTGGTGATTGGCTGCGGTGTTGTGTATGTTGATTGGTCCCACTGTGTGTCCATCAGTGTGTCTGCACCATGATATACTGGTGTATATTATGACACACCAGACCATCTGTCTCTTGTTCTTAAGTTTGCTACATCTTGCTGCAATCTCTCCCAGCTACAATAAAATGTCCAGCATGTTTTCCCTCTCTTTAGTTCCAATGAATAGTCAGGCGGACTCGAAACATTAACGTTGTTTTCCTACAGATACTGCCAGACCTGCAGAATGTTTCCAGCATTCCCTGTTTTGGTTGTAAATAATACCTCATACGAGCACCTTTTCTCAGCAAGACCAACCAGCAGATATCTTTTGGGTCATGGAAGTGACAAACAGGTTCCTTGTGCCGAACCCATCTGTCACATGTCAGGCTTTGCACTGCCACGGTGACTTGTGAGAGAGAATTCTCCGCCTCCCTCGCCACGTGTTCTTCAGTGGCCCGCCGTCGCTGGCAGCGTGATTCTCCGTTCCTGTCACCGGCTGATGGGATTTCCGATTGTAGCCACCCCACGCTGTCGGGAAACCCACGGGCGGGGATGCGCTGCCAACGGAAAGGAGAATCCCGCTGGCGGAGAATTCACCCCGTGGTCTTTGCTGTACAAGGTTCAGGACAGGCCACGTCTCCTGCGTGGCCAACCTCCAATGCTGGGGCCTCTGTTCAAACTTGTGGAAATACATAATCAATACAGCGTATTACTGAGGATTGTCCCCCACTACAGACTAATCACCTTAAACTCACCAATGAGGATGCTGGGGCTTCAGGGATTTGCATTCGCTAAGTAATAATAACAATGAACAGGGGTCGAATGGCCTTCCTCATCCAGAATAACTCTGTGCGGTTTATAGAATCTTGGTTGATATTTCTTCTGGGCTGAGGACGTCAAGGTAAATTATAACCTCCCTATTCAGATAACACAACACTAAACTGGATGAGATGACAGCAAAAACACTTTCAACAATTGTAATGATATCTTAGCAAACACCTCAGTTTGTCTGATGGACGGTTGCTCAGCAAAACGTCCTGGTCCCAAACCTCTGAAACTGGCACGATAACATACAATACAATATGTCCAAACCTATTAGACAGTGAAATAGGACACTGACCAGAGAGAGTAATAATAATAATAACCTTTTATTGTCACAAGTATGAAGTTACTGTGAAAAGTCCCTAGTCGCCACATTCCAGCGCCTGTTCGGGTAAGCTGGTTCGGGAATTGAACCTGCGCTGCTGGCCTTGTTCTGCATCACAAACCAGCTGTCTAGCCCACTGAGCTAAATCAGACTGAACTAAGTCACCTGCAACACTGTTCATAAAATCAACAATCAAGAAACCGCAAATGTGCCCTTTGAGAGCTGATTATGTTTTGGAATTCTTCAAACTACTTGGTTAAGCTACAGATGAAAGCTGTGCCCCCCGCCCCGCTCCCTCCCCCCGCACTGCTCTCCCACCTCGGCAGTTGCCGTGGGGACGGGCCCAGCATGCGCTTACACTTGCTCAAGGATTACAGCTCACTCAGCAGGCCTGAGACGTTACGTGGAATGCAGAGCACAAGAGGGACAAGAGGCTGTGCTCGGGATCCATGGCGTTTTAAGAGAACATTCACCAGGACTGGAGCAGGTGCCTGCAGTTTACGCTGACTGTTCCTGGCATTCATAACAAAAGAGATTAACTCTGCATCGTGCCATTGTTAGTAGGGCTGCAGGGAACATATTGGAAGTGGTACAATAATTTCATTGGCTATTGCCCCGAGCTCCAGTCAATTGTTTTCAAATTTCCTCTCTCTTCCAATCACGTCTGACGTTTCCTCCACATTTTATCAGGTATTTTTGTCATTTGATTTTTCTCTTCAATACTTTTTCAATTGTTTTTGTGGAAAATGACTTCAGATTTGCTTGTACTTCCCCTCCCACAATTTCTGTCCATTTTTGTCAGAATCTGCTTCATAATTTTATTCAATTAATTTGCACTTTTCTCCTATGCTGATGGCACTGTTGCACCATGGGAAAGAGCCCAAAGGACTCTGGCCTCGCTCTCTGTGTGCCTTAGCCAAAATATCATCCAGAAGTTCACAAAGGATGTTCGGTCCAGTCAAAAAACCATGACAACCCCACAACCATAGACGTCTGATGGACGACCACGTGAAAGGAAGAAGATAGAGTTGTCAGAGATACCCAACATTCTATCGCCGTTATTCCAACCCTGTACAAAAAGCCCGGTCTGGATTCACAACTTAATGAAGGAATATATGAGCACTTATTTGTTTTCCATTGTAGCTCGAAGATGTTAATTTGAGGGACTGTATGTGGTTTACTTTGAACCTACTGCTTTTCAAAACAAGAATCTTGAAAGGATTAGAAACAATTTGAAAACGAGGATGAAGGATCTGTAAGGATTTGAAGGAGCTTTGGAAGGCTGAGGCACTGGATAAATATTAAATCCGATCATTTCTCAATACAATTTTTTCAGGGCCAATAGCTTTCACTGGGATTCAAAGCCCAGAAGCATCACGCTAATTTGGAGAATACAACTCTACATAACTTGCATCAGCTAAATTCTAATTGAGATTCACAATGAGAGAGGGGCTATCTAATGGCAGTTGCTGTCAGGTAGGGTCTGATGGGAGAGGTTAGCTCAGAAACTCAGTTTGATTGGAAAATGCTGGCTTGTTGACTGCATCTCTCTGCAACCCCACATCTCCCCCACCCCACCCCATCACAGGTGCACATTTTGTACAGGTTAAATATCTCACAAATGATCAGTTCATCTATTTTTGTGCTGGTGTTTGAAGATGAGATATTCGTCTGGTTGACCACCACTGACCTTTGAACCTTGTTCATCACCTTTGACCTTCACTCAAATAGGTTGAGAGAGGGCAGCACGGTGGCGCAGTGGTTATCACTGCTGCCTCACGACGCCGAGGTCTCAGCTTTGATCCCGGCTCTGGGGCACTGTCTGTGTGGAGTTCGCACATTCTCCCCGTTTGCGTGGGTTTCACCCCCACAAGCCAAAGATGTGCAGGGTAGGTGAATTGGCCACACTAAATTGCTTCTTAATAAAAAATAAATTTGATAAATAGGCAGAGAGGTCCTTGCTTATCACATTCAAAGAACAGCATATCTCTGAGTCCTGTACTGGGGTGTTGGCTTAGGTTACACACTCAAGTCTTGGCGTGAATGTACATTTCAGGTGAAATTATTGAAACATATATAAGGATACTCGGCCCCGCCGCGCCACATTTCTGTTTCAGCACGCCAACGGGATGATCTGTTACAACGGCTGGTCAATGGGGTTTCGCATTGTGGGGCAGCCCCATGCCGTCGGGAAACCCCCGGGCTGCCGGTAAAATGGAACATCCCGCTTGCGAAAAATTCAGCCCAATATTTTCAGGGGGCTTGACACGATAGAGTGGACGTTTCCTCTCGAGGTGGAATCTAGAACCAGCGGAGCACAGTTTAAAAATAAGGGGTTTAAGATGGAGGTGAGGAATTTCTTCTCTGAGAGGGTCATTAGTCTTTGAAATTTGCTTCCACAAGAGCAGTGAAGACTGGATCATTGAATATGTTCAAGGCTAAGTTAGAACGATCTTTGATTGGCAAGGGAATCAGGAGCTATGGAGGAAAGACAAGAAAGTGATTTTAAGTCCACATTCAGAATAGCCAGGATCGTATTGAATTGTAGAGTAAGCTCGAAAGGCCGAATGGCCCACTGAGACTTATATTTCTCATGAAGCTGACAAAAAACACAAGTTGAAGCTTCTCATATTGCACTTATCAGGACACTTCACAAGAATACTATTATAAGGGGAAAACAACAATTATACTATATGAGAAGAGAATGCTGATTGGTTGGCAAGTGAATTCTGATTGGTAGAGGTGTTGCCACGGAGAATGCATCAGTCAATAATGACTGATGGATAACTGCCAAGCATTATTTGAAATTGAAACCAGGCAGCTTGACCTGGGGAATTAATCAGCGAATAGATATCACTGATTTTGTTTAGCTGAAACACATGCTGTGTCTATGTGTCCTTTCTGTCTGCAAAGATGTGTAGTAATACGTGTAGCTCCCAGTACACACAAACGCAACACTGCGAGCCTGACTGATAATCTTAAATTGGTTGTCGCCGTTTTAAAATTTAATTTAAGATTGTTAGTGAGGTACCACCATAACTGGGAGGAATTCCAGAAGCTCCTTTAGACTGAGGTCCATGCAGAAATTATGGAATGGCCCAGAGTGAGATGGATCATAGCCATTTTCCTTACATTGATCATATAGTGGCTATGGCAACAATGGGATTGGACTAATCTACTGGTTTAGCTTTGATCATCTAAGGGGATCAGAGAAGGATTTTCCAGTTGTTTTTTTCCCTCAATGACCTGTATTGTTAATTGAGTTCATCGCCTCTTCCAAGTGAAGACTTGGCCCTGGGGTGGTTTGAAGAGTGTTTATATTTTGATACACAAGGCACCACAGTTTTGTGGGACAGCCTCAAAGGTTCAGATTCTTATCCAGCCCATCATTACTGCTATGGCCATATTAAACTCGTGTTTGCGTGTTTAAATCTCGAACTACCCAACCTAAGTTACACTAGACTGTGAAAAAACCTAATTTGTTCCCTAATGTTCAGAGAACTTCACTCCAAACTATTTGACTGAAAAGAAATAAAGACTTAGATTTGCACAGCCTCTTTCACAAGCTTAGAATTTACCACAGTGTTTGATAAGGAAGTATTTTAATAATAATAATAGCTTATTGTCACAAGTAGGCTTCAATGAAGTTATTGTGAAAAGCCCCTAGTCGCCACATTCCGGCGCCTGTTCGGGGAGGCCGGTACGGGAGTTGAACCTGCGCTGCTGGCCTTGTGCTGCATTACAAGCCAGTTTCAAAGTGTAGTCACTGTTGTAGGAAAAGCAGCAGGCAATTTGCACACAGCAAACTCCCACAAATATCAAAGTGATAATGGCCAGATAAATAATGTTGACTGAAGGTAAATATTGGTCAGGATGCTGTTGAAAACTTCCCTGCTCTTTCTCAAAGTGACGCCAGGAAATATTTTATGTTCAACAGGGAAAACCTTGGTTGTCTCATCTGTTAAACAATTTCTGAAGGTATGAAAAGGAATGTGAGGAGGCCTTTCAGCCCCTGTAGCCTACTGTGGCATTTAATAAGACCTTGGCTGATTTGATAGTCACCTCAAATCTGCATCGTGCCTACCCCTGATAACCTACCCCCCCCCCCCACCCCCCACCCCGCTTTCCAATAATCTATCCACCTTTGCCTTAAAATATCCAAAGACTCTGCTTCCTCTGCCTTTTCAGGAAGTGAGTCCCAAAGAGTCACGGCCCTCAGAGAGAAATCATTTTGCATCATCTCCGTTTTAAATGGGTGATCCCTCAATTTTAACTTCCCATTCCCAACCCCCCCCCCCCAACAAAAATTTAGTAAGAATCTATCTACTTCTGCCTTAAAGATATTCAAGGGATTCGGCCTCAACCACTTTTTGAGGAAGAGAATTTGTACAACTCTCTGAGAGTAAAGGTTTCTCTCTCTGTCTGAAATGGGCCACACCTTATTTTTAAACAGTGCCCTCGAGTTCCAGATTCTCCCACAGCAGAAAACATTCTCTCCACATCCACCCCGTCGAGACCCCTCAGGATCTTGTATGTTTCAATCAAGTCGCCTCTTAACTCTTCTAAACTCCAGTGGATACAAGCCTAGCCTGTTCAACCTTTCCTCATAAGGCCACCCGCTCAATTCAGGTATTAGTCCGGTAAACTTTAATCCCCTCGGAAGTGGACGAGTGAGATAAGTTGTACAAACCTTTGCTAAGAGGAAAGACCACTCTGACGTCCTTGAGGAATTTTGGAATGATTAGTAAGCTTCACCAGCATAATAACCACATGCCAAATATTAAAAACACCCTCACTGTGTGTGAGTTACAGTACCAGGCACTTCGGTCATGCCCACTTCTCAAACCACTGATGCATTCAGTACCAGGGTCTCAAGCATCATGTGAAAAAGACCATTTCCTTTCCCTTCAAGAGTTTTTCTAAGGATTTAACATTAAGTGTGGCTTTGCATTTTTCAAACATTAATCCTAAAGCCTTGGGAAGCATTCAGTAAATAACATACTTGACTAATCACAGAGCCTGGGGCTTTGCTTGGAGTAATTCTTTGGTTCTGGTTGATGTACAGTTGAAAATCTATGGTCAAGTGGTCTGAGAAAATGACAACAGTCTGGCTCTTGGAGCCAACGAGTTTGCATGCACATCATTGCTGAACCTGCTGTGACCGCAATTCTTCACCACGGAAAATTCTCCCACTCGTTCGGAGTGGGAATGGCTGGAAGGGAATTTCTCCATTTAAACGATTGGCAGCACAATTGTCTCAGCCCTGAGAGTTAACATCTCAATAAAGTAATAGGATGATGTACATTGCTCTGTCTGCGTTATTTTCCTACCTGGCAGCCTGGTCAATGTCTCCAGTGACAGAGCAAGAATGGAGGCAGAACAGCGCGGACATTGGAAATCTGAAATAAAAAGAGAAAACGCTGGAAATACTCAGCAAGTCTGGCAGCAATCGGTGGAGAGAGAAACTGCCTGACCTGATGGAAAGTTCCAGCATCTTCTCTTTCTCATTTCAGTCGAGGGAAGAGGTCAAAGGTCAGATGCACAAGACGCCTTTGAACACTTCAAACGGACATCAGTACCTGTTAAGAAGGCAATTACAGATTCCAGAGACGGGGCAGAGGTGGCACACCACATTTATATTCTGTGTTTGGGAAGGGGCAAACCGTGATTCCCCTTGCAACCTTCAGTCTTTAAAACTTATTTATCTTTAGCGTGAGTGTCATCATCTGCAATGACATCTTGATTCAGGTGGTCGTATTTTCACCTTGGAGGTGGAGCGGTTTGGGCCTTGAGGTTTACCTCACAGTTTGAGCCTATAATTTAGGGTGGCACATCAGCGCAGTGCAGGGTGGTGTCTAGAATCTAGGCGACATCTGTCTATTCAAGCAAAAGGTCACATGGAATCATCTGAAGAAGAGCATTTCTCCAACAACAAACACTGCAGGTTAGCGTATAGCAATAGTTTGCCATTTGTGTGATTTTGCTGTGTTTATGACAATTGTTATAATTCCTTGGTTGTGAAGGGCTTTGGGATTATCCTGAGGATGTGATAAATTGCCATGTAAATTCTTTCTTCTTGCTAATCTGAGCTTTGGCGGTGAGAGGCGGCTTCCTGGGACAGGATCTACAATCTTGCTTTCTCGGAATAGAAGCCCTCCCAGGGTTTCTCTGAACAGAGGTGCTTGTACTCTCCATACCATTGGGTTAATCAGTAAACTCACTTGTTCTGTAACTGACATTAAGCCCCCTCGACTGCAGTCCCTACATTCAGCTGGCTTGTGGTCATCATAATTAGAGGGCAGCTTGTGTATTGTACGCTTGGGAAGGTCAAACGCTAATCCTGATGCTTTGCGCTAAGAATTAAACAGGTCAAAGTCATGCAATTCTGACCCTGTGTTGTGCATTTCTGTTTTGTGGGGGATACACACTAACAGAGTATCGTCTGTCCATTCAGGAAACCAATACTTAAACCTGGGACCTTGCAGTCCAATTAGCCATGGGGCTGGTTTAGCACAGGGCTAAATCGCTGGCTTTTAAAACAGACCAAGGCAGGCCAGCAGCATGGTTCATTTCCCGTACCAGCCTCCCCGAACAGGCGCCGGAATGTGGCGACTTGGGGCTTTTCACAGTAACTTCATTTGAAGCCTACTTGTGACAATAAGTGATTTTCATTTCATTAATATCACAGTGAGTGGACTAACGTTCACAGAGGTCACACTTTAATGGTGTTAATCCTGGAGCTTAATTCATTAATGTGATACTAATACTAACTCTGCGGAGGTAAAGATATTTGGTGAATCTTTTGAGGGCTTTTTCTATCTTTCCAAAGAGGACTGTACTCAAAAAGAATGCAGCTGGGGAATTCCCAGTCCATAGGCTGGATTGCCATGTTCAGCTCAATGGTTGCACTGATTTAAGAGGCCTGGGGTTACAGCGTAACAAATAGGAGCAGGGGTAGGCCATATGGGTCCTCTCGTGCCTGCTCCACCATTTAATTAGATCATGCCTGATCTTCTGATCAACTCCACATTCCTGTCCTATTCCCACAGCCTTTGATTCTCTTAGTCTTCAAAATCTATGAATCACAGTCTTGATTATACTCATCAACTGAGCACCCCACTTACAACCCCTGGGGAAGAGAAATTCAAAGATTCACAGTCCTCTGCATAAAGAAACTTCTCCCCACCTCAGTCCAAAATAGCTGAGCACAGTAAGAAGTCTTACAACACCAGGTTAAAGTCCAACAGGTTCATTTTAAACACTAGCTTTCGGAGCAATGCTCCTTCCTCAGGTGAAAAATAGCTGACGCATTATCCCGGGTCTTTGCCCCTTAGTTCTCGAGTCTCCAGCCAAGGGGAGCAACCTCTCTGAATCTATCCTGTCAAACCCTCTCAGGATTTTAGCATTCAAATTTCACTCCAGAGACCTGAGCACATTAACCTAGGTTCGCACTCCAATGCAATGAGAGGGTACTGCGCTGTTGGAGGCGTTGTCCTTTAGATCTGGTGTTAGATCAAAGGTCCCATCTGTGCCCTCAGATGGATGCAACAGACCCCACTGCACTATTTTAGAGAGCAAAGGGATTTGTCCTTGCCGCCTGTGGTGGTATGTATTAGGGGTAATACGGTACACCATGTATGCCGAGGAGCTATTGGAGGACAGATGCTGGGTCCCGATTGGATCTGCCGCCTACTGGGCTCCACCCAGATAGGCGGGGTATAAGAACCCGGTTTACTCCCCGCAGCTGCAATCTGTGACTGAGCTGCTGGGGAACAAGTCTGAACAAGTCTGCTCAATAAAGCCTCGATTGAAGTTCTCTACGTCTCGCCTCGTGTGTGATCGATGGTGCTACACCGCCCTGGGCCGAGATTTATTCCCCAATTAACACCCATAAAGCAGATTATCTGGTCATTAACACGTTTCTTTCTGCAAGAAATTCCAGTCCACAAATTGTTTTTTTCTACCATTTCAAAAAGGAGGACACTTCATAGTATTTCATAGGCTGTCAAGTTCTTTGTAACATCCTGAGGTTGTGACAGATGTTATGTAAATGTGAGCTCTTTCTCTTTTGTATAGATTATAATTTCATGCGATGTGCTTCCTGTGGGCTGTTATTCACCACTGAGCGTGTTAGATTGTGGATTCCTCGCTCTTTGGCAAGATTTGATTCAATGGGAACAAAGTCCCAAAATGAGTGCGTTTTGCCGTGTGTTTTCCAGTGCTAGCAGCACTGAGAAACACAATGCTATAAAACGGCACTTGCGTTAGATAGAGAGCCTCAGTGGGGAATGCGCGGCCGAGGCTGCACATGGCTCCATTTTGTACACTAAGAAGCTCCACTCGCCGGTGGCATCCTGATCTCTGCAGCCCTCAAAGTGACCCCCCATCACACTATGGGAGAGTCCCCCGGCACCCTCCCCCAACACACGCGCAGGGCAACCCCAGCCCAATCACCATAGCGCAACAAATGCCAGGTTGGAGCCCTAGAAGTGTCCCTGCCAGCTGGCAGTGCCACTTGGATACCTTGGCACTGTCAGGCTGGCATCCAGGTGGCACTGCCAGGGTGCCCAGGTGGCACGTGCAGTGCCAGGGTACCACCCTGCCCAAAGGGCATGCACCTGGGGGTCTCCAATCTCCTGGGAGATCTCCACAAGTGCCATTCCATCTGGCCTCCGTTTGTGGAGACCAATACAAAATGGCGCCTCCACAAGGCCTCCGAGGCGAAGGAGATAGATCCCACACCTCGGGAATCTGCACATTAAAGTGAGTCTAGCTATCTCGCTTTAATATGCAGATTTTTGAAAAAGTGATCTCACCCACAATGGACGGGATTGACATTGCAACATTTTGCAAGGTCACGTTAGATCTAGCGAGGCGTTGTAAGCGGTGTCTCCCAGCTTCTATTGGCCATGCTCGCCGCAGCGAGCTGCTATCGGCGCAGCGTGGGTGTAAAATTGAACCCCTTGTGTCTCCACTGGGCCTTTCAATTTTTGTATTGGTTTGTTCGGGGTTAAGGTAGCCTGTAACTACTGCAATGATTCATACTGGCTTCAAGTTGTGATTATTGCAATTAAAATCCATTAATGAATGCAGTAACAAGTAAAGGAATGCCAGAAGCAGATGTGGAAAGAAACTACCTCGACATTCGCACTCAGACATCGCTAACTGTAGATAAAATCATTCCAATTTTTGTCTAGTCACCTCTAATGGTCTGCATCAAGTTTGTATAAAACAATCTCCGAATTGCTCATGCAGAGAGCTGGCATGGGCACAACGGGCCAAGTGGCCTCCTTCTGTGCTGCAACCATTCTGCGATTCTATGAAATTTCCCCCCCCCCCCAGCGACACCAATGCCAGCCCTTCTGGTGCCTTTT
This sequence comes from Scyliorhinus torazame, assembly GCF_047496885.1. Classification (NCBI taxonomy): domain Eukaryota; kingdom Metazoa; phylum Chordata; class Chondrichthyes; order Carcharhiniformes; family Scyliorhinidae; genus Scyliorhinus; species Scyliorhinus torazame. The sequence continues at coordinate 46,765,898 of NC_092722.1, forward strand.
TGAAGCCAGTGTCCTTCCGTTGCAAGTCCAGCGAGCTTTTCGGCTGCATGGTGCATCAGAAATGTTCTTTCTGAAATTCAGTAGTAGGATCTAACCATGGGGCCGTGCTGATAATGGCGATGATAGTTCTCGGCATATAGAATTACTATGCAACAAAAACTTGCTTTTACATAGTGCTTTTAACATAGTTAGGCATCCCGGGTGCTTCACAGGACCATCATCAAACAAAATTTGAGCCTCATTAAGGGCAGATGACAAAAGCTTGGTCAGAGAGGTAGATGTTAAAGGATACCTTAAAGGAGGAAAGGCCGGTTTAGGGGGGGGGGGATTGCAGAGTTTAGAGCCTTTGCAGCTGAAGGCACATGCAGGGAGGCCGCATTTACCCAAAAGGTCTTCCATGACCTTTCAGAAGCATTTTATGCTGGAGATGGAGCGGAGCAAAGTACACGGACCATTGAATCGTTTAAGTCATGTCAACTCCCAGTTTGCTGCATTAAAAATGCTGGAATGTTCATTGTTACCATTAGGAAGTAATGATAGCTTAAAGAATGTGGGCTATTGCCATGCATTAACTTCCATGGTGATTGGAATGAGCATTTTATTTACCTATTAATGTGATGTTAACCTTGGGCAAAGTAATAGCCGACAAACAGTGTCATTAGGAAGCTATGATCCCACCTTTAAATTCTCCAGATGTGACGGGCACTCTGCTCTGCCACTGGGTTGGCATTTCTCAACAGGGCGCAGTGACAACTTTACATAAATAGTCTACGTGAGGGAGGGGGAAATGTTTTGGGTTCCCTTGTCTCATTTGGCTCTTAGTATTTTCAGACACGTTTACAAGGCCTGTGATTACTTCCTGAGTTTTATTCCCGCCCCGCAGCACTAGTTTTGCAGTCTGCAGGCAGCATTCTGTGTTTATTCTCTGCATCTCCACATGGGCAGTGCCTGGTCTGGTGTAGCAGGATCAGTGCTCATGAGAGTGAGGATGAGGGCATCATTAATATAGTGCTCTCTTCAACCAATTCTGCAACACTTCCAATCCAAGATATCTTCAGTCTTTTATCTGTCGTATAAGGGTCTGGCACATACAGGGTCAATGTGGGAGTGAGTACAGTACTGCACATAATGGTGAGGTAAGGGAGCAGGTGACCTGCACCTAAAGATCAGTCCAGTATTGGACAGAGACGTGTGCGCAATCAAGCATGGAACCAGCTTCCTGATTGATCCCTTTACTAAATATATGTGCACAGTTCTTGTGGTTAATAAATACATATAGTTAACCTACCTAAGATTACAAACACTTCATTTAGACCGACCAAATAGTATCTAACACCCTACAATAATGTCCGTTTCTTTAGAGATCAACTCTTGGAATTTGACCAAAGTGGCTACTGCTCACCAATAATTAGCTCATGTGGGCCGTTCTTTGGCAATGTGCCAAGGCAGTGGGAGGATATTTACACACGAACATATGAAATTGGAACAGACATTAGCCATTCGGCCCCTCGAACCTGCTCTGCCTTTCAATAAGATCACGACTGACCTGTTTGTGTTTCAAATTCCTTGTCCCCAACTACCCCTGAAGACCTTTGACCCCCCCCCCCCATTGCCTAACCAGAATCTATTTACCTCTGCCTTAAAAATGTTCAATGACCCCGTCTTTACCAAGCGTTCTTTCAGGGGAGCTGTTCAACTGAAACTCCGTCTCCCACCTCAGGTAGGCATAAAGGGCCCTATCTTGAAGGGTATCAGTGGAGTTCTCCCTGATGTTCTGGCCAATACTTATCTCACAATCACCATCATTAAAAATAATTAACCTGGTCTTTAACACATTGCTCTTTGGTTTCAGATTCCAGCATCCGCAGTAATTTGCTTTTATCCCATCCATTGGCTCAGTCTTCACCTCCCGCTGCCTTGGGAAAGTGGGCAGCATAATCAAAGACCCCTCCCACCCGGGTTATTCTCTCTGCCAACCTCTTCCATCGGGCAACACATACAAAAGTCTGAGAACACGCACTAACAGATTCAAAAACAGCTTATTCCCTGCAGTTACTAGACTCCTGGATGGCTCTGTTATGGACTGAACTGTACTGTTGTACCACTATCTTCCATACACTTCACGTATGTCTATGTCTATGTATTTACATTGTGTATTTATCGTATCTCCTATGCTTTTCATGTGTGGAACGATCTGCCTGGACTATACGCAGAACAATACTTTTCACTGTACCTCGGTACATGTGACAATAAATTTAAATTTTAATCCAGCTCTCGCACTGAAAGTGCATGCTAGTGGGCATCAGGCCCATGCTCAAGTAGCTCCTGGTACTCACTCTCCAGGATCACAGCTGAAGATTGGCCACTTGGCTGAAATACCAAACTGTATCAACAAAGAGGGTCACAAACTGGCGGAGCTACACAGTCATTCCTGTCAGACTAGAACCATAGAATTGCTGCTATGCAGAAGGAGGCCATTCAGCCCATCAAGTCTGAACCGATCCTCTGAACGAGCAACCAACCTAGGCCCACTCTCCTGTCCGATCCCCATAACCCCACCTAACCTGCACATCTTTGGATTGTGGAAAGAAACCGAAGCACCCGGAGGAAACCCACGCAGACACGGGGAGAATGTGTAAACTCCACACAGACAGTCACCTGAGGTCGGAATTGAACCCAGGCCCGTAGTGCAGTGATGCAGTAGTGCTACCCCCATTGGCTGACGTTTGTGTCAGTTGTACGTCTGCTGTGACGAGTTGCTTTGTTGTAATTTTCACCTTGTTCTAGGCATTAATAGCTAACAGTAATGTGAAAACAGAGCAATTGGAATCCAACATTAAATGTATTTGGTTAATCTTAAAGTGGAACTGAGCACGTTCCACCCATTGATCAACCAGGATTGAAAACATTTCTGGAGTTTTTCCTTCACCCACAAGACGACCATAAATGATTTTCTGCCTCTCTCACTAACCAAGCTTGGTGACGGGGCATTTCAGTGTGATGTTGAGTGGGTCGGGGTTGGAGGAAGTTGTGGGGGGCAAATGTGGGGGAGGAGTTTTCGGGGTTCTAGTTGGAGGGGAGGGGAATGTGGTGCTGATGAGTGAGGTGTGCAACTGGGGATGGGTCAGAGGTCCAAGGTCCAAGCTTCCACCCCTGGTTCATACTGAGTTGGTTGACCTCAGATGGAGGAGTGGGGAGGGGTCTCTAGAATCAGGTTAAATGTCCTTTTAAGAGAGGGTAAACAGGTTAGTCAGGGTCTGTGCCATCCTACTGTAAAGTGTTAACAAGTGGCCATTGGGTGAGAACAAGCTTACTAATAGCTGTGATTCCCCCCCGAGGATGGAATGGCCTCACCAATATTCACTGTCCAAAGATCGGCACCTTTGTTGACTCCAGTAATCGTATCGCAGCAGAGGTTAATAGATACAGAAAGGCGGGAGAGGGGAAGAAAGGTACTCAAAGCGACATTGGAAAAAGGTTTATGCTTTTTATGAATTTAAACTGGGCAGAACAGGAGGTTAGGGAAGGAGGGAATTAGGTAAGGGAGGAATTAGAGAAGAGGGGGAGGAAAGGGGAGGTTGGATCTAGTATTGAGTTCTGATGTTTGTGAAAATTCAATGTAAGCATTAATAACAGCCTCAAATCAGAAGACACCCAAGTGAGTGGAAATACAGATTTCAGTTAGAAAAACATGGCCTAGTGTACCTTTCATCTCCTCTGGCTGTTGCCCAAGGCCCTGTTATATTCCACTGTGCTATTCCAATGCAATCATTAACCTGTTATTGCCTTCCACGTTACAGGCTGTTTGGGGAGATCGTGTGAATCCCAATGTGCAGTATCATGGCTAAAGGATGTTATTGATGTTCCAGGGTTGACACAATGTGATGCCCCTCACTTCTGTGCCAGACGTATGGGTTCAAGACCCAATTCGAAGTCTTTGAGACTGACTCTTCAGTACTGAGTGAGTGCTGCACTATCGGAGATGCACTCTTTCAAATGAGGGGCGGGATTCTCCCATCCCGCGGCAGAGTGTCCACGCCATCATAAATGCCGTCGCGTTTTCCGATGGCATGAACGGGCCGCTGCCAGGAGTAATTCTGGCCCCTACAGGGGGCCAGCACGGCGCTGGAGCGGTTCACGCTGCTCCAGCTGCCGATCCTGATTCGAACTGTGCGCCGCGGGATCCGCGCATGCGCAGTGGCGCCAGAGCCAACGGCACATGCGCAGTGGCGCCAATGCACGCTTGCACGTTGGCCTCCTTCAACGCGCTGGCCCCGGCGCAACACGGCGCAGGAGTACGGGGCCGGCGCGTAGGAAATGAGGCCTGGGGACAGGGAGCCATGCCCGCCGAGCGGTGGGCCCTGATCGTGGGCCAGGCCGCATCAGAGGCCCCCCCTGAGGTCGGAGCCCTCCCCACAGGCCGCCCAACCCTTGCACGCAGAGTTCCCGCCAGCTGTGAGCAGGTGGACGGCGGCGGCGGGACTCAGTGTTTTAACTGCGGCTGCTCGGCCCATCCTGGGCCGCGAATTGGTGGACCGGCTGCGTAGGAGGGCCCGCGACAGGCGCTGTGCCACACACGCTGGCGTCAATGGCGCCGATTCTCCGCTCTGCCCGGCCCCGGGCTGAGAGAATCCCGCCTGAGATATTAAACAAGGTCCTGTCTATCTTATTAAATGGATGTAAAAGATCCCATGGCATTACTTGGAGAAGAATAGAGTATTTCTCTCCAATATTCTGGCCAATGTTTATCACTCAACTTGCAGGAAGAGATTATCAGGTCACTTATCTCAGTGCTGTTTGTGAGCACTTGGTGCTCGCAAACTGTAGAAAATCACAAAGTGAGAGGGGAACTGTGTTTACAGGAAGCAGATTGGTAAATTGAAGACACACTGTCTATGTTGTTTGGTCCATTAACATTCCTTGAATTGTAGAAATACTATTATTTTCCTCCAATCTCCTGCTCTCTATCTGAGGATATTGACTCATACGACCATAAGCCATAGGAGCAGAATTAGTGTCCTCCACTGCCTCCCCCTCCCTCAACGTGAAGACTTCAAGATCTTCATCCTTACCTCCAAATCCTTAAGTAGACTGCTCCCACATATCTCTTCAGCCTCCTCCAGCCCTTCATCAATACTCACACCGTTTGTTCTTCCTGCTCTGGTCACTTGTGCGCTGCTCCTTCCCTTCTGGTGGTAGAGGCATTAACTATCTCACCACCCCCACCCACCGACCCACCCACCTTTAACAGTGGAGTGCGTATTCAGAAAGGATCACGGGGAGTTTAATCATTGCCACTTTGTAAGTCCCGTGCAGCCTATGACAGGCACACAATGTATTATTCTTCTCCTCAACTCCAGCTGCATGTGATGTAGCGTGTCCCTTTAAGGCCTCAAGATATAATTACTGGGCCAATTAAAACGTGGTTGTTCCTCCGGAGTTCCTGGCAAGATTGTCTTTCCTGAAATGGAATAGAGATTGGCTTCTGTTGCTGGAAAACTTTCTTTACATGTTATAAATGATTAATTGGCTTTCTTTCGCTTTATCAAATACTTTAAAAAAGTTTTGAAAAGTTTATCAATACAATGGGGCATTTATTATTCCATTGCTAATTTGAAGTGCTGTCCCTTTAAAGGCTCAACAACTTTTCAATAAATGATTTGAAGCCTAGGCCTATTTTTAAAGTGTGATTGCTAAGGTCACTCTGAGGACACAATCTTTCTGGTTCTTGTATCAAATGATTGCCTTTGCTGCTTTATTTTTTTTCTCTCGGTAGAAACACATAAATTCCTGTGTGAAAACTGAAGTGGGAAGGAGATGAGGGAGAAGAGTGCCGCATAGGAAATGCACATCAGACATTTGGGCCCTCAACATTCTGTAAGAACCCTCACACTCTGCCGTTTAGACTTTGGCAGGAGATGGGGGCAACTCCTAGAAAAATGGCTGAAAATACTAAATTACGCCATTCTGGTGGGGAAATCCCACAATTGTTTGTCAAGGTTATGGTAGGAGATTAGGAGGACGCCCAATTCCAAAACTACTCATTTATATATTCAAAATGTATTATCTCTTTACCAATGCTTGTTTCAATCTGGCACCAAGTCCAGAGAATCTCATGGCATCAAGCAACAATGATGTAATCAACTAGGGTTTGCAGCCAATCACACTGAAGAATTCTCACAGAGAGAAAGCCAGGAAGTCAAAAGCAATGATTGTCCTTAACTTTTTCTATTTCACAGAGAGGGAAAGAAAATAATTGGATCATAAAGAAGGTTACGAAACAAGCTGAAATATCACAAACAAACTTCCAAAATGTTATTATTTTAAAATAAATTTAGAGTACCCAATTATTTGTTTCTTCCATTTGAGGGGCGATTTAGCGTGACCAATTCACCTACCCTGCACACCTTTTTGGGTTTTGGGGGTGAGACCCTCACAGACATGAGGATAATGTGCAAACTCACATGGACATTTGCCCAGGGCCGGGATCGAACCCGGGTCCTCGGCACTATGAGGAAGCAATGCTAATCACTGTGCCACCGTGCTGCCCTACAAACGTCCAAAATTAATGTCAAAATGTGTCAAATTTATTTGATCATAATGGAGGAATTTGATATAAAATTAGTTCTTAGAGCCAGAGAAGTTGTTCAACAAGAATTGTTAATTTAATTCATTGTTAAAAGCCCAGTTGCACCTCTGTCAATAAACATTTATCAAGGGTTTTTATGGTGTTACTAATATCTGTAAGTTCAAGTTATTGTCAGTTCAGTGATTTCTGTTTGCAGCCTGCAGAGACTTCAACAGTGCATCCTATGGAGAAATGTAGAATCACTGACATTAACCCCTGGATTGCTGTATTTAACTGCGCAAGTGTGGACTCCAAAAGGTGTTGTCAGTTTCACAGAGCAATAAAAGTAAATGTTGACAGTTTTGCCATTTTAGTGGTTGCAAAATCTGGCCAATTATCTATCTCTTCACATCATTTCAATATTCTTTTTGTTGCCACATTTTTTCCACATGTTTTGGGTTTTCTATTATATTTTCCATGCCAACATTTATGTTGGCCATTGCCCATGTAAACTCCTTATTATACCCTCTTGCTAATGCTAGTGCTGTAGTGTCTCTGTTTTGCATCTCCCAGCTCCTTAACCTGAACTGCAGTTGAAACTCCGAATCTCCAACAAACTCCACTCCTCTTCACACATTGGGTGAGTTTTGCCACTTAACACTAGATTATGCAAAGTGAAAGCTTGAGAGAAACATCGTAAAAGATATATGTCTTTAAAATAGGGACTGAATACATTTTTATTTGATGGTATTTATCTGTTCATATCTTATTTAAAATCTAGAAACCATTACCCAGTTATTTCCTACTCTGCCTCACCTGAACACTACACACGATCTTCACTCTGTGGGGTACTGTTGACATTGAACGATAGTGCAAAATGGGCAAATGTTGATTCAGCCGCTAGTTACTGTATCCAAAGAAACAATTGGTCTACTGGGGAAGGCAAGACAGGAAAGGGAAGTGCTGCCTGGAACAAGTGTTTGGGAAGAAGGCAAAGCTTTCTGTGGGAATCTAGGACATCATTAGGAACTACACTCTCAATGACAAGGGTGGTGATGTGTCGAGGGAGGAGTATTGTGGAGGAAGGTTCTTGCCTTATGTAAAGGTGACCACTACTGTGACTAACCATCCCATTTACCATTACCACTGATCATCCCACTGACCATCCCACTGACCAACCCAATGACCATCCACTGACCATCCAGCTCATCACCAACCCACTGACCATCTCACTGGCCATCCCAGTGACAATCCATCCCACTGACCAACCAAATGATCATCTCAATGAAGTCCCACTGACCACCCCAATTCCCATCCCACTGACCATCCATCCCACTGACCATCCATCCCACTGACCATCCATCCCACTGACCATCCCACTAACCATCCCATTGACCATCCATCCCACTGACCATCCCACTGACCATCCATCCCACTGACCATCCCACTGACCATCCATCTCACTGACTATCCCACTGACCATCCATCCCACTGACCATCCCACTGACCATCCATCTCACTGACCATCCCACTGATCATCTATCGCACTGACTATCCCACTGACCATCCATCCCACTGACCATCCCACTGACCATCCCACTGACCATCCCACTGACCATCCATCCCACTGACCATCCATCCCACTGACCATCAATCCCACTGACCATCCCACTGACCATCCCACAGACAATCCCACTGACCATCCCACTGACCATCCCACTGACCATCCATCCCACTGACCATCCACCCCACTGACCATCCATCCCACTGACCATCCCACTGACCAACCCAATGACCATCCACTGACCATCCAGCTCATCACCAACCCACTGACCATCTCACTGGCCATCCCAGTGACAATCCATCCCACTGACCAACCAAATGATCATCTCAATGATGTCCCACTGACCAGACTACTGACCACCCCAATGACCATCCCACTGACCATCCATCCCACTGACCATCCATCCCACTGATCATCGATCGCACTGACTATCCCACTGACCATCCATCCCACAGACCATCCCACTGACCATCCCACTGACCATCCCAGACCATCCCACTGACCATCCCACTGACCATCGATCCCACTGACCATAGATCCCACTGACCATCGATCCCACTGACCATCCCACTGACCATCCCACTGACCATCCATCTCACTGACCATCCCACTGATCATCGATCGCACTGACCATCCATCCCATTGACCATCTAGCCCACTGACCATCGATCCCACTGACCATCCCACTGACCATCCCACAGACCATCCCACTGACCATCCCACTCACCATCCCACTGACCATCCATCCCACTGACCATCCATCCCACTGACCATCCATCCCACTGACCATCCATCCCACTGACCATCCCACTGACCATCCATCTCACTGACCATCCCACTGATCATCGATCGCACTGACTATCCCACTGACCATCCATCGCATTGACCATCCATCCCACTGACCATCGATCCCACTGACCATCCCACTGACCATCTCACTGACCATCCCACTGACCATCCCACTGACCATCCATCTCACTGACTATCCCACTGACCATCCATCCCACTGACCATCCATCCCACTGACCATCCATTCCACTGACCATCGATCCCACTGACCATCCCACTGACCATCCCACTGACCATCCCACTGACCATCCATCCCACTGACCATCCATCCCACTGACCATCCCGCTGACCATCCCACTGACCATCCATCCCACTGACCATCCATCCCACTGACCATCCATCCCACTGACCATCGATCCCACTGACCATCCCACTGACCATTGGTCCCACTGACTATCCATCCCACTGACCATCCCACTGACCATCCATCCCACTGACCACCAATCCCATTGACCATTTCCACTGACCATCGATCTCACTGACCATCCCACTGACTATCCATCCCACTGACCATCCCACTGACCATCCATCCCACTGATCATCCCACTGACCATCCCAATGACTATCCCACTGACCATCCATCCCACTGATCTCCATCCCATTGACCATTCCTACTGACCATCCCACTGACCATCCATCCCACTGACTATTCCATTGACTATCCCACTGACCAACACTGACCATCCATCCCATTGACCAACTCAGTGACCATCCCAATTACCATGCCACAGACAATCCCACTGACCAAACCACTGATCATCCCACTGCCCAAACCACTGACCAAACCAATTACCATTCCCCTGGCCATCCTAATGACCATCCCACTGTCCATCCATCCCACTGCCCAAAACACTGACTATCCCACTGACCATCCCAATGGCTATCCATCCCACTGACCATTCCCCTAGCCAACATAATGACCATCCCAATGACCATCCCACTGTCTATTGTAGCCATCTGGGATGGCCACGTCTCGATTACAAAATGGACACTTGCAAAGAATGCAGGGTAAATTGGACAATACTGAGAAACAAGCAGGTGCAAGGTCTGTCAGTTGATTAGAGCCTTGGCTCTCAGACAGGACAGAAACTGCTAAGCCATCTACATACTAATGAGCCATCTACATACTAATGAGACAAAAGGGAAACATTTAGATAAACAATGTTAAGGCAGACACCCCGGCGCCAGAGGAGACTCAAACAAAGCAAACCAATGGCCACCTAGGACACGCCCAGCAACCAGGGAACCCACCCCTCTATTAGAGGAAGATCAATAAGAATGATTGGGAAAGGCCCAGTTAATTGAGGCCAAGTTCAAGGCCCGCCCAAAAGCACGCGAAGCCCTTTCGGGTATAAAAAGTATTCCCCAAGAGAGAACCTTTCTTCTTTGGCCTTGGCTCTCAGCGAAGAGAGACCAGCCTAGCAGCTACGCCAGACCAAGTAAGTTCTAAGTCAACACACGCTACGAGATAGACGATCCTAGTTGCTATCCTGTAAACAGCTCAACCCAGCAGCCTCAGAACCGAGCAACGGCCATTGTTCCTCTGACTGAGTGGGCACCCAAAGCTAAGCCTAGGCTTTAGTAATAGTGATAGTTTAGGTTGTAGAGTTTTATGCATGAGTAGATTTGACTGTGTGCAAATAAATGAGCATTGCTTTTGAACTTACTAACTGGTGTATCGAGTCTTTGATCAGTATTCGATTCTGACCCTTGTGGCGGTGTCGAAAGATACCTGCCGACTCTTGAGCAAACGTAATTAAACAGAGCCAAATTAAGAGACAACACCAAAGAGAGCAACATTTACTGGCGACTCCGCTGGGACTCGACTTAGAAGTGGCCTAACCACTCTGAGAGAACCCAAATTTGAATTGAGAATCCAATTGGAAACAGAAAAACCACAAGCGTAAGAACAGTACTGATCAAGCCTCTGAGATTCGGAAGTGTGTTAATGCATGCGTACTAACAGGGATATAAGGTAAACCTGAGAGACTTTGTTGCATAAAACTGTCGGGAGTTTTGTAGGCCGGAAATCTGCATAAGCCATACCCATGTTTACATCACCACTTTATCACCCCCTGTTCCAAATTCAGTAGAGAACCTAGATAGAGAAAATGGCAATGAAGGCAATGGAACGCCTTATGAACCCCCGGGAATTTGAGGTCGCAGCGACCAATAGAGTAGGACAGTGTCCCGTTTGGGAAGATGAGATCAGGAAATATCTCAAAGGGAAAGGATCGCCCCTTTGGTGTGAATTCTGCGCTAATGAGGAAACAGGTCCCGGGAGTATAGGACATACTTGGTGGGAGAACCTGTCAGAGATACACAAGAAGAGCTTAGGGAATGCTCGCAAGCCGATGGCAATCATGTCCTGTATGGCACAATTGCGAGGCACAGAGGAGGTCGTTAGGACGCTCCGTAGAGAGAGAGAGGAGAGAGACAGAAGTAGTGAGGTAGACGTGAGCGAGGTAGAGAAGGAGAATCGAGATTTCAAGAGCAGTTAGCAGCAAGGGACAGAGAGGTGGATGATGCCAAGTGGGCACTCAGCGATACTTGATGTGATCGGCTTTAACAGAGGAGATCCCGTAGAAGACCTAAATAAGTGTAGGCAAAAGAAAACAGAGCACCCCACAGCGTTTGCTGGATGCTTGTGGATACACTTTACAGCAGTTTTCGGAGAGTTAGCCCGCGCCCATGTGTCCCCAGATAATATGGCCAAATGGACCCGAATTCCAGTCTTCCACGCCACAGAGGCAGGAGGAAAAGCTTGCGCAAATTATGACCCCTCAGATGAGGCCCACAATGAAAAATGGGTTTTGAAGAGATTGTCCCACGCTTGGGAGCAATCAATTTCAGGCAAAACCGCATTGAGAACAGCCGATGAAGAGCAGGCAGAGATGAACCCAGTTAAAGCCCACCAGAACCCCACATGGGTAAATGAGGGCAGGAACAGCCCACCCCAGCCCAAAGCTCAGGAATGTTACAACTGTGGACAGCTAGGACACTTTGCACAAGAGTGCAACGCGCCCCGAGCAGCAGAGAAGCCAAAGATAGGCACCCTAAACAGGAATAGGGCAAAGCCGATCCATAGCGTAAGCGCCCGTTCAGAAAATGCAGACATGAACGGCACCGACTGACGGTGTTCGGGCTCCCCAACTTGGGTCTGCAACACCCTTTGGGACAAGTCTGGTAGACCGATAGTGGCAGGCAAAGTTTGGGGACAACCCGTAGAATTTCTTTGGGACACAGGAGGGTCCCGCACCACACTCAATTCCTCCACGATGTTCCAGCGAGACACGTGGCCCACAACAGACATGAATGAAAATCGGTTATTGTCACAAGTAGGCTTCAAATGAACTTACTGTGAAAAGCCCCTAGTCGCCACATTCCGGCGCCTGTTCGGGGAGGCTGTTACGGGAATTGAACCGTGCTGCTGGCCTGCCTTGGTCTGCTTTCAAAGCCAGCGATTTAGCCCTGTGCTAAACAGCCCCTGCTACCCTCAGCGGTTTTACTGGCCATTTACAACAGGGACACATCGCAGCCCCTGTAGTGATACAAATAGGGAACATCACGACTAAGCACCCCGTAGTTTTGGTTGATCTGCCCCAGACAGCAGAACATATCCTTGGGATCAATTTCATGAGCTCCCATAACCTTTCTTTTGACCCAGTTAACAAGTGTGTTTGGAAAATGGCAAAGGCAGCACGAGCCCCCGCCATGCTCACAGTAGGAGAGTACGTGAACATCAGTGCGGACAAACAGGTTAGGGCAGTCCTGCAGGAAAATAAAGCGGCACTTGCACAGCACAAGCACGACTGTGGCAATTTGGCTGGCTTTGTGAACATTACAGGTCCCGGCCCTAAACCCCAGAAGCAGTATGGATTTCCCCAGGAAGCAGAGGGAGAAATCTCCAAAGTAATAGGGAGTTTGTTGGATCAAGGCGTACTCAGATCAGTAGCCTCCACAAACAACGCACCAATTTGGCCCATCAGGAAACCGGATCGATCGTGGTGACTGACCATTGATTAACAGGAACTGAACAAAGTAACCCCAGCAGCAGCCCCCACCGTAGCCACGAGTCCCGAGACCATACTCAAACAGGGACTCCAGTCAAAACAAATTTCGGTTTTGGACATTAGTAATGGCTTCTGGTCCATTCCATTGGCTAAAGCGTGCCAGTACAAATTCGCCTTTACATTCCAAGGGCAACAGTACATGTGGACGTGCCTTCCACAAGGCTTCCACAACTCCCCCTCCATTTTCCACCGACAGCTGGCAAATGGATTAGCAAAAATTTCCAGCCCCGATTGTCTGGTCCAGTATGTAGACGACTTGTTACTACAGATAGACACAAAGGGAGAGCACATTTCGCTTCTCGCCGAACTCCTAGCATTCCTAAAAGAAATTGGTTGTAAAGTTCACCCCAAGAAGGCCCAGATTTTGAAAGAGAAAATGATTTACTTGGGAACAGTGATCACTCATGGTAAACGCGAGATCGAGCAAAAGAGGATTGACTTGATCGTCAAATTGCCCCTTCCCCACAATGTCTCAGCCCTCCGGTCATTTTTAGGACTGGTTGGCTACTGCCGAAAATATATTGACAGTTTTGCCACTAAAGCAGCGCCCCTTTCTGAACTTCTCAAGAAGCAGGCACCTTGGGAATGGCTTCCACTGCATACAGATGCCGTGCATGCTTTAAAAAGAGCACTCAGCACAGCCCCCGCACTACAGGTCCCAGATCCACTTTCCACATACGCAATTGAAGTTGCAAGCACCGACCGAACCCTTTCGGCCGTACTCCTCCAGGAACGCCATGACCAATTATGCCCTGTAGCATACATCTCACGTGTGTTAGACCCTGTAGAGCAAGGATTTTCTGCCTGTGAAAGGCACCTGCTCGCAGTTTTTTGGGTAGTACCTTACTTCGCCTACATTACAGGACTCAACCCCATTACCATTCTCACAGAACACACCCCAACATAACTATTGTTAGACGGCTGACTTAAAGATGGCACAGGCAGCCAAATCCGCGCAGCCCGTTGGACCCTTCTTTTACAGGGACGGGACATCACAGTAAAAAGAACCAAAACCCACACCTTCCTTGCCGATAATTTGCAATATGCAGGCACCCCTCATGAATGTGAGATCATCACCACGAAACAGAACACAGGTCCATTTATTCCCAATACACCTCCCAGGAAAACAGGTAGTACACCCCAGAGACCCCAGCCCACAGACACATGCGCACCCCTGAAGATTTATGTGGATGGCTCCTCCACAATGTTAAATGGAGAGAGAATTGCCGGTTGCGGTATTTATGTAGAGGATGCGCAGGGACGCGCCCTAGATGCGATTGCATTAAAGTTGCCAGGACACTTAGGCTCGCAGGCAGTAGAGCTAGCAGCAATCGCTTACATTGTAGACCACCCCGACTCATTCCCGACCCCAGCAGACATCTATTCAGACAGCTTGTATGTATGCAACAGTTTGACGGAATTCCTACCCCTGTGGGAAACAAGAAGATTTGTTTCCGCGGACGGTAAACCCCTACCCTCAGCCCCATTACTCCGCCATATCTTAGAGACAGCGAAGGATAGGAAATACGGAATAATTAAGGTTCGCAGTCATCACCGTTCTTCCCCCCCTGGTAACATTAAAGTAGACGCCCTAGCGAAGGCAGGCTCCAGGCATGGTTATTTTTGGACCCCCCCCCGAAAGCATCCCAGTACACGCAGTCCAGGTCTCACAGACCAATATTCAGGATCTAGCGAAGGCACAGAAAGAGGACGAGAAACTCAGGGAAGTTTTAAAGGGAACCTTCCAGCCCCATATGATAAATACAAAAATGCAATCACCACACATGACGGTGTGATTTTAAAGGATGGCATTTATATAGTTCCCAGCCAGGACAGGAACCAGATAATTTGTCAGTTCCATGACAATCATGGACACCAAGGTATTGAACCCACCCTAGCCCACCTCAGACCGCCCTGTTGGTGGCCTGATTTAAAAACTGATGAAATGCACTACATAGAGAATTGCTTAATCTGTGCCCAGAACAATCCGGACAGATATGCTAAAAAGGCTCAATTTAGTCATACCCGACCTGTTAATGGACCCTGGACAAATCTACAGATAGATGATATAGGACCCCTACCCCCTTGCAGAAATGGTTACAAGTATGTGTTGGTGGTCATAGACACCTTCACAAAATGGGTGGAAGCTTTTCCATCGCAAACTAATACGGCCAAGACAACGACTAAAATATTAACACACCATACCTTTACCACGCAGTATAGAGTCCGATCAAGGCTCCCATTTCACTGGACGTGTAATGAAAAACGTCCTCACGATTTTCGGCATTTGACAAAAGTTTCACATTGCATACCACCCCCAGTCAAGTGGTATTGTAGCGAGGATGAATAGGACATTAAAAGCCACCCTCAGGAAGATGATACAGCAGAATAACAGCACCTGGGATTCAGTTCTCCCATTTGCTTTAATGTTTATAAGAAACACGGTATCCACGTCCACAGGATACACCCCCCACACCCTCATGACCGGACGCCCCATGAAAGGCACTGAGTATTTATTAGGACTGGATTTGGCCAGCCCCGCAGTCACAGCCCTCACGCATGAAAATGCTGTACAACAATTGTCAGCGAACATAAAGGCAGCCCAACTCGCAGCAGCTGTGAGACTTGGGACCAAGAAGAAACAGAGCAAGGCTTGTTTCGACAAAACAGTACACGCCACTGAGTTTACAGAAGAGCACCAAGTTATGCTTTCCCTTTACAACCCCAGTTCATTCCTTTCCCCAAATTTTCTGGACCGTATTCCATTTCGGACAAAGTCAGCCCCTCAGTATACAAAATAACCTATCCCACTGGTAAGTCTGCGTGGTTTCATATAAACCAGCTCAAGGCTTATGGCTCGCAGAATAACCACACACACCACATCCTGCTCGCAGCAGCAGACGAGCACGCCCCGCCCACAGATGACGTATTCCTACCCTCCCCCAACCAGTCCAGCCCGCCCTCAGACACGAGTTCAACTCCGCCCCCAGAGGCACGACTCCGCCTCTCCCTTCCCTCAACCAGCAGCGACAGCGACAGTGATAGCGATCACAATGACGATAGCCACAGCACACCACGTTATGACTATACCCATGCACCAGGCCCCACTCCCAGCGAATCCGAGCATGATTCCACTGACCCCTTTGAGATTACATGTATCAAAGCCCCTGACCTAGACCCACCGCCCGACGATTACGGATTGAAGCATAGTAGCTCCAACCTCGACACACGAAGCTGGCACCGAAACAATTCGTTCAGGCTCATCCGGAATGATGGGATGGACCCCAATTCGCCCCAAGCAGCTTTAGTACGGTTACTACAGTCACGGGTTTGGCAGGCGGGAGAAGATGATGACTTAGAGTCTGACTCCCACCAAACAAATCCCTTTGTGACCCTGTTTGCTATTGAGCAGTAAGGTGTTCAAATGATGGAAAACAAAAAGGAACCGCTGGATAGATACGGCGTCCTTTCTGATGGAACCTGCACCATGTTCGTTGTATGTTTGTTCGTTAGTGCTAATGTTAAGTGTTGTTCGTGAACTCAAAAGTTTTCACGGCCCCACGTCACCACTCCTTTGACGCCCAATGCCTGTTCATGGAACAAGTTTGTCCCCAGCCAATAGTTCAGAGGAACTAGTTTGTCGACAGAACACGACTCATACCTACTCTCCTGATTCGTGTGGGAGCCCCCACGACGACCACATTCTTAACCGTTCTTGCCGGTTGCTCAGGCAGTGGAGAAACGGCATTGGTCCCTGCCCTGCCTGAGGACCCCCCCTCTGGTCAACTACGCTCGGGTAGCGCACAGACGGCATTGATCACCGTCCTATCTGGGGATTCCACCCATTTCTTACCCACCACGGCCCATACGCACCCCATTTTGACTCGTTATGTTCAAAATTCTTTTGTTTGGGTTTGGCAACCCTTAGGTTGCTTCCGTATGCTATTTACATCCTAAAACACGAGGATGGTAGATCACACAGGCTGCGAGACGGCTCGCAGTATGGCAGTATTTTTCTTAGATGTCTTGTCCCAACATTCGGTTTTTTAAAAAAATGAGGGAGTCACAGATGGTGACCAATTATAAAGGGAAATTGGCAATAAGGACAGACAGACAGACATACAAGACCTTAAGCAAGATAATAACAGAAATTATGCTTGTGTTCACAGAACTCTGGAACCTCAGGAACCCCAGAGGAAGACAAAGAAGTCCGACAAAGATGAAGATGGCCTTCACATGGATCTCAGCGGGATCCCGTCAGTTGCGCGCGGACGCTACCCCCCTGACACCTACCACACAAGCCGTGAATGATTCCCACCCCTGCAATACACGGAACCCCGAGATAACAAGCCCCGTGACAGCTAGCAATACCCCAACCTGGTGTGATAGGTTTATCACCTGGTACTCACTCTCATATGTAGTCGAAGCACTCTTAGTGCTGGCGATACTTTGCAGTGTCGTGCAAACATTTAGAGTTAGGAAATGGCGAAAGAGAGCATTTCGCTCTTGCACCCCGGTATACAGATTTAGGTCCCCCATTTTCGGATTTTACCAGACCCCCGAACCCATTGGGACGGATTAAAGTGCATCCATTTTTCTTTATGTATTATGTGGAATAAAGAAATGTAAACCTCTGTGTCTGACTGCCAGGCCAGAGAAATTAGTGTGCTGCTATTTTGTACAGTTTAAGATGTATAGATTCTGTTTGGATTGATTGTATTTTTGGATTGTTTAAATGAGGATAGTTTATTGAGAATAGTTATAGGTTCCAGTTTTTTTTACTTTTCTGTAATGCATGTCTTAATGTCATAGCGCCCCATAGAGTTTTATGATAATGAATGTATTTTAAATGGTTTAGATAAAATTGTGTTGCATAGGATAGGACCGTGTAGAGCCGAAGTATGGGTGCCCCGTTTGGTCAGAGGATGTAGACGACGTAGTAATGTGATCCTTCACGCTTCGCGTTGAGGATCACAAGGAGGGAGTATAGCCATCTGGGATGGCCACCTCCCGATTACAAAATGGACACTTGCAAAGAATGCAGGGAAAATTGGACAATACTGAGAAACAAGCAGGTGCAAGGTCTGTCTGTGATTAGAGCCTTGGCTCTCAGACAGGACAGAAACTGCTAAGCCATCTACATACTAATGAACCATCTCCGGGGACAAAAGGGAAACATTTAGATAAACAATGTTAAGGCAGACACCCTGGCGCCAGAGGAGACTCAAACAAAGCAAACCAACGGCCACCTCGGACACGCCCAGCAACCAGGGAACCCACCCCTCTATTGGAGGAAGATCGATAAGAATGATTGGGAAAGGCCCAATTAATTGAGGCCAAGTTCAAGGCCGACCCAAAATCGCGCAAAGCCCTTTCAGGTATAAAAAGTATTCCCCAAGAGAGAATTTTTCTTCTTTGGCCTTGGCTCTCAGCGAAGAGAGACTAGCCTAGCAGCTACGCCAGACCAAGTAAGTTCTAAGTCAACACACGCTACGAGATAGACGCTCCTAGTTGCTATCCTGTAAACAGCTCAACCCAGCAGCCTCAGAACCGAGCAACAGCTATTGTTCCTCTGACTGAGTGGGCACCCGAAGCTAAGTATAGGCTTCTAGTAATAGTGATAGTTCAGGTTGCAGAGTTTTATGCATGAGTAGATTTGACTGTGTGTAAATAAATGAGCATTGCCTTTGAACTTACTAACTGGTGTATCGAGTCTTTGATCAGTATTCGGTTCTGACCCTTGTGGCGGTGTCGAAAGATACCTGGCGACTCTTGAGCAAACGTAACTAAACAGAGCCAAATTAAGAGACAACACCAAAGAGAGCAACACCATCCACCTGACTGTCCAAACCACTGACCATCGCAATGACCATCCATCGCACTGACTAACACACTGACCATCCAATGACCGTCGCTCTGACCAAGAAGAACAAGGTAGCCTACCTCAATGACTACCAACCGGTGGCCCTGACGTCTATTACCATGAAATGCTTTGAGCGGCTAGTCATGAGATGGATCAACGCCAGCCCCCCAGGCGGCCTTGATCCATTGCTGTTTGCTTATCACTGCAACCGGTCCACAGCAGATGGTATCTCCCTGGCTCTACAATCAACACTCGAACACCTCGACAACAAGGACACTTATGTGAGACTGCTGTCCATAGACTACAACTCCGCCTTCAACACCATTATCCTGACAAAACTTATAACCAAACTCTGCAATCTTGAAATTGACCCCTCCCTTTGCAGCTGGGTCCTTGACTTCCTCACCAACAGATCGCAATCTGTCAGGATAGGCAACAGCACCTCCTCCACAATAGTCCTCAACACCGGGGCCCCGCAAGGATGTGTGCTCAGTCCTCTACTGTACTCCATATACACACATGATTGTGTGCCAAGATTTAACTCCAACTCAATCTATAAGTTTGCAGATGATATGACTGTGATGCGTCATATGTCAAACAACGACAAAACAGACTACAGGAGGGAAATCGATCCCTTGGCTACATGGTGTATCCAAATGTCGGAACTCCAAGGATCTGATCATCGACTTCAGGGAGCGTAGCATGACACTACCCCCCCTTCCCCATCTGCATCAATGGCTCCAAAGTGGAGATGGTCGATAGCTTCAAGTTCCTAGGGGTCACCATCACCAACAGTCTGTCCTGGTCCACTCATGTTGATGCAACAGTCAAGAAAGCCCTACTTCCTACTGAAGCTAAAGAAATTAGGGCATGTCTGCATCGACTCTCACAAACCTCTATAGATATGCCATAGTGAGCATCTCATCCATCTGCATCACAGCTTGGTATAGCAACTGCTCAGCTCAACATTGCATGAAACTGCAGAGTGTAGTGAATTCAGCCCAATGCATCACACAAGCTTGCCACCCTCACATTGATTCTGTATACACCTCCCGCTGCCTCAGGAAGGCAGACAGCATTATCAGAGACCCCTCCCACCCAGGTTTTTCCTTCTTCCAGACCCTTCCATCAGGCAGAAGATACAGAAGTCTGAAGACCCGCACATCCAGACATAGGAACAGCTTCTTCCCCACAGCTACTAGACTCCTCAACGACTCTCCCTTGGACTGATCTGTTCTCTGTAAGAACACTATTCACAATGCCCTATGCTTCTCTTGCGATGTATTTGCTTTGTTTGGCCCCTTATTCCGCACTGTAACCAATTACTGTTTGTCGCTGTACCATTTGTCAATGTACTCTGTCTATTATACTTTTTTGTCCACTATGTATGTACTGTGTACGTATTCTTGGCCGCAGAAAAATACTTTTCACTGTACTTTGGTACATGTGACAATAAATCAAATCAAATCTCCCTTGAATGCATTAGGGACACTGATGGAAAATTTCCCCTTCCACATCACTTCTACTTGTGATCCAGTTATATCACCTTGCAGACAGGAGTAATCCTTACCCTCACAAACGAAATCTTCGAAAAGGATCTGCCACCTGTTTATCAACCAACGTCTGAACAAGCTGGACACACTTTTTCACCTCTTCAGCTGGGACCTTGTTTTTCCACCTTTAATAAACCCCACTGGCCTATCCTGTTTTAAAGAGTCTGTCTTCCCAGTACTTTTCTTAAGCCACCAACACTGTGATTCTGTGTCCAACTTTATTACAATGAGTTTTCCTATCTCTCTTTCACTCTCGTATGATTCCTTTTTAACCTAAGGCAAAATCTCTTTAATATCCCCAACTATACCTCTTTTTCCTTGACCACCTGTGAAGTTTTCAATACCCCAGCTTATAATACTCACAGGCTAAAAATTATGTTGAAAGCCAAACCTTGATTTATGAACAAATCAAAATCATCTGCCATTTCTGCTGTCTGTCTAGCAGTCTTAACCCTTTGCTCTTCCGCATGTTAGGGGTTAGGTCAATTGGACATTCTGAATTCTCCCTCTGTGTATCCGAACAGGTGCCGGAATGTGCCGACTCGAGGCTTTTCACAGTAACTTCATTGCAGTGCTAAGTGTAAGCCTACTAGTGACAATAAAGATGATTAATTATTAATAAATTGAGTTCTCACCACTGCAGGAAGTGAACCTTTAAATTCCTCCAGAAGAATCATTTCTCTAAAAGTTTCATACATTTGATCTATTTTTAATATTCTTTTCCACCTATCAAAATTATTTTATTTGATTCCTTCAAATTCTATATACGTTTGACTTGGCTCTTTCCTTATATTTCTAAACGTCTGTCTATAAGCTTCTGGCAATAGTTCATATGCACTTATAATGGCTTTTTTCACCTCATCACAATCCGTAGATAGTTTCTCTGTCAATAATATAAACACTTCAGTAGCATTACCTATTAATTTTGATTGAACCAACACTACCAACATGGTTTTTGGCCAACTCAATTGTTCAGCAACATTCTCAAAAGAGATTTTAAAAATGCTTCTATATCCTTCTTGTTAAGCTTTGGCATTGCTTGAACATATTTAAACATGTCCCCACTAGGATTTGGACTGGGAAGGGTCATTGCTCCCTTTTGACTTTCCTTGACTTCTGCTTTGAACTCCAACCGTTTAAGTTGATATTCTTTCACTCTCACCTTTTCCCTTTCTCCTCTTGCTAATCTTTTCATTTCCACATCAAATTTCCTAATTTTAATTTCCTTTTGAAAAGCTCTTTCTCTTTGCTGCATTTCTAATTGCTTCATTTGTAATTGAATTTTAGCTAATTCCACTGATTCTTGCCATGACCCAGGCTGTGTTTCTGGCATTCCTCCCAAATTTAAGTGCTGAGCGATCGCTTCAATTATCTCTACCTTCCTCACCCCTTCAGGTAAAGTTTACTTCAGCTTATCCGCCAAATCCAAAAGCTTTATTTTAAGCACCCTTTGTAAACCACCCCGAGATATCTCTTCAACACCCAGGAAACACTTAGCCTCTGAAAGCCATTTTACAAGCGACTCCCTATTAAACAGCCAGAGTATCAATACCTGAAAGCAACAGCTCCTCACACTCATTGTCTTTAGATTCAAGAAACCCAAACAAGAAATTATACTTTTTAAATCCTGCTAAAGAGTCTGCAATTGTTTTGGTTCCGGATCAGACCCCAATTTTGGTTAAGGTCCCAGATTAAAACCCAAGTATTTGCATTTGAGAAAACTGTGAGGAAATTTAACTGCACCACAGAAGTGATAGCACTGACCAGTAATTAGACAGCTTTTACATTAGAGCAAACTTTAATTTGAATGCAGAATTACACATATTAGTGACAAATGAATAGCTTTACAGTTAACAGGTACAACATCTTAACTTGCTTCCTGAAACCTGCCTCTACATTCCAACTAAGGAACCCGTATATTTCAAAGACAACTTACTTATGTGTGAAGTTAACAACCAAGTTTTACTTGTTTATCTTGGAGCAGTTTACTGGGGGAAAGAACCATTTTTAAAGGACCAAGCTGAAAACCTTTGCTCAGCTTAGAACAGGATTTTTCAAACTGCGGGTCGCAACCCGCGGGTGGGTCACGGGTGGGTGTCGGGAGGATTGCGGAGCAATTGGTCACGGCATTCCCGATCACAGGAGAAGTACGCAACTGCTGTGGCCGGCTGTTAGGAATGCCGGCTGCAACAGGCCTTTAAATATAAACGATGGAGTCCTCCAGCCAGAAACAGAGAGCAGGTTACCCACTCAGCATGTATACTGACATCACATGCCTTGTACGTCCATACTTTGGACACAAAAGCACGGAGGAGATTCTTCCATTCTGCAGCTGCCAGCAACATGGATTATTTTGTAATAAGGAAGAGAGGGCCAGAGATACAAACAGGCCAGTATCTCACAACTGAATCTGCTGGAGAGAGCTGATCAGGAGAGTCCAAGGCAGGTCAAAACAGTGCTAGTGTTAGCTCTGTACAGAGATCCAGGGTCTCTGGTTAACAACCCATTAAGAAGAAACTGAAATCAGGAACAAAACAGCATAAAGATAATTTCTTGAGGTATGGCTTTGTTAATTGTACCAATGCAAATCAGGATGTAAAGCCCATGTGTGTTATATGGAAGGAAGTACTGGCAAATGAAAGTTTAAAACCCCCAAATCTTCAAAGGCATTTGAAGACTAAGCATGGCAGGTTCGAGGATAAACCTCTTGATTTTTTTGAAAGAATGCAGAGAGAACTTAAATAATCAGCTGAAGTTCTTAGCAGAAATGTACCATTGAATCATAAATTGATTAAGATTGTGAGGACCAAGCAGGCTCACCTGTGCAGTAAATGTATGCAAAAATGATGTGCTGTGAAGGTTGGCCAGTGTGGGTCATGAAGGCCGGCCAATGTGGATCCTGACAGTCGGCTGGTTGGTAAAAGTGGATCCCAGGAAAGAGTTTGAAAAACACTGGCTTAGAGCCCTGGAACCAACTCCCTTTGTCCAGACACTCAAGGCACATGGCATTCTTCTGTCTCTGTTACAAGATGTGCCTTTATTTTTCCAGCCAGGCTCAGACTGTTACAACATTACATTAGCTATCTATCTGCAAAAAGGTAAAATGACTTCTAATATCTATTTGCAAAGCACTTCTCCTGCAAAAATCACTGATTACCTCACTTTAAATCACAGCTCTTGCAGGCATACTGTCTGTGCATCCTAACCTAGGTTTAAAAACATTACTGCAAAAATATAGTACGAAGTCTTACAACACCAGGTTAAAGTCCAACAGGTTTGTTTCGATGTCACTAGCTTTCGGAGCGCTGCTCCTTCCTCAGGCTCCTTCCTCCTTCACCTGAGGAAGGAGCAGCGCTCCGAAAGCTAGTGACATTGAAACAAACCTGTTGGACTTTAACCTGGTGTTGTAAGACTTCGTACTGTGCTCACCCCAGTCCAACGCCGGCATCTCCACATCATGGCTGCAAAAATATAAACTATGAAGTATGATAATTTCTTATATTCATCACAAAAGAGCAATGTTTCATCGACCAAATGGCCCTTTCTCACTTTTGACCATCATATACAATTATTGGGCCCTCAGTCCATTTTCAGACGCGGCGTTCAAAAGGCATCTCGACAAATGCATGGATAGAATGGGTATAGAGGGATACTGCACTAGGAAGTGTTGAGGGTTTTGGCCAAGGGTGGTATCATGACCGGTAGAGGCTTGGAGGGCTGAAGGGCCTGTTTCTGTGCTGTATTGTTCTTTGTTCCTTGTAATCCCTACCACACCTCAGCAACATATTTTACTCTCAAATTAGATATCCTTCAGTGAGATTGGTGACAGTTCTGTGGTGTGGATTTTGATTTTATTTTGTTTATTGTCAAGAGTACCGAGGTACGGTGACAAGTATTTTTCTGCGAGTAGCTCAACAGATCATTAAGTACATGAGAAGAAAAGGAAATAAAAGAAAATACATAATAGGGCAACACAAGGTACACAATGTAACTACATAAACACCGGCATTGGGTGAAGCATACAAAGGTGTAGTGTTAATGAGGTCGGTCCATAAGAGGGTCATTTAGGAGTCTGGTAACAGCGGGGAAGAAGCTGTTTTTGAGTCTGTTCATGCGTGTTCTCAGACTTCTGTATCTCCTGCCCGATAGAAGAAGTTGGAAGAGTGAGTAAGCCAGGTGGGAGGGATCTTTGATTATGCTGCCTGCTTTCCCCAGGCAGCGGGAGGTGTAAATGGAGTCAATGGATGGGAGGCAGGTTCGTGTGATGGACTGGGCGGTGTTCATGACTCTCTGAAGTTTCTTGCAGTCTTGGGCCGAGCAGTTGCCATACCAGGCTGTGATGCAGCCAGATAGGAAGCTTTCTATGGTACATCTGTGAAAGTTGGTACGTGTTAATGTGGACATGCCGAATTTCCTTAGTTTCCTGAGGAAGTATAGGCGCTGTTGTGCTTTCTTGGTGGTAGCGTCGACGTGGGTGGACCAGGTCAAATTTTTGGAGATGTGTACCCCTAGGAATTTGAAACTGCTAACCATCTCCACCTCAGCCCCATTGATGCTGACAGGGGTGTGTACAGTATTTTGCTTCCTGAAATCAATGACCAGCTCTTTAGTTTTGCTGGCATTGAGGGGTAGATTGTTGTCGCTTCTCCACTCCACTAGGTTCTCTATCTCCCTCTTGTATTCTGACTCGGTGTTATTCGAGATCCGCCACACTCTGGTCGTTTTTGTCCATTAGTCTGGACTGTTTCTGACCCAGTTCCAGAGGTGAAAGATTAGTGTCAAAGACAAGCTGTTTTACTGCCTCAATGCACTTAATTTAAACTTTGTGTATAATGAGGGCAATATTGCCAGTGCTCACCACCTCTTTCTGATACTCTCAACTCCCCAGAAGGAAAAAACAGTAAATATGAATACTGGCCCAACCTGGTATTGTATATTGTAGAATGGGGGTGGCAACGTGGTTAGCACAGCTGCCTCAAGCGCCAAGGATCCGTGTTCAATTCCAGCTGTGTGGAGTTCGCACATTTTCCCCATGTCTGCTGGGTTTCAT
This sequence comes from Scyliorhinus torazame, assembly GCF_047496885.1. Taxonomy (NCBI): domain Eukaryota; kingdom Metazoa; phylum Chordata; class Chondrichthyes; order Carcharhiniformes; family Scyliorhinidae; genus Scyliorhinus; species Scyliorhinus torazame. The sequence continues at coordinate 46,791,418 of NC_092722.1, forward strand.
CTGGGTGCTCCGGTTTCCTCTCACATCCGAAAAATGTGCAGGTTAGGTGGATTGGGCATGATCAATTGCCCCTTTGTGTGCAAGTTGCAGGGATAGGGCGGGGAGTGGGCCATGGTAGGATGTTCTTGTAGAGGGTGGGTGCAACGTCGATGGACCAGAGGGCCTCCTTGTGCACTGTAGGGATTCTGTGAAAGCAAGAAGGGGGAGGAGAGCAGAAACAGTTGAAGGAACAACATGAAACATTTGTTCATAACATGACCAGAGATTCACAGTGCGGTCATATGTGTCTCTCTCAGGCAGGGCGTGCTGTGTGGCAGTGAGAGGTGAGGGTTTTCTTGTTCACAACCAAGTTCACTTCATTCCACCGGCTCCAAGAGGGAGTTACTGAATTGCGGAGGGAGCCAATCGCCTTTGCCCTGCTCCTGCTCTTAACGCGTCAAAAGGCTTTTTTCCCCCTGTTGCTCGAGGGATTTATGAGCTGGTGTCTGGGTATTGCAAACTGCCTGCTGTTAATCACAGCACAAAATCCGTTATCAATCTCTGGGGTATTCGCACCATCTCTGTAATTGAAGTTCCCTCCTTTGTGGCCACGTTGACGAGAGGCTGCCTGCATGGACTGGAGACTTTGCCCTTGACTGGAGTTTGAAACTCGGGGGCAATAATAAAGGGGGGGGGAGGGGTGGGGGGGGGGGGGGGAGGGGAGGAGAGAGGGAAACAAATAGAATCATCCGCCATGGCCAATTCGGGGTTTCAGCTGCTTGGCTATTTCTTGGCGCTGGGAGGATGGGTCGGCATCATCTCCACCACAGCTCTACCCCAGTGGAAACAGTCTTCCTATGCCGGGGACGCGATCATCACCGCCGTGGGGCTGTACGAGGGGCTCTGGATGTCCTGCGCCTCCCAGAGCACCGGGCAAGTGCAGTGCAAAGTGTACGACTCCTTGTTGCTGCTGGACGGTGAGTAACAGTAGGGGAAGGGATGAGGGTGGCGTGTGTTGTGCCTCCTGCTCTGTAACTGTGCTGACCCCCCTACGACTTGTGATCTGCGATTGTTTGCTGGCCACAGTGAAATTGACAAACGGGCTTCCAGGTTAAAATAGAAATTGAGAAGTTGGGGGGGGGGGGGGGGGGGGGGAGATGTTTTTGGAGAGCTGTGAAATTGCCCGTTTGAAGGACACATTTGTCTCTGATTCCCCCAAGTAACTTTAGATTTGCACCCCCTTTTGATAAATGGGAGATCGTTGGTTGTAAAATTCGGCATGTGCTTGCTTACTTGTCGACTCGCTGCTGCAAAAAGCTGAGGGATTACTGAGGTAAACCGATTAGAACCTGCCGGACCCTTTGTTTCATCACTTCAACAGGAGTTGCCAACTCTCCTGGACTTTCCAAGATTTAAAAGTTTAATCTCCCGCTGTGAGCAACACGGTGTGTGTGTGTGCGGGGGCGGGGGGGGGGGGGGATAAATCATAGGACGATTATAAAGTGCGGCGTTTTCACTTTCTTTGGAGTCTTTTGCTTATTAATTAAAGAATTGGAGGGGGAGGGTTGGGGAACTGACCAATCTGGAAATGAGGAGCATGTGAGGATGGATGTGCCTCGACAACTAGTGAGGGGAGGGGGGATCTGTTTAATAAAACTCCAGGAATATGTCCAACCGCAGTTGGCAACTCGACACAGCAGCGGTAGAGTGGATTCCCAAGTTCGAATCTTAATATCCAAGTTAGGCTATAAGTTTAACCTGGCGAGGAGTCCGTCTGAAACATACAAGACCATCCTGCAGATGCTGGAGATCTGAAATTAACACAGAAAATGTTGGAAGATTCTGTTGGTCTGGCAGCACCGGTGTAAAGAGAAACAGAGTTAATGTTTCAGGTCAATGATTTAGTTTTTGAAAGGTCACCGACCTGGTACGTTAACTCTTTCTGTGTCTCTGTCACTGCACAGGAGCCAAATTTCTTATTGTCACATGTACCTGTCCGGGCTGTTCACACTCTCCAAACTTCACCCACTGAAATTTGAGCCTGAGATACACTTAAGATGGATTTGCAAATTGAACCTCGGAAAAACGCATCATCCCCGACGACCACATGGAATATGGGACTGAATCTTTTCATGTATTCAACACATTTTCAAATCTAAATTTTTAGTAGGTCCATTCTTCTAAGCGTTCAGGAGGAAATAAATCTTGTCCTTGAAACAACATTCTTGATCGTGAAATTGGAAATAAAATGCGGGAAAGTTACATTTTATTCTGCGATGATGGGTTTATGTTCGATTTCACGAATGGTTACTTTCCACCACCTGTTTTGTGAATTGAATTGGTGGACATTGCATTGTGTGAAATGAATTTAAATGAACTCCTGATACGTCTGGATAAGGAGTGAATGCCTCATTGTTATTAATTTCCCCCTCTGTGCTTTTTCCCATTTTCAGTCCACATCCAGGCGTCCCGGGCCCTGATGATTGTTTCAGTTGTCCTTGGCTTCATTGGCATCATTGTTAGTGTCGTGGGAATGAAATGCACAAAAGTAGGAGACAATAACCCACTCACCAAAAGCAGGGTTGCAGTCTCGGGAGGAGTGCTTTTTCTCATGGCTGGTGAGTTGAAAGTTTACTTCATGTATCTATATCGAGATATTCAAAGGGACTTTGTGTCAGATAGTGCTGGACCAAAAGCATTAACCAAGTTGTCATTTTCTGTGAGTGTTATGGTGCCCTCGTCGTGTTTCTGACTTTGTAAAGACTGTTGGACTCGGGGAATTTTAACTGTTTCATTGTGAATGGAGTCTGATTATATTATGATTGCACTCATTTATTTATTTTCAATCAATGGGGTCGGCTGCTCGAGGCACCTCTCCAGTTTATTAAAAGATCTGAGTCGCCTCTCCTCCCCTTCTCTACTTTCTCACTGTTTAAAGTAAAGACTTGTTGCATTGCCCCCTACGGCAACACATTATTTTCAGGCAGCACAAAATGATGGAACTCTTGACCTGCCTCAATCTTTTGTCCCTCCTACAATCTAAAGACTTTTAAAACTACAATCATCAAAAATGACTTGATGAACTCAATATTTTCCATTCTCTTTTAAACTTCCCTTTTAAACTAACCCTTCACCTGAGTTAATTTCTGTAAATAACTTGTTTGTGGCCGTAAACATTATTGATGCTCACTTATGATATTTATAGGACATTCATTGCAGCCGGGACTCAGTGGATGGCCCTCTTGAGTCACCAAGCTGTAGGTTGGTTTAAGTCCCACTCCTGGACTTGAACATGAAGATAAAGGCTGACCCTCCACTCCAATGCAATACTGAAGGAGTGCTGCACTGTTGGAAGTGCTTTCTTTCGAGTGAGAGATTTTACCGAGGCCCCTGCTGCCCTCAGGTGAATGGTCAAGCTCCCATGCTACTGTTTTTCGAGGAGGGCATTTCCCTGGTGTCTCCATCAATATTTATCCCTCAATCAATACCATAAAAACAGATTATCTGGTCGTTATCGTATTGCGGTTTGTGGGAGCTTCCTGTGCACATGCTGACTGCTACGTTTCCTACATTATCACGGTGACTACATTTTCTAAATTACCTAGTTGGCTGTAAAACATTTGAGATGTCTGCTGCTCATAAAAAGTGCTATATCAATGCAAGTGTTTCTTTTGTTCAATAAGATTTGTTGCTACTATTTATGAGCATTGCCTGAGCACAGTGAAGCAATGAGCTAATAATGTGACCATAGCTTGGATACATTATTCACCCATACACTGATTGATATGTTCCCATGTGGTTTCAATATTGTCCCCTCCTCTCCCAAAGGCATTGATTCACACTGCAATCTAATTCCATTGTGTGTGTGTGTGTGTGTGTGTGTGTGGGGGGGGGGGTGTAATCCCCCCCCCCCCCCCACCCCAGTACAGCCCCCAGTTAACCATACTCCATGAAGGAGCCTTGGCCATCAGTATTGGCAGACTGTTCATTCAATGGGAGCTATGGTTGAGCTTGATCTTACCCGAGGTCCATCCACACGGATTTGCCAGCAAGATCACTATAGGGGGTGGGAAGTCAGACTTCTCTTGCTCTCTAACCAAAGTACGCGGGGGTCAAACGTGTTACCTTTACCAGTTCATCTGGGAATAGTGAGCACAGCACAAACTAAATCTGGGATCTTTCTGATCTGTGCAACCAAGATACGTGTGTCTGGTCAGGATGCTCGAAGATTAAAGGAATGAGTTGTACTTATTCAGCTGTCCAATGCTGCAGTACTGATACGTTTTCAACTATTTTGTTTGAACCAATTAAACTAAATCAAACAAACTGAGGGAGAAATTAAAAGGGGCAGCCCCTTAACAAAAACAAAGTGCAAATGAAACTTAAAACATCATACGGAAATGTGCCTAAAAGGGTCGATAAAGCACTCCAGACCTTGCGGTGCCCATCAGGCACGGAAAACCTCGATGATGCCGGTGAATGCCGCATGCTCCCTCTCCAGGGACACCCGGCAGCGGATGTGGCTGCGGAAGAGGGGCAGACGGTGGAGTTGGACAACCCCCTCGGTCGCCTGTTGCCTGGACCTGTTTATGGCAAGGTTGGTCAGGCCCAGGAGCAGATTCACAAGGAGGCCCTCCTCCTTCCCCTCCCCTGTCCGCACTGGGTGCCCAGAGATCAGGAGCGCGGGGCTGAAGTGGAAACAAAACAGTAATAACAGATTTTTCAAAATAGGGGATGCAGCTTAAAACTGACATATACCTGCGGAGTCTGCAGCGTGCTAATAGCTAATGGGCCATATGTTTGCCATTGACGTGATTCCTAACATAAAACTGACTCCTGATTCCTTGTCTGTTGTCTATTCCACAGGACTATGCACCCTGGTGGCGGTATCCTGGTATGCAACTAAAGTTTCAAACGAATTCTTTGACCCATTAACACCGGTCAATGCCAGGTACAGAGCAGGGAGATAAGACTGTGGCCAGTGGGTTGCACAAATGGTGCCATCTCTGATAATTCAGTTTTCACTTTTGACGCTGAATGGGTTTCGTCCAAGTACAGAAGCGTCGGGGGAGTGGAGGGGGGGGGGGTGGGGGGGGGGGGGGGCGCAGAACTTGGCCTTAATGCAATAACAGGAGAACTGGGCACAAGTCCCAGTGACAGTACATTTTCCGTTCATATCCAGGTTTGGTGTGCTATTTCAAAATGGGTAACATCACAACTTAGCCCAAATGCTGCCTCAATCGAAACACAAGCACTTTGCAGCAGGGTTAGGGGTGCTAACGTTTAATGGACCTATTCCTGGAGGTTTTACCCCTTGACCTGGTTCCTCTCTCTATCATGTCCAGTCAAGCAAAATACTTCCCATCACCAATATATTTGTGAAGAGTGAACTTAACTCTTCAAAGTAAGGAAAATCTATATATTTTTAAAGATGTTTTTCTCTGGTAGCTGAAAGGATATATTTATTTGTTTCCTGGACACTCCAGGGCACATGCCCAGAGGGTTGATAACATTAGGTTATGTCAAATTGGTTACTCTCGATCCAGCCAGCGGCTTGGGCTGAAACAATCAATCTCCGCACTCCTTCGATGAGGAACCAGGTTGCCACTTCTGTTACTAATTCCTTCTGAAATGCCCGTGTGGATGGGTATTGGCTGAGCGCTGACCCACGGTGCATTACTCTGCAGTATGGAAAGACAACATTCACTGTCTGTCCTCATGTGTAAAGAAAGTATTTTGGTGAGGGACCAGAGGAGACACCATAACCCAGTGTGAGTGTGTACTTCGGATTAGGGAAAGGTGGTGGTGGTGGTGGTGGGGGGGGGGGGGGGGGGTGCGGAGGTAGGGGAGTGGGGAAAGAGGTAATAGTCATTGAAAAAAATATTGTAAATTTAAAAATTTGTCTTTAGAAATAAATGCTATCGAAGGACATCGCCATCTAATTATTAATATGGTGATTTTTATTTAAGCGTATATAAATCTTTTCTTAAACTAAAGTAGAAGATTACTGAGGTCTAAGTGTCTGCTTTGTTATAAGGTTAGCATATTCCAGACTGTGATCTTTGACCTCTTCCTGTTTGCGGTTGCAGGTACGAGTTTGGTTCGGCCCTGTTTGTAGGATGGGCAGCTGCAAGCCTCACCATTCTGGGAGGATCTTTCCTCTGCTGTTCCTGCCCAAACGAAGAGAGGAGGGGCCAGACATACTACAGATCCTCCCAGCCATCCACCGTCAAAGAGTACGTCTGAACTACGTCTTGCATAAAACGCAAGTTCACAGCCAGAGCTCTGCTTATAATTGGGGGCTCTGTCAAAGCCTCCGACAGTGTCCCGGCAGACTGCAAAAATGAAAGATAAATCTGCAGAATATTACCAGCAAATTCAGAGAAACATCACAGGGCCAGTAGAAAAATGTTGTGCTTTTTCAAAGTTTTCAACAATACTTATCATTTATTAATTATAAAAATGTTGGTGATGACTTACTGTCAAGCAGAGTCTTCCAATTGGCTTTGGAAGATGATGCGCTCTGGTGGTTGATATTTCCGATGACTTTTGCCGGCAGTAAAGGGCGGAGGGTGTGTGTGGAGGGTGGTTTATGGCTGGGGGGGGGGGGGGGGTGACCTGGAGGTGATAAGTCATGTGCTGAATGCAGTCAATCAGAGTTAGCAATAATCAAAGTTGTTAAAATTTCAAAATGGACAATTTCACTACACAAATTAAGTGGCTGAATAACTTAAAAATATTAATCCTCGAATTTTTATACTTAAAAAAAAAAAATTTGAGTACCCAATTCATTTTTTCCAATTAAGGGACAATTTAGCGTGGCCAATCCACCTAACCAGCACAGCTTTGGGTTGTGGGGGCGAAACCCACGCAAACACAGGGAGAATGTGCAAACTCCACACGGACAGTGACCCAGAGCTGGGATTGAACCTGGGACCTCGGCGCCTTGAGGCAACAGGGCTAACCCACTGCGCCACCGTGCTGCCTCAAATTTTTATACTTAAGTAAACCCGGTGAAATGAAACTAACAAATGATGCAAGTTACACACCTGCAGCGACTTGCCAAAGCTCACTCAGCAGCAGCTTTTAAACCCTCAACCACTATCGCCTAGAAAGACAAGAGTAGAAGGCACATGCAAACACCAGAACCTGGATGTTTCACTCACCAGCCAGACTTGGGAATATATTACAGTCCTCTCGCTGTCGCTGGGTCAAAATCCTGAAACGTCCTCCCTAACAGCAGTGTAGGTTTACCTACACCACAGGGACTGCAGCGGTTCAAGGAGGCAGCTCACCACCACCTCCTCAAGATCTAGGGGAGGGCAATAAATGCTGGCCTCGCCAGCGACACCTGCAACCCTGGAATGAATAAAAGAAGCATATCAAATCGTGCCTCATATTCCTCTTTTTAACTCTTTGTCTCAAGGTTCTCCTGTAGTTGCTGCCTCATCCTTGTTTACTCTCCATCCATGCATGAACTCATTTTGCTTTGGAATTGAGAAGGTAGAGAGACAGCAATGTTATTATGGTGTCTAAAATAATAAAAGGGATCTATGGAGCAGACGCAGAGCGCACAGGTCTCACAAAAGAAACCAGTTGCTTGTAAAAGATGCAAGAGGAGATCACCGGTGAAGCAGCACAGATTTACCGCGTACATCAACTGTGAACGTTCGGAATTAATTTACAAGGTTGAAGCTGTCAGGAATTTCTCTGTGTTACTGACAATGTGTTTCTCCTCTTAAACTCCAGGTCAAACTTTAAGAAAACGATGTCTATCAAGGGGGAACAGTATTTGTAGCACAGCAGCACACGGTGATTCTAAAACGTCACAAATGCCTTTGAGTCCTTCATATGAGCAACCTTTCTTTTAAAAAAAACACATGATTCCAAAGCTCTGTGCCTTTATCGAGAACATGCTTAGACTCTAGGGCAATGCATGTAGCCCAGACCCATTCCATCCCCACGGTTGCTTATGTCTGGGTCTGGTATTAGAACTCAGTTGTACATACATTCTCTGATTATATAAGATTGTATTTTCCTGTGTACTGAATGTTGTTAATTTAGCTGTTGCGGTGGACGTTGATAAATGTTTTCTTTTAATAAAGGCGAGTTACATGTGTCTCAGAACTTACTCAAAGGCAAAATGAGGGGATAAAAGAAAGCAGTCACATTTATTCATCACAATGGGCCTGTTTTTGGTGTGGGGGGGGGGGTCAGGTAAAATAAAGTGGGTGCCAACTCTACCACCTTCCCACATACCCCCAAGCTCACCCCTATAATATAGGTAGGTGGGCAGGTGCTGGAATTGGTAGCCTGCTTGCCATTTTAAAATAAATCATCAAGGGTCAATTGAGCTTCTTATCAATTAGCCCTAATAATATGCTGCTCACACCATAGCACGGATGGCAAGTGAAGTTGGGCAGTAGAGGGCAGGTCTTTTAAAACATTTTTTAAAAGGGCAGGATGGTAGGGGGGACAATATCTGTGGGGTTTGGCTGGACCCATTGCGCATGGGGGAGGGGGGGGGGGAAACCCCACCTAAAATAGGACTTCCCTCTTCCTACCTGCTTGCTCACCAAAACTCATCACCTTCCCTAAACTGCCCAAACACTCCCCATCCAATAGCTCGGTCTCCCTCAGGATCCAGTGCACCTTCTTGGGCCTGCTTGTAGTCCTGGCAGTGCCCACTAATGCATTCTGGGCACTGATGGGACTGCTGGTCAATCAAACTGACAAGCCATCTGCCCCCCCCCCCCTCCCCTCGCCAATCATATGCAGCCCTGTATTTTTCACAGCCAGTGAATCATTTCTGCACAACTGTCAAATAGACAAACCAAATTGTACACTGCAACACCCCACAAAGCAGAGGGTGAGGTGAATGTTGAATAGAGAGACCTGGGTGTCCTTGTACATGAATCACACAAAATTGGCATGCCAGTGCAGCAAATAATTAGGAAGGCAAGCAGAATATTGTTTTTAATCGCAACGGGGCTGGACTGCAAACGCAGGTAAGTCTTGCTACAGCTATACATGGTATTAGGGGACCATACCTAGAGTGCTGTGTGCAGTTTTGGTGAACATACTTAAGGTGGTTAGCACGGCTGCCTCATGGCGCCAGGGACCCGGTTCCATTACGACCTCGGGTGACTGTGTGGAGTTTGCACATTCTCCTCGTGTCTGCGTGGGTTTCCTCTGGGTGTTCTGCTTTCCTCTCACAGTCCAAAAGATGTCCAGGTTAGGTGGATTGGCTGTGTTAAATTGCCCCTTAGTGTCCAAAGGTTGGTGGGGTTACGGGGATTGGGCCTGTGTAGGGTGCTCTTTCGGAGGACCGGTGTAGACCTGATGGGCTGAATGGCCTCCTTCTGCACTGTAGTGATTCTATGAGGGGCATAATCGCATCAGAGGCAGTTCAGAGACGATCTAGGGGAGAGAGGGTTCTCTTATGCGGCAAAGGAAAAGAGCAGGTTGGGTCTCTGTTCATTAAAGTTTCGAAGAATGAGAGGTGGCCTAATCAAAGCATATAAGTTTCTGAGGGGGTAGATACTGAACGGATGTTTTCCCCACTATGAGTGTAGAACTGGGAGCACTGTTTGCAAATAAGGCGTCTCCCAGTTAAAATGGAGATGAGGAAGAATTTCCTCTTAGAGGGTCATTAGCAAGCGGTGGAGGCTGGTTCATTGAATATATTCAAGGGTGAGTTATATTTTTAATGTACAAAGAAGTCAAGGTTAAGGGGGATAAGTAGGAAAGTGGATTTTATTGACTGGTAGAGCTGGCTCGAGGGGCTGAATGGCCTACTCCTGCGCCAATTTGATCTATTGTTAGTTGAGGGAAGAATAGGAGTTCTACCATCTCTTACAGTGGTATGGGATCTTGTATGGGCACCTAGAGGGTGGTTTAGCAGGGTTGGTTTAGCTCAGTGGGCTAAACAGCTGGTTTGTGATGCAGAACAATGCCAGCAGCGTGGGTTCAATTCCCGTACCAGCTGAGAATTCTGAATTCTCCCTCTGTCTACCCAAACAGGCGATGGAATCTGGCAACGCGGGCCTTTTCACAGTAACTTCATTGCAGTGTTAATGTAAGACTACTTGTGACAATAAAGGTCATTTATTTTTTTATTTAAAGGGACCAGCAGTTTAACAGCCCATCAGAAATGAGAACATCCAGAAATGGAGCAGCTCCCTTCCCACTGCACTGGAGTTAGATTCTAGATTAGTGCCAATAGGTCCCTTTGCATTATCCCCCAGACAGACATGTAACTTAGATACAAAACAAATAAATGGTTCAGAAGTCAGTAAAAATTAAGTGTAAGTCATTATCATCCATCCACAAAACTGACCATGTCCCCAACATTCAGATACAAATCTCCAATTGCACTTGTTTAGGTAAGGGGTTGGTGGGGGAGGTCTGTGTTGGTTGCCGTTTCTCAATATTCTCACACACAGTTTGTGTTTTCTTGTCCATGATCAAAATATTGTTCTGTGTGAAGTTAGTATGGTTTTCTACCTTCAGAGTGGTTTCCCCCAATATAAATAATTTCCAGCAGCAAGCTTTTGGTGAATTTAAAGCAAAGAGGGCTATTTATTAACACATACTTTCCCCAGAGGTTAAAACATGATGTTTCACATGCACTGTTGTACACAAAAAACTGTGGTTATCACACATCGGTGCCCACACCGACGCCCCTTCTAGCCCCAAGTGGGTTTATGGATTTTGATATGGATACTTTTAAGGGTTTGGATGATTGACACTTTTATTGCCTTCTAAGTGGAAATACCTTTTTTTTTAACACAGTAGAAAGTTCTGAATGATTGTTTCAAATCTTTATTTTTTTCAGAGCCTACAACACTATAGGGTCCATTGGTTCAATACAGTGCATAGTGACTCAATGGGCATGGACGTGCATAGCTTGGCATTGGAGAGAAGGAGATCCATGAGGGTGGGTGCAGTGTCATAGCTTTGAATTGGAGGCAAAAGGGGAAAGAGGAGGCATGGGGGAGAGGGGACGCCATAGCTTGGCATAGTTTCTGATCCCTGAAACTATCCTAGTAATGCTACTCGTCGCTGCTCAGTGTCAGCTGTGACCGAGTTGGTTGCACCATTGTCTCTCATAGGTCGTGTGTTCAAGTTTCAGGCCAGGACTTGAGAGCATGTATCTAGACTGACATTTCTATGGGCTCCTGAAAGGGGTACTTTTCCACTCAGATGTTAAACTGAGGACCTGTCTGCTTGTTAGGTGGATGTAAAATAATCCCACTATTTTGAAGAAGACCTGCTCAATATTTATCCCTTGATCAACATCACACACATAGTCTGTTGGGTTACTATCTCATTGCTGTATGTGGGAGCTTGCTGTGTTTAAATTGATTGTCATGTTTCCTACATCACAACAATGACCGACTACATTTCTGAAGAATTTCATTGGTTGCAATGTGCTTTGAGATGTTCAGTGGCTGTGAACAGGGCTAGATAAATGCAAGACCTTTCTTTTTTAGGCAACTGGGAAGCAACCATTAGGTCAACTAGCCCATTTGATCATCTAGATCCTTGTTCTGGACTTGTCCACTTCGCAGTTTCTTCCCTTTTCTCCTGAAGATGCTTATTCACACTTGGGTACATCCCCTATCCTAACCTGATCTGCACGATTCTGCAGTCAATCAGGAGAAAGAATGCTGATTTATTTTTCCTCTTCCAGAGTGGAGAAGTATGTTCTGTGACAACCAAGAAACAGTCTTCACAAGCATTCTGGTTTCAGTGTCTTCTTCACAACCAGATTTGGAATTTCTCCAACATCCAATCACCGTCCCATCAATGTACCATCAATCAGTAACAAAGCAATGGATGTTGCATTCGACAGTGCCATGAAACGGCACTTATTCAGCAGTAATTTGTTCACTGGTGCTCAGTTTGGGTTCTTTCAGGGCTACTCAGCTCTAGATCTCATTATAATCTTGGTTTAAACATGGACAAAAGAGCTGAATTCCAAGGGTGGGATGTGAGTGACTGCCATTGACATCAAGGCAGCATTTGACTGTGCATGGCATCAAGGAGCCCTGTCAATGGGAAGCAAGGGGAACCCTTTCCATTTGATTGGTGTCATACGTAGCACAAAGGATGATGGTTGTAACTGTTAAAGTCAATCAACTCAGTGCCAGGATATTTTTCTCAGGATAGTGTGTTCGACCCAACCACCTTTTAATGTACAAGGAAGTCAAGGTTAAGGGGGATAGGTAGGAAAGTGGATTTCATTGGCTCGAGGGGCTGAATGGCCTACTCCTGCGCCATTCATTAATTACCTTGCCTCCATTACAAGGTCAGAAGTGGGATGTTTGCTGATGCTTGCACAATGTTCAGCACCGTTCATGACTGCACAGGTACAGAAAAAGTCCATGCCAACATGCAGCAAGGCCAGGGCGACAAGTCACATTCATGCTGCACAAGTGCCAGGCAATGACCATCTATAACAAGAGAGAAACTAATTATTTTGCCTTGAAGTTCAGCAACACATTCCAAACTTGCAACCTCTACCACCCTCTGCAAGCACCCCTCCAAGCCATACACCATCCTGGCTTGGGACATCAACTGGGTCAAAATCCTATGTCAAGAGACTTAGCCCCTTTATTTTTGAAATTATGGGGTGGGATTCTCCATCGGCCAACGCTGGAATCGGGATATACAATTGGACAGAAAATTTGGTGTCAGCCAAAAATTAAGGGTGAGGCCAGGTGGCAAATGGAATGCCATGCTCCGGTCCCTTGACAGCGGCTTAAATATGTTCCACACCACACGCGAGAGTGGGAATGCAAATTGTACAGTAAAGGCCATTGGCATATTAACGGGCCAAACCTGGCATTTTCCAGGCCTTCAGCAAGGCTCTGCCTCCATCAGCAGGAATTACTGACAACGTGGTATTTCAAATTGGGACACAGACATCATGGCTGCTGAGGGTACAGGGGGGTGGGGGGGGGGAGGTTACAAACAGTGTCCAACATCACTACAGTGTGATGACAGTTGTGCCATTGGGTGGGTGGGGGGGGCAGGGGGAGGATGTTGTCTGCCAGGGCTGGTGGAGTAGCGGGAGGGGAGGGACAGCTAGGAGATGGGTTGTGGGGTCAGGGTTGCCGGACACAGACCATGCGGCTGTGCACGCTGCTGACTGCCCACTGGAAACTTAGTGCCACAGTCGTATGGATGCCCTTCCAAGCCCCCCCCCCCCTCCCCCTAGGTACCCTCTGGCCCTGGCTGACCCATCAATGGGCTGGGCATGCTCCAGTGAACCCGTGCCATCATCTTGGCTGGGATGAGGGTTAGCATGCATTGGAATTGCGCGCGTTCTACATGGTGCCGGTGTTAGCCCGTTAACGGGACCTGAATCACTCTGGGACTGGCACTGCTTTCGTCCACGTAGAACACTCGCTATTCAGTCCTGGCGTCAGCACTTCGTCTCTCAAATGGTGAATTTGCCCCATGGTGTTTCAACTTTTTACAGACTGGAAAGTTTGTAGTTCGAATTGAGACAGAGCAAGCTGCTTACAAAATGCAAGGCCACATTCCAAGGTGAAGGTGAGAAACAAATAAATCACCCTTAGGGGAGTGTGAAGAGAGGAACATTTCCTATAACCCTGACACCCATCAAAACTCGTAACTGTCTAAAAGAAGAGACATTAAAAATGCAAAGTACTGAACATTGGAACAATAGTTGCCACTGACAGACACACCCCATAGCTCTTGGAAATACACAATGGATGAAGTATTTCAAGGGAAAGCTGTCCAGCCACTATAATGAGATTGCCAGTGACACAGCCGCTGTCAAGAAAGTCTCCAGTAAAAAGTCTTACAACACCAGGTTAAAGTCCAACAGGTTTATTTGGAATCACTAGCTTTTGGAGCGCAGCTCCTTCATCAGGTGAGTCAGCACTCACCTGATGAAGGAGCTGCGCTCCGAAAGCTAGTGATTCCAAATAAACCTGTTGGACTTTAACCTGGTGTTGTAAGACTTCTTACTGTGCTCACCCCAGTCCAACGTCGGCATCTCACATCTGGCAGCCTTCTGCCGAGGAAACAGGATGAAGGCTGCTCTCTCCTGTTCTCTTTCTTTTGGAATAAGGGTGTTATCTGGGTCAGGAAGCCACCTCTACCAGAAACCTACCAGCAAACTCAGATCTCGTAATAATTGTTGCACCTTCTACATCTGACTGAACCCAAGAAACCAGCTAACCCAAATCGGCAGTAGCATTTAACATCTATGCCTCAAACACAATCAAAGGACTCTTAACTATATATTCTTTAACTTTTTCAATTGGACTCTAACTCCCCTTATTTCTCATACATTCATGTGTATGCGTGTCCGAATGACTGCATGAGGGCTAAATGCTTGACGCTGCATTTTTATTATTTTTCTCAGGTTTAGGAGTTAATAAGTTTGCTCTTTCTTTGACTCAGTAAAACCGTGTTTGATTGGCTCCTTACTGCTCACACCTTAAACAGTTCAGTACATTCTGATGTGGAAGAGGTACATCCTCGTGGAAAATAAACTTAAACTTTTGTTGTGACCAACCAAAGAGTTTGAATAGAGGGGAGCCAGTTCACCCCTTCTCACCAGGTCATGACACCTGGAACTCCCTCTCTAACAGCACTGTGTCTATTACACCAGTGGTTCAAGAAGGCGGCTCACAAGGGAAATTAGGGACTGACAATAATTGCTGGCCTTGGCAATGATTCCCACATTCCATGAGAAAAGAAAACATATTAACATGGATGGTACACAAATATGAAAAATCTTGGAGATAGATAAGGCTGTCCATCCCAGAAATGACCCTATTGTGGACCCCTCACTCACAGTAATTTTTTTGAAGAGGTGATTAAAGTAATTGACAGCGGAATGTCTATGGATGGTACTTTGATGGATGTCCTGAAAACGTTTGATAAAGTCTCTCACATGACACCTTTAAAAAAATTTAAAGTACCCAATTCTTTTTTTCCCACTTTAAGTGGCAATTTAGCATGACCAATCCACCTACCCTGCACATCTTTTGGGTTGTGGAAGTGAAACCCACGCAGACACGGGGAGAATGTGCAAACTCCATGGGATCAAACCCGGGTCCTCAGCGCTGTGAGGCAGCAGTGCTAACCACTGCACCACCGTACTGCCCCTCATATGACACTGCTAACTAAGGTTGCATCTCATTGAATTGAAGGTCAATCACTGACCTGGGAATTTAGCTGAGTGGCATGAGACAGATAGTGGGGATAAAGGGCTGGGAATGCAATTGGTAAGATGCAGCTAGCAGAGTCCCAATGGGCTGCATGTTGGGCACTACACTGTAAGAAGGTATGTTCTCCAACGCTTCTCCAAGCATTCTCCAAGGTGGCCTTCAGGACGCGCAACAATGCAGTATCGCCGAGCAGAAGCTTATAGCCAAGTGCCGCACACATGAGTGCGGCCTCAACCGGGACCTGGGATTCATGTTGCATTACATTCATCCCCCACCATCTGGCCTGCAAAATCCTACCAACTGCCCTGGGTTGACACAATTCACACCTCTTTAATCCCCATCTCTGGATCTGTAAAGATTTAATCACCTGCTAATGCTCGCATTCCAAGCATTGTCTGGCATCTTTGAATCTGTCTATATATATGTTTCTGGAACATACCTCTTCATTCACCTGAGGAAGGAGCAGCGCTCCGAAAGCTAGTGACATCGAAACAAACCTGTTGGACTTTAACCTGGTGTTGTAAGACTTCTTCCTGTGCTCACCCCAGTCCAACGCCGGCATCTCCACATCATGTTGGGGCTGTGGTATAGAGTCTGAATGGGCTAATATGGGACTGAGTACAATGCCACCCACACAGTGATATAATAGAACACATGACCCGCACCGAGAGGTCAGTGTTGTGCTGGACCGAGCTGTGTTTAGAAACAAGCATGGAGACAGGCCCTGGCTTGGACCTTTACTGTGCCTAGTATAAAGTTTTGAGGAGTTAATAAATACTTACTGTTGAACTTCCTAAGACTATGAATACCTTAACAAAGCCTACTAAACTACTCACAACACCTTGGTACCTCAACTATTTACCATATTTATTAACCATTTAGCTGATAAGATAGAGTGCCACATATTCAAGTTTGCTGATGACACAAAGATAGACGGCATTGTAAACCGTGTAGATGCAAAATTACAAAGAAATATTGATAGATTAGGTGAATGGATTTCAATATAGGCACACGTAAGACCATCCACTTTGGATGTAAAAATATAGACCACAACACTTTCTAAACGGTATGAAATTAGAAACTATCGAGATCTAAAGAGACTTAGGACAAATGTTCCATGGATGCAGCAAATGAGCTGGAATGGGGTCGAGGGCTGAGCATCAAACCCAAACCACAAAAGTGATCTGTTCGAGGAAGACCGGGGGAAATCGCACCTATGATTGGAAGAACAGCAAGCATGGGGGAGAGGGGAACTCTGATTGGAAGACCAGGAAACTTTGGAGAGAACAGGGAACTTTGGAGAGAGGGAAGGGGTGAAATTGCTGGTGGCCTCTGATCCGCTTAGCAGCTCTGGGTTAGAGCATGATTGGAAGTGCTCCCCATATAATAGGTCTCAATGAGCCAGGACTCAAACTGAAGCTAAATGATCCAGAAAGACTTAACAGCAACTAAAGGTCACAAAGCCAATGGTAATGGTCCATCACGGCTAGATTAACACACAGAGGCTGAGGTGATATCGATCAATGAATGAAGTCTCAATGAATATTTAATGCTTCTTGATAGGCAGGCACATAATGGAGATTGTTCTATTGATCAGATTGTTAATTGTTCCCACCCTGTAAGGGACTTGCGGGTTATAACACCCAGATTTTCATGCTGTGTGCATCCTCCCTCAGACTTTCATATTTCATCCATTCTCCTGTAAGTATGAAGTTTTGTGTTCAGAAAGTCGAGGTGTGAGATGTGTTAGGAGAGGCAGAACGATACGCGTGAAAGGAAAGGGAGAATGGGACCAGTGAGGAGGAAGAGAGTGCAATGTATGAGAGGAGAGGTAGTGAGGACAGGGAGTATAGGACGCATAAAAAGAGAGGGCGAGATTGCAGCTGGTGAGAACTGGGAAATGTGAAAGTAGAAATATAGTGTGAGCTCTTAGAGGAGAATTGGATTGGGACCTGGGAAAGTTGGAGATGAAGTGGAACCTTTGAGGAGAGGGATGGGATGAGTGGGAGCAAAGTATTGCTCCCTTTAAGGTGCACAGGCAGGCAGCAGCCCGCAACCATTCATTAAAGGGGGCAGCAAGGTGGCACAGTGGTTAGCACTGCTGCCTCACGGCGCCGAGGTCCCAGATTCGATCCCGGCCCTGGGTCACTGTCCGTGTGGAGTTTGCACATTCTCCCCGTGTTTGCGTGGGTTTCACCCCCACAATCCAAAGATGTGCAGGCCATGGTGAATTTGCCCCTTTAATTCGGAAAAATGAATTGGGTACTCTAAATTTATTTTTTAAAAACATGCATCAAAATGAATAGGTCACTCACAACTTGGTGGAAATTCAGTGACATTGGAAATGTAAGCAGTTCATGGACAACAGAGCAGTGCTCAGAGGAGTTTGTAGCCCACGCAGCACACAGAGAATGTAGGGGGAATGTTGCTTAGAGGTCTAGGTACATCAATCGTTAAAATGTCATGGAAATTTCCAGAAAATTTCCATTAGATGTATTAGTTTCAATCAATACATTAGTGCTTTACGAAATTCTCTCAATGGGAAGGTACATCATTTTGGACTGTGTATTACAGAGCAGGCAGGGCCCAGGTTTAAATCATGGTCTGTGCTGAGTTGGCTAATCTCAACAAAGGTACCATGGGAGTTCATGCTCCTGATCATAGTAGTCACTCTTAAGGAAGATACTATGGGCAGGATCTTGTTGAGGGAACAGGGGCTCAGCTCAAGAGACAGTGAGATGTCCATGTCACCTTTATTTAGGAAGGCAGTTCCACTCAGGCAGTTGACAGGCTAGCGGCAGGCCTTCCCTTAGGATCAAAGAACCCACGACTAATTGAAGGCCAGAAGCTCTATGGAATGATAATGCCACCAGGGAGTTGGTGGTCACTGCTGATACTACATCCACCCGAGGCTTAGTATCGTCGCTGAATCTGAGGCCACAAGTGATCATGGGATGGGATCACGGGTGAGGGGGGGGGGTGGTGGCAGATGGGTCAAAGGGTTGGCCCTCAGCTGCGCTTCCCCTTCCTGATGCTGAATCGCTCGATCAGGCAATGAGTGCCTTTGAAAGACGGAACCCGCCCATCCACAGGAGCCCACAAGAAATCCTGCGCAGGTTCTCCTATTGTGCATCCCACAAGGGTGACCCCTGGGTTGACCTGTGTTAACACCAGTGATGGCAGGATGAGGCCCTTGAGTGGTCATTAATTGCTCAATTAAAGGCCCCAATTGGCAGCTATGATGGGGGAATGCTGTCCATGGGCCTTCTCACCATACGCTGATTCGGGGTCGGAGGAGGGAGCCCCACTCACCTTGGGGAGAAGGAAACTGGCTCAAGTAAAGAAATAATGCTGGAGAGAGGTGAGACGTTGAAATCTTAGGCTTCGGCATCAAAAAGCTGCTACAATAGGTGAAAGCTAAAACCCAATAAACAATGCATAAATATTCAAATGAAAAGGAAATAGGCAAGGGGCTGTCTGGATTTTTCCAGCTCCAACCAGATGTCAAGTGAAAAGTTCCGTTTGCACATTTTATTTTTACGGGCCTCCGAGCACAGAGGGTCAGAATAATTAGTTTCGGTGGTTGTGAAAGTGACTGATTATTTACAATGATTCCTGAGTGTCTCGGGTGGAGGTAATGTTTGAGCAAACCTTTCCTTTGAAATTATTTTTTTTTCCCAAAAGAGTATCTTATTTTGCCTTAAATGAATGAAGGGAGCTTGTTCACTGCGTGTGAATCTAGTCACCTTTTTTTGCTAAGTTCTGACGTTGAACACTCTTTTCTCACAAGTGCTGCAGCCTGAGGTGAAGATGATTTTCGTTCTGCAAATTATGTCTTTCACTCTGGCCTTTGTGTCCACTTTTTTCTTGATTGTGGCGACCTGGACAGATTGTTGGATGGTGAACGCCGATGATAATTTGGAGGTAAGTGAGAGCAGCAACTGGTTTTGCAAACCCTCCCTCCCCTTGCCCGACAAGACCGTGGTTTTTGGTGTTGAGTGTTGGCACTCAAAAATATTGGCTTGATTTTTTCTATTCACTTGTGTTCACGGTCCGGCCTATTTTCTACAGCGCCGCAGAGGGGGGAAGCTGCAGTGTGTAAGAAGGTTGTGGGTTCAAGTCCCTCTCCAGAGACTTGAACCACATAAGCCGGGCTGACTCTGCAAATGGGCTGCCCGCTTTCCCCACATTGAAATAGTGACTGCACTAAAATAACAAATCAGCTGTTAAAGAGTTTTGGGGCAAAGACCCTTTTTAAAGGCAAATTCTCTCTGTGGATGAGATGCGCTTGTGGTGGCAGGGCCGTTGCAGGTTATGGCAGGGTGGATACATTAGGCTGGGTCAATGGTGTTCACCCTTTGTCTCTGTTTTGTAGAAAAAGTCAGTCCTTCCTTGCGATGCATCTGTGGTTGTTCCTTCCCACCCACATTTATGAATTAAACCCATGGATTTGTGGCTTCTGTTTAGTGTGTGCTTGTGGGGAGGTGGGGCGGGGGGGGTGCATTTGGTTTGTGATGACTGGATAAATGAAATGCCATCATTCAGAACATTGAATTGCAGAATTTCGCTGGTGTTTTGAGGATTTGACTCATTTCCACCCATTTATCCACAAAAGCTGCAAATTGGGACCTTGGTCCTCAGTGAGGGAGTTACAGACTCTTCCCCCTATGGAGATTCGGGCTTGGGGCATGGGGCAACAAGGCTTGGTGAATTAAAAAGAACAATCTTAACATTTTAGGCTCACAAAGTGACAAAAGAAGGATAGAACGTCAATATTTATCCCTCAAATGCTTTTGCATGTGGAATGCTGGAGGAACACGACTGACCCTCCTTGAATGGCCTACTTACTGTTTTAGGAGCTGGCAACTGCCAGAGGCGCTAAATGGCCTTTATTTGTTCCGAACACATGTTCTGATGATGGCGCAAGTTGTACTTATTGTGTAACATTTGCCCTTTGCCATAAAACTATGCTAAAATGTTCGGCTAATGGGCTACATGTTGGCACTAAGCCAGTCCTAACCCCTTTAATACATCTTGGACAAGGATGTTGTGATGGCACGTCTTGTTAAAGGCCCAAGAGTTGATGGTTATGTAGGATGGAGATGCTTTGGGACCGCAAGCTAGGGGCATGCCGACAATGTGCCCATTGCTATGCCCCAGGGCCACAGTCTTCAGGCCCAAACTGTTTTCATGATTCAGGTCTCATTTAGGTGTCATCTGAAAACTGCGGGCACCAAAAAAGACCTTTGTACCACCGTGCTGGTTTGTGAAGGGCTTGGCTGAAGGTTGTGTGCGAATTCAGGCGGGATTGGGGGGGCGGGGGGGAGGGGGGGGGGGGGGGGGGGAGTTCCAGGGAAGAGCAAAGTTCCATCAATGATCCACCAGCTTTAAAAAGTAGCCATTTGGACACACCATGTCTATTCAGGATTAATTGATTCTTCTTTCAAAATTAGTCGCAGATATTTGTGTCGCTGGTGAGGTCAGCATTTGTTACCCATCCTTCCTTGCCCTTGAGAAGGTGGTGGTGAGCTGCCTTCTTGAAACATTGCAGTTCGTGTGACATCAGCACATCCATAGTGCTGTTAGGAAGGGAGTTCCTGGTCTCATTAACTTTTCCTAGGCAATTTGATCCAACTGAGTGGCTGATTGGGCCATTTCAGAGGGCAGCTCAGAGTCACCACATTGTTTTTGGCCTGGCAACACATATAGGCCAGACCAGGTAATGATGGCAGATTTCTGACCCTGGAGGACACTAATGAACAAAATGTTTTTTTTTTGCAACAGTTTAATAATTTCATGATCATCGTTCCTGAGACTGATTTTAAAATTCCAGGTTCATAATGGATTGAATTCATATGTCCCCAGATATTATGGTGAGATTCTTAGTCCAGGCCTCTGGATTACTTGTCCAGTAACATAACTGCTCCCTCAATTAGGCCCATCAGGACAAACTAGTCGGGGTTGCTGTTCTTCAATGCTGTCCAATGATTCCTGTTCAAAGGTTTCCATGTCGGATTCCTCCTCCAGTTGAGTAGCTTTGATGACTGTTCTCAGTTCATATCTAGGCATTAAAGAATGGATACTTGAACGGGTACAATCCCAGTGGATTGTGTCGACTATCTTCAAGGAAAGGGGGAGGGAAGGGATCTAATGGGGAGAAAGTGCTGTTCTTACCAGCTATGAAGATCCAGGGGGCCTGAGAAGGTAAGTAAACGGGAGTTTATTCAGGTCAAAGAAATGACTGCTTCAGCAGCGTACACACAGGTCCCAGTCGGGACTACCAGAATGCTGGTCTCAGTCTGGGCCAGCTTTCATAGAGCAAGATAATGAGTCTCAGCTGGACGGACCTCCATCCACTAGTGGGGGAGCTTGTATTCCATGGGAATCCATGGGGAGACCAATCCCTCAGTTAATTTCTGTTCTTTTATTTAGTTGATGGACCCTAAAATACATCATGGGATAACCAATTGTTGGACCCTAAAATACATCATGGGATAACCATTCGTTGATCAACTCTAAAATACATCCATGAGGAGATCGATTAGTGTATTCCCGTGGGCCCTGTAAGGATTATTACACCATGTAAGGCAAATGGACCTATGCAGCAGACAGCAAACGCCACAAGTACCATTGCTGAGATTGTGCATCTGCAATGGGAATTCTGAGCTTCGCATGTAGGAAGGGATAAAGCAAAGTGTAAGAAAAGGGATAAAGCAATGTGTAACCTGAGTTACAACAGGAAAACAAGCCATTCAGCTGAACAAGGCCACCACATCAGCTTCAATGGACACAGAATATCCCTCAACGTACATGGCAACTCCAGGAAAGTGGCTGATTCGCTGACTAGATTTGTGAGTTTTGACCTCACGTTGTACAATGCTCAAAAAATACTAACATTACAGTAATAAATCTACTTCAATGTAATTGGCTCCTGCTCCTGCCAGGGGCAATCCGCTGGTTTCAAATAAGCAGGTTTACTCAGCTTGGCAAATGTGAATGTCCAGAGTGGCCCCACCCAGCCCATCCCACCTTCGTTACATCACTCTGCCCTTGTCCTTTTATCCCCCTCTGACTCCCAATTTAAATGCTCTTTTGATGTGATTGAGTTTTGTAAACATTTCTGTGCTACATCAAGGCAAGTTGTTGTTGTCAATTGGATCGGCACCCTCTGTATGTCTAAGACTTTCCAGTCATACTTCAGAATTTCAGCCCTCATGGGTTTTTACTCCAGTTTTTGAAACACTTTACATGCCTGTTTGTGTTTTCTTCCACATCTCCTTTATCTCACTTTGAAGAGAACAGGTAGGGTGGCATTTTCCAAGGGGTTGGAGCAGAGGAACAGGAGTAGGCCATTCAACTCCTCAAGCTTGTTCTGCCATTCAATAAGAACATGGCTGATCTGTAACATAATTCATTAATTGGCCTCAGTTCCCTTGCCGAACAGAAAGCTATTTTGGGGCTCAATAACCAGTACCACCCCCCCCCCCCCCACTCCCCCACGCCCCTCCCCACCGCCTACCTCAACAGCTTATTTCTGGGGCAGGAAGTTCCAGATTTCCAAAACTCTTTGGCTGAGCACATGCTTTCTGACATCACATTGTGTACCTTGTGTTGCCCTATTATGTATTTTATTGTTATTTTGTTTTATTTTCATGTACTAAATGATCTGTTTGAGCTGCTTGCACCAAAATACTTTCACTGTACCTCGGTACATGTGACAATAAACAAATCGATCCACCCACCCCTGAATGATCTGGTTCTACTTTTACGGTTACGCATCTGTGTCCTGGACCCCCGCAGAAACCAGAGGAAATTGTTTCCATCCACATCACCAACTCCTTTTTTCATCATTCACAACACAATTATATTACCCTCTGTGGTAGTCACCACTGATGTATATATTGTATATATAGGATGTTGATATAAGTGCTTTACGGTAAGGCCCCTGTACTACAGGTACGGGGTAGATCCCTGCCTGCTGGCTCCACCCAGCTGGCGGAGTATAAATATGTGTGCTCCCAGTATATCAGCTATTTCGTCAGCTGCTGTAGGAGGCCAAACATCTCAGTTTAATAAAGCCTCAATTACATCCTACTCTCGTCTTTGTGTAATTGATTGTGCATCAATTTATTACGCTGAGTTTTTCAGAAGATGGACCTCCGCATCAAGCCGGATCACCTGCAGCTGTATCCGTAAGCAGACAACGCCAAAAAGGACGTTGACCATTGGCTAGCCTGTTTCGAAGCGTACATCGGTCTGTGCCAGACGAAATTCCAGAAGCACAGAAGCTCCAGATCCTTTACACGCGGCTGAGCTCCAACGTCTTTCCACTTGTCCAGGACGCACCGACCTACGCAGAGGCCATGGTGCTACTGAAGGAAAACTACGCTCAGCAGACTAACACACTCTATGCCAGGCACCTCCTCTCCACGCGGCATCAACTTCCCGGTGAGTTGGTGGAAGATTTCTGGCGCGCCCTGCTCCCCCTAGTTAGAGACTGTGACTGTCAGGCCGTTTCGGCCACGGAACACTCGAATTTGCTAATGAGAGACGCATTTGTTACGGGCATAGGGTCTGACTACATCCGCCAGCGCCTCTTAGAGGGGGCCACGCTCGACCTCGCGGCGACCAAAAAACTACTGCTTTCACTTACGGTCGTATCACGCAACATTCAGGCCTATGACCCTGACCGCGCGGCCCGCCCGCCCTGAGCATCGTGGATCCCATCAGCGACCGCCCTCAGCCACTCCCACGCCTGTGCCGCGCGGCAGTCAACCAACCCCGGGGGGCCCAAATGCTACTTCTGTGGGCAGTCAAAACACCCCTGATAGCGCTGCCCGGCGCGGAGCGCCCTCTGCAAGGCCTATGGCAAGAAGGGACATTTCGCTGCAGTGTGCCAGGCCCGTTCAATCGCTGCTATTGTCCCGGCATCCCCCACGTGCAGCCAGTGGGCGCCGCCACCTTCCCCTCCTAGGACCACTTGCAGCCAGTGGACACCACCATCTTGCTCGACTCGCAACACGTGCGGCCCGTGGGCGCCGCCACCTTGTTCCTCCCAGGCCCAACGGGCGCCGCCATCTTGCTTTCCCCACGACACGTGCGGCCCGTGGGCACCGCCATCTTACCCGACTCAGGACCCATGCCCGTCAGGCACCTCATCCGGCCGCCCATCGCTTGCGACCGCCAACGACCAGCCGCGTCTCGCCTCGGTCACGATCGACCAATCTCGACCACACAACCTCGCGACTGCATCAACTAAAGTGAAGGTCAACGGGCACGAGATCTCCTGCCTGCTGGACTCCGGGAGCACTGAGAGCTTCATTCACCCTGAGACCGAAAGGCGCTACTCCCTCGCGGTACACCCCGCTAACCAGAGAATCTCCCTGGCCTCTAGTTCCGGGGGAACTGCATCGCCACTCTCACTGTCCAGGGCATGGAGTTCAGCGGCTTCCGCCTCTACGTCCTCCCAAACCTCTGCACAGTCTGGCTACTCGGCCTGGACTTCCAGTGCAACCTCCAGAGCCTAACCCTGAAATTCGGCGGGCCCCTACCACCCCTTACCGTGTGCGGCCTCGCGACCCTTAAGGTCAACCCACCTTCCCTTTTTGCAAACCTATCCCCGGATTGCAAACCCGTCGCCACCAGGAGCAGATGGTACTGCGCCCAGGACAGGACCTTCATCAGGTCTGAAGTCGGGAAGGTCGGGAAGGCATCATCGAGGTCAGCAATAGCCTCTGGAGAGCTCAAGTGGTAGTGGTCAAAACTGGGAAGAGAAACAAGATGGTCGTTGACTACAGTCAGACCATCAATCGGTACACGCAATTCGTCGCGTACCCCCTCCCATGCATATCTGATATGGTCAATCAGATTGCACAGCACCGGGTCTTCTCGACAGTAGACGTGAAATCTGCCTACCACCAACTCCGTCGAGGCAGACGGCCGCCTTTACCACTTTCTGAGGGTTCTCTTCGGAGTCACCAACGGGGTCTCGGTCTTCCATCGAGAGATGGACCGAATGGTTGGCCGGTATGGGCTGCGAGCCACTTTCCCTTACCTGGACAATGTCACCATCTGTGGCCACGATCAGCAGGACCATGACGCCAACCTTGCCAAATTTCTCCACACCGCCACACTCCTCAACCTCACATACAACAAGGAGAAGTGCGTGTTCAGCACGAACCGCTTAGCCATCCTTGGCTATGTGGTCCAGAACGGAATTGTGGGGCCCGATCGCATGCGCCTGATGTTCAGTGACTCCGGGAGCGTAGTTTGGGACTCACTGGGCGTAGTACGAAAAGAACCCCAAGCAGTGTTTGAGGGCCTTGGGGCAGTGGGGGAGGGGAAGCTCCGTGAGGGGGCGCATGTGGTCGGGATCGGGCCCCAGAACTCCATTCTGGACCACATAGCCGAGGATGGCTAAGCCGGTCGTGCTAAACACGCACTTCTCCTTGTTGAGGTTGAGGAGAGTGGGGGTGTGGACAAATTTGGCAAGGTTGGCATCGTGGTCCTGCTGGTCATGGCAGCAGATGGTGATGTTGTCTAGGTACGGGAAGGTGGCCCGCAAACCGTACCGGTCGATCATTCGGTCCATCTCCCTTTGGAAGACCGAGACCCTGTTAGTGATGCCGAAGGGAACCCTGAGGAAGTGATAGAGACCACCGTCCATCTCGAAAGCAGTGTATGGACGGTCCAATTTACGAATGGGGAGCTGGTGGTAGGCGGATTTGAGGTCTACCGTTGAGAAGACCCAGTACTGTGCAATCTGATTGACCATATCAGATATGCGTGGGAGGGGGTACGCGTTGAGCTGCGTGTACCGGTTGATGGTCTGGCTGTAGTCCACGACCATTCTGTGTTTCTCCCCAGTTTTAACGACTACCACTTGGGCTCTCCAGGGGCTGTTGCTGGCCTCGATAATGCCCTCCCGAAGGGGTGGTAGGGGCCCGCTGAATTTGAGGGTTAGGCTCTGGAGGTTACACTGGAAGTCCAGGCCGGGTAGTAGGGCAGCGCAGAGGTTAGGGAGGACGTAGAGGTGGAAGCCGCTGAATTCTATGCCCTGGACCGTGAGTGTGACCATGCAGAACCCCTGGATCACGACGGAATGGGATCCGGAGGCTGGGGAAATTCTTTGATTGGCGGGGTGTACCACGAGGGAGCAGCGCGTTACCGTATCAAGGTGGATGAAGCTTTCGGTGCTCCCGGAGTCCAACAGGCAAAAGGTCACGTGGCTTTTGATTTTCGCACTGGTCGATGTGGTGGCCAGGTTGTGCGGACGAGACTGGTCGATCGTCACTGAGGCGAGTCGTGGCCGGTCGTCGCTGACGTCGGATGATGGGGAGCCTGGGGGGCCCAGGTCCTTGAATGCTGTCGGTGTCCATGTCCCGTGGGGGAGACAAGATGGCGGCGCCTGACGATCCTGCGGGAGACAAAATGGCGGCGCCCATCGGCTGCACGTTGCGGGGTTTGGACAAGATGGCGGCGCCCCTGGGCCGCACGTGGACTGAGGTAGAGAAGATGGCGTCGCCCACTGGCCGCACGTGGCCCCGGGAGGTGAAGATGGCGGCACCCACTGGCCGCGCGTGGTCCGGGGAGGTGAAGATGGCGGCACCCACAGGCCGCGCGTGGTCCGGGGAGATGAAGGTGGCGGCGCCCATTGTGTGTAGGCTAGGGGGGTGGGGGCGTGCCTGGCACATTGCAGCGAAGTGCCGCCTTTTTGCCGCAAGCCTTGCAAAGGGCAGCGGGGGCCGGGCAACGTTGGCGAGGGTGCTTCTGCTGGCCGCAGAAGTAACATCAGGGACCTCCGGAGTGTGCGGGCTGGCGTGTGGCGCAGGCGTACTGGCTGGGTAAGGCCCCCGCTGGGGCGGCCGTCTGTGGGGTCCACGAGTGGTAGGAGGGGTGGGCCGCGTGGCTGGTGGGGGAGCCTGAATGTTACTTGAGGCAACCATCTTGGAGAGCGCTAGCTTCTTTGTTTCAGCTAGGTCGAGCGAGGCCTCTTCTAACAGTCTTTGGCGTATGAGGTCCGACCCAATCCCTGTTACGAACGCGTCCCGCATACGAAGGTTGGAATGTTCGGTGGCCGTAGCAGCCTAACAGTCACAGTCCCAGACGAGTGGGATTAGGGCCTGCCAGAAGTCTCCTATGGACTCACCAGGAAGTTGAGAGCGAGTGGCGAGTACCTGCCTGGCGAAGAGCGTGTTCGTTTTCGGTGTGTAGTTTTCTTTGAGAAGCGCCATGGCGTCAGCGTAGTTCGGGGCATCCTGGATCAGCGGAAACACGTTGGAGCTCAACCTTGAGTACAGGATCTGTATCTTCTGAGCCTCCGGAACAGGGGTGGTCGCTGAGTTGATATACGCCTCGAAGCTGGCTAGCCAGTGATTAAAGTCCTTTTTGGCGTCGCTTGATTGCGGATTCAGATGCAGGCGATCTGGCTTGATTCGGAGGTCCATCTTTTAGAAAATCTTAGAGCAATAAATTGAGGCATGATCAATTGAACAAAGACTAAAGTTGGAAACAACTGAGGCTTTATTGCTCTAAGATGTGTGGCCTCCCACAGCAGCTGGCGAAATGGCTGCTGAATGAAGGACACGCATATTTATACTCTGCCTACTGGGCGGAGCCAGCAGGCAAGGACTACCGGCGAACCTGTAGTACAGGTCTTACCTTACATCACTTAATACAGATGCAACAGTCGTTTACCACAAACACACAGCGGGGCAAGATCAAAAACGATAAAATCTTCAGGTGAAGGATCGAGCTCTCCACCTACAATTACAAGATTTTGTATCCCCCCGGTAAGCTCAACGGGCCCCCCGATGCCCTATCCCGAGGTACATGTGCCAGCGCACAAGTGGACCGACTCCGGACCCTGCACGCCAACCTCTGTCACCCGGGGGCACACGTTTTTACCATTTCATCAAGGCCTGCAACCTGCCCTACTCCAATGGGGAACTCAGGGCGATCACCAGAGACTGCCAGGTCTGCGTGCAGTGTTAACCGCACTTCTACCTGCCAGACCATGCGCGTCTGGTGAAGGCCTCCCGCCCCTTTGAACGCCTCAGCGTGGACTGCAAAGGGCCCCTCCCCTCCACCGACCGCAACACGTATTTTCTCAGTGTGGTCGATGAATATTCCAGTTTCCCCTTTGCCGTCCCATGCCCCGACATGACGTCTGCCACTGTCTTCAAAGCCCTCAACACCATCTTTGCTCTGTTCAGCTTCCCCGCCTACGTCCACAGCGACCGGGGATCCTCATTCATGTGCGATGAGCTGCGCCAGTACCTGCTCAATAGAGGCATTGCCTCGAGCAGGACAACCAGCTACAACCCCAGGTGAAACGGGCAGGTGGAGAGGGAGAATGGGATGGTCTGGAGGGCTGTCCAGCTGGCCCTACGGTCCAGAAATCCCCCGGCCTCCCGCTGGTAGGAGGTCCTCCCCGACGCACTTCACGCCATTTGGTCGTTCCTGTGCACCGCAACTAATGAAACCCCCCCATGAACGTCTCTTTGCCTTCCCTAGGAAGTCCACCTCCGGGGTTTCACTCCCAACATGGCTGGCAGCTCCAGGGCCCGTTCTCCTCCGTAGACACATTCGACTCCACAAGGCGGACCCATTGGTTGAGAGGGTACAGCTACTTCACGCCAACCCGCAGTACGCCTACGTAGCATACCCCGACGGCCGCCAAGACACAGTCTCCCTCAGGGACCTGGCACCAGCTGGTTCCACACCCACCCCCCCTTCCGACCCGGCGCCACTCCCCCCCCCCCCCCGGTGCACCCCACCGCAGCCCCCGCTCCGGGACAATCCGTCCTCCCCTTGCTCACACCCGGGGATGAAGAGGATTTCGACACGCTCCCGCAGTCACCGAAGACCAAGCCGCCGTCTGAGTCACCACCAGCACTGTGGCGCTCTCAACGACAGATCAAGGCACCGGACCGCCTGAATTTGTAATATTATCTGTACTTTTAAAACGCAACTTTCTGTATATAGTTCTCCACCACCCCCGCCGGACTCATTTTTTAACAGGGGGTGAATGTGGTAGTCACCACTGATGTATATATTGTATATATAGGATGTTGATATAGGGGCTTTACGGTAAGGCCCCTGTACTACAGGTACGGGGGTAGATCCCTCCGCCAAGTAGGCGGAGCATAAATATGTGTGCTCCCAGTACAGCAGCCATTTCGTCAGCTGCTGTAGGAGGCCACACATCTCAGTTTAATAAAGCCTCGATTACATCCTACTCTCGTCTTTGTGTAATTGATCTTGCATCACCCTCAATTTTAGTTGTTTCCAAAAGCTGCTCTATTCTAGTCAAATCGAAGCTCAGAGATTGACAGCGTCCACTTGAACCCTTGAAGCATTGAAATCCATCAAAGCTGAAATTGATATTTCGATTGAGGAACCTCTCCAGTATTCCCTGGAGTAGAGCAGTGCCTGGACTAATAAACTCATCCATAGCACAGTAAA
Source organism: Scyliorhinus torazame (assembly GCF_047496885.1). NCBI lineage: Eukaryota > Metazoa > Chordata > Chondrichthyes > Carcharhiniformes > Scyliorhinidae > Scyliorhinus > Scyliorhinus torazame. Next base: position 46,821,078 of record NC_092722.1, read on the forward strand.
GGTTAATGCCATCCTTGTTTTCCTTAAGCATTAGTCAGTACTGACTCATGGCGAACATCAGACGCTGCAGAAAAGTGAAGCATCACAAATAAAATATTTAATGCAATTTCAACCCTGTGAGAACTTCACACATCTGTAATGTATTATTGGTGTGCTATTTTATTTAAGTAAATTAAATAAGCATCATGTCATGGACCAAACTATCCTGCCCAGTGCGATGTCCATCATGTTCCAGCTGCGATGTCTGATGAGATGACCATTATAGACATGGTCCAATTTTCTGGCCCATGGGGTGTCCATTGTAGACATGGTCCAGCTTTGATGGCCAATGAGCTAACCATTATAAGCATGGCTACACTGACCTGGTCAGTGAGATAATCACTAAAAGCAATCTAGATTAAGTACCTGATAGTGGAAAAGATGGAGGGCTGGTTTGGACAAAGAGTGATAAAGTAGTAAAGTCACTAGGTTAGTTATCCAAAGGCCCAGGCTAATTCTCTAGGAGTGCAGGTTCAAATCCCCACCAGGGTGGCTGGAGTAATTTAAATTCAATTAATCCTGAAGTGAAAGCTGGTCTTAGTAATAGTGACCATAAAATTGGCGTTGATCTCAGTAAAAACCTACCTGGTTGTCTAATGCCATTTAGGGAAGGAAATATGCCATCCTTACCTGGTTTGGCCTAAATGTGACTCCAGACCGACAGCAGTGGTGACACACTGGCACAATGGTTAGCGCTGATGCCTCACAGCGCTAGCGACCCATGTTCAATTCCAGCCTTGGGTCACTAACTGTTTGGAGTTTGTACGTTCTCCCCGTGTCTGTGTGGGTTTCCACCCGGATGCTCCGATTTCCTCCCACAGTTCAAAGATGTAAAGATGGGCAGGTTAGGTAGATTAGCCTTGATAAATTGCCCCTTAGTGTCCAGGTTAGATTGTGGGGTTATGGGGATTTGGGGGGGGGGGGGGGGGGGGGGGCATGGGTAGAGTGCTCATTCGGAGGGTCGGTGCAGACTCGAGGGGGTGAATGCCCCCCTTCTGCATTGTAGTGATTCTATTCTATTCAGTGTAGTTGACTCTTAACAGCCCTCTGAAATAACCTAGCAAGTCACTCAGTTCAAGGGTAATTAGGGATGGGCAACAAATGCTGGCCCAGCCAGTGACACTCACACTCACGAAAAAATAAAGAAAGAGAAAGGATAAAATGAAGTTAATAGGATAGGAAGAGGCTTGTGTTGAGCATAAACACTGGCTGAATGGCCTGTTTCTGTGTTGTAAATTCACTTAATTATGGATGTGGTCAGACTACTCTGTAATGATGAACACTATAGACATGTCCATGGAGTATTGGTGAGTGGGAAAGAAAACAGGGTCACACTGGCACTTATCTGACTGGTACAGACAGATGCAAATGATCTTAATACTTTTTCTGACTCACATTTCCAGGTCAGTCAGAAATGCAGGGGTTTGTGGTGGGAATGCGTCACAAACTCCGTGGATGGGATCAGGACATGTGACCAATATGACTCCATATTAGCAGAACATCCACGTAAGTAGCTCCAGAAGACCAGGCGTATACTGCACTGGCGTAGTCATTCATTGGCCGGAATGCTGGCGAATCTGGGTTCGCCTCACAAATATGAAAAGTGCTTGGGAGCACTAACAGTCCTCGGATATGATAATGGCTGAATGAGAATGGTTTTTTGTTGATTTATACTGTTGGTGAAAAATGAAGAAAAGTTCCATTGTTCCATTGGAAATAATTCCAATGCTGTAGGTATTCCTTGTCATAGTCACTATGGCGCAGAAGGAGGCCATTCGACCCAACAAGTCCATGCTGGACCTCTGTAAAGCAATCTGGTCAGTCCGATTCCACTGCTCTCTCCCCGTAGCCCTACAAGTTTATTTCTCCTCAGCGGCCATTCAGTTTCCTTCTGAAATCATTGATCGTCTCTGATTCCACCACCCTCATAGGCAGTGAGTCCCAGGTCATTGTCACTCACTGCGTAATAAAGTTTTTCCTTACATTCTACTGCATCTCTTGCACAAACCTTAAATCTCTGTCCCCTAGCCCTTGCACAATTGGTTAATGGAAACAGCCTTTCTTTGTTGATGTGGAGATGCCGGCGTTGGACTGGGGTGAGCACAGTAAGAAGTCTTACAACACCAGGTTAAAGTCCAGCAGGGTTGTTTCAAACACTAGCTTTCGGAGCACTGCTCCGAGGAAGGAGCAGTGCTCCGAAAGCTAGTGTTTGAAACAAACCTGTTGGACTTTAACATGGTGTTGTAAGACTTCTTACTGTTTCTTTGTTGAGCTTACGTAAAACTGCCATAACCTTATACACCTCAGACAAATTTCCCCTCAATCTCCTTCACTCCCAGGAGAACAGCCCCAGCTTCTCCAACCCAACCTTGTAACTAAAATCCCTCATTCTTGGAGCCACTTTGATAAATCTCCTCAGCACTCAAAGGTCCCTCAAACCCTTTCTAAATTCTGGTGGCCGGAACTATTTGGCATTAGATCTCCACAATTCACCCCCTTCAACTAATGTTTTTTGACATGAGCAGTTTTTCAAAGGGGATAAAGCTAATGTAATAATTTTTTAAAAAATGAGATAAAGAAATAAGGTCAGAAATCTGAGCCAGCCAACTGCGTGTATGAATGTTTAACGCACTTTGTATTATGTTCCAGGATCTTAGAAAGGCTTTGTCCCATTTAAAATAAACTCACACATCAATGTGGAATGATAGAGTTCTCACTTCTGAGTCAAGCAGCTGTAGATACAATCCTCTCTTCAGGATTTGAGCCGATAGATACTCCAAGGTAGTAGCACTGAGGGAGTGCTGCGTTGTCAGGATGCTGTACTTCTGATGAGGTGTCGAAGTGAAGTGATGTCCAGCTGATCAGTTGGATGCAAGAGGCCTCATTGCACTACTTGATGAAGAAATAGAGTGTTTTCCCAATGTCCTGACCAACACCGATCCCTCAACCACCACCATCAATTAACAGATTACTGGTCATTTATCTCATGTGCTTTTGCTGGAATATTGCTGTGTGCAAATTAGCCTGTGTTATAATTATGGCTAAATGTCAAATGTAATTCAATGGCTATGTTCAGATGCCTCGAAGATGTGAAAGATGCTGCATAAATACACATTCTTTCTCTCTGGTATGAATGCTTGAATTAATAAAGGTGGGGAAAAAAGGACATTGAGGGCCTGCCCTGTCTGAGCACTGGGAGCACCCACCCAGGAAACATGCCCTCCAATTTTTATGGGTATACAAGTCGAACACTGGGATAAGGGAGCAGCGTAATCTCTGGGAGGTAGCTCACAAATCTCCTGGATTCCAATCTATACCAGAGGCAGAATAAAAATTGCTTTGAATTGGCCATAAAAGGTGCTCCATTCCCTTTGGTACGGGATTGCATTTGCCTAAACCCATTAAGGTCAAATTTCTTTGGCAGTAATTTTAATGCAAGGGGAGCCAGGCGTAGTGGAGGCAGGGCGGGTATATCATAAGGGGCCGAAGTCAGGGATCAAGTTCAGGGAAAGGAGAGTTATAGGGCTAGAGGTGGTTGTTGACATGGAGACGGGCAAAGCCATTAGCAATTTAGTTACAAAGATAACAAAATAGGAATATGTAGAAAATATTAAACAATATGGAAAAATTAAATCCAGATCATCACTTTCCAGTACCTTTCCAGTATGATGAAGGGTTCAAGTTCAAAATTAGGGAAAAGCTCCGTAATAACAGCAAGAATTTCTTTGTGGCATGAAGAATGATTGACACAAGGAATGACTAGTTCCTGAAAAAGGAAAATCAGGAATAATATGGAAGCAAATGGACGTGTTGATGAGCATCGGAGAGAATCTGGGACAAAATTAATAATCACTTGGACGAATGTGGATTAATTAAGAAAAATCAGATGTGCTCTCTCTCTAGGAAGCACTTGAGAACAAGAGGCATCCTCAAATGAAAACTGTGGTTAGAAAACTGCGTGCTAGGGGCGGCACATGGCACAGTGGTTAAGTCACTGAGGACCCGGGTTCAAATCCCGGCCCTGGGTTACTGTCCGTTTGGGGTTTGCCCATTCTTCACAAGTCTGCGTAGGTTTCACCCCACAACCCAGATATGCAGGTTAGCTGTATCGGCCATGCTAAATTGCCCCTTAATTGGGAAAAAAAATAATTGGGTACTCTAAATTTATTTTTTTTAAAAAGAAAAATGCTTGCTCCACTGAGTTAATGAATCCCTGCAGAGCTATATAAATAAACAATCTGAATCTCCCCTTTGAAACTGTCTCGACTTGTCAGCCAAAAAGCCTATAGGAGGGAATGGGATGTGAAATTGAATGTAAACAAGGCAGTTCAAAGCTTTTAGCCTTCTGGTCTTGAAGGCAGAGGGCTGAAATGGAGGACTGGTTGGACTGAAGGGGGCATTGAGGGGGGCCTTTGCCAGTGATTAGGGTGGGGTGCCCTGCCAGCAATCTGGGGTGGGGGTCTGCAGCAGCATTTTGAGATTGGGGCGCTCTTTAAAACTGGCACCCTGGTCTCTGAGGTGTGGGACCTGTCAGCAAGATTAGGTCCCACTTGTCTCAGATCCAATGAGAACCGCGGTGTGCCATGGAATGGCACTGAAACCCATTTGAGGTTAAAAATGTTTCAAAGTGCCATTGCACGGCACATCAGGATCGTTCCGAGCACCAACAGGAATCACTCTGGTTTTCCCACTGACTAGAGCACTTAGTCACTGATCAGGAGAATCTGACTAATCCCTCTTTCATCCTGACCCTGATAGTATTTTCTTCCTTGACAAATGCAAAGTGTTCATTTAATTCCTTAGCTATGCCCCCTGCCTCCATATAGAGCCTTGTTTTGGTCCTTAATTAACCTGACTTGTCGTTTAACCGTCCTTTTTACGAATTTTTTAAAATTTAAAGTACCCAATTCTTTTTTTCCAATTAAGGGGCAATTTAGCATGGTCAATTCACCTACCCTGCACATCTTTGGGTTGTGGGGGTGAGACCCACACAGACACGGGGAGGATGTGCAAACTCCACGGTACAGTGACCCGGGGCTGGGGTCGAACCCAGGTCCTCAGCGCCATGAGGCAGCAGTGCTAACCACTGACCACCGTGCCGCCGTATCCTTTTTACTATTTATATGCCCAGAGAATACTTTTGGATTGCCTTTTATGTTGGCTGCGAGTAATGAGATATTTCACCATGAATATGCAACAAGGAGTATTTTTTTACAGAATGGAATAGAGAAGGCCAGCTTGAAGTAATACTTTTAAATCTATTGAGGCAACAGTTCAAGAAAGTTCAGGATTATGAAGGGATTATTTAGGACAGATATCAGGAGCAGCCAAACCTGTATTTATATGGCATTTGTCAGTCTCAGGATGTGCTACTTTTCAAGTGTAGTCACTGTTCTAATGTAGAAAACATGGCAGCCAATTTGTGCACAGTAAGACCCCACAAACAGCAATTAGATGAATGGCCATATAATTGTCCTTTATTGTAGCAACTTTACAATAGGTGGTGCTAGGATATTTGGAGCACTCCAGTGCTCTTCTTTGAAAAGTATCATGGGATATTATATGTCTACATGAGAGTTTTAACATCTCTTCTGTCAGTGTAACACACCACCGTACAGCACTGAAGCATCAGCATAGGTTATGCTCAGGTCTTTGGGGCTGAACTTAAAATCAGAACTTTGGAGGTGAACGTGTGCCAAGGCGGACAAGTCATGTTGTCTAGAGGTATCATTAATATCCTTTAGGGATGGAAAGCTGGCCATAGGTGGCTCCAACCCCACACCAGCATGACTGGCTCTCACTTGCCCTCAGAGGTTGTCCAGCAAACCATTCAACCATAGCAAACCAAAACAGGCCCACCACCTCCTTTTTAGGCCAATTAGGGATGGGCAATTAATGTTGGTAATGCCCACAACCTGAGAAGAAATAAAATAAAGGGAAGATTTTGTGTAGCCAGGATACAGGACTCATTTAAGAAAGTGCTATACACTGTAATGGAAACATACCCACAGATGATACTCTATTTATTTTCTGAGACGACTAGGGGCCTCACTTGACCTCATTTTAAGACAGTTGTGACTTTGAATACATGTATAATAAATGAGTTTCTTTCTTTGTTCCTCCTTTTCTTCCAGTTAAAATAGTGCTCACTCGAGCGCTAATGATTACAGCAGACATTCTGGCAGGTTTTGCACTTATTATATTAATTTTTGGATTGGACTGTGTGAAGATTCTAAGAGAAGAGCCTCAGATCAAATTAAGGATATGTTACATGGCGGGCTTCATTTTCGGAATAGGAGGTAAGGCCGGCTCGTTTCGTTGAGTTACTAGCACATTTTTTAAAGGGTGTTCAAGAGAGCATTTGCGCAGTGCTACTGCTGGTGCAGTTGGCTTGTGCATGGCCAGGTATTGACCTGAGCCATGCAGACCTGCGAGTTTGATTGTGTGTGCGTGCACTCACTGAGTTGGCTTCAGACTATACCTATGCGATAATGAGAATCTTTGGAGCAGGTAGTGAGGGGTAACCTCAGCCTGTGTTGCCGGGAATTGACAATCTGTGGGCACTGGTTGAGAACAGAACTGGGTTTTCCTGTGATGCCCTCCATTGTTAAAATAGTGCGATTCCACCAAAGCCTTGCTTCCATGATTGGTACATTAAAATAATGCCAATCAGAAAATTTAGGTTTCGCTGACTAAGGTTAGAATGTTTTTTGGCCGAGCTGTCAAAGGCTATGGGACCATATTGCAATGAGAGATAACACACTGAGAGGAAGGGAAGGGAACAGGAAAAAAATAATTGAGGTATACTTGAACTTCAGTTAAAAAAAAAGACATAGGAGAATTTTAATGTGTCAGCCGAGACATGGGATGAAATAAATTATCCTTTGGTTTGCGAAAAAGGATAGAAGTGCAAGATGAAACAAGTTGGATAAAAGATAGAGGGATTAGTTGGCCTAAAAACTGGATGCCCAAAGTACGAGACTTTAGGGTAAGGCCCACAAAAGTAATTCCCATTATATTATGTAGTAGTCTCGGAAGCCAATGGAAGTGATATTCTCAAGCTTCTTAAGATTCTGTCAGTATTAAGAGTTAGTGAAATGAAATGAAAATCGCTTATTGTCACAAGTAGGCTTCAATGAAGTTACTGTGAAAAGCCCCTAGTCGCCACATTCCGGCGGCTGGTACGGGAATTGAACCGTGCTGCTGGCCTGCCTTGGTCTGCTTTCAAAGCCAGTGAGGTCAGCACCAGGGCTCACTGAAGAGACAGCCAGATGGAAAAAGGAGGCCAGAATATTTTTGGAACAGAAATGCTTGGGAGTGGAAAGACAGAATATTGGTAATGGAAAGATAATGGATGAAATTCTCCCTTTGGGAGGCTAAGGGCGCCGTTCGTTAGCGACGGAATTCTATCTTCCCGCTGCTTGTCCTTGTGATTTCCCATTGTAACCAATCAATGCCAGCGGGAAGACTGCAGGCGTGGCTGCGCTGCTGGCAGGAAAAGTGAATTGCAATGACCAGAGAATTCTGGTTGAAGTGTTGATGCCAGGACTGAATTGCATGTGGTACGCATTCCCGTTGGGGTCGTTATTTCCATCAGCAGGGTGGCACCAGTTTGTGTGGTGGAGGGGCTCACTGTGTGCCACCAAGCGCCTCCATGCTTAGAGGCTTGTCTGCGGGCAGGTCCCATAGATGGGTGTGAGGCAGTGGTGTTTGCATCTGCTGGGAGCATAGCTGCAGTATGATGTGGGTCCTGGATGTGACACACAGGTTGTGACACCCTTGCCTGGGGCAGGATGGGTGGGAGCAGGAACGCAGTGGACAGGCAGGGCTTGGAGACAGCTGGTGGTCCTGCGGAGTGAGCTAGCTGATGGTGTCACTGTTGAGGCCTCTGCCTTGAGAGAGGCAGTGTGCCAAGGAGGGTGACAAAGGCCATGGTGCAAGAGTCCTTTGTTTGAGATGGGCTCTGCTGTTCCCCTGCTTCCCCTGCAGTGGGGCTGTGCTTCTGATGTGTGCACTGAGGAGTGGCAGCACCTGGTGTGCCACTGATTGAGCTTGGCCACGCCCATCCCATTGATGGGTCAGCTGGGGTCTGAGGGTTTCCAGAGGGGTGTCCTGGGTGGGCTCCCAAATGACCAGAGGCTCTGTGAACATCTACAGGAACACAGTGAGCAGTCAGCAGAGTGAACAACCAGGGGCCTGTGACTTGTACAAAATGTGTGCATTTAAAACAAATACTGCAGCAATGCCAGTTTTAGCCAGGTCACTCTGAACTGTCAGCATGTTGCTCCTCGCTACAACCCCCACCACTGACAGCCACCCCCAGCAAGCGGTACAATTTTAAACATCTTTTCCAACTTTTCTTACATTCTCTCTCCTCCCTGGGGATGATGGCCCTGATGGTCCCTATTCTCTGGTGTGGGGTTCCCCATTCTGGCTCGAATCTGATGATATCCTTCTTAACCTCGGGCCTTTTGCATTGCGGCTATCAGTGTAAGTTCCCCTTAGGTCTGGCGTCCTCGGGGTTCTCTCTGAATCTATGGGTGTTATGTAACTCTGTGTTCTGGAATGTATACTGTTCTGGTGCAGGTGGATCTTGTATCCTTGAAGGGGACACATTAGGGATATTGTCCGTGACTCATCCGGCCTTGCTTGTCCAAATGTTGGCAATGACTTGGGCCTATTTTGAGGTGATACCTGTGGCTTTTTATCTTTTTTCTTTTGTTTTGATGCGACGATTTGAGAAACTTCAATCAAAATATATTGTTAAAAATATAGGGAAACAGAATATTGGTAATGGAAAGATAATGGGTGGGATTCTCCGGTACCCCAGTGGCGTATTTCTCCTCACTGGTGGCGGGAATCTCTTCTCCCGCTGCTTGCCAATGGGATTTCCCATTGGAGCCTCCCCACACTGCTGGGAAACCCGACGGCGGGGATGCACTGACAGGAACAGAGAATCCCAAAGGTCGGAAAAATCCAGTCAATATATTTGGGAAAACATAGACAGAATAATGACAATGGAAAGATAATATAGTTGCCAGTAGGAAAACAGAATAGTAGGATTAGAAAGTTAATATAGCTGGTAATAGGAGGAGTGAATATTGGCAATGGAAAGATAGCATAGTTGTCAAGAGGAAGACAGTATGTTGGTAATGAAAAGATAATATCAATAGGAAGACATTGTGATGAATGTATGAAATTGGAATATATATTGTAATACTTGTATCTGGTGCAGTAATTGTTTTAAAAGCCTGGGTTACGGTGCATATATAGCTGCTGCTGTAATATGTTTAAACATCTTGGTTTAAAAGAAAGATAGACTGTATGGATGCAAAAGGTGCAATTAAGATGTCATAAAAGTGAGATCGTCATTCTTGCCAACCATGTTTATGATTACGCAGAGAGGCGTAATGGGATTTTGTTATGATTTCTGAGGATTCTCTGAGAAGTAAATAATAAGAGGCTATAGAGTGGAATTCTCCAGATCTCCACCAGTGTTTTCCTGGCAGAGCCTTGTTCGCTGGCAGTGGGATAGTGTCTTCCTACCGCTTGTCAATGGGATTTCCCATTGAAGAAACCCCACACCGCCAGGAAACACATGTTGACTTTACCTGAAGCAGTGAGGAAGGTGAAGATAATATAAGTGATAGCTCAGCATTTAAATTTGTCGGGGACACAGCCTGAATCATTGGAATTAGCTATAATTCAATTACAACTGGAAGAATTAGAAATACAGGAAAAAAGATAAACAGAAAAAATAGAACTGAAGAAATTAGAAATGCAAGAAAAGGAGAGAATGGCTGTGGCAGAAGAAAAGGAAAGAGAGAAGGCATTTCAAAAGGAAATGGAAATGAGGAAGGTTGATGTGGAAATGGAAAGATTGGCGGGCAGCACGGTGGCACAATGGGTTAGCCCTGCGCCAAGGTCCCAGGTTCGATCCCAGCTCTGGGTCACTGTCCGTGTGGAATTTGCACATTCTCCCCGTGTTTGCGTGGGTTTCGCCCCCACAACCCAAAGATGTACAGGGTAGGTGGATTGGCCACGCTAAATTGCCGCTTAATTGGAAAAAATGAATTGGGTACACTAAATTTTTATAAAAAGGAAATGGAGAGATTGGCAAGGGAGGAAAGGGACAAGGAGAAAAAAGAGGGAATTCAAATTTCAGAAACTGCAAAGAGAATATCAATGTAAAATGTGGCATGTAAAGGCAGAAGCTGAGGAAAGTCTTAGGAAGAAATAACTCCTCCTGGTCAAAAGCCTAGTGGCATATGTTTAAATATATTCAAGGACTGCCGAGGTTTGATAAGAAAGAGATGGAAGCTTTTTAAAAAAACATCTCATTTGAGAAAGTGGCTAAACAATTGAATTGGCCATAATCCATGTGGGTAGTGTTGGTTTAAAAAAGTTAGTAGCTAGAGCTAGTGAATTGTTTGCATCATTATCAGGGGAGGTATCTAGGGATTATAATGAGGTGAGAAAAGCCATCTTAAGTGCAGATGAACCGGTGCCAGAAGACTCCAAACAGAAGTTAAGGGCAGCACAGTAGCACAGTGGTTAGCACTATGGCTTAACAGCGCCAGGGTCCCTGGTTCGATTCCCGGCTGGGTTACTGTCTGTGCGGAGTCTGCATGTTTTCCCCGTGTCTGCGTGGGTTTCCTCCGGGTGCTCCGGTTTCCTCCCACAAGTCCCGAAAGATGTGCTGTTAGGTAATTTGGCCATTCTGAATTCTCCCTCTGTGTACCCGAACAGGCGCCAGAATGTGGTGACCAGGGGCTTTTCACAGTAACTTCATTGCAATGCAAGCCTACTTGTGACAATAAAAATTATTATTAAATCTAAGGAAAGAACCAGGTCAGACGTATATAGAATTTGAAAGAATTTTAAAAATAATTTTGATAGGTGGATAAGATCATTAAAAATAGACCAATTGTATGATACTCTCAGTGCAAAGGTTATTTTGGAGGAATTTAAAGATTCACTTCCCTCAGTAGTGAAAACTCATGCCAAAGAGCAAAGGATTAAAACTGCCAGGCAGGCAGCAAAAATAGCTGATGATTTTGAATTAGTTAATAATCAAGGTCTGGTTTTTGATATCAATTCCAAATTGTGAAGGATAGAAACTAAGGAAATTAGAAATTCACTGGCGGCCAAGGCAAAGGAGGTCAAGTGGGAGATATTAAGGAGAGTTTACCTCAGGTTAAAAAGGAAACCTACGATAGTGGAAGAGAGATAAGGGGCGTCATTCTCCGACCCCCCCCGCTCGATTCGGCCCATCGAGTCTGCACCGACCCACTTAAGCCCTCACTTGCACCCTATCCAATAACCCCTCCTAATCTTTTTGATCATGAAGGGCAATTTATCATGGCCAATCCACCTAACCTGCACGTCTTTGGATTGTGGGAGGAAACCGGAGCACCCGGAGGAAACCCACGCAGACACGGGGAGAACATGCAAACTCTGCACAGACAATGACCCAGCAGGGAATCGAACCTTGGACCCTGGCGCTGTGAAGCCACAGTGCTATCCAGTTGTGCTACCATGCTGCCCAACCCTACTGTGGTTGAAAATCCAGTGGAAAGTCACTGAGGTGCTGCAAAGAGGCATATCCCAAGGTGTTTCCAGATTGTGAAATGACAAGATCACAAAGCCAGAGGCTGAGACAGGAGGAGGAGAAATTAAGGAGTCAAGATAGGAAGGCTGAGGTTCAGTTATCAGAAACAATCTTTGATGAGATGGTTGATTTAAAAAAAGAGCAGGTAGTGTGAAGCGGGTATCTTTAGTTCAAGAAACCTGGTAGAATTACAGCACAAGGATTCAGAGATAAAGCAGTTGTATCTGAAAGTATATACAGAAATAGAATATGAATGTTGACTGGAGTGTTGTTACATTGGAAATAATATATTAATGAGGAAGTGGAGACCTCCATTCAGGCAGTGTGGAGTTTACACATTCTCCCTGTGTCTGCGTGGGGCTCACCCCCACAACCCAAAGATGTGCAGGTTAGATGGATTGACCGCACTAAATTGCCTCTTAATTGAAAAAAATAATTGGGTACTCTAAGTTTATATTAAAAAAAAATTGATTTGAACATTCGAGTAGCTTTTTACTCGGGTGCCTAAAATGAAAAGTCGGGACCATAATTTGTTGGCCATAATGTATGCGTCTACTAGATTTCCAGAGGCCATTCCATTAAGAAATAATACAGCTAAGAGGGTAAACTGAATTTTCTTTACCAGATGAAGTGGAGACCTTCATTCAGGCAGGTGAGAAGTGGGCATACGTTCATCAAGTGGTATTGGCAATAGCTTATAGAAAGGAGGTTTTGCATGTAGCGCATGAGGTTCCAGTAGGGGGTCATTTAGGAGTTAGGAAAGCGAATATATAAAACATTTTTATTTGCCTGGACCATTCTTTACCAAAATAAATCCAATCAGATCAGGGATCCAATTTTATGTCAAAGTTATTCAGGGAAGGTATGGATAGCTTAGAAGTAAAGCAATTTAAATCAACTGCGTATTATCCAGAATTACAGGGAGAATTAGAAAGGTGGCATCAGGCTTTAAAGACCATGTTGAGGGCCTATAGTCAGCTTGTGGTGAAAAAAGAGGCAGATTCTTCAGCGATGTCATGTAAAGACAAGACGCATGGAAAAGTGGCTCCCGTCAAGGTCTTTTAGGTGAATTTTTTCCTGATGGTGACATGTCGATATTGTCAACAAAAAAGCCCAAAATTAAGAAGGGTCAGGAGGGTAACCTCTCAAAGGAAGGTGAGGGAGGAAAGGTGGCCGCCTCACCCATTATGCTAGACACATTGACTGTGGTAATGGTGCAGGAGTGGAAATGTTTGGCAACCAAATGGACAGGTAGTCTGAGCGGCAAGACCGAGAAATTAAAGTATCTTTTCAAGCCATGGTTGGGGAGGTTTTGGGCCCGATTCGTGAGCAGTTGGTGCAAACGTTGAATGTGGTAAAGGCACAAGGCGAGGCGCTGGAAGAGGTGGAGGGAGACCTTTCGCAAACAAGGACCAACTGGCCTCATTGGAGACTGAGATAGTGATGGTGACGGATAACAGCAAGGGCCTGAGCCTCAAGGTGGGGGACCTCGAGAATAAGTCACGGTGGTTGAACCTCAGGTTGGTGGGGCTGCCGGAGGAAATAGAGGGCCCGAAGCAGATCCCAGTACTTCTCTGAAATGTTTCCTCGGCTGGTGGGAGGGATGAAGTGGTGCCCACTCCCAGCCCCACACTCACCAGAGTTGGGTAGAGCACAGCGGGTGCCCGTGCAAAAAAAAGCGAGACCGAACAAGCCACTGAGGGTGATACTAATCTGCTTCCATAGTTATCAAAGAAAGGAAAGGGTCTTGGTATGGGCAAAAACGATTCGGAACATCAACTGGGGTGGGCACACGGTTTGAATATATCAAGGTATTGGGATGGAGTTGGCATAGAAGCACGCCTTCAACAGGGCGGAGGCAATACTATATAAGAAGGATGTGCAGTTTGGGGTCGTGTACCCGGTGCGACTATGGGTTACACTGGATTCAAATGATTACTTCTTTGATACACCGGAACAAGTACAAGCCTTCATCAGAGAGGGGAAATTGGGATCTTTGTGAAGAGGACATTTTGGGACTTTGTGTTTGAAGGGGGGTATTTGTATGATGTATTTATGCTGATGTGTTTTCTACTGCTTCACTTTTGTTCTGGTGAGGGTGGGTTTTCTTCAAAGAAAAGGGGAATGTTATGTGTTCCTTGCTTTTATTTCCTTGCAGAGTGGTTTTGTTTCTCTTGCTGGGATTTGGACATGGGTTGGGGAGAAAAGTGATACATTGGCTTTTGTTTGAGGGGATTTGGGATGGGAGCCACTTTGCTAGTGATAGAGAGAGGGTTGGCTAGCAAAAGGGAGGGGAGTGGGGTAAGAAGGTGCGGCCCTAAGGCCAGGATGGGAGGGGCATAATAGGGATAGCTGTGGGTCCGTGTTTGTGTGGTGGGGAATGGGGGACGATGGGGCACCAGGCAGTCTCTAGACCGGAGGCGGGGGGGGGGGGGGGGGGGGGGGGGGGAATAATAGGAGGGAGGGGAATTAACAGTGACCAGGGGCTTATCTTTGTCTCAGCCTTCGGATGGGGCTGGCAGCCCTCTTAGATGGGCCTGGGGCCAGGGAATTGGAGCAGGAATGTTACACTCCTGGAACGTGCAAGGTTTGGGAGGGAGGCCTGTGGAGAGAGCAAAGATTTTTACCATTTAAAGGGTTTGGGTGCCGATGTGGTGTTCCTCCAAGAGACTCACCTGCGGGTTCAGTACCAATTCAGGTTGCGGTAGGTGATAGTAGGGTTGCCAATTCTGGTTAGTAGGAGGGTGCGCTTTCAGGCGAGAGGAGTGGTGGGTAACCTGGGGGTGGTATGTGATAGTCACAGGTATGTTGAAGGGGAGGGCTAGCGTGATGGTGAACTTGTATGCCCGGAATTGGGACGAGAAGGCTAGCCGTTTGTTCAGTCATCATTTAAGGCGGTAAGAGGCTGCCAAAGAGATTGCACGGGTGCAGGAGCCAGGGTTGGGGGGGGGTTGATCTCTGCCCCGAGAAAATCAACAAGGTGTTTTATTCTTTCTATGAGGGGCTTTACAGGTCGGAGCCGCCAGAGGATGAGGATGGTTGAGTCCTTGGAGGATTTGGAGTATCCTCAGGTGGGGGATGAGTTGTGGAAGGCTTTGAAGTCATCGATGGGATTGAAAGAAGTTCGCAGGGTTGTAAGCAAGATGCAGATGGCGAAGGCATCTACCGGGGCCTGTTGGGTTCCCGGTAGAATTCTATAAGAAGTCCGCAGACTAGCTGGTCCCATTGGTGCTGGAGATGTTTAATGAATCATCGTGTGGGGTTCCTTTCCGAAGACACTGGAGCAGGCGTCCATCTCCCTCCTTTAAAGAAGGGCAAGGAACTCACAGAGTGCGAGGCGTACCACCCAATTTCCCTGCTTAATTTGGATGCGAAACCTTATGCTAAAATCCCCAAGCATTGATGTTGGGGTCCTGCTTCCTGGAGGTGGTGGGGGAAGACCAGACAGGATTTGTGAGGGGTAGAAAGCTGTTGGCAAAGGTTAGGCGGCTACTTTGATTTGACTTATTGTCACGTCTACTGAGGTACAGTGAAAAGTATTGTTCTGCGTACAGTTCAGGCAGGTTGATCCATACACGAAAAACATAGGACTTCCAATAAATACACAATGTAAATACATAGACATTGCTGGTGATGTTTACACCTAGGAATTTGAAGCTGTCAGCCATCTCCACCTTGGCACCATTGATGCAGACAGGGGTGTATACAATACTTCACTTCCTGAAGTCAATGACCAGCTCCTTAGTTTTGCTGATGATGAGGGAAAGATTGTTGTCTTTACACCAGCCATTAGGTTCTCTATCTCACTCTTGTATTCTGACTCATCATTGTTCAAGATCCGACCCACTCCGGTCGTGTCATCAGCAAACTTGTAGATGGAACTGGAGCCAAATTTTGCCTCACAGTCGTGTGTGTATATGGTGTATAGCAGGGATCTAAGTGTGCAGCCTTGCGGGGCCCCGGTATGGAGGACTGTCGTGAAGGAGGTGTTGTTTATCCTCGCTGATTGTGCTCTGTGGATCAGGAAGTCAAGGATCCAGTTTCAGAGGGAGGAGCCTAGTCCTAGGAGTTTTGATATGAACTTGGCTGGGATTATGGTGTTGAAGGCAGAACTGTAGTCAATGATAGGGTGGCATGTGGCGCAGTGGTTAGCACTGGGACTGCGGCGCTGAGGACCCGGGTTCGAACCCCGGCCCTGGGTCACTGTCTGTGTGGAGTTTGCACATTCTCCCCATGTCTGCGTGGGCTTCACCCCCCACAACCCAAAGATGTGCAGGTTAGGTGGATTGGCCACGCTAAATTGCCCCTTAACTGGAAAAGAAAAATAATTGGCTATTCTAAATTTATATTAAAAAAACATGAATAAGAGTTTGGATATTGAGTTCTTGTCAAGGAGCTCCAAGGATGAGAGTAGGGCCAGGGAGATAGCGTCTGCTGTGGACCAGTTGTGACGGTATACGAATTGCAGTGGCTCAAGGCATTCTGGGAATATGGAGTTGATCTGTCTCATGACCAACTTGAAGCACTTCACAATGATAAATGTCCTAATGTTGTTCTTACACCGACAGCGGGATCGGATACAGAAATAATTGTGCCTCTAGATGCTGAAAAAGC
Source organism: Scyliorhinus torazame (assembly GCF_047496885.1). Taxonomy (NCBI): domain Eukaryota; kingdom Metazoa; phylum Chordata; class Chondrichthyes; order Carcharhiniformes; family Scyliorhinidae; genus Scyliorhinus; species Scyliorhinus torazame. The sequence goes on from NC_092722.1 coordinate 46,837,342, forward strand.
GTTCGACAGGGTCAAATGGTGTTACCTGTTCACCTGTTCTGGGGATGTTTGGGAATGGTCCTGAGTCTGCATCATGGGTTTGGCTGTTATACAACGTGTCGGCTGCTAGCGTGCACACCAGGATCGTTCAGGCTACACAGTGGGACGAGACAGGGGTGTCCTATGTCATCTTTGTTGTCCACGTTGGCGATTGAACCACTGGCAATTGCTCTGAGAGCATCGGATGGATGGAAAGGGATTGTGCGGGGTGGGATGGGGTGGGGCACAGGGTATCCCTGTACGCAGGTGACTTTCTGCTGTACACAAGGAATCCAGGGCTCGTGATGGGGGGATAATGGGGATATTGAAGGAGTTTGGTTCCTTTTCAGGATATAAATTAAATGTTGGGAAGAGCAAATTTTTGTGGTTAGTCCTCAGGGGGAAGAGACTGGGTTGAGAGGTTTCCTATTCCGTTTGGCGGAGATCAATTTTCACGACTTTGGAGTCTAGATAGAACAGGGTTGGACGCGACTTCGCAAATTGAATTTTACAAGTTTGATGAGCAGTGTTAGAGAAGGGACAACCTTCCAATTTCACTGGCAGGCTGAGTACAATCTATTAAGATTAATATTTTGCTGTGATTTCTGTTTCTGTTTCAAGGCCTGCCAATCGTTCTCACAAAGGCTTTTTTTCGAGAGGTGGATCAGCTCATAATGGGCCTCAGATGGGTGGGGAGAGCGCCTCGGATTCAGAGAGGGGTCCTACAGAGAGGAAGGCAAGGGGGGGGGGGTGGTGGTTTAGCACTGCCAAACTTGATGTATTCTTATTGGGCTGCCAACGCGGAGAAGGTGTTGGGGTGGGTTGGGGATCAGGAAGTTAGTTGGCTGCGGATGGAGTCGGGGTCTTGCAAAAGGACAGGTCTGGAAGCCCTGGTGACAGCGTCTCTGCCGTTGGCTCCAGCGAAATACTCCATGAATCCGGTGGTAGTTTCTATGTTAAAGATATGGCGGCGATGTCAAGGTGGGTCCCTATCTGTGGGAACCATTTGTTGGCACCGGCAAATTTGGATGCTACATTCGGGGGGGTGGGGAGGCAAAGGTCGGGGGAGGGTGAAAGACCTGTTCCTGGAGGAAGTGGGTTGTGAGTTGGGACAAGTTGAAGGAGAAAGCAGGGCTTCGGGGGTCAGATAAGTTCTGGTCCTTTCAGGTCCAGGACTTTTTGCGGCGGGCATTTCCGACATTCCCAGTGGCGTCACCATCTACCCTGTTGGAAAGGATACTCTCGTGTGCAGCATCAGAGGAGGGCAGCACGTCCAGTAAATATGGGCGAATTATGGAGGAAGAGCAATATGGTGGAAGAAGTGAAGGCCATGTGCGAGAAGGTGCGGGGCCCTTTCTGGAGGAGGAGGCATGGAGTGAGTCCCTCTGTAGGGTGAATGCTACGTCATCCTGTGCGAGGTTGAGTTTGATACAGCTCAAGGTGGTATTTAGCGTGCACCTCACCAGGGCCAGGGTGAATGGATTTTTTTGAAGAGGTCGAGGATAAATATGAATGGTGCTCACCACATGCACATGTTCTGGTCCTGTCCCATGCTGGTGGATTTTTGGAGATCTTTTTTCAGCACCATATCAGCAATCCTTAAGGTTGACTTAAAACCCTGTCCGCGAGCTGCTGTATTTGGGGTGTCGGACCAACCGGAGTTGAGGACGGAGTGGGGGCGGATGCATTGACATTCGCATCACTGTTGGCCCGGCGATGGATATTGTTGGATATTGTTGAGTTGGAGGCAGGTGACTCCACCCAGTGTGGCAGCGTGGCTGGATGATGTAATGGAATCCCTGAACCTCAAGAAGATTACGTTTGCGGTGAGAGGGTTGCTGGATGGGTTCTATCGTAGATGGCATCCGTTAATTTTGCACTTTAAAGAGCTGCTCCCTGTTAGCACTTAGTTGGTGTGAGGGCGGGATTGATTGTCATTAGAACGTAGAACATGCAGTGCAGAAGGAGACCATTCGACTCATCGAGTCTGCACTGACCCGCTTAAGCCCACACCTCCAGGCTATCCCCGTAACCCAATAACCCCTCCTAACCTTTTTGGACTCTAAGGGCAATTTATCATAGCCAATCCACCTAACCTGCACATCTTTGGACTGTGGGAGGAAACCAGAGCACACAGAGGAAACCCACGCAGACACGGGGAGAACGTGCAGACTCCGCACAGACAGTGACCCAAGCCGGGAATCGAACCTGGGACCCTGGTGCTGTGAAGCCACAGTGAAGCCATAGTGCTATCCACCTGTGCTACCGTGCTGCCTATTGTTGTTTGAGGTTATATTAATGCTATTGGGGTTCATGTGACTGTTGTTGTTTGTAATGTTTGATGTTTGTGTTGCACATTTTTGATATAAATATGTTAACCTTCCAATAAAAATATTTTTTGAAAGAGAAGAATTAAAAAAATCGTGGTTTTGGTAGCGGGGAGAAATCATTTGTGTTATTACTAGTGGTAGATGAACCATTAACTGTAAGGTTTAGAGGGCCTTATCAAATTAAAAAGGAATTGAGTGATGTGAATTATTTGATAAAGGAAAACTTCATGTTAATATGCTCAAAAGGTATTTTGATGGGTAAGGAAAAAGGGAGGATCTGTTAGTTGTAACTCAGGGAGAAAAGATAAATCCAGATGATTCTGAATTTGACATTCATCAAAATTAGATTGAACAATGAATAAGTGATAAGAAATTGAGACAAATTACTGAGGTACTTTCCTTTTCTTATTACTGGTTCATTTTCTTTAAGGGGGAAGCGTGACAAATGTAAGAAACTGGAATATATATTGTCTTACATGTATCAGGTGCAGTAATGTTTTAAAAGCCGCCTGGGTTAGGGTATGTGCATATATCTGCTGCAGTAATATTTTTTAAAATCCTGGTTTAAAGGAAATACGGACTTTGTGGCTGCAAAAGGTGCAATTGAGATGTTGTAAAGATGAGATCATCATTCTTTCCACCCATGTTTATGTTTACAATGAGAAATCTAATGGGATTTTGTTATGATTTCTGGGGTTTTCTCAGGGGAGTAAGTAATTAGAGACATTGGACAGGATTCTCAATTGGGGAGACTATGGGCCAAATTCTCCGTTTCTGAGGCTAAGTGCGGAGGAGTTGTGTCATTTTATGTGGAAAAAATTGGCGGCGCCCCCTCACCAATCCTGCGACCGGTGAGGGGCTGGCAGCCGTGCCGCATAAAACTCACGGTTTCCAGGAAATAAATGGGCCAGTGAGTGGCCACGCATGCGCACGTCGGCGACCTGCAGCAGTCGTGCCGCAAAACATGGCGCTGGCCGTGTACGGACCTGACCTGCCAGATAGTGCCACCCCTCACCACTCCCTGGTCACCCCTCCTACCAGTCCCCCCAGCCTTCACGGAAGCCCCCCCGGCCGGCAGCATGGCTCCCGCCTGACTGTGGTGGCGCTGGACACAGTCCGCAGCCGCCATGCCGTGTTCCCGCACAGCTGGGACCATAAGTGAACCACGCCATTGGGAATTCAGCCCATCGGGGGAGGGCCTTCAGGTGACGCGCTGAGGCCATCCCAACAGTGTGCGGCACACAGTGCGCGCCGTGCGCCACGATGATGCTGCTTTAGAGGGGGGCGGAGCATACTAAACACAAAACCTGCGTCAAACAGGTGCTGCCCCCCGATTTTTACACCAAAAGGGATTCTCAGCCCGATCGTCGATTACAAAATCGGTGTTGGGGAAGGGAGAATCCCGCTCTATGTTCTCCCGCTAGAGCTGAATTGCAACCAATTTATGATTCCCTAGAAGTGCAAACCAGTAAGCAATTCAGTGTCCCACACCCTGCAAATTTATGACCACATCAAAGAGAGGTAAGTGCAGTGAAATCACACTTTTGAGTGATTGGGATGCACTTAGTGCCATGAATGAACTTACCTCTCTTCGATGTGGTCAATGTTTAAATACATTGGGATTTCACCACTTAGGCCACAAAACCGTGAAGGAAGATCAATGAATCAAAGCTGCAGATTGTTTGTAAAAGCTGTCAATCACAGACCACTACTAGAAAGCTATGAATGGCTTGCAGCTAATGGATCTGTGGGAACCAGATGCAGGCCACAACTGCTCTCCTTCCAGGAATGAACATGTGGAGCTGCAAGTTAAGTGTTACAACTATAATTCTTCTCACTGCCCCTATCTGATCTGCTCTCTAGCTTCCAGTAAGAGGTTTCTTTTCTGGGAGTGGATGGATGGGTGGGGGCACTGGGGGGGTCCCTTTAGGCAGGGGGTCCTTGTGAGGGATCGCCCTATTACAGGAGTTCCTGGGGCACCCCTCCACAGGAGGGCTCCCTGGGGGGTCGGGTCACCACCGTACTTGGGAGTGGGCGGGGCACCCAGTCAATCTGGGGTGGGCGGCTGATGTGCGGTGGAGGGGGTCAGGGCCGATTTGCAGTGGGAGGGTGTCAGGGCCGATTTGCGGTGCGGATTGGTAGTTGGCTGACTGTGGGACATCGTTATCAGGCCGACCGTTCAAAATGGTGACCACGAAAGTGGGATTTCCTGGGAATCCTTCGTATCCCATGCCATGCAAATTTGCAATTCAGCTCTGGCGGGAGAACATGGGGCTCATCGCTTTTGAGACTAAGTGTTGACGCCAGCGGAGGAACTGTGGCATTTTACGACGGAGATATCAGCTCCAAATCCTCACTGGGACTACCAGCCATGCCGAGTAAAACTCCTGACTCCCATGATGTAAATGCCTGGAGAATGGCCAGGGCCGTGGCTGCTCATGTGCACAGCGGCTGCGCCGTCAAACATGGCGCCGGTTGTGCACAGACCAGACCTGCCAGATAGTGTCCCCCTGGCCACCCCCCACCAGCCCTCGTGGCAGCCCCCCCCCCCCCCCCCCCCCCCCCCCCCGGCCAGCAGCTCAGCTCCCACCCGACTGTGGACAGTCCACAGTCGCCACGCCGGGTTCCCAACAGCTGAGGCCTTACATCAACCACGCGGTTGGGAACTCGGCCCATCGGGGGTGGAGCATCGGGGGAGGGCTGTCATCCTGAGGCCGTCCCAACGACATGCAGCACGCGACACGATGACGCCATTTCGGAGGGGACAGAGGATACAAAACTGGCGGATTCTGCCCATTGTCTCCGAACAGGAGTATCCCGCCCAAAATGTTTCCTTTTATTTTATTGTTAAACATTGTTTACATGGTAATTGTAAGCTATATTTCTGTACTGTTAATGTAGTTTAGTACTGTGTTAATAATAAGGTTTGTTTTAATATACCGTATCCCTATTTGTACGTGGAATCACTCCTGGAGTGAAGTATCCTTTTCTCACAGTCTTACAAATTTTCAAAAAGTGATTGAGGTTCCTGTCAGTATCCCAGTAGACATTGAGGTCTGGCTGGGAATTGTAATTACAGAGTAGTAAGGTAAAGTCACCATAGTCCCTGATGACCTTGGGCTGCTTTCTTCTTTGAGGGGGAGAGCTGACTGGTGGTGATTTAACCTGAGGATCACCACATTTCTGCAATAATCTCAGCTGGTACAGGGATTGAACCTGTGACGAAAGAGAAAATGCTGGAAAATCTCAGCAGGTCTGGCAGCAACTGTAGGGAGAGAAAAGAGCTAACGTTTCGAGTCCAGATGACCCTTTGTCAAAGCTAACAGACAGAGAAAGTGGGAAATATTTATACTGTGGAGTGAGAATGAAAGATGAATCATAGCCACAGAAACCCAGGGAAACCGGGTGCAGTGGCCACAGAAACCAAGCGGAAAGAGTGCTAATGGCCGTCCCCAGAGAGAACAAAAGATGTGAAAGGCCAAACAGCAGAGAAACTAACATCAGAGGGTGAACTGTGATAGATGTAGATGTGGGGCGAGGGGAAGGGGGAAGCTAAGAGGAGAAAGGGTAAAGAAAAGTTGATCAGATGGTGGGGGTTAAATACATATTAAGAAAGACACGAAAGAACAAAATGGTAAAAGACAGTTAAAATGAAATGGAATGAAAATAAATGGGTAAAGGTGGGGTAGAGTGTGGTGAACCACTGTAATAGGAGATGTAAGGTAGGGTCTGCACTACAGGTTCGCCAGTAGCTCCTGTCGGCTGGCTCTGCCCACGGAGAAATGTGTAAATATGCATGACCTCAAGTGCCCTGCCATTTCGTCAGCTGCAGCAGGAGGCCACACATCTGACTGTAATAAAGCCACAGTTGTATCCAACTTTAGTCTTTGTGCAATTGATTGTGCATCAATTTATTACAGTCAGATTTTCCACAGAATGGATATCAGAATTAAGCCCGATCGCCTGCAGGTGGATCTGCACTCGCCCGATGCCAGGAAAGTCTTTACTCACTGGCTAGCATGTTTCGAGGATTGCATCAACGTGGTGGACCCCGAGCCAACGGAGGCTCAGAAGATAAATGTCCTGTACTCCAGACTGAGCTCCAGCGTGTTCCCGTTGATCCAAGATGCCACGAATTACACAAAAGCAATGGAACTTGGGTAAAGGTGGGGTAGAGGTTATCATCTGAAGTTGTTCAATTCGATGTTGAGACCGGAAGGCTGTAGCATGCCTAAACGGAAGATGAGATGTTGTTCCTCCAGGTTGCATTGAGCTTCACTGGAACATTGCAGCAGGCCAAGCACAGACATGTGGGCATGGGAGCAGGGTCTTTTGTTAAAATGGCAAGCAACAGGAAGGTCAGAATCCTGAATGTGCACAGACCGAAGATGCTCAGCAAAGCGATCACCCAGTCTGCGTTTGGTCTCTCCGATATAGAGGAGACCAAATTGGAAGAGATGCAAATGAAACGCTGCTTAACCTGGAATGAGTGTTTTGGGCCTGTGATGTTAAGCATGGAAGAGTTAAAGGGCAGGTGTTACACCTTCTGCGATTGCATGGGAAGGTGCCATGGGTGATGGGAGAGGTACTGGGTATGGTGGAGGAGTGGACCATATTATCTCGGAGGGAACGGTCCCTGCGGAATGCTGACAGAGGGAGTGAAGGGAAGATTTGTTTGGTGGCGGCATCATGCTGGAGTTGGTTAAAATGGCGGAGGATTATGCTTTGCATACGGAGGCTGATGGGATGAAATGTGAGAACGAGGGGGACTCTATCTTTGTTCTGGGAGGGAGGGGAGGGGGCGAGGGTAGTGACGTGGGAGATGGACCGCACACTGTTGAGGGCCCTGTCAACAACTGTAGGTGGGAAATCACGGTTGAGGAAGAAGGAACACATTTTCGAAGCACCATTTTGGAAAGTGGCATCATTGGAACAAATGCGACGGAGGCAAAGAAGCTGAGAGAAAGGGATGGAGTCCTTACAGGGTGTAGGGTGCGAAGAGGTGTAGTCCAGAGAGCTGTGGGAGTCTGTGGGCTTGTAGTGGATATTAGTAGATAGTCTATTGCTGGAAATGGAGACAGAAAGATCAAGGAAGGGAAGTGTCTGAGATGGACCAGATGGAAGTGATGGAGGGGTGGAAACTGGAAGCGAAGTTGATGAATTTTTCCAGGTCCGGACTAGAGCATGAAGCAGCACCAAAATAGTCATCAACGCTGTGTTACTGTCCTTGCTATGCATCATGAACAAGGAGTCCAGCCAAGTGAGCTAAACCATCCTCCAACAGAGTAGCAGTGATGGAAAGGTAACACATCTGGGATTAGGAAGACAGAATATTGGAAGTAGAAAAATAACGTAGCTGGGAATGGGAAGACAATGGAAAGATAATGTAGTTGTCAATAGGAAGCCAGAATATTAGAAATGGAAAGGTGACAGAACATTGTTCATGGAAAGATAACGGATGGGATTCTCTGTCGGCCGACGCTGAAATCATGACGGGTGATTGGGCGGAGAATCGGTTTTGATGCCAAAATTATGGCGGGTGCCGGATTCACGCCAAATCGCAATTCTCCGGTGCCTCAACAGCGCCGTCAATGCATTCCACTCTCCACATACAGTAAACGCCATTTGCATATCATTAGCGGGCCTGACCTGGTACCTCCGGGGCCTCCGCGATTTTTTTATCTCCACCAAGGGGAATTCCCGACAACGAGATTGCCTGGTCAAAATTGTGACACCCCCTCCTCTTTTACCTCCTTCCCGGTCTCGCCTGAAGATCCTACATCTTATATCCTGGAACATTGAGGTGCCGATCCTGCCCCTCTCTCAATCATAGTTTGGAATGGGAAGACAGAATATTGTTAATGGAAAGATATATACTTGGGAATAGGAAGACAGAATATTGGTAGCGGTTGACTCTTAACTGCCCCTCAAGGGCAATTAGGGATGGACATTAAATGCTGGCACAGCCAGCGACACCCATGTCCCATGATTGAATTAAAAAAACAGTGGCTTTGGGAAGGGGAAGATGACAGGCTGGGTATCCTGGAAAGACAGCGTCTTCTTCATTCAAAATTTGTCTCCTGACCTTGCAAAGCCCTCAATTAATGGAATGTATTGACATAGCGATTGTCTATCTGCAGGAATCCCAGGTATGATCGGTTCCGTGTGGTACGCCGTGGATGTGTACGTGGAAAGAGCGACACTGGTACTGCAGAATGTGTTTTTAGGAATTCAGTACGAATTCGGGTGGTCTTGCTGGTTGGGAATGGCCGGGTCGACAGGCTGTTTCCTGGCCTCTATCATGTTAACCTGTTGCCTTTATCTTTTCAGAGGTAAGTTGAATGGAAAATTATTGCTTCCACAATAATTACCTCTCTTTCTCTTCTTAAGGTGTAGAGCCTTGTTCCTCAGGCACTATCACCTCTTCGATATCATCCTCATGTGTTAACCTGGACAATGATTGTCAATGGGCTATTTAATCAGGGAGAACTAGATGTTACACGCAAACACACACACACCATTTACAGTAGAAGTCATTAGATAGGGGCGAAACGTTGGCGCAGTAGTTTGCACTGCTGCCTCATGGCCCCGAGGATGCGGTTTCGATCCTGGCCCCTGGTCACTGTCCATGTGGAGTTTCCACATTCTTCCCGTGTCTGCGTGGGTCTTATCCCCACAATTCAAAGATGTGCAGGGTAAGTGGGTTGGCCAAGCTAAATTGCCCCTTAAAAAACAGATCATGAGATAGCAAATAGGAACAAGCACTCTATCGCTTTTTCCCACCTCTCAAGGCCGTGGGTGCTGAGGGCAACTCCTGTACCAGCTAAGATCAGCAAATTCAGTACAATGAACCTGCAACCTTATTGAGCTGTACAATTTAGCTTTTCCTCTGGACCAGTTGAAAGGGACTCTTCTTGTTCACCAGTGTTTAAATTTTGCGACATTGTCCTCGTCAAGGAACAGAAAAACGGACAACCCGCTGTTGAAGCAATACATTGTTGGGGTATTTTAAAATTTGACATTTAAAGGGGTTGGCTATTTAGGCAGCACAGTAGCATAAGTGGTGAGCACTGTGGCTTCACAGCGCCAGGGTCCCAGGTTCGATTCCCTGCTGGGTCACTGTCTGTGCAGAGTCTGCACGTTCTCCCCGTGTCTGCGTGGGTTTCCTCTGAGTTCTCCGGTTTCCTCACATGGTCCAAAGACGTGCAGGTTAGGTGGATTGGCCATGATAAATTGCCCTTAGTGACCAAAAAGGTTAGATGGGGTTATTGGGTTACGGGGTTACGGGGATTGGGTGGATGTGAGGGCTTAAATGGGTCAGTGCAGACTCAATGGGCCGAATGGCCTCCTTCTGCACTGTATTTTCTATGAGGAGAAATTTCTGGTCTATCTTTGGAATTCTTTACCCAAGAAAGTTGTGGGTGCTCAGTTCTTGAGCGTATTTGAAGACCAATAGATTTATGAGTACTGAGTGAATTAAGGGATATGGGATAATGTGGGAAGGTAGAGTTGAGGGAGAAGATCAGCCCTGATCACACCGAATAGCAGGGTTGGCATGAGGGGCAGAATGGCCTAATCCAGCTCTGATTTTCTATGTCCTTATGTTCTAATGTTCTAAATTCCTCCCCTTCATATGTCATAGCAATGCCTCACACTAATGATGCACAAGATTTCTTCTGCCTCGAGCCACTGCACAAATGTCGTGAATTACATTGTAACATGTACTCAAAGACAATTGCTCATTGTTACAGTATGCCCATCCTTGGTAAAGAGGAATCATTGACATTTGACATGACTTCTGGTGGCTACTTCAGGAGTGTAGTTGAATAGTCAGGAAAGATCCCTGCTCAGTTTTTTGTCCCTGCCTTTCAAAATCATGCCAGGGAACTTTAAAAAAAAAGTATTATTTTGTGGGATGTGAGCGTTGCTGTTCAAGCCGGCAATTATTGCCCATCCTTAATTGCCCTTGTGAAGGTGGTGGTGAGCTGTCTTCTTGTGGTGTAGGTACACCCACTGTGCTGTTACGGAGGAATTCCAAGATTTTGACCTAGCGACAGTGAATGAACAGCGATATATTTCCAAGTCAGCTTGGTGGGTGGCTTTGAGGGATCTTGCAGATGGTGGTGTCTGCTGTCCTTTCCTTCTGGATGGTAGAGGTCACCGGTTTGGAAGGTGCTGGTCACAGGAGCCTTAGTGAGTTGCTGCAGTGCATCTTGTAGATGATACACACTGCTGTCACTGTGTGTCGGTGGTGTAGAGGATGGATGTTTCAGGTGTTGGATGGCGTGCCAATCAAGCGGGATCCTTTGCCCTGGATGGTGACGAGCATATTGAGTATTGTTGGAGCTGCACTCATCCAGACAAGGGGAGAGTATTCCGACACACTCCTGACTTGTGCCTTGCAGATGGTGGCTAGGCTTTGGGGAGTCAGGAGGTGAGTTACCCTCCGCAGAATTCCCAGTCTCTGACCTGCATTTGTGGCCATAGGGCCGGCTAGAGAGGGAGATCGCTCCACAACACTCTTAGAAACCCCATCTGGAATGATGCTTCTTTCTGTTCCTTCAAACAGATTTGAGAACTGCACGATACAACCTATCCTTCTATCAATATGGACGAACAGCCACAGGCAAAATGTACGCCATGGACTCCCGAGTCTAGAAGCAGCTCCTCTAGAACTGTGTCCCAGAGTTTAATCCAACGGCTTCTCCTGTCCGTCAAAGGACATATTACACCTTTAAAAAAAGGTGAAAGGCTACATATTGCAGCTGGTTTTAATTGTTAATGCTTTAGAATTGTTATTTTGTGTCCACTGAATCACAAAGAGGATGTAGTTTAGTTAAATGCAATCATCAAGTGCAAACACATGTTTCTATTTCGAGGAATAAATTGTTTTAATAAACCCTTTACGTGCATTTGTGATGAATAGCTTGATATTACGTGACAAAAAGAATAAAATGTACCTTTGGAAAGTGTGAGAATTCTATATTTCAAATCTGTGTAGCGCCCGCAGTCAATTGTACATGAATGAACATGCTAATTGCTCAATGGAATTTTAAGTTAGGTAATGAGGCAGAAATATCATGAAAACTACTGCCCAAGGGGTAGAAAGGGTGGCTTGTACCTTGGTGCCCCTAACTCTCAAGGGCAAAGATTTGACTGTCGTAATATGCACTGTTTGTAAAAGATTACTTGTAACCTTTGTTCCTGAAATGCAAAAACGAGATGAAAAGCCAAAACTCCAAGGCGGAGGATGAAGGTAAGGTTGAAAGGTAACTATTAAGGTTCAGGGTGGGAGATATAGGAGGGATGTCCGAGGTAGGTTCTTTACTCAGAGAGTGGTTAGGGTGTGGAATGGACTGCCTGCTGTGATAATGGAGTCGGACATTTTAGGAACTTTCAAGCGGTTATTGGATAGGCACATGGAGCACACCAGAATGACAGGGAGTGGGATAGCTTGACCTTGGTTTCGGACAATGCTCGGCACAACATCGAGGGCCGAAGGGCCTGTTCTGTGCTGTACTGATTTATGTTCAAAAAGAGTAGGAGGGTGACAATTTAAGTCTGATAGTGGCAATTATATGATACCAAACTCGTCTTTTTAAAACCGGCAGATTATAGGAGGAAGGATAGGGCCAGGGAGATAAAAGTTCCAAAGTTTTTTGAGTCACTGGGTGAATGTGACAGTATAATGAGACTTGATTTCAATAGAGTGAAGACATATTTATGCACCATTGGCTTCTTTGGACTTCTCAAGGTGAGAAAGAGAAGGCAAGGTAAATCAGGGAGTAGTAGTTCTGTTACACCAAATTTGGATATCCTTCTATTTTGTGTTAATCCAAGAGAAAAAATGTGTTGCCCAGACAGTGGCTTCATCGTTAGTGGATGTTTCTCTCGTCCTCGATTATCATTCGATGACCTCTCTCAATGGCTCAGTGGGTAACTTCACCACCTGACGTGATTTAGACTACAAGCATCAGAAAGGTTCCAAGTGCAACCCTAGCTCAACTGACACATTTCAACCAACAGTCGATGAGAGTGACTGTACTTGACATCAAGTCAGTATTTGACTGAGTGTGGTAGCATCAAATAGCCCCAGCAAAACTAGAGTCAATGGGAATCAAGGATCAAACTCTCCTCTGGTTGGAGTCATACCTGGCACAAAGGAAGATGGTCAGTCACCTCATTCCCAGGGCACCACTGCAGAAATTCCCAGGCTAATGTCCTAGGCCCAACCATCTTCGCTGCTTTATCAATGACCTTCCCTCCATCATAAGGTCAGAAGTGTGGATGTTCACTGATAGTTTCACAATGTTCAGCAACATTGATGACTCCTCATATAATGAAGCAGTCCATATCCAAATGCAATAACCTGGACAATATCTAGGCTTGGGCTGACAAGTGGCAAGTAACATTTGTGCCACACAAGTGCCAGCAATGACCATCTCCAACAAGAGAGAATTTATCCATCGCCCCATGACAATCAATGCCATTATCATTGCTGAATCCCCCACTATTAACATCCTGGTGGGTTACCTTTGACCAGAAACTGAACTGAACCAGCCATATAAATACTGTGGCTACAAGAGCAGGTCAGAGGTTAGGAATCCTGTGGTGAGTAACTCACCGCCTGACTCCTCAAAGCCTGTCCACCATCTACCAGGCACAAGTCAGGAGTGTGAAGGAATACTCTCCACCTGCTTAGATGAGTGTAGCTCCAATAACACTGAAGAAGCTTGACACCATCCACCCTGACATAGTCATAGTCATGGAATCAGACCTTACAAGTAATGTCCCAGATGCCATCATCACCATTCCTGGGTATGTCCTGTCTCACCGGCAGGACAGCCCCAGCAGAGATGGTGGCACAGTCGTATACAATCAGGGGCGTGTTACTCTAGGGGTCCTCAACATCGGCTCTGGACTCCATGAAGTCTCATGGGACCATGTCAAACATAGGCAAGGGAACCTCCTGCTGATTACCACGAACCGTCCACCCTCAACTGATCCAGTCAGTGATGGTGGACAATTAAACAACTCATTGGAGAAGGAGGTTCCACAAATATCGCCATCCTTAATGATGGAGGAATCCAGCACATCAGTGCAATAATCCTCAGCCAGAGATGCCAAGTGGATGGTCCATCCACAGATGTCAGTCTTCAGCCAAATTGATTCACCCCATGTGATATCAAGAAACAGCTGAAGGCCTGGATACTGCAAAGGTTATGGGCCCTGACAATATTCCGGAAATAATCCTTAAGACTTGTTCTTCAGAATTTACTACGCCCGTAGCCAAGTTCTTTTACCTGGCATCCACCTGGCAGTGCAGAAAATTGCCCATGTGTGTCCTGTACACAAGAAAAAGGACAATTCCAGCCAGGCCAATTACCGCCCTATCAGTTTATTCTCGATCATCAGTAAAGTCATGGAAGGGGTAATCAGCAGCCCTATCAAGCGGCATTTACTCAGTAATAGCCTGCTCACGGACGCTCAGTTTTGGTTCCTCTAGAGTCCCTCAGCTCCTGACCTGATGACAGCCTTGGTTCAAACATGGACAAAAGAGCTGAATGCCAAATATATCGCTGTTCCTTCACTGTTGTTGGGTCAAAATCCCAGAACTAACAGCACTGTGGGTGCGCCTACACCACATGGACTGCAGCAATTCAAGAAGGCAGCTCACCTCCACCTTCGAAGGGCAATTAGTGATAGGTAATAAATATCGGTCTCATTCCCTGAAGTGTTGGATCATGGAACCAGCACCTGAATTCCTTTTCCAGCTGTAGGCAATACATTTCTATTGAGATGAGAAATGAACGACTATTATTTAAAGACTGGACAACAGACCCTGCATTGCTGGAGAGTTCCAGCTACTGTTCTCAGACCAAATGGCTGACAGATTAATTTATAACACGTTTCTGGTTACTTCAATTGCGCATGTCCCCCAAAACATGTATTCATGAAAATCCCTACTCCCTGAGTTTGCCTTTGAATCATTGACCATGACTTAAAGAACTGCGCAGTAAATGTAGGGTGACAGCACGTTAACATCTACTTGATGAAATCTGGGCAGCTCTGCTCCTTTACTGCAGTGCTGTTCAGAATAACAGTTCCCAAAAAATCGCGCTCCCTGATTTTCCACTGGCGACCCCTACCCGTTCCTGTGCCCGACAGCCTCCCTTCCTGGCCCGACCATAGCTGTACAATCACTGGCAGCAATAGTGATCGCAAGGAAGGATTTTCAGAAGCTGTGCATTTCTAGCAGTAACAAATGAGGCAGGGCTCTGTTATACTGATAGGGCTGGTCACTGTAATGGAACTATTGGTCCTGCAAGTATTTTTTCCCCTTTGTGGAAAAGATGCCCCAAGTCAGACACAAAGTCAAGAGCTCAATCACTCAAAGGCTCAGACCCTAATGCCAATAGCCTTTGGTACCAGGTTTTGCAGTTTTCTTGAGAATGGCCTTCCTAGAAGACTGGGATTGGGACCCCGATGGAAAGTAACTAAAGGATTGTTGGACAAAATCTCTGGACCATAGGATGTGGGAGAAAAGATCCTAACACATGGAATTTAGACATGAAAGAACCTTCTTTTCACTGCCTGACAACCTGGTTCACCCATGTTCTTGTGACCCTGTCATTCACTTACTAGGGTGAAAGAGGCCAGTACAAGGAGCAGAATGGACCAATGCGGTGAAGCACCTATGGATTGGGAAATTAAATATTATTTTCAGTTTTTGTGCTACACGTCTCCTTTACAGATAAATTTTGAATGTGATTATTGCAATATGTTTCAAAGATGTGCGTGTAACAGCCAAGATAAATGCCAAATATTAAGATTAAAGTTCAGGATTTATGTGCATGGTTTTGCTCGACATTTCTTGTCATGCAACAATATTCATCTTAAGGTATGACGGACAAAATGAGGAGCGTTATTGGAATGTGCTTTTACTGAACTTTCTGACTAACCAAGGACACACTCCACTTACCCTGTTCTTTAGAAACTTGCTCTTTCCTCACCGGATCATGAGGTTTACTCATCGTTGTGTCTGGTACCACAGGGGCCTAAATGGTAAACCTAGACCGTGAAGATAATTGTCTATGCAACCTGGCACCCACTTTTATTTTACGTAGTGCCCATCTTTCTAGCAAGGGTCAACAGATGGCCACCACGATTGGGGATGCAGGCTGACTTACCTTCTCCTTGGGTCACCTCGAGGCCTCCCCCTATTGAGATATGCAGCACAGTGCTGAATGTGAACCTGAGAGTGAAAACAGGCCATGCACTTACTCACTAGGCCACCAGTGGGCCCTCTGTTGATAACCTACTAGCATTGCGGAGACAAGGCATTTTTAAATATTGATCTGTAACCACTATAACATGGTTTCTCTTTCACTTACAATTCAATGTTTTTCACACACATATCACTTAATTTGGATTGGGCAGACTGTTCTAATCAGTTGCTCAAATAAAGCTGATGCCCCTGAACAAGAATTCTTTATGCTCCGGCCAGAATCTCGCAATTAAAACAAACATTAGTTTATCTGTGATAATGGAGTCGTGATGAAGTACTTCAACTACCTTCTGTTTCAAATTCGGCTTATTCTTTTGGTTGGACTAAATCTGCGGGATTTCAGTTAGAACCAACCACTGGCTTAACGAGGGACATGCTGGGAGATCCCACTCCTTTCTGCGGAGTGCAATTGTGTGCCCAGCTGGTGAGGATATGTGTGTGCAGAATCGCTATTTGACTTGGGTTGTGGAGGGCTGCTGGGTGCCTCCCAAACCAGCACCTTGAAACAGTAAATAATGAATATAAACAGAAGATCACAAGATGGTGCCGGAGCATGGCGACTCTCTGCTCTCCTGAACAGATCCTTTTTTTACTTATCTTCTAATCGTACTAATCTTTTAAAATTTAATTCTCCCTATTATGCATTTTCTTTTCTTTTCACGTACTTAATTATCTGTTGAGCTGTTCGCAGAAAATTTTTTTTCACTGTACCTCGGTACACGTGACAATAAACAAAATCCATCCAAAAAAACGAAGGGTTGGATTCTCCGGATCCCAGCCACGTGTTTCTCGGTGGCGAGCCGTTCTCTGGTGGCAGGACTCTCTGTTCCCACCGCTTGTCAAAGGGATTTACCATTGTAGCCACCGACACCACCGGGAAACCCGCGGGCGGGGGTGTGCTGCCGGTCTGAATGGAGGATCCCGATAGTGGAGAATTCACCCCAAAGTGTATTATAACTGTTTCATTTTTAAATTGAGTCTTGATGCCAACACTCAACTTTTCAAATAACTAAAAGGGACGAACTTAAGGTCGCTGCTTCCGTGCGCATTTAATACACTTGTATAAAATTCTATTCTGTACTGTTTCAATGAAGATGATAGCCCAGTAAACATTCTGGGAGGTTACCAGTAACCAGAAACTGAGCTGAACCAGCCATATGTACACTGTGGCTATAAGCGCAGTCAGAGGCTGGGAATTCTGCGGGGACTAACCCATCTCCTGACTACCCATAGCCTGTCCACCATCAACAAGACACACAAGTCAGGAGCGTGATGGAATGACTGGACCAGTGCAACTCAAACAACGCTGAAGATGATTGACACCATCAGGGAGAAAGCAGCCCGTTTGATTGGCAGCCCTCCCACAAACATTCACTTCCTCCACCACCAAGGGACAGCGGCAGCCGCGTGTACCACCCACAAGACGCACTGCAGGAGCTCGCCAAGGCCCTTTAGGCAGCACCCTCCAAACCCATGGCCACTACCATCTGGAAGGACAAGGGCAGCAGATGCTTGGGAACATTAGGGTGACCAATGCTGCCAATTGATGTCTGTAACTAAAGGGCACAGATTCAAATTGATTGGCGAAAGAACGTAAGGTGACCTGAGGAAAGTGTATTTTTATGCAATAAGTTGTTACAAAATGAAATGCTTGAAAGGATGGTGAAAGGAGATTAAATAGTAACATTCGCAAGAGAACTGGATAAATACATGAAGGGGCATAATTTAACAGAGCGGGGAGAACTGGGACATGATGGGCCGAATAGCCTCCTTCTATGCTGCATCATCCCATGGTTACCTGCAAACAAATTAAAGATCAGGACTACTTTCAAAAATGGCCCCCGATCCGTGGGTAGACTTAAAGAGTGGCCTCAAAGGGCAGTTCCTCGCCGGAGCCGAAAAAAAAGTGCCATTGAATAGTCGGGTCTTTCTCTGCATTTCCCAAAGTCCTTCTTGAGATCATCCCCAAATGGTCTAGCTCCTAACTGAAAGTTATGTCCCTGGTTCCACACTTACCACCAGAGGAAAAGAGTTTCTCTCCATCTACTTGGTCAACTCTTTTGAAACACCTTAATAAGGACACACCTTAATCGTCTAAATGCAAAAGAACACAAGCCTAATCTTTGCAACCTCTTACAATAAATTAGCCTTTCTAGCCCCAATGCAGGACAGTAAATTGGCATTTTTCATTTTTGTGAGAAATGCATTCAAGGTCGAGGCAAGTCATTTGATCTTAAGGTGCACCCATAGTGCAGGAGTTCCAGGATTTTGGCTCAGCCACAATGAAGGTACAGTAAGGACCAGTGAAGGAATAGATGGTATGTGACTTGGAGGGAAACTTGCAGGCGGCGGTGTCGCCAATCCTCCGCTGCCTTTGTTCTTCTAGATGGTGGACATCATGGATTCGGGAGGTGTTGTTGATGAAGCCTTGGCGAGCTATCACCCTTTTGCTGGTACCCACTGTAGCCATTGTGCATCGCTGGTGGAAGTGAATAGTTGAGGTGTTCGATAGGGTACTAAGCATGTGGCCTGCCTTGACTGGATAATGCTGAGATTCTGGAGTGCTACTGGAACTGTACTCATCCAGGCAAGTGGAGAGCAGGCCGTCACATTCCTGACTTGTGCCTTGTAGATGAAGGACAGTCTTTGGGGAATCAGGAGAGGAATAACTGTACAGAATTCCCAGCCTCAAATCTGTTCTTTTAGCCAGAGGTATCATATGGTTGCTCCAGTTCAGTTTCTGGTCAATGCAACCCCTAGGATGTTGGTAGAGGAAGATTCATCGATGATAATGCCATTGCATGTCAAGGGGAAATGATTTGATTCTCTTTTGTTGGAGATTGTTATTGCCTGGCACTTATGTGGCACAAATATAAATTATCAGCTAAACCCTATATGTTGTTGTGATCTTGCTGCAAGTGGGCACAGCCTGCTTCATTCTCCGGGGAGTTGCGAATAAAACTGAACACCTTGTAATTCATCAGCAAGCTTCCCCATCTATGACTTCAAGATGGAGAGAACTACATTGATGAAGGAGCTGGAGATGGCTAGGTCTAGGACACTGCTCTGAGGATCTCCTGAAGGGATATCCTGGAGCTGAGATGGTTGACCTCCAACCACTACAACCTTTTTGCTTGCTTTGTGCTCCATATGACTCTAACCAGTGGATAATTTCTTTTGATTCCACTGACTTGAATTTTACCTGGGCTCCTTGATGCCGAATACTGCTTTGATGTAAAAGGCCTTTTTAATCAGTGTGCTAACATAATCATTTTCACGATTGACTCTCTGTATTTCAACATGGCTGCCCAGGTGCAAAACTGCATGCAATTAAATTGTCTTTTCATCCAGAACCAAAGAAACTAGACGACAAATGGCACGTGGCCTGATAGACAGTTATTTAATATATGTTCTTCCAGGTTACAGCACTGTTCTCAGACAGACATTTGGTTAGTCAAACCAGTTATTTTCTTTAAGGGAATGCGCACCTACTAAAACTGGTTTGTTGTCAGACTGGAGAGTCAAAGCTGCACTGCGATAACAGATTGCTAAATAAGCGACGCTGAACTATTTCTTAACCGATCATCAGATAAACATACGCTCCACATTACAGGGCTGGCAGTGAGATGATGCAAAGTGCCAGCTTGTTAAGCCTCTTTTTAAACGTATGTCTTCCCGATGTCGGGGCAGGATGCCGGCAAGACATGTCTGTACTGGTCAGTTAGAAACAGAAATGCTGGATTCCTCTTCTTGCTCTCGCTGGCCCTGTTGAGTTTGGCGCAGTGTGTTGACACAAGCAGCGCTCCAGCCAGGCACATGCACAATACTCCAGTTGAGGCCAGCCAGTACGAATAGGCCAGCTCGTATGTGATTCCAGGTACTCCGAAGCTAACCTGTAAAAGGGGTGCACAGCAAAGATTGGCAGCAATGCCTTAGTTCTTTGATCAGTGCCATGGAAACTGACAAGACATTCAGGAAGTTGAAAATGAAATGGAAATGAAAATCGTTTATTGTCACAAGTAGGCTTCAAATGAAGTTACTGTGAAAAGCCCCTAGTCGCCACATATCCGGCGCCTGTTCGGGGAGGCTGGTACAGGAATTGAACCGTGCTGCTGGCCTGCCTTGGTCTGCTTTCAAAGCCAGCCATTTAGCCCTGTGCTAAACGGGCCCCATAGTTTTGAGGATACAGAAGAAAAGTCAGCAAACAGAAGCACACCTAGTTTGTCTGGCATTCCACAGTAATCAAACACGCAAAGTCAGCAGCTCACAGAGATTCAGTACCTTCAAAATGAGGACAGTGGCTATTGAAACAATTCACAAATTCTGATGAAAGGTCACAGACATGAAACGTTAACTCTGTTTCTCTCTCCACAGATGCTCCCAGACCTGCTGAGCATTTCCAGCAATTTCTGTTTTTATTTCAGATTTCCAGCATCCACAGCCTTTTGTTTCTATATAAAATTCTCAAGTGATCCAAGTGGAACAGAATAGGACACCAATCTATATCTGCATTATAATGAATGTTAGGCCTGCTGCACTCCTGTACCTTGCAGTTCACGGAAACCGAAATCTGCTCGGAATCTGGACAGGAATAAATATGCCAATCGACAAGTGAACGTAGAAAAAATACTTTTGTTTTCGTCAGAACGAACAAGGGGAATATTCAAAGAGTTCTGTCAGCTGATAGTCTTCCAAGGCCAAGTATGCAGAATGGAGTAGAGATGTGTTTTAAGATAACACATTGACGAAGGCCTGCAATTGCCTTGGCGGTGAATCATCCTGAGCTCATCCGGCAACGAATCTCGACCAAATACCCCATTAGCCCCATTTTGAAGGTACTTAAAGCAAAACGATTTTGGTCAGTTTCTCACCAGTTTTTAAAAATTCATTCATGGGACGTGGGTGTCGCAGGCTGAGCCAGCATAGATGTCCCATCCCCAATTTCCTTTCAGGGGTCAGTTAAGAGTCAACCACATTACTGTGAATCTGAAGTCATATGTAGGCCAAACCAGGAAAGGAAGGCAGATTTCCCTCCTCAAAGGCCATTAATTAGTGAGCCAGATGGGTTTTTAGGACAATCGACAATGGTTTCATCGTCATCATTAGGTCTTTCATTCCAGATTTTTGTTGAATTCAAATTTCACCATCTGCAGTGGCAGGATTTGAACCTGGGTCCCCAGAGCATTACTCTGGGCCTCTGGTTTACTAGTCCAGTGACAATACCACTATGTCACCTGTGGATATAAATTTGCCAGTGGATATCAGTTAGCATTGGATATGAATTTAAAGAACAAGGCTGCCCATTTGTGAGGAGATGGTGGAATAAGTGGTGATGTCACTGAACTAGTGGTTCAGAAGCCCAAGCGAATGCTCTGGGGACACGAGTTCAAATCCTATTTAAATTCCATTAATAAATCTAGAATATAAAGCTAGTCCCATGAAACATTTATTTGTTGTAAAAGCCCATCTGCCTCACCGAGGGATAATAGGTTAAACTCACCAATCCTGCACAAAGTGGACCAGCTTGCAGGGTCTATGGGTCACTCTTTGCCACGCTTCACTCAAAACTCAATTGCTGCTGGGAGTTTACCTTTGAGAGTGTTAAGATACCTGATACTTCTCACTGGGTATTTTGGCAGATGTAAGGAGATGACTGCATTCTGCTAGTCCAAGTGTGCTTTGTATCTTTGCCTTCTACCTGAGTGCAAGGCTGGTCTAAAGCTCATTTCTTTAAATAGCTCTCCTGTCCCCTAAGTCCAACTTGACACATTCACAATTTCATATATAAATGATAGTACCTTAAAAAAATAAACCTTTGCAGTGACACACTTGGGGTATTGGCAATAGCCATCCAACACCATCAGGTGCTGTATGGCTCCTAGTGTAGTTCTTTTCAAAACTTACCTCAAACTTGTATTTAATGACAGTTTCAGCAGCATACCAAGTCATGCCAATGCCACCTGCAATTCCTGTTTAGGAGGAAAATAAACATTGAAAAAAGCTAAAGAAATATTCTTTATGTATCAGGCTTTGTGGTGGGCAGGCATTTAATCAGCCAGGAGAGCGGCAGTTGGGAACCCGACTATCTTCCTGCCTCTGCAGTGATTAAGTGCATAGTGGCTCCATTGCCATTTGAGGCTTTAAGTGGAACTGGGGTGGAATTGGGGTGGCACCTCTGCCCCAGGAATCCTTGATCACGGGGAGGGCCCACTGTTGCCAGTTAAGTGCCTGCGTGGCAATTAATTCAACAGGCCTGCCCAAAAGGGGGTGGTGGGGTTCTCTTGCCAGCTCTCCAGCTGCCGTCCACCTGTGGTCACCAGCAAATACTACTGATCTATTTTCCCCATTCAATTTTCTTCCTTCACCTTCTGAAGGGATTCACATGGTTCAATGGGCAACAAATATTCTCCAACATCTCACCTGCAAAACTAGGCAGTGGATGTCCACCAGTGGTACAAGATGAAATTTCCCTGGTGTAGGTTAGTCAGCATTTAGGGTGGGGAGGGGAGTGGTGGTGGGAAGACCAGTTCGATTGTTTGTCAGAACACATTTCTGGGAGATAACTTGTACTGGAGGAGTTTCTCTTGTTGGAACTTTGGGACCTATTCAGTACCTCCAGTAATTTCTACACTACAGCAGTGACAACATTTCTAAAGTACTTCAGTGGCTGTAAACCATTTTTGGATGTCCCGAAGTTGTGAGAGGTGCTTATGAAAATGCAAGTCTTTCTGTGTTCATTTTAGATAGTTTCCCTTGTCATTTTCCTAATATGCATCTTTCCAAAGGCCATTGTTGCTTTGAGCACTCATTTGTGTTTTTGATACACTCTAACTCCTGATGTTGATCGGCCAGGCACCAGGAGCAATTGCACACACGGCGGCATCCAGCAGTTTCTCCCAACGCTAACATCATTGGTATGCATCCATCTGCTGGTACCAGTACTTGTTTATACTGGCACCATCCATCTCCCTTCCTTCCATTGCCTCTTTCTCACTGCCCCTTTCCTGAGTCCTTAGCTCTGCTCCTTCCACCACCATCTGCTGGTGCCAGTACTGGTTTGAACCTGTGCCCTCTATTCCACCACTATCTGAGCCCACATTACCTTTCACTCGCACTCCTTCATCTCCCAAGCACTCGCCACCCCTCGCTCATTGCCCCTCACCAGAGACCTTACCATCTCTCATTTGCCACCCCTCTCCTGAACCCTCGCTATCCTCTCCCCTCCTTCCATTGCCTCTTTCTCACTGCCCCTTTCACCACCATCCACTTACCAGCCATCGGCCACGCTCTCACTGTCTCTTTCCCAATCTCCCATCACCTCTTCCACCCCTCGATTCACTGCTTCATTCTCACCCCCTCTCCATAACCTTCACCATCCCTCTCTCAAGGTCTTGCTGCCCCTCTCTTGAACCCTTGCTGTTTCACTCCTTCACTTACAACACTTGTTAGAAACATTATCCTATCGCATTCCCCAGGGTAGATACAACATGGGTTAGATATAGAGTAAAGCAGCATGTTGTCTATCTAAATTGTCAAAATAAGGGCAGCACGGGTGGCACAGTGGTTAGCATTGCTGCCTCACGGCGCCAAGGTCCCAGGTTCGATCCTGGCTCTGGGTCACTGGCCATGTGGAGTTTGCACATTCTCCCAGTGTTTGCGTGGGTTTCACCCCCACAACGCAAAAGATGCACAGGCTAGGTGGATTGGCCACGCTAAATTGCCCCTTAATTGGAAAAAATTAATTGGGTACTCTAAATTTAAAAAATAAATTGTTAAAATACCTGTCAGCCTCCCAACAGATCAGAAAATGCTGCTTTCGGGAGCATTGCAGACACACCTTGAAAAAGTTATCTCAGGATTCTTCACAATCTCAGGCAATTATTACACGGTACTCATTCTGTGCAAATATGACCATTTTTATTAAAATGGGCAAGTTTTTTTTTAGCACGTGGATTGCAGCATTGTTCGCAGTTTCCAGTCCAGAGTGTAATGCTTTTTCTGACTGAATTTGGTCTCCTCTATCTTCGAAGCAGTCAACTACCTGGGACATTGGGGCAGATATTTGTCTATTGCCTCACTGAAGTAATCTTTTGTACAAACAATCGAGCTCAGGGTTTTTTAAAGAACAGTTTGCACCCATTGACTTCCTTCCTGTGATTGTTGTTTTGTCCCTGTCCCTGGGCAGCACGGTAGCATTGTGGATAGCACAATTGCTTCACAGCTCCAAGGTCCCAGGTTCGATTCCGGCTTGGGTCACTGACTGTGCGGAGTCTGCACATCCTCCCCGTGTGTGCATGGGTTTCCTCCGGGTGCTCCGGTTTCCTCCCACAGTCCAAAAGATGTGCAGGTTAGGTGGATTGGCCATTCTAAATTGCCCTTAGTGTCCAAAATTGCCCTTAGTGTTGGGTGGGGTTACTGGGTTATGGGCATAGGGTGGAGGTGTGGACCTTGGGTAGGGTGCTCGTTCCAAGAGCCGGTGCAGACTCGATGGGCTGAATGGCCTCCTTCTGCACTGTAAATTCTATGAAATACCATAATGGTGGCAAGATTACCCACTCAAACCAGGACAGGTATTCTTTCTAGGCTAGTTGTGTACTGAGTTTCAATTCCAATTTGCTTCCCGCACCTAGTGGTGCACCAAGGCAGACTTCTTGTCTGCTTCTATAGCTAGTAATTCCCGGAGCAGGTCACTTGTCTGTCACTAGGGACTTATAGCTTGAGGGGCACCACTCCACATCAAGTGTGGGTGACCAGGAGTCTCTCCCACTCTTGCCACCAGCCATTGGCATGTTGGAAGGATTTTCAGTTTGGCCCTCAACCAGTTTGACTGCACCTTCCTTGGCCATCAAGTCCTGGGGTGGGACTCGAACCTGGAGCTTCTGGCTAAGAGATAGGGATTCAAGACTTCCTTTGTACTGAGTACATGACTATCAATAGCAGGTTTGTTCATTTAAAAGTCAACCTTTATGCATTGAATTAACTTTACCTCCAAAGAAGAAGATGGCTCCAGCGCAAATGTTCAGTTTGTCTTTCTCTGTCCCACCATCACTTACAAACTTGGTACATTTCATCCCACCAATGAGGACAAATGATGCCACGATGCAGGCAACACTGGCAACAATTACCAGTGCCCGGGTAATCACCAGATCGGCTAGTATAACCAAACATAAAGCAATCAGTCCATTGCAAAAGCAGAACATAGCAACCCCTTTATTCAGCCAAGTTGCACGATTGGGCCACAATAGATGAGCCCACAAAAGTCTCCCAAATTCAGCCGGGATTAGTTCACAAGACAGGAAGCCCTTATCCTTTGCATTAAGACTGCAACTCATACAAAGTTTGTTCTTGCACATCCGGACCAGTTCTCTGAGACACAGAAAGGGTGGAGTGATCATTGTATGGTGAAGTTTAGACTGGCTATGGAAACGTATAAAGAACAATCCAGAGGAAGATCAATTAACTTGCGGAAAGCCAAATTCAGTGGGGCAAGGACGATCTGGGCCGAATAAATTGGAATCATAGGTTGGCAGGAAAAGAACTGTATCTGAACAATGGGGTGCTTCAAAGAAGAGATAGTTTGGACACAGTCAAGGTATATTCCCTTGAAAGGGAAAAGGTTGGGCAAACGATTCCAGAACTCCTTGGGTGAGATACAAATTAAGGTAAAGAAGAAAAACAGTGCTGATGACAGGTGTCAGGTGGAAAAAACAATTGAGAACCAGGCTGATTATAGGAGGTTCAGAAGGGAGGTGAAAAAGCCAATAAGAGAAGCAAAGAGAGAGTATGAAAAGAGATTGGCAGCCAACATAAAAAAATATCTAAAGGCACATAAATAATAAAAAAATATGGCAATCGGAGGAGTAGGGCCATTAAGAGCAGAGACAGGAGAAATAACTGAGGTACTATTGATAGGCTGTCTGTACTTAAAGATTATAAGGCACCAGGACCGGATGAGATGCATGCAAGGATACTGGGGGAAGTGACAGTGAACATTGCAGAGGCACTAGCCTTAGTTTTTCAGCCTTCCTTAAACTCAGGGATGGTGCCAGAGGTTTGAAGAATTTCAAACGTTGCACCCACATTCAAAACAGGTGTAAAGATAAGCCCAGCAACTACAGGTCATCCAGTTTAACTTTTGCCAGTGGGAAAACTTCGAGAACGAATAATCTGGGACAAACCTATTCGCCACATGCAGGTTAATTAAGGAAAGTCAACATGAATTTCTTCAGGGAAAATTGTGTTTAACTAACTTAGTGGGATTTTTGAAGATGAGGAGAGTTGATGCGGGTATTGAAGTTGATGTAATGCACATGGACTTCCAAAAGAGATTTGATACAGTACTGCACAACGGACATGTGAGCAAAGTTATAGCTCACTAGCAACACAGATACAAAATTGGCTGAGTGACAGAAAACAGTGTAATGGTTAATGGATGTTTTCAGTTGGAGGTTGTAGTGGAATTCCCCAGGGATCATTATTGTGATCCTTGCTTTTCTCGATTTATAAATGATCTAATTATCTAAACCTTGATGAACAGGGCACTATTTCAAAGTTTATGGACAGTATAAAACTTGGAAGTGCTGTAAAGGACAATGGCAAAGAACTTCAAAAAGGCATTAACAAGTTGGTGGAATGGGCAGACAGGTGGCAGATGAAGTTCAATGCAGAGAAATGTGAGGTGGTTCATTTTGGTAAGCACAGGAATGGCAATATAAAATAAAGGGTACAATTATCGATGCAGGAGCAAAGGGACCTGGGTGCATATGTGTAGAAATCATTGAAAGTGGTAAAACTGGTTGAGAGAGCAGTTAATAAAGCATAAAGTATCCTTGGATTTAATAATAGGGGCATAGAGTACAAGAACAAGGAGGTTATGTTGTGCTTGTAGAAGACATTAGTTTAGCCTCAGCAGGAGTATTACACCCAGTTCTGAGTGCTGCACTGTATAAAAGGTTCACGAGAATGGTTCCAGGGATGAGAAACTTCAGTTATGAGGATAGATTGGAGAAATTAGGACTGTTTTCCTTGGTTAAAATAAGGCTCAAAAGAGATCTCATAAAGATAATCAAAATCATGATCTCATGAGTGTATCTGGACGGAGTAGATAGGGAACAACTATTCCCACGAGTGAAAGAATCGAGAATGAGAGGGTATATCTAAAGTAATTGGCAAAGGAAGCAAAAGCGATATGAGAATAAACTTTTTCAGGCAGCGAATGATTAAGGTCTAGATTACACTGCCTGAGAGTGTGGTGGAGGCAGGTTCAATTGAGGCACTCAAAAGGGAATAGGACTGTTATCTGAAAGGGCTACAGGGAGAAGGTGGGAGAATGGCACAAAGTGAGTTGCTCATTTGGAGAGATGGTGCTGGTGCGATGGGCTGAATGGCCTCCTTCTGCATGGTAACAATTCTGTGATTCGGCCAGTTTAACACATCAAAAAAGGTGAGTTGAACCACAATCTTAACCACTAAACAATGTAGTTAAAACAAAATAAATAAATACAATATATTTGAACAAGTGGTCAAGTTGGAAAGGTTATGTGCAGGGAGCTCAGTTAGAAAAATAATGGGACCCTGAATCCCAGGACCATGGTTTCGAACCCTCGTTGGGTGATGACTTTTCTTTCTCAAAAGTAGTTATTTTATTGATTTTTACCAAGGGTTAAACTCCACAGTTCAGAAAACTGATTGGTTGCAGGGTAAAATCAATCAACCTGTCACTTCTTGTATCCACTTAAAGACTATTTGAAACCATCTGAATGGCCATTAAGAATGGTTGCCCTTTGAGCGGCACGGTGGCGCAATGGTTAGCATTGCTGCCTACGGCGCTGAGGACCCAGGTTCGATCCCGGCTCCAGGTCACACACCGTGTGGAGTTTGCACATTCTCCCCGTGTCTGCGTGAGTTTCACCCCCACAACCCAAAGTTGTGCAGGTTAGGTGGATTGGCCACACAAAATTGCCCCTTAATTGGAAAAAAAATGATTGGGTACACTAAATGTAAAAAAAAAAAAATGAATGCCCTCTGAGTAGTTGCATTCTTCACCCATTTTGTTCTAAAGGATGAAGCTTAGAAGATGCTAGTTTGCAAAAAATGGTGTAATACAGCTTCAGAAAGCAAAACTGCACTTAAGAGCAGCTCACTTTAACCATTCACAGGCTGACTGACACTGTGTCTGCACACGTGTAGGGAATGGTCCATCTAGTGTTGTTGCACAAACAAATGCACCCTGATTCTTGTTTTCAAATGTAGGCACATTGGCACAGTGGCTAGCACTGCTGCCTCACAGCACAAGGGGCCCAGGTTCAATTCTGATCTTAGGTGGCTGTGTGGAGTTTGCACAATCTCCCCGTGTCTGCGTGGGTTTCCTCCAGGTGCTCCGGTTTCCTCCCACAGTCCAAAGACGTGCCAGTTAGACAGTTTGGCCATTCTATATTGCCCTTAGTGTCCAAAGATGTGCAGATTAGGTGGGGTTACGGGGATGGGGGGGGGGGCCTAGGTAGGATGCCCTTTTCGTAGATCATAGAATTCACATTGCAGAAGGAAGCCATTCGGCCCATCGAGTCTGCACCGGCTCTTGGAAACACATCCTACTTAAACCCGCGCCTCCACCCTATCCCAGTAACCCAACCTAACCTTTTTGGACACGGAGGTCAATTTATCATGGCCGATCCACCTAACCTGAACATCTTTGGACTGTGGGAGGAAACCGGAGCACTCGGAGGAAACCCACGCAGACTCGGGGAGAACGTGCAGACTCCACACAGACAGTGACCCAAGCCGGGAATCGAACCTGGACCCTGGAGCTCTGAAGCAACTGTGCTAACCACTGTGCTGCCGTGCTGGAGGATCTGTGCAGACTTGCTGGGCCAAATGGCCTCCTACTGCACTGTAGGGATTCTATAAATGCACGAATTAAGTGCAGAAAGTGCAGGCCCCTTGAGCCTGCTCCAAACAATTAATTGAAACTCCTATGATCCACTCTCCATGAGTGAGGTGAAAGGTCAGGTTCCATAGTACAGGGCATGGACAAGTTGAGAAAAGGTAGATGGCTTACTGGGAAGACTCCCCAGAAATGAGTTCGGCATATCACAGGTCCAATAAGCTGCCACGATATCATAGACGCATTCACCCCACAGACCCCGACAGCGGAAACTTAAACCAACAGAGGAGTGGGGATCCTTTGCATCACTCTGGGGGGAAAAAAAACATGAATTCAGGAGTTATGTTACTTGAACATTTGTTCGGGTACTTTATAAATCCCAGTGATCCAGCTATTAACCTGGTACATTGACAACTTAACTTCATAATTTCCAGCATTTTTAAAGTAGTAGCTTACATGAAAAACTAGAAGCATCCAGCTAGAGGAGTCAGGCTGTGTGGGAGGAGGCAGGCTGTGCGAAGAGTCAGGCTGTGTTTGAGGAGTCAGGCTGTGGGAGGAGTCAGGCTGTGGGAGGAGGCAGGCTGTGGGGGAGGAATCAGGCTGTGTGGGAGGAGTCAGGCTGTAGGAGGAGTCAGGCTGTAGGAGGAGTCAGGCTGTGGGAGGAATCAGGCTGTGTTTGAGGAGTCAGGCTGTAGGAGGAGTCAGGCTGTGCGAAGAGTCAGGCTGTGTGGGAGGAGTCAGGCTGTGTGGGAGGAGACAGGCTGTGGGAGGAGTCAGGCTGTGTGGGAGGAGTCAGGTTGTGTGGGAGGAGGCAGGCTGTGCGAAGAGTCAGGCTGTGGGAGGAGTCAGGCTGTGTTTGAGGAGTCAGCCTGTAGGAGGAGTCAGGCTGTGCGAAGAGTCAGGCTATGGGAGGAATCAGGCTGTGTGGGAGGAGACAGGCTGTGGGAGGAGTCAGCCTGTGGGAGGAGTCAGGCTGTGGGAGGAATCAGGCTGTGTGGGAGGAGTCAGGCTGTGGGAGGAGTCAGGCTGTGTTTGAGGAGGCAGGCTGTGCGAGGAGTCAGGCTGTGCGAGGAGTCAGGCTGTAGGAGGAGGCAGGCTGTGTTTGAGGAGTCAGGCTGTGGGAGGAGTCAGGCTGTAGGAGGAGTCAGG
This sequence comes from Scyliorhinus torazame, assembly GCF_047496885.1. Classification (NCBI taxonomy): domain Eukaryota; kingdom Metazoa; phylum Chordata; class Chondrichthyes; order Carcharhiniformes; family Scyliorhinidae; genus Scyliorhinus; species Scyliorhinus torazame. The sequence goes on from NC_092722.1 coordinate 46,867,010, forward strand.
CTGTGTTTGAGGAGGCAGTCTGTGCGAGGAGTCAGGCTGTGGGAGGAGACAGGCTGTGGGAGGAGTCAGGCTGTGTTTGAGGAGGCAGGCTGTGGGAGGAATCAGGCTGTGGGAGGAGACAGGCTGTGGGACGAGTCAGGCTGTAGGAGGAGTCAGGCTGTGTTTGAGGAGGCAGGCTGTGGGAGGAATCAGGCTGTGGGAGGAGACAGGCTGTGGGAGGAGTCAGGCTGTGTTTGAGGAGGCAGGCTGTGGGAGGAATCAGGCTGTGGGAGGAGACAGGCTGTGCGAGGAGTCAGGCTGTGCGAGGAGTCAGGCTGTGCGAGGAGTCAGGCTGTGGGAGGAGTCAGGCTGTAGGAGGAGTCAGGCTGTGTTTGAGGAGGCAGGCTGTGGAATAAATCAGGCTGTGGGAGGAGACAGGCTGTGCGAGGAGTCAGGCTGTGCGAGGAGTCAGGCTGTGCGAGGAGTCAGGCTGTGCGAGGAGTCAGGCTGTGGGAGGAATCAGGCTGTGGGAGGAGGCAGGCTGTGGGAGGAATCAGGCTGTGCGAGGAGTCAGGCTGTGGGAGGAATCAGGCTGTGGGAGGAGGCAGGCTGTGGGAGGAATCAGGCTGTGTGGGAGGAATCAGGCTGTGTGGGAGGAAACAGGCTGTAGGAGGAGTCAGGCTGTGGGAGGAGTCAGGCTGTGCGAGGAGTCAGGCTGTGCGAGGAGTCAGGCTGTGCGAGGAGTCAGGCTGTGGGAGGAGGCAGGCTGTGGGAGGAATCAGGCTGTGTGGGAGGAATCAGGCTGTGTGGGAGGAAACAGGCTGTAGGAGGAGTCAGGCTGTGGGAGGAGTCAGGCTGTGGGAGGAGACAGGCTGTAGGAGGCAGGCTGTGCGAGGAGTCAGGCTGTGGGAGGAGGCAGGCTGTGGGAGGAATCAGGCTGTAGGAGGAGGCAGGCTGTGGGAGGAATCAGGCTGTAGGTGGAGACAGGCTGTAGGAGGAGTCAGGCTGTGTTTGAGGATACAGGCTGTAGGAGGAGACAGGCTGTAGGAGGCAGGCTGTAGGAGGAGTCAGGCTGTGCGAGGAGTCAGGCTGTGCGAGGAGTCAGGCTGTGCGAGGAGTCAGGCTGTGGGAGGAGTCAGGCTGTAGGAGGAGTCAGGCTGTGTTTGAGGAGGCAGGCTGTGGGAGGAATCAGGCTGTGGGAGGAGACAGGCTGTGCGAGGAGTCAGGCTGTGCGAGGAGTCAGGCTGTGCGAGGAGTCAGGCTGTGCGAGGAGTCAGGCTGTGGGAGGAATCAGGCTGTGGGAGGAGGCAGGCTGTGGGAGGAATCAGGCTGTGCGAGGAGTCAGGCTGTGGGAGGAATCAGGCTGTGGGAGGAGGCAGGCTGTGGGAGGAATCAGGTTGTGTGGGAGGAATCAGGCTGTGTGGGAGGAAACAGGCTGTAGGAGGAGTCAGGCTGTGGGAGGAGTCAGGCTGTGCGAGGAGTCAGGCTGTGCGAGGAGTCAGGCTGTGCGAGGAGTCAGGCTGTGCGAGGAGTCAGGCTGTGCGAGGAGTCAGGCTGTGGGAGGAGGCAGGCTGTGGGAGGAATCAGGCTGTGTGGGAGGAATCAGGCTGTGTGGGAGGAAACAGGCTGTAGGAGGAGTCAGGCTGTGGGAGGAGTCAGGCTGTGGGAGGAGACAGGCTGTAGGAGGCAGGCTGTGCGAGGAGTCAGGCTGTGGGAGGAGGCAGGCTGTGGGAGGAATCAGGCTGTAGGAGGAGGCAGGCTGTGGGAGGAATCAGGCTGTAGGTGGAGACAGGCTGTAGGAGGAGTCAGGCTGTGTTTGAGGATACAGGCTGTAGGAGGAGACAGGCTGTAGGAGGCAGGCTGTAGGAGGAGGCAGGCTGTGCGAGGAGTCAGGCTGTAGGTGGAGACAGGCTGTAGGAGGAGTCAGGCTGTGTTTGAGGATACAGGCTGTAGGAGGAGTCAGGCTGTGGGAGGAGTCACGCTGTGTTTGAGGAGGCAGGCTGTGCGAGGAGTCACGCTGTGCGAAGAGTCAGGCTGTGTGAGGAGTCACGCTGTGCGAGGAGTCAGGCTGTGCGAGGAATCAGGCTGTGCGAGGAGTCAGGCTGTAGGAGGAGTCACGCTGTGCGAGGAGTCAGGCTGTGTGAGGAGTCACGCTGTGCGAGGAGTCAGGCTGTGCGAGGAGTCAGGCTGTGCGAGGAATCAGGCTGTGCGAGGAGTCAGGCTGTGCGAGGAATCAGGCTGTGGGAGGAGGCAGGCTGTGCGAGGAGTCAGGCTGTGCGAGGAGGCAGGCTGTGCGAGGAGTCAGGCTGTGCGAGGAGTCAGGCCTGTGGGAGGAATCAGGCTGTGGGAGAAGGCAGGCTGTGTGGGAGGAGACAGGCTGTAGGAGGCAGGCTGTAGGAGGAGGCAGGCTGTGCGAGGAGTCAGGCTGTGCGAGGAGTCAGGCTGTGGGAGGAATCAGGCTGTAGGAGGAGGCAGGCTGTAGGAGGAATCAGGCTGTGTGGGAGGAGACAGGCTGTAGGAGGAGTCAGGCTTTGTGGGAGGAGTCAGGCTTTGTGGGAGGAGTCAGGTTGTGGGAGGAGTGCGGCTGTCGGTGGAGTCAAGCTATAGGAGGGGTCAGGCTATAGGATGTGTCAGGCTGTGTGGGAGGAGTCAGGCTGTAGGGGATAGAGTGACTGGTCAAGCACAGGCTCCTGGCATCACCAGAGCCTGAAGGAAGCTGCATACGATTAAAGTTTCTACTTCTATTTTGTGTATTATTAATTTTTGACAGTGGAGTTAAAGTGGCCCTTGCTTTACGTGCGTATCACTTCAGTTATACGTGATGTGGAGATGCCGGCGGGTGGGCACAGTAAGAAGTCTTGCAACACCAGGTTACTGTGATTCATCTGAGGAAGGAGCTGCGCTCCGAAAGCTAGTGATTCAAAACAAACCTGTTGGCCTTTAACCTGGTGTTGTCAGACTTCAGTCATGCAAGTAGGCAAAAACTGCATAGATGGAAATCAATGAAATGTGGCAACTCTGTACGTGGGCAACAGTCAACAAAATGTCTCATGGGCCGCACTCAGAATCCAGATGGGCCGCATGTGGCCTCTGGGCTGCACGTTTGGTTATAATCATGAGTTTTGTTGGTCATCCTCCAGTCCTAGTTCCAAGCGTGCTTGGAATCATTACAGAAAACGCTCCCAACCCGGCACCAACTCAATCCAAAAGATCACAGTCGACTGGAATGGGACGTAGGGCAAAATATCAAACTTGTGCAGCAGGCAATTCTCTTCTGGAGATAAACTGAGGCACATACTTTACATCTAACAGCATTACATCCAAATTACGAGTACTCGATGCTCTCGCTGAGAATTATTCAGCATTAATAAGCCCCTTAATGAGCACAAAAATCACAAATTAAAGCATACAATTAGGTCAAATTTAAGTCTGAGGGTGAAAGAAAAGGAATATGATTTTGTTTAAATAGCAGGCTTGCAAACAAGATAACCCATTCCAACCATGATGGATCCTTCTCAGATTTACCATGGATTTTATATTTAAACAGTAATTCAGGGAAATACAAAGATATTTCCCCCTGCCCGTCAGTCACAAGGGGTGGTTTACATCGTTTTTCTGTCTCCTTAGTTCCATTTCACAGTTCAATGAGGATGAAAGTGCCCAAGGTTCACACCTGCTGTTCTTACATGAAGTACAAGCAAACTGCCTGAGTGACAGTTCCCCCAGACAGACCGATCATGTGATTCTCGCTGCATGGCAAAATATTTCTGAAGCAGAAAAAACTCAAAATGTGGTTCCTTTTGAAAACTTCATACAGGTTGAACTGAACTCCCCCACTCCCTCAGCGGAAGGTGCAAACTCTAAAATGCACAAGCACCTGGAGACTTGCGTTATCCCTCTTCTGTGAGCTTGGACATCCGCAGGCTATCCCGCTGTGGTTGGCATCACAGCAAAGCCTCCCTCCCTCCTGCTCTTCACCGGACATCGAGGCTGGTGCGCTTGCCTTTCCCAGCGGCCGTTTCAGAGGGTCCTGGGTCTGCTCCGCCACTTCAAGATCGGGAACGGATTTCCCTCTGGGTGCCCGCCAGTCCCTAGTGGAAACGTAAGGACCGTTTCCTGCCAGCCTCAATTTTTAGGCTGACAGGTGAATTGGCCTTGCATGGGGCAAAGTCCGAAAATCAACAGACTGAGATCTGTGGTGGGAAGGGGCGGCGAGGGGGGGGGGGATGCCTGTATCAGAGGGCTACCACAAGACCATAAAACATAGGAGCAGAATTAGGCCACTCGGCCCATCGAGTCTACTCTTCCATTCAATCATGGCTGATATTTTTCTCAGCCCCGTTCTCCTGCCTTCCATAACCCCTGATCCCCTTATTAATCAAGAACCTATCTATCTTTGTCTTAAAGACATTCAGTGATTTGGCCTCCACAGCCTTCTGCGACAAAGAGTTCCACAGATTCACCACCCTCTGGCTGAAGAAATTCCTCCTCATCTCTGTTTTAAAGGATCGTCCCTTCAGTCTGAGGCAGTGCCCTTGGGTTCTAGTTTTTCCTACTAGTGGAAAGATCCTCTCCACGCCCACTCTATCTAGGCCTCTCAGTATCCTGTAAGTTTCATTAAAGATCCCCCCTCATCCTTCTGAACTCCAACGAATACAGACCCAGAGTCCTCAACTGCTCCCCATATACCATTAAGGGCAGGGTATCTCTAGACCTCCCTCTCACCCTCTCCCCGCCCTTTTCTCCAAAACCCCTTTGCGCCCCCAGACCTTCTCTACCCTTCCCGCCCTGGGACTCCTTCCCTTGATCTCTTGTAGCTGGGCTTAGTCTCAGGGATTCTCATGCAGTTCCTCTTCAATCCACTGCAGCCCTTGTCACTCCAGGGACTGGAGAGCTGCCGGCCAATCTGATTGGTCACCCGATCTCCCACCAGCAGCCAATTAACGCTCCTTCGAGCGGAAATCAGTTGGGTGGCAATAGGAGCAAGAGGCCGCCATCTGGAAAAGTCACGCCATCATCTCTCTGGGCCTATAGCAGCAGCAGTGGCAGCCAGCCCAAACTGAACTCCTCCAGCTCTACAACCCTCCAAGAGATCGAGGTTCCTCCAGTTCAGGCCTATTGAACAGCCCCAATTTTCTTCACGGCATCACATGACAGCTTTGCTTTCAGCTGCCCAATCTTTGAAGATTTCTCCCTCAACCTCTCAGCCTCTCTACCTCTCTATCCCCCTTTAAGACATTGCTTGAACCAACCTTTGCAACTACGTTTTTGACCACGTGCCTTAATATCTCTTTCTCTGGCTCAGTGTCAAATGCTGTTTAACTCTATGTTCCCGTGAAACCCCTTGGCTCTTTTCGCTACACTAAAGAGTGTTGTATAAATCCAGGTTGTTGTTGTAACGTGTTCCAGTTCAAAGGCTGTTTCAACGTATTGGAATACAATTAAATTCTCCGTACTGGCGACCGCTCAGTACAATTTAAAGCCTTGCTACTCTCCACTTGAGCTATGGAGTCTGTCATGGTGGTTTTGTTATGGATGATAATGATGATTGTCAGCAGGGGGACTGACAGAGCTCTGACCAGAACTCTGACCTGCACAATCACATCACAGGACAGGGACCATCTGCAACAAGAGCATTTTGTTGTTTCTTAAAACAGAATAAAACACAGATATATGCAAATGGCACAGACCCATAATGCAGCACACCATCCAGTGAGAACCAAAAGGAGAGAAGAGAAATTAATTACGAAGTACCGGTTCAGCAACATAAAGCATGGATGGGAAGCTCCATTGATCATGTAGACTGCAGTCCACAAGGAGTTCCACAGCACTGACGTCCTGGCGAAGAGTAGATTAAAGTCGCAAACTGTATTGCGTCTTCATTTCAACAGTGAGACTATTGAGTGACTAGGATGGTCACATGGAGGCTTCTTAATTTGGGTTTGACTCAGTAACGGCACAAAATTAGCACAAACGTATTTCCAGAGATGGCAGATGTTTTTTTGAGAACTAAACAATGGGTGGCTGCTGCCTCACAGCGCCAGGGACCTGGGTTCGATTCCGACTGTCTATGTGGAGCTTGCACTTTCTCCCCGTGTCTGTGTGGGTTTCCTACGGGTGCTCTGGTTTTCTCCCACAGTCCAAAGATGTGTAGGTTAGGTGGATTGGCCAGACTAAATTGCCCCTCAGTGTCCAAAGATGTGCAGGTTGGGTGGATTGACCAGGCTAAATTGCCTCTCAGTGTCCAAAGATGTGCAGGTTGGGTGGGGTTACGGGGTTACTAGATTAGGGCGGTTGAGCGGGCCTAGGTAGAGTGTTCTTTCAGAGAGTTGATGGGCCGAATGGCCACCTTTGGCACTGCAGGGATTCTATGCGTTCTATGGACGTTTTTATATTTGAGAGAAAGTCACATTGGCAGGATCATTCTTATAACCAGCATTCAGCAACACCGAATGATTACTGCCCTCCTATTACTTGTCCGTCAGTGTTTAATTTAAACAGCAGTAAATGGTATAGAAAAGATAAATTCTGGAATATGACTTCAAGCGAAGCCATGATAATAAGACAAAAGGCCGCACGTTCAAACAAACAAAAGGCAAATTTACGACTGCAGTCCAGGAGCTCTTCAAATAAAGAGTGATTTACATGTTGGGAGAGTAGGACAGAGTACAAAAACCTTGCCATCATTTCAGAGACACTTGAATACACAGCTGATGTGAGCACAGATGATTGAGGAGTGATTTGAGTCAGGTGTTTCCTCTGGTAGGGGAATCAAAGAACAAAAGGTGATATTGTACTAAAGTTAGAGTTAAAGCATTTGAGTGGAGAATCAGGAAGCATTTGTTCACATAAAGGATACCAGCAATCTGGAATTCTCATGCTCAAATCAGCAATGGGATAATTGGGGTTTTCAAGACTCAACAGAGTTTTATCCGGGGGCAGTGGCAGGATATGGAGCTCAGGCAGAATAATAATAATCTTTATTTTCTAATAATCTTTATTGTCAACAAGTAGGCTTACATTAACACTGCAATGAAGTTACTATGAAAAGCCCCTAGTCGCCACACTCCGGCGCCTGTTCGGGTACACGGGGAGAATTCAGAATATCCAATTCACCTAACAGCACGTCTTTCGGGACTATGTGGGAGGAAACCGGAGCACCTGGAGGAAATGCAGACATGGGACGAACGTGCGGACTCCGCACAGACAGTGACCCAAGCCGGGAATCGAACCTGGGACCCTGGCGTTGTGAAGCAACAGTGCTATCCACTGTGCTACCGTGCCGCCCATTGGAGTGGAGGTAAAGATGAACATAATGTAGTTTAAATGGCAGAGGAGGTTCAAAGTACCAAAAGGGTAGGTGGGGTTACTGGGTCTCAGGGATAGGGTGGGGGCATGGGTCTAGTCAGGGTGCTCCATCAGAGGGCTGGTGCAGACTCAATGGGCCAAATGGCCTCCTCCTGCACTATAGGGATTCTATGACTCCGTATACAGCACTGTCACATCAACTGGTGCACTATAGATTATTTCCGAATGAATGAGCTGGGATGGATTAAATGGCTTTTATTGTGACATCATGGGAAGACATGGAATTCGCAACCATCACTGACTCAAAGCAGTACATGGCAATTGGTTTAATATACATTGCCCCTTCCCCTGCAATATCATTAGGCTAATGACTAGCTTTAATTTTGTTGTTGCCTACCTTACGTTGACAGTCTCTGGAATTCCTTTGAGCAAGAATATTCTCAGTAGCCACTGTTCAAATTAAGACTTGGATGATCAATAGAAGCAAAAGGAACAACATAGGGCATTCTTTAAGCGTATTAAACTTTACAAAACACAGATGGCCCTTTATGATAAGGGTTTAGTCCTTCAAAGCTTTTGACTGCTATTATTGTATTTAACTGCGGCATGAAACAAAATCATTGAAGCAGCTGCTCACCCTCCAGCAGTCTGTCAGATTGGAGAGAGTCAGCAAAGCAACGGCAGAAACTGCAAGGACCAAAGAAAAAACCTGTATGATTGTGGCCCCCATAATTAACCGCCTCCAACACTGCACACGTAGCCTGTCGTGAAGTTAAACCTGCAACAAAGTCCAAAACACAGAACATTAAAAAGAAAATAACATGACAGCGAATTAGGGATCTGGAACAATGCATTAAATGTATTTGACTCAGATCCTTACCTAACTCCTTCAGTCTGTTGGGAGCTTTCTCACGTTCTGGAACAGGGCTTGCTGCTATAATTCTATCATCGTTATGACTACAAGAGCACTTGGTACAATTGGCTCCAGGAGACAGAAAGAAAAGGCTTTTTCGGGCTCACAAACAAAATGTAATTCTCTTGATCCAGTGGTTTACAACGCAGGGAACCGCTTGACATTTCACCTCCTGCACTCTTGTTGGAACCAGATGTCACGGGGGCTACCAGGCAAACGATGGTACTTTCAGCAGACAAACAAACCCCCAGAGCACTGGCCTTGCCAACCTGAAAAGATGTGAGCAGAGGAGAGTAAACAGGGAGATTTGTGAACAATTTCAGTGAGAGGCGCAGTGTACACAAGAGGGGGGGGGGGAGAAAGGAGTGGCCAAAAACACAACAGGGTTCTTGGGCGACGGTTTCATAATTTACAGTCCGTGGCAAATGCAAATTGAGTTTTGCACGTGAATTGCCAACATTGAATTCAATCAACATCTTTTAACAAGCCCCCTGCTAACACATAGCGAAAAAAGAGAAGAGGTCATTCTTGTTATTGCAACTACAGATGGTGGAAATATCCAAAATATTTCCATGTGGTGGAAATATCCAAAATATCATATTTGTTGAATGGAACCTTAGCTGAATGAGCAAATACTAAAATAGTGTTCACAGTAACATGAGTAGACCATTTGGCTCTTTCAGCATGTCCAGTTATTCAATGAAATCATGGCTGATTGAACTTCATCTACCAGCCTTGATCCTGTTATTTTTAATACTCCTGCCTGCCAAAAACCTCATCAATAATTTCAACAGAACTGTGGTAACATGGATTCTTTCAATGCAATGTGTCCTCTCATCAAGACTCCTATTTTCTTGACAATTTTAACAATTGGTTGTAAAGGATCACACTAAAAGGACTTGCCATCTCTTAATAGTATTTGTAGAAACATGTTTTATGAAGGTGCTTTTACCCTTTAGCATTCCTGTAGTTTGGGTGATCAATTCCCCTGCAACAGGCCCCCGTTGTGGATGTACAACTCTGCAGTAAGGATGAGCCGGTTTCACTAATCTTATCGCGTGGAGCTGCAATCCCAACCAAGCACAGCACTAACTGGCACAAAATATAATAATCTTTATTGTCGCAAGTAGGCTTACATTAACACTATAATGAAGTTACTGTGAAAAGCCCCCAGTCGCCACACTCCGGCGCCTACTTGGGCACACAGAGGGAGAATTCAGAATGTCCAAATTACCTAACAGCATGTCTTTCAGGACTTGTGGGAGGAAACCGGAGCACCCGGAGGAAACCCACGCAGACATGCGGAGAACGTGCAGACTCCACACAGACAGTGACCCAAGCTGGGAATCGAACCTGGGACCCTGGAGCTGTGAAACAACAGTGCTACCCACTGTGCTACCCCTCACAGAATGCTAGTTTGTCCTCTGGTGCATTTAAAAACATATGGAAGCTGCTGTCGTACCTGTGTCTTGTAATCCTCCGGAACACCAGGTATCAGGGGAATAAAACCATTCAAAGCCATAACCAGAAGGTTATAAAACATTACAAAATGATGTTGGTTATGCCAAAGATCTACATTGCTCCTCTCTATTAAACCCCACAGAAATTTATTTGCAGGGCTTGAGTTTTTGTAACACGTGTACCAAACAATACAATCACATTTCACCATTTACTGCAGGACATTTGTTCCTTATTGTGAATGGTTATGGAATGACTTCAATGTTACAAATTAGTTGCCTGTCTTTTAAATACAAAAAAGGACCATTGTGCTTAAATCAAACTTTTTGCACAATTCACACGTGTATATGTACATCTCAACAAATGCGATGTTTTGGCTGCTCGTTTGATCTATTGCTATTTTATACTATCCAGTAGCACAGGGCGGCTCGGTAGCACAGTGGTTCACACTGGTGCTCTACAGCATCAGGGTCCATAAGACCATAAGACATAGGAGCAGAATTAGGCCACATGCCCATCAAGTCTGCTCCACCATTCAATCATGGCTGCTATTTTCTCATCCCCATTCTCCTGCCTTCTCCCCATCACCCCTGATCTCCTTATTAATCAAGAACCTATCTATCTCTGTCTTAAAGACACTCAATGATTTGGCCTCCACAACCTTCTGCGGCAAAGAGTTCCACAGATTCACCACCCTCTCGGCTGAAGAAATTCCTCCTCATCTCTGTTTTAAAGGATCATCCCTTTAGTCTGAGATGATGTCCTCTGGTTCTAGTTTTTCCTACTGTTGCTGATTTTCTCCTTGGTTCAATTGCTCTGTTTTATTACCATTGCTCTCAAATTGCCAGGTATCTTTATGATACCGCCACGAGTAATGATCAATAACCCAATACACCGATTAGTAAGATTTAAATCAAAGCACATTTATTATACACAGTAATCGCTACTCATGCACAAATTCTACGTCTAAGCTACTTCTACAACTAACAGGCCTATACTTAACTTCGGACTGGCCCACCAGGTCAGGGGAACAAATGGCTTTTCGTTCGGGTTCTGAGTCTGCGGGATTCGAAGTTGGTACGGATTGGTAGCTAGGAGCGCCTATCTCGTAGCGAGCGTTGAATTAAGACTTACTTCTGTCGGTTGTCACTGCACCTGGTCACGGTCAATGTTGGTCCGTGTTGCTGGGTGACCCGGGCAGGACGCAGAGGTGAAGAAGAGAGCGATTTGAACTTGGGGCTCAACTCTTATAGTCTCCAGGGGCTTCCCGCCTTTAGGGGCGGACCCTGTACCTGGTCCCAATCGCTTGATTGGACTTTGTCCCAATCGCTTGATTCGATTTTCTCCAATATTGGAGCGGTTCCCTGATCGAAGGGCGGTCTTGAGGTGCTCATTCACCTCCTTTGTGTTGGCTCCTGCTGGGGCCGAGGAGTCTGGCTCTCCTTTATGTGTCCAAAATGTTACTTATTATTCCCGGGGATTGCTCATCAGTATGCAGATGGCTGCTACTTTGTTATGCTGATGGCCGCTGGTATCGTTGTTGTCTGGTCTTTGCTGAGGTAAATACACAGCAAACCTCCAGCTGCTGGTTTCTGTCTTGTTGGCTGACTTTCCCATCAGCCTTTGCCGTTCGCCATTTCAAATCGGGAGTTGGCCAATTTAGGTGGCTACATTCCCTCCTTGTGATCCTAACGCGAAGCGTGAAGGATCACATAACTATGTTGCTTTCCATTCCCTGACCTGGGGGGCACTTCTTTCATGGCCTCTACACTGACCATAACAATGCAAAAAAATTTTAACTGACAATTCTAAGGGGCGCTATGTCAAACAGGGACATGCATTACAAAACAATAAAATGGGAACCTCTAACTATTCTTAATACACTACACTCACTTAAACATTTCATCATTCTATCTTCCTCAACCATCCAAACAAAATCATAGCAGTTTATACACATTTTTCCTGGCTTGGCAGTCGAGCTCAGGATCGTACAATTTGCTCATGAACACTTCTTTACCTTTCTTTATTTACAATAAAACCGCAAATGAATGCTCTTTATTATAGATCGCGGGGGTCGGGGGTCTGGTCGTATCCGAAAATAGGGGATCTGATCCTATATACCGGGGTTCGAGTGCAGTAGGCTCTCCTTCTCCATTTTCTTAGACGCATAGTCTGCACGATGTAGCAGAGTATCGCCAATACCAGTAAGGTTTCTATTACATATGACAGAGAGTACCAGGTTATAAACCTGGCACACCAAGATGGTGTGGTGTCGCTGGTGACTGGGCTCTGGGTACTGTGGGGAAGTGAAACATTAACGGCTGGGGGGCTTGAGGTCATTGGGTTCGCGTTCACTCGCAACCAAATGTCCATTATTATGGTGATGATCCATGTGAAGGAAGTCCTCATGGCTCTTCTCTTTTCTTTTCTTCTCTTCTCCGGTCCTGGAGCTTCTGGAGTTCTGCGGAAACAAGCATAGTGTCTGTAACTATCTTGGTTTAACATCTCGTACGATAGTCTGTCTGTCCTTTAGTGCCAATTACTCCCTTTATAATTGGTCACTATGTGTGACTCCCTCATTTTTTTCCAAAAAACGAATTTTAGGACAAGACACACTTTCAAATAATGAACCAGTGCGAGCCGTCTCGCAGATTGTGCGATTTACCATCCAAATGTATCAGGATGTAAATAGCATGTGGTTGGCAACCTAAGGGTTACCTGAAACAAAACAAAACTTTTTGAACTAAAATTTCCAAAATGAGGTATGTATGGGCCGCAACGGGTAAGAGTTGGATGGAGTCCCCGGGTAGGACGGCTACCAATGTCTCCCCTACCCGAGCATAGTTGACCAGAGGGGGGGTTCCCAGGCAGGGCGGGTCCCAAGCCGTTTCTCCACTGCCTGAGCAACCGACAAGAACGGGCAAGAAATGTAGTCATCGTGGGGGGCTGCCGTACTGGTTCCTTCCTTGACCCAGAAGAGCAGTTACGAACGGGCGTCTGTCGACAGACGAGTTCCACTGAACTGGCGTCTGGGACCTTACAAGTCTCTGTGGGCAAGTCCTCAGAGGTTTCGGCCGAAAAGGCGTGGGGCCGTGAGGAAAAAAAAATGCTGCAGTCTGACAAACAACATTTAACAAACTTACAAACAACATAAAACGTGCGGCAGGTTCCATCAGAAAGGACACCACTTCTCCCAAGCGGTTACTTTAAAACATCATCTGGACACCTCAGTTCTCGGTTGCGAACAGGGTCGCAAAGGGGTTCTCGGTTTGGGAGTCAGACCCAAGGTCGTCATCTTCTCCCGGTGCCAAACTCTTGAGTGTATCAGGGCTGAAATGGCTGCATGGTGTGAGGTGGGGTTGCTCTCGTCGTTGCGGACGAGTCGGAATGAGTTATCTCGGTGCCAATAGTTGGTATCTAGTTGTGTGGGGACAGAATCGGGGTCGTTCGGTGGTCGGTCATGGGGTTTGTTTAGGAAAGTGATCATGAAGGGATCACTCGGATCGTAGTCGGATTCGCTGGGTATGGGTCCTGTTGCAAGGGGATAGTCGGGAGGCGTGCTGTGGCTATCGTCCGAGTCACAGTCGCTGTCTCTGCTGCTGCAGTCTGTGGGCGTTCCGGGGCGGAGTGTATATTTCGGGGGAGGAGTCGAGGTCGAGTCCGTGGCTGGGCTGGACATGTTGGGTGATGGTAGGGTTACGTTGGCTGTGGGCGGGGCATGGTGTGCTGCGTCGAACATGACGTGGTGTGAGTGGTTAGACTGTGTTCCATATGCCTTCAGCTGGTTGATATGGAACCACGCAGTCTTACTGTTGGGATACTTTATTTTATATACGGAAGGGCTTACTTTGTCCGCAATGGAGTACGGACCCGAGTATTTTGGTGACAGGAATGTGCTGGGCTTATATACGGAGAGCATGACCTGCTGTCCTATACTGTACTCAGTCGCATGCACTGTCTTGTCGAAACAAGCCTTGCTCGGTTTCTTCCTTGTGCCCAATTTTACTGCGGCTGCTAGCTGAGCCGTTTTAGCATTTTCCACTGATTGCTCTACTGCTTTCTCGTGTGTGAGGGCCGTCACTGTAGCCATGTAAAATGGCTGCGTTCCGATTAATCTGGCCAAAACCCTGTTTAAAACGGCTAACCCGAAAGACTGCTGGGAAAAGCAGCCAAGAAGACACAAGCAGGCAGCTGCAGACAGTTTTGCATATTCGGCTCTGGGAAGGTAGCCCAGATCAATACTCAGGGCTATCAACAGCCCATCAACCCAGGTATTCGCAGTTGCATTCAGGACTGTTTGCAGCCCATCTATTCAGACATCCACAGTTAAATTGGCTATCCCTGGGAACAATTGCAACATATTAGCAATTGAATACCGGGCCAGACCTGTCGGCGCCTGCAGTGGCCGAAACAAAGACAGGTGAGCGACCACCCCCCGATCGAGGAATCGCCTCACCATTGGACACATCGACCCCAGAGATTGGGGACAGATCCAATCACTTGGGACTCAGGGTCAAGGGCCGCCCCGGGAGGCGGGAAGCCCCTGGGGCCTATAAAAGTAAGGGTCCAAGTTCAGATCTCTCTCTCTCTCATCTTCGCCTGCTCGAGACCTTCGCAAGACCAGCCACCGGCAATAGTAAGTTTGAATCCAGCGATCGCTATCCGGTAGAGACATCTAGCCACCGACCTGTAGCAGCCTTTTGAATCCCGCGGGCCAGATTTGATTGGACAAGCCATTCGTTTCCCTGACCTGGTGGGCTCTTCCTAAGTTAAGTATTGGCCAGTAGTGATCGGTTTTATTATATAGATAGTAGTATTAGAGTATTAATATTGCTTGTCGTATATAATAAATGACCGTTGTTTTAATCTTTACTAAGTGGTGTGCTGTATTATTAATCATAACCTGAACTTGAACCACGTGGCGGTATCATAAAGATACCTGGCGACTCATGAGCAAAGGTGACGTAAATAGACTAAGGTTAAAAAGAGCAACATCACCTCGGGGCTGGTCAAGTCTAAACCTAACAAAAATTCTGTGCCTTTCATGGGGCGTCCGGTCATGAAGGTGTGTGGGGTGTAACCTGTGGAAGTTGAAATTGTATTACGCAAAAACATCAGCGCAAAAGGGAGGACTGAGTCCCAAGTGGTGTTGTTTTGCTGGACCATTTTTCTGAGGGTGGATTTTAGGGTCTGATTCATGCGCTCCACGATATCTCTCGACTGTGGGTGGTATGCTATGTGGAATTTTTGGGTGCTGCCAAATATCGTGAGGACGTTCTGCATGACACGTCCCGTAAAATGGGAACCTTGGTCTGATTCAATGCTGCGGGGGAGTCCCCATCTTGTAAAGATGTGGTGGGTCAAAATCTTGGCTGTGGTTTTTGCAGTGTTGCTGCGGGCTGGGAATGCTTCCACCCATTTCATAAATGTGTCAATCACCACGAGTACATATTTATAGCCATTCCTGCAAGGGGGCAATGGTCCTATAAAATCGATCTGGAGGTTAGTCCAGGGGCCATTAACGGGTCGGGTGTGGCTGAGTTGAGCCTTTTTGGCATATCTGTCCGGATTATTCTGGGCACAGATGACAATTCTCGATGTAGTGATTTACATCATCCTTTAGATTCAGCCACCAACAAAGCTGCTTGAGATGGGCTGTAGTGGGATCGATTCCCTGATGTCTATGACCGTCATGGAACAAACAAATCAGTTGATTCCTGTCCTGTTCAGGACCACATAAAGGGTGTCTTTTAACACCACACCATCATGTGTGGTCAGTGCATTTTTGAACCTCTCATAGGGTGCTGGATATTTTTCTTTTACAATCTCCCTGAGATTGCTGTCCTGCTTCTGGGCCTCCACTAGATCCTCGATCTTTGTCTGTGAGACCTGAACTGCACTCACTGGTGCGCTTTCGGGGGGGTGTCCAAAAATATCCATGCCTGGAACCTGCCTTAGCCAGTGCGTCAGCTTTCACATTTCCAGGGGGGGAGGAACGATGGTGACTACGAACCTTGACTATCCCAAAAGTCCTGTTCTGTGCTCTCTCTAAAATGTGGCGGAGCAATGGGGCTGAGGGGAGGGGTTTCTCTCTGCGGAAACAAATCCTCTTGCTTTTCACAGGGGCAGGAATTCCGTGAGGCTGTTGCAGACATAGAGGCTGTCCGAGTATATGTCTGCTGGGCTGGGGAAGGAATCTGGGTGGTCCACTATATGTGCGATGGCCGCAAGTTCTGCTGCCTGCCCGCCTAAGTGGCCTGGCAGTTTCAATTATATTTCCTCAAGGGCACGTCCCTGCGCGTCCTCAACATATATACCGCAACCTGTTATGCACTTCCCATCCAAGACTGTGGAAGATCCATCCACATAGACCTTTATGAGCTCACATGTGTCTGTGTGCTGGGGGCTCTGGGTTGAACTACCTATCTTTCTGGGGGGTGTTTTAGCAATAAAGGGGCCTGTGTTGTGGTGTGGAGAGATAATTTCACATTCATGGGGGGGTTCCTGGGTACTGTAAGTTGTCGGCTAAAAAGATGTGCATCTTTGTCCGTTTAACAGTGATGTCCCGTCCCTGCAAGAGAAGGGTCCATCTAGCTGCTCTAATCTGGCTTACTGTACCGTCCTTGAGTCGTCCGTCCAGTAAAGGTAGGGTGGGGGTGTGTTCGGTGAGAATTGTGATGGGGTTCAATCCGGTAATATACGAAAAATACTGAACTGCCCAAAATACTGCGAGCAGGTCCCTCTCACAGGCTGAAAATCCCTGCTCCACAGCATCTAAAATTCTGGAGGCGTAAACTACGGGCCTTAACTGGTCGTGCCATTCCAGGAGCACGGCCGAAAGGGTGCGGTCTGTGGTCGCTACCTCTATGGCGTAAGGGGAAAGCGGGTCTGGAACTTGTAGTGCGGGGGCTGCTATGAGTGCCTGTTTTAAAGAGTCCACAGCATCCGTATGCTGCAGACGCCATTCCCAGGGGGCTCCTTTCTTTAGGGGGTCTGAGAGGGGTGCTGCCTTGCTGGCGAAACTGTCAATGTGGTTTCGGCAGTAGCCAACCAGTCCTAAAAACGACCGGAGGGCTGAAACGTTCTGGGGAAGGGGCAATTTAGCAACCGAGTCAATCCTTTTATGGTCGATCTCGCGTTTACCATGTGTGATAATTGTTCCCAAATATATCACCTTATCTTCCAAATTCTGGGCCTTTTTGGGGTTGACTTTACAACCGATTGAGTGTAAGAGTTCCAGGAGTTCGGACAGAAGCTCAATGTGCTCTTCCTTGGTGTCTGTCTGCAGTAGTAGGTCTACGTACTGAACCAGACATTCGGGGCGAGAGAATTTGGTTAAACAATTTGCCAGCTGTCGGTGGAAAATGGAGGGGGAGTTGTGGAATCCTTGTGGCAGGCATGTCCACGTGTACTGCTGTGCTTTAAAGGTGAAGGTAAATTTGAACGGGCACGCCTTTGCCAATGGAATGGACCAGAATCCATTACTGACATCCAAAACCGTAAAGAATCGGGAATTGAGTCCCTGCTTGAGCATGGTCTCGGGACTTGTTGCTACTGTGGGGGCTGCTGCGGGGGTGATTTTGTTGAGTTCCCGGTAATCGATGGTCAGTCGCCATGATCCATCGGGCTTTCTCACTGGCCAAATCGGGGCATTATTAGTGGAGGCTACTGATCTAAGTACGCCC
The DNA here is from genome assembly GCF_047496885.1 of Scyliorhinus torazame. Lineage (NCBI taxonomy): Eukaryota > Metazoa > Chordata > Chondrichthyes > Carcharhiniformes > Scyliorhinidae > Scyliorhinus > Scyliorhinus torazame. The sequence continues at coordinate 46,884,353 of NC_092722.1, forward strand.
TGCTCTAATAAGCTTTCTATTACCTTTGAGATTTCTCCCTCTGCCTCTTGGGGAAATCCATACTGTTTTTGGGGTCTAGGGTCAGGTCCTGTTATTTGTACAGAGCCAGTCATCCGGCCACAGTCGTGCTTGTGGGTCGCAAATGCTGCCCTGTTCTTTTGCAGAACTGCCCTAACCTGCTTGTCCGTAGTAAGCGTGGTCGGGTTGAACCAAAATTTGCCTACTGCGCTAATTTTGTTCGCTTATTCACCTATGTTGAGCGTTGCGGGGGCTCTTGCGGATTTTGCCATCTTCCAGACACACTGGTTGACTGGATCAAATGAAAGATTGTGGGAATTCATGAAATCGATTCCTAGAATGTGTTCTGCTGTGTGGGGCAGGTCAACTAAAACAACAGGGTGCTTGGTGGTGATGTTACTGATTTGAATGGGTACAGGGGCTGTGATGTGTCCCTGCTGTGAGTGGCCTGTAAAGCCGCTGAGGGTGATGGTGGCTGTAGCGGGCCACGTGTCTTTTTGAAACATGGTGGAGAAATTTCTTGTGGTGCGGGACCCTCCTGTGTCCCAGAGAAATTCGATGGGCTGTCCCCGAATTTCCGCTGCAACTACCGGTCGTCCGGACCTGTCCCAAAGGGTGTCGCAGACCCAACTGGGGGAGCCCGAACACCGTCAGTCCGTTCCAGTCAGGTCCGTCTGATCTGAACGGGTGCTAACACTATGAATGGGCTCTGTCTTCTTCTTACTCAGAGTGCCCGTCTGCTGGGCTCTCTGTGGCTTTCTAGGGGCATTGCACTCTCTTGCGAAGTGTCCCAACTGTCCGCAGTTGTAACACTCCTGTGACTTGGGTGGGGGGCTGTTCTTTCCTTCATTCATCCATGCGGGGTTCTGATGTGTTGTAACTGCCTGTATATCTGTGGCGGCCTGCTTTTCCTCGGGATTCTTGACTGCGGGTCCCAAGAGCGGGACAATCTTTTCACGACCCACTTCTCGTTATGGGCCTCCTCTGAGGGATCGTAACCCGCACACGCTTTCTGTCCTGTTTCTGTAGCATGGGAGATAAGGGTGCGGGTCCATTTGGCCATGTTGTCTGGGGACAAATGGGCACGGTATAAGTCTCCAAAGACTGCTGCAAAGTGGATCCACAGGCGTCCAGCAAACGCTGTGGGTACTTGGATTTCTTTTGCCTACATTTGTTGAGGCCATCTACGGGGTCACCCCGGTTATACCCGATCGCATCCAGGATCGCGGTATGTATTTCTGCAAGGGTGCCTCCTCCTACATTCTGTGGGTCGAGAAGGGCTACTGCAACTGAAGGGTCTAAACTTAAAACTGTGAGCTTTACATGCTCTCGCTCATCCAGGCCGTACATGGTCGCCTGCTGTTTTATTCTGGCAAAAAAGTGGTGGGGGTCTGAGGTGGGGAGGAACGGTGTGATCTTATCGCACGCGTCCCGTAATTGGGTCGCTGTTAAGGGGGTGGAGTATAGAAATTCCGCATTGTCCGATGTGGCTGTGCGGTGGGTGGTGACTGGGTTCATTGGAGCCTGAACCATCTGCTCTGTGGGGGGTTGGGGCGCTTTTCTCTTTTGTGGCTTTCCCTGCGCACATGTTCCCTGAACATATCTCTGCGCTGTTTCATTCAATTCTTCCCAATCAGGGCCGTCTTCCTGATATAATTTTGCTCCAAAGGTTTCCTGGAAGACTTTCTGAACTGAAAGCAGCGTTTGCAGCTCTGCAATCTGCTTCCGGCACTTTGCGTGATCTAGCGTGCTTTGTCTTTGTTCTGTAGTGGCATCGTGGAGTGCTCTTAATGCTGCCTTTAGGTCACTACACTGTCTCTGTAATGCTTCTACCTGCTTTTCTGTTTCTTCACGTACCAGGACTGCACGTTGCGTGTCCTGATAGGCCTTTTCATATTGAGACTGGAAGCTGCTTAAGTGCGCCAGACAAGACTGGTGTGCCCTTTTGGCATCCTCCACCTCTCCATCTTTTGCTGCCAACTTCCTTCTCAATTCCAAATTCTCCTTTTCTACCTCGCTTACATCTACCTTCGATGTATGCCCTCAACTTCTTTCTGGAGCATCCTAACGACCTCCTCTGTGCCTCGCAATTGTGCCAAGCAGGACACGATTGCCATCGGCTTGCGAGCTTTCCCTAAGCTCTTTTTGTGGATCTTGTTCAGGTTCTCCCACCAAGTATGTCCTATACTCCCGGGGCCTGATTCCTCGTTGTCACAGAATTCATTCCAAAGGGGCCATCCTTTCCCTTTGAGATATTTCCTGATCTCTTCCTCCCAAATGGGACATTGTCCCACTCTACTGCTGCTGGTCGCTGCGACCGCAAATTCCTCTGGGTTCATTAGGCGCTACATTGCCATCTTTCCTATCTGAATGCTGCTCTTCAAATTTGGGACAGGGGTATTAATCCGAATGCTGCGCTTCAAATTTGGGACAGGGGTATTAAGGCGGTGCTATAAATACGGATACGGCTTTCGCTACTTTCCGAAATACAAACTTCCGACAGTTTTGTCGCAACAAAAAATCTATCAGTTTTACCTTATCGCCCTGTTAGTTACGCAGGCATACACACACTTCCGAATTTATGAGTATTGATCAGAACTGCTTGAACACTTGTGGTTTTCTGTTTCCAATTGGATCTCTAATTCAAATTCTTGGGTTCTCCCAGAGTGGTTTTGCCACTTCTAGATCAGATCCCGTCAGATGTCGCCAAATAATGTTGCTGATTTTCTCCTTGGTTCAATTGCTCTGCTTTATTACCCTTGCTCTCGAGTCGCCAGGTATCTTTATGATACCGCCACGTGGTTCAAGTCCGAGTAATGATCAATAACCCAATACACCGATTAGTAAGATTTAAATCAAAGCACATTTATTATACACAGTAATCGCTAGTCATGCACAAATTCTACGTCTAAGCTACTTCTACAACTAACAGGCCTATACTTAACTTCGGACTGGTCCACCAGGTCAGGGGAACAAATGGCCTTTTGTTCGGGTTCTGAGTCTGCGGGATTCGAAGTTGGTACGGATTGGTAGCTAGGAGCGCCTATCTCGTAGCGAGCGTTGAATTAAGACTTACTTCTGTCGGTCATCACTGCACCTGGTCACGGTCAATGTTGGTCCGTGTTGCTGGGTGACCCGGTAGGACGCAGAGGTGAAGAAGAGAGCAATTTGAACTTAGGGCTCAACTCTTATAGTCCCCAGGGGCTTCCCACCTTTCGGGGCGGACCCTGTACCTGGTCCCAAGTGATTGGACTTTGTCCCAATCGCTTGGTTCGATTTTCTCCAATACTGGAGCGGTTCCCTGATCGATGGGCGGTCTTGAGGTACTCGTTCACCTCCTTTGTGTTGGCTCCTGCAGGCGCTGAGGAGTCTGGCTTTGCTTTGTGTGTCCAAAATGCTACTTATTGTTCCCGGGGATTGCTCATCAGTATGCAGGTGGCTGCTACTTTGTTATGCTGATGGCCGCTGGCATCAATGTTGTCTGGTCTTTGCTGAGGTAAATACACAGCAAACCTCCAGCTGCTGGTTTCTGTCTTGTTGGCTGACTTTCCCATCAGCCTTTGCCGTTCGCCATTTTAAATCGGGAGTTGGTCAATTTAGGTGGCTACACTACAAGCGGCAACACCCGCTCCATGTCTACTCTATCCAGGCCTCGCAGTATCTTGTAAGTTTCAATAAGATCCCTCCTCATCCTTCTAAACTCTGAGTACAGCCCCAGAGTCCTCAACCGTTCCTCATACGATAAGTTCTTAATTCCAGGGATCATTCTTGTGAACCTCCTCTGGACCCTTTCCAAGGCCAGCACATTCTTCCTTAGATACGGGGCCCGGAACTGCTCACAATACTCCAAATGGGGTCTGACCAGAGCCTTATACAGCCTCAGGTGTACATCCCTGGTCTTGTATTCTAGCCCTCTGGACATGAATGCTAACATTGCATTTGCCTTCCTAACTGCCAACTGTACCTGCACGTTAACCTTCAGAGAATTGTGAACAAGGACTCTCAAGTCCCTCTGTGCTTCTGATTTCCTAAGCATTTTCCCACCTGGAAAATAGTCTATGCCTTAAGGGTCCCAGGTTCGATTCCCAGCTTGGGTCACTGTCTGCGCGGAGTCTACACGTTCTCCCTACGTCTGCGTGGGTTTGCTCCGGGTGCTCCGTTTTCCTCCCACAAGTCCTGAAAGATGTTCTGCAGGTAAATTGGACATTTTGAATTCTCCCTCGGTGTACCCAGACAGGTGCAAGAGTGTGGTGACTAGGGGATTTGCACAGCAACTTCATTGGAGTGTTAATGTAACAATAATAAAGATTATTATTATTAGTGTTTATCATAATTAACTTAATTAAAAAAACACTCATAAGGGATTTGGTAAACACATGTGTTCATTTATTAGGACTAGGTATAAAGCTTGACCGCATCAGAGCTGTATGTGCAGTGCTCTGCTCAACAAAAGGTGTGAAACCAAGACTGGGTCACATGACACATTTTCCTTCTAGTGATGTCATGCTGATATCCCTTAAAGACACATTACAATACTATGCGCTCACTGCAACTACCTCCCCCAAAATAACAAATATTGCCTGTTGTTATCCAGAGCAAGGCCCAGCACTATTCTGACTCACTGGTTGGAATTCTCTAGCTGTGGGGATTCTGTTCCTGCCAGCAGCGCACTCACGGTTGTGGGTTTCCCGACTTTAATGGGAAATCCCATTGACAAGTGGCGGGAGTAGAAAGTCCCTGCATCAGCGAATGGCATGCCACCCAGAAACACGCAGCTGGGGATGGGAGAATCCCGCCCACTGTCTTCATTTTTAAAACGTGTCTCCAATTTCTCCTCAGTTTCATGGAAGGCTCTCATTCATGCTGAAATGGGGACCAGCAGGCATTGTGTGCCCAAGTGGCCGTGTTCCACATGGTTGTCAGGAGGGTAAATGACTGCAGAGAGTATCACAGTCAAGGCCAATTTTGCATGCGCCGGATGTCCGCACACATGCATTTTCCCATTGCTAATGATCCAAGGCAAGGCACTGCCGCTGAATCTTATTCTCCGGAGTCCAGCGAGACTAAAACCAACTATATCACCTAGACGTCTCGACACATGAGGACCAGCCACCGCCTAACAAGACTTAGCCCCTGGTGGTTCCACAACCATTTAAAGAGGCAACTATCAAGCTGCTTGATCCTTTTCTTCACTCGCTGAAAAAGGCTTGAATGTAAATTGTGCCAAGCTGCTGAAACTAGTCTGTGACACAGTGACAATGCGAACAATCTGTATTTTCCACCCTTGAGAATGTAGATCACTAGAAGGGCGTGGTCAGGGACAAAAAGTAATCAAAAACGCTGACAGAATGTTGGCTTTTATGTCAAGTTAGCTAGAATATAAAAGGAAGAAATTTTTGCGGGTTTACAAAGACAACGGATGGGATTTTCAAATTTGAGTTTTAGAATTCAGCAAAAGAGGACAAACAATTGGACCAAGAAGAAGAAAATAGAGAATGAGGGTAAACTTGCAGGGAACATAGTGTCATGAGAGTACCTTTAAGAAATGGGTGTTTATCAAATAGCTGTAGTGGATATACCTTTAAGAAATTGGTGCTCATCAAATAGCTGCAGTGATGTCAGAGTGTGGATGGAGCTGGGCTGTCTGTCTGCTTTTACTTTTGTTTTTGAGTTGGCAGCTACAGTGTGTGTTTAGTTTTGTTTTCAGAGTTGGAGCTGCATCCAGCCAAACAAGGTGTAATTTTGATCTCTCTACAGAAAATAATGTCTTCAGATCACTTGCTAATTTAAAAGTGATAACTGCTCTCAGTAGAGAATTTAAATCTGCTGTCTTTGTTAAAGAGGGTATTTGTCTTATGGATGTTGCTAGGAAAGATTAAGGGTTACTTATAGAGTACTGTATTCTTTGGGGGAAGTATTTGAGTTGATAGTTGCTAAGATGTTTACTAAAATGTGAACTGGATTCATATAATAAACAATGTTTTGTTTTAAAAGGACTTTACATCTCTGTTGCATCACACCTGTAGAGTGGGCCCTTGTGCTCCTCATAACCAAAATCTATTAAAAGTTGTGGGTCAGGTGAACTCCATGATACACTTTGGGGTTCTCTAAACCCTGGCCCATAATAATAGAAACTGACCTTAAAAGCTTCTATAAATATGCGAAGAGTAAAATATCAGTAAAGACAAATGTAGGACCTTTACAGTCAGAAGCCAGGCATATTCCATTGGCGCTGAGGAAAGTAAAGGGCTGACAAATCACAAGAGCCTGATAATCTACACCCCAGAGTACTAAAGGAAGTGGCCCTGGAAATATTGGATGTATTGGTGGTCATCTTCCAAAATTCTATGAACTCTGGAGCAGATCCTACAGATTAGAGGGTGGCAAATGTTACCCCACTATTTAAAAAGAGAGGGAGAGAAAAAAAAAGGAGAATTACAGACCAGTTAGCCTGACATCAGAAGCGGGAAACATTCTAGAGTCTATTATAAAAGACATGATAATATAACATTTGGAAAGCATTAATGGGATTGGACAAAGCCAGCATGGGTTTATGAAAGGCAAATCAGGCTTAACAAATCTGCTGAAGTTTTTTGAGAATGTAACTACTAGAATAGATAAGAGAGAACCAATGGATATGGTGTATTTGGACTTGCAAAATGCTTTTGAGAAGGTCCCTCATAAGAGGTTAGTGGGCAAAACTAAAGCACATGGGATGATTTGAGAATTGGTTGAGACAGGAAAAAGAGTTGAAATAAATGGGTCTTTTTCCGACTGACAGGCAGTGACTAGTGGGGTACCGCAGGGATCAGTGCTTGGGGACCAGCTATTCCCAATATATATATATATAAATGACCTGGATGAGGGAATCAAATGCAACATTTCCAAGTATGCTGATGACACAAAATTGGGCAGAATTGTGAGTTGAGGAGGAGGATGCAAGGTGGGTTCAAGGTGATTTAGCAGAGTTGAGTGAGTGGGCAAAGACATGGCAGACGCAGTACAATGTGGTTAAATGTGAAGTTATACACTTCGGTGTGAAAAACTGAAAGGAAAGGTATTATTTACATGGTGATATATGGGAAATGTCGATGTACAAATGGATCTGGGTGTCCTTGTACACCAGTCAATGAAAGCGGAGAGGCAGGTGCAACAAGCAATTAGGACCGCAAATGGTATGTTGGCCTTCATTGCAAGAGGATTTGACTTCAGAAGTTGGTATGCCTTTCTGCAGTTATACAGGACTTTAATGAGACCACACCTGGAGCATTGCATGCAGTTTTGGTCTCCCTACCCAAGGAAATACTTGCCATAGAGCGAGCAGAGCTGGAGTTCACTAGGCTGATAATGGGGTTGGCGGTACTGTCCTGTAAGGTGAGAGTGGTTTGACTGTGCCTGTATTCATTGCAATTTAGAAGGATGAGAAGAGATCTGATTGAAACATTTAAAATTCTCACAGCACTGGACAGGCTAGGCGCAGGGAGGATGTTTTCCCTGGTTGGGGAATCTAGAACCAGGAGACACAGTCTCAGGATATGGGGCAGACCATTTAGGACTGAGATGAGGAAAAACTTCTTCACTCAAAGGGTAGTGAACCTGTGACAAGTGATGGGAACTTCTGGTACTGCCGCTGCCAATGGCATTTTGTGCTGTTTTGCCGGCTGCACTGCCGGGAAACCTGCCGCAGGGGGTCGCCACTGGTGGGAAGGGCCGGAAAATTTAGCCCAACCTCTGGAATGCAATGTCCAGTTCTGATCACCACACCTCAGAAAGGATTAATTGCCCGGGGAACGAGTACAGCAGATTCATCGGAATGCTAGGGCTACAAGGGTTAAAATTATGAGGAGAGATAAGGTAAAGATGTTTGAATTTTCGGGGCATGGAAGATTAAGGGGTGATTTGAGTGAGATTTTTAGGATTTTGAGAACACGAATAGGGTAAATAGAACAAAACATTTTCCACTATTGGAGGAGTCAGAGAGTCATGGAGTTTTACAGATTGGAAAAAGGCCCACCACGTCCGCGCCAATTACCAAGTACCTAACTATTCTAATCCCATTTTCCAGCACTTGGTCTGTAGCCTTGCATGCAATGGCATTTCAAGTGCTCATCAAAATACTTCTTAAAAGTTGTGAGGGTGACCGCCTCTATCACCCTTTCAGGCAGCGTGTTCCAGATTCTAACCACACGCTGGGTAAAAAAGGTTTTCCTTATATCTCCTCTAAACCGCCTACCCATTACCTTAAATCTATGCCTCCTGGCTAATGACCCCTCCACTAAGGGGAAAGTACCTTCCTATCCACCCTACGCCCCTCATAATTTTATACCTCAATCAGCCTTCTCTGTTCCAGGAAAAACAACCCGTCTCTCTGGCTAGCTGAAAAGCTCTAGCCCAGGCAACATCCTGGCAAATCTCCTCTGCACCCTTTCCAGTGCAATCACTTCCTTTCTATAGTGTGGTGACCAGAACTGCACACAGTACTCTAGCTGGGGCCTAACCAGTGTTTTATACAGCTCCAGCATAACCTCCCTGCTCTTATATTCAATGCCTCGGTTAATAAAGGCAAGAATGCCATAAGTCTTCTTAACCACCTTATCTACCTATCCGGCTGTCTTCAGAGATCGGTGAACATGCACACCAAGGTCCTTTTGATCCTCTGTACTTGCCAAGGTCTGACCATTCACTGTATATTCCCTTGCCTGGTTAGTCCTCCCAAAATGCATTACCTCACATTTTTCATGGTCAAATTCCATTTACCATTCTTCTGCCCATCGAGCCAGCCCGTCTATATTGTCCTGTTCTCACTATTTACCACACTAACAATTTTTATGTCATCTGCAAACCTACTGATCATACTCCAATATTCACATCCAGATCATTAATGCATCCTACAAACAACGGACCCAGTGCCGATCCGTGCGGAACACCACTGAACACAGGCTTCCAGTCACAAAGACAAACTTCAACAATCACCCTCTGCCTCCTACCACTAAAACTGGATCCACTTTGCCAAATTGCCCTGGATCCCTGGGCTCTTACCTCCTTCATCAGCCTCCCATGTGGGACCTTGTCAAAAGCCTTACGAAAGTCCATCTACACACCTAGTCACCTCCTCAAAAAGTTCAACTAAATTTGTCAGACATGATCTTCCCTTTGACAAAACCATGCCGACTATCCTTGATTAATCTTTGCCTCTCCAAGTGGAGATTAATTCTGCCCCTCAGTAGTTTTTCCAGTAGTTGGCCACACCCTCAGCTGGCAACTCCTTCCTCTTTTGTCTTAGTTTACGAGCCTCTGATTGCATCACCACACAATCCAGAAATACTCCAGGGGGGGTCGGTTTGTAATTTCTCTGTGGCAGGATTCTCTTATCGGCTGTTCGACTATAGTAGGTATCACATCAGGTACGATCTTGCGGTACCATTTCCTGTAATGAATGAAATGCCTGCAATGGGCAAGGCTTCTACCACGCCTATCCCTACTTCCCCGGTCTTCAAATTACTGTACAGCTTAATTTTATTAAAAGAGTTTCTTTCCTTTATCAGAGAATGCTGCTGATCAGTTTATTTTGATAACCCTTCTGGACACCAAGTGTCTTCATCCAACAACATTGACTCGTGCCTGTATCTCGGAACATTTTACTATCTTTTCCCTTCTGATCCGGTCCACATGGAAATATTTTACCGACAAATTCTTTAAACATGTCCACCACCTGCTGGTCATTCTGCCCCAGTGCAAGGTGTGCACAAATGTTCCCTCTTATTGTCTGTTCCTTTACTTGAGTGTACAAATCCCACCATTTCTTCTGTTCTCCAGCCTTTAAATTCATATTTCCAGTTTGAAGTTTTGGAATGCCCACCGGTTGGCCGTTTAATCTCCAGCATAGTGTTTTGGTATGGCCCAATTTATTACAATGAAAACATCTAACGTTCTCCATCTCTCTCACCCTCCGACTGTTATATTCAGAGGTAAAACATCCTTGGAGTTTACCATCACTCCCTCTCTAGCTGACCCGTCCTCTCTTGCACCTTCCAACGTTCTCCAATTTAAAATTGGGCCGGAAGAGGGGCTTTGGTGAACCAGCCCATGGTCATCCGTAAGCTCCATGGCTCGTCTGGCAGTTTCAACTTTCCGCTCCCCAACACGAGTTCTAATCATGGTAGGTAACAAACCTTTAAATTCCTCCAACAGATTTCTCTCTCCAAAGGTTTCATAGCTTTCTCCTATTTTCAATGCTCGCATCCAAATGACTTTGACTAAATGACTTTGCTAACCCTTTCAAATAAAAGGGAAGTCTGTTCAGCATGTTGTCTTACAGCTCTAAGTTTCTGTCATTACACCTCTGGTAAGACCATAGGAGCAGAATTAGGCCACTTGGCCCATCGAGTCAGCTCCGTCAGTCAACAATATTTTTTTCATCTCGGCCTCTCTCACTCACTCAGGCTATCTCTACTCCATGTGTGCAAAGCTTACTGAGTGTGCGCTTTATGCCTCTCTCTTATATAGAACCCAGCTAAACGGAGATGACTCACACTAGTTAAGCTTCAAACAGAAGAAATAAATTTACACCTTTGCCGCTAATCAGGCTTCAGGTGATGGACAGATAACTGACACTCAGCAATTAGGGTGGGGGCAGATTCAGCAAACTAGGCCACTAAACTTTTAACTGAAAAACAAGAAAATTAAATTCACCACTTAGCTCTAATTACCACTGATCCAAATGGTACTAGCTCAGATGCACCGAATATAGCTTTCTTCAATGTCTGTCTCCAGACCTTTCCTCTAATAAGGATGCATAGACTTCACTAGCCCTACCCACAAGTTTAGCCTGTAAGTGTAGGGTTCAGCAATCTTATATGTTTAGCTATTTTCTCAAAAGCATGAAAAGATGTTTTAGTATCTACTCACATCAAATTTCTTAAAGCTAGTACATATCTGAACATCTCCCCACTAGGTTCCTGTCTAGAATTACCTTCCTTTGATGTCTGCTCTAACCTTTCAGTTGCCGCTACCTGTGCGCGAAGTTGGAAATCTCTATCTCTCTCTCTTTCCTCCCTTAGAACACATTCTTACTTGTTTCTCACTATCGTTACATTCAAAAGTCACAAATTCACTACACCCAAGGAATTAAGCCGCTTTAAGATTCCAAACACGAGCCCCCAATTTTCTGTCATGAAACACAGACATTATTTGCGAGAGTATCTCAACTTGGAACACGGGCTTGCAGGATGTATGGTTTCGTTTTGGTATGAGGAGACAAGTGAAACCCCAGTAAGATTAAACAGCCCCATCATAGTGTAACAATTACTACAGACTATTTATTAGAGACAAATACGCACAAACCAGGCTACTCTACCCGCATGCAATTTAAGATACACAAATTGTTAAATACAGTTTCTATAGAATGTACGCCTTGTTACAAAATATATCTACGATACCTGAACTCTGTAAGACTTCTTGTTCTCCAAACATCCAAACTGAATAACCAGCTATCGTTACCACACAACACAGGGATGATGCTCAAACCTAGGAGCCATCGGTTTCCTGGTCCAGCAAAGCTATTTTAAAACTGCTGTTACAAAGGTTTTTTGCACTGCCTTGGCTCTTAGACCTAGAAGCTTGTTTGCTGTAAACTTGGCCTTCAGGCTTGGTGGCTGGAAACTGACCTGTCTGCTATCTGAGACTGCGAGATGGCAACTGCCTCTCCTAGCTTTTCAGGGTCTCGGCAATACCTTTGTTGTTCTTTGCCTTCTGTGCATTAGGGTGCCTGCCCCATCAACTTACTTGACTATACATTAACATATGTATATCTCAGGAAACTTCTCAATCGTCTATAGTCGGTTCCTCCTCCATAAGCTATTCATACTTGATTATCTAAACTGTCGTTCTAAACTCGTTACTGGGAGAGATGCCTACCAATTGACGCTTACCAACGGAGGCCCTTTGAATGTTGTCTATTCCTTACTCCAGGCAGATTCATGACTTTCATTGACCCAGGGGCATTCAGGGAAGAGTGGTGCTGTTGCGCAGGTTAACTCGGTACAACCCAGGAACCATACCTAGATCACAGAGATGTACAGCAGAGGTGGCCATTTGGTCCATAATGCCTATTCTGGCTCCTTAAGAGAACAGTCGTGCTTACCCCTGCTATCTCAGTACTGTTTTGTGTCCAAAATCCTGTAAGTTCTTGAAATTGACAACTCATTCTAAAAATTATTCATGAATTAGTTCCCCTATACACTTTTTAAAAAAGAATCATTGATGGGAAGTGGACTGGGAGGATTAATATGGAAAGACAGCACACTATAAATGGTAATGATTTTGAAAGCATTTGATGAGCAGGGAAACCTTAGTTTGCATATACACAATACCTTAAAGGTGGAATAGGAAGTTGACCAGATGCATAAGAAAGATATTGGGTTATTGGTTCATAAATACAAGCATAGCATGTAAAAGCATAGATATAATGTTAGAACTTAATAAATCTCTGTGGACAATTCTGGGCACTGCATTGTAAAGAAATAAAGGCCTTGAAAAAATATATAGAGCTGGTTTACCAGGACTGGGGCTACAAAGGATTGTTCTCCTTGGAGGGGTGACCATTAGAGGTTTTGATAAAGTAGATAGAAACAAGAATCATTTACTTCATTAGGAGGGCCAATGACTAGAAAGTCATAGATTTAAAATCACTTGGAAAATATCTAGAGGGAGATGAGAAACCTTTCTTAACTCAGAATTTGGAATAAATCTGTGAACTCTGTCTGGCTCAAGCTTCAAAGTCCACAGTTGCAGATTATATTACAAAGATGAAGAACAATGTATAGGTGCCATCTGCTTCACAACTTGGCTGCGCATTAATTGGTTTAAATTAATTCATGGGATGTGGCGTGTCGCTGACTGGGTCAGCATATATTGCTCTGAACGTAGGCTGTTTCAGAGGGAATTTAAGAGTCAACCACATTGCTGTGTATCTGGAGTCACATGTAGACCACTAAGGATGGAAGATCTGTTTAGTGAACCAGATGGTTCTAAAAAAAAACAAAACAATTAATTTCATGGTCATCATTAAACTTATTAATTCCCAGACTTTTATTGAATTCAAAATTTTATCTGCCATGGTGGGATTTGAACCCATGTCCCCAGAGCATTATCCAGGGTCTCAGGATTACTAGTCCAGCAACATTACCACTATACCACCACCTCCCCTTATTAATTACTCAAACCACACTGCAGTACAATCAAAGACAGGAAAAAGTTGTCATTTTTTTCCCCAAGTTTATTCTTCTCCAGAAGGTCCAAATATGTTTGGGTTTTGACATTTATAAATAAATTTCAAAATACATCATTTTAAAAAAAACACACTGCCTCACCCTTTCATCAAGTTATAACAAGGGCATTAATATCCTGCCAATGACCTTTGATAACTACCAGCATGATTAGGTCATTTTTAAACATACAAAAATATTTCACTCTGATCTCTGCATGTAAAGTGATACAAAAACTTCTCCAACTTCAAGTCTATCGCAATATAAACAGTGTGTGAACTACAGGAGAACTTTCTCCTCCTTCAGACCACAATGGAGGCTTTTGCAAGTGTGGATTTATCCAATAGGATTGAACACATTAGTACTGATACCATACAGGAAAGAAAAGTGCACGTTAGCTGATACACCCATTACTGTTAAATCACCAGTGATAGACTTGCACCTTGTTGCTCTGGTCTATCAGCAAGATTGTCAAATTTGAACATGTTGATCTGTGAGATGCGCTGTCCAGTCGAATTATAACTGGACTGAATTCCCAACTCATTTCACCCTGTAGGGTTTTCGATCTGCTGGGGCGTGCCAATTCTGCTACACACAGATTAAACCTCCCCAGGAACAAAACCATTCCAGTATCATTTACAACTTGCACTTTTGTAGCAGCATTCAACATAAAACATACCAGAAAATCTTCAGGGAGACTGGATATTAAACAGAGTGGAGGGGAAAAGAGGTAGGCTGCCAGGAAGCCAGAGAGGTGTCAACGCAGAGAGCCTCAGGGAGGACATTGCAAAGTAGGGCAAAGCCAGGTGAAGCATCTGTTGGTGAGGGTGGAAAGGACGGAGAGGGTGATGCAAAGGGGGCCTGCCTCTCAGAAGAAAATGCAGCATTATCGAGTTGAAGTGGCAGGAAGCAATACAGCCATTTTGAGATTCAAATGAAGATAAGGATTTTGAAATTACAACTAGAGAACGGGGAAGCAACAAAGATGTGAAGGAGGGTTTGGAGATAGAGTACGAGGGTGGTAGAACTTTTAACAAGTTGTGACAGGCCAAACTGGCACATGAACTACTGATTCCTTCCAGCTTTTTCAAAGGAAACAGGTTCATTGTGGCTCACTAGAGAGATACACAGAAAGGAAACAATAGGAAATCTGTAGTAAAAGGAGCAAAAAGCTATGGACCTCCACAGCAGCTCAAACAGCTGTCAATCTCAGTCAGCACTGTGAACGAGACCCTTCAGCTGAATCCAGCATTTTTTATTAAGGGTCCCACCTAAAGGCTCAACCCACTTTCATTTTCAAGGGCCAACCTACTACCCACTTCCAGTATTCTCAGCTTTTGCTTCCTTGACACGGTGGATCAGCCAGCAAATCAAATCTGGAGGCAATTAGTGAGTGTGACAGCATGGAGTAAAGCTATTCACAGCCACGTGGCAGACACTCAATGAGGAGGTTCTTACTGAAAAACAGGATCTTCCTGACACCCTGGTTTGCGGCATGGTAGCACAGCAGTTAGCACTGTTGCTTCACAGCGCCAAGGTCCCAGGCTCAATTCCCGGCTATAGTAAACTGTAGGTGCGGAGTCTGCACGTTCTCCCAGTGTCTGCGTGTTTCCTCCGGGTGCTCTGGTTTTTCCTTCGGGTGCTCCGGTTTCCTCCCATAAGTCCTGAAAGATGTGCTTGTTAGGCGAATTGGATATTCTGAATTCTCACTCAGTATACCCGAACAGGCGCCGGAGTGTGGCGACTAGGGGCCATTCACAGTAACTTCATTGCAGTGTTAATGTAAGCCTACTTATGACAATAATAAAGATTATAATGCTCGTAATTCTATCACTTTTCCGCATTTCTTTTGTTGCTTCTTCTCCATTGGCCAAGAGGGTACAAATTTCAGCTACACCAATGTAGAGGGAGAGAGCGCAAGGTTCTTTGGGTTGAGACAATAGAATAGAAGATAGAATCCCTACAGTGCAGAAGGGGGAGGCCATTCAGCCCATCGAGTCTGCACCGACCCTCCAAAAGGGCACCTTACCTAGAACATAGAAAATAGAAGCAGGATGAGGCCATTTAGCCCTTCGAGCCTGCTCTGCCATTCATTATGATCATGGCTGATCATCAAGTTCAATACCCTGAACCCCCCTCCCCCCCACCCCGGCCAACGACTTCATATTAAGGCAGGAGAACACAATTAGTGCACCAACATGCAAGTTAGGAAGAACCTCTTTACACAAAAGGGCAAATATTTGGGCTTGCTCTTCAGTCTTCAGGGATAATCAAGTACACGCATCAGCTGGACACTTACGATGGGAGGATGACGAGGAGGATACAGGAAGGATGTGTCAATGGGCTTGTCTTTGTTTTTCTTAGATTAAAAAGTATGTCACTGAAATATGTCCAAGTCAGACTGTGAAAATAGAAACCGTTTGATCACATTTACAACATTATCCCCAAATCGTCTATTAAAAAAAAAACTATAAACCCAATAAAAACATAAATTGACTGTCAATAAAAACTGCAGTTTTTAAAACTCAAATTATGTTACTAAATTGGATTTTTTTTTTTTTTAAATACAGATGTATACCTTCCACGAATCTACCCATTTTCCTGAAAGAAACATGAACCAGCAATTTTAATGATAGCCTATTTTGGATTGACTAGCCGGCACCAAGAGCCAAGTGTTTGAGGAGCATTAGTGCCAAGCTGCAAACCTATTCTCACACAACATCCACATGTGCAATTTCTAGGAATGCTTGCTGGATAACAATCAGGATCCTGATTTTGTTTTATCTCCCTGCTCACTACCAGCGTCGTTGAGGCGAATCTCCGGAGTCCTGGCAGAGATCGGCTAACCAGAAGCAGACTAAGGATTGAACCAGTCGTCTCGCTAGTCTGCATCAAGGCTACTATGAGCGATGCAACATCTACTAAATCACCCAGAAGAATATCATCAGGAAGATCACCAAGAACCGCGGTCACACGCAAACGTAAAATTGTTCACGCAACGTTATCAGTGGTTCACACTAAAGTAGGCCCACTCTACAAAGCAACAGACTGACTAGCTACAGTAATCCAATTACAAAAGGACCAAGAATTAAGTGATGCCTCCCATATTGGTGAATTACAGGGATGGAAGTCAAAACTTTGATTTGGCAAGTTCTTCCAACGATCACCAGATTAGGAGATGGCAATCCCACAAAGTTCCTCTTGGCTGTCTTGACATAGCTTTGGACTACTAGTCCACACTATCATTTAGTGGTTAAGCAGTGCTCAGTAAGTAAACCCAAACAGCTGTCGGCTAAACTGTGCAAAAAAACGTTCTTTGACGCTTGAATATACAGGTTCGCGTTACGTCTATACTCTTCTAAATGATAAATGCTCAAATACAGGGGACAAGAATTTTCAGCCGCCCAAAGTAATTTATATGTCAGTATTTCTCAGGCTGTGCAGTGAAGCAGAACCAACACCCACCAGCACTAGTTCAGAGTTAACACCGACCAGCATTAGAAACTGCTGAGCATACATTGCTCAGAATGTCAGTTTGGGGCTAAGACCACATGGACTGGTTCACATCATTCATTAATGGCTGAGTAACGCAACAAGGCTTTCATCAGTCAGCTGTCAAAAATAGCAATTAGTGCCATTCAGCTGTTCAAGAATCCAGCACGAAAATTATCAGTGTACCCAATTAAAAAAACGGACTTAATAACTGGGCTCTGGCAAGTGGTCTTTCAGCACTAACTCACATAAAAATTCCATCAGGCGATTTCCAAATGCAGGCTCCTCTTTTTTTCAAATATATAGCACCCTGATAAAACAATTAGCTTTGCCTTTCTTGTAAATATCAGTATCGAAGGCCCATCCAGGAGCCCAAGAGGCAGGCTCAGTGGATTTTAAATGACCAGGCCTTGTTAATGTTATTATTACTGATCAAAGCAGCCACAAAGTTGGTGGGAAGCAGTAACCTGGCCATTAAAAGCGTGAGGTTGCTGCCAGTCAATTTTAACTGCACCCCTCAGCCCTTCATCCGAAGCCTGGTTTTCCCTAGGCCTTGGAGGGTTTCAGGTTCAAAATTGAGGCTCCAAAGTGTAGACGATAATACAGCCAAAGAATAAGTAAAGTCGCCATAGTTCCCAGGTGACGATAGGCTGCTTTCCCCTTTGAGGGGGGGGGATGAGAGCTGACTGGTGGTGATTTAACCGGAGGATCACCAAACCTCAGGCGAGGGGTGAGAAGGCAGGGTCTTGAAATTGAACCCGCGCTGTTGGCCTTGCTCTGCACCGTGAACCAGCTATCCTGCCAACTGAGCTAAACCACCGGTTTAGCTTTATCCAGCTAAGGAACTTCTATCACAATATACTTTTATGTACCAGCGCGGCAGAAAATCTGCTCCCTTTACACCGATTTCCCTAAAAATAGTTTCAATCTACATGTAAATATCCTAATTAATATACCAAACCTCTATTGAAAGACTTCATACACAAAAAAATTGAGTAATAAATGTTATTGATAATGCCTTTTTTGGGTAGGTGGAGAGGTGCAAAAGTACAAATTTCCCCCCATTCTTAGACTGAGAAAAGAAACCAGGTCAGTTATGAAATTAGTCACCATGATACTCTGGAGGCTGAAGAAGACAGTTCCACTGGGTGCAATCGAATCAAAATAAAACAGAGTGCCATTCTGGGTGGGATCATTCCCAGTGCTATCGAACAGCACCCGGTCTTGTTTTCGTGCCCCGGCGGGAAACACCCCGCCGAGGCCGCACTTAGCTGATTTTGCTGCACTGAGGAGCTCCGATGAGTAGAACTCCTCAGTGCAGGAAGGAATCAGGATGCGATTTTTAAATGGGGCCCCAACCTCCCGGATGCCCCCAACACTCCTACTCTCATCTGCCGGGGGGGGGGGGGGGGGGGGAAAAGAGAGCGGGACGACAGCCTCGGGCCCCCTGCACCCCATCACATACGGGCAGGGCACACCCTGGGCCTGATCCTTAGCGCAAGCAAAATGCCAGCTTAGCACCCTGTCAGTGTTCCTACCAGCCTGCCTGTGCCACCTGGCAGTGGCAGACTGGCACCCAGGTGGCATTGCCAGGTTGCCTGCCTGGCCAGAGGCTGACCAGCCAGTGGCCTCCAATCACTTGGGAGGACCCCCCCCCCCCCCCCCCCGGTACCGTTCCCCCTAGTCCCCATTTGTGGGCTCCAGTACTGAATGGTGCCCAGCAAGGTCTCCTAGGCGAGGCCGGTAGATGCTGGGTGGCATTCAATCCGATAAAGGCAGAGGTAAGAAACCTTAGGTCAAGAGCAACCTCACTATTAAAAGGAACTCGCCTTCACTTTTGGGCCTCGGTGAAGAATGCCCCACCGGGGCAACACTTAGTCCTATTTCCTGCACTGGCGAGTGGAGAACCTGTGTTCCATTGCCAGGGTGCCCAGCTGGCAAAAACTACCACAACAGAACATACTGAATTGCTTGGGAGAGACAAATTTTTGTCTGATGCCATCAAAATGGAGTGCATAACCAGCACAGGAATTTTAAATTCCATGGGCGGGATTCTCGCAGACCCACGCTGGGCCGGAGAATCCCCGCAACCGCGCCACGCCGCCCTGACGCCAGCACGCAATTCTCCTCGGAGCGGAGAATCGGTGCCATTGGCGCCGGCGCGTTTGGCGCGGCGCCGGTCACTCTACGCGGCCGGGCCGCCGATTCTCCGGGCCGGATGGGTCGAGCAGCCGCTCTAACAAGGCAGAGTCCCGCCGGCGCCGGCCACACCTGGTCGCAGGCCGCGGGAACTCTGCGCGCAGAGTCAGGGGCTGCCCGCAATCGGGGCCTGAACTCCCGTGCCATGTTGCGTCGGGGCCGGCATGTTGAGGGAGGCCACCGCGCATGCGCGGGTTGGTGCGGTGCACAGTTTACGTGGAGGCTGAAGCGGCGTGAACCACTCCAGCGCCATGCCGGCCCCCTGTAGGGGCCAGAATCGGCACTCTCAGCGGCCTGTTCACTCTGTCGTGAAAAGTGACGGCGTGGACACTCTGCCAGCAAATGGGAGAATCCTGCCCCATGCACCTGTAAAATATCTCAATTTATAAATGGCCAGATTGCAAAGCCAATGCTACCCATTTTAGTCTCCAGCTGCTAGTGTCCACTAATTGACTCATCCTCGCAACATATATCCATTCCCATTTTCCTGGTGTTAAACGTAGTAACATGTTCAGACCCAAGTGTGAAGTTCTCCAAAATCCTGGCACAGTTTAGTCAAACATATGGAAGAAAAGAGTTGCATTTACATTCTGTTCTTTCGCATCTACCCAGATATCCCAAAGTGCTTCCCATCCAACAAATTTCTTGGAAGCACAGTTACTGTTAGGTAGGAGAACGTGGAAGCCATTTTGCACATCACAAAGTCCCACAAACAGCAAGAGGTGAATTGCTAGTTTAACCTGTTTTAGCACTACTCGTTGGGGCAGGATGTAAACCAGGACATCAGGAGAATATGCTGTTCCACTGATAGCATCACTGGCTCAAGCCCTAAGGCCGAACATGATCCTACAGTCTTGCCGGTTGAGAGAGGGAGCACTGCCAGGCATGCCATTACATTCATGCAGCAAAACGGCGTAAAATGTGATTGCAGCAGTGCGATGTCAGTTAAGTGAATGTAACAGAGCAATTCTCTCAGGAAATGTTTATTTAAATTAAAAGACAGCCCCCCCCCCCCGGTCATAATTTATGGCTGGGATTTTCCGGCCCTGCTGTGGCGAATGAGGCAGGCCAGCCAAAAGTCTATTCACTGTTGGCGGGACCGGAAGATCAGATGATAGGCAGAGCTAGAAAACCCTGGTCTATGTGAGAGCAGAGGCACGGGGGGGGGGGGGTGGGGGCGTGATTTCCCGACACTCCTGCAGCGTGTTTTTCGGTGGCGGAGGTGACTCGACATTGGCTGCCAGTGGCATCGTCTGGTCCCTCCAGTGTTTTATGACGTCTTGCATAGCTCGACCCTCCTGCCACGGGGTTTGGAAAATCTTGCTCATGGACCATTCAGCCGTGGATAATTAACACATCGATGCTTTCACTGGTTAACTCCATCTTTCACCCTATCTTATATAACACACAATTTTCAGCAGCAGAGTCAAGAGGAGAAATGATGCTCATTTTTCCCCTCCTTAGACCAGAGGGGCCTGGCCAATTCTGGTACTGCCATAAACCTTCTCATCTGCAAGGTTCAATACCGTGGCACATAGATCCTTTTATCTTTACCTATCGAGTCCACAAGACATATCGAGAAAGAGAAGAGAAAGCAGGTGGAAAAGAGAGATGGTCAAATAAAATGCAAGATAATTGTGGAAATCCTGGTGGAGATGAACAGGATTTCAACTGAAATTACTAGTCAGTGATGAGGAAAATCAGATTTTAGGCAAGGCTGATGGTTACAATGATAGTTAAACTGCACCGCTTCAGGCCATAAATGAAGTCTTGATACAGATCACCCATTATTGTACTAGAAATCAGATTTTATTCTTCATTTGATATGAAATTATTA
This sequence comes from Scyliorhinus torazame, assembly GCF_047496885.1. Taxonomy (NCBI): domain Eukaryota; kingdom Metazoa; phylum Chordata; class Chondrichthyes; order Carcharhiniformes; family Scyliorhinidae; genus Scyliorhinus; species Scyliorhinus torazame. Next base: position 46,905,164 of record NC_092722.1, read on the forward strand.
ATACTGTTTGATAAAAGCGGAATTGACAGAACTATTCACACCTGGGAGGAGCTTTATAAAAGATTTAGGCCCAAACAAAGCCTTGTTCTGGATTTGTGGTTTAGCACCATTGACAGGCTCAGACTTGGGATCGCTTATCCTGGTCAAACAGCTGGGTGAAAACTTGGCATCGTTTGGAAGGACGGAGCAGATAAAAAAAGCTTGCCTCCCTTTCAATGGGAAGCAGCCTGGTCACCTGGTGACCATTAGACCGATAAATTAAAATTAATTCTCATGAAACTGTCTTTTTTGTTTTTACATAATTCAAACATTAAAAATGCAGAAAGAACACTTCAAAAGAAAACCTCCAACTCAGACAACTGAGCGAAGTTCAGCTCCAAAAATACCACTTTATAAACAAAGAGATATATTAAAATGCATTGGACGATGCACAATTTCAGCACTGATTTGAACGTGTGTAACATTCACATATATATCTGTCCAGGCAGAAGTAAACAGGTCTTGTCTATCCACTGAGCTTATGTAACTTCATGCATACTCAGAACCCCTCCCTGGAGTGCAGGTTTCACAATGTTCAAAGCGCAGGAGGGGATAGCATGAGCTGGCAACAAGGGTACACCAGAAAAACCTAATGTAATGTCACCATAGTCGATGTTGGTGAAGATTCCGACTGAGGACGGACCGAACATCCGACGTAAATCTGAAGGGAGAGGACAAAAAAAAAATCAATTTAGAGCACAACTGACATTTTCCCACCCACCATTTACAACTCCACCCTTCACACCCCTGCCCATCTCCCCCCACCCATTATTTTCTCCTCTCCATCAGATGAGGCAAACGACTGCTGGGACGCCGGTTCCACAGATGTCAGCAGTCCTTTGCCACTTCTCTCTTATTACATGAGAAAGCCTGAGCAATGGGTTCCTCCGCTAGGTCATTTGACCACAGTGGGAGGAGGCGACAGCATGGGTTACTGGTTAGTATTCGGCAGCAAGAATTCTTAAAAGACACGCAGATAGAGGTGGATGTGGTCCAGCGCAAACGCTGACATGGAATTAAAAAGCAAAATACCACCGTGCTGGAAATCTGAAATAAACACCAAAATTTCTCGAAAATACTCAGGTTAGGGATCATCTGTGGGGACAGCAATAGAGTTAATGTGAACTGTTGTCAGATAATGTATACGCCCACTAAACGATTCGAGCGAGATACACATTCTGTAATTGGGCGGGGCAAGAATTCTTCAGACCCGTTCTTGACGAGTCTTATGAATATACCCATAATTGTTAAAGTTAAAATCCACCATGTTTGGCCAGCATGAGAAATTCACAAAGCATGCCATATGTAGTAATTCATAGTCAACTTACCTTAATGCATCAAGCATAGGTAACAGGTTTAATAAAGCTGTATCCCCAGGATCACTGAACCAAGATTTTATCGGAATCGCATTATCTGTGTGGGGAGGGGAAAGCAAACACACAAGATTAACACAACTTTCCAAGGAAACGACAGAAGAAAAAGCACATCAATCTCCCCTCCATCCCTCCTGGCAGATTATTCCATATAACCAGAACTCTTCTGCTATTGGATCTAAATATGCTTCTCCCTTTTATATTTATGATCTCCAGTCCTACAAACCCAAGTTATTTTAAAATAAGCAGCCATCATTAAGTCGTACATTGAGCTGTTAATAATGAAAGAGCATCATTCGATCCATGCATTTCTGCTGTGTGCTCTCTGTTCAATATGGCTCATCACAAGGGAGCAAAACCGAATTGGTACCAACAAGGCTGAGGTAAATTAGAGGTTAACTGCAATTAGTAAGGCAGGTTTACTGTAAGTAAGTGCCTTGTACGGTTTTGGCTATATCTCAAAAAAAAATGCAGCATGAAAGGTTTGAGTTAACCAGTTTAATTGTGGACTGGTCGTAAAGATGATTCATATTCCAAGATTTACTTCCGCCGAGCAATTTAATATGTTACACACTTCAATAATAAGCTTAAGCTTCCTCGACTTCCTTCTCTATAGGCTATAGAGATTGAGATTGTTAAAATCTGTCCCTGTAGCTTGCACCTTGAAATGATTCCATTTGAGGGTTGGAAAAGCTCACCCGGCTGGAAAAATAGTTTACATTGGAGAAAACAAAAACTGAAGCTGGTGTGCAGTAAAGATTCAATTAATGAGGCAGTCAAATCACAACTGTGTCATGACAGACACCAGTGGCCAGTTTGCTTCATAAATAATTAACATTAGGACTGTTGATGTTAACTCACAATCTCCATCCTCTTGATTCTTCCAATAACGGAAACTGTTTTTTCTCTATATAATCCATCAAAATCCTTTCAAAACCCCCATTATGTCCTTTTAATATCCCCATTATATCGTCCCTCAATCTCCTATACTCAAGAGATTACAAGTCAAAACAGCAAATAGGGCGGCATGGTGTCGCGCAGATTTCAAATGTTAACTCGGTTTCTCGCTCTACAGATGCTGCCAGGCCTACTGAGCTTTTCCAGCATTTGTTATTTTAATTTCCGATTTCCAGCATTAGAGGCATCTTGCTTTTAATTTAGATTTATGCAACCAGTTCATCAGGTATCATTCTGGTGTCGGACCAGAAAATAATCACACAGAATGTAGGCACCTTGACAGAGAGTCAAACATGCTTCAGTACGAGCAGAATACACAGACTTTAAGAAGTATATATTGTTTGGGGGGGGGGGGGGGGGGGGGAATAACTACTTTTATGTAATGAATATATTCTCAGTACTCTCACCAGACTCCAACTGAAAACAGGAAAGCACATTAAAACATACAGCAAGACTTCTCCAGTGTTACATGCCCTCTTTCAATTGAAGCTTCTGGTATACAGATTCTAATTTACTGCTGGACGATTTTCAAAGTTTAGACATAATGCAAAAAGAAAAAAAATCACTTGACAAGAATGCATCTTAGCAAACTTGAGTGTACATTTCCCATTGAAATGTATCATTGCATTGAACTGAAATGCTACTAGCGGAAAGGATGTGAGGTTTCTCAAAGGGGTGCAGAGGAGATTGACCAGCACGGTTCCAAGGATGAGGGATCCGAGCAACAAGGACAGGGAGGGAAAGCTGGGATGTTCTCCCCGGAGCAAAGGAGATTTGGGGGGGGGGGGGGGGGGGGGGGGGGGTGAAGTAACAAGTGGACGAGGAAGACAGACAAAAGATGTTCCCATTAACTGATCACACAAGGAATAGACACCGATTTAAGGTTTTAGGAAGAGATAGAGTGGGAGGATGCAAGGAAACACTGCATTTAATGCAGCAAATGATAATGATCTGGAACTTGCTGCCCAGGAGGGTGGTGGAGCCGAGTCAATTAGCATTTCAAAGGAAATTGGATAGGCATTTGAGGGAAATAAACTTGCAGGGATATGGGGACAGAGAGATCGAATAGAGCGGACTAGGTTGCGCGACAGAAATCGGGCATAGATTCAATGGGTCAATTGGCCTCCTTCTGTGCTATGATGGTCACAAAAGGAAAAAAGCAACAATGAGCAGGAGTTAGAAAACAAATCATCCATCATTGAGTTTATTCAAATTGAAGTAAAGAGATTTTTGGATCTCAGGGAGTTAAGGGATTATGGGGAGAGAGTGAGAAAGTAAGTTGAGACAGGAACCCTCAACAACATTCAAGAAGAATTTAGATGAGTGCTTGAAGCGCCATGGCATAAAAGGCGATGGACCAAGTGCTGGAAAATGGGATTAGAATAGATGGGTGCTTGATGGTCAGCACGGATACGATGGACTGAAGGGTCTCTTGCTGTGCTGTAAAACTATGACTCTTATAAGGATGTCAGCCATGATCATATTTATTAAGTTGAGACAGGCGGTCAGTCAGCCATGAATGCGAATCATGCATGAAGAGCCATATGGTCCATTTCTGCTACTATTTTGTATGTTCTTACCTGGGTGCCCCCTGTATGCACTGGGCGAATTATCTAATATTACAATACTGGAGAGGTCATTGTGAATGGCTGCAAGATCTTTTACATAGCTGCCCAATTCAAGTGTACAGTGCTGAGGAAAAAAAAAAGTAAATAGTAAACCACAAAACTGCATTCAGCGTAAATTAGTAGAATAAGAATTCACACCATGAAGACGGACTATTCTTTTTCACCCCCAGCTTGTCCACCTATTCCCTCTGCACAATTCATGAAGACATTGAGGGCCTTGCTGAGGCTTCACTGGCACCAGTTTGAACCCCACCCAAGTGAGCATCATTCATACCAGCACGTTGAAAAGCAGCTGACTATTCTACCAATGAGGCATCACAAAACTTTGAACCTTGCGTTAGAGTTGCCAATGTCTAATATAAAAACATGAGCAATAAGTTTTCTTTTTCAAATAAATTTAAAGTATCTTACATAGAACATACAGTGCATTTGGCCCATCAAGTCTGCACCGACGCATTTAAGCCCTTACTTCCACCCTATTCCCCTAACCCAATAACCCCTCCTAACCTTTTTGGACACCAAGGGCAATTTAGGATGGCCACTCCACCTAACCTGCATGTCTTTGGACTGTGGGAGGAAACCTGAGCACCCGGAGGAAACCCACGCAGACACGGGGAGAGCGTGCAGACTCCGCACAGACAGTGATCCAGCAGGGAATCAAACCTGGGACCTTGGCGCTGTGAAGCCACAGTGCTAACCACTATCTAATTTATTTTTTCCAATTAAGGAGCAATTTGGCGTGGCCAATGCACCTACCCTTCACATTTTTGGGTTGTGGGGTGAAACCCACGCAAACATGGGAAGAATGTGCAAACTCCACACCGACAGTGACCCAGGCCGGGATCAAACCTGGAACCTCGAAGCCTTGAGGCAGCAGTGCTAACCACTGCACCACTGTGTGCCCACAACAGGTTTTCTTACAACAGAAAGCCGATTTACTTAAAAAAAAATTCTATCACAGGTTGTGGCAGTCGCTGACTAAACCAGCACTAATTGTCCATCCTTAATTGCCCTCCAGAAGGTGTTGGTAAGCCGCATTCTTGAATCACTGCAGACCATTGGGTGTAGGTACACCCACCGTGATGTCAGTAAGTGAGTTCCAGAAATTTGACCCAGGGACAGTGAAGGAATGGCAATATTGTTCCAAGTCAGGATAGTTTGTGGCTTGGAGAGGAACATGCTCGTGGTGCTGTTCCCATGCCTCTGTTGTCCTTTTGTCTTTCAAGGCTGTAGAGGTCCTGGGTTTGGAAGGTGTTGGCGAAGAACGAAGCAGTCTTGGTGACCTGCTGCAATGCACCTTTGGTACACACTGCTGCCATTGTGCGTTGGTGGATTGGGGGCGGGGGGGGGTGGGGTTGAATGTTTGAAGTGGTGTAGAGCTGCCAATCAAGTGGGCTGCTTTGTCCTGGATGGTGTCAAGCTCCTGGAGTGTTGTTAGAGCTGTACCCATTCAGGCTAGTGGAGAATATTCTATCACACTTCTGACCGTAGATGGTGGACAGGCGTTCGGGAGTAACATGGCAAGTTACCCGCTACAGAATTCTCAGCCTCTGACCTGCTCTTGTAGCCACAGTATCAAAACATTTATACACGGTTGTAATTTTAGCACAGCACAATCAAAATCTCAAAGTTTACTTCAATATATTTGATCTTTCAATGGATGTATCAAAATAAAAGCTACAATAAACTAAAATTATATAGAAAAACAAAAGACAGGTGAACCGCAGTTTGTGCAAAAGCAGAATGTCCAGGGCTTGTGTAAAGAAAGAGGACGCAAACACACACGAGAGGAGAGCAACAGCACAAACAGGAGGAGTGGGCGAATGAGAGAGCGAGAGAAGAGAAAACACACAAGCGCAGAGAGCACAAGAGCAGAGAGAAGAGAAATTATATCAAACTTCACTCACGAGACATTGTTTCAGACATCTCATTACACTCTTGCGCTGGTTATGGAGCATCTGCTGTTCCGTACCTGTCTGTAGTATCGTCGATTTAATATTCTCTTGTTGTTGTCTAGTTTGTCTGCTACAGCTGCACCATAGATCTCCATACTAGCGGTGAAAATCACTAACTCGTACCACTGGCTGGCCTGGCAAAAGTACACAGCCACAGCTTCTTATTAATGCAAAATTTATTTAAAGTTTAACTAAAAACCCTCATTTATTTATTTAATGGTAGAAAACAAATTTTGATAATGATGTAGATTTCCGGCCCTCAACGTACTTCGGCATTGCTTCCACTGCAGCAAGCAGCCAGTTATTCCCCCCCAAAAATCTCCAGAAACCCACCATGTCAAACAGCTAACATGCAAAGATGCAGAAGTGGAAGTGTAACTGCAGGGACTATGGGAAAAGCAGTGTGTTGCACAGGATAGTTGTGAATTACACACCAGGGGCACGATTCTCCCAAAAAGTTTTTTGTGGGGTGTTTTTCAGCGAGTTCCCTGCCGGCTCTGCCGGGGAGTTTTCCACCGCTATTCAATGATACTTAAGTCACTATTTTTGGACTCTGGGGAGTTTCTCACTGGTTTAGCCCACACTTTAGAATTTTTTTTAGTACTGGGGAGCTGAACCTAGCGATCTGGCCGCCATTTTGAAAGGGTGCCCCAATCTCCAAGTGAGCTTGTGGGTCTCCCACGCCCCACGCCCCCCCCCCCCCCCCCCACTCATGAGCACTACCCCACATGAGGACACCACGCTATGGAGTCCCTGCACCCCGCCCCCCCCCAATCTTTTAGCACACACTCCCTTCCAGGATCCTACCCGTCTCCCCCCCCCCCCCCCCCCCCAAACCTCCCGGAGGCCCCTACTCATCTGCCCTGCCACCACCACTGCCATCACAAAGGCCCTAAATTCAATCCAGAGTTTGGGCTGAGTTGATTTCATTCAAGAAAAAAGTGGGGTTATTGCAACCGGCCTTGGGTACCATTAAGGTCGGAACAGGAGACATACTCAAATCATTCAGAGCTCCTGCTCACAATTGCTATCCGAGGATCCCCTAGAGAAACAGTGCAGCATGAAGACTAGGATAGGATCAAGCGCAACTTTGATGCCCCTGCTGGCGCCCTTGATGAATGGCCACATGGATGAAGCACTAGAAGAAACCACTGCACCTGAAGCTTCAAGTCACTTTGCAGGTCTCTTGGAACTAAAGCCCTGCGTGCGCCTGTATCATGGGCCAGTACCCCAGTATTGCTCAACATGTCATAGTGCCCACAGAATCATTTCCCAGCATGCCAGTTGCTTGGAGGGTGTGGTGTGGAAAAAAAAAGGAACACCATTCATCCCTCTTCCCTTTGTCAGAAATAACAATTTGTCGTCTGTGCACGTTATGGACATTAGTGCATTTTTGCTCTAAAGTGGGTTAGTACTGTACTTTAAAATTCATTGCGTGTGTGTTTCTAGCTTACTTACCACTTCTAGAAAGAAGTCCACATGAGGCCTTTTATGTACAAAAAATCTGATTGGATGTCTGTCGACAAGTACCTGAAAAGAGAGAATGTGCTTCCTTAAATAATACTCCAATCATAAACATGCAGCACATAACCATCACTCACCATTAAATAACTCCCTGCCCAAGTTTAAAACTAAAAAACAATTCAGCTCTATCTTGCAGCACTTATTAAGTAAACTCAGTTCATCACGAGGCTCATTAAATAGGAAGTACACACCACCTCACACGTTGATGTCAAAGAAGCTTCGCCTTACCCCAATTCCTTCCAACACTTAAGAGCAGCCCTGTTAATCAGCAGTACGCCAACCATTGTGCAAGCGGAAGAATTTATATTTAATCTGACCTTATACTTCATCTCTCGGGACATCCTAATCAATTGATCACTTCTGTGCTTCCTAATCAATTGATCACTTCTGTAATGCGTCCCCAATATTATCCAGCTTTGTGGAGCAGCCCATACATGGTTGAACTTTTACCGATTAAACCATGCTGAAATCATCACTAGCACTAGCCTCTTTGCCCATTCCCACATCATCACCTCAGGAATTCATCACCAAGATCCATTCATGATCCCCTCTTCTTCTTCCTCATACATGGTTACTCTTGGCAGCATCAACCAAAACTGACAGTTTGTTGTTCATATGAGCAGAAATTAAATCTACCTCAACTTGATGCCATTGTTTTCCGTTTCTGCGCCAGCAGCCCGCTTGACCAGCATGCCATTGTGGACCAGTGGTAAATATTAAGACCAAAGTTTTGTCTTTCATCCCCACTACACAGTCCCCAACCCTTGTCACCAACTTCCATCCTCCTGAATTTGCAGCTCATCCAAAGTGCTGCTGCCCTATCCTACCAATCCCATGTCAAGTCACACTCAGTCTCCTTGATCCAAAGAGACAAATTTTGAATTCTCATGGTTGCATTTAAATCCCAACATCATGGGTGTAACCTCATCCAGCATTACATCATCTGCCCCTCAAACGGTCCCCGAGTTTCTAGACTCTGATACACTTTCAGCCACCATTAGCAATGAGACTTTCAGTAACCTGCACTCTGGAATTCCCTCCTTGAATCTTTCTGCTTCCCCAACTCCAAGATTCTGCGTGAAACCCACCTCTGACTCAGCCTCTGATCACCCCCCATGATCTCTCCACTGGCTCATTTCCTGCACACTCCTGAAGCTCCACAGAAGGCTTTTCTACATTAAAGATGGCCGGGTAAATATGAATTGCTGCTCCAAAGTTCAGCCGCGTGTCAGTTGGACAAACTTTGATTGTTCAAACTTTTCCTTCGGCAATGCAAATTTTAAAGCACAAAATCTAAATTCTACCACTTGCGCATTGTTCATGTTGGGTGAAAAGAAATCACGTATCCACCATAACCTATTATTCAAATCCAAGGGATAACTAACTCCCTGCGGAACTACTTCATTTGAGCCCATTGCTCTTTACTTTCCACAGGGATGAAGAGAAATATATGCTGTTAGTGTTTAACACTTAAATCCATCCAAATGCCTTGTTAAGCATCCACTTTCTGTCCTCCATTAAATAATTGATCTCCTGAGCAGCCCACAGGGGTTGACGAGCAAAAATCATTACATGTGTTTTATAACGACTGTTTTCTTGTTGGGCTTGGAGTCGATTTATCTGCATTAATTGGCTCCTTTTTAAAAATAAATTTAGAGTACCCAATTCTTTTATTTCCAATTAAGGGGCAATTTAGCGTGGTCAATTCACCACCCTGCACAGCTTTTTGGGTTGTGGGGGGGCGACCCAAGCAGACACAGGGAGAATGTGCAAACTCCACATAGACAGTGACCCGGGGCCAGGATCGAATCTGGGACCTCGGCGCCATGAGGCAGCAGTGCTAACCAATACGCCACCCCATTAAATGGCATCTTGACGTTTAAAGAAAAATGTTTGCGCAGTTTGAAATTAAAATGGCAGACAGCGATAACTGGAGGTCAAGAGGTGGCCACTTGCTGCTGGTACTCACCTCCAAGAGTCTATTGAAAATGCATATTGCGAGATGGATTGTGGTCAAGGTGGTGGGGTAACGTGGAAACTGTACTATCCCATTATAAAGTTGGATTTGCAAATAGGTTCGTAATAAAGAGCCTGAAGGCTTTCGTAGCATCTTTCCTAAGAACACTTGCCATTCTCAGCTGTGTAAAGGGTTGTTAGCTATAGATAAAATACATTTTCTATTTGTTTAATGAAGATATCAAATTGTTTAGACCACAGTTGGTTTTTTTTTAAATTAAAAAAAGCTAATGTCTGGGTTGGAGTCGATTTATCTGCAAACCATGATTAATAAAGCCGGTTTCCATATGTAAATCTATTACATTTCTATCTCACTTTAGTTATGAACAGAGGTTTGTAACGTCAATCATAGAAGACCATTTAGTCTGTCATACCTGTCAGCTCTCCGTAGGACCAATTTACCTTGTGCCATTCCCCCGCCTTCTCCCCATAACACTAAACATTCTTCCCTTTTCAGATAATAATCCAATTCTCTCTCAATTGAACCTGCCTTCACCACTCTCAGGCAACGCATTCCAGATCCTAACCAGTGCCCGCGCAGAAAAGCTTTTCCCCCCTCATCTCCACTGCTTCTTCTTACAATTACTTCAAATGTGTGCCCTTAGGTACTTGGATCTTCCACCAATGGGAACAGTTTTCCCCTATCTGCTGACCTCTCATGATTTTGAACAGCTCTATCACCTCCCCTCTCAACCATCCTTTTCTCCACAGAAAACAGTCCCAACTTCTCCAATCGATCTACGTAACTAATGTTTCTCACTCTGGAGAGCATTTTCTGCACTCTCTCGAATGCCGTTGCATCTTTCCCGAGGTGTGGTGCCCAGGACTTGGCAAAATACTCCTGTTGAGGCTGAAATTGAGATCTATACATGTTTAACATAACTTTCTTGCTTTTGTACTGCCCAGGGTACTTTTGTACTCCCCAGGGTACTGTAAGCATTGTTTTTTTTTTAAATAAATATTTTATTGAAAATTTTTGGTCAACCAACACAGTACGTTGTGCATCCTTTACACAATATTATAACAACACAAATAGCAATGACCTATTTTATATAAACAAAGAACAAAAAATGAATAAATATTAAATAACAAAAATGAAAACTAGCCCTAATTGGCAACTGCCTTGTCATAAGTTACACCCCCCCCGCCCACGCCCACCCCCCCCCCCCCCCCCCCCAAATCCTGGGCTGCTGCTGCTGCCTTCTTTTTCCCCCTTCCATCTATCTATCCGCAAGGTATTCGACGAACGGTTGCCACCGCCTGGTGAACCCTTGAGCCGACCCCCTTAGGACGAACTTAATCCGCTCTAGCTTTATAAACCCCGCCATGTCATTTATCCAGGTCTCCACCCCCGGGGGCTTGGCTTCCTTCCACATTAGCAATATTCTGCGCCGGGCTACTAGGGACGCAAAGGCCAAAACATCGGCCTCTCTCGCCTCCTGCACTCCCGGCTCTTGTGCAACCCCAAATATAGCCAACCCCCAGCTTGGTTCGACCCGGACCCCCACTACTTTTGAAAGCACCTTTGTCACCCCCATCCAAAACCCCCGTAGTGCCGGGCATGACCAAAACATGTGGGTATGATTCGCTGGGCTTCTCGAGCACCTCGCACACCTATCCTCCACACCAAAAAATTTACTGAGCTGTGCTCCAGTCATATGCCCTGTGTAATACCTTAAACTGAATCAGGCTTAGCCTGGCACATGAGGACGACGAGTTTACCCTACTTAGGGCATCTGCCCACAGCCCCTCCTCGATCTCCTCCCCCAGCTCTTCTTCCCATTTCCCTTTTAGTTCATCTACCATAGTCTCCCCTTCGTCCCTCATTTCCCTATATATATCTGACACCTTACCATCCCCCACCCATGTCTTTGAGATCACTCTGTCCTGCACCTCTTGTGTCGGGAGCTGCGGAAATTCCCTCACCTGTTGCCTCGCAAAAGCCCTCAGTTGCATATACCTGAATGCATTCCCTTGGGGCAACCCATATTTCTCGGTCAGCGCTCCCAGACTCGCGAACTTCCCATCCACAAATAGATCTTTCAGTTGCGTTATTCCTGCTCTTTGCCACATTCCATATCCCCCATCCATTCCCCCCGGGGCAAACCGCTGGTTGCTTCTTATCGGGGACCCCCCCAAAGCTCCAGTCTTTCCCCTATGCCGTCTCCACTGTCCCCAAATCTTCAGTGTAGCTACCACCAGCGGGCTTGTGGTGTAGTTCCTCGGTGAGAACGGCAATGGGGCTGTCACCATAGCCTGCAGGCTAGTCCCCCTACAGGACGCCCTCTCTAATCTCTTCCACGCCGCTCCCTCCTCCTCTCCCATCCACTTACTCACCATTGAAATATTAGCGGCCCAATAGTACTCACTTAGGCTCGGTAGTGCCAGCCCCCCCTATCCCTGCTACGCTGTAAGAATCCCTTCCTCACTCTCGGGGTCTTCCCGGCCCAAACAAAACCCATGATGCTCTTTTCAATCCTTTTAAAAAAAGCCTTCGTGATCACCACCGGGAGGCACTGAAACACAAAGAGGAATCTCGGGAGGACCACCATCTTAACCGCCTGCACCCTCCCTGCCATTGACAGGGCTACCATATCCCATCTCTTGAAATCTTCCTCCATCTGTTCCACCAGCCGCGTTAAATTTAACCTATGCAATGTGCCCCAATTCTTAGCTATCTGGATCCCCAGGTAACGAAAGTCTCTTGTTACCTTCCTCAACGGTAGGTCCTCTATTTCTCTACTCTGCTCCCCAGGATGCACCACAAACAGCTCACTCTTCCCCATGTTCAATTTATACCCTGAAAAATCCCCAAACTCCCCAAGTATCCGCATTATTTCTGGCATCCCCTCCGCCGGATCCGCAACATATAGTAGCAAATCGTCCGCATACAAAGATACCCGGTGTTCTTCTCCTCCCCTAAGTACTCCCCTCCACTTCTTGGAGCCCCTCAGCGCTATCGCCAGGGGCTCAATCGCCAGTGCAAACAGTAATGGGGACAGAGGGCATCCCTGCCTTGTCCCTCTATGGAGCCGAAAATATGCCGATCCCCGTCCATTCGTGACCACACTCGCCACTGGGGCCCTATACAATAGCTGCACCCATCTAACATACCCCTCTCCAAAACCAAATCTCCTCAACACCTCCCACAAATAATCCCATTCCACTCTATCAAATGCTTTCTCGGCATCCATCGCCACTACTATCTCTGTTTCACCCTCTGGTGGGGCCATCATCATTACCCCTAACAGCCTCCGTATATTAGTGTTCAGCTGTCTCCCCTTCACAAACCCAGTTTGGTCCTCGTGAACCACCCCCGGGACACATTCCTCTATTCTCATTGCCATTACCTTGGCCAGGACCTTGGCATCCACATTTAGGAGGGAAATTGGTCTGTAGGACCCGCATTGCAGCGGGTCCTTTTCCTTCTTTAAGAGAAGCGATATCGTTGCTTCAGACATAGTCGGGGGCAGCTGCCCCCTTTCCTTTGCCTCATTAAAGGTCCTCGTCAGTACCGGGGCGAGCAAGTCCAAATATTTTCTGTAAAATTCGACTGGGAATCCGTCCGGTCCCGGGGCCTTTCCCGTCTGCATGCTCCTAATTCCTTTCACCACTTCTTCTACCTCGATCTGTGCTCCCAGTCCCACCCTTTCCTGCTCTTTCACCTTGGGAATTTCCAGCCGATCCAAAAAGTCCATCATTCTCTCCCTCCCATCTGGGGGTTGAGCTTCATATAATTTTTTATAAAATGTCTTGAACACTTCATTCACTCTCTCCGCTCCCCGCTCCATCTCTCCTTCCTCGTCCCTCACTCCCCCTATTTCCCTCGCTGCTCCCCTTTTCCTCAATTGGTGTGCCAGCAACCTGCTCGCCTTCTCCCCATATTCATACTGTACACCCTGTGCCTTCCTCCATTGTGCCTCTGCAGTGCCTGTAGTCAGCAAGTCAAATTCCACATGCAGCCTTTGCCTTTCCCTGTACAATCCCTCCTCCGGTGCTTCCGCATATTGTCTGTCCACCCTCAAAAGTTCTTGCAGCAACCGCTCCCGTTCCTTACTCTCCTGCTTCCCTTTATGTGCCCTTATTGATATCAGCTCCCCCCTAACCACCGCCTTCAACGCCTCCCAGACCACTCCCACCTGGACCTCCCCATTGTCATTGAGTTCCAAGTACTTTTCAATACATCCCCTCACCCTTAGACACACCCCCTCATCCGCCATTAGTCCCATGTCCATTCTCCAGGGTGGGCACCCTCCTGTTTCCTCCCCTATCTCCAAGTCCACCCAGTGTGGGGCGTGATCCGAAATGGCTATAGCCGTATACTCCGTTCCCCTCACCTTCGGGATCAATGCCCTACCCAGCACGAAAAAGTCTATGCGCGAATAGACTTTATGGACATAGGAGAAAAACGAGAACTCCTTACTCCTAGGTCTACTGAATCTCCACGGGTCCACACCTCCCATCTGCTCCATAAAATCCTTAAGCACCTTGGCTGCTGCCGGCCTCCTTCCAGTCCTGGACTTCGACCTATCCAGCCCTGGTTCCAACACCGTGTTAAAGTTTCCCCCCATTATCAGCTTTCCCGTCTCTAGGTCCGGAATGCGTCCTAGCATCCGCCTCATAAAATTGGCATCATCCCAGTTCGGGGCATACACGTTTACCAAAACCACCATCTCTCCCTGTAGTTTGCCACTCACCATCACGTATCTGCCCCCGTTATCCGCCACTATAGTCTTTGCCTCGAACATTACCCGCTTCCCCACTAATATAGCCACCCCCCTGTTTTTCGCATCTAGCCCCGAATGGAACACCTGCCCCACCCATCCTTTGCGCAGCCTAACCTGGTCTATCAGTTTCAGGTGCGTTTCCTGTAGCATAACCACATCTGCCTTAAGTTTCTTAAGGTGTGCGAGTACCCGTGCCCTCTTTATCGGCCCGTTGAGCCCTCTCACGTTCCACGTGATCAGCCGAGTTGGGGGGCTTCCCACCCCTCCTTGCCGATTAGCCATCATCTTTTTCCAGCTTCTCACCCAGTTCCCACGCAGCTGTATCTCCCCCAGGCGGTGCCCCCCCGCCCATCCTCTCCCGTACCCGCTCCCCCCTTTCCCCAGCAGCAGCAACCCAGTAATTCCCCCCTCCCACCCCCCCCGCTAGCGTAATTACTCCCCCCATGTTGCTCCCAGAAGTCAGCAAACTCTGGCTGACCTTGGCTTCCCCCCCGTGACCACGGCTCGCACCGTGCGACGCCCCCTCCTTCCTGCTTCTCCATTCCCGCCATAATTATCATAGCGCGGGAGCCAAGCCGCCGTTTCTCCCTTGGCCCCGCCCCCCATGGCCAACGCCCCATCTCCTCTCCCTCCCCACCTCCCCCCATCACCCCCTGTGGGAGAGAGAAAAGTTACCACATCGCAGGATTAGAATATAAAACCCCTCTTCGCCCCCCACATTCGCCCCACCACTTTGTCCAAACGTTCTTTTTAATAATCCACTCATTCCAGTTTTTCTTCTACAATAAAAGTCCACGCTTCATCCGCCGTCTCAAAGTAGTGGTGCCTCCCTTGATATGTGACCCACAGTCTTGCCGGTTGCAGCATTCCAAATTTTATCTTCCTTTTATGAAGCACCGCCTTGGCCCGATTAAAGCTCGCCCTCCTTCTTGCCACCTCCGCACTCCAGTCTTGATAAACGCGGATCACCGCGTTCTCCCATTTACTGCTCCGAGTTTTCTTCGCCCATCTAAGGACCATTTCTCTATCCTTAAAACGGAGGAATCTCACCACTATGGCTCTGGGAGTTTCTCCTGCTCTCAGTCCTCGCGCCATAACTCGGTATGCTCCCTCCACCTCCAACGGACCCGCCGGGGCCTCCGCTCCCATTAACGAGTGCAGCATCGTGCTCACATATGCCCTGACGTCCGCACCCTCCACACCTTCAGGAAGACCAAGAATCCTCAGGTTGTTCCTCCTTGCGTTGTTTTCCAGTGCCTCCAACCTCTCCACACATCGTTTCTGATGTGCCTCCTGTATCTCCGTCTTCACCACCAGGCCCTGTATATCGTCCTCATTCTCGGCTGCCTTCGCCTTCACGACCCGAAGCTCCCGCTCCTGGGTCTTTTGTTCCTCCTTTAGCCCTTCAATCGCCTGTAGTATCGGGGCCAACAGCTCTTTCTTCATTTCCTTTTTTATCTCTTCCACGCAGCATTTCAAGAACTCTTGTTGTTCAGGGCCCCATGTGAAACTGCCACCTTCCGACGCCATCTTGGTTTTTGCTTGCCTTCCTTGCCGCTGTTCCAAAGGATCCGCTGCAATCCGGCCACTTTCCTCTCCTTTTTCCATCCGTGTCCAGGGGGAATTCCCTTCTGGTTTACCGCACGGTGTTCTTAGCCGTTAAAATTGCCGTTGGGGCTCCTATCAAGAGCCCAAAAGTCCGTTCCACCGGGAGCTGCCGAAACGTGCGACTTAGCTGGTCATCGCCGCACCCGGAAGTCCCTGTATGCATTGTTAACCCTGCTCTCAATCCGCCCCACCACCTTCAATGGTTAATTCACAAGTACACCCAGATTCACCCGCTCATGCATCCTCTTTATCATAGAATTTACAGTGCAGAAGGAGGCCATTCGGCCCATCGAGTCTGCACCGGCTCTTGGAAAGAGCACCCTACCCAAGCTCAACACCTCCACCCTATCCCCATAACCCAGTAACCCCACCCAACATTAAGGGCAATTTTGGACACTAAGGGCAATTTATCACAGCCAATCCACCTAACTTGCACATCTTTGGACTGTGGGAGGAAACCGGAGCACCCGGAGGAAACCCATGCACACACGGGGAGGATGTGCAGACTCCGCACAGACAGTAACCCAGCCGGAATCGAACCTGGGACCCTGGAGCTGTGAAGCAATTGTGCTATCCACAAGGCTACCGTGCTACCCTTTAGAGCTCTAGAGCCCTTTGGAAGTGAGCTCTTTATTTTATAGGATCTCTCTGCGTTCTTCCTATCAAAGAGGATCACTTCACACTTCTCTGTATTAAATTTAATCCACCATTTGTCCATCCATTCCACCAACCTGTTCATGTCCTTTTGAAATTCTACACTATCCTCCTTACGGTTCACAATGCTTCTAGGTTTCATGCCATGCACACATTTTGAAATTGCACCCTCGACACCAAGGACTAGGTTACTCACATATATGAA
The DNA here is from genome assembly GCF_047496885.1 of Scyliorhinus torazame. Lineage (NCBI taxonomy): Eukaryota > Metazoa > Chordata > Chondrichthyes > Carcharhiniformes > Scyliorhinidae > Scyliorhinus > Scyliorhinus torazame. The sequence goes on from NC_092722.1 coordinate 46,921,850, forward strand.
AGTGCAAGGCACTGGACATCCCTGGTATCTCCACTACAAAACCTTCCTCCAGTCTGATAAACAACCATTAACGACAACTCTGTTTCTTGTCAATCAGTAAATTCCGGATCCATGTTGCTACTGTTTTTGTAATCCATGAGCTATAACTTTGCTCACAAGTCTGTTGTGTGGCACTGTATCAAATGCCTTCTAGAAGCATGTACACTACATCAACAGCATTATCCTCAGCAACTCTCTTTGTTATCTCATCAGAAAACTGCAGCAAGTTAGTTAAACAAAATTTGTTCTTAACAAATCCGCCCTGGCTTTCCTTACTTAACCTGCATTTCGCCAAGTGGCTATTAATTCTGCCCCAAATTATCGGGCGGGATTCTCCAAACCCGCGGCAGAGTGTCCACGCTGTCGTGTTTGACGATGGCGTGAACGGGCCGCTCCCATGACTAATTCTGCCCCCTTCAGGGAGCCAGCACGGCGCTGGAGCAGTTCACGCCACTCCAGCTGCAGTTCCCGGCGCGAACTGTGCACCGTGGGATCCGCGCATGCGCAGTTGAGCCGGCGCCAAAAAGGACATGTGCAGTGGCACCGGCGCCAACGTGCGCATGCACAGTGGCCTCCTTCAACGCGCCGGCCCCGACGCAACATGGCGCAGGACTACAGGGGCCGGCGCGCAGGAAAGGTGGCCCCCAGACACAGAGGCCAGCCCACCGATCGGTGGGCCCCGACCGCGGGCCAGGCCACATCGGAGGCCCTCCCAGGGTCAGACCCGCCCTCCCCCCACAAAGGCCGCCACCCGACCCTTATACGGCAAGGTCCCGTCGGCTAAGAGCAGGTTAGAACGATGCTGGCGGGACTCGGCTCTTTTCTTACAGCCGTTCAGCCCATCCGGGCCGGAGAATCGGTGGGCCGGCCGTGTAGAGTGGCCCGCGACTGGCGTCGCACCAACCATGCCGGCGCCAATTCTCCCCTCTGCGGAGAATCGCGTGCCGGCGTCAGGGTGGAGTGGCGCGATTCGCAAGGCCCGCCGGCATTCTCCGACCCCGTGCAACGTGGGAGAATCCTACCCACCGTTTCCAGCTTCCCCACCACAGACCTTAAACAGACTGGCCTTGTAGGTGCTGGACTTACCTTCCTTTTACACACTTTTTTGAATAAGAATATAACATTTGCAATTCTCCAAGTCCTTTGGTACCATCCCAGAGACCAGAAATGTTAATTCTATTTCTCTCTCCAGCATTTCCCATTTATATTTCAGATTTCCAGCATCAGCGGTATTTTGCATCTGTTTGGTGCATTTTTACAGTGTAACGGGCCTGTTAGTCATATTTCAAGGCAGCCTGAACAGGCCACCAGTACAGTTTTTAAGCGTGGTTTCTTGCACAACTCAATTTAAGTTACAGCCACAACCTTTGAATGTCTGTTTAATCCTGCATATACGGTGTTTGTCACTGTTGATGCTCTGAATCTACCTTGCATTATATTAACTGTTCCAACCTATCTGCAGCCTCACTGTTGCAGAAGGTAGTCCTGCAACATTTAAAGAAGGGGGGAAATCGCACTAAGCATTCTACAATGGACTTCTCAGACTGAAGGTAATTACAACCATTTTATCTTGCAGCTAAGCCTATTGCAGAACCAAAATTTCTGCGCCTCATGTGCCTGCCTCGCTCTGCGTGCGCGTGGCTGTGGGATACCTGCATGCCTTCACCACTCCACATCCCCACTGAGAGGTCTCGACTGTGTCATGATATCCATATTAACATATCATTGTGCAATCACATACACACACTGATGGACAGGTAGATGGACGAACCAACACACACACACACATCACAGCCAATCACCAGTGAGAGCACACGCACTATAAAACAGGGAACACCACAGTTCCTGCTCATTCTACCAGGAGATAGCTCAGAGCACAGAGCTCACAGCATGCCACTCAGACATACACCATGTGCTGAGTGCCTCACTAAGATAGTGATAGGGCTGGGTGCACAGGTTAGCTGGTGAAGTACGAACCATAAGACATAGGAGCGGAAGAAAGGCCATTCGGTCCATCGCGTCCACTTCACCATTCAATCATGGCTGATTTCAACTCCATTTACCCGCTCTCTCTCCGTAGCCCTTAATTCCTCGAGAAATCAAGAATTTATCAACTTCTGTCTTAAAGACACTCAACGTCCCGGCCTCCACCGCCCTCTGTGGCAATGAATTCCACAGACCCACCACTCTCTGGCTGAAGAAATTTCTCCTCATCTCTGTTCTAAAGTGACTCCCTTTTATTCTAAGGCTGTGCCCCCGGGTCCTAGTCTCCCCTGCTAATGGAAACAATTTCCCTACGTCCACCCTATCTAAGCCATTCATTATCTTGCAAGTTTCTATTAGATCTCCCCTCAACCTCCTAAACTCCAATGAATATAATCCCAGGAACCACAGCCAGAAGTTAATAGTTATTATTGTACAGAATAATAAAACAGAGTTGTACCATCTACAACCGTGTCGGTTCGTTTGTGTATCGGAACACCCAACACGACATGATACCAGGACTGGAAACTCGCCAGCGACTGTGAGACCTACCTGCACCTCTTCGGAGATCTGCCATCCTGCGCCATGGAGACCATCAGCCCGCCGCAGTCGCTCCAAATCGCTGCAAATCTCGGCGTCAAATGGAAGCTGTTTAAACAGCGCTTCCAGCTCTTACTAGAAGCCACAGACAGGGAGAATGCATCGGACACCAGGAAGATCGCCCTCTTCCTCTCCACGGCGGGGCGGGGCAACACGCCATCCACATCTACAACTCCCTGGCATTCGCGGAAGGAGAGGACAAGACGAAGTACAAGACGGTCCTTCTAAAATTTGAGGAATACTTCAGCATGGAAGTTAATGAGAGCTTTGAGAGGTACCTCTTCCAGCAGCGCCTGCAGGGTAAGGATGAGCCTTTTCAATCTTATTTGACACACCTCCGTATCCTCGCGCAGTCCTGCAGCTATGAGGCCACCTCCGACTCCATGATTCGGGATCAGATCATTTTTGGGGTCACCTCGGACACCCTACACCAGCAGCTCCTCAAAATAAAGCGCCTCACCCTAGCCACAGCCATCGAACCTGCGTCCTCCATGAAAACGCGATCAGCCGGTACTCCCAATTCCAGGCGGCCGAATCGGCATGGCAGGGGTCCTACGAGGCCGAGCGGGTCCAGTCGATCGAGTTCCTCCCGGCTCGCGGCCTGGACGAGGGCGGCCATTTTGCGTGCTTTCTGAGGCCTCCCGCGCTTGTACGCGCCAAAAGAGGGGACGTTGACGCAGAGGGACGTGATGCGCAGGCGCGCTCTACGCAGGACCACACCGCGCATGCGCGGTGGCGCAACAAACGCCATGACGTCACGACGTGCGCCAACTGTGGATCCGCACACTTAAAGCGGCAATGTCCAGCCAAAACTTGACAATGCCTCCGCTGTGGCAGGAAGGGCCATTACGCTGCCTGCTGTCGAGCAGCTCAACCTGCCAACTCTCCGCAATTTAGGCAGCCTCGCAGGGACGTGTGGGCCATTCAGTCCCCATACACAGAATCATACCCTGACGACGTGCAGACCGGTGATACCGACGACCGGGAACCCTTCCGCGTTGCGGTAATAGACAGGAACCGGATGTCCCCAAGTAGGACCCACCAGCCGATGCCAGTGCACAGCATTACTCCGGGCGCTGAATGGTGTGCCACCCTAACGGTCAACCGATCACCAATCACATTCCGCTTAGACACTGGTGCCTTCGCCAAACTCATTGCATGGTCAGCCTTCCACACCTTGAAGGTTAAACCACCGATCCGGCCATCCCACTGTCAGCTGGTTGATTACAACGGGAACGTTATCCCGGCCATGGGGTCCTGCCAGCTCGAGGTTGCACACATTCATACACAGCCACACTGTCTTTTGAGATAGTTGGATCCTCGAAGGACTCTGTTAGGCACACAGGCGTGCAAGATCCTCCACCTCGCTCAGCGGGTACACACTTTGTCTCCAGAAGGCACGTCCGATTTCCCGGATGCAGACTTTAGGGCGCAGCTCCACTCGCTCCTCGCCCACAACCAGTAGGTTTTTGAGGGCATGGGCACACTGCCCTACACTTACAGAATACAGCTCAAACCGGACGCCACCCTGGTCATTCACGCACCTCGTAGAGTCCCAGCACCACTCAAGCAGCAGCTGCAGGACCAAAGAGTGCTTTTCCGGGTCACGGAGCCGACGCCATGGGTCAGCTCCATGGTATGCGTAAAAAAGCCCTCCGGCGAGCTCCGGATCTGCATCAACCCAAAGACCTGAACAATAACATCATGAGGGAACACTACCCCATACCCAAGCGGGAAGAAATCACGAACGAAATGGCCCGGGCTAAAATTTTCACCAGGCTTGATGCCTCAAAGGGTTTTTGGCAGATTCAACTGGATCAGTCCAGCAGGAAGCTGTGCACTTTCAACACTCCCTTTGGCAGATACTGCCGTTTGGCATCATCTCAGCATCCGAGGTGTTTCATCGAATCATGGAACAGACGATGGAGGGCATCGAAGGGGTGCGCGTCTATGTTGACAACGTCATCATCTGGTCCACCACACCACAGGAGCACATCAGTCGTCTCCAGCGTGTCTTTGCACGGATACGAGATCACGGCCTGCACCTCAACCGAGCCAAGTGCTCTTTTGGCCAAACTGAGCTAAAGTTTCTGGTGGACCACATATCCCGGTCAGGGGCGTGTCCGGATGCCGACAAAGTGGCAGCTATCGCAGCCATGCCGCAGCTGGCAGACAAGAAGGCAGTGGTACGCTTTCTCGGATGGTCAACTTCCCGGGAAGTTTATTCCCAACCTTGCCTCACACACAACGGCTCTTCACCACCTGGTCCTCTAACAATTGCACGATGGCCATCTCGGGGTTGAAAAGTGCAGGCGGAAGACCCGAAAAGCGGTGTACTGGTCGGGCATCAGCGATGACATCGCCAACATGGTGTTCAACTGCACCACCTGCCAAAGGTTTCAGCTGGCGCAACCCCCGAGACACTTCAGCCCCATGGGTTGGTAACGTCCCCCTGGGCAAAGGTGGGTGTGGACCTCTTTCATGCGCTCGGCAGGGACTACGTCATTATAATTGACTATTTTTCCAATTATCCGGAGGTCATACGCCTACACAACTTGACATCATCAGCTGTCATCAGAGCATGCAAAGAAACCTTCACTCGCCATGGCATTCCGCTCACCCTCATGTCTGACAACGGGCCCTGTTTTGTGAGCCAAGAATGGTTTTCTTTTGCCACTTCATACAGCTTCACACACACGTGATGTCCAGCCCTTTGCATCCCCAGTCGAATGGCAAGGCGGAAAAGGGCGTCCATATCGTGAAGCGGCTCCTCTGCAAGGCTGCCGGATCGGATTTCTGTTTAGCCCTGCTGGCCTATTGCTCGGCCCCACTGTCCACAGGCCTCTCGCCAGCGCAGCTGTTGATGGGTCGCACCCTCAGGAGCACTGTGCCGTCCATTCACGTTCCTAAACCCGACCATGCTCCAGTACTGCAAAGGATGCGACAGCAGCGTGCTCAGCAGAAGATGGCACATGACGCTCGGGCAACTGATCTTCCTGCCCTGGCGCCTGGAGACAACGTCCGCATACACCTACCGGAGGGTGGCTGGTCGGCAACCGACGAGGTTCTCTGCCACGTGGCTCCCCGCTCGTTCCTGGTTCGCATGCCTGATGGCTCCATTCGCCAGCGTAATCGGCGGGCCCTTCGGCTGCTTCCGCGCTCGCTACGTGATCATGCACCAGTGCTACGCCCTCCTGTTGTCCCTGATGTCGACTTCGTGGTGCTTCCTGCCCCTCTGCCTATTCCTCTCTCGCCCGTGGCCAGGCCCATGCCTCAGCCGGTGGATCCTGACCCACCCTTGAGGCAGTCAACCCGAATTCGGCGCCCACCTAATTGACTGGACTTATGAGCCTGTTTGCACATTGGACTCACTGAACTGTTGTGCAATACTGTTAACCTGTTTCTTTGTCGTTCCAGGAGTTCTCTTTCGATATTTGATGATTGCACTGGTTTTGTTTGTGGTACAACCTCGTTGCTATGTATATAGTTTAGCCTCATGTACATGTTGTAAATATTGCACACATACTCAGATGCACTCAGTACACACCAATATTTATTACCATGTAGGCACATATGCTTGTGAAAAGGGGGGGGAGGGATGTCATGATATCCATATTAACATATCATGGTGCAATGACACACACACACTGATGGACAGGTAGAGGGACCAACCAACACACACACAACATCACAGCCAATCACCAGTGAGAGCACACGCACTATAAAACAGGGGACACCACAGTTCCCGCTCATTCTACCAGGAGATAGCTCAGAGCACAGAGCTCACAGCGTGCCACTCAGACATAGACCATGTGCTGAGTGCCTCACTAAGATAGTGCTAGGGCTGGGTCCACTGGTTAGCTGGTGAAGTACGAACCACAGCCAGAAGTTAATAGTTATTATTGTACAGAATAATAAAACAGAGTTGTACCATCTACAACCGTGTTGGTTCGTTTGTGTATCGGAACACCCAACACGACAGACTGCAGACCTCTCAGCTTACCATCTCGGGCAGGTGACACCCTGCCTGGTTCACAGCTCATGAAAATCCCAACCAATCTTAAACAGTGACCTGATCTGGCTGTCAGGAGCAACAGGGGGTGCTGTTTGTGTCAAATGACACCACAAAAGGTGGGGATAGAGGAACTAATCCTGGACTTTTAAAAAGGTTAACGGGCAGTCTTCACAGCACATGGAGATCATTTGAAATATCATGCGGTCACATAATTAAATCATCCATTGTAACACAATATTGAATTACACTACATCTATAACAGCCTCAACAAGTGGCTCGATGATTACCATGCTCTATTGAAAATCACCCAAAGTAGAAATGGGTGCGGCACTAAACATCCGTTTAAAAACAGGGGGGCAGCACGGTGGCCTATTGGTTAGCACAGCTGCCTCACGGCACCGAGGTCCCAGATTCGATCCCGGCTCTGGGTCACTGTCAGTGTGGAGTTTGCACATTCTCCCCGTGTTTGCTTGGGTTTCGCCCCCACAACCCAAAGATGTGCAGTAGGTGGATTGGCCACACTAAATTGCCCCTTAATTGGAAAAAATTAATTGGATACTCTAAATTTAAATTTTAAAAAAGGGGTACACAGACATGAATATTAGAATAGCTGAATTCTGGCAGGGAATTATTCACACACAATTGCTTTTTCAAATCAGAACTCAAACAAAGGCAAATGTAATTTTGCCCAGGTTCACAGTCACTGCCTCACCTTAAGCATGAAGTCCGGTGGTGTGCCCGGCCTCACTGTTGGTTTTAACACGCCATCGTGATGCGAGTGGATTAATGTTTCATCTAAATCTAAAACTAGGATTTTCCTTTTCATTTGATCTGAAAAGATAGAGGGATGGAAAAAATGGTTTCAACAATAGAAGTTTATTAACGCTTGGGTTGGTGTTCCTTTTACAAATAAAATCGCATATCCAAGAGTAATGACATGTCCGAGCTTCAGACAGATCAGAGACAACCCATCCTTTAATAAATCCGATTCAGCAACACCGGAACAATGTATAACCAAGAGCGTGCTACTAATTCTGTGGCATATATGTAGCCTTTAGCACTGGATTTTGCACCATCCTCCACATACTGCTAAAAGTTAATCGTTTTCTCTTCCCCAACTAAATACAACCAAACTGTACAGCAGCCTGGAATATTTTTCCCCAGTCGGAGGCAGCACACTTATGCACAGCCCTGTACCATAAGGTCTGACCCAAACCAAGTCACAAAGCACATCATGAGGAATTAAGGGGAATGAATTTTGCATGTCATTCGCTCTGCTCCTTACCTTCAATGCATCATATCGCTTTTGAACTATTGATATTTAGTACCCTAGCACCCAGAGGTACTCCTATTTACAGCCCTCAAACGTCAACCTATCAGCGAAGGCCATTGTGAAGCTCTACAGCTAGTCATCTAAGCCCCTAAATTTTCACTGATCAATACACCAGGCAACAGATTTCATCTCTCAGCATGCCGCAGCCTAGTTCACCAGGCTGTTCACCTGACCTTAGGGTCAGGGTTTTCTGAAGAGAGAGATATGTAGCTGAAGCTTTACTTGCCCTCAACAAGACAAATGCAAGAATGCCAAATTTCATATACCACTGGAGAAAAGGGTTATTGATTGGTTGGCAAGTCGACTCGGATTTGCCCAGATTTGCTGTGGAGAAAGCAACCAGCCCATACTTGCAAAACCCAAAACAAAATGTTGACTGTTAGATGTGATTCCAGATTTGGGAAGCACTTGCTGAACAATCTGGACTGTGCTAACAGCTACACTAATAACCAATTTAAGATGAGCAGTCGAGCTTGCAACGTTGTCCATTTACACAGGCTGGGGCTCTAGTGCATGTATCACAAAAAAGTTAGTATGCAGGTGCAGCATGTAATCAAGGCGGCTGATAGAATGCTATCCTTTATTTCAAAGGGAATTGAACATAAAATTAAGGATGTTATACTTCGGTTATACAGGGCATTGGCGAGACTGCATCTCAAATATTGTATGCAGATTTGGTCTCCTTATTTAAGGAAGGGTGTAAATGTATTGGGGCCATTCAGTGGAGGTTTACTAGATCAGGGTTTTTTAAAACTGCGGGTCGCAACACACGGATGGGTCGGGGACAGGTGTCGGGAAGGATCGGTCTTTTAAATAGAGAATGCCGGCCGCGACCGGCTCTTAAATAGAGAATGCCGGCTGCGACCGGCTCCTAAATAGAGAACGCCTGCCGCGACCAGCTTTTAAATAGAACGATGCAGTCTTCCAGCCAGAAGCGGCGACAGAGGTTACGTGGCCGGCATGTGCACTGACATCACACGCTCTGTACTTCCGTGCTTTTGGCGCAAAATCACGAGGAGAGATTCCTCCATTTTCTAGCTGCAAGCCAGCAAGGCATCAGGACTGAAGATGGATTGTTTTAAACAAAGAAACAAATGAAATCGGGAACAAAGCAGTGCAAAGATGATTTCTTGAGGTATGGCTTTAATTGTGCCCATGCAAATCAGGATGCAAAGCCCATGTGTGTTATACGAGGTCAGAATTGAACCTGGGTCCCTTGTGCTGCGAGACAGCAGTGCTAACCACTGTGAAATCATGCCACCCAGAGGACAAACCTCCTGATTTACCGGTCGCATTAAAGGAAAGCGGGCATGGGTGGCAAAGATTGGCCAGTTGATTAAAGTGGGCCCCAGGAAAGAAAGTTGAAGAACACGACTACATTGATGTCTGGAATGAGTGGATTTTCTTATGGGTTAGGTTGGACAGGCTGAGCTTGTTTCCATTAGAGTTCATACGAGCGAGAGGCGACTTGGTTGAAATATACAAGATCCTGAACAATATCGACAAGGTGAACATTGAAAAGATTTTCCCCTTGTGGTGAGTCTAGAAGTAGTGGGACACTAAAATTAGGGGTTGCTCTTATAGGACAGAGATAAGGAGGACATTTTCTCTCAGAGAGTTGTGTGAATTTGGAACTCACTGCCTCAAGGCGGTGGAAGCAGGGGTCACTGAATATTTTTAAGGCTGAGATAGATTGATTCCCATGCCTAACAAGAATCTAAGATTTTTTTAAAAATGTCCATGGGATGTGGCCACGGAGGGCATTTAAGAGTCAACCACATTGCTGTGGGTCTGGGGTCACATATAGGCCAGGAGATTTCCTTCCCTAAAAGGACATTAGTGAACCAGATGGGTTTTTACGACAATTAAAAATTGTTTCATAGTCGTCATTCGACTTTTAATTCGAGATTTTTATTGAATTCAAATTCCAGCATCTGCCCTGGCAGGATTCTAACCCAGGCCCCCAGAGCATTACCTTGGGTCTCTGGATTACTAGCCCATAAAAGGTTAAATGAAGTAGAACACAGAAATTAAAATTAAACAAGATGTGAGAAAAGGACAAGAGGAGAGGGGCCAACCGGCCACATTGAAAAGTTCATTTTTTAAAAAAATTATTTTTGTCGCCGACTTATAATAAATTTATTCCAAACTCTGGCATTAGCATATGTTCAGTGTGATTCATAAAAATTGGTCAGCCCAAGGAAACCATAATTTCTGCCTACTGCAGCAGAAACGATTAGCAAAATCAAAAACACATTTTGCAGTAGCCTACTTTGAAAAAACGTAATTCACTTTCAGCTGGAACCTCCTACCACACTCACAGGGACTGTAACTGACAACCAAGATGGAAAGTTAAGACAAAACCCAACATATTCATCACATTCCTCGCCAAATGAGTCAATACGCTAATGCATTTCTTACATTTGCCGATCACTGGGGGAACATAGTAATATTTTTCAATCACTCATTCAAAACATTGCGCATTTTGACAATTTTAAAAAGGCGGTTCCCAGCACCCAGAGATACCCCATCTGCTGTGATATGTACATGGCCCCGAGGCTTTAAGTTAAATGATCATATCCTCATTGGCAAGGGCACGGGCAATATAGGCGCATTATTGAGAGAGCTGAAGCAATGCAAAGAAAAGATGTATAAGTTAACAAATGCTGTGTCTAGCTAGTGCTTTGTCAGATGTGCGCCAGATTTCAGCAATTAATCATCTAATGTTGGATTCTTTTGACCTGCAATCTGAAACGTACAAGGATATTTCAGACTGCATAGTTCTTCCGCCAAACAGTTAAAGTGCAGCACGGTAGCAGTGGTTGGGCGGCATGCTAGCCCAGTGGTTAGCACTGTTGCTTCACAGCTCCAGGGTCCCAGGTTCGATTCCCGGCTTGGGTCACTATCTGTGCGAAGTCTGCACATTCTCCCCGTGTCTGTGGGTGCTCCAGTTTCCTCCCATAGTCCAAAGATGTGCAGGTTAGGTGGATTGGCCATGCTAAATTGCCCTTAGTGTCCATAAAGATTTGGTGGGGTTACGGGGATAGGGTGAAGATGTGGGCTTAGGTAGGGTGCTCTTTCCAAGTGCCAGTGCAGACCCGATGGGCAGAATGGCCTCCTTCTGCACTGTAAATTTTATGATCAAGGGATGCAGGTTACTTCTAAAGACCTACTGGCAAGCTACTGAATTGGGGACTGTCACACAAGTTCCCGATACAAGGCTATTTGACTAGCGATCACGAAGTGGAGAGTCCAATTGCCAATCAATCAGCATTCTCTTCCCATGCAGTATAAATTGTTGTTCCCTTTATATTTGTGAATTGTCCTGATGAGTGCAAGATGAAAAGCTTCAACAAAAAACATCCTGTTTTCAGCAATACTCAAGTTCTGTACTACTAAATACAATTCGCTCGTGTACACTCTTCCTCTCCAGGCTGTCAACAAATAAGCAATATAAAAGTCACCATTTCCAGCTGACAGCAGAATCATCACTCTCTCTTTTGCCTATAATTGAATTGACAAACCCATGGTCTACAAGGATCTTGTGATACTCCTGCCAAAATGAAGGAACCTCAAGTTACACTGAAAATGCAGAGAATTAAAAAGTTTGTTACTGTACAGCGCAATCTATGCAGGCACTGAAAAGGAAGAAATTGTCTTGTACAAAAGGCAACATTAGGTTACAGGATGAGTACTTACTTATTCTGATGTGGGAAAGAGGAGATAGAGGCAGAATGTCATAGCGAACTGTCTGGTATTGGATTATCTACAAAACAACAAACAATAAATAAAATGTTAGGCACGATTCCCTCCTGAACAAAGAGTAGTAGTAGGTGTGGACGCTGGATGTCCCTATGCTCTTGCACTCACTCATAGAATCCTTCAGTGCAGAAGGAGGCAATTCAGCCCATCTAATCGACACCAACCCTCTAATACAGCACTCCACCTAGGCCCACACCCCCACGCTATCCCAGTAACCCCACCTAACCTTTTGGACACTAAGGGGCAATTTAGCTCCTGCTCACTCCTGCTGGCTCTAATTTTGCCAGAACAAGCACACCCACTCTAATGTTCAAAATTGCTAAAGGCATAAGGAAAACACAGCAGGAAGGTTTGTTGAAAGGCCTCAATGCAAGAACATTACCAACAGGAAGAAAAAGCACCCATTTCAGCTTGAAAGGAGATGGACTGAGATCCAAGGTGGCCTCAGTAGGGTCAATGCCCTGAACGCATGGTTGGATTCTAACTTTGCAGATATTCTGCAGTTATTTTGAGAATGGTTTTGGATCACGCCCTCATTTCCCAATGTCTTATCATAGAATTTACAGTGCAGAAGGAGGTCATTCGGCCCATCAAGTCTGCACCGGCTCTTAGAAAGAGCACCCTACTTAACCCCACACCTCCACCCTATCCCCGTTGTAGCCACCTGGGTTGGCCAATTCCCGGCGTAAAATGGAGAACAGCAAAGGCTGAAGGGAAATTCAGCCAACACAGGCAAAAACTAGCAGGTGTAAGTTTACTGTGTATTAGACTCTGCAAAAGCCCAGACAGCATCGATACAAGCAGCCATCTGCATAATAATGTAGCGGCCATCTACATACTAATGAGCCATCCCCGGGAACAATCGAAACATTTGAGATAAACAAGGCCAAGCCAGACTCCTTAGCGCCAGCAGGAACCAACACAAAAGAGGTTAACGGACACCTAAAGACCGCCCATCGATTAGGGAACCGCTCCAGTATTGGAGAAATCGAACCAAGCAATTGGAACGAAGTCCAATCACTTGAAACCAGGTACAGGGTCTGCCCCAAAAGGCGGGAAGCCCCTGGGGACTATAAAGTAAAGCCCCCCAAGTTCAAATCTCCTTCTTGCCAGGGTCACTCAGCAACGTGAACCAACCCTCGACAGTGACCTGTCCAGCTGCCGCCAAAGGAATGCAAGTCTCAAGTCAACGCTCGCTACGAGATAGGTGCTCCTAGCTACCAATCCATACCAGCTTTGAATCCCGCAGACTCAGAACCCGAACGAAAGGCCATTTGTTCCCCTGACCTGGTGGGCCAGTCCGAAGCGAAGTATAGGCCTGTTAGTTATAGAAATAGCTTAGAAAGTAGAGTTTATGCATGAGTAGCGATTTACTGTGTATAATAAATGTGCTTTGATTTGAATCTTACTAATTGGTGTATTGAGTTATTGATCATTACTTGAACTTGAACCTCGTGGCAGTATCATAAAGATACCTGGCGACTCTAGAGCAAAGGTTATAAAACAGAGCCAATTGAACCAACCAAAAGTTGGCAAAACCGTAACCCTGCAACCCCATCTAACCTAAGGGCAATTTAGCATGACGAATCCACCTGACCTGCACATCTTTGGACTGAGGGGTGAAACTGGAGCACCCAGTGGAAACCCACAGGGAGAATGTGCAGACTCCGAAAAAACAGTGACCCAAGCGGGAATCGAACCTGGGACCATGGTGCGGTGAAGCCATAGTCCTAACCACTATACTACCATGCTGCCCACATGTCTTACCACGCTTCGGTTGGGATGCTATGAAGATTGGGAACCATTGCCCTCAAACCGTTCTTCAAACAAAGGTTACCAAATAGTGATCATAATGGGAACTTCACCACCTCTTTCCCCCCCCCCCCCCACTCCCACTTTCCAAAAAAGTTGATTCTGGCAACACCACTGGTCTCCGTGACTCAGCATCAAACTTGCAGCTCACTTCTCAATGCCATCACACAAGTCCACAGCAGTCCAAGTGCAGCTTACAATCAATGCCGTTAACTCATCTCACAACACCACAGCGAAAATGGCTGGCTGCTGCTTTGCAGCTGCTGCCCTGTGCATTACTACAAACATTTTAATTTTAGATTTTTTTTGTTGTTGTCCCATTCTTGACTACTGCCCCAGTTACAAATCACTTTCCAAACCAGAACGGCTCCACAATCATTCAGAATCCATTTCCAGATATGCGGTTGAACCTAAACGGAGATGGGCCAGGACAGATCTAACCCATGACAGATCTAACTCACGGTGTCCTGATTCCCAACTGTAGTGCAAGCGCAGGATTTTGCAGCCAGTACCCCAGGTCATATTGTATATCAGCAGGGAATAGAGTTGTAAATGTGCTGCGGAATCAGGGCAGGTCAGGGAGACAATGTGAAATTGATCACGAATTGTTATACTATAGCATCTTGCATAGCTTTTAGAAGATACAATGAAATTCCACAGGATCTTCTGACTACTGAATCAGACATTGAACACACAGCTGGTTCTAACAAGGCAGAAAGGGAATGTTTACTTCTTTGGGTGAGGCTCTTGAGGAGCCTCCGAAGAGAAGCAAAGAGGAATGTGGGCTTATTTTTAAACATTAGCCATAGTTGGGTTTCTTGATTAAAAGTATAATTTTTCTATCCCACTTGTTTTTCCCCATTCTAATATTGTCAGCCGCTTGGAAGGTGCTGTCGCCCACTGGGATGTATACTCAAAAGGACACCTTCTGATACTTCATGTGAGCTGTTGTTCTCCCTGCAATACGCTGCCACCACCCAATATCTGGCTGTTTGAATCTGGGCGTCACCACAGTTTATCTCTACTTGGTCCTTAGATGCACCTTTCAAGGGGCAGTTAGGAGCATAACGCAAGAAGCTGGAGCAGTAGACCCATCGACTCCATTCAATATCCCATGATTCTCTGAGACAACAAAATTCTGTCTATCTTGGCCGTACAATATATCCAACGATGAAGCATCCACTACTCTCTGGGATAGGCAATTCCAAGATTCATAACCCTCTGAGCCAATGAATTTCTCCTGATGTCAAGTCATAAACGATCTGCCCCTTATTCAGATACAGTGTCACGTTGTTCTAGATTCTCAAGCCATCTGTGTCAAGCCCCTTCAGAATATTGCATGTTTCAATGAGCTCACCTCCCAATCTTCTAAACGCCAGAGAATATGGCCCCAATTCACTTGGTTTGGCATCACTGAACAACCCGCTCATTCCATGCACCAATCTAGTGAACTTTCGCAGTGCTGTTTCCAATGCAAGTATATCATTCCTTCAATGTGGAGAGCAAAACTACTCCAGATGTGGTCCCAACAAAGTCCCATATAATTGCAGCATCTTCTCTTTCCTGTACTCCAATTCCCCTTGCAATAAAGGCCAACATGCCATTTGCCTTTCTATTTGCTTGCTGTACCTGCATGTGTACTTTGTATTCCCCATATGAGAACACAGTGTGCCCCGTACGAGAACACCCAAGTCCCTCGGAACATCAACAAGGATGGGGAAGCCCGATTTTCCATTCGGAGTGCACTCCAGAGTTTTTTTTCTTTTTTAAATAAATTTAGAGTACCCAATTCATCTTTCCAATTAAGGGGCAATTTAGTGTGGCCAATCCACCTACCCTGCACATCTTTGGGTTACGGGGACGAAACCCACGCAAACACGGGAAGAATGTGCAAACTCCACATGGACAGTGACCCAGAGCCGGGATTGAACCTGGGACCTCGGCGCCGTGAGACTGTAGTGCTACCACTGCGACACCGTGCTGCCCGGGTGCACTCCAGAGTTAGCAAGTGAGGCAGAGACTGTGCCAGCATCGAAGTACAGGTTAGCTAGATGGTTGATGGAGTACGATATGGAAACTGGATAGCCACACAGGATTAGGACTTCCCATGGGAGAATCAACAACATTGGCTGGCTGGAGTGAGAAACCAATTTCTGTGCTGCAGTTTCCATAGGATTTAATTGCAAACCCTTTTTTACCTGACCTGGGTATCTCAAATGGAAAGTATTCAATTAAACATCTCACAGTACTTCACAGGAGTATTATCAAACATAAGGCAACATAGCCTTCAAAGTACATCGAGGCTGTCAGAAAGAGAACTCAGGAAAGTCTTTATGAGGATGTTGTGAGAATATAGTGGCCCAGAAGGGTGGCATGGGGGCACAGTGGTTAGCACTGCCAGGGACCTGGGTTTGAATCCGACCATGGGTGATTGTGTGGAGTTTGTATGTTCCCCCTGTGTCTGCGTGGGTTTCCTCCGGATGCTCCAGTTTCCTCCCACAGTCCAAACATGTGCAGGGTTAGGTAGATTGGCCACCTTAGTGTCCAAAAGGTTAGGTGGAGTTACGGGCATAGGTTGCTCTTTCGGATGGTCAGTATAGACTTGATTGGCCGAATGGTCTCCTTC
This sequence comes from Scyliorhinus torazame, assembly GCF_047496885.1. Classification (NCBI taxonomy): domain Eukaryota; kingdom Metazoa; phylum Chordata; class Chondrichthyes; order Carcharhiniformes; family Scyliorhinidae; genus Scyliorhinus; species Scyliorhinus torazame. The sequence continues at coordinate 46,938,020 of NC_092722.1, forward strand.
TGCACTGGTAGGGATTCTATGATTCCAATTTCCCATCTAACACCCCTCATCTTGGGAGCTACCTGCATGAAAAGGCAGCTCTGGGAAATGAGTGCCTTGCAGCAATTTAAAGGCATGACAGTAGTGGAAGCTAAATTTAGCCCAAAACACAGCAATTAGAGTGAGTGGCTGTTGCAGCAGTTGGTTCAGGAACCATTCCACAATGAGCTAAGCTTCCGTTCCTCTTTCTCTCGTTCCCTCGAAAACAATAAATGGGGGAAATCATAGGGGGCAATCGTAGCCTTAAGAAACTATCAGTTTTTGACGATTTACTGCACCCTTAATTGTTAGTGTTGCTTGATCCAAGGAACAATAATATTATCTGGTTCAGTCAATTTTTTTTAAAAATCCAGCAATTCAAACAGCAAACAAAAAAAAAAAGAATAATTCAAATTAACCAGCTGTGATCGAATATATTTTACATTAACGCCAAAATCAGAGGGTGGAGAAAGATTTTTTTTAAATCCAGTTATTATATAGCCCAGTTATAGATTGGTGAATTATACTGGAGCTCACATCCAAAACATTCTCATCTTTCAGTTACTGACTGATTTGCTTGAAATACTCCGATTAAGTTTTGATTTCCCCCTTTTAAAAAAGGTCAGTTACATGCCATTAGTGAGTGCCTTCTCCTCCTCATCTCCCCGCAGAAATTCACTCGTTAGTCAGCTTGTTATGCAACATGCTTTAAAATTGCTCACAGCTTAAAATGTTAACTCTGCTCATCCAATTTTCCCTACTCTTTCAGCTATTGACTCACAGTCCCACCTAATGCCACCCCACCCCCCCCTCCCCCCGCACCCCCAATACAGACAGGAAATCGGAGCTCTTTCTGATCCATGTGGCCACAGCTCACTCCAGTGACCAAACGATCCAGCGAGAGTTTCAGATCTACCTCCTCTCCCAATTCTTTCTTTGCAAACTCCCCCAAGCACAATTAAAGACTTTGGAATCTGAAGGCATCTCCAAATCTCCAGACTTTTCATTCCTCATATTATTCCCCAAGTCTTCATTGAGTGACTCAGACTCAAAGGACTAAATTGCCCAAGTTCCTGAGTGATGTCATAGGGGCACCCTCTGTGGGCAATCAGCAATTGCACTCGGCTATTTCCCATCTCAGTGAGTGCAACATTCAATACAGCCAATTTAATCCCAGACTCAAAGCATCCAGCTTCCCACTCTGCCATATGTAAATATTCACATATATAGCCACACTATATCATCCATAACACTATCCTCTGCACGTCCTTTTTCCACTGGGGCGTTGACACTATCGGGAAAACCACACTGAATAAAAATGCTTCAATATTGATGGGAGACACTCACATTGGTTGCCTCAAATAACTCCCACTGTCGTAACTCCCACTGTCGTCACAAGTGAAAAATCTCCAATCTTAATTTGGAAGATTAAAATCTCCAATCACATTGCTGGCTGGTCTCAGGTCAAATAGACATGAACGTATCACACTTTGGACCTCACCAATATTTTCTCATATTTTACTCCACCCTCTTTTTACTTGGTTACGGGTCGGTTATTTCAAACCCATATGAAATAATAAAAATCAGGTGGAAACTTGGACAGTTACCTGAAGAGCTGTTTGCACAGCTTCACAAATGAAAGCTTCTGTCTGAGTGACCGCCTTGAGGAAGCTACATCCCAAGTGGTAATACATACAATATATTGTACCTAGAAGCCCTTGGACAAAATTCCACATGTAAGGCAATTCGTAAAGCTCCAAAATCTGGGAATTCGGGGTAAATCTTGGGTATGCATAAAAAAATTTTTTTTTAAATCGCAACAGAGTAGGAAGTGGGTATTCATTTTTTAAAAAGCACAATAGGAGGGATTATCCTGGATCAGCGAGGTGGCCCGATGGCGGCGTAAAAAATGGCGCAAACCACTCCGGCGTCGGGCCGACCGGAAGTTGCGGAATTCTCTGCACTTCCGGGGGCTAGGCCGGCGCCGGAGGGGTTGGCGCTGCATCAGCCGGCGGCGATGGGACTGCGTGGGTTAGCGCATGCGCAGAACCGCCGGCGTGGTTCGGCACATGCACAGACCGGCCGCCATATTCTGGCTGCCGCATGCGCAGGGGGGGGGGGGGGGGGGGGTGTCATCTCCACTCCGGCCAAAGCAGAGTCCTACAAGGGCCGGCGTGGATGGAAGAAGTGCCCCCACAGCACAGGCCCGCCCGCAGATCAGTGGGCCCCGATCGCGGGCCAGGCCAATGCGGGGACCTCCGATGGGGCCAGATGCACCCCCCCCCCCCCCCCGAGCACTGCACCAGCCGGCCTAGCAGCCATGTCCCGCCGTGTGGGACCATGTCTAACCCACGCCTGCGGGACTGGCCGGAAACCGACGGCCGCTCGGCCCATCGGGGCCCGGAGAATTGCTGGGGGGGGGGGCCGCTGCTAACGACCCCCGACCGGCGTGGCATGGTCCCCACCCCCGCCCGAAAACTGGCGCCGGAGAATACGGCAGGCGGCATCGGAGCGGCGGGGCAGGATTCGCGCCGCCCCCCGGGATTCTCCGACCCGGCCGGGGGGGGGGGGGTCGGAGAATCCCGCCCAATAAGTATACAGTCCTGGTCACCTTATTTTTAAAAGGATATTTGAGTCACTGGAAGGGTACAAAAATTAAGATTTTCAAAGCTAATAGCAGACATGCAAGGAAAGGATAAACAGACTGGATCTTTTTCTCTTGAGAAAGTGAAGGATTGACTCAATAGAAATCTTTAAATTCATGAAAGATGGTGTGCGGTAGGCACAGAGAGAATATTTATATTTATGCGGAAGAGCAAAAATAGAGACCATCACGTCAAGATGCTCACCCAGAAACCAGACAAGAAATCCAGAAGAAATATCATACCCGAGTGGTGAGGCTGTGGAAATCGCTACAACAGGCCCAAGTGAATAGCATATGTCAGGGGAGGATATGAGTGAAAAGGAAAAAGAGGGTGATGCTGATAGATGAGCAAGGATGGGAGCGGATGAATGCTGACATGGACTCTTTGGGACCAAAAGTGTGATTGGAGATTTGTCTGTGCGCTGTCTATAGGATTTAATTCTATGAAGGGTAGGAAAGTTGCGAGTGGCATATCCCGGGAGTTAGTGTTGATAAATTACATTTAATCCAATGCAAGCAGGTCAAATTTGCGGGCAATACCAAACTAAGACGGCTAGTGGAATCAGAGAAGGCCCATCAGAAGTTACAGAATGAGTTGTCCAAACATCGAAGTGGACTGAATAAGATATTTAATGCAGGCAAATATAAAGCATTACATACTGGTCAGACAAATAGGGAACATCTATAGTCCATCAACAAGTAGTATGGAAATAATCAACAGTTACATAAAAGACCTAGGAGTTTCAGTAGAACCAGATTTACACAAGTCCAATCAATGCCAAAAAACTGCGGGACTATATTGCTAACACATTATAAATTAAAGGAAGACATACTGTACAGTGCCCCACCCAAACTACATTCCAAGCACCATGTCTGGTTCTGGTCATAAGGTCATTCAAACGCCGGGGACAGTATTAGGAATCACGGAATCCCGACAGAAGGAGGCCACTCGGCCCATCGAGTTTTCACCGACCCTCCGAAAGGGCAGCCCACCTAGGTCCAATCCCCTGCTCCAATCCCATAACCCCACCCAGCCTTTGGACATTGAGCGACAATTCAGCATGGCCAATCTACCTAACCTGCACATCTTTGGATCTTAAACTACAAGGTTACCCCCAATCTTAAGAGGTTCGAATTATGAAGTAAGATAGGAGACATTCCAGAAGTGGTCATATAAGCATTTGAAACAGCCAAATATGGAGAATGTCTGAATTAGACCGAGTAGAATATTGATTTCAGGGTTAAAGTAACAAAAGGAAAATTTACGACTGATATCAGGAAATTCTCCTCTAAGAGAAGCCAACAGAATGAATGGGCTCTGTGAGAGTAATGGAAGTCCCTCCAATAGTTCAAGAAGTAAGATATTAAATGAAAAGACGTCAGAGACATTCTGGATGGATAAGGCAATATGGCCAAGTTAACCCTCTCCTCTAAAATGATTTTGTGAATTACCTCAAGTTATACTGATCACAATCAGTGGTAAACTCATCTCTCCACTGTTACTCAAACCAATGTCTCATATTTTAAAACTAATTGGATTCTGGAAAACAGTTCTGGAAGTCTCAATCTCACCCCCCTCACTCTCCACACCCACTCCACCACTCCCCCTCCTTTGCCGCACGGCGCTTTCACTCCTTTTCCTTTCACACATCCTCCCCCTCCTGCTCCACACTGCCTCCCACTCCTCCCTCACCTGCCTCCTTCCCTCTCACCCTCCCCTACCACCCACCTCCCCCAATCCCCACTCCCTTTCCCCCCTCACCCCCCTATTCTGTCTCCCCCTCGCACTGCCGCTCCCTTGCTCATTCTCGCCTGAATCGTGCGCTCTCGCCTGTGTTTCGCACTGGTGTCCTCGCGCCTGACCCCCACCTACGAGCCCCCTCTCTCGCCTGAAACCCCGCACGCCCCCTCTTGTGCCAGACCCCTACGTGCCTGACCCCCACGCGCCCCCTCAGGTGCCCTCGCCTGAAACCCCGCACGCCCCTCTTGCGCGCCCTCTCTCGCACTCTCCCTCTCGCGCCAGACCACCGCGCTCAAACGCTCGCACCTGACCCCCACGCTCTCCCTCTCTCCTAAGCTTGAGAAGTTAGATTGGCCTTGTTGAAAGTGAACCGAACTAAAGCCCTACTCCGTTACACACACACCACACAATTCAGCTCCAACTCAAAGCTTACTGATGGTAGGTTAGATCTCAAGCACTAATGAGTCAGTCAGAGTAAAGGAGGCAGACAGAGAACCTAGTGCCATGGTGCAATGACAACAATCTCTCCCTCAATGTCAACAAAATTAAGGAGCTGGTCATCGACTTCAGGAAGCGAAGTGTCGTACCCACCCTTCTGCATCAATTGTGCAGAGGTGGAGATGGCTGGCAGCTTCAAATTGTTAGGTGTGAACATCACCAACAATCTGACCTGGTCCACCCCAGTCGACGCTACGACCAAGTACAAAAGCGCCTATACGTCCTCACGAAATTAAGGAAATTCGGCATGTCCACATTGACTCTTAATAATTTTTGTAGATGCACCATAGAAAGCATCCTAGCTGGCTGCATCACAGCCTGGTAACTGCTCAGACCAAGACGCAAGAAACTAGAGAGTTGTGAACACAGCCCAGTCCATCACACAAACCGGCCACCCATCTATTGTCGCAGTCTACACCTTGGGAAAGTGGGCAGAATAATCGAAGACCCCTCCCACCCAGGTTATTCTCTCTTACAACCGCTTCCATCAGGCAGAAGATAAAGGTCTGAAAACACACACTAACAGATTCAAAAATAGCTTCTGCCCCACTGTTTCCAGACTCCTGAATGACCCTCTTATAGACTGAACAGATCCCTCTACACATCTTCTCTACTGAGTAGTACTATATTCTCGACACTTCACCCAATGTCTATGTTTACACATTGTGTATTTATGACTATGTTTTTCATGTATGGAACGATCTGCCTGGACTGCACACATGAAAATCGATTTAAATTTGTCACATGAAAAGTTAGTCCTGACCCTTGTGCTCTCGCTCTCTCAATTCCCGTTCCCACTCTCTCTCTCTCTCTCTCTCCTTTCCCACTCTCTCTCTCTCTCTCCTTTCCCACTCTCTCTCTCTCTCTCTCCTTTCCCACTCTCTCTCTCTCCTTTCCCACTCTCTCTCTCTCTCTCTCCTTTCCCACTCTCTCTCTCTCTCTCTCTCTCTCCTTTCCCACTCTCTCTCTCTCTCTCCTTTCCCACTCTCTCTCTCTCTCTCCTTTCCCACTCTCTCTCTCTCTCCTTTCCCACTCTCTCTCTCTCTCCTTTCCCACTCTCTCTCTCTCTCTCTCCTTTCCCACTCTCTCTCTCTCTCTCTCCTTTCCCACTCTCTCTCTCTCTCTCTCCTTTCCCACTCTCTCTCTCTCTCTCCTTTCCCACTCTCTCTCTCTCTCTCCTTTCCCACTCTCTCTCTCTCTCTCCTTTCCCACTCTCTCTCTCTCTCTCCTTTCCCACTCTCTCTCTCTCTCTCCTTTCCCACTCTCTCTCTCTCTCTCTCCTTTCCCACTCTCTCTCTCTCTCCTTTCCCACTCTCTCTCTCTCTCTCTCCTTTCCCACTCTCTCTCTCCTTTCCCACTCTCTCTCTCTCTCCTTTCCCACTCTCTCTCTCTCTCTCTCCTTTCCCACTCTCTCTCTCTCTCTCTCCTTTCCCACTCTCTCTCTCTCTCTCCTTTCCCACTCTCTCTCTCTCTCTCCTTTCCCAATCTCTCTCTCTCTCTCCTTTCCCACTCTCTCTCTCTCTCTCCTTTCCCACTCTCTCTCTCTCTCTCCTTTCCCACTCTCTCTCTCTCTCTCTCCTTTCCCACTCTCTCTCTCTCTCTCCTTTCCCACTCTCTCTCTCTCTCTCCTTTCCCACTCTCTCTCTCTCTCTCCTTTCCCACTCTCTCTCTCTCTCTCCTTTCCCACTCTCTCTCTCTCTCTCCTTTCCCACTCTCTCTCTCTCTCTCCTTTCCCACTCTCTCTCTCTCTCTCCTTTCCCACTCTCTCTCTCTCTCTCCTTTCCCACTCTCTCTCGCTCTCTCCTTTCCCACTCTCTCTCTCTCTCTCCTTTCCCACTCTCTCTCTCTCTCTCTCCTTTCCCACTCTCTCTCTCTCTCTCCTTTCCCACTCTCTCTCTCTCTCTCTCCTTTCCCACTCTCTCTCTCTCTCTCCTTTCCCACTCTCTCTCTCTCTCTCCTTTCCCACTCTCTCTCTCTCTCTCCTTTCCCACTCTCTCTCTCTCTCTCCTTTCCCACTCTCTCTCTCTCTCTCTCCTTTCCCACTCTCTCTCTCTCCTTTCCCACTCTCTCTCTCTCCTTTCCCACTCTCTCTCTCTCCTTTCCCACTCTCTCTCTCTCCTTTCCCACTCTCTCTCTTTCCTTTCCCACTCTCTCTCTCTCCTTTCCCACTCTCTCTCTCTCTCTCCTTTCCCACTCTCTCTCTCTCTCCTTTCCCACTCTCTCTCTCTCTCCTTTCCCACTCTCTCTCTCTCTCCTTTCCCACTCTCTCTCTCTCTCCTTTCCCACTCTCTTTCTCTCTCCTTTCCCACTCTCTCTCTCCTTTCCCACTCTCTTTCTCTCTCCTTTCCCACTCTCTCTCTCTCTCCTTTCCCACTCTCTCTCTCTCTCCTTTCCCACTCTCTCTCTCTCTCCTTTCCCACTCTCTCTCTCCTTTCCCACTCTCTCTCTCCTTTCCCACTCTCCCTCTCCCTCTCTCCCCGGAGCCCGCACTCACCGACCGCACTTGTCTCCGGGCCGCCTCCACACACACACTCCACACCTTCACCGCCAGCCACACGAAGCTGCGGAGCCCCATCAGGAAGTATTTACTGAACATGCTGCCGAGCCCAGAGCCCGGCCGGAGTGCTGTCCTGGGCCTGGCCTAGGCCCGGAGCCGGCTGCAGGCTCCTCCGGCCGCTCTGGGCTCCGGGCCGCGCTCCCCCGCCGCCATCTTCACTTAAAGGAAAGGTGGCGGCCTCTTAAAGGCGACGCCTGCTTAATGTCGGCAGACTGCCTGCCAGAGTCTGAGAGAAATAAATACATTCCAGCAGCACCTCACTCCCTATAAAGTCACTCAGGATTGTTCAGTGTCAGGAATGACATTGTTATCCGCCTCAATATGATCTTCTGCTCTGATTTAAAGGTGCAGTCACAATTCAGGTTTCGCATCAATGGGCGCAATCTTACCAAAAAAATGGCAAAGTGTCAGTTCCGGTGAGAAAAACGGTGCAAATCCCACCGGTGACATCGGTGAGAAATCTCAAAAGAATGTCGAGCCTCTTAAACAAAGGGCGGGATTCTCCGGCTGCACCCACCCAACGACCGAAGTATCCCGCCTGAGATCAATGGACCTCAAGGGACAGGTAGAATTGAGGAAGCAACAGGGCTGCTGAAGGATTTGGACAAGCTGGGAGAGTGGGCAATGAAGTGGCAAATGAAATACAATGTGGAAAAATGTGAGGTTATGCACATCGGAAGAAGGAATTTAGGCATAGGCTATTTTCTAAATTAGGAAATCAGAAGCACAAAGGGACTTGGGAGTCCTTGTTCACGATTCTCTTAAGGTTAATGTGCAGGTTCAGTCGGCAGTTAGGAAGGCAAATGAAATGTTAGCATTCATGTCAAAAGGGCTAGAATACAAGACCAGGGATGTGCTTCTGAGGCTGTATAAGGCTCTGGTCAGACCCCATTTGGGGTTTTGTGAGCAGTTTTGGGCCTCGTATCTAAGGAAGGATGTGCTGGCCTTGGAATGTGTCCAGAGGAGGTTCACAAGAATGATCCCTGGAATGAAGAACTTGTCATATGAGGAACGTTTGAGAACTCTGGGTCTGTGCTCATTGGAGCTCAGAAGGTTGAGGGGGATCGGATTGAAACTTACAGGATACTGCGAGGCATGGATAGAGTGGAGACGGAGAGGATGTTTCCACTTGTAGGAAAAACTAGAACCAGAGGACACAATCTCAGACAAAGGGACGATCCTTTAAAACTGAGATGAGGAGGAATTTCTTCAGCCAGAGGGTGGTGAATCTGTGGAACTGTTTACCGCAGCAGGCTGTGGTGGCCAAATCACTGAGTGTCTTTAAAACAGAAATAGATAGGTTCTTGATTAATAAGGGGATCAGGGGCTATGGGGAGAACACAGGAGAATGGGGATGAGAAAAAATATCAGCCATGATTGAATGACGGAGCAGACTCGATGGGCCAATATATGTTCTTGATTAATAAGGGGATCAGGGTTTATGGGGAGAAGGCAGAAGAATGGGGATGAGAAAAATATCAGCCATGATTGAATGGCGGAGCAGACTCGATGGGCCGAGTGGCCTAATTCTGCTCCTATGTCTTATGGTCCTTTCCATTAATTTCATTAGAACAAAGAACAATACAACACAGGAACAGGCCCTTCGGCCCTCCAAGCCTGACCGGTCATGATACCAACTTTTGCCAAAACCTTCAGCACTTCCTTGTGCCGAATCCTTCTATACCCGTCCTATCCATGTATTTGTCAAGATGCCTTTTGAATGCCGTTAATGTATCTGCTTCCACAACCTCCCCTGGCAAGGCGTACCGGGCATTCACCCTCTGTGTATAAAACCTGCCTCGCACATCTCCTCTAAACTTTGCCCCACGGACCTTAAAACTATGTCCCCGGGTGACTGAACCCTCCACCCTGGGAAAGAGTGCCTGCCCATCCACTCCATCCATGCCCCTCATAAACCTGTAGACCTCTATCAGGTCACCCCTCAACCTCCGTCTTTCTAATGAAAACAGTCTGAGTTTATTCAGCCTCTCCACATATCTAACACCCTCCAGACCAGGCAACATCCTGGTAAACCTCCTCTGCACCCTCTCCAAAGCCTCCACATCCTTCTGATAGAGTGGCGACCAGAATTGTGCACAATATTCCAAGTGCGGATGTACCAAAGTTCTATACAACTGTAGCATGACTTGCCAGTTTTTATACTCGATGCCCTGTCCAATGAAGGCAAGCATTCTGTATGCTTTCTCGACTACCTTGTCCACTTGTGTTGCCACCTTCAAAGATCTGTGGACCTGCACACCCAGATCTCTCTGACTTTCTATATTCCTAAGAGTTTTGCCATTTATGGTATATTTGCCCTCTATATTAGACTTACCAAAATGTGTCACATTTGTCCGGATTAAACTCCATTTCTCTGCCCAAGTCTCCAACTTATCTACGTCCTGCATCTTCTGACAATCCTCAACACTATCTGCTACTCCACTAACCTTGGTGTCATCCGCGAACTTACTAATCAGACCGGATACATTTTCCTCCAAATCGTTTATGTACACTACAAACAACAGAGGCCCCAGCCCAGATCCCTGTGGACCACCACAACTCACAACCTTCCATTCAGAAAAACACCCTTCTACTGCTACGCTTTGCCATCAGTGACCGAGCCAGTTTTTTATCCATCTTATCACCTCACCTCTGATCCCATGTGACTTCACCATTTGTACCAGTCTGCCATGAGGCACCTAGTCAAAGACTTTACTGAAGTCCGTGTATACAACATCTACCGCCCTCCCCTCATCAATCTTGCAGCTGTACCTCTTTGAAGAGGTAACCAGTACAGTCGACAAGGGGGAGTCAGTCGATGTGGTATATTTGGACTTTCAGAAAGCATTTGACAAAGTCCCGCACAAGAAATTATTGAGCAAAATTAATGCGCATAGGATTGGGGGAAATGCTTTGAGGTGGATAGAAAACTGGTTGGCAGAGAGAAAACAAAGAATAGGGATTAATGGGTCCTTTTCAAATTGGCAGGCAGTAACCATTGGGGTACCACAGGGATTGGTGCTGGGACCCCAGCTATTCACAATATATATTAATGATTTCGATGAGGGAACAAAATGTAACATCTCAAAGTTTGCAGATGATACCAAATTAGGTGGGAGGGTGAATTGTGACGAGGAAGTAGGGATCATACAGCATGATCTGGACAGGTTGGGCGAGTGGGCAAACCAATGGCAGATGCAGTATAATTTGGATAAGTGTGAAGTTATTCATTTTGGAAGCAAAAACAGGAAGACAGATTACTACCTGAATGGTTGTAAATTGGGAGAGGGGAGTGTGCTGCGGGACCTGGTTATCCTTGTGCACCATTCACTGAAGGTAAGCATGCAGGTGCAGCAGGCGGTAAAGAAAGCTAATGGTATATTGGCCTTCATTGCAAGAGGTTTTGAGTATAGAAGCAGGGATGTATGTGTTGCTGCAATGGTACAGGGCCTTGGTGAGGCCACACTTGAAGTATTGTGTGCAGTTTTGGTCTCCTTCTCTGAGGAAGGATGTTCTTGCTCTCGAGGGAGTCAGCGAAGGTTTACCAGACTGATTCCAGGGATGGAGGGACTGTCATATGAGGAGAGATTGACTAGGTTGGGATTGTTCTCGCTGGAGTTCAGAAGAATGAGGGGGGATCTCATAGAGACTTATAAAATTCTAACAGGACTAGTCAGGGTAGATGCAGGGAAGATGTTACCAATGATGGGTGTGTCCAGAACCAGGGGTCACAGCCTGAGGATTCAGGGTCAACCATTTCGGACAGATAAGGAGACACTTCTTCACACAAAGAGTGGTGAGCCTGTGGAATTCATTACCACAGGAAGTAGTTGATGTTAAAATTTTGAATATATTCAAGAGGCAGCTGGATAAAGCACTTGGGGAGAAAGGGATCAAAGGCTATGGGGAGAAAGCAGGATTAAGCTATTCAGTTGGATGATCAGCCATGGTCATGATGAATGGCGGAGCAGGCTCGAAGGACCAAAAGGCCTCCTCCTGCTCCTATCTTCTTTGTATCTATGTAATCACCTTTGTCACTTCCTCAAAAAACTCGATCAGGTTAGTTAGGCACGACCTTCCCTTCACAAAACCATGCTGTCTATCGCTTATGAGTCCATTTGTTTCCAAATGGGTGTAAATCCTGCCCCTGGGAATTCTCTCCAATAATTTACCTACTACCGACATGAGGCTCACCAGCCCATTGTTTCCAGGATTATCCTTGCTATCTTAAACAGCGGTACCACATTAGCTATTCTCAAGTCCTCTGGGATCTCACCTGTAGCCAACGAGGATACAAAGATGTCAGCCAAGGCCCCAGCAATCTCCTCCCTTGCTTCCCTCAGTATTCTGGGGTAAATCCCATCTGGCCCAGGAGACCTATCGACCTTAATATCTTTTAAAAGACCCATTACCTCCTCCTTTTCGATGTTAACATGATCCAGACTGTCCACGCACCCTACCCAAGAATCATCTTCCACAAAGTCCCTTTCTTTGGTGAACACTGCTGCAAAGTACTCATTAATCTGGGATAATAAGATAGTGTCAGGAATGGCTACCACGAAGCTCTGAGATTGTCTTAAAAACCCAACTGGTTGACTTAATATCCTTTGGAGAAGGAAATCTTTCAGCCTTACCTGGTCTGGCTAATATGTGTCTCCAGTTCACAATAATGGTTGACTAATAATTGTTTTCTGAAACGGTGTGGCAAACTACTCAGTTATGTCAATAAGGTACAATACGATTGGGTAAAGAGGGCACTCAGTAGAGTGCACACATCCACAATGATGTGTTAACACAAAGTTATTACAAATACGTAGCTCTGCCCTGTGGTTTCCCCTGCCTGGTTGATGTTGTCTGACCACAAAGCTGAAAAAAGAAATACTTCTATTAAGAACTCTCTCACTGAGGAGGCTACAAACCAATTCATGTCCGAACAACCTGCTCTGAAAACTCTGCTCCAATTTTGACAGATGTGACCAATTCTGTCACAGCAGCTGAGCCACTTGATTTGTACCACATCCAACACCTTAATCATTTGTTCCCTTCACCCGCCAGCAGTGGTTATAGTGTGCACATAAGATGTCCTGCAACAATTTGCCAAGGTTTCTTCAATAGCATTTTCCAAACCCACTACCTCTTCCACCTTGAAGGACAAAGGCAGCAGATGCAGGGGGGCACCACCACCTGCAAGTTCCCATCCAAGGCACTCACCATCCTGACTTGGAATTATATTGTCGTCACTTCGTCATCGCTGGAGCAACCTACCTAACAGCACTGTGGCAGTACATTCACCTCATCAACTGCAGTGGTTCAAGACGGCTGCTTACCACCACGTGCTGAAGCACAATTAGGGATGGACAATAAATGCCAATGTTGCTGGGGGCAACCCACATCGTGAGAATGAATACATTTTGAAAATTCCAACTGAGTATCCTCAACATCAGTGACGAGCATAATTCATGTTTGATTTTTCCCTTACTTGCCAAAGACCACTAAGACTCATTGGGACCTCACTACTGTTTGTAGAATGATAATATCTTATAGCACAGGAGCCTGTTAATCTGTTCTACCTCCTTGAAAGAGCTACCCAGCTGCTCCCAAGCTCCTCTTTCTCTCTACGACAAAAATCTTTCCAAATATTCATCCAGTTTCCTCCAGAAAGTTCATTGGGTCTGCTTCCACACCATTCCAAGTCATAACAACTCGCTGTGTAGAAAATAGTTCTCTTTCCCTCAACCCCTGTTTCTTTTCCCAATCACGTTAAATTTGTGTCCTCGGGTTCCAATCAACCCTTGTCAAATCCCTGTTGTCCCAGCTGAAACTAGCAAAGTAATTCTGACACCTCTCGTGTTGCTCTGGTCCAGGCTTGTTCACCCATTTTGTGTGAGGGGCCAAATTTCAATTTTTAAAAAATCATTCAAGGGGCTGGTGAGCAAATTTTGGTAAGATAAGATTTGGTGCAACATTAAACACGAATGCCAATAAAAGTTTGATGAATGAAGAAAAGAAACAGCACACTGAACAAAAAAACAATGTCAAAACAATAAATTGATCATTTTAAACAATGAGTAATTAATAAAGATGGCCATTTGAATGTTAAATTGTGCTTGTCCTGCTCATTTCCAGTCTCAGGGAACTTATTCATTCACCCTCACACACCCAGTGTGTGAATTGGTGCAAGCGTATTGGTGCATGGGGGGACGGTGAGTGTGACCCTGAGACTGAGAGTGACTCAGACACACACTCACACTTTCAACACACACTCACTTCCCCACATATACATAAACTCACACACACTCATGATCTCTCACACACACTCGTGCTCTCTCTCACACACACTCAAGCTCTCTCACACACACTATCTCACAGACACTCACGCTCTCACACACGCTCACGCTCACACACACTCGTGTTCTCACACTCACGCTCTCACACACCCACGCTCTCGCACAATTGTGCTCTCTCACACACGTGCTCTCACACACTCGCTCTCACATTCGCTCTCTCTCACACTTGCTCTCTCACACTTGCTCTCTCACATTCGCTCTCTCACACATTCTCTCACACTCACTCCCTCTCAAACTTGTTTCTCAGACGCTCACTCCCTCACACATACACACACTCACTTGCACACTTTCACTCACACTCTCATTCACATATGCTCTCATGCACACTCGCTCTCTCAAACATGCTCTCACACACACTCATTCTCATACACACTACCTCTCATACACACTCACTGTCACATACTCACTTTGTCACACACACGCACTCACTCTCACACATTTACTCTCTCTCACACTCACTCTCTCTCACACCCACTCCCTTGCTCTCTCACATGCACACTCACTCTCACATGCACACATACACTCATTCTCACACACTTGCTCTCACACACTTGCTCTCTCACACACTCACTCTCACATGCATGCACACTTGCTCTCACACACACACTCTCATACACACTTAGTCCCTCACACATACATATACACCCCACTCATACATACACCCACTCTCACACATACTCTCACATTCTCTCACTCACACTCGCTCTCTCACACTTGCTCTCACACACTTGCTCTCACACTCACTCTCACACACTTTATTTCTCACTCTCGCTCTCACACACTTGCTCTCTCACACTCGCTCTCACACACTCACTCTGATACTCATTCTTACACACTCACTCTCACACACAATTTGACAGACTCGCCCTCTCTCACACACACACACTCTCTCTCACATCCTCACGTACCCCAGTCACAGACACTCACGCTCTCACACACAGTCACACGCACTCACTCTCACACATTTACTCTCTCTCACACTCACTCTCTCTCACACCCACTCCCTTGCTCTCTCACATGCACACTCACTCTCACATGCACACATACACTCATTCTCACACACTTGCTCTCACACACTTGCTCTCTCACACACTCACTCTCACATGCATGCACACTTGCTCTCACGCACACACTCTCATACACACTTAGTCCACATGCATGCACACTTGCTCTCACACACACACTCTCATACACACTTAGTCCCTCACACATACATACACACCCCACTCATACATACAGTCACTCTCCTCCACCCCACCACCTGCCTCTTCCCCACCAGCAGCCACTCCTCCCCACACCACCAGCAGTCCCTCTCTCCCACTACATGGTAGTCACCATTCCCAGCTCAGTCGTCACCTTTTCTCCCAACTCAGCAGTTTCCCTCTCTCAACTTGGTCGTCGCTTTCCCCGCACTGGGATAGTCACTCTCTTTTCCCACTCGGTAGTTGCTCTCTCCCCATTGCCTGAGTAGCTCCCTCCCTCCCAACAGGTTCAACACTGCCATTGCACCACTTTTTTCAGGCCTCACACTGAAGGAAGCAGCTCCTCCAATCAGAGACTGGTTCTCTCCCACCTTTTGCTGATGAAGGGCTCACTACTGATCCAATCAACAGCAAACACAGGAGAGAAGTGGGCAGCATGGTAGCACAGTGGTTAGCACAGTTACTTCACAGCTCCAGGGTCCCAGGTTCGATTCCCGGCTTGGGTCACTGTGCGGAGTCTGCACGTTCTCCCTGTGTCTGCGTGGGTTTCCTCCAGGTGCTCCGGTTTCTTCCCACAGTCCAAAGCTGTGCGGGTTAGATGGATTGGCAATGCTAAATTGCCCTTAGTGTGCAAAAAGGATAAGTGGGGGTTACTGGGTTACGGGGATAGGGTAGATATGTGGGCTTGAGTAGGGTGCTCTTTGTAAGGGCCGGTGCAAACTCGATGGGCCGAATGGCCTCCTTCAGCACTGTAAATTCTATGATTCTAAGTGGCCTGTGATTGGAGAGCTGAAACTCGCAGAAACTTCAAATCAACTCACTGACATTTTAAACACAGGATGTGCGGGCCGGATACAAGGCTTTAAAGCGCCTTGCGGGCCACAGGTTGGACAAACCTGGTCTGGTCCGTTGCACTCAATACACTGTATTGGCCTTCGGAGGGACATCAGCAGTCATTATCATGGTGCTTTCGGATCAAGGAGAATTTAAAAGTGTAACACAGGGATTATTTGACTCAATCACTGCAAGTCTAAGTGCTCCGTGCAACATAGAAAAGCGTTAGTATCTAAGTGGATGATCACACTTTGACAGTAATAACAGTTACTCAGCCTTGAGTGCATGACTGCAGTGTGTAATTACTGTGCCATTTGACGCTCCATTCACAAAAGTAAAATTAAGTGACAGGGTAGAGAAAGATGCTGGCATTTTGCATTTACACCAGCTTGTAAATAACTGACGGCTTTCTACCTTGCTCAAGAGCTGCTTTGTCTCCCGGTTAGCTGGTCACAGGTCTTCTTTGGAATGTGTAATGGAAAATATACATTTTCAATGTCAAGACTGAGGATTGTTGCCAGGGAACAAGGGACGGATAGCCTTCCTCCACCAATAGTTTGGTACAAGTGACCCATTGAACCTACACCAGTTCTCCCACCCGCCAACATGGAAGTAAAATGTAGGTCCAACAGATGGCTATAGACTATCACAAAGTCTATACAGAAACAAGTTCTCAATGATCCTCTTCCTACCATTCTTCATCTAATCCCATCAACATATGGTCTATTCTTTTCTCCCCCACACGCTATGGCGACACGGTAACACAGTGGTTAGCTTCACAGCACCAGGGTCCCAGGTTCGATTCCCGGCTTGGGTCACTGTCTGTGCGGAGTCTGCACGTTCTCCTCATGTCTGCGTGGGGATTCTGTACACGCGGCTGAGCTCCAATGTTTATCCCCTCGTCCAGGATGCGCCAACTACACAAAGGCCATCGCGCTACTGAAGGAGAATTACGCTCAGCAGACCAACAAGGTCTACGCCAGGCACCTCCTATCCATGCGACACCAACTTGAGTCTGTGGAAGATTTCTGGTGTGCGCTGCTCGCCCTGGTGAGAGACTGTGACTGTCAGGCCGTTTCGGCCACTGAACATTCAAACCTGCTAATGAAAGACGCATTCGTTACAGGCATAGAGTCTGACTACATCCGCCAGCACATCTTAGAAGGGCCACACTTGACCTCGCGGCGACCAAGAAACTAGTGCTCTCGTTCACGGTCGCCTCATGCAACGTACAGGCTTACTCTCCGACCGCACGGCCCACCCCCCCCTGTGCATCATGGATCCCACCAGCAGCCACCCCATCGTGGACCCCATCAGCGACCGCCCTCAGGCAACCCCACGCCTGCGCCGCGCGGCAGCCAACCATCCCCGGGGGACCCAAGTGCTACTTATGCAGACAGACAAAACAACCTCGGCAGCGCTGCCCGGCGTGGAGCGCGTTCTGCAAGGCCTGTGGCAAGAGGGACATTTTGCTGCAGTGTGCCAGGCCCGCTCAATCGCCGCTATTGTCCTGGCACCCCCCATCTTCCTCTCCTCAGACCATGTGCGGCCCGTGGGCGCCGCCAACTTGCTCCATTCACAACAAGTGTGGCCCATGGGCGCCGCCATCTTGCTT
Source organism: Scyliorhinus torazame (assembly GCF_047496885.1). Taxonomy (NCBI): domain Eukaryota; kingdom Metazoa; phylum Chordata; class Chondrichthyes; order Carcharhiniformes; family Scyliorhinidae; genus Scyliorhinus; species Scyliorhinus torazame. The sequence continues at coordinate 46,955,476 of NC_092722.1, forward strand.
GCCTCAGAACCAATGGGCACCGCCATCTTGCCTGCCCCAGGACACGTGCGGCCTGAGGGCACCGCCATCTTACCCGCCTCAGGACCCCTGCCTGTCGGGCACCTCATCGGGCCGCTCATCGCCTGCAACCGCCGACGACCAGCATCGTCTCGCATCGTTCACGATCGACCAGTCTCGACCGCACAACCTCGCGACCGCTTCGACAAAGGTGAAGGTCGACAGGCACTGAGACCTTCATCCACCCCGATACGGTAAGGCGCTGCTCCCTCGCGGTACACCCCGCTAACCAAAGAATCTCCCTGGCCTCCGGATCCCACTGCGTGGCGATCCGGGGGTACTGCATCGCCACCCTCACCATCCAGGGCGTAGAGTTCAGCGGCCTCCGGCTCTACATCCTCCCCAACCTCTGCGCTGCCCTGCTACTCGGCCTGGACTTCCAGTGCAACCTCCAGAGGCTAACCCTGAAATTTGGTGGGCCTCGACCACTCCTTACTGTTTGCGGCCTCAAGACCTTAAGGTCGACCCACCTTCCATGTTTGCAAATCTCACCCCGGATTGCAAACCCATCGCCATCAGGAGCAGATGGTACAGCGCCCAGGACAGGACCTTTATCAGGTCTGAGGTCCAGCGGCTGCTGTGGGAAGGTATCATCAAGGCCAGCAACAGTCCCTGGAGAGCCCAAGTGGTAGTGGTAAAACTGGGGAGAAAAACAGGATGGTCGTTGACATCAATCGGTACACGCAGCTCGACGGTACAGTCAGACCATCAATCGGTACACGCAGCTCGACGCGTACCCCCTCCCACTCATATCTGATATGGTCAATCAGATTGCACAGTACCGGGTCTTCTCGACAGTGGACCTGAAATCTGCCTACCACCAGCTCCCCATCCGTAAGGCGGACCGCCCATACACTGCGTTTGAAGCAGACGGCCGCCTTTACCATTTCCTTAGGGTTCCCTTCGGCGTCACCAACGGGGTCTCGGTCTTCCAATGGGAGATGGACCGAATGGTCCAGATGGACTGGTACGGGCTGCGGGCCACTTTTCCGTACCTGGACAACGTCACCATCTGCGGCCACGACCAGCAGGACCACAACGCTAACCGTTCCAATTTTCTCCACACCGCCACACTCCTCAACCTAACTTACAACAAGGAGAAGTGTGTGTTCAGCACAAACCGATTATCCATCCTCGACTATGCGGTTCAGAACGGATTTCTAGAGCCCGGCCCTGATCGCATGCGCCCCCTCATGGAACTCCCCCTCCCCCACTGCCCCAAGACCCTCAAACGATGCCTGGGGTTCTTTTCGTATCACGCCCAATGGGTCCCAAACAATGCGAACAAGGCCCGCCCACTCATTCAAACCACCGCTTTCCCACTGATGGCCGAAGCTCACCAAGCCTTCAGCCGTATCAAGGCCGACATCGCCAAGGCCGCGATGCACGCGGTCGACGAGACATTCCCCTTCCAAGGCGAGAGCGATGCATCAGACGTCGCTCTGGCCACCACCCTCAACCAGGCAGGCAGGCCCGTGGCATTCTTTTCCCGCACCCTTCATACCTCCGAAATTCTGCACTCATCCGTCGAAAAGGAGGCCCAAGCGATCGTTGAAGCTGTGCAACATTGGAGGCATTACCTGGCCGGCAGGAGATTCACTCTCCTCACTGACCAACGGTCAGTTGCCTTCATGTTTAACAACACACAGCGGGGCAAGATCAAAAACGATAAAATCTTGAGGTGGAGGATCGAGCTCTCCACCTACAATTACGAGATTGTGTATCGCCCCGGTAAGCTCAACGAAGCCTCCGGTGCCCTGTCCCTGTCCGCACAAGTGGACCAACTCCGGACCCTGCACGACGATCTCTGTCACCCGAGAGTCACCCGCTTTTACCACTTCATTAAGGCCTGCAATCTGCCCTACTCCATCGAGGATGTCAGGGCTATCACCAGAGACTGCCAGGTCTGCGCGGAGTGTAAACCACAGTTCTACCGGCCAGACTGTGCACGCCTGGTGAAGGCCTCCCGCCCCTTTGAATGCCTCAGCGTGGACTGCAAAGGGCCCCTACCCTCCACCGACCGCAACACCTACTTTCTTAATGTGGTTGACGGGTCTTCCCAATTTCCCTTCGCCATCCCATGCCCCGATATGACATCTGCCACCGTCATCAAAGCCCTCAACACCATCTTCGCTCTGTTCGGTTTCCCCGCCTACGTCCACAGCGACCGGGGATCCTCATTTATGACGGAGGAGCTGCGCCAGTACCTGCTCAGCAGGGGCATTACCTCGAGCAGGACGACCAGCTACAACCCCAGGGGAAACGGTCAGGTGGAGCGGGAGAATGGGATGGTCTGGAGAGCCGTCCAGCTGGCCCTATGTCCAGAAATCTCCCAGCCTCCCGCTGGCAGGAGATCCTCCCCGATGCACTTCATTCCATTCGGTCGCTCCTGTGCACCGCGACCAACGAATCCCTCATGAACGTCTCTTTGCCTTCCCCAGGAAGTCCACCTCCGGGGTTTCGCTCCCAACGTGGCTGGCAGCTCCAGGACCCGTTCTCCTCTGCAAGCACGTGCGGCTCCAACAGGCGGACCCATTGATGCGCAATCAATTACTCTTAAGACGAAGTGATTCATAACTGAAGGCTTTAATCTGCTAGAACTCTTCCCCAGCAGCTTCGATACTGAAAGTGAAGGCTGCTGGGACGGCACCGTTTCTTATACTCCGCCTCTCAGGGCGGAGCTATGTACAACAGCCAATGGTAGACTCCTGGGTCTAACCAATGGACATCCACCTCTTAGGTACCGCAATACCTGGTACTACCACACCCGTTGAGAGAGGACAGCTACTCCATGCGAACCTGCAGTACGCCTAGGTAGCGTACCCCGACGGCCGCCAAGAAACAGTCTCCCTCAGGGATCTGGCACCAGCTGGGTCCCCCCCCCCTCCCCTGCCCCGGCGCCACCCTCCCCTACCCCAGCGCACCCCACCGCAGTCCCCGCTCCAGGACAATCCGTCCTCCCCTTGCTCCCACCCGGGGATGAAGAGGATTTCGACACGCTCCCGGAGTCACCGAAGACCAAGCCGACGCCTGAGTCGCCACCAGCACTGTGGTGCTCTCAATGACAGATCAAGGTGCCCGATCGTCTAAATGTGTAACCTTCTCGGTAATTTAAAAACCAATCTGTATGTATATAGTTTTCCACCACCCCCGCTGGACTCGTTTTTAACAGGGGGTGAATGTGGTAGTCACTACTGTTGTATTATATTGTATATATGGGTATTACGGTAAGGCCCCTGTACTACAGGTACGGGGGTAGATCCCTGCCTGCTGGCTCCGCCCAGGAGGCGGAGTATAAGTGTGTGCTCTCCGAAAAACAGCATTTTGTCAGCTGCTGTAGGAGGCCACACATCTCTGTGTCATAAAGCCTCGATTACATTCTACTCTCGTCTTGTCGTAATTGATAGAGCATCATCCGGGTGCTCCGGTTTCCTCCCACAAGTCCTGAAAGACGTGCTTCTTAGGTGAATTGGACATTCTGAATTCTCCCTCTGTGTACCCGAATAGGCGCTGGAAATGTGGCGACTAGGAGCTTTTCACACTAACTTCATTGCAGTGTTAATGTAAGCCCACTTGTGACAATAAAGATTATTATATCTATCTTCCATTTGAATGTAACTATGCTATTCACATTCCCTGTGGCAGTGAGTTCCACATTCTAACCAGTCTCAGCAGAAAAGTTTCTCTTGAACTATTTGCTTGATTTATTGGTGTTCATCTTCTATTTCGGCCCCGTGTTCTGGTCTTGCCTACAAGTAGTAACATCTTTGTTACATCTTCCTATCAAATCCATTTATAGTCTTGAAGCCTCTCCATTCTGCACCTTCTCCAATGATTCTATATCCATCAAGTTTTTAAAATAATTCTTCTATCCCTTTTCTTTCGGTCTCTCCTGACGGTATTTGCTGATCCGTGGACACCAACAGTCCTCAAGTATTTCCTTATGTGTAGCTCATGGACAGTGGGGTTATTCAACTGTGTTCAACATTACAAGCAAGCCTGATCCAGTACTTACCGGACACCGGCAAAAGGTTTACAACATAATGGGAGCCCTGCTTGATTACCCCACTCCCATCCCAGTTCTAGAACTTCTGCCTCAGTTAAAATCAATCAACTCACCATGACGTGATCTCAGGAACTCCTGTTTATATGGCAGTCCATTTGCCAAAGAATCTCTCAGATGACGGGGTGGCGGGGGAGGTTGTTGCAACATGGCAGGGGGTGAGAGATGACATGGTCAGGGGTGGAGAAGGGGGACATTTGGGATGGGCGAAGTATAGGGTGGAATTAAGGGGGTAGGAGTTAAGTGGGGAAGATGATGAACGATAGAGGGGATTGGAGGTGTAAGCCTCCGGTAAGGTTGGTAACTTGGAACGTCCAGGGACTGAATGGGCCGGTTAAAAGGTCGCAGGTGTTTGCGCACCTCAGGAGCTTGAACGCGGGGGTGGTCTTTCTGCAGGAGACGCACCTCCTGTGCCAAGGACCATGTTAGGTTAAGGAAGGGGTGGGTCGGGCTGTTTTTTCACTCGGGGTTTGATTTGAAATCGAGGGGTGTGGCGATTTTAATGAGCAAAAAAATGGGATTCGTGAGTGTGAAGGATGTGAGGGATCGGGTGGGAGATATGTGATTGTGAGTGGAGTATGGGAAGGGGAGCGGGTGGTGTTGGTAAATGTGAATGCCCCAAATTGGAATGATGTGGGTTTTATGAGGGGTTTGCTGGCAGCGATATCGGATTTGGCCACTCACCAGTTGATCATGGGAGGGGATTTCAATTGTGTCCTACAGGAGAGGATGGATACGTCGAGCCCCAGGTGGAAGGTAGGGTACGAATGGTAAGGGAGCTGTGGGGGTTTATGGAGAGGATGGGTATGGTGGATCCATGGCGCTTTCAGAACCCAGGGGGAAGGGAGTATTCCTTGTTTTCACACGTCTATAAGGTGTATTCGAGGATTGACTACTTTGTAGTGAGTCGGGAGATTTTGGTTGGGGTGGAGGGGACAGAGTATGCGGGCATAGTTATCTCGGACTATGCACCCTACTGGCTGGAGATCCAGTTTAAATCAGGACGAGAGCAGAGGCCGGGGTGAAGGTTTGATTTGGGGTTGTTGACGGATGCAGTTTTTTGTGATAAATTGAGGGCAGGATCACGGAGCATGTGGAGTTGAATCAGAATGGGGAGGTGTCGGCGGCCATTTTTTGGGAAGCACTGAAGGCAATGATCCGGGGGGACCTTATTTTCTTTCAGGCTCGTGCGGATAGGGAAAGGAGGGAGGAACATGACCGTCTAGTGAGCGAGATAGTGGAGGTGGACAGGGAGTATTCGAGGGTGCCCACCGTGGAGTGATTGGCGAGGAAGAAAAAGTCGCAGGGGCAATTTGACAAGCTGACTTCTTGGAGGTGAGTAGTGTATTTAAAAACCTTACCTTTACAGGAGCAGCCCTTTGGATTTCGGCGGCAGCGGTGCGCAGGGGCCTTCTTGGAGGTGAGTAGTGTATTTAAAAACCTTACCTTTACAGGAGCAGCCCTTTGGATTTCGGCGGCAGCGGTGCGCAGGGGCCTTCTTGGAGGTGAGTAGTGTATTTAAAAGCCTTACCTTTACAGGAGCAGCCCTTTGGATTTCGGCGGCAGCGGTGCGCAGTGGCCTTCTTGGAGGTGAGTAGTGTATTTAAAAACCTTACCTTTACAGGAGCAGCCCTTTGGATTTCGGCGGCAGCGGTGCGCAGGGGCCTTCTTGGAGGTGAGTAGCGTATTGAAAAACCTTACCTTTACAGGAGCAGCCCTTTGGATTTCGGCGGCAGCGGTGCGCAGGGGCCTTCTTGGAGGTGAGTAGCGTATTTAAAAACCTTACCTTTACAGGAGCAGCCCTTTGGATTTCGGCGGCAGCGGTGCGCAGGGGCCTTCTTGGAGGTGAGTAGTGTATTTAAAAACCTTACCTTTACAGGAGCAGCCCTTTGGATTTCGGCGGCAGCGGTGCGCAGGGGCCTTCTTGGAGGTGAGTAGTGTATTTAAAAACCTTACCTTTACAGGAGCAGCCCTTTGGATTTCGGCGGCAGCGGTGCGCAGGGGCCTTCTTGGAGGTGAGTAGTGTATTTAAAAACCTTACCTTTACAGGAGCAGCCCTTTGGATTTCGGCAGCAGCGGTGCGCAGGGGCCTTCTTGGAGGTGAGTAGTGTATTTAAAAAGCCTTGCCTGGTCCCGTGTCTGTTCTTCTTTTCTGTTTTATTTGTTTTTATATAAGGCGGGAACCGGAAGTTCGACCTCTGGCAAGTCCCCCCGCCCCCCCCAACCAATAAATTCTGGTGGAGAGGAAACCCGAGACACTACACGTGTAGTGTCTCCCACCCGCCCTCCTCCTCTAACCTAATAATAAGACCCATTGGTGTAAGGTAAGTGCCATATTATATTATTATTATATTATTAGCATTGTGCAGGTCAAGGTTCGGAGGTGGAGGAGCAGTCTCTGTCAGCGAGAGAACCTGAGAACATCTCAGACACTCAGAAGGTAAGAAGGTAAGTAAGTGATTTTTACTTATTTTTACTTTTATACCTTTTTTCAAATTGTGTGTGTCGGGGGGGAAACTGAAGTGACATCACAGAAAAGCTGTGGCCAGAGTGGCTGGTTGGGATTCTAACATAAATTTTAAAAAAAATTTGAGTATTTGGGAACTAATTAAACATCATAACTTCATTATAATTTAGAGGATATCTAAGCCAGAGATCGGAGAGTATTATAGTTAGCTATCGCATTTCTATTAGAAATCTAGTGCTAGGAAACAGATAGTTGACAGTAACTTTGCAATTTAAAAAAAAAAGTATTAAAAAAAAAAGGCAAATTTTAATTTTAATTAATTGACGCAATGTCAGTTAGAGGGGTGCTGTGCTCTGACTGTGAGATGTGGCAGGTCTGGGAGGCTTCCAGCGTCCCGGATGGCTTCATCTGCAGAAAGTGCACCCAACTGCAGCTCCTCACAGACCACATGGTTCGGTTGGAGCAGCAATTGGATGCACTTAGGAGCATGCAGGTGGCGGAAAGCGTCATAGATCGCAGTTATGTAAATGTGGTCACACCCAAGGTGCAGGCAGAGAAATGGGTGACCACCAGAAAGGGCAGGCAGTCAGTGCAGGAATCCCCTGTGGTTGTCCCCCTCTCGAACAGATATACCCCTTTGGATACTGTCGGGGGGGGATAGCCTATCAGGGGAAAACAACAGCAGCCAGAGCAGTGGCACCACGGCTAGCTCTGATGTTCAGAAGGGAGGGTCAAAGCGCAGAAGAGTAATAGTAATAGGGGACTCTATAGTCAGGGGCACAGATAGGCGCTTCTGTGGACGTGAAAGAGACTCCAGGATGGTATGTTGCCTCCCTGGTGCCAGGGTCCAGGATGTCTCCGAACGGGTAGAGGGAATCCTGAAGGGGGAGGGCAAACAGGCAGAGGTCGTTGTACATATTGGTACTAACGACATAGGCAGGAAGGGGCATGAGGTCCTGCAGCAGGAGTTCAGGGAGCTAGGCAGAAAGTTAAAAGACAGGACCTCGAGGGTTGTAATCTCGGGATTACTCCCTGTGCCACGTGCCAGTGAGGCTAGAAATAGGAAGATAGAGCAGACAAACACGTGGCTAAACAGCTGGTGTAGGGGGGAGGGTTTCCGTTATCTGGACCACTGGGAGCTCTTCCGGGGCAGGTGTGACCTGTATAAGATGGACGGGTTGCATCTAAACCGGAGAGGCATAAATATCCTGGCCGCGAGGTTTGCTAGTGTCACACGGGAGGGTTTAAACTAGTATGGCAGGGGGGTGGGCACGGGAGCAATAGGTCAGAAGGTGAGAGCATTGAGGGAGAACTAGGGAATAGGGACAGTGTGGCTCTGAGGCAGAGCAGACGGGGAGAAGTTGCTGAACACAGCGGGTCTGGTGGCCTGAAGTGCATATGTTTTAATGCAAGGAGCATTACGGGTAAGGCAGATGAACTTAGAGCTTGGATTAATTACTACTTGGAACTATGATGTTGTTGCCATTACAGAGACCTGGTTGAGGGAAGGGCAGGATTGGCAGCTAAACGTTCCAGGATTTAGATGTTTCAGGCGGGATAGAGGGGGATGTAAAAGGGGAGGCGGAGTTGCGCTACTTGTTCGGGAGAATATCACAGCTATACTGCGAGAGGACACCTCAGAGGGCAGTGAGGCTATATGGGTAGAGATCAGGAATAAGAAGGGTGCAGTCACAATGTTGGGGGTATACTACAGGCCTCCCAACAGCCAGCGGGAGATAGAGGAGCAGATAGGTAGACAGATTTTGGAAAAGAGTAAAAACAACAGGGTTGTGGTGATGGGAGACTTCAACTTCCCCAATATTGACTGGGACTCACTTAGTGCCAGGGGCTTAGACGGGGCGGAGTTTGTAAGGAGCATCCAGGAGGGCTTCTTAAAACAATATGTAAACAGTCCAACTAGGGAAGGGGCGGTACTGGACCTGGTATTGGAGAATGAGCCCGGCCAGGTGGTAGATGTTTCAGTAGGGGAACATTTCGGTAACAGTGACCACAATTCAGTAAGTTTTAATGTACTGGTGGACAAGGATAAGAGTGGTCCGAGGATGAATGTGCTAAATTGGGGGAAGGCTAATTATAACAATATTAGGCGGGAACTGAAGAACATAGATTGGGGGCGGATGTTTGAGGGCAAATCAACATCTGACATGTGGGAGGCTTTCAAGTGTCAGTTGAAAGGAATACAGGACAGGCATGTTCCTGTGAGGAAGAAAGATAAATACGGCAATTTTCGGGAACCTTGGATGACGAGTGATATTGTAGGCCTCGTCAAAAAGAAAAAGGAGGCATTTGTCAGGGCTAAAAGGCTGGGAACAGACGAAGCCTGTGTGGCATATAAGGAAAGTAGGAAGGAACTTAAGCAAGGAGTCAGGAGGGCTAGAAGGGGTCATGAAAAGTCATTGGCAAATAGGGTTAAGGAAAATCCCAAGGCTTTTTACACGTACATAAAAAGCAAGAGGGTAGCCAGGGAAAGGGTTGGCCCACTGAAGGATAGGCAAGGGAATCTATGTGTGGAGCCAGAGGAAATGGGCGAGGTACTAAATGAATACTTTGCATCAGTATTCACCAAAGAGAAGGAATTGGTAGATGTTGAGTCTGGAGAAGGGGGTGTAGATAGCCTGGGTCACATTGTGATCCAAAAAGACGAGGTGTTGGGTGTCTTAAAAAATATTAAGGTAGATAAGGCCCCAGGGCCTGATGGGATCTACCCCAGAATACTGAAGGAGGCTGGAGAGGAAATTGCTGAGGCCTTGACAGAAATCTTTGGATCCTCGCTGTCTTCAGGGGATGTCCCGGAGGACTGGAGAATAGCCAATGTTGTTCCTCTGTTTAAGAAGGGTAGCAAGGATAATCCCGGGAACTACAGGCCAGTGAGCCTTACTTCAGTGGTAGGGAAATTACTGGAGAGAATTCTTCGAGACAGGATCTACTCCCATTTGGAAGCAAATGGACGTATTAGTGAGAGGCAGCACGGTTTTGTGAAGGGGAGGTCGTGTCTCACTAACTTGATAGAGTTTTTCGAGGAGGTCACTAAGATGATTGATGCAGGTAGGGCAGTAGATGTTGTCTATATGGACTTCAGTAAGGCCTTTGACAAGGTCCCTCATGGTAGACTAGTACAAAAGGTGAAGTCACACAGGATCAGGGGTGAACTGGCAAGGTGGATACAGAACTGGCTAGGCCATAGAAGGCAGAGGGTAGCAATGGAGGGATGCTTTTCTAATTGGGGGGCTGTGACCAGTGGTGTTCCACAGGGATCAGTGTTGGGACCTTTGCTGTTTGTAGTATATATAAATGATTTGGAGGAAAATGTAACTGGTCTGATTAGTAAGTTTGCAGACGACACAAAGGTTGGTGGAATTGCGGATAGCGATGAGGACTGTCTGAGGATACAGCAGGATTTAGATTGTCTGGAGACTTGGGCGGAGAGATGGCAGATGGAGTTTAATCCGGACAAATGTGAGGTAATGCATTTTGGAAGGGCTAATGCAGGTAGGGAATATACAGTGAATGGTAGAACCCTCAAGAGTATTGAAAGTCAAAGAGACCTAGGAGTACAGGTCCACAGGTCATTGAAAGGGGCAACACAGGTGGAGAAGGTAGTCAAGAAGGCATACGGCATGCTTGCCTTCATTGGCCGGGGCATTGAGTATAAGAATTGGCAAGTCATGTTGCAGCTGTATAGAACCTTAGTTAGGCCACACTTGGAGTATAGTGTTCAATTCTGGTCGCCACACTACCAGAAGGATGTGGAGGCTTTAGAGAGGGTGCAGAAGAGATTTACCAGAATGTTGCCTGGTATGGAGGGCATAAGCTATGAGGAGCGATTGAATAAACTCGGTTTGTTCTCACTGGAACGAAGGAGGTTGAGGGGCGACCTGATAGAGGTATACAAAATTATGAGGGGCATAGACAGAGTGGATAGTCAGAGGCTTTTCACCAGGGTAGAGGGGTCAATTACTAGGGGGCATAGGTTTAAGGTGAGAGGGGCAAGGTTTAGAGTAGATGTACGAGGCAAGTTTTTTACGCAGAGGGTAGTGGGTGCCTGGAACTCACTACCGGAGGAGGTAGTGGAAGCAGGGACGATAGGGACATTTAAGGGGCATCTTGACAAATATATGAATAGGATGGGAATAGAAGGATACGGACCCAGGAAGTGTAGAAGATTGTAGTTTAGTCGGGCAGTATGGTCGGCACGGGCTTGGAGGGCCGAAGGGCCTGTTCCTGTGCTGTACATTTCTTTGTTCTTTGTTCTTTGACAATGGGAGGGCGGTAGGGTAACTGCGTAGGGTAAGAGAGGTGCAATATGAGTATGGGGAGAAGGCGAGCCGCATGCTGGAGCACCAACTGCGGAGGTAGGCTGCGTCCAGGGAAATATTGCAGCTATGGACTGAGTCTGGAGATGTGGCGTCAGAGCCGGGGAAGATAAATGACGTGTTTAGGTAATACTACCAGGGACTGTACGAGGCGGACCCGGGAGCAGAGGAGGGGGACATGGGGCGCTTTCTGGGCGAGCTGGAATTTCACCAGGTGGAAGAAGCAAAGAGTTAGGCATTGGAGGAGCCCCTGGGGTTGAGGGAGGTGCTGGATAGTATCAGGGGTATGAAGTCGGGGAAGGCCGGGAGCCCAGATGGGTACCCGACGGAATTTTATCAGAAATTTGCGATGGACCTAGCAACGCATCTGTTGGGGGCGTTTAATGAAGTGCTGGAAAAGGGGGGAGCTGCCTGAGATGATGCGCAGGCGGTAATCAGGCTAATCCCGCAAAAGGGGAAGGACCCGGTGGAATGTGGGTCGTATAGGCCCATATCTATATTGAACGAGGATGTGAAAGTTTTGGCTAAGTTGTTGGCAGGGAGGATTGTGTCCCGGGGATGGTTGCAGAAGATCAAACAGGCTTCGTGAATGGCAGGCAGTTCGCAAGTAATATAAGACGGCTGTTGAATGTGATGATGAATCCGTCGGGGGCTCTGGTACCGGAGGTGGTGGTGTCCATGGATTTGGAGAAGGCATTTGATTGGGTGGAATGGCAGTACTTGTTCGAGGTTTTGGGAAGGTTTGCATTTGGGCCGAGATTTGTGGCATGGGTGCGGTTGCTGTATGTCGCACCAAAGGCGAGTGTGAGGACAAATAATATGAGTTCATGGAGCTTTGACTTACAACATGGGTGCCTGCTGTCACCATTGCTGTTTGCTCTGGCCATAGAGTCATTGGCGATGGCTCTTAGGGGGTCGGCGAAGTGGCAGGAGATGCTGAGGGGACAGAGGGAGTATCGGGAGTCATTCTTTGCCAATGACCTGTTGCTGTCTGTTTCGGATCCGCTGGAGAATATGGCAAGGATTATGGGCCTGCTGGGGAGGTTTGGAGGGTTCTTGGGATATATATTGAATGTAGGAAAAGCAAGGTTTTCCCGGTGAATGAGCTGGGAATGCGGGCAAATTTAGGGGGGATGCCATTTACGGTAGCGACGGATCGGTTTAGGTATTTGGGGATTCAGGTAGCGAGGGAATGGGCGGGTTCCATAAGTAGAACTTAAAAAAGCTGGTGGAGGAAGTCAGGGCAGATCTTAAGAGGTGGGATAGACTGCATTTGACGTTAGCATGGAAGATCCAAGTGGTGAAAATGAATATTCTGCTGAGGTTCTTGATTATTTTTCAGGCTCTAACGATCTTTATACCAAAGGCCTTTTTTGGAAATTGGACAAGATCATTTGGGATTTTGTATGGGGAAGGTGCCGAGGGTGGGGAGGACCCTGCTACAGAGGCAGAGGCATCAGGAGGGGTTGGCGTTGCCGAACCTGCTTAATTATAATTGGGCGGAAAATGTGGATAAGGTGCGACGATGGTGGGAATGAGAAGTGATAGAGTGGGTTGGGATCGAAGAGGAATCTTGTAAGGGGCCTAGTTTGAGGGCTATGGTGATGGCAGCGTTGCCAATGGCTCCGAGTAGGTATTCAGGGAGCCCGGCGGAGCAGTCCACGGTGAAGATATAGAATCAGTTGAGGAGGCATTTTAGGGTGGAAGGGATGTCGGTGTTAACACCGCATTGCGAGAAAGATGGGTTTGAGCCGGGGGGATGGATAGTGTATACAGGAGGTGGAGGGAAGTGGGGCTAGTCAAGGTGAGGGATCTGTATTTGAAGGAAGGGTTCACCAGTTTGGACGAGCTAAGGGAGAGGGTATAGCTGCCGAGGGGGAGTGAGTGCAGGTTAGGAAATTTGAGTGAAAGGTCTGGAGGGGGTTCCCTAGGTTGCCGGGATACACCCTGCTGGAGCGACTACTGCTTCCGGATGTGGAAGGGGAGGGAAGAATTGGGGATATATGCAAGTGGCTGGGGGAGCAGGGAGGCGAGAGGGTGGTGAAGATCAAGGAGAAATGGGAAGCGGAGTTGGGAGGGGAGATCAATTGGGGAGAATGGAATGAGGCACTGTGTAGGGTAAACGGGATCTCCTCCTGTGCAAGGATGAGCCTGATACTGTTTAAGGTTTTGCACAGGGTGCATATGACTCGGGTGAGAATGAGTGGGTTCTCCAGGGGGTAGCAGATGAGTGTGAGAGGTGTGGTTGGGGGACAGATAATCACGCGCACACGTTCTGGGGTTTCAAAAAATTGGGAAGAATCTGGGCGGGGGTGTTCGCTGTCCTAGCCAGGATAGTGGAGGAGGAGATGGACCCGGACCCTGTGGTGGCGATATACGGGGTTTCAGAGAAGCCGGAGCTCATGGAGAGGAGGAAGGCCGATGTCGTGGTCTTCGCCTCTCTGATTGCACGGTGTTTAATTTTACTGGAGTGGCGGTCGGCATCGCCACCGGGGGTAGCGGCTTGGTTGGGTGACCTGTGTGGTAGTCACCACTGATGTATATTTTGTATGTAGAGGATGTCGGTGCAGCTGCTTTACAGTAAAGCCCTGTACTATAGGTACGGGGCTAGTTCCCTGCCTGCTGGCTCCGCCCAGTAGGCGGAGTATAAATATGTGTGCTCCTCATACAGCAGCTATTTCGCCAGCTGCTGTAGGAGGCCACACATCTTAGTGTAATAAAGCCTCGATTGCATCCAACTCTCGTCTTTGTATAATTGATCGTGCATCAATTTATTACACTAAGTTTTCAGAAGATGGACCTCCGCATCAAGCTGGATCAGCTGCATCTGTATCCGCAATCAGCCAACGCCAAAAAGGACTTTGAACATTGGCTAGCCTGTTTCGAAGCGTACATCGGGTCTGCACCAGACCCAATTCCAGAAGCTCAGAAAATTCAGATCCTTTACATGCGACTGAGCTCCAACGTCTTTCCACTTATCCAGGACGCGCCGACCTACGCAGATGCCATGGCGCTACTGAAGGAAAATTACGTTCAGACGACTAACACGATCTACGCCAGGCACCTCCTCTCCACTCGTCGTCAACTTCCTGGTGAGTCAGTGGAAGATTTCTGGCATGCCCTGATTCCCCTAGTCAGAGACTGTGACTGTCAGGCCGTCATGGCCACGGAACACTCAAACTTGCTCATGAGAGACGCATTTGGTACGGGGATAGGGTCCGATTAGATCCGCCAGCGCCTCTTAGAAGGGGCCACGCTCGACCTCGCGGAAACCAAAAAGCTAGCGCTCTCGCTTATGGTCGCCTCGCGCAACATCCAGGCCTATGCCCCCGACCACGCGGCCCACCCCTCCTGTGCATCGTGGACTCCGCAGACGGCCACCCCATCGTGGACCCCACCAGCGACCGCCCTTCGCCAGCCCCACGCCTGTGCTACGCGGCAGCCAACCAACCCCGGGGGCCCCAAATGTTACTTCTGTGGGCAGTCCAAACACCCCCGACAGCGCTGCCCGGACCAGAGCGCCCTTTGCAAGGCCTGTGGCAAGAAGGGGCACTTCACTGCGGTGTGCCAGGCCCGTTCAGTCGCTGCTATTGTTCCAGCTCCCCCAGTGGGCACCACCATCCCCTCCCCGGACCACGCACGGCCCGTGGGCGCCGCCAACCTGTTCGACCCCCACCACGTGCGACCCGTGGGCGCTGCCATCTTGTTCTCCCCAGGATCGTCAGACACCGCCATCCCATTTTCCCCACGACACGTGCAGCCCGTGGGCGCCACCATCTTACCAGGACCCATGCCCCCCGGGCACCTCATCTGGCCGCGCGCCGCCTGCAACCGCCGACGACCTGCCGCGTCCCGCCTCGGTCACGATTGACCAGTCTTGCCCACACAACCTGGCAACGGCTTCTATCAACGTGAAAGTCGATGGGCACGAGATCTCCTGTCTGCTGGACTTCGGGAGCACCGAGAGCTTCATTCACCCCGATACGGTAAGGCGCTGCTCCCTCGCGGTACACCCCACCAATCAGAGGATCTCCCTGGCCTCCGGGTCCCACTCCGTGGCGATCCGGGGGTACTGCATCGCCAATCTCACTGTCCAGGGCGTGGAGTTCTGCGGCTTCCGCCTCTACATCCTCCCTAACCTCTGCGGTGCCCTGCTACTCGGCTTGGACTTCCAGTGCAACCTCCAGAGCCTAACACTGAAATTCGGCGGGCCCCTACCACCCCTTACTGTATGCAGCCTCGCGACTCTAAAGGTTGACCTACATTCCCTATTTGCAAACTTAACCACCAGGAGCAGACGGTACAGCGCCCAGGACAGGACCTTCATCAGGTCCGAGGTGCAGCGACTGCTTCGGGAAGGCATCATCGAGGCCAGCAACAGCCCCTGGAGAGCCCAAGTGGTAGTGGTCAAAACTGGGGAGAAACAGAGGATGGTCGTGGACTACATCAATAAGTACACGCAGCTCAACGCGTACCCCCTCCCACACATATCTGATATGGTCAATCAGATTGCACAGTGCCGGGTCTTCTCAACTGTGGACCTGAAATCTGCCTACCACCAGCTCCCCATCCGTAAGGCGGACCGCCCATACACTGCGTTTGAAGCAGGCGGCCGCCTTTACCATTTCCTTAGGGTTTCCTTCGGCGTCACCAACGGGGTCTCGGTCTTCCAAAGGGAGATGGACCGAATGGTTGACCGGTACGGGTTGCGGGCCACTTTCCTGTACCTGGACAATGTCACCATCTGCGGCCACGATCAGCAGGACCATGACGCCAACCTTGCCAAATTTCTCCACGCCGCCACTCTCCTCAATCTAACCTACAACAAGGAGAAGTGCGTGTTCAGCACGAACCGCTTAGCCATCCTCGGCTATGTGGTCCAGAACGGAGTTCTGGGGCCCGATACTGACCGCATGCGCCCCCTCATGGAACTCCCCTCCCCCACTGCCCCAAGGCCCTCAAATGATGCCTGGGGTTCTTTTCTTATTACCCCCAGTGGGTCCCAAACTATGCAGACAAGGCCCGCCCACTCATTCAATCCACTCTTTTTCCCTTAACGGCCGAGGCTCACCAGGCCTTCAACCGTATCAAGGCTGACATCGCCAAGGCCGCGATGCACGCGGTCGACGAGACGTTACCATTCCAAGTCGAGAGCGATGCATCAGACGTTGCTCTAGCCGCCACCCTCAACCAGGCAGGCAGGCCCTTGGCGTTTTTTTCACGAACCGTACATGCCTCCGAAATTCGGCATTCCTCCGTCGAGAAAGAGGCCCAAGCCATCTTTCAAGCTGTGCGGCATTACCTGGCCGGCAGGAGATTCACTCTCCTCACTGACCAACGGTCGGTTGCCTTTATGTTCAATAAAACACAGCGGGGTGATGCATGATCAATTGCACAAAGACTAAAGTTGGGGACAACTGTGGCTTTATTACAGTCAGATGCGTGGCCTCCTGCTGCAGCTGGTGAAATGGCAGGGCACTGGAGGTCATGCATATTTATACAGTTCTCCGTGGGCGGAGCCAGCCGGCAGGAGCTACCGGCGAATCTGCAGTGCAGGTCCTGCCTTACATCTCCGATTACAGTGGTTCACCACATTCATCCCCTGTTAAAAATAAGTCCGGCGGGGGTGACGTGAAACTATATACAATTAGTGCAATTATGTACAGTGGTAGGGAAAGAAAAGTCCATGTTGACGGTCCGGAGTCTGTCAAAGGTTCAGCCGGTCCGGTGCTTTGGTGCTTCGTTGGGAGGGGCGTAACGGTGGCGGCGAAGTCGGTGCTGGCGGTGGTGGAGGTGGCACCAATGGTGGTGGTGACGGTGCTGATGCTGGCCAGTCATCGGGGAACTCCGGGAGCGTGCAGAAGTCCTCTTCATCCTCTTGTGCTGAAAAGGGGAGGTGGGGGGGGGGGGCGCATTGGTGGGGACGGTGCCAGGTCCCTGAGTGAGACAGTATCTTGGCGACCATCAGGGAACTCAACGTAGGCATATTGAGGGTTGGCATGGAGCAGGTGAACCCTGTCCACCAAGGGGTCCGCCTTGTGGAGTCGGACGTGCCTACAGAGAAGGACCGGTCCTGGAGTAGCGAGCCAAGACGGGAGCGACACCCCGGATGTGGGCTTCCTGGAGAAGGTAAAAACAGGTTCATGGGGTGTGTTATTAGTGGCGGTGCACAATAGTGACCGGTTGGAGTGTAGAGCGTCAGGCAGGACCTCCTGCCAGCGAGAGGCTGGGAAGTTTCTGGACCGTAGGGCCAGCTGGACGGCCCTCCAAACCGTCCCATTCTCCCGTTCTACTTGCCTGTTTCCCCGTGGGTTGCAGGTGGTCGTCCTGCTGGAGGCTATACCCCTGCTGAGCAGGAACTGACGCAGCTCATCGCTCATGAATGAGGATCCCCTGTCAATGTGCATGTAGGCGAGGAAACCGAACAGAGAGAAGATGGTGCTGAGGGCCTTGATGACGGTGGCAGACGTCATATCCGGGCATGGGATGGCGAAGGGGAAACTGGAGTACTCATCGACCACACTGAGAATGGACGTGTTATGGTCGGTGGAGGGGAGGGGCCCTTTGAAATCCACGCTGAGGCGTTCAAAGGGACGGGAAGCCTTCACCAGGCGCGCACGGTCTGGCCGGTAGAAGTGCGGCTTGCACTCCGCACGACCTGGCACTCCCTGGTGACTGTCCTTACTTCTTCGACAGAGTAGGGCAGATTGCGAGCTTTGACCAGATGGTACAATCGAGTGACCCTCCGGGTGACAAAGGCTGTCATGTAGGGCCTTGAGTTGGCCCACGTGCGCTGGCACACGTA
This sequence comes from Scyliorhinus torazame, assembly GCF_047496885.1. NCBI lineage: Eukaryota > Metazoa > Chordata > Chondrichthyes > Carcharhiniformes > Scyliorhinidae > Scyliorhinus > Scyliorhinus torazame. The sequence goes on from NC_092722.1 coordinate 46,973,202, forward strand.
CCTCGGGAGAGGGTGTCTGGGGGCTCGTTGAGTTTACGGGGGCGATGCAAGATCTCGTAATTATAGGTGGAGAGCTCGATTCTCCACCACAAGATTTTATCATTTTTGATCTTGCCCCGCTGTGTGTTATTGAACATGAAGGCTACCGACCGTTGGTCCGTAAGGAGAGTGAATCTCTTAGCGGCCAGGTAATGCCTCCAGTGCCGCACAGCTTCAACGATAGCTTGGGCCTCCTTTTCGACGGATGAGTGTCGAATTTCAGAGGCATGAAGGGTGCGGGAAAAGAATGCCACGGGTCTGCCTGCCTGGTTTAGAGTGGCATTAAAGGCGATGTCTGAAGCGTCGCTTTCTACTTGGAAAGGCAATGACTCGTCCACTGCGCGCAGCCCGGCCTTGGCGATGTCTGTTCTAATGTGGGCGAAAGCGTGTTGTGCCTCGGCCGCGAGGGGGAATTGGGTGGACTGAATGAGTGGGCGGGCCTTGTCCGCATAGTTGGGGAACAACTGAGCGTAGTAGGAAAAGAACCCCAGGCAGCGGTTTGAGGGCCTTGGGGCAGTGGGGGAGGGGAAGTTCCATGAGGGGGTGCATGCGGTCGGGGTCGGGCCCGAGATGTCCGTTTTGGACTATATAGCCGAGAATGGCTAACCGGGTCGTGCTGAACACACACTTCTCTTTGTTGCAGGTCAGGTTGAGAAGAGTGGCAGTGCGGAGGAATTTATCGAGGTTGGCATCGTGGTCCTGCTGGTCATGACCGCAGATGGTGACATTATCTAAGTACGGAAAGGTGGCCCGCAAACCGTACTGATCGACCATTCGGTCCATCTCTCTTTGGAAGACCGAGACCCCATTTGTGACACCGAAAGGGACCCGAAGGAAGTGGTAGAGGCGACCGTCCGCCTCAAAGGCAGTGTATGGCCGGTCCAACTTCCGGATGGGGAGCTGGTGGTAGGCGGATTTCAGGTCAATTGTTGAGAAGACCCGGTACTGCGCAACCTGATTGACCATATCAGATATGCGTGGGAGGGGGTACGCGTCGAGCTGCATGTACCGATTGATGGTCTGGCTGTAGTCCACGGCCATCCTGTGTTTCTCCCCAGTTTTAACCACTACCACTTGGGCTCTCCAGGGGATGTTGCTGGCCTCGATTATACCCTCTTTAAGCAGCCGCTGGACTTCAGACTTTGCAATCCGCAGTTAGATTGGCAAAAAGGGAGGGGGATCGACCTTGAGGGTCGCGAGGCCGCAAACGGTAAGGGGGGTGGGTAAGGGCCCGCCATATTTGTGGGTGAGGCTCTGGAGGTTGCACTGGAAGTCCAGGCCCAGCTGCAGTACAGCGCGTGATTAGAAAGGACATAGAGGTGGAAGTTACTCAATTCTACACCCTGGACCGTGAGGGTGACTGTACAATAGCCTCGGATCGGGACGGAGTGGGATCCGGATGCGAGGGAGATCCTTTGATTGGCAAGGTGGACCGCAAGGGAGCAGCGCCTTACCGTATCTGGGTGAACAAAGCTTTTGGTGCTCCTGGATTCCAGCAGGCACGAGGTCGCGTGGCCGTTGATTTTAACTGTCGTCGACGCGGTGGCCAGGTTGTGCCGGCGAGATTGGTCCAGCGTCATCGAAGCGAGTGTCGTGTTGGGTGTTCCGCTATACAAACGAACCAACACGGTTGTAGATGGTACAACTCTGTTTTATTACTCTTGATAACAACATCTGTAAACGTATGACTGTGGTTTGTACTTTACCCGTTAACCTGTGGACCCAGCCCTAACACTACCTTAGTGAAGCACTCAGCACATGGTGTATGTCTGAGTGGCACGCTGTGAGCTCTGTGCCCTGAGCTGTCTCCTGCTGGAATGAGCGGGAACTGTGGTGTTCCCTGTTTTATAGTGCGTGTGCTCTCACTGGTGATTGGCTGTGATGTTGCGTGTGTGTTGATTGGTCCGTTGATCTGTCCATCAGTGTGTGTGTGTGTTTGCACCATGATATGTTTATCTGAATATCATGACAGCGAGCTGCGGGTAGCCATCGGAAGCTTCGGGTGGCGAGCGTGTGTGGTTCCGATATCGGGATGTCCGGAGACCCTGTGGGGGACAAGATGATGGCACCCATGGAGCACACATGGCCGAAGGGGGACAAGATAGCGGCGCCCATTGGTCGCACATGGACCTGTGAGGAGACGATGGCGGCTCCCATTGTGCATCTGGTGTGGGGGAGGGGGCGATAGCAGGCACGCTCGCAGTGACTGTGCGGGCCTGGCACACAGCCGCGAAGTGGCCCTTTTTACTGCAGGCTTTGCAAACTGCAGTGCGGGCCGGGCAGTGTTGGCGGGGGTGCTTCTGCTGACCGCAGTAGTAGCAGCGGGGACCCCCGGGGTGCGCGGGCACAGGTGTATTGGGAAGGCAGGGCCCCGGCTGAGGAGGTCGTCGGCGGGGTCTAGGAGGGGTAGGAAGGAGTAGAAGGGTGGGCAGCGCGGCGGGAGGTGTACGATTGTACGTTACGAGATGCCACTGTCATGGAGAGCGGCAAGGTTTTCGTCTCCGCCAGTTCGAGCGTGGTCCCTTCCAGTAATCGTTCTCGGATGTGGTCCGACGCAATTCCCTTCACGAAGGCATCGCGCATGAGGAGATTTGCGTGTTCGGCGGCCGTAACGGCCTGACAGTCACAGTCCCGGATGAGTGGAATTAGGGCGCGCCAGAAGTCTTTGATGGACTCACCAGGTAGTTGTGAGCGGGTGGCGAGTACATGCCTGGCGAAGAGCGTGTTCGCCTTCTGCGCGTAGTGTTCCTTAAGGAGTTCCATTGATTTTGTGTAATTCGTGGCGTCTTGGATCAACGGGAACACGCTGGAGCTCAGTCTGGAGTACAGGACGTTGATCTTCTGAGCCTACGTTGGCTCGGGGTCCGCAGCCTTGATGTAGGCCTCAAAACATGCTAGCCAATGAGTAAAGTCTTTTCTGGCGTCAGACAAGTGCGGATCCAGCTGCAGGCGATCGGGCTTAATTCTGATATCCAATCTGTGGAAAATCTGACTGTAATAAATTGATGCACGATCAATTGCACAAAGACTAAAGTTGGATACAACTGTGGCTTTATTACAGTCAGATGCGTGGCCTCCTGCTGCAGCTGGCGAAATGGCAGGGTACTGGAGGTCATGCATATTTATACAGTTCTCCGTGGGCGGAGCCACCCGGCAGGGGCTACCGGCGAATCTGCAGTGCAGGTCCTACCTTTAATCCCCTAACACAGTGGTTCACCACACGGGGTAAGATCAAAACCGATAAAATCTTGAGGTGGAGGTTCGAGCTCTCCACCTACAACTAAGAGATTTTGTATCGCCCCGGTAAGCTCAACGAGCCCACCGATGCCCTATCCTGAGGTACATGTGCCAGTGCACAGGTGGACCGGCTCTGGATTCTGCACGATAACCTCTGTCACCCGGGGGCACACGTTTTTACCATTTCATCAAAGCCCGCAATCTGTCCTACTCCATCGAGGAAGTCAGGACTATCACTAGAGACTGCCAGGTCTGCGCGGAGTGCAAACCACACTTCTACCGGCCAGACCGTGCGCGCCTGGTGAAGGCCACCCGCCACTTTGAACGCCTCAGCGTGGACTTCAAAGGGCCCCTCCCCTCCACCGACCGTAACACGTACTTCCTCAGTGTGGTCGATGAATATTCCAGTTTCCCCTTCGCCATCCCATGCCCCGACATGACGTCTGCCACCGTCATCAAAGCCCTCAACACCATCTTTGCTCTGTTTGGCTTCCCCGCCTTCGTCCACAGCGACAGGGGATCCTCATTCATGAGCGAGGAGCTGCGCCAGTACCTGCTCAACAGGGGTATTGCCTCGAACAGGATGACCAGCTACAACCCCCGGGGAAACGGGCAGGTGGAGAGGGAGAATAGGACGGTCTGGAGGGCCGTTCAACTGGCCCTACGGTCCAGAAATCTCCCGGCGTCCCGCTGGCAGAAGGTCTTCCCTGACTAATGAAACACCCCATGAACGTCTCTTTGCCATCCCTAGGAAGTCCATCTCCGGGGTGTTGCTCCCGACTTGGCTCGCAGCTCCAGGACCCGTACTCCTCCGTAAACACGTACGACTCCATAAGGCGGACCCTTTGGTTGAGAGAGTACAGCTACTCCACGCCAACCCACAGTGCACCTACGCAGCATACCCCGATGGCCGCCAAGATACAGTCTCCCTCAGGGACCTGGCACCAGCTGGTTCCGTACATTAACTCCCCCCCCCCCCGGCCTGACGTCATCCCCCCCCCCCCCCCCCCCCCCCACTCTCCCGGCGCACCCAACTGCAACCCCCGCCCCAGGACAATCCATCCTCCCCCTGCCCACACCCGGGGATGAAGAGGACTTCGACACACTCCTGGAGCCACCAAAGACCAGACCGATACCGGAATCGCAAACAGCACTGCGGCACTCCCAATGGCAGATCCAGGCTCCGGACCGACTGAATCTGTAACATGACCTGGACTTTTAAAACATCTCACTCTGTGTATAATTTTCCCCTCCACACCGGTGGACTCAATTTTTTTTTCTCTCTGTACTTTAAAACGTCTACCTGTTTATAGTTCTCCACCACCCCCGCCGGACTCAATTTGAATGTGGTAGTCACCACTGATGTATATATTGTATATAGAGGATGTCGGTGTAGGTGCTTTATGGTAAGGCCCTGTACTCGAGGTACGGGGGGTAGTTCCCTGCCTGCTGGCTCCGCCCAGTAGGCGGAGTATAAATATGTGTGCTCCTCGCACAGCAGCCATTTCGCCAGCTGCTGTAGGAGGCCACACATCTTAATGTAATAAAGCCTCGATTGCATCCAACTCTCGTCTTTGTGTAATTGATCGTGCATCAACCTGTACGACTTCTTGCGGTTGGAGAAGATAAAATATGAGTTAAGGGGCTCTGCAGAGGAGTTTGAGAAAAGGTGGGGGATGTTTGTGACTGTGTTTGAGGAGCTTTTTGTCGCCGAGGAGGACCGGGAGGGGAGGGGGGGAGGGGGGGGGGGGGGGAAAGGGGAGAAACCTGTACAGACTGTATAGTTGATTGCTGGGAAGTGTGTTTCCCGGGATGTTGATGTTTTGTAACCTGTTTTGATACATGTTTGTAATAAAATACATTTTTTAAAAAAGAATCTCTCAGATGACACTTAGTTTGATAAAATGTACCCACTCATCCTTGCAAGATTAGGAATGAGGCACTCTACATTAAACAAGCAACTATATGCTTTTGTTCAGGAAATGGGGAGAGTCGGTAGTCCTGTTCGAATGAATAATCTTTGGTTGAAATAGTAATTCATTTTTCTCATTCAGCTGTTGACCTATCTCTCTACATTTATCTTTTACAACTTGGGATTGTCGCTTAAAAGCTCCTTCCAATAACAACCTCAGAATACCATTCTTAGCTCCATTTTCTCTCCAAATGAGACGGCTAATTTATTACCAATATGGTGTGCAATCCCAGTTAGAGCCATTAACACTGAATTATGGATATTTTTCATTATGGATGGGATCTATGTGGATCCCAGATTGGATTCCTGAAACTCGTTGCAATCAGATCCTGAAAGGTATTTTGGAAAGGAAAGTTTCATCACATCAGGCCGGGCTAGATTCAGAGCTAATTCTGAAGGTCTGTAATATACTGTTCACACTTTATTAGAGTTCACAAGCAACTCACCACTGATGGATGAACAAAGAACAAAGAAAAGTACAGCACAGGAACAGGACCTTTGGCCCTCCAAGCCTGCGCTGATCATGCTGCCCGTCTAACCTAAACCCTTCTACACTTCCGGGTCCATAGCCCTCCAGTCCAATCCTGTTCATGTATTTATTAAGATGCCCCTTAAACATCACTATCGTACCTGCTTCCACCACTGATGCACGATTAATTGCACAAAGACTAAAGTTGGGGACAACTGTGGCTTTATTACAGTCAGATGCGTGGCCTCCTGCTGCAGCTGGCGAAATGGCAGGGAACTGGAGGTCATGCATATTTATACAGTTCTCCATGGGCGGAGCCAGCCGGCAGGAGCTACCGGCGAACCTGTAGTGCAGGTCCTACCTTACATCTCCTATTACAGTGGTTCACCACATTCACCCCCTGTTAAAAATGAGTCCGGCGGGGGTGACGTGAAACTATATACAATTAGTGCAATTATGTACAGTGGTAGGGAAAGAAAAGTCCATGTTGACGGTCCGGTGTCCATCAAAGGTTCAGCCGGTCCGGTGCTTTGGTGCTTCGTTGGGAGCAGCGTAACGGTGGCGGCGAAGTCGATGCTGGCCGTGGTGGAGGTGGCACCGATGGCGGTTGTGACGGTGTTGATGCTGGCCAGTCATCGGGGAACTCCGGGAGCGTGCAGAAGTCCTCTTCGGCCTCTTGTGCTGAAAAGGGGAGGGGGGGGTGCTCTGGTGGGGTCAATATTGGTGGCGCGGTGGGAGGTGGGGGGGCGGGCGCATTGGTGGGGGTGTGCGTTGGGGTGGAACCTGATGGTGCCAGGTCCCTGAGTGAGACAGTATCTTGGCGGCCGTCGGGGAACTCAACGTAGGCATATTGAGAATTGGCGTGGAGCAGGTGAACCCTGTCCACCAAGGGGTCCGCCATGTGGAGTTGGACGTGCCTACGGAGAATGACCAGTCCTGGAGCAGCGAGCCAAGTCGGGAGCGACACCCCGGATGTGGACTTCCTGGGGAAGGTAAAAACACGTTCATGGGGTGTGTTATTAGTTGCGGTGCACAATAGTGACCGGATGGAGTGTAGAGCGTCAGGGAGGACCTCCTGCCAGTGAGAGGCTGGGAGGTTTCTGGACCGTAGGGCCAGCTGGACGGCCCTCCAAACCGTCCAATTCTCCCGTTCTACTTGCCCATTTCCCCGGGGGTTATAGCTGGTCGTCTTGCTGGAGGCTATACCCCTGCTGAGCAGGAACTGACGCAGCTCATCACTCATGAATGAGGATCCCCTGTCACTGTGGATGTAGGCGGGGAAACCGAACAGAGCGAAGATGGTGCTCAGGGACTTGATGACGGTGGCAGACGTCATACCGGGGCATGGGATGGCGAAGGGTTATCTGGAGTACTCATCGACCACACTGAGAATGTACGTGTTACGGTCGGTGGAGGGGTGGGGCCCTTTGAAATCCACGCTGAGGCGTTCAAAGGGGCGGGAAGCCTTCACCAGGCGCGCACGGTCTGGCTGGTAGAAGTGCGGCTTGCACTCTGCACAGACCTGGCAGTCGCTGGTGACTGTCCTTACTTCCTCGACAAAGTAGGGCAGATTGCGAGCTTTGACCAGATGGTACAATCGAGTGACCTCCGGGTGACAAAGGCTGTCGTGTAGGGCTCGGAGTTGGTCCACTTGTGCGCTGGCACATGTACCTCGGGAGAGGGTGTCTGGGGGCTCGATGAGTTTACCGGGGCGATACAAGATTTCGTAATTATAGGTGGAGAGCTCGATTCTCCACCGCAAGATTTTATCATTTTTGATCTTGCCCCGCTGTGTGTTATTGAACATGAAGGCTACCGACCGTTGGTAAGAGAGAAGAGTGAATCTCTTAGCGGCCAGGTAATGCCTCCAATGCCGCACAGCTTCAACGATAGCTTGGGCCTCCTTTTCGACAGATGAGTGTCGAATTTCAGAGGCATGAAGGGTGTGGGAAAAGAATGCCACGGGTCTGTCTGCCTGGTTTAGAGTGGCGGCAAGGGCGATGTCTGAAGCGTTGCTTTCTACTTCGAAAGGCAGTGACTCATCCACTGCGCGCATCCCGGCCTTGGCGATGTCTGCTCTGATGCGGGCGAAAGCGTGTTGTGCCTCGGCCGCAAGGGGGAATTGGGTGGACTGAATGAGTGGGCGGGCCTTGTCCGCATAGTTTGGGACCCACTGAGCGTAGTAGGAAAAGAACCCCAGGCAGCGTTTGAGGACCTTGGTCCAGTGGGGGAGAGGAAGTTCCATGAGGTGGCGCATACGGTCGGGGTCGGGCCCGAGAAGTCCGTTTTGGACTATATAGCCGAGAATGGCTAATCGGGTCGTGCTGAACACACACTTCTCTTTGTTGTAGGTCAGGTTGAGAAGAGTGGCAGCGCGGAGGAATTTATCGAGGTTGGCATCGTGGTCCTGCTGGTCATGGCCGCAGATGGTGACATTATCTAAGTACGGAAAGGTGGCTTGCAACCGTACTGGTCGACCATTCGGTCCATCTCTCTTTGGAAGACCGAGACCCCATTTGTGACACCGAAAGGGACCCTAAGGAAGTGGTAGAGGCGACCGTCCACCTCGAAGGCAGTGTATGGCCGGTCCGACTTCCGGATGGGGAGCTGGTGGTAGGCGGATTTCAGGTCAATTGTTGAGAAGACCCGGTACTGCGCAATCTGATTGACCATATCAGATATGCGTGGGAGGCGGTACGCGTCGAGTTGCGTGTACCGATTGATGGTCTGGCTGTAGTCCACGACCATTCTGTGTTTCTCCCCAGTTTTAACCACTGCTACTTGGGCTCTCCAGGGGCTGTTGCTGGCCTCGATAATACCCTCCTTAAGTAGCCGCTGGACTTCGGACCTGATGAAGGTCTTGTCCTGGGTGCTGTACCGTTTGCTCCTAGTGGCAACAGGCTTGTAATCCGCAGTTAGATTGACAAAAAGGGAGGGGGGATCGACCTTTAGGGTCGCGAGGCCGCAAACGGTAACGGGGGGTAAGGGCCCGCCGAATTTGAGGGTGAGGCTCTGGAGGTTGCACTGGAAGTCCAGGCCCAACAGGAGTGCAGCACAGAGATTAGGAAGGACATAGAGGCGGAAGTTACTAAATTCTACGCCCTGGACTGTGAGGGTGACTGTACAAAAGCCTCGGATCGTGACGGAGTGGGATCCGGATGCTAGGGAGATCCTTTGATTGGCAGGGTGGACCGCGAGCGAGCAGCACCTTACCATATCTGGGTGAACAAAGCTTTCGGTGCTCCCGGAGTCCAGCAGGCAAGAGGTCGCGTGGCTGTTGATTTTAACCGTCGTCGGCGCGGTGGTCAGGTTGTGAGCGAGATTGGTCCAGCTCATCGAAGCAAGCTGCGGGTAGCCATCGGATGCTTCGTGTGACAAGCGTGTGCGGTTCTGATGTTGGGATGTCCGGAGACCCTGTGGGGGACAAGATGGCGGCGCCCCTGGTGCGCACATTGCGGGGTCGGGACAAGATGGCGGCGCCCATGGGGCGCACGTGGCCGAAGGGGGAGAGGATGGCGACGCCCATTGGTCACACATGGACCCAGGAGGAGAAGATGGCAGCTCCCATTGTGCGTTTGGCGTGGGGGAGGGGGCGATAGCGGGCACGATCGTAGCGACTGCGCGGGCCTGGCACACAGCCGCGAAGTGGCCTTTTTTACTGCAGGCTTTACAAACTGCAGTGCGGGCCGGGCAGTGTTGGTGGGGGTGCTTCTTCTGACCGTAGAAGTAGCAGCGGGGACCCCCGGGGTGCGCGGATCGGTGTGCGGCGCAGGCGTATTGGGTGGGGAGGCAAGGCCCCGGCTGAGGAGGTCGTCGGCGGGGTCCAGGAGGGGTAGGAAGGAGTAGAAGGGTGGGCAGCGCGGTGAGAGGGGTACGATTGTACGTTATGGGATGCGACCATCATGGAGAGCGCCAAGGTTTTCGTCTCCGCCAGTTCGAGTGTGGCCCCTTCCAGTAATCGTTCTCGGATGCGGTCCAACGCAATCCCCGTCACGAAGGCATCGCGCATGAGGAGATTTGCGTGTTTGGCGGCCGTAACGGCCTGACAGTCACAGTCCCGGACGAGTGGAATTAGGGCCCGCCAGAAGTCTTCGATGGACTCACCAGGTAGTTGCGAGCGGGTGGCAAGTACATGCCTGGCGAAGAGCGTGTTCGCCTTCTGCGCGTAGTGTTCCTTAAGGAGTTTCATTGTTTTTAAAAGTCTTTTCTGGCGTTGGGCGAGTGCGGATCCAGCTGCAGGCGATCGGGCTTAATTCTGATATCCATTGTGTGGAAAATCTGACTGTAATAAATTGATGCACGATCAATTGCACAAAGACTAAAGTTGTGTACAACTGTGGCTTTATTACAGTCAGGTGCGTGGTCTCCTGCTGCAGCTGGCGAAATGGCAGGGCACTGGAGGTCATGCATATTTATACAGTTCTCCGTGGGCGGAGCCAGCCAGCAGGGGCTACCGGCGAACCTGTAGTGCAGGTCCTACCTTACATCTCCTATCACAGTGCTTCACTACAACCACCTCCTCCGGCAGCGAGTTCCAGGCACCCACTACCCTCTGTGAAAAATACTTCCCTCGCACAGCTCCTCTAAACTTTGCCCCACGCACCTTAAACCCATGTCCCCTAGTAATTGACTCATCCACCCTGCGAAAAAGCTTCAGGCTATCCACTCTGTCCATGTCCTGCATAATTTTGTAGACTTCTATCAGGTCGCCCCATCAACCTCAGTCGTTCCAATGAGAACAAATCAAGTTTGTTCAACCTCTCCTCATGGCTAATGCTAAGGCAACATCCTGGTAAACCTCTTCGGTACTCTCTCCAAAACCTCCACATCCTGCTGGTAGTGTGGCGACCAGAATTCAAAACTATATTCCAAGTGTGGCCTAACTAAGGTGCTATACAGCTGCAGCGTGACTTGCCAATTTTTAAACTCAGTGAAGTTCTTTATTCACATAAATGATGGAAAGACTGGAAAGAGCTTGGATCCATATAGTACATTTCACAACCTTGGGCGATTCCAAAGGGCAGAGCAACCAATAAATTATTTCTGAATGGTTTGCGGTGGTGGCTGTCCCTTGATTCTTGGATCACATCTTCTCAGGGGTGTGAGTTTATGCTGTGGGTCTTCCTGCGACTGAATGGGCCAATTCTTGACCTGCATATCTTTGGACACATGGAGCAGGACACCCCATGAGATGGTGGGATCCGAAGGATAGGATTTGCCTTTCTTTCCAAATCTGCCGCCATTCTGCCTCTTCATGAAGACGTTGGGACTCAAATGCGTGATGCAGCTGTTTTGAGCGATCGGTAACATGCTCCTCCCAGTCATTAATATTAATCCTGCTGTGCTGCAAGGAGAGCTTCAGATTGCCTTTGTAGTCTGAAAACTGGCCTTTTGAGAGTTGTGAAACAGGGCCTGGCCCCGTTGGGGGGATGCTTTTCGGCTCTCCAGACACAGCTTCCAGTCCGTTAAAGTATTGCTGGAGTTTTACCTAAACGCCTGTGAAGCTGGCTTCAAGAAACAGACTTGTGTTTGTTTCATCGTCCTCCCATTGAATTTTGATGATGCAGTGGGGGCATTTCTGGTGGAATTTCCCTCGCACTTTTTTGTGTCGCTGATACCCAGTCCAGGTTTCGCTGCAATACAGGAGTGTGGTGATGGTAACTGTTCTGTGCACCAGGACTTTTACAGAGATCTGTGTTGTCAAACACTCAGTGCCTTAGTTTGTAGAAGGTTGAGCTGACACAGCTGATCCTGTGTTGGATCGCCTCATCAATGGAGGCCTTTTGGGAGAGGTGGCTGCCAAGATATGGGAAGTGCTCAACATATTCCAGAACCTCTCCCTCAATGGTTAGCACTGCTGCCTCACAGCGCCAGGGACCCAGGTGAGATTCTGGCCTCAGGTGACTGTGTAGAGTTTGCACGTTCTCCCTGTTTCCATTGGGAGCTCTGGTTTCCTCCCACAGACCAAAGGTGTGCAGGTTAGGTGGATTGGCCATGCTCAAATTTTCCCATAATGTCCAAAGATGTACAGGTTAGGTGGGGTTATGGGGTTATGGAGATAGGACAGGGTAGTGGGCCTAGACAGGGTGTACTTTCAAAGGGCCACTGCAGGCTCGATGGGCCAAATGGCCTGCTCTTGCATGTGGGGATTCTATGATTCTATGAACATACATGAGAGGTGGGATATTTAGCTGACCATGTGGTTTGGGTGGAAATATGAATTTTGTTTCAAGGACAAGCCGTTTTCCTTCATGCACAATGGAAGAGATTGATGTTGACTTGAAAATATGATAGGGGATCAGCATTGAAACTGCAATAACCTGCATACTCTTGATCATATATATCTATTGCAGATCTTTGCTCCAAGTAAGACTCCATGCCCTCATCCAATGGGTTTTGGGATGGAAAAGATCTCCCCCCCCCCCAGCCTACCCCTCCCCCCAACCCACTACCGTCTTCAGGAATGTAACAACTGTATCTTAAAGAAGGGAAATCCATCCTGCTGTGGAAACTATTGAGGTATTTCCAACTTGCCCGTACCAGGGGAAATCCGGACATGAATTGTACTACTTCCTGTGCCTGATGAAATCCTCCCAGAGACACGGATGAATTCTCCATCCGTTCATGGAAGTGCGATCCTCCAGTCCGGCTGCAGTGAATGGGAGATTTGGGTGAGCGCCAAATTCTCCGCCCTCGCCAGCAGTAGCAGGGCGGACTCGCAACACAGAATCCCGCCATGATATGGCTTTAGACATTCCAAAGACATTTCCCACTTGGCCTTTGTTGCCAGACAAATCCTAGAAAAGTTTCAAGAACTACTCCAGCAACCGGAATAGTGCTCCAGAGATTTGGACCTTCAGGAAAATTCATCACAATCCTGCAATTGCTTCATGATGAACTACCACTGCAACAGGTCCACAGCAGACACCATCTCCATAACCCTGGAACACCTAGATAGCAAAGACACCTATGTCAGCTCCTATTTATCGACTACAGCTCAGACTTCAACACCATCATTCCTACGAAACTCATCTCCAAGCTCCATGGCCTTGGCCTCGGCTCCTCCCTCTGCGACTGGATCCTGAACTTTCTAACCCACAGGCCACAATCAGCAAAGATAGGCAACAACACCTCCTCCACGATCATCCTCAACACCGGTGCCTCACAAGGCTGTGTCCTCAGCCCCCTACTATACTCCTTATATACCTATGACTGTGCGGCCAAATTCCCCTCCAACTCGATTTTCAAATTTGCTGATGACACCACCGTAGTGCGTCGGATTCAAACAATGACGAGACAGAGTACAGGAATGAGATAGAGAATCTGGTGAACTGGTGCGACGACAATGATCTCTCCCTCAATGTCAACAAAACAAAGGAGATTGTCATTGACTTCATGAAGCGTAGTGGAGAACATGCCCCTGTCTACATCAATAGGAACAAAGTAGAAAGGGTCCAGAGCTTCAAGTTTTTAGGTGTACAGATCACCAACAACCTATCCTGGTCCCCCCATGCTGGCACTATAGTTAAGAAAGCCCCAACAACGACTCTACTTTCTCAGAAAACTAAGGAAATTTGGCATGTCAGCTATGACACTCACCAACTTCTATAGATGCACCAGAGAAAACATTCTTTCTGGTTGTATCACAGCTTGGTATGGAGCCTGCTCTGCCCAAAGACCGCAGGAAACTACAAAAGGTCGTGAATATAGCTCAGTCCATCACGCAAACCAGCTTCCCATCCATTGACTCTATCTATAATTCCCGCTGCCTTGGAAAGGCAGCCAGCATAATTAAGGACCCCACGCACCCCGGACATACTCTCTTCCACCTTCTTCCGTCAGGAAAAAGATACCAAAGTTTGAGGTCACGTACCAACCGACTCAAGAACAGCTTCTTCCCTACTGCCATCAGACTTTTGAATGGATCTACCTCGTATTAAGTTGATCTTTTCTCTACACCTTGCTATAACTGTAACATTATATTCTGCAGTCTCTCCTTCCTTCCCTATGTACGGTATGCATTGTTTGTACAGCATGCAAGAAACAATACTTTTCACTGTATACTAATACATGTGACAATAATAAATCAAAATCAAAAAAATCAAATCAACTGTCTTGAGTGGGAGATCTGGAGCATTCAAAATCCAGACCGGTTTCAAGAAAGACTGTACTATACAGTAGCACAGTGGTTAGCACTGTTGCTTCACAGCTCCAGGGTCCCGGGTTCGGTTCCCGGCTTGGGTCACTGTCTGTGCGGAGTCTACACGTTCTCCCTGTGTGTGCGTGGGTTTCCTCCGGGTGCTACGGTTTCCTCCCACAGTCCAAAGACGTGCAGGTTAGGTGGATTGGGCGTGATAAATTGCCCTTAGTGACCAAAACAAAAAGATTAGGTGGGGTTACTGGGTTACGAGGATAGGGTGGGCTTAAGTACAGGCTGGTGCAGACTCGATGGGCTGAATGGCCTCCTCCTGCACTGTAAATTCTATGATTCTATGGTACCATTTATAATCCACCTGACAGTGGCTATTCATCCCTACAAAGATCAACTGTCCTCTGATGACTGTTTTAAAAAATTGTTCAGATGGAAAACTCTTTAACCCCAGCCACCTCAAAAACGAAAGAAAACTATAGTCACTGTTGTTATGTTGGTAAACAAAGCAGCCACTTTACACACAGCAAGATGCCACAAACAGGAAGTTAGATGAATGATCAGTTCCATTGTTTTCACGACTTTGCAAAATGACTAACACTTCAAAGAAAATGCTTCATTGCCTGTGGACATCCTGAGGCTGTGATAGGCCACAAACACTGTAACTCTGATGCACTCTCAATTACAACGAGACGAGAGTAGAGAGTAATCGAGGCTTTATTACGCAGAGATGTGTAGCCTCCTACTTCTGCTGCCGAAATGGCTGCAGCTCGGTGAGCACACACATTTATACTCCGCCTACTGGGCGGAGCCAGCAGGCAGGGATCTACCACCGTACCTGTAGTACAGGAGCCTTACCGTATTACTTCTCATATGTGTAATATATACAACAGTGGTGACTACCACATTCACCCCCTGTTAAAAAAGAGTCCAGCGGGGGTGGTGGAAAATTATTTACACGTATGCGAGCATTTTTAAAGTGTACAGTTCGGGAAAAGTTCACAAATTTAGCTGGTCGGGTGCCTTGATCCTCCGTTGTGAGCGCCGCAGTCCCGGTGGCGATGCAGGTGCCGGCTTGGTCGCCGGTGACTCCGGGAGCGTATAGTCCTCATCTTCATCCCCGGGTGGAACCAATGGGAGGACGGATCGTCCTGGAGCAGGGGCTGTGGTGAGGTGCGCTGGGGGGGGGGGGGGGGACCCAGCTGGTGCTAGGTCCCTGAGGGAGACTGTGTCTTGGCGGCCATCGGGGTATGCCACGTAGGCGTACTGCGGGTTTGCATGGAGTAGCTGTACCCTCTCGACCAACGGGTCCGCCTTGTGGAGCCGCACGTGCTTGCAGAGTAGAACGGGTCCTGGAGCTGCCAGCCACATTGGGAGCGAAACCCCGGAGGTGGACTTCCTAGGGAAGGCAAGGAGACGTTCATGGGGGGTTGCATTAGTCGCAGTGCAAAGTAGCGATCGAATGGAGTGGAGGGCATCGGGGAGGACCTCCTGCCAGTGGGAGACCGGGAGATTTTTAGACCGTAGGGCCAGCAGGACGGCCTTCCAGACCGTCCCGTTCTCCCTCTCCACCTGCCCGTTTCCCCGGGGGTTGTAGCTGGTCATCCTGCTCGAGGCAATGCCCTTGCTGAGCAGGAATTGACGCAGCTCATCACTCATAAAGGAGGATCCCCGGTCCTTGTGGACGTAAGCGGGGAAATCGAACAGAGTGAAGATGCTATTGAGGGCTTTGATGACCGTGGCGGAGGTCATATCGGGGCATGGAATGGCGAAGGGGAATCTGGAGTATTCGTCGACCATGTTAAAGAAGTAAGTGTTTCGGTCGGAGGAGGGGAGGAGCCCTTTGAAGTCCATGCTGAGGCGTTCAAATGGGCGGGAGGCCTTCACCAGGTGCGCCCAGTCTGGCCGGTAGAAGTGCGGTTTGCACTCCGTGCAGACCTGACAGTCTCTGGTGACAGCCCTGACCTCCGCAATGGAGTAAGGGAGGTTGCGGGCCTTTATGAAGTGAAAGAACCGGGTGGCCCCTGGGTGACAGAGACCAGCGAGTACATAGAACATAGAAAATACAGCACAGAACAGGCCCTTCGGCCCACGATGTTGTGCCGAACCTTTGTCCTAGATTAATCATAGATTATCATTGAATTTACAGTGCAGAAGGAGGCCATTCGGCCCTTTGAGTCTGCACCGGCTCTTGGAAAGAGCACCCTACCCAGTCGGGCCCGGAGTCGGTCCACTTGTGCGTTGCACACGTACCTCAGGATTGGGCATCGGGGGGTTCATTGAGCTTACCGGGGCGATACAAAATCTCGTAATTGTAGGTGGAGAGCTCGATCCTACCCTCAAGATTTTATCATTTTTGATCTTGCCCCGCTGCGTATTGTTAAACATGAAGGCAACCGACCATTGGTCAGGTGAGGAGAGTGAATCTCCTGCCGGCCAGGTAATGCCTCCAATGCCGCACAGCCTCAACGATGGCTTGGGCCTCCTTTTCGATGGACGAGTGCTGAATTTCGGAGGCATGGAGTGTGCGGGAAAAGAATGCCACGGGTCTGCCTGCCTGGTTGAGGGTGGCGGCCAGAGCGACGTCTGATGCATCGCATAGGTAGGGACCCACTGGGCATTGTATGGGAAGAACCCCAGGCATCGTTTGAGGGTCTTTGGGCAGTGGGGGAGGGGGAGAGGGGCGCCTGCGGTCGGGGTCGGGCCCTAGAGCTCCATTTTGCACCACATAGCCGATGGCTAAGCGGTTGGTGCTGAACACGCACTTCTCCTTGTTATACGTTAGGTTGAGGAGTTTGGCGGTGTGGAGAAATTTAAAAAGGTTAGTGTCGTGGTCCTGCTGGTTGTGGCCGCAGATGGTGACGTTATCCAGGTACGGGAAGGTGGCCCGCAGTCCGTACCGGTCAACCATTCGGTCCATCTCCCGTTGGAAGACCGAGACCCCATTAGTGACGCTGAAGGGAACCCTAAGGAAATGGTAAAGGCAGCCGTCTGCTTCGAACGCAGAGTATTGGCTGTCCGCCTTTTGGATGGGGAGCTGGTGGTAGGCAGATTTCAGGTCCACTGTAGAGAAGACCCGGTACTGCGCAATCTGATTGACCATATCAGATATGCGTGGGAGGGGGTACGCGTCGAGCTGCGTGTACCGATTGATGGTCTGACTGTCGTCAATGACCATCCTGTGTTTCTCCCCAGTCTTTACAACTACCACTTGGGCTCTCCACGGACTGTTGCTCGCCTCGATCATGCCTTCCCGCAGTAGTCGCTGGACCTCCGACCTGATGAAGGTCCTGTCCTGAGCACTGTACCATCTGCTCCTGGTGGCGATGAGTTTGAAATCTGGGGTGAGGTTTGCAAACATGGAAGGTGGGTCGACCTTAAGGGTCGTGAGGCCGCATACAGTAAGGGGTGGTAGGGGCCTGCCAAATTTCAGAGTTATGCTCTGGAGGTTGCACTGGAAGTCCAGGCCGAGTAGCAGGGCTGCGCAGAGTTTGGGGAGGATGTAGAGCCGAAAGTTGCTGAACTCTACACCCTGGATGTTGAGGGTGGCGGTGCAGTACCCCCGGATCTCCACGGAGTGGGATCCGGAGGCCAGGGAGATTCGTTGGGTAATGGGGTGTACCGGGTGGGAGCATCGCCTTACCGTATCAGGGTGGATGAAGCTCTCCGTGTTCCCGGAGTCAAGAAGGCCATCGACTTTCACCGTCGTTGTCGCGGTTGCGAGGTTGTGTGGCCGGGACTAGTCGAGCGTGATGGAGGTCCCCGGGCTGGTCGGCGACGGTTGCGGGCGATGAGTGGCCCGATGAGGTGCTCGACAAGCAGGGGTCCTGAGGCGCCGTCCGAAATGGCGCCAAAGTTGGCGGCGCCCAGAGGGCGCACGTGGCGGGTGGCGTTAAAGATGGCAGCACCCACGGGCCAAACGAGGTCTGATGGGGGGGGGGAGATGGCGTCGCCCACGGGCCACACGTGGGTTGCGGGGATGAAAATGGCGGCACCCACGGGTCGCACGTGGGGGGGGTGCAGGAACAAAGGGGCTGGTTACAGCGGCGATCGACCGGGCCTGGCACATCGCAGTGAAATGTCCTTTCTTCCCGCAGGTCTTGCAGAGTGTGCTCCACGCCGGGCAGCGCTGCCGGGGGTGCTTTTTCTGCCCGCAGAAATAGCACTTGGGCCCCCCGGGGTTGGCGGGGGGCGGTTGCTGGTGGAGTCCACGATCTCCAGGAGGGGTTCGCCGTGCAGTCGGGGGCGTACGCTTGTACATTACGGGAGGCTACCGTTAGCGAGGGCACAAGTTTCTTGATCGCCGCGAGGTCGAGCGTGCCCCCTTCTAAAAGGCGCTGGCGGATGTACGCCAACCCTATGCCCGTAACGAGGGCTTCCTTGATTTGGAGTTTGGAATGTTCAATGGCCGAAACTGCCTGGCAATCGCAGTTCCTCGCCAGGACGTGCAGGGCACGCCAGAAATCCTCCAATGACTCACCGGGGAGTTGTTGCCGCATGGACAGGAGGTGCCTGGCGTAGAGTTTGTTGATCGGCCGTGTGTAGTTCTCTTTCAGAAGCACCATGGCCTCAGTGTAGTTGGGATAAGGGGAAAAATATCGGAGCTCAACCGTGTGTACAGGATCTGTAGTTTCTGTGCTTCGGAGGGTTGTTCTGTCGCTGATCCGATGTAGGCTTCAAAGCAAGCTAGCCAGTGTTCGAAGGCCGACGTGGCGTTGCCTGCTTGAGGCTGTGGGCGCCGGCTTGGTTGCCAGTGACTCCGGGAGCGTGTAGTCCTCATCTTCATCCCCGGGTGGAAGGCGATCCGGCTTGATGCGTAGGTCCATCACTGTAAAATCTCTGCGTAATAAATTGATGCATTATCAATTACGACAAGACGAGAGTAGAGAGTTTATTACGCAGAGCTGTGTTGCCTCCTACAGCTGCTGCCGAAATGGCTGCAGCTCGGTGAGCACACACATTTTTACTCCGCCTACTGGGCGGAGCCAGCAGGCAGGGATTTACCCCCATACCTGTAGTACAGGAGCCTTACCGTATTACTTCTCATATGTGTAATATATGTTGAACGTGATTGATGCAGATGTAAAGAGGTATTTTCCAGGGATTAAATAACCACAGTGATCAAGCCTTTAGTTCTCCTCATTCAGTTTATTCAGTTCTAAATGCATGGTTGTTGAAATGCTGTTGTTCCACCTTTCAATTACTAGCCATTGTCTGAAAATAAAAAGATTCAGGAAGGGGTATTAATACAATGATGAAAGAAAGAGACATGCTCGGACTAACATATTCTGTCTTTATCACTATTTAAGTTAAATTATAAAGCAACTGAGGCTGAGAATAGACATGTAACCAGTGATGGGAACCTTTCTCCTAATCCCTCCTAGCATTGGTGGTGAAAGCTTTCAGCCTCTGCTCAGCAGCTCTCCACAGCGGTAAAGCCGGGATTGGGAATGTGACAGAGTGGATGATGCAACCCCCCTGTTCTGTCATTCGGTAACACTGTGCATTGTGATCCTCTACATAATGAAATAATCCACTGATGAGGACCAAACATAAAGCACGGCCATTTGGAATGGAGCCAACTGAAACGCTAAGCATGATTCTATGTTTTCAGGAGCAAATGAGAGAAAAGCACAGAAAACTAGAGAGAAATCCACAACTGAAAACTTTGCACCTTAGCGACTAGAATCGTCGAATCCATACAGTGCCGGGGGAGCCCATACGGCCCATCGAGTCTGCACTGATCCTCTGAAAGAGCACCCTACCTGCACCCACTCGGCCGCCCTATCCCCGTAACACCAACCAACCTGCACATCTTTGGACACTAAGGGGAAATTTAGCGTGGCCAATCCACCTAACCTGCACATCTTGGAACTGTGAGAGGAAACCGGAGCACCCGGAGGAAGCTCATGCAGAAATGGGGAGAAAGTGCAAACTCCACACACAGTCACCCAAGGCTGGAATTGGACCCGGCCCCTGGCCCTGTGAGGCAGCAGTGCTAACCACTGTGCCACCATGGTGCCCTTCGGTGGCTTACACGGTGTGGTAGTATGTATTGGGGGGTCATGTGGGACTGGAAGCCCTAATGTCATTGGCTGACAGACCCCGGGTCCTGGTTGGCCGTTGACCTCAAGCTCCGCCCTGAAGGCAGAGTATAAGAAGCCGGAGTCTTCCCCCGCAGGCCAGTTTACTATCGAGCTGTGGGGGAACAGACACGCTTAATAAAGCCTCATCGACTTCACTCTATTCGTCTCACGGAGTCTTTGTGCGCTACACACAGCTAATTCTACATCCCGATGGAAGTGTTGGTGCCTCTTTCTGGATCTTCCTATCTTTGTCAGGTTGAGTTTTTAATCTCTCATATTCTTGATCACTTGTCTTGGTGAGCTGCCCTCAAAGGTTTCCTTCACTAACATTGATAAATAGATACATTTATGATGTTATACCAAAGATAGTGAATACAATAATTATTCTGTGTTTTAGCAATCGGAATTATCCACGCCACTACAGGATCTCTCTCCCATCTTTGACAAGAGTATGACACTATCAAATTTCATTTTGGGTTTAATTAATGAAATGAATTTGTTTAATAGAGGTGAACAGGTGAATAAATAAGTGATATATAATAAATATTCCATATGGGACAGTATGGTGGCACAGTGGTTAGCACTGCTTCCTCACAGCGCCAAGGACCCGGGTTCAATCCGGGCCCCGGGTCACTGTCCATGTGGAGCTTGCACATTCTCCCTGTGTCTGGGTGGGTCTCACCCCAACAAACCGAAAGATATGCAGTTGGTGGATTGGCCATGCTAAATTGCCCCTTAATTGGAAAAAAAAGAATTGGGTAGTTTAAATAAATAAATATACCTGGGCCGGTTTCTCCGTCCCGCCGTCGGGTTTCTCTGTTTCTGGCCAATGGGGTTTCCCATTGCGGGGCAGCCCCACGCCGTTGGGCAACACCCGGGCTGCCGGCAAAATGGAGCATCCCGACGATTCTCAGCACGGTGGCACAGTGGTTAGTACTGCTGCCTTACAGCGAAAGGGACCTGGTTCAATTCCGGCCTTGGGTAACTGTCTATGTGGGGTTTACATGTCCTCCCTGTGTGTGCGTGGGTTTCCTCCGGGTACTCCGGTTTACTCCCACAGTCTGAAGATGTGCAGGTTAGGTGGATTGGTCATGCTAAAATTGCCCCTTAGTGTCCAAAGATGTGTTGGTTAGGTTGTAGGGATAGGGCGGGGGAGTGGGTCTGGGTGGGGTGCTCTTTCGGAGGGTTGGTGCAGACTCGATTGGCTGAATGGCCTCCTTCTGCACTGTACAGATTATATGATTCTGTAAAACTCAATAATTTGAGATTAGTTTTTTCGGCCAAGTGTCAACTTTTACATGGCTAATGTTTTCAACGAAATTGTTGCTAGAATTGGCAGCTGAAAGTTCTAAGCATCCCTGAGTCTGCCTTTCTTTACATGAACGGACTGGAGTAATTAATACTCATAACATGATTTTCATTCAGAATCTGATCACTTTAATAATTTGAATAACTGAAAACAAAACTTAAATGTAGAAATGTTTGAAGTATTTATTTGGCTCACTTATTTTTATGAGTATTTATGCATTTATAATGAAATTGAATCATTAACATCTCCAGGATTAAACTTTATTTCTGCAATTCCTGGTCCTTGATCCCTGAAAATCTAAAGTTGGCTTTTACATGAGGCACATGAAAAATTGTGCTTTTATAGGCCAAACGTCTTGGGGCCGACTTTTACGAGAGATCAATGTGTCCACAAATATATACTGTACGTTTTTACAGTAAACCCAGCTGTTTAAAAGGAAAACAATAAAAGTATCTCAGTATTAAACATATTTTTTTCTTAGCTTTTCTTGTTCAAGGGTGGCACGGAGGCACAGTGGGTAGCACTGGTGCCTCACAACGCCAGGGACCCGGGTTCAATTCTGACCTTGGGTGACTGTGTGAAGTTTGTACATTCCCCCCACCCTCCCTCCTCAATGACTGTGAAGGTCTCCTCCGGGTGCTCGAGTTTCCTCCCACAGTCAAAAGATGTTCAGGTTAGGTGGATTGACCAGGTTAAATTGCCCCTTAGTGTCCAATGGTTAGGTAGGATTATGGGGTGGGGGAGTGGGGTGGGGTGGTCTTTCAGATGGTCGGTGCAGACTTGATGGGCTGAATGGCCTCCTTCTGCACAGTAGGGATTCTATAATTTCTTGCCAACTCGTATTTCACTGTGGGAGTCACGCTTCTCTGAACCATAGCTCTTGGATGTTCCAACCCTAAGGTTTTAATCACCCAGTTTTTTAAATATCGTTAAACATAGTTATCTGGACTCTGACTAGCTGTCGAGCCCACTTGGAAATAACTGGCTAACCAACCCATAACTAAAAAAAGCCACGCAGGGAGCATTTGTTCAAAAGTATCTCGACTCCTCCCCCAAGCTTTGCAGACAACCATTTGACCACACAACATTTCCACTGAATGAAGATTGGGGCCGATCCTAACTGCAGCGAGGTTATGTTTAAACTCCCTTTGAATAGTGACTGAATTAAAGGAGCCTCCACAAATCCCAACAAGCCAGAATTGTACCATTTTTGTCACCGTTTAATATTCTGCTCACCGAATCTATCCAGGAATTGAAGGCAGATACTCGGGTGAAGACCGTGGGTTTCTGCAGAGTGTTGCAACCCCAACCTGACCCGAAGCTGACTACGCCATAAGCGTACCACAATCCATCAGCACCTTGGCAGTTCAAAGGACCACCGGAGTCCCCCTGAATTAAAAGAAGAATAAAGCAGGTTAACCAGCAGCAACATCATCTATGAATGTCATTATTAAACCCTTTCTAAAATGTAATCCCAACCTAGACTTAATAAGACCATACAAGTACAATACAGTTCTACCCTTTCAACTCTTCGCCCATATTTGTAATTTTTAAAATGAATTTATTCATTTATTTAGCGTGGCCAATCCACCTACCCTGCACATTTTTGGGTTGTGGGGGTGAGAAGCACGTAGACACAGGGAGAATGGGCAAACGCCACACGGACAGTGACCTGAGGCAGGGACCAAACCTGGATCCTCAGTGCCGTGAGGCAGCAGTGCTAACCACTGCGCCACCGTGCCGCCCAACCATATTTGTCATTTCAAAGATAGGGAATACTCTCCGTATCATTAGTCCAGATCCTGTGGGTGCGATTCAATGGAAAATAAATCTATGCCCGGATTTGGGTGCGTTTCGCGTGATGTTTCTCAAAGGCTACAGTGCTGAGAAACACATCGCTATTCAACTGCACTTTGCTGTTTGTTTTGGCCACGGGGATGTGACATTATACAAAATGTATAACATGTGAAGAGTTAATGTTATGCTAAACCTAGCCACTAGAGGGAGCTAAGGAACAGTACAATAAATTGCACTGGCTCTTAAACTAAGGGGAGGAGTTTAGGCTGGAGCTGAAGATAATGGGCGGGATTCTCCCAACGGGAGTCTAAGTGCCGACGCCGGAGTAAAAACCGGAGTGTTTTACTCCGGCGTCGCCGCCTGTTCCCAGACCCCTATACTCCGCCCTCCGTGGGGCTAGCAGGGACGTTGCGCGATTTACGGCGGCGGGGTCTCGGCGTGGCGTCAGAGACCTGGCGGCGCGTAAAAGACACGGCGCCTTGGGTCCCGCGCATGCGCAGTTGGGCCGGCGCCAACTAGCACTTGTGCAGTGGCGCCGATGCCAACCGACGCATGCGCCGTAACCTCGCGGAGCGCTCCGGCCCCTCACCAACATGGTGCCGTGGTTCTGGGGCCGGTCACGCCCCAGAAGTAGGCCCGGGGGGTGGGGGGAAGAGGCCAGCCCACCGATAGGTGAGCCCCGATCGCGGGCCAGACCCCATCGGAGGCCCCCCCCCCCCGGGAACGGAGCCCCCCCCCCCCCCCCACAGGCCGCCCCCCAAGCCTTTGCGATGAGTACCCACCGGCAGCGACCAGGTGTGGCCGGCGCTGGCGGGACTAGGCTGCTTACGCGCGGCCGCTCGGCCCATCTAGGCCGGAGAATCGTCGCTCGCCGTTTGCGGCGATTCTCCAAGCGGCCTGGCGCAATTCGCGTGGCGCTGGTTTCGTGGGGGGGGGGGGGGAGAATCCCGCCCAATAGTCAGTGTATTACGGAGTTAGTTAAGATATAATAGTTATAGTTAGTAGATAGAGATAGTGTTAGTGAGTGTAGTTTAATTCTTGCATGTATGTTTGCTATTCAGAATAAGTGTCAAACTCAAATTTAGTAGTGTTAGTAAAATTAGTTTAGCTCTTCAAAAGAGCTTTGTGTATCTTTTGATCACGACACCTTCCATCCTGGAAACCCCTCACAAAGATCACCACAGGGGACTGTCTCTCTGCGGAGGGTGCACTTGAGTCATTTCCTGCTGGTGAGCCCAGCAGGGAAGGCTCCTCGTGAACTGGGGCACTATTTTGTCTGGCTGCACCAATCTTTTTCCCACACCCCCTTTCATTCCCCCCTCCATTTGTGACCCCCCCCCCCCCCCCGTCAACCTCGGGAGGCCTCCGGAAACACCCCTTCACATCCCTTCCACCTGGTAAGGCCAGGGCCTAATCCCTGGCAGTGCAAACCTAGTACCTGGGCAACCTAGCACTGCCAGGATGGCATTGCCAAGGTGCCCAGGTGCTAGAAGGAGTGTCAGGGAGCCATCCTGCCTTGTCCTCGACTACTCGGGGGTGTCTAATGGGCTGGGAGACCCCCCCCCCACCCCCATTATGACTGGTCGACGTTTGTGTGGTCGAGTGCTAAATGGTGCCCTGGTGCGATCTCCCAGGTGCGGACGTTCGGTCCAGAACGCCAGGAGAATTCCACAATGAGGACGCCCAGTAAGGGTAAGATCGAGATTGCAATATCTCATGAGATTCAACGGCCTCGTCCCGTCACGAAGTGGGGCACAACAAGACCACTAAATCGCGCCCTGTGTCTGTTCGCACATGCACACAGTATATATATCTATTCATACAAGAGAGATAGATAGATGGATAAACAGATGGACGGAGGGACAGACAGACAGGCAGGTGGTTGGACGAATGTCAGGAGCTTTACAGTCCGCCCTTCAGCTCCTGGGTCTGGGCTCAGATCCAGTCGCGATGCTTGCAGAAATAGAGTGGCAGACTGTGACCCGAGTCCTAGCTCCAAAACAGTGAAGATGCAGACAGAAGAAAAATTATGTGGGATAGGAACTTAGAGGCAAAAAGAGAAATGAGTTGAGAGGAGCAATAGCCATGGTAGTAATCAGAAAATAGAGAAAAGTAGAAAAGGTTTGCATGAAAAAGAGGTTTGCTGCTGGCGCTGAGAGAGGGTTTACTTATCAAAGAACACAAAACAAAACAGTTTTAGAGGACCCCCAGTACGAAACTGGAAGATTAAGCTATACTTTCTGCATAGGTGTTTGTAGTGGGATTGCAAGCCAAGACCTTCTGATTCGGAGGCAAAAGTGCTGCCCACTGATCCACATCTTAAAAAGGTGATAGGCTTCTCAGAACTATTAGCCTTTCTTCACTCAAACCACAATTCCACACAAAGCATTTTGAACTGAATTATGTAGAAATACGTACATTACACCCAGACTTCTCATACCCTCCAGCGCATACCATGGTTGTCTTCACATTATTACCCCACCAGTCAAATTGCTGGCAGGTCTGATGGTCAACGACTGGCAGAAGTGCCTGTTGCAGCTTTGTGGCGAGTGGCCCACCAGCTGCGGAATTCCAGATAGAAATATTCATTCATTAGGAAAAATGAAACCTGCAACAAATAATGATGTGCGCAACACAGTGGTCAGAGGAATGTAATATTTACAGCCGGGTATGGGGAAAAGATTGAGATCCATGCACAGACTCACACACTCCTGATGGCGCTGCATCCTTGCATTAATTACATTCCAGTATCTCACAATAAGATTGTGTTTGCTGTCTAATATGAAAGTAGCAATCACAACGCATCAGTGATTATACTTTAGGTTTTAGTAAGAATATGGTGTTAGCATGAAGGTTACAAAGAAAACAAAGAACATTATTCTTGTGATATTATACAAATGTACATCATGTGAAGAGTTTAAAAAATTTTTTAAAAAATGTTTATTAAAGTTTTTACAAAATATCAACAGCAAAATGTAAAAGGAACCCAATAGAATTAAATACAAAACAAAACAAAACAACCCAGTGCCCCCCTCCCCCCCCATACATAAATAATATATTAACACCCGCCGAAACACATAGCAAACATATACACCCCCTCAGATCCCCCAGTATAGACAAACAAAAATAAAATAGAACCCCCCCTCTTCCCCCCGGGTTGCTGCTGCTGCTGACCCACTGCACTCCCACAAGTCAGCTGACTCCTGCTGGTCCTCCCTCTCCTTTGACTCCTCCCATTGTGGGACTTCCCCTCCCCCTCTATTACCCACCAGCAGCCTCTCCGCCTCCCCCTTCCATCCCAAGCGCGGGGAAAAACCGGCACTTCCCGGCCCAGGCCCCGCTCCCTCCAGCCTTCAGAGTGTGAAAAAGCCCACGCTTTCCACCTGCTCGGTCCCGCCTCCTCTGTCGCAGCTCCTTTTACAGGCCCAGTCCCCTCACCCCCGCGGGGGGCCCCCATCCCACGCGGGGGGCCCCCATCCCCCCTACCGGCCATTCACCCCCTGCTCCGTTTACTTGCCCCCCTCCAAAAGCCCACCCAACAGACCCAACCAAAACAGTGCCCAACCCACCCTAACCACCCACACTGAACAAGAACAAAGAACCCCCTCTCAAAATGTAACACAACAACAGCAATCCCCGACCACCCCCACGCCCGATCCCCCATCCCGACCCTCAGTTTGTGTCCAGCTTCCCGGCCTGAACAAAGGCCCACACCTCCTCCGGGGACTCAAAATAATGGTGCCAGTCCTTGTAGATGACCCACAGATGCGCCGGCTGCAGCATGCCAAACTTCACCCCCTTCCTTTGCAGCACCGCCTTCGCCCGTTTGTACCCAGCCCTCTTCTTCGCCACCTCCCCGCTCCAGTCCTGATATACTCGAACCTCCGCATTCTCCCACCTGCTGCTCCTCTCTTTCTTGGCCCACCTGAGTACGCACTCCCGATAGGCGAACCGATGAAACCGCACCAACACCACCCGTGGCGGCTCGTTAGCTTTGGGCCTCCTCGCCAGCACTCTATGAGCCCCTTCCAGCTCCAGGGGCCCCTGGAAGGACCCCGCTCCCATCAGCTAGTTTAACATGGTGACCACATATGCCCCCATGTCCGACCCCTCCAGCCCGTCCGGGAGGCCCAGGATCCGCAGATTCTTCCGTCTCGACCGATTCGCCATCTCCTCGAACCGTTCCTGCCATTTCTTTTGGAGCGCCTCGTGTGCCTCCACCTATACCGCTAGGCCCTAGATCTCGTCCTCGTTATCGGAGATCTTTTGTCGGACCTCGCCACCCCCTGGGCCATCTGGGTCTCCAGCAGCTTATCAATAGAAGCCTTCATCGGCTCCAGCAGGTCCGCTTTGAGCTCCCTGAAGCAGCGCTGGATAACCTCCTGCTGCTCCTGCGCCCACTGCATCAACGCTGCCTGGTCCCCGCCCGCCGCCATCTTGCTCTTCTTCCCTCGCACTTTCTTTGGCTTCACCACCACTTTTCTAGTCGCCCTGTTCCTGGTCCAAGACATACACCGTCGGGGGAATGTTGCAGTCTTCTTCCCACACCGTGAAATGTCGAAAAAATTCCGTTGGGGGCCCTGAAAAGAGCCCAAAAGTCCGTTCCAAGTGGGAGCTGCCGAACGTGCGACTTAGCTCTGCATAGCTGCAACCGGAAGCCTCTCATGTGAAGAGTTCATGTTATGTTAAGCCGAGCTACTAGAGGGAGCTAAGTGACAGTGGTATAAATTGCACTGGCTCTTGGGCGAGGAGATTAGATTGGAACTGAAGAAGACAAGATTCATAGTGTATTGCAGAGCTAGTTAAGATATAATAGTTATAGTTAGTAGATAGAGATAATGTTAATGAGTGTAGTTTAATTATTGCATGTTTTCTATTTAGAATAAGTGTCAAACTCAAATTTAGTAGTGAAAATAAAATGATTTTAATTCTACAAAAGTGCTTTGTGTGTCTTTGTGATCACTAAGTCTTCCATCCTGGAAACACCTCATTAAGATCACCACAATTCTGACATGATCAAGAACATAAGATCATAAGTGACAGAAGCAGAAGTAGCTATTCAGTCTTTCCAACTGGCTGCAATAAAACCATGGCTAATTTCTGCCTCAATTCCAACTTTCTGCACTATCCCAATATCCCCTAATTTCCCAAATGTCCAAAAATCTATCAATTTCTGTTTTGAATATGTTCAGTGACTGAGCACCCCCAGTTCCCTGGGGTAAAGAATGCCAAAGATTCGCAGCCCTCTGAATGATGAAAACTCTCTTTTCCTCAGATCATAATGGCCAACACCTTATACTGTGTTTGTGACACTTAGTTCTATCCTATGGAGACAAGGGAAATATTCCCCTATCAGCTACCCTGCCAAAACCTTTAGAATTTAAAATGTTTCAATGAGATCACCTCTCTTTCTGCCAACAGCCTCCTCTGCTTGAAGGAAACCTACCCTCTGTTGTTAGAGTTGTTAAAGACATGTGGGTTTTCATCAGGCATCTCTAAATTGACTTTATAGCCTGCTCTTCAATTCTTTCTTCAGCTCTAAAGATGCTGGCTCTGGGATATGGTTTCAGAGTATTGGGGCAACATACTGTAACTGAGCCAACTGACCACGTGGACTGCGATCATATCAGGAAGAAAGAAAAATATAACTTCTATTTGTAGAAGTTCTTCTAATTATCAAATAAAACTTCTATTTATGTACGCACACCACACAGACTACAGTGGTTCAAGATGGCAGATCAACTCCGCCTTCTCAAGGGCAGCTAGGGATGGGTAATAAATGCTGGCCGAGCCAGCAACACCCACATCCTGAAATGAATTTTAAAAAGGCATTTGATCAGCCCTCAGCACCTTCCCAAGCTCTTCACACCCTGTGGATCACTGTTGAACTTTTCACGTTTGTGAAATGTGAAACCAAGAGGCCCGAATAGCGGAACTCAATCCTGACCTTAAGCTTTCATCCACATACATTTGTTTTCTGACATGCGTCACCAATGGGAACCATACATGATTTTAATCCTTCCTGAACCCAAACACACTGAAGCCAGTGCATCTTTACACTACCCCAAATTAACACAGCACAGACCGAGTTTCAAACCGGGGCTTTCTTGATCTATGTAGTTCAATGGGAAGTGGCTTAACCACTAAATCATTGTGTGGTTTATGAATATTGCAGTCAGCTAAGAATTTCCTCATTTGAAGGTAAAGGAGTATCCTTTCTATAAAGCATAGACTCCTGCACCTTCAAAATATCATCCCGTGTGCACAGAAAGATCCCGCTATTATCAATGACATCATTAGATTTGACATACAACATATTTCAAAAAGAAAGTTCCTAGAATGCCATTGCTGGAGGCAAATCTTGATGCTGGACTCTCAACTAATGTGTCAAAGGAACGTTAGCCTTGACATTCATTCACATTTCTCATCACTGATTGCATTTTTTGTTTATGTGGTGTTCTCATCCTCCAAGATGTATGATATCATTGTGGGACAGGGCAAGGGAGGCAGGCAACAAGAAGTGCCTCAGCCAGTGCAGGAACTGAGCCTTTACTTTTGGTATTATCCTGCGTCACACTCTGGCCAACTAGCCGACTGAACTAACCAACCCTTGTAGTTGCTTTGGAGTTCTCAGACTAATCCGTAAGGGAGTACGAGCTGGAGAGCAGGTTGTTTAATCCCAATTGGAGGAAAACCTATTAGAAGGGGTCTGCTCTGTAGAAAGGTTCTTCCTGATGTTTGAGTGGACGGTCTCTTACCCTGAACCAGTGAATTTCAGGGCATTGGGTGAATCAGTGAGAAGACATTAATAGATAAAGGCAACCACAAAAAAAATACTCAGTGGAACCAAGTAATTCTCAGGTAAATGCGGCATCGTCATCAATTTGATTTGATGTTTACTTTCTTCCTGTTTGGATAGCACCTCAAAGATTGGAAAAGAAATGGAAGCTACTTACTATACAACCTGCCCCATCCAGTCACGTAGCAGGGATAATCATTTGCAAAGATGTCACCAGATGGAGGAATGCAGGCAGGCTTGACTTTGTCATTCAAGGTTGCAGGTTTGGAAAGTTTGATTAAAGCAATGTCATTCCTAAAATGAGAATGTTTCAGGGAGTGGTTAGGCCATCAGACTTGTTCCATATGGGCTGCTCTTAATTTAAAGAACAGTTGAATGCAGCTAATACAGCATTTGTTAATTCTTAAAATATATATTATTGGGTGGAGGGCAAGGGAAGCATTTATTGTTCATCCCAAATCTTCCTTAAAAAAGGTGGTGATGAGTATCTCCTTGAGCCACTGCAATCCATGTGGTGTAAGTAGTGCTTCGGTCTGTAGGGTTTGCTAGTCCATTTCAAAGGCCAGACAAGAGTCAATGACATTGGTGTGGATCTGGCCATGCATAGATCAGGCCAAATAAGGATCAAAGAATCCCCTTCTGAAGGGTGTTAGTGAGCGAGTGAGCTTCATGATCATTATTAATAAGACTAGTATTTAAATTCTAGATTAAATACCTGTGTGATGGGATTTGAACTCATGTCTCTGGCACATCAATCCAGTTTGCTAACCTGGTAACATTACCATCATGCTACCATCCCCATCGCTTACGTGCTCTTGAGCAAGGACTTGCAAATCAGCAGGCCGGTGATTTACAGGCCTGGAGAAGATACCAAACAAGTGGAAGAGGCTGAGGTCCTCCTGGAATCCAAGAAAGCGACAACAATATATCACCGTCCCTTCCCTGTCGCTGGGTCAAAAGCCTGGAACTCCCATCCTAACCGCTCTTCCTAACATCAGGTGGACTCCAAGCGGTTCAAGAAGGTGACTCACACCACCTTCTCAAGAACAGTTAGGGATCAGCAATCAATACTGGCTGAGCCAGCAATGCCCACATCCCAGAAAATAATAATAAAAACATTGAGTAAGGCAGGCTGCAGCTGAGGGGGTTGTGAGTGTAGTGGGGGATCAGCTGGGAAGATTAAGCAGGAAATGATTTGAGTATTGCTGAAAATAAGATTTGACAGCACATCTCTTCATCTTGCATTCATCAAGACAGATTTGCAAATCTGACCTGATGTGTGTAAGCTGAAAAGCTTTGACAGGATGCCTCTTTTTTCAATCAATACTCAAACTCTGTACTACCAAACGACTATAAGATAAAAGACTTGACTCAACTTTTGAAATAACTCAGGACTCGTTATCGATTCTTCTGCAAGTCCTTAGAACATTTCACTTTGTTAAAGGTGTTAAAGAAATGCAAGTTGTTATTTTCTGGACTTGCTGTGGCCATTGAAGTGGAAAATTGTAATCATGGCTAAAAACAGAGGTGAAAATGCTCTCCTGGTTAGGATTTATTTTCCCCTCTAAATTGGTTAATGGTCTCTTCTGTGAAAAATAACCAGTTTAGAAAGCTTGGACATTAGCCTACAATCAAACGGTCATCATAAACACACATACACACACAAAAAAGACAGATATGCAGAAAAATGGATCACAGTCACACAGAGTATTTAATCATCGCTGTCCATTTCTAATCCCCTTAATCTTCAATCTCATCCTAGTCAGCTATTTTTATTCTTTGAAAGAATGATCAAAACTGCCATTGCTGGGAGTCTATGACATATGAGAAATATCTCCAGCTTAACGTAGAAAGGGAAAGATTTAAGTCAAAACATGTTATTATAACCTTGTAAAAATGATGGTGGTGGGAATGGGGGAACACTGGGAGAATCAGGCAAGGGTATCATATTTGATTCCTGCAATCAGGAAAACTATTCTCAATTAAGTTGGGGGTGGGAAGGGTCGGGTGCAGGAATCCTGCGGGATGTCAATTAGGATCATTAATGAGCCACTGGAGAGTAATTATCCCTGAGCTCAAGGATTTAATGGGACTTGCAAGTGTCTCTTGTGCCTCCTGAAGGCTGCCCAGCAAACTCTGTCAAACTTGCCAGAGACCTTGTAAGAGCACTGAGTATCCAATCAATGGTCCTGGTATCGGAAAGTGGGTGGGGGGGGGGGGGGGGGGGGGAAGAGTTACTGAAAGCTAGCCCCTGCCCTTGCCTCCAAACCCCTTGCTCACCGTCTCTGACTAACATGACCCCCATCCCCCCTGCCACTCAGCTCCTCGGGCTAGGCCTTGACACAATTGTGTTTACCGTTAACCATCCAAAATGATGCCTCATCTCCCCCAAAGGTGTCTCGGACCAGAACCAAAAGGATACCGTCGCTATCGAAACAAATCCCCCAAGTTCAGACCAGCTCTTACCTGGTCTAATCTGCACACCCGGGTTTCACACTCCAGGCTTACCACTTCAGCGGAGGCAGCTGGCAATGTGAATGGTCAACTGCCTCTGCGAACCGCACACACGTGAACCCCGACCCTACCCCACTCCCACCATCATGAAAACAGAACATGTCGGTGTTCAGGGCAGGACTTAAGAATTTCTGGCCGTATGTGGGATTTCCACCATGATGGAGCATCTCTCTGTTGTGGCGAAAATCTGGGTCATAGTGGGAAATTGACAACCTTAACCTGTAACCTCCCATTCAAAGCTCCCCTCGTGGGAGAAAGATGATTTTCCTCAAACTTTACTCCCTGATGAGTGAGTCATCTTTGATCACCTGACCTAATATCTCCTTATGTGGCTTGTTCTATGCTTTGTTTCATAAGGGTCCTGTGAAGTGCCTTGTGATAGCTCATTACGTTAAAGATGCTGTATAAAAGATAGGTTGTTTTTGATTCACGGATTCACCCCATCACTTAAAACTGCAAGTCAGTTTGACACGAGCGTAGACAGACTGAAAGATCAAGCAGGCCATCTTACCCACAGCTCAGGCAACTGGGATTCCACTGGGGGTGAACGAAGATCTTGGCAGCAGCTATAGTCTCTTCCCCACCTTCAAGCGCAGCCCTGTCATACTCTCCGAGCACCACACGGTAGGACCTTCCTGACCTTTGAGGAGAAGATGCAATATTGGAACAGTGGAGAGAAACTCGGTGCAATGATATAACATTTCATTTTCATCTTTAGATCTCTTTGATGTAGAGCACCAGCTGTATGGTGCTGGTCACGGCCAAATTCCCAATATACCAGGAGAGTGAAAGATAAAAAATACCCTCGTAGGCTTAGAATGTAATGTTGATGATCACAGTTGCCAAACACAGAGCAATTTTATGATAATTTGCTGTTTGTACTTTTAAAAGGAAGAATTCTTCTGGGTGAATGTCTCCTGTAAAATAGTGGAGAGAAGACTGTTGCACAAATCCAGATAGCCTTCGTTGGTCTACATTGGGAATAGTACTCGGAAAGGTTTATTTTCAGACAAGGCACTCACTGGATGCAATGCCCCGCTGTTACAACCCAGTCTCTGCCAATCAGGCTTCCTCCGCAGGTATGGGAATAATACGATCCTCGACCCACTTCTAAGGAGATCTAGCAATAAATCATAACAGTAAATAATAAATATCAACAGGTCTACCATTGTCAAACAGCCAGATTCGTCGAAGATCACACCCTCAAACAGCGGCGCGAGTTCTGTTCGGTACCTGCCACCTCCTGTTTTCTCCCCACATCCTAATATGGTACATGCAAAGATTAAAGGTCAAGTGAAGTTAGGTGGATTGGCCATGATAAATTGCCCTTGATCAAAAAAGGTTAGGAGGGGTTATTGGGTTACGGGGATAGGGTGGAAGTGAGGGCTTGAGTGGGTCGGTGCAGACTCGATGGGCCGAATGACCTCCTTCTGCACTGTATTTTCTATGTTCTATGTTCTATGAACCCTATTCAGATTCAAACCCTGGGCTTCCTGAGCCAGGGTCCGGTGCTCTTTTTTAAAAATATAAATTTAGAGTACCCAATTCGTTTTTTTCCAATTTATGGGTAACTTAGCGTGGCCAATTCACCTACCCTGCTCATCTTTTGGGTTGTTGTGGGGAGACCCACACAAACATGGGAAGGCAGGGTTCGAAGCTCAACTAACTGAATTTCTCAAAAGCGTTTTGCAACCTAGAGAGAATTTTTCTTTGATTTCCTCTATCTCCACCTCCCCTCTCCTGATGAAGCTGTTTTTTTCTGGGGTCCATGGGCTGAGTAGCATAGTGGTTAGCATTGTTGCTTCACAGCGCCAGGGTCCCAGGTTCAATTCCCGGCTTGGGTCACTGTCTGCGCGGAGTCTGCTCGTTCTCCCAGAGTCTGCGTGGGTTTCCTCCGGGTGCTCCGGTTTCTTCCCACAAGTCCCGAAATACGTGCTGTTAGGTAATTTGGACATTCTGAATTCTCCCTCCGTGTACCCGAACAGGCGCCGGAATGTGGCAACTAGGGGCTTTTCACAGTAACTTCATTGCAGTGTTAATGTAAGCCTACTGGTGACAATAAAGATTATGGTATATTAAGCCGCTCTTTGACACTTCACCCAAGGATTCATTTTCTGTGGTGAACTTACATCGTGATCCTTGGAGGCTGCTTTGACTGTGGAAAGAACAAAGAACAAAGAAAAGTACAGCACAGGAACAGGCCCTTCGGCCCTCCAAGCTCGTGCCGACCATGTTGCCCGACTAAACTACAATCTCCTACACTTCCTGGGTCCGTATCCCTCTATTCCCATCCTATTCATGTATTTGTCAAGATGCCCCTTAAATGTCACTATCGTCCCTGCTTCCACCGCCTCCTCCGGTAGCGAGTTCCAGGCACCCACTACCCTCTGCGTAAAAAACTTGCCTCGTACATGTACTCTAAACCTTGCCCCTCGCACGTTAAACCTATGCCCGCTAGTAATTGACCCCTCTACCCTGGGAAAAAGCCTCTGACTATCCACTCTGTCTATGCCCCTCATAATTTTGTAGACCTCTATCAGGTCACCCCTCAACCTCCGTCGTTCCAGTGAGAACAAACCGAGTTTATTCAACTGCTCCTCATAGCTAATGCCCTCCATACCAGGCAACATTCCGGTAAATCTCTTCTGCACACTCTCTAAAGCCTCCACATCCTTCTGGTAGTGTGGCGACCAGAATTGAACACTATACTCCAAGTGTGGCCTAACTAAGGTTCTATAGCTGCAACATGACTTGCCAATTCTTATACTCAATGCCCCGGCCAATGAAGGCAAGCATGCCGTATGCCTTCTTGACTACCTTCTCCACCCGTGTTGCCCCTTTCAGTGACTGGTGGACCTGTACACCGAGATCGCGCTGACTTTCAATACTCGAGGGTTCTACCATTCACTGTATATTCCCTACCTGCATTAGACCTTCCAAAATGCATGACCTCACATTTGTCCGGATTAAACTCCATCTGCCATCTCTCCGCCCAAGTCTCCAAACAATCTAAATCCTGCTGTATCCTCTGACAGTCCTCATCACTATCCGCAATTCCACCAACCTTTGTGTCGTCTGCAAACTTACTAATCAGACCAGTTACATTTTCCTCCAAATCATTTGTATATACAAACAGCAAAGGTCCCAGCACTGATCCCTGCGGAACACCACTAGTTACAGCCCTCCAATTAGATAAACATCCTTCCATTGCTACTCTCTGCCTTCTATGACCTAGCCAGTTCTGTATCCACCTTGCCAGCTCACTCCTGATCCCGTGTGACTTCACCTTTTGTACTAGTCTACCATGAGGGACCTTGTCAAAGGCCTTACTGAAGTCCATATGGACAACATCCACTGCCCTACCTGCATCAATCATCTTTGTGACCTCCTCGAAAAACTCTATCAAGTTAGTGAGACACGACCTCCCCTTCACAAAACCATGCTGCCTCTCACTAATACGTCCATTTGCTTCCAAATGGGAGTAGATCCTGTCTCGAAGAATTCTCTCCAGTAATTTCCCTACCACTGACGTAAGGCTCATGGGCCTGTAGTTCCCTGGATTATACTTGCTACCCGTCTTAAACAAAGGAACAACATTGGCTATTCTCCAGTCCTTCGGGAAGTCACCTGAAGACAGTGAGGGTCCAAATATTTCTGTCAAGGCCTCAGCAATTTCCTCTCTAGCCTCCTTCAGTAATCTGGGGTAGATCCCATCAGGCCCTCGGGACTTATCGACCTTAATATTTTTCAAAACGCCCAACACCTCATCTTTTTGGATCTCAATGTGACCCAGGCTATCTACACACCCTTCTCCAGACTCAACATCTACCAATTCCTTCTCTTTGGTAAATACTGATGCAAAGTATTCATTTAGTACCTTGCCTCATCATCAACAACTCCAACTCACATTAGTATAGTGCCGGTCTATTTTCCCAAGGCTTCGCAGGGGTATTATCGAACATATTTTGACAACCAGCCACATAAAGGAGAACAGGAATAATGAACCTGGATCAGGAGAGGCAGCCAAAACAAGCCCATGAATGAAGACAGGACAAAGCTGCCAACCCAGGAGCCATCTTGAATTTCACCATCAACCCAAAACCTTATTGACTGTAGGATGTTTTCTGGACCCCCTGTGGTTGTGAATTATCTTTTATAAATGCTTTGAATTCTTTATTTCAATCCTTTAAACCTTTGCTCACCCAAAACACACTTGCCAGGAGTGGTTAATAGATAACTATCAACAGTGGCAACTCCAGCCGATTCTTACTCCCTTCCCTACTTTGGTGCATTATGGTCAATTGTGGCACTTTTGCTGATGTCCAGCTGAGATCAATCTATCCATCAGAGGCGTCGAATTGAACTCAATACCTTGTGGAACAATACCACACTGCGCAGCATATTTACCAACGAGGAATGAGAAAGCTAAGACCATTCCTTTTCTGTCAGCGATGGCGTTCCATCTGTAACTCACCTGCCACGGCCAGCTGTAGGGCTTAGCATCGACTCCATTGACTACTCTTGTACTAAAAGGTGGGTAGCTGGGATTTCCACAGGCATTCACTGAAAAGACAAATGTTCCGGTTCACATCAAGATCAGTAACTTGGGGCATTTTATCTTGCAGGTTGGTAATTAGACCTTAAGATCGATTAGCAGTTTAGAGAAGGTAAAATTGGAGCATTACTTCAAAAGTAGAGCAGAGCTGCAGGATAAGGGGTGCAGGTTCAGTTTGGTTGAAAGGGAAATTTCGGAGTGATGTTGGGTATGATCTCTTTACACAAAAAGTGTATTCAGTACTGGGAATAGACCATTGCGGAGGGTGGTGTGTAATAACCAGCACGGGTCATGTGCTGTGGGGATGATTGTTTTCCCCATGCTCCTTGAGGAGTCCTCAACATTGACTCTGGACCCCACAAAGTCTCATGGCTTCAGGTTAAACATGGGCAAGGAAACCTCCTGCTGATTATCAGGTACCGGCCACCCCATCAGCTGATGAATCAGTACTTCTTCATGTTGAACATCACTTAGGGGAAGCACTGGGGGCGGCAAGAGTGCAGGATATGCTCTGGGTTGGGGACTCCAATGTCCATCATGAAGAGTGGCACGATAGTACCACCGTAGACAGAGCTGGCATTGCTGCTAGACTGGGACTGCAGCAGGTGGTGAGGGAACCAACAAGAGGGAAAAACATACTTGACCTCATCCTCACCAACCTGCCTGTTACAGATGCATCTGTCCATGACCGTATTGGTAGAAGTGACAACCGCACAGTCCTTGTGGAGACAAAGTCCCATCCTCACATTGAGGATGCCCTCCATCGTGTTGTGTGGCACTACCACTGTGCTAAATGAGACAGGCTTCCAACAGATCTAGCAACTCAAGACTGGGCATCCATGAGGTGCTGTGGGTCATCATCAGCAGCAGAATTGTACTCAACCACAATCTGCAACCTCATGGCCCGGCATATCCCCCACTCTACCATTACCACCAAGCCAGGGGATCAACCCTCGTTCATTGAAGAGTGCAGGAGAGCATGCCAGGAGCAACATCAGACATACCGGAAAATGAGGTGTCAACCTGGTGAAGTTCAACACAGGACTACTTGTGCGCCAGACAACATAAGCAGCAAGTAAAAGACAGAGCTAAGTGATTCCACAACGAACACATCAGGTCTAAGCTTTGCAGTCCTGCCACATTCACATCCATGGTGGTGGGGCAAAATCCTGGAACTCCCTCCCTAACAGCACAGTGGGCTGCTTCATCAATGACCTCCCTTCCATCATAAGATCAGAAGTGGGAATGTTTGCGGATGACTGCACAATGTTCAGCACCATTCGCGACTCCTCAGATAATGAAGCAGTCCATGTAGCACAGTACGGTAGCACAGTGGTTAGCACGGTTGCTTCACAGCTCCAGGGTCCCAGGTTCGATTCCCGGCTTGGGTCACTGTGCGGAGTCTGCATGTTCTGCAGGAGTCTACGTAGGTTTCATCTGGATGCTCCGGTTTCCTCCCACAGTCTAAAGATGTGCAGGTTAGGTGGATTGGCCATGATTTAAAATTGCCCTTAGTGTCCAAAAAGGTTAGGTGGGATTACTGGGTTATGGGGATAGGATGGAGGTGTGGGCATAAGTGGGTGCTCTTTCCAAGAGCTGGTGCAGACCCAATGGGCCGAATGGGCTCCTTCTGCACTGTAAATTCTATGTCCAAATGCAGCAATACCTGGACAATATCCAGGCTTGGGATGACAAGTGGCAAGTTACATTTACACCACACAAGTGCTAGGCAATGACCATCTCTTACAAGAGAGGATCTAACCATCACCTCTTGATATTCAATGGCATTACCATCACTGAATCCCCCACAATCAACATCCTGGGGGTTACCATTGAAATGGATGAGCCATATTAATACTGTGGTTACCTGGGCAGGTCAAAGGCTAGGAATCCCACGGTGAGAAACTGACCCCCAAAGCCTGTCCACCATCTACAAGGCACAAGTCAGGAGTGTAATGGAATACTCTCCAATTGCCTGGATGAGTGCAGCTCCAACAAAACTCAAGAAGCTTGAGAACATCCAGGACAAAGCAGCCCGCTTGATTGCTCCTCCTCCCACAAACAATCAAAACCCTCCACCACCGACGAACAGTGACAGCCGTGTGTACCATGTACAAGGTGTACTGCAGTAACTCACCAAGATTCCTGAGACAGCACCTTCCAAACCCACGACCACTACCATCTAGAAGGACAAGAGCAGCAGATACCTGGGAACCCCAACCCCTGGAGGTTGCCCTCCAAGTCACTCAACACCCCGATTTGGAAATATATCACCGTTCCTTCACTGTCGCTGGGGCAAAATCCTGGAACTCCCTCCCTAACAGCACAGTGGGTGAGCCTACACCTCAAGGACTGCAGCGGTTCAAGAAGGCAACTCACCACCACCTTCTGAAGGGCAACTAGGGATAGGCAATAAATGCTGACCTAACCAGCGATGCCCACTTCCCATTATATGAATTTAAAAATATATATTTCATATTTTCCCATTCCTGCGCACACAGGGTCCTCCCAGATAAAATGTACAACAATTCGATGCAGAATGAAACTTCCTCTGTTCTGCTGCAAAGGTGACTTTTTTTTTAAAGAATATTTTATTGAAAATTTTTGGTCAACCATCTCAGTACATTGTGTATCCTTTACACAATAATATAACAGTATAAATAACAATGACCTGTTTTATAAACAAAGAATAAATAATATATAACAAAAACGAAAACTAAAACTAAATATCAACTGCCTTGTCTCAGATAAACACTCTCCAAAAATATGGTTTAACAATCCAATATACAATTATTTATATCAACGACCTATACATATTATACATATATATTAATAACCCTGAGACTCCTTCTGGTTCCTCCCCCCCTCCCCCCTGGGCTGCTGCTGCTGCCTTCTTCTTTTCCATTCCCTCTATCTTTCTGCGAGGTATTCGACGAACGGTTGCCACCGCCTGGTGAACCCTTGAGCCGATCCCCTTAGGACGAACTTAATCCGTTCCAGCTTTATAAACCCTGCCATGTCATTTATCCAGGTCTCCACCCCCGGGGGCTTGGCTTCCTTCCACATCAACAGTATCCTGCGCCGGGCTACTAGGGACGCAAAGGCCAAAACATCGGCCTCTCTCGCCTCCTGCACTCCCGGCTCTTGTGCAACTCCAAATATAGCCAACCCCCAGCTTGGTTCGACCTGGACCCCCACTACTTTCGAAAGCACCTTTGTCACCCCCACCCAGAACCCCTGTAGTGCCGGACATGACCAGAACATGTGGGTGTGATTCGCTGGGCTTCTCGGGCATCTCGCACACCTATCCTCTACCCCCAAAAATTTACTGAGCCGTGCTCCAGTCATATGCGCCCTGTGTAACACCTTAAATTGAATCAGGCTTAGCCTGGCACACGAGGACGATGAGTTTACCCTACTTAGGGCATCCGCCCACAGCCCCTCCTCAATCTCCTCCCCCAGCTCTTCTTCCCATTTCCCTTTCAGCTCGTCCACCATAATCTCCCCCTCGTCCCTCATTTCCCTATATATATCTGACACCTTACCGTCCCCCACCCATGTCTTTGAGATTACTCTGTCCTGCACCTCATGCGTCGGGAGCTGCGGGAATTCTCTCACCTGCTGCCTCGCAAAAGCCCTCAGTTGCATATACCGGAATGCATTCCCTTGGGGCAACCCATATTTCTCGGTCAGCGCTCCCAGACTTGCGAACTTCCCATCCACAAACAGATCTTTCAGTTGCGTTACTCCTGCTCTTTGCCATATTCCAAATCCCCCATCCATTCTCCCCGGGGCAAACCTATGGTTGTTTCTTATCGGGGACCCCACCAAGGCTCTCGTCTTTCCCCTATGCCGTCTCCACTGTCCCCAAATTTTCAAAGTCGCCACCACCACCGGGCTTGTGGTGTATTTCTTCGGTGAGAACGGCAATGGGGCCGTCACCATAGCTTGTAGGCTAGTCCCCCTACAGGATGCCCTCTCCAATCTCTTCCACGCCGCTCCCTCCTCTTCCCCCATCCACTTACTCACCATTGAGATATTGGCGGCCCAGTAGTACTCACTTAGGCTCAGTAGTGCCAGCCCCCCCCCTTGTCCCTACTACGCTGCAAGAATCCCCGCCTCACTCTTCCCAGTCTTCCCAGCCCACACAAAACTCATAATGCTCTTCTCAATTCTTTTGAAAAAAGCCTTCGTGATCACCACCGGGAGGCACTGAAACACAGAGGAATCTCGGGAGGACTACCATTTTAACTGCCTGCACCCTCCCTGCCAGTGACAGGGATACCATGTCCCATCTCTTGAAGTCCTCCTCCATTTGTCCCACCAATCGCGTTAAATTTAACCTATGCAATGTACCCCAATTCTTGGCTATCTGGATCCCCAAGTAACGAAAGTCCCTTGTTACCTTCCTCAGCGGAAAGTCCTCTATTTCTCTGCTCTGCTCCCCTGGATGCACCACAAACACTCACTTTTCCCCCATGTTCAGTTTATATCCTGAGAATTCTCCAAACTCCCGAAGTGTCCGCATTATCTCTGGCATCCCCTCCGCCGGGTCCGCTACATATAACAACAAATCATCCGCATACAGAGATACCCGGTGTTCTTCTCCTCCTCCAAGTACTCCCCTCCACTTCTTGGCACCCCTCAATGCTATTGCCAGGGGCTCAATCGCCAGTGCAAACAGTAATGGGGACAGAGGGCATCCCTGCCTTGTCCCTCTATGGAGCCGAAAGTATGCAGATCCCCGTCCATTCGTGACCACACTCGCCACTGGGGCCCTATACAACAGCTGCACCCATCCAACATACTTATCTCCAAAACCAAATCTCCTCAGCACCTCCCACAAATAATCCCACTCCACTCTATCAAATGCTTTCTCGGCATCCATCGCCACCACTATCTCCGCTTCCCCCTCTGGTGGGGGCATCATCATTACCCCTAGCAGCCTCCGTATATTCGTATTCAGCTGTCTCCCCTTCACAAACCCAGTTTGGTCCTCATGGACCACCCTCGGGACACAATCCTCTATCCTCATTGCCATTACCTTGGCCAGAACCTTAGCGTCTACATTTAGGAGGGAAATAGGTCTATAGGACCCGCATTGCAGCGGGTCCTTTTCCTTCTTTAGGAGAAGCGATATCGTTGCCTCAGACATAGTCGGGGGCAGCTGTCCCCTTTCCTTTGCCTCATTAAAGGTCCTCATCAGTAGCGGGGCGAGCAAGTCCACATATTTCCTGTAAAATTCAACTGGGAATCCATCCGGTCCCGGAGCCTTCCCCGCCTGCATGCTCCTAATTCCTTTCACTACTTCCTCTATTTCAATCTGTGCTCCCAGTCCCACCCTTTCCTGCTCCTCCACCTTGGGAAATTCCAGCCGGTCCAGAAAGCCCATCATTCTCTCCCTCCCACCCGGGGGTTGAGCTTCGTATAATTTTTTATAAAATGCCTTGAACACTCCATTCACTCTCTCCGCTCCCCGCTCCATCTCTCCTTCCTCATCCCTCACTCCCCCTATTTCCCTCGCTGCTCCCCTTTTCCTCAATTGGTGGGCCAGCAACCTGCTCGCCTTCTCCCCATATTCGTACTGTACACCCTGTGCCTTCCTCCACTGTGCCTCTGCAGTACCCGTTGTCAGCAAGTCAAATTCTACGTGTAGCCTTTGCCTTTCCCTGTACAGTCCCTCCTCCGGTGCCTCCACATATTGCCTGTCCACCCTCAGAAGTTCTTGCAGCAACCGCTCCCGTTCCCTACTCTCCTGCTTTCCTTTATGTGCCCTTATTGATATCAGCTCCCCTCTAACCACTGCCTTCAGCACCTCCCAGACCACTCCCACCTGGACCTCCCCATTGTCATTGAGTTCCAAGTACTTTTCAATGC
Organism: Scyliorhinus torazame; assembly: GCF_047496885.1. Classification (NCBI taxonomy): domain Eukaryota; kingdom Metazoa; phylum Chordata; class Chondrichthyes; order Carcharhiniformes; family Scyliorhinidae; genus Scyliorhinus; species Scyliorhinus torazame. Next base: position 47,016,005 of record NC_092722.1, read on the forward strand.
ACCCCCTCACCCTTAGACACACCCCCTCATCTGCCATTAGTCCCATGTCCATTCTCCAGGGTGGGCGCCCTTCTGTTTCCTCCCCTATCTCTAAGTCCACCCAATGTGGAGCGTGATCCGAAATGGCTATAGCCGTATACTCCGTTCCCCTCACCTTCGGGATCAACGCCCTTCCCAAAACAAAAAAGTCTATTCGCGAATAGACTTTGTGGACATAGGAGAAAAACGAAAACTCCTTACTCCTAGGTCTGCTAAATCTCCACGGGTCTACTCCTCCCATCTGCTCCATAAAATCTTTAAGCACCTTGGCTGCTGCCGACCTCCTTCCAGTCCTGGACCTCGACCTGTCCAGCCCTGGTTCCAACACCGTATTGAAATCTCCCCCCATTACCAACATTCCCACCTCTAGGTCCGGGATGCGTCCTAGCATACGCCTCATAAAATTGGCATCATCCCAGTTCGGGGCATATACGTTTACCAAAACCACCGTCTCCCCCTGTAGTTTGCCACTCACCATCACGTATCTGCCCCCGCTATCCGCCACTATAGTCTTTGCCTCAAACATTACCCGCTTCTCCACTAATATAGCCACCCCCCTGTTTTTCGCATCTAGCCCCGAATGGAACGCCTGCCCCACCCAACCTTTGCGTAGTCTCACCTGGTCTATCAGTTTCAAGTGCGTTTCCTGTAACATAACCACGTCTGCCTTAAGTTTCTTAAGGTGTGCGAGTACCCGTGCCCTCTTTATCGGCCCGTTCAGCCCTCTCACGTTCCACGTGATCAGCCGGGTTGGGGGGCTTTTTAACCCCCCCCCCTTGTCGATTAGCCATCCCCTTTTTCCAGCTCCTCACCCGGTTCCCACGCAGCTGTGTCCCCCCCAGGCGGTGCCCCACCGCCCATCCCACCCCATACCAGCTCCCCCCTCTCCCCAACAGCAGCAGCAGCCCAATAATTCCCCCCTCCCACCCCCCCCGCTAGATCCCCCACTAGCGTAGTTACACCCCCCATGTTGCTCCCAGAAGTCAGCAAACACTGGCCGACCTCGGCTTCCCCCCGTGACATCGGCTCGCACCGTGCGATGCCCCCTCCTTCCTGCTTCCCTATTCCCGCCATGATTATCATAGCGCGGGAACCGAGCCCGCGCTTCCCCCTTGGCCCCGCCCCCAATGGCCAATGCCCCATCTCTTCCACCTCCTTTCCTCCCCACACCACCTCCTGTGGAAGAGAGAAAAGTTACCACATCGCAGGATTAATAACATAAAACTCCTCTTTCCCCCCTTCTTCGCCCCCCATACTCGCCCCACCACTTTGTTTCAAACGTTCTTTTTTTTAATAACCCGCTCATTCCAATTTTCCTTCCACGATAAAAGTCCACGCCTCATCCGCCGTCTCAAAGTAGTGGTGCCTCCCTTGATATGTGACCCACAGTCTTGCCGGTTGCAGCATTTGAATTTTATCTTCTTTTTGTGAAGCACCGCCTTGGCCCGATTAAAGCTCGCCCTCCTTCTCGCCACCTCCGCACTCCAGTCTTGGTATACGCGGATCACCGCGTTCTCCCACTTACTGCTCCGAGTTTTCTTTGCCCATCTAAGGACCATCTCTCTGTCCTTAAACGGAGGAATCTCACCACTATGGCTCTAGGAATTTCTCCTGCTCTCGGTCCTCGCGCCATCACTCGGTATGCTCCCTCCACCTCCAGCGGACCCGCCGGGGCCTCCGCTCCCATTAACGAGTGCAGCATCGTGCTCACATATGCCCCGACGTCCGCTCCCTCCGCACCTTCAGGAAGGCCAAGAATCCTTAGGTTGTTCCTCCTCGCGTTGTTCTCCAGCGCCTCCAGCCTTTCCACACATAGTTTATGGTGTGCCTCGTGCATCTCCGTCTTCACCACCAGGCCCTGTATGTCGTCCTCATTCCTCGGCAGCCTTTGCCTTCACGACCCGAAGCTCCCGCTCCTGGGTCTTTTGCTCCTCCTTTAGCCCTTCGATCGCCTGTAATATCGGGGCCAACAGCTCCTTCTTCATTTCCTTTTTGAGTTCTTCCACGCAGCGTTTCAAAAACTCGTGTTGTTCAGGGCCCCATATTAAACTGCCACCTTCCGACGCCATCTTGGTTTTTGCTTGCCTTCCTTGCCGCTGCTCTAAAGGATCCACCGCAATCCGGCCACCTTCCTCTCCTTTTTCCATCCGTATCCAGGGGGGATTCCCTTCTGGTTCACCGCACAGTACTTTTAGCCATTAAAATTGCCGTTGGGGCTCTTATCAAGAGCCCAAAAGTCCGTTACACCGGGAGCTGCCGAAACGTGCGACTCAGCTGGTCATCGCCGCACCCGGAAGCCGCAAAGATGACTTAAAGCTTGAGGTATAGCAAAGAAACACAACCTGAAGAGAGCACCCACTGCCAGTGTGAATTTTCCCAATCCCTCAATCATTATCCCAGCTAGGAGCAAGATTTGCTGTTTGTCAGCTAGGAAATCTAACACCTGACATGGGTTGAGACTGAGGAGAATTTCTGCAATTGTCTTCAAATTACAGTTAGAATATCCATGAATTGGGCCCAACGGCATTGGTGGTATGGTGGCACAGTGGTTAGCACTGCTGCCTCACAGCGCCAGGGTCCCAGGTTCGATTCAGACCTCAGGTGACTGTCCGTGTGGAGTTTGCTCTTTCTCTCCGTGTCTGCTTGAGTTTCCTCCGGGTGCTCAGATTTCTTCCCACAGTCCAAAGAGCAGGTTAGGTGGATTGGCCATGATAAATTGCCCCAAACTATCCAACGGTTAGGTGGGGTTACGGGGATGAGTTGGGGGTTTGGGCCTAGAGAGGGTGCCCTGTTGGAGGTAGGGTGCTCTTTTGGAGGTTTAAAGGGCCGAATAGCGCCTTCTGCACTGTAGCGATTCTATGATTCTATATCAAAGAACGGTCAACTTACCACTGGCCACCAGCAGAAGAATGAGCAGGGCTTTCATTGTGGCATCGATGAAATAAATGATCAGCGTGCATTTTATATCACCTCACACAACAGAAGGTCAATCATTACCTTTCCTGAATATTAACATATACTTTTAAAATATTGAAGCACACTTTATCATACTGGATGCTGATACTCTCTCTGCAGACATGTGTCAAGGTTACACTATTCTTGTTTACTCTACGTAAACAACATGTTCGCTATCTTGTGGATGGGTTACTATAAGTCTCTAACTGAGCAACCAAGAACTGAGCTGGATGTTGGCAGCAAAAAAAGAAACTTTGTTCAAAATGGCCTAATGATTATCTTAAAAGTCACCTTTTTAAGTTTGAAAAAAGTCAGAGTGAAGACAGCTGTGACTTTTTCTTTGCATATTTCGGTGTCACTCTTTTATTGTGGACATTGCTTCGGCTTGCCATGGGGGTGGGGGTGGGGGGGGGGGGGGGAGAACCGCATACGACACCGCTATGCCAACCCCTGGATCGTTTACCCGTTCCGGGGGCAACCCTTATCTCTACCCGTCTGCCCCACCGACCGCCCATAACCCCCACCGACTGCCAAGACCTCTGGCCGTGCGGCTGAAGGCTATTGCTATTCAGGAATTGGCAATTATGGTTAAGTGAGCACTTCACACAACCCAAGTGGACTCCTGTGGGTGGGTGGACCATGTAGCTTGTGGTAGTCTAACCCTAACCCTAAAATCCCAATCATGGCTTGATGCCTGGACACTGTGCCTGAACACTGCGGGAGGCAACACCACACATGCAGCAGCCAACATCCGATCACCCAGAGAATGGGACACAGCTCCGGGGACATGTCCACAGCCGGAGGGTGGGTGCGTGCCACGTGGAGAGGGAGATGCCTGGAGAGATGGGCCAAGGGATCGGAGGTCAACCCAAATTGCGGAAGAAAGTTATAGAATGTTGTGCACAAAGGTGTTTAATGTGTTTTACAATCCCTCATTCTCCTGATGGTGCAGCCCCCCTCCAACCCCCACCCATTACCCACCCCACCTCCCCTGGTGCCCTCAGTGATCCTCAACACGTTTGGCCCTCCTAGCTCTATCGCTAGGTCCAGGTGTCCCCCCAAGATGCATATCTGAGGTGGAGGCAGCCCGCTGGCTACCTCGTCCCGTGGCCTTCAATGCCCTTGGCGGGCGTCCTCAAGGGGCTCTGATGCCGGATGGCCCCAGCTTGCTTGCCGGTGGCACATGCACAGCTATGCCACCCTATCATGTGTGCTGAGTTCAAGACGCGGCCTCATCAGAGAGGTGGAACTCTGGGGAGCTGGTGGCCACCATTGCCACTCCATGGGATGGACCCAGGTTGGCACCCAGCACCCCCTTCTCCCGGTGGATGCCCATAGGGCCCTGGGGTTCACCATGGGTTGGAGGGGCAGCTGGTTCGAGTCCTGGCTGCCCTTGCACCATCTGGCTCTGCCAGCCCTGACGGTTCCCCAATGTCTGCACTATCGTGTCGACACCCTCAGTGATGCTCTTCAGTGACTGGGACATGCTCCTCACCTCGGTCATGCCCATGTCCCGCAGAACCTCATCAAAGTCAGCCTGGTACTGGGTGAAATCCCCCAGCAAGTCGGACATTCTGCCGAAACCCTCAGCCATGGCCGTCACCAACTGCGCGACGCCTTGGACACCTTCACTCATGGTGCCGACGTGATGCATCACGCTTTCCACTGCAGTCTCCAACCTAGCAATGTTGACCTCGGTGCCATGCATTGCTGGCGACACCTCCTGCACCCGTAGCTTCTGGGACTACTAATAGGCTATGGATCTGCTGGAGTGACGCTGACATCTCCGTCTGAATGTGATGGTTTCACCCTATTGTCTCAATCAGCTCCGGGTACCTCTGGAACACATGCTCAGCATCAGACCGGGATCCAGATGGGTCCTGGGATCCAGCAGCCCTCCAATTGCTGTTACGCCCGAGGGTTCCTGCCTCCATCTGATGTGCATTATCAGCAGTGTGGTGCTCACCAGATGGTACCCCTGAAGCTCGTCCACTGACATGTCCCACCGAGATGTTGTACCTGCGCTGGCTGAGAGTGGGGATGACAGCTGTGCCGCGACTATAATGGTTGCATCCTCAGAGCTCTCCTCTGAGGTGTTCTACTGGGAGTCAGGAGAGGGCGCTGCCCGGAATGGGCCAAGCCGTCGGCTGGAGGACCTGCGGGAGAATGGACATGTGGTCAGTGGGAGGGATGGGTCAGTCAGTAAGGCAATCACTGCTCACATTTGTCAGGTCCACCTGGTGGAGTCCAGTGGTTCCCTCTGACCTTCTCCTTTTGAAGGTTGTATAATGCTCAACTGGAAGAAAGTGACTCTTATCTAAAGTATACAAGGAAATCAAATAAACATTCAGAAATGGCCCAATGTTCTCACAGCGAAAGAAAAATGTGGGATGGAAAGTAATAGGAAACATCTGTGTTCATGTAATTTATCCAAAAGAAGCAACAGCAGTTGCCAGCTACTTCCATTTATCTGAATTAAATACTTTGGATTGACCACTGACAGAGAGGAGTATTGGCAATCATAGATGTGTCAATAAATCTGTTTGATTCACATGAGCTTTCAGGGAAGATCATGGCCATTCAGTGGATTTAAGGATTCCATGACTGGGCCAGCCATGCTTGGGCTGTGGAGTGGATGAACGTGATAGGCCAAATGGCTTTTCTCAAACCCCACCGTATGTTAACATTGCATTCACATGCTTGAAATTTAAAACCAGAAGGAAAATAATGGGGGAGGGTTTAAACATCTCAGAGTCCATGCATGTCTTTATAGGCACAGCTGGAGGGACTAATCGTCGCAAAAATGTCTGGAAGGGCGCTTCAACGCACGAATGTAATTTGGTTTTGCGGCCTCATGTGTGCTAACCCGTCTGGAGAGGTTGGTTTGTGATCTGAATATATAAATCCCTGAATGGTATTGATATTTCCATAGCACCATTGAAAGGTTACGGTGCAGAAAGAGGCGATTCAGCCTATGATGACTGCGCTGGCCAAAAAGAGAAAAAAGAAACTGGTCGCTCATTTTAATCCCACTTTCCAGCACCTAGTCCATAGCCATGCAGTTACAGCACTCCAGATACCTTCTAAATGAGTTGAGCGTTTTAGCCTCAATCATCTGGGCAGTGAATTCCAGACGTCCACCACCCTCTGGGTGAAGACATCTTTCCTCATATTTCCTCCAATCCTTCTACAAATCACCTTAAATCTGTGGCCGCAGTAACTGATCCCTCAGCTCAGGGAAACAGGTCTATCCTGTCCACCTTATCTAGGCCCCTCATAATTTTGCACACCTGACCTCTTACCCACCTTTGTTCGAAGGCAAACCACCCTATGCCTATCCACTCTGCTCATAGCTGCAATTTTCAAGCCCTGGCAACATTCTTGTAAATCTCCTCTGCACTCTCTCCAGAGCAATTAAATCCTTCCTGTAATGGAGTGACCAGAACTGTCACAAAATCCCATCTATGGCCTAACCAGCATTTTATGCAGTTCCTGCTTTTCTATTTAATATCTCACCCTACAAAGGACAGCATTCCATATGCTTTCTTGACCACCTTGTCCCCCTGTCCTGCCATCTCGAAGGACCTGTGGACATGCACTACAATGTATTTCACTTCCTCAATCCCTCTCAATATCTTCCCATTTACTGAGTATTCCCTTGCTTTGTATGCCCTCCCCAAATGCATTACCTCACACTTTTCCAGATTGAATTCCATTTGCCACTTCTGTGCACACTCAACCAAAACCTTGACATCATTCTGGAGTTGCCTGCTATCCTCTTCACTTTCAACCATGTGGCCAATTTTTGTGTCATCTGCAAATTTCCCAATCATGCCTCCCACATTTAAGTCTAAAACATTAATATATACAACAAACAGCAAGGGCCCCAAGACTGAGCTGTGTGGAACACCACTGGAAACCATTTTCCATTCGCAAAATATTTACCGACCGTTACCCTTTGTTTCCTATCACAGAGCCACTTTTGCATCCAACCTGTCACCTTCCTCCATATCCCACGAGCTCCCGCTTTTCTGACCAGGCTGACATGTGGAACTTTGTCAAATGCCTTACTGAAATCCATGCAGACAACATCCACTGCAGTACCCTCATCAATCCTCCTTGTTATTTCCTCAAAATTTTTTATTAAGTTAACACACAATATTCCCCTAACAAAACCATTCTGACCCCCCATGCCTTTCTAAGTGACACATTATCCTGCCTCTCAGAATTATTTCCAATAATTTGCCCACCACCGAAGTCAGACTGACTGGCCTCTAGTTTTCTAGTCCATTCCTTGCTCTGCTCTCTTTTTAAATAATGGTGCAACATTTCAATTGGCATCTGAACTTACTGGTACTTGTCCATGTTTTCCAGGATTCCTGAAGCTTGCCATCAAAACCAAGCCAAGGTAAGAATGTCAATTCATGCGGCTCATTCAAAGCCAGGCAGACAAGAGCAATAACTATTCAGCCCTTGTAGCTATTTTCTTACCTCACACTGGGAGTACTTGTGAGGAGAGAATGATTCCTGCATTTTCGGAGGTACTAGCACGCGAGATCACGAAGGGTGCCCCATGGCTGCCATGGATCGAAATCTAGGAGTTGTTGTATCTGTCCAATTCAGATACTTCAACCAACTCCTTAATCAAAGTTTACCCAGGTGTCTTTATTTAAGAGGAGAACAAAGTACAGACACAGATATAATGCAACCCACTTTATTAAGTATAGTTAACCCATAAATTACCCACTACATATACAAGACACACCCAGGATTTGACTATATTACCCGCAAAGGTGGGCTGGTATGCTGTAGATCTGATGCCTGGGTCCCTCTGATTCCTCTTTGCAAAGGTAATTCTCGCTGGCTGTTTCTTCCTTGCTTGCTTTCTTCCTTCCTTCTGGTCTGGTCAAGGTCACCTCACACACCGTGTCTTTGCTTCGAGTCAATCTTCGGCCAATCGAGTCTCCGGAGGCACGGTCTCAGCACCCAATGATCTGGCTGATGACTTGTTGACAGGGCACCTGAGTCCGCCTTGGGAGGAATGATGATTGCTTGATGGCTTATCAGGAACTGTGGACATTAGGCCAAAGCATCTTAAGTAGGAGCTATAATCACTTGATGGGGTATCAGGAACTGTGGACAATAGGCCAATGCATCTCAAGTAGGAGCGATAATTACTAGATAGGTTATCAGGGGCTGCTCCAGCCATGCCCTGGCAGCTGCGTTCTGTCTATTTAGATATTCGGATTCTGCAGGCTTCTTGCTGGAGCGGCCTGTTGTTTTAATTTAAAGTGCCCAATTCTTTAAATTAGATCCAATTTAATCGACCTTAAAACTAGGGCCTGATTATATTACCACAGAACAAACAAGAGCAAAGTGAGAATCAGCAATAAAAACAGTCAGTGATGGAAAGCCATGCAGCCAGTCAGCAGAGAGGAGTGCAATAGTGGACATGAAGACAACAGAAGGGTCAAGGTTGCAGGAGACACTATGTTACAGGCAGAGTTGCAGCTTCATTGAGCTCTTGGAAGAGCAGTGCACCCAGAGATTGAGATCAGGTGGTGACAGATACCATGTCCCTTCATGAAGACGACCTGCTCCCTGATGGGTGAAAATGCTTTTGCTGCTGATTCTTTCAGGTCTCTGCCAGCGATGTATCTAGGATCTCGTAGTCAGCTGCACGGGAATGCATGAGGCAGGTCACTAATGGCAATTATGTGAATCCTGCCTTTGCTGACCCCAGTCAGAATGAATGACGCATAGGTGTGTTGGCATTCCTGGCTGACTTCCCACAGGGGGCAGAGCATCATCAACTGCATCCACACAGGAATCCATGCATTGGTATTGGTAAACTGTGAGGAGTTGCATTCCATCAAGTACTTGGTGCGCATTCATTAACAAAAGATTTATAGAGATGTTCATCAGATTCTCAGGGAGCTGCCATGATGCTTTCATCCTCCCCATACCCTGTAGACTGGAGGCAGCTTGATGGGGTGGCTACGAGGAGACAAGGGATAGCCACCTGAAATTTGGCTGATGATTCGGAAGCCCAACCAATAAAACCCATGGGTGAATAATGAAAGCCATATGACATTCAGATGTGTCATTGGGTGAGCCATCGGCAGGCTTATGCTGTCCTTGAGGTACCTGGACAGATTTGGGGTTTTCCTTCAGTACACAGCAGCCTGCATCTCAAGGTTGATCAGGTAGTGTTGCCCTCTGCACAACAATGAGCAAGAGCGAGGATTGAAGCTGCAAGAGGAATAAAGTGCTGAGCATGCAAGGTCTGTGGATGAATCCGGAAAGGAGAAGGAAAAGGCAAAGGAAGAGGAGGAGGAAGATGACGATCCATTGCTGCATCGGCCAATCACATTGCTGCCTGAAACTCCAGAGATACCCTGCTAGCTGTAACGTTCAGTTAGTTACCACCATTGGACCAACATAACAATCACATCCCACTGACACAAAGCAAATTATCACCATCCGACCAACCATTGCACAATCCCACCCCCATTCGTCTCAGTCGATTCATGACATGGTGAATTGCCACCCAGCAATAAAGAATGGACAACAAGGGAATGTGGTGTAACATCTTTAACAATGGAAACTTTACAGCACGTTTTCTCATCCTCTCATTCTGAGACTGCCATGATGAAATACAATGGGTGGAAGTTTTCATTCCGGGACTAAGTCTCATGGGGGGGGGGGGGGGGTAGGAACCAGGAGCGTTTTCCGCCATGGGGGCCAATGGGAATTTGCACCATATCAGGCAACACTGGTCTCTTCAATCATGCAGTGGAGGGGGAGGGGGGGGGGGGGGAGTTTGCATGGCAGAGCGGCCTGGATGGTGCCCCCCCCCCCTCCCCACCGTCATATCCCGGCTCCGTATTCAAAAAATCCCTGGCCATCAACTTGCCCACTATTCAAGATGGAGATAGTCCACAGATCAGAGGGAGCTCCAGCCCCCACATTCAGTGACGTCCCCCTGGGAGTCTTGCTGAAAGACGTGGAGGCCAGGAGGAGCACCCTCCAGGATGAATGGAGGAGACTGAGCTGACAGACTAACCCAGCAAGGGAGGAAGTCTGCAATGCTGAAACAAATGAATGACCTCGTCCACTCCACCAGGGTAAGTGAACCCTCAACTGCACACACTCACCTCACTGAATGGTGGAGGCCCTGAGTGGCAAGATGATAAGGTGATAGCCCTGTTGTCCCACTGCAATCCATCTGGTCTGTCGGTGGAGAGGCCCCTGTGGGTCCCTGACCCCCTCCACACACACAGCTCATATGCTGACTGGGAGGGATCAAAAGGTGGTGAGGCATTGGGGGCACCAGCAGCACATGCCTCTGACGGCCTTATCTACCTCTGTGTATGGGCTCACAGCTCTGGAGGATGCTGCCCCAGAACCTTTTGGATAACCTGCAGTGCATCAATCACATGGCACATAATCCAGTGAGTAATTTGTAAGACTGGAAACATGAGGAAGATACATGAAATCCAACTGCTCTCAATCCCAGGAAAGGTTAAGACACAACAGGAGAGAGAAGAGGAGGGCGGGGGGGGGCTAATCTGAATTCAAGAAACTCACATCATCGAGGAGCGGGCAGTCCAGCCGATAGGGTAGGAACTGGATCATGGCTGTGCGGAGGGAGTGGTCGGTGGGTGGTCTCCATCCAGTAAGGATCCATCCATGTCACATTGAAACCTGAGGGTCACGTGTTCCTCCATGCTGGAGGCAGATCCTCGCGCTCTCCTCTCTCACTGATAAGTTCCAGCAGGAAGAGGACAAAGGAAGAAGAGGAGATCCTGTGCAGCAGTGCCTCCAGCCCACAGAGGACTGAGGGCAGTGGGGAGGAGGAAGAAAGCGTACCTGTAGAGGTGTGACAGCAGCCACCTGTATCATCCACCATTGCAGTGGCACACACCTCGGTGGGTACTAGTTGTATTTCAGGCAGCGGCTCAAATTCTGGTGGTCACTGCACGGACAAATGCCCGCAGGAGGAGGCAGGGTCAGCCAAGCTCACTGGCACTTGGAAGACTGCTGGGGAAGTGGCATCTGCGACGTCCAGGTCCAATGACAAACCTCTGGGATCATCCATTCACAAGATGGTGGAGAATCAGCAAGAGGTAAGGGAATATCAGGCAGAAGTGACGGAGGCCCTCAACAGAGTGGCACGTGGATGGAGGAGTCTGTTTGTCTGCTCTCTGATTAAATGTTCCTGACACGTGCATGCATGATGGCCACCATGGGGAGTGTGATGGATGCAGATTCTATGGGAGATGCATGCAGACATCAACTCCATCGCTGTAGCCATGGGTGAACCTATGCAGTGGCTATGCGAGAGGGGAACGGGGCACCTCAAACTTCCTCCAGGTGCCCCTTCCCCTCAAGGTGTCAGGCAGGGGTCCTTGGACACTCAGAGGGAGGTGCGGCTCTTGGATACCCATGGAACCTCCAGTCAGGTCTTTCTGATGGTGTCCGGCCCTTTGGAATTCCCCTTGCCTGTGATCCCTTCAGATTTGTCCTGTGTGACCGGAGAGGGAGCAGCTGCCCCACAGCAGGGTAGCCAAAATAAACCAGAGCCCTTTGGTGTGTTGGGTGTTCTGGATCACAAACAGGTCACCAACACTTGAAGTGGTGCAACTCTATTTTGTTGAAAGGTTAACTATTTAAACATACTTGAACTGTGGGTAAATACGATACCAGCTTTAACTAAAGACCTCTGCCTAGTCCTAACCAGTTGATGCACTCAGCACATGGTGAATGTCTGTGTTGCAGGCTGCGAGCTCTGTGCTCCTTGCTGGCTGCTACCCCCAAGAGCGGGAACTCTGATGTCCCCTGTCTTTATGGTGCGTGTGCTCTCACAGATGATTGACTGCGGTGTTGTGTATGTTGATTGGTCCCACTGTGTGTCCATCAGTGTGTGTCTGCACCATGATATACTGGTGTATATTATGACACCCTTCAGACCTTGAGTCTTCAGAGTATGGCCGCCCATGCCATCCTAGACAACAGGGCAAACTGATCAGCTGGCTGCCTCCACCCCTACTGCAGGTGTCAGGCGGGGCACCTTGAAGAACTAGTAGGGAATGAAAAATTAAGAAGTTTTGATTTCACATGTGGTTGCATGGGTGCAGTATGATTGTTAATCTTACAACACTTTTGTAAATATAGTACACCTGCACTTTAATGAGGTCTGATGTGGTTTATTTGCGATCGTCCTTACGCCTGTGTACACCTAACTCCCCCATTTCACATGGACTCCCTCCAACACATCTTCTTCCGAGGGATACCCCTGGATGGGGCTAGGTCTTCAACAATCATGCATGCACAGGGAAGCAAAGGTATTAGTCAGGGCCCTTATGAGCCATGGGCAAGAGATCTCCCACACACGCTGAGCCTTTGCCCTTCACACACTCAGGTCCCAGTGCCCTGGCATTGTAACTGCTCCATGCTGCGGTTCCCCTCAGTTGAGCTGACCTGCATCTCCGCCACACCAGATGACCCAACTCCCAAGCAACAGCTGGAGATCGCCACCACAAGGCTCTGCATGGTTGCTTGCAGTCATGGTTGTCGTTATCTTCAAATAGCTTTTCCCCTCTCTTCCCCCCCCCCCCCATAACCCACACCCTCCCTCTACAATCATTAACACCCCCTCCCCGCAGGTATCACCTTTGACCCCCCCCCCCCCCCCACAGTTGCCCTTCAACCCTCTCTCTTCACCCATTTAAAATGACTCCTCGTCGTTTCACATTGGTGGGAAACCAATTTTCCAGCTCCCGCCACATTGTTCCGCCAGTTATTAAACCCATCACGGGGGGTGGGGGCTGGAACATTCCGTCCAAAGCTTTTATACCGTTCCTCCAGAGGGCAATCATCGCTTCAGCATAGATAGAGCCAGGCTGCTCAAAGTTGGGCTTTGACATCTGAGATTCAATTGGTCAATGGACTCTGTGCTCTGTGTTGAAGCCCCTGGGGGGGGGGTCCCACCGAATTGGCCTTTGGAAACATGACGTTACAATGCCCTGCGACATGTGGGTCACCTCCACTCTCGCTGCACCCATGGGCAGTGTGCATCCTGCTGCTCTACTGTGTCCATCTGGGCAGAGCTTGGAGAGGGCTGTGCCCCCACCCTCCCCCACTACCCTCGGCTGTTGCTGCCACTAGCGTAAACTGGGAGGTACCAGGTGAAATCCGTCCGACTGCCTCTCTGGAGCCACCAAAGTGGGAGTAACTGCACTGGTGTGTGGTAAGCATGAGGCCTGTTCTGGTACACTCCTGGAAAGAACCAGCTCCTCTGAGGATTCACTGCCCGGGAACTCCACCCACAGCTGCTGTACATGTGAAGGTCTTCATGCAGAGAAAGTGCATATGAATGAAGGCTGACAGGGTAGGAAGTTTGCAACATAGCGTCAGGAAAATGACCATATTTCACATGCCATTGAGATCAAGTCATAGAATCATAGAATTTACAGTGCAGAAGGAGGCCATTCGGCCCATTGAGTTTGCACCGGCCCTTGGAAAGAGCATCCTACTTCAGCCCACACCTCCACCCCAACCCCACCCAAACGTTTTGTACACTAAGGGCAATTTAGTATGGCTAATCCACCTAACCTGAACATCTTCGGACTGTGGGAGGAAACCGGAGCACCCGGAGGAAACCCGCGCAGACACGGGGAGAATGTGAAGACTCCGTACAGGCAGTGACCCAAGCTGGGAATCGAACCTGGGACCCTGGAGCTGTGAAGCAACTGTGCTAACCACTGTGCTACCGGGCCTCCCTAGTCAACATGGAGGTGCTGATACTTGATTCTGGGAGGTCCCCACCTCCCCATCTTAGTTAGGGTTGTTGATCTTCCGTGTTAACACTTCTGGAGTGTGATATCCATGATGGACCACTTCTGGTTCTCTCCCTCTCTCTAATGTTTTGCACTCTGCCTCCTGCAGTGGCAGAATGAGTAACTGCAATGACGCATTGAGGTGATGGGTACAGTGCATTTGGTTAGGGAGAAGATCAAATTCCATAACGATCAGTGTGATTAACAATGGCAGAGGGATAGCTGGCCATCTGTGGAAGTGCGCAGAAAGTAAACCATTGGAGCATTTGTAAGGTAAGTGAAGAATGATGTGGTAGACTAGGCAGGGACTAGAGTGAGGGCTTTGGGGGAAATGTTGATATAAACAACAGGATGTGCAACAGCATTACTCATTCGGAGAGCCTGTGCAAATACAAGCCTCCCTCTGTTCTGTAATTCTGTGCACTGCACTCACCCTTCCTGACCTGCCTACGTCATTGGAGCACTTCGCATACTGCATTCTTGAGAATGGCACTATACTCCCCCTGCTGACCTCCATGGAACACATCCAGACATGCCATTGTTCTGTCAGTGGCAACTTTCTTCCTGATGTTTGTCGGATGCTCTGTCTCCAGGTCTTCACTGCCAGTACATCAACTGGGGCAGTGCCCTGGGTCCACCTTCCCTGGGCAAAATTTTGAAACTCCTTCAACTTTCATCTTTCAATTGCCGCTTTAAATACTCCAGTTAAGACTGCACCATGCTGGCGAGTGCCATTCCCACTTCCACACACTGGGTGGCAAACCCGGCGGAATATTTGGCTATGGTAAAATGCCACAGGTGGAAGCACTGAACGTGCTTCTGGATTCCCCATCTCAACTCCAAATTTGCCTCCAAATTTTTCTGGGCCAATATATCATTGCCTAAAGATTTGAAATGAAAACAATAGTCTTTAAACGTTTGACTGCCCATTTATCGGCAGGCAGAATCTAAATGCACATTTCAGGTCAAAAGAGCACCATCATATGAGTGAAGGTGGTAGTGTTGGTGGTTAGGAGCGTCTGGAGGAATAATTATTTAGTATTAGGGTCCTGCACACTTATAGATTCCGCTTTCCTTATTCGATTAACCCCAGCACTTCCCTTGCTATGTTCTGAACAGGAGTACTCATCAATGATATTGAGAAAGTACACGTTGCGGTCAGTGGAGGGGAGGGGCCCTTTGAAGTCCATGCTGAGGTGCTCAAAGAGGCGGGAGGCCTTCACCAGGTGTGCTCTGTACGGCCGGTAGAAGTGCGGTTTGCACTCTGCGCAGACTTGGCAGTCCCTGGTCACAGTTCTGACCTCCTCGATGGAGTAGGGCAGGTTGCGGGCCTTGATAACATGGAAGAACCGGGTGACCCCTGGGTGGCAGAGGTCATTGAGGAGAGCCCGGAGTCGATCCACTTGTGCACTGGCACATGTAACACGGGATAGGGCATCTGGGGGCTCATTGGGCTTCCCCGGGCGATACAAGATCTCATAGTTATAGGTGGAGAGCTCAATCCTCCACCTCAAGATCTTGTCGTTCTTGATTTTGCCCCGCTGTGTGTTACTAAACATGAAGGCAACCGACCGTTGGTCAGTGAGGAGAGTGAATCTCCTGCCGGCCAGGTAATGCCGCCAATGTCGCACAGCTTCCACAATGGCTTGGGCCTCCTTTTTTGACAGAGGAGTGCCGAATATCGGAGGCATGGAGGGTGCGGGAAAACAAAGCCACGGGTCTGCCCGCCTGGTTGAGGGTGGCGGCCAGAGCCACGTCCGATGCATCGCTCTCCACCTGAAAGGGGAGGGACTCGTCGACTGCGTGCATCGTAGCTTTGGCGATGTCCGCCTTGATGTGGTTGAAGGCCCGGCGGGCCTCGGCCGTTAGGGGAAAAACTGTGGACTTGATGAGTGGGCGGGCTTTGTCCGCATAATTAGGGACCCACTAGGCGTAATATGAGAAGAACCCCAGGCATCGTTTTTGGGCCTTGGGAGAGTTTCAGGAGGGGGCGCAGGCGGTCGGGGTCGGGCCCTAGGACTGCATTTTCCATAACTTAGCCAAGAATGGCTGAGCGGGTAGTGCGGAAAATGCATTTCTCCTTATTGTAGGTGAGGTTAAGGAGTTTGGCGGTGTGGAGGAAATTCTGGAGGTTCGCGTCGTGGTCCTGCTGGTCATGAACGCAGATGGTGACATTATCCAGGTACGGGAATGTGGCCCGTAGCCCGTACTGGTCAACCATTCGGTCCATCTCTCACTGGAAGACCGAGACCCCATTGGTGACGCCGAAGGGAACTCCAAGGAAGTGATAGAGGTGGCCATCTGCTTCGAATGCAGTGTATTGGTGGTCCCTCCAGGCGGATTCGGAGCTGGTGATAGGCGGACTTCAAGTTGACTGTGGAGAAGACTCGATACTGCGCAATCTGATTGACCATGTCAGATATGCGTGGGAGGGAGTACGCATCGCGCTGCGTGTACCGGTTGATGGTCTGACTGTAGTCGATGACCATCCGGTGTTTCTTCCCAGTCTTAACTACCACCACTTGAGCTCTCCAGGGGCTGTTACTGGCCTCAATGACCCCCTCCCACAGAAGCCGTTGGACTTCCAACCTGATAAAGGTCCTGTCCTGTGCATTGTACCGTCTGCTCCTCATGGCGATGGGCTTACAGTCCGAGGTGAGGTTTGCGAAAAGTGAGGGCGGATCGACCTTAAGGGTCGTGAGGCCACAGACAGTGAAGGGCGGTAGGGGTCCGCCGAACTTCAGAGTAAGGCTCTCGAGGTGGCACTGAAAATCGAGACCTAGTAACAGGGCAGTGCAGAGGTGGGGGAGGACGTAGCGTCTGAAGTTGCTGTACTCCACGCCCTGTACGGAGAGGGTCGCGACGCAGTACCCCCGGATTTGTACGGAATGGGATCCGGAGGCCAGGGAGATTTTCTGGGTGACGGGGAAGACCGGGAGGGAGCAGCGCCTTACCGTAGCAGGGTGGATGAAACTCTCCGTGCTGCCGGAGTCAAAGAGGCAGATCGTCTCGTGCCCATTGATCCGTACAGTCGTCGTAACGGTCGCGAGGTTGCGGGGCCGAGACTGATCGAGGATGATGGAGGCGAGCTGCGGAAGATGTTGGGAGTCGTTGGGCTGATCGGCGGTGGCGGAGGTATCGGCGACCCGCGAACGGCCAGGCGTGCAAAGGTCCTGAGGCGTGGTCCAAGATGGCGCCGAAGATGGCGGCGCCCACGGGGCACACATGGCGGACGACATCCAAGATGGCGGCGCCCAGGGGCCGCATGTGGCAGGCGGCGGCGAAGATGGCGGCGCCCCTGGATCGCACGTGGGGGGTGCAGCGATGCTGGGCCTGGAAACGGCGGCGACTGATCGGGCCTGGCAAACGTAGACGAAGTGCCCTTCTTGCCACACCCGTTGCAGGTCGTGCTCCGCGCTGGGCAGCGTTGTCTGGGGTGCTTGTTCTGCCCACAAAAATAGCATTTGGGGCCTCCGGAATTAGCTGGCTGCCGCGCGGCGCAGACTTGCGGCGTACCCGGGTCAGACGATGGTGGGGCCCATGATGCCCACGAGGGTGCCGCGCGGTCGGAGGTGTAGGACTCTAGATTGCGGGAGGCCACTTCTAGGGAATTAGCGAGCTGTACAGTCTCTGTAAGGCCGAGCGTACCCCCTTCCAATAGTCGCTGGCGAACGTAATTGAACTTAATGTCCGTGACACAGGCGTCTCTGATCAGCAGTTCTGTGTGTTGGACTGTCGATACTGCCTGGCAATTACAGTTCCTACCACGTATCCGCAAAGCACGCAAGAAATTGTCCTGAGACTCTCCCGTGAGTTGCCGTCTCGTGGCCAGAAGGTGCCTGGCGAACACTTGATTCACAGTCTTGATGTACATGTCCATTTAGTGCTGACATCGCTTCCGTGCGAGTGGGCGCGTCCCGAATGAAGGGGAAAACTTGTGGGCTCATCCATGCGTAGAGGATCTGGAGCTTCTGCGGGTGAGAGGGCTTCTGTGGATGCTCCGAGGTATCCTTCAAAGCAGGCTAGCCAGTGCTCGAAGGTGGCTGTGGCTCCAGGCGATCCGGCTTGATTAAGACGTTCATCTCTAAAATTCTAGTGCAATAAATTGATGTACCATCAATGACCACGAGACGAAAATGGTGAAACTATTGAGGCTTTATTGCACTGGATGTTCAGCCTCCTGCAGCTGGAACCAGAATGGAGGCTGCGCAGGAGAGTATACACTTTTATACAGCGCCTGCTGGGAGGAGCCAGCACGCTGGGATTTACTGTATTAACTGTAGTACAGAGGCAGTACCGTAATATACGTAGTGTGTGACCAGTGGTGTTTACCACAAACAGAAAGCACACACGCAGGTACGGCAAGCAATTAGGAAGGCAAATGGTATGTTGGCTTTTATTGCAAGGAATGTGGCGTATCGGTATAAGGAAGTCCTGCTACAGTTATATAGGGCTTTGGTGAGACCACACCTATAATACCGTGTGCCGTTTTGGCCTCCACTTTTAAGGAAGGATATACTTGCACCGGTACAACAAGGAGAATAGTTGCTGGCATGAGGAGATTGTCCTGCGCTGTACAGCTCAGTAAATTGGGCCTGTGGGCCTATACACCCTGGAATTTAAAAGAATGCGAGGTGATCCCATTGAAACAAATAGAATTCTGACAGATGGCAAGGTGTCATTCCAAAGATGTTGAGCAGGATTTTCCAGCCTTTCCTTTCGGCAGGATCTTCGGCCCCACAAAGGTGACCGTGGGAGTCCCGGCGGTGGGTCGGGCGAGCCACACAAAATGCAGCGGACATTGGTGGAACCGCAAGATCCTGCTGGCAGCCAAAGGCAAGGCCCTCCACTGATAGAAACACACTGCAGTGGAGGAGGGGCAAAAAATCCCACCTCTCAACTTTTCACTGAGTGAACGGCGCTGGAGTGTAATAAATGGCATGGTTACCTATCCCATTGTGGTGAATGTATTCACCATAATATAAGCTGTCTGTATAGTACTGTGGCCCAATGGTAATATGATCTCCTTCTAGGTATTGTACTGGAACCTTGGTGGGCTCCGCCTCTGGCTCTGCCCCTCTCAGACGGTATATAGACCAGCCACCTGGGGGCGGCGCTCATTTGTACAGCAGTCACAGGCAGGCAAGTTCTTGGATAATAAAGCCTATGTTCGCTCGCTCTCATCGTTTTGTAGTGAATTGATGGTACATCACCCATTTATAGAAATAACTCCTTTGCCAGGATTAGGGATGGGTTCAATGCCAGGTCAGACTGGACAGCCAAGGCAGCAACAAGGTTTCTGGGGCTTTCCTGACCAGGATTTTCAATTTTGCCTCCCCTACTTTGTCTCCCATTATTCTATCTCCAAAATACTGTCCTCCTTTCTGTGGATCGTTTATCTTCGTCAAATCCTTTTAGGCTTTGCGGAAGGAGAGTGAAAGTTTTCAGTCAGAATGTTCCAGCCATCATGGGGCTATATTTACAACCCCTCACCAGGTGTGTTTGTTGGGGGAGAGGCATGAGAATTTTTTTAAAATAAATGTTTTTTATTGGGTTTTTGAACAAAGTATATTTACCGTTATGTACACAGGATAAGAAACATATATATATATATATATATATACACACACACATATATAGAAGAGAAGGGTGCACCCAAAAATACCAAAGAAGGGAAAATAAAAAATAATAAAAGATAAATAAATAAATAAAATAGAATAACTGGTAGGGTACTGTGCCCCAGCTCAACAGCAGCAACTCTGTACACCTGGCAAAATTATTTACAACACATAGGTAGGCGACTTTTTGGGGGGGGGGGGGGATGGAGACTGGAGAGGTAAATATACATTCGGGTGCTGGAGAAACAATTACAGTGGGCAATACTCGAATGGGTTTGGTGTTGTTGTCGCTTCTCCTGGACGGATCTCGCTGCCGTCTCGCGCTCACCTCCGCTTCTGCCGTTCCTCCTGTCTTTCGTCTTTATTCTCCTCGTTCCCTGCTCCTGGAGATGCCAAGTTCGTTATTGTATCCCGTGCCTTCCTTCTGGCTCTCATTTCCCTGCCTCCCCCCCCGCCCCCCCCCCCCCGCCCCCCCCCCCCCCCCCCCACCTGCCTGGTTCTCCTATCTTGTTCCCTGTCCCTTCCCTCTCCCCCCACGTCCCCCCCTCCTGTGGTTCGTCTTTCTTTCCTCTTCGGTTTAGCTGTCCCACCCCCCGCACCCCCCCTCCCGACCTATCTCTCCCTCTCACGCTTTGGCTACTTTTCCCTGATTCGTGGCTACCTGGCTATTCTTCTGCTTGTTTGTTGGCCACAAATAGGTCCCAGAACAATTGGGTGAATGGCTCCCACGTTCTGGGGAAGCCGTCGTCTGACCCTCGGATGGAGAATTTGATTTTCTCCATTTGGAGAGATTCCGAGAGGTCGGACAGCCAGTCTGCAGCTTTGGGTGGTGCTGCTGACCGCCAGCCGAACAGGATTCTACGGCGGGCGAACAGGGAGGCAAAGGCAAGGACGTCCGCCCTCCTCCCCAGGAATACGTCTGGCTGGTCTGAAATCCCGAAGACCGCCACTTTCGGGCATGGCTCCACACTCACCCCCACGGACATTGCCTCGAAGAAGGCTGTCCAGTACCCCGCAAGTCTGGGGCAAGACCAGAACATGTGGGTGTGGTTAGCCGGGCCTCCTTGGCACCGTTCACATCTATCCTCCACCTCCGGGAAGAACCTACTCATACGGGTTCTTGTTAAGTGGGCTCTATGTACCACTTTTAGCTGCGTCAGGCTGAGCCTTGCGCATGTGGAGGTGGAGTTGACCCTGTGCAGTGCTTCGCTCCAGAGTCCCCACCCTATCTCAATCCCCAGGTCCTCCTCCCATTTCTTTCTTGTTGCGTCCAGTAAGGTGTTGGCCCCTTCTACCAGTCGGTCATACATGTCGCTACAGTTTCCTTTATCTAGTATGCTTGCGTCCAGTAACTCTTCCAGTAATGTCTGTCGTGGCGGTTGTGGGTACGTCCTTGTCTCCTTTCGTAGGAAGTTTTTGAGCTGAAGATACCTTAGCTCGTTCCCCCGGCTAGCTGGAATTTCTCTGTCAGTTCGCCCAGTGTTGCGATCCTGCCGTCCGTGTATAGGTCCCTGACTGTCAGTGTCCCTCCGTCCTGCCCCCACCTTTTGAAGGTAGTGTCAGTCAGCGCTGGTGCGAACCTATGGTTGTTGCAGATGCGAGCTTTGTCCGACATTTTGGTCAGGCCAAATTGCTGCCGTAGTTGGTTCCAGGACTGGAGGGTGGCTATTACCACCGGGCTGCTGGGGTTTTTTGGGTGGGGATAGGAGTGCCGCCGTGGCGAGGGCCCGGAGGGAGGTCCCCATGCAGGAGGCCTCTTCCGCGCGCACCCACTCGGCTTCTGGCTCCTTGATCCATCCCCTTATTCGCTCGGCCGTCGCCGCCCAGTGGTAGAATTGTTGGTTTGGGAGGGCTAGCATTTTGTTTTTTGTAGGACCTTCTTTGGGATCCTAGTATTTTTCCCCCCATACGAACGCCATGATTAGTTTGCCCAGCGCTTTGAAAAAGGCCTTGGGGATGTAGATCGGAATGGATACCTGGGCAGTACGTTAATTTTGATCGTCTGGGCTCTCCCCGCGAAGGAGAGTGGGAGTGTGTTCATCTTTGCAGGTCCTTTTTTACTTCCTCCGTCAGACTGGTGAGGTTCCATTTGTGGATCCCTTTCCAGTCATGGGCTATTTGGATCCCCAGGTAGCGGAATTTGTGTTGGGCTTGTTTAAGCGGCAGTCCCGTTAGGGCTGCCCCACCTACTTGTGGGTGTACCGGGAAGATCTCGCTTTTGCTCATGTTGAGTTTGTAGCCCGAGAAGATGCCAAACTCTTTCAGGAGCGTGATGATTCCGTCCATGCTGCGCTGTGGATCCGAAATGTAGAGGAGCAGGTCATCTGCATGGAGTGAGACTCTGTGCTCTCTGCCTCCCCTTCGGATCCCCCTCCAGCTTTTTGCTGCTCTGAGCGCGATTGCTAGTGGTTCGATCGCTAGAGCGAACAGCAGCGGGGACAGTGGGCATCCTTGTCTGGTGTCCCTGTGCAGCTGGAAGTATCGGGAGTTGGTGTTGTTGGTCCGTACGCTCTCCATGGAAGCGTTGTATAGGAGCTTTACCCAGGAGGTGAACCCTGTTCCAAGCCCGAACCGCTCCAGTACCTCTATGAGGTATTTCCATTCAACTCTGTCGAAGGCCTTTTCTGCGTCTAGGGAGACAATCACCTCTGGTGTTCTCTCCCCAGAGGGGGTCATTATCACGTTCAGCAGGCGCCTGATGTTCGAGGTAAGCTGTCTACCTTTGACAAAGCCCGTCTGGTCCTCTGCGACAACCTCAGGTACACAGTCTTCGAACCTTTTGGCTAGGATTTTGGCCAGTATTTTGGCATCCGCGTTCAGCAGTGAGAGGGGTCTGTATGACCCACATTCCGTTGGGTCTTTGTCTTCCTTAGGTATCAGCGAGATTGAGGCCTGTGCTAGCGTGGACGGCAGTGTGTCCCTCGCTAGCGAGTCTGTGAACATCTCCCGCAGGTGCGGGGCCAGTGCTGTCACAAATTTTTTGTAGAAGTCCGCCGGGAACTCATCTGGTCCCGACGCCTTCTCCGCCTGCATTGGCTAATGCTGTCCATGATCTCTCCTAGTGCTAGTGGTGCTTCCAGGCCCCATTTTCTGCCCTCCCCCACGACTGGAACGGCCAGTCCACCAAGGAACTGTTTCATCCCGGACTCCCCCATTGGGGTATCTGAGGTGTACAGCCCTTGGTAGAAGGCCTTGAAGGTTTTGTTGATCTTTTCTTGTTCTGTTTCTAACGTGCCTCTGGTATCCCTGATTTGTGAAATTTCTCTGGTGGCTACCTGCTTTCTCAGCTGGTGTGCCAACAGGTGGCTGGCTTTGTCTCCCTTTCGTATAGGGTCCCACATGCCTGGCGGAGTTGGTGCACTGCTTTTCTGGTGAAGAGCAGATCAAAGTTCCTTTGTAGCTCTTTCCTCTCCGCCAGGAGCTCTACGGTTGGGGCCTCGGAGTATTTACGGTCTACCTCCAGTATGGAGTCAACCAGCTGCTGCCTAGCCACCCTTTCCTCCCTATCTCTTTGCACTTTGAAAGCGATGATTTCCCCTATTAGCACGGCCTTTAGCGCTTCCCAGAACGTGGAGGGTGAGACCTCCCCATTCTGGTTGTTCTCTGTGTACTCTGCTATGGCCCGTGATAACCTTTCGTTGAAGGCCTTTTCAGCCAGTAGGGCAATGTCCAACCTCCATGTGGGGCGTTGGGCCCTGCCCGTCTCCAGCCTCACGTCCATGTAGTGTGGAGCGTGGTCTGATATCACAATTGTGGAGTATTCCACTTTGTCTATCCCCGGAAGCACTGTTTTCCCCACCACAAAGAAGTCAATTCTGGTGTACACATTGTGTACTGGGGGGAAGGAGAATTCCTTCTCCCCTGGGTGGGCGAACCTCCAGGGGCCCACCGCTCCCATCTGCGCCATAAAGTGACCGGGTTTCCTTGCCATGCTTGAGGTTTTCCTCATTTTGGGGTTTGATCTGTCTGTCTTTGGGTCCTGTACACAGTTGAAGTCCACCCCCCATGATTAGTCGATGCGTCGCTATGTCAGGGATTTCTGCCACAATCTTCTTGATGAAGCTCGTGTCGTCCCAGTTGGGTGCGTACATGTTAACTAGTACTACCGGTGCCCCATCCAGGGCCCCGCTGACCATGACGTACCGTCCCCCTGGGTCCGTAACCGTCTTTGTCGCCCTAAACATCGTCCTCTTGCCGATCAGTATTACCACCCCCCCTGGCCCTCATCCCATAGCAGGAATGGTAGGTTTGTCCCACCCAGCCCTTTCTTACCCACAGTCGGTCCTGCTCTCTCAGGTGTGTCTCTTGGAGGAAGACTATGTCGGCCCTCATATTTCTTAGGTGGGTGAGGACTGGGCCGTTGAGTCCCCTTACGTTCCAGGTGACTATCCTGGTGGGGGGCTACTGCCCCCTCGCTCCTGTGGGATTGACCATACTTACCTGGTGGACGCGCCCCTGCCCTCCGGGGTTTCCCTTTGTTAGGGGGCCGTCCAGGATGGCCACTGTCACTGCTCTCTCCATGTGGTCGGGTCCCTGCGCTCCGGGGTTTCCCTTTGTCCCGGGGGCTCCCGACATGGCCGCCCACTGTGCGTCCGCCGTGGGTAGTCCCCTGCACTCTGGGGTCTCCCTTCGCCCAGAGACCGTACTGGGTGGGTGCTTGCAGCGATTCCTTGTTTCGAGCCCTTGGTTGTGGCACTTTGTAGCCCTATTCCTTTTCCAGCCTTGTTTGTCCCTCCTTCCCTGTGTCCCCCCCATCCCCGGTCTCTCCCTCCCTGTGTCTTCTCCCCCCCCCGGTCTCTCCTTTTCCCCCCCTCTCCCGTATACCCCTCCTTTGTCCCTCTTTCCCCTGTATAAATATGCGTGTCCTCCATTCAGCAGCCATTTCGCCAGCTGCTGTGGGAGGCCACACATCTTAGAGCAATAACGCCTCAGTTGTTTCCAACTCTAGTCTTTGTTCAATCGTGCATCAATTTAGTGCTCTAAGATTTTCTAAAAGATGGACCTCCGAATCAAGCCAGATCGCCTGCAGCTGGATCCGCAATCAAGCGATGCCAAAAAGGACTTTAATCACTGGCTAGCTTGCTACGAGGCGTATATCAACTCAGCGACCGCCCCTGTTCCGGAGGCTCAGAAGATACAGATCCTGTACTCAAGGTTGAGCTCCAACGTGTTTCCGCTGATCCAGGACGTCCCGAACTATGCCGACGCCATGGCGCTTCTCAAAGAAAACTACGCACAGAAGGCGAACACGCTCTTTGCCAGGCACGTACTCGCCACTCGCTCTCAACGTCCTGGTGAGTCCATAGAAGACTTCTGGTGGCCCTAATCCCACTCGTCCGGGACTGTGACTGCCAGGCCGTTACGGCCACTGAACATTTGAACCTCCTTATGCGGGACGCATTTGTTACGGGGATTGGGTCGGACCTCATACGCCAAAGACTGTTAGAAGGGGCCACGCTCGATCTAGCTGAGACAAAGAAGCTAGCGCTCTCTATGACGGTTGCCTTGTGCAACATTCAGGCCTACCCTCCCAGCCGCGCGGCCCACCCCTCCTACGCATCGTGGACCCCACAGATGGCCACCCCAGCAGGGCCCTTACCCAGCCAGTACTCCTGTGCCACGCGCCAGCCCGCGCAGCCCGGGGGTCCCCACTGTTACTTCTGCGGCCAACAGTAACACCCTCGCCAACGCTGTCCGGCCCGCGCGGCCCTTTGCAAGGCTTGCGGCAAAAAGGGTCTCTGGGCGAAGGGAGACCCCAGAGTGCAGGTGACTACCCGCGTTGCAGACGCACAGTGGGCGGCCATGTCGGGTGCCCCCGGTACAAAGGGAAACCCCGGAGCGCAGGGACCCGACCGCATGGAGAGAGCAGTGACAGCGGCCTTCCTGGACGGCCCCCTAACAAAAGAAAACCCCAGAGGGCAGGGGCGCGTCCACCAGGTAAGTATGGTCAATCCCTCCGTCAGGGCCTTGGCCATTGCTGCCTGCACTGCGGCCTCTATGTCTGCCCTAGCCTCTGCCTTGTTTACCTGCTGATATTCCCTCAGCGCCTCGGCAAAGGCTGCCTTCCAGTTCTAGTTCCCCCCTGGCCCAGGGGGTGAACGCACCTGTCTGCCTCGTTCTTTTTGATGCGGCGATACTTCTGTTCCGCTGCTTTGTGCGCTGAATAGCTCGTCTGAACTGGCTCGCCCATTGCCCCATCTGCCTTTGGTGCCCCATCTCCCTCTGCTTTGGCTCCCTTCTGGCATTTGTTTTCTCTCTCCCCTTCCCTTTCTTTTTTTCTTCCTTTTTTTCCCCCTTTCTGTTTTTTGTTTCTTCCCTTTTTCTTTTCCCCTCCCTTCTCTCCTTTACCACTTTATTTTTCCTCTTTTATAAAATTCATTTCAGGAGAATTTGTTTTGGGTGAGAAAAAAAAAAATCTCCCCCCCCCCCCACTCTTCAAAAGTTTTCTTTTCAGAGTTTTGTTTTTGCAAAAGTTCTTTTTTTCCTTCCTTTTCCCTCACTCACCCAGGGTCGAGAGAGAGAGAGAGAGGCTTCTGGTCGGGAGCCCCTCTTTGTTCCTGCCTCGTGGTGGTCGCCGCCTGGGGGCGGGGGGGGGTGGGGGGGGGGAGGTTGTGGACCTGTGGGAGCCTCTTTGCTGTGACCACTCCACTCACGAACGCCACCGGAAGTCAGAGGCATGAGAAATATGAGGGGTGTCAAATCCACCACCTACCCGTCCACCCTGACGTGTCCCCCTTCCAAAATTGGCAGCCAGCTCACCATTTTCAAGAAATAATTACGGCTACCTTGAGCCTGTTATCGAGCTAATTGACCTGGATAACACAATAATAGGACTGGCGTGGGCAGGCTTGCAGAGGTGGGCAAGATCTCTCTTCGGTAACTAGCCGTGGGACTGCTTACAGTCATGGCAGTGCGCATCACACAGTTTTGGTGCAGCCGGGACTGCTAGAGCTGCCAGCCAATTGGATTGGCTGGCACCTCTTGGCGGAAGGGCTTCCTTCTACCGAGCGGTGGAAGCGCCATTCCCACCTTGGTCATGCCACCTGCGGCGTGCTGCCCATCAAGGACTTGGTCATCCTTTGTATTCAGAGTAGTCAGTCGGCACAGGAGCGGCACATCAAAAGTGTCCAGACGGAGCAGGAAGGTGGCACAGTGGTTGGCACTGCTGCCTCACAGCGCCGAAGACGCAGGTTCGATCCCGGCTCACTGTCCGTGTGGGGTTTGCACATTCTCCCCGTGTCTGCGTGAGTTTCGCCCCCACAACCCAAAGATGCGCAGGGTAGGTGGATTGGCCACGCTAAATTCCCCCTTAACTGGAAAAAAAAAATTATTGGGTACTCTAAATTTATAAAACAAACTATCATCCATTTATTGTTGGTTGGGAGCCCTTAGTGTGCACAAAATGGTGCCCTTGCCTCCATGACAACAGTGTGAATTAGAACTGCCCCTTGTAAGAGAAGCACTGAGTCAGTTCTGAGGAGTGTGATACGGTGTAATGGATATTCAAGAATTCTTTATATCTTCATTCTGTTTTCCCCACTTTTCTTGCTTTTTTTGTTCCTGTCTTCCTTGCCTTCTTCAACCCTAGTTGTATCAGGCACTGAACCCTTCAGCTAGGTTTCTCAATGAGAAAAGCAGCCTTTGAACAGAGTTTGGAACTCTCCAAAGCAACATTGCCAGTCCAACGGGGACCAAAAATTTACCAGATTTTACAACAGTGACTCAGAAAAACGACTCTGACATGTTTCACTTCATTATTTACTTTATTGTTCATCACAGGACAATAATTCGATGAATGTCAGTCATTCCCTCCTTTAGTTGTAAGTCATGGTCTGGAATAGAGGAGTTAAAGAGTAGTTACAACATGTTCCTCTCAAAGAATGCATAAGTATATGTGAAGAGTCTTTAAGGTGAGACATCCTCAATCTGACCGTTCGATATTATATGATGTACTCAACATTTGTAGATGCCGTCACAGTCCCCGAGGACCTTAGGCTTCTCTGCACTTTGAGAGCTGACTGGTGGTGATTTAACCTGAGGGTCGCCATTCCTCAGGCGAGGGGCGAGGTTGAGAAGTCGGGGCCTTCATGAATAACCTCAGCTGGTTTGTGAAGTGGAGCGATGCCAATAGAACATGGAACATACAGTGCAGAAGGAGGCCATTCAGCCCATAGTGTGGGTTCAATTCCTGAATCAGCTGAGGCTATCCATGAAGGCCCCACCTTCTCAACTGGCCCCTTGCCTGAGGTGTGGTGGCCCTCAGGTATAATCACCATCAGTCAGTTCTTAAAGAGAAGAGCAGCCAATGGTCCTTGAGGACTGTGGTGATATTTACTCAACCTTTCTAGATTTTGTTTGTATAGTTCCAATATTACCGTGGTTCTCCCTGCAGCCTCACTGCCTTCAAATCAATACCTATTGAACCCTTTCTCCCCCTCAAGAAATATCCCTGCCACTTGACCTGATGCCTAAAGTGCCAGGTCCGATCTTTCAGCATTGCTGGTGCAGCATGAGTGCACCACTTCCTTGAAGGAATGCTGCAACGAGGATGGTGCCATGTACTGGCACGGGGTGTGCGGTGTTTTACCATCTATGTGACAAACTCCCGCAGCACCACCCCGATTACTGCAGTTATTAAATGTTTGCCCAAAATGTGCGTTTTCGTTGGCTTCAATTTTGCTTGTATCCTCTTGGTCTCCCACCTTTCCAACTTTGGTCAATGGATTGAGATGCCTTTTGCAGCTCTCCAAAGGCTTTCAGAATGTCTGTCACCCTATTCTGGCACTCCCACTTAATTGGCCTCGTCCCTTTAAGTTTCGCTGAGAAGTCATTCTCAGCTCCTACCAAGAGTCTCCTCCCTACAAAAGAATCAAATTAGCTCTTGGTGCCAACTGAGCTTGGCAAACTGGGTGTGCAGGGCACAAACCAATTTTGTGCTATCTAATAGCCATCAATGGAACTTTTGGTAGATTGCATCAGTGAATTCGAGCTACCCTTTTGCCAGTGTGAAGTGGATTTCTCACAACGTTCTTACAAGATGAAAAATCCATGTTAATATTGCACTTTTTCTAAGGTTATGCGATTATTCAGATCAGCTGGTTTCTCACTGCTATACACAGATTGCAGTATAACTGATGGAAAAGTCAACTCTCTTTTACTTTAAAGAAGAGTTGGAGAATGGATGGCTGTGCTCTTGCTGAACATTCATTTTAATACAGAAGTGCATATCCTTGATTTGCTTCATTTAAGCTCAGGACATGTGGGTAACATAGCTTCTTGGCAGTAGTACCACAGTACAATTAAAGAGGCCCTCTTCCCCTCTTCGGCTTTTGTGGGTATGAAGAAAAGTCCACATTTTCCAATTGCTAAACCTAAATTGTTTGCAGCAAGTCATTGAGGCTCTGTTTCCAAGATTGTATTAACAATTACTCATTGTCGGAATTCATTGCAGATACAGACTCCTGAACAGTGGATTGAAGACTTAGGGCTATCGAGCTATAATCCCATTTCAACCTATCCTTTCATCTAGCGCTAGGAGCAAAGCTTTGCCCCCTAACAATCTTGTAGGCTCTCTCTTCTACCATTGTATCTAATACCCAATAGACTCTAGAATGCACTGTCTGGAAGTGTGGCGGAGGCAGGCCCAATCGAGGCATTCAAGAGGGCATGAGCAACAATGTGCAGGGGAATGGTATTAAACCACAACGCTCGCTTGGAGACCCGCTGCACACACAATGGAGTCAAACGGCTTCCTTCTGCGATGTAACAATTCTGCGACTCTGTGATAAAGAGGGCAAAACGTGATTCTATGTTAACCGTATTGAACAGTCTGCTCAGAGGTAATGTGGTGATTTTCCCTTTAAGGGCAACCCTGGTAAGAAACAATTGAGAAATATGCACAAGATCATTGGTTAGACCACAACTGTGATGTTTTCTACAGCTTTGAGCAGCCAATTATAGAAAGGACTGTGGAGACAAGAAAAAGGCACTTGAAATGATACCAGGGATCGGAGGATAGAGTCACAATGAGAGTCTCGAAAAAACTAGTGCTGTATTCTCGACAGCAGAGAATGTTGAAGGGATCTAATAGAAGCATTTAGAAATAGGAAAGGGTTTGAGGGGATAAGCAACAAAAGATTATTTTGACTGGTGTGAAATTGGCACGAAGCGGCATAAATATAAGATTAATTGAGAAGCATAAAAGGATGATTTACTATAACTTAGCTTGTCAGGAGAATTTTTAGCACATGAAATGTATTACAAGCGACTATTGAAGAAGGAATTGGAAAAACAATTCCACATGAAACACATTAAAGGGGAAGGAAATTAGATCAGATTGGTCCTTTAGGTAACAAATGCTGGCATGGGTATAATCAATTGAGTGGCCTCTTATTGTATTCATTTTTTGGTTCTATAATTTTGAGTTTGGTGATAAAAAGAGAGATGGATTTGCGTTCTTCACTACTAGGATATTTACCTGGATAATCCAGTCATTGAAGGCGGATACCCGAGTCCAGACGGTAGGTTTCTTTACGGTGTTGCATCCCCAGGAAGACACAAAGCTGGTGACGCCATGGACATACCACAACCCATTAGAATCCTGGCAGTTCAAAGGTCCACCAGAGTCTCCCTGCAAAGAAAATGGCAAATTGTTTCCAGGAATCTGCCGAATTTGAAATGAAATGAAATGAAATGAAAATCGCTTATTGTCGCAAGTAGGCTCCAAATGAAGTTACTGTGAAAAGCCCCTAGTCGCCACATTCCGGCGCCTGGTATGGGACTTGAACCGTGCTGCTGGTCTGCCTTGGTCTGCTTTAAAAGCCAGCTACTTAGCCCTGTGCTAAACCGAATTTCATTCTTTTGTTTAATTTCCTCCTCTCCAGAAGGGGATGATGGTGTAATTGTATTGTCACTGGGCTAGTAATCCAGTGACCCAGGGTAATGATCTTGGGACTGGGTTTGAATCCCACCTAGGCAGATGGATCCCCTTTAGAACACCTAATCTGGAAGATGCACTCCCGACACACTTAAAAAAAAAGACATGTTAACATTGTCGTAAAAATCTATCTGACTAACTTATGTCTTTGAGGGAAGGAAATCTCTCGTCCTTACCTGGTCTGGCCTACGCGTGACTCCAGACCTACATCAATGCCCTCTTAAATGCTTCCGAAATTGGCTTGAAAGCAACTCAGTTCAGGGGCAATTAGGGATGGGCAATAAATTCTGGCCCAACCTGCGATGCCCACATCCAATGAACAAAAATAAACTCACATTACAGTATGGTCTACAGGGGCTGGAAGTCCTCCAAACTACCTTACTGAAATGACATCCAGTGAATGTTGGCAGGCTAATATGTCTGACAAAATAAGTATTTTGGTTTAAGATTTCATTTGATTTTGACTTTTCCAGTTGTGCAATATTACGCAACGCATCAAAAATTCAGTTTGATTCACAGCAGTCATGTCCCAATTTAATTTGTTGTAACTGTTGGATATTTTTCTTTGGATTGTGACTGTCTGGTGCCCAAAAAGAGGGGTAACATATTCAATTCAAATACAAACATCATATGGATAGAACTTGTTTCAGCGTGTGTCTGATTGACAATATTAAACATTGTTTACTGCGCTTTACTGGTTCCAGGCACATGTCAGAAGTCATTAATTAATACATCTTGTTGAAGTTGAAGAGTCTTTTTTGAATCCTTCAAATGGCTGGGCCAGATGCTGAGGTGGAAAGACAAACCATTACTAATGGTTGATTGCAGAAGTCACAAATTGTTTGTCAGTTTGCACCAACAGAAGCTTGCTAAGTTTTGTAACTATTTTTGAAAACTGCACACGACTTCTCGTTATCTCTTCTTTTCTTTTAATCCGGTTCCTTGTCATTTAAATATCTGAATGAAAGTCAGTGTAGTGTTATTCTGTTCCCTTCTGAATACGATGAGGATTACATGGGATCAGACGATAACATCAGTTGCAGAAATATACTGACAAGACCTCTCTGTTATTCCCTGAGGATTCTAAGAATCCAGCTGGATATCTGGGGACATGAAAGCATTTCTTTGCTGCCAGAAGGAGTTAGGACCCAACTATGAGAAACATAAGCTAAGAACATGTCTGGCAGCATCTGTGGAGAGAGAAACAGAGTTAACATTTCGAGTCATTTGAATCGTCATAAGGGCTCGAAATGTCCGGCGGAATCCTCCCAAGCTCCGGCCGGTGGGGTTTATAGTGGGTGTGGGAGGAGAAAATGGCGGCCTCGAAATTGGTCGAAATTTTCAGTCTCTTTCCACCAGTGGGATCTTCCTGCCCCGCTGATGGTGACCATTTCCCCAGTGCCCAAAGCACATTCCCTGGTGGCGGAGGGTGCGGGGCATGCAAATCCCCGTAGACATCAGCGAGACCAGAAGATCCTGCCACCGGTCGATGGCGGGCTGCCTCTGCTGCCGGCAAATACGCTGCGGGGGAGGGGCGGAACGTCCCGCCATTGTTTTCACGCCGGAGTGAATTTACATCGGGATCTGCTGCTGCTGCCCATCGTGGTGGGTTGAAAAATCTGCCAGAGGTTGGTGCGAACCTTATTTGCATCCCATTAATGGAATGCAGATGAAGTCCTGATCCTGACCCTGCCCCCGCCATGCCAGCTTCTCCGCCATGCCAGCGGGAAAACATGCCGCCGTGAAACGCGTTTGGAACAACGTGGCGTGCAGATGTCGGCAATCACCTGAACAATTCCAGGGGCTGCCTCCAGAGTTCAGGATGGAAGCCGCCGGCAACCCTGGACCCTGGAACACCAGAGCAGTGGGTGGGGAGGGCACCTTCAGATTCAGTGTTCTGAAGGGGCTCCTTCTTTCAGCCTCAGAATGTTCCAGAGAATCCACCCTCTTTCTCAGGACGACCATCCCCCAGTCTCAGAGTGCTCCCAAAGATCCACCTTCATTTTTCAGGTGATCCACCTCCTTTCTTCAATGGTGGGTCAGTGATTTTGGGAGCCTTTTCAACATGGCACCCGGACACAATGACTGACGAAGGGCCACCAAAGCCTGCTCCACCACTGAATACAGCGTGAAACACCCAGGTGCTAATTGATGAGGCCGGGCCTGGAAGGTGTGGTGTGTTTTCCTGCCAGCCTCCATAGCGGGAAACACTCCACTTTCCCGCACCCACTATGGCACTTAGTCACAACATGGGAGAATTGTGTCTGTTCGTTCTGTTTGTCTCTCCACAGATACCGCCAGACCTATTGGGTTTTTCCAACATTTTCCGTTTTTGGTTCAGATTTCCAGAGTCCGCAGTATTTTGATTTTATATCAGCTAAAACCTCCTTCTGTAAACAAAGCCCGCAAACGCGAGAGGTCCTTTTGATTAACCTAATGAACTGCCTATAGTCATCACAAGTGGCTCATTGATCTCCCCCGCCATCTTGGTCAGCTAACTGAGTCCGGGCCATGGGTTGAAGCTGGAACTTTTTGGTGTGGATAGGTCTGGACCACACTGCATCGTGGGGTTGAAATTCCTGATCATTGGGTGGCACGGTAGCGCAGTGGTTAGCACTGCTGCCTCGCAGCATCAAGGGCCCGGGTTCAATCCCAGAGTGGGCCACTGTACATGTGGAATTTGCACATTCTCCCCGTGTCTGCGTGGGTTTCACCCCTGCAACCCAAAGATGTGCCGGGTAGGTGTATTGGCCACGCTAAATTGCCCTTAATTGGAAAAAAAATGAATTGGGTCTTCTAAATTTATTTTAAAAAAGGAATTCCTCATCAGTTTCACCTGACTGCGGGCACAACTCCAGCAGGAGTTTGATGGAACTGTTTGGAAACATTTAGGGAGCTGAATATGCCAGGCTGGGAAATTCCAGATGGTCCTGGCTTTGGGATCTGCCTATTTCCGGGGATTCTTATGCTCTGAGGGCTTGTTGTGAGACTGGGAGGCAAAATACCCACAGTAGGTGAGGTTCACTGGCCTCCAGAGATTCATAATGGGTCCCACTGTGTCTCAGCTGCTGAATATGGGAAATATTGTTCTTGGAAAATTGGCCCCCAGGGGTAGAAATTCTGAGGGCTCCAGAGAGGAAGTGGATCTGACCACCCACTTGGCAGCCAGACACTAGAATACCCAGCAAGGCATCCAAGTTGTGCCCAAAGGGGGCCCGCGTAGACGAATTGCCCTTCAACGGTTCCTGCAAACTTTGAAAGGGTCAGTGTTGGAAGGATTACTGAGATGACAGCCCATGATCTTCAGATCTTGTGCTTTTTGGTCAATGGGCCTTTACAGCTTGCCTATTGGCCCTTCCCATTACATGTTAGGTTGTGGGTTGGCGTTGCTGGTGACCCAAATAATCAAATAGTTCCTGGCTCAATCCCGTACTTGGTGGACACACATTAATGCCTAGCGTTATTACTCACATTACATCCGGCCTTTTCAGCACCTCCGGCACAAACCATAGTCGTTTTCACAGTGCTACCCCACCAGTCTCTTTGGCTGCAGTGTTCATAGTCAATGACGGGTATGTAAGCTTGCTGCAGCTTTCCTGGAAGTGGGCCATTAGCTGTAAAGGTCACGACAGAAGGTTTTCAGTCAACCTGATAGTCAAATATTTTTAATCACCCGTAAAGATGAAATTATAAGTAAGACCCTGTAAGAAAGCTAATCTGATGTTACCGCGGGTGGGGTTATCAGGGCTTGCCCACCCCCAGTTAGTCCTGACAAAAGTCAACGATGGCTGGGCAATGCATCCTCCACGGCGGGTCCCATCACAGCGGGGGGGAAAAATCCTGGCGCATGGTGTTTTGTGGCTGTGAGATGATCGCCACCACTCCCTGTGTGGATAACATCCATCTCATCTACACTAACTGGCTTAGATATTTTCGCTTAGGGAGAAAGTGAATACTGGAGAATGAAGAAGGCTGAATTTTCCGGCCCCTCCTGTCGATGTGATCGTGCGGTCCCGCTGAAGGTGACATCCTGCAGCGAACTCCCCGGCATTGGGACAGGCGAGCCATGCAGAACACCATGGACATCGACGGGACTGGAAGATTATGGCGGCGGCCAATGGCGAGCCACCTCCGGCACTGGAAAACACGCCAAAATCCACGGCTTTACAAGCTGGGTAGAAGGCACCATCGGATGCAACAGGAAACAGGCTGTCGGTCTATCTACTCTCATCCATGCCTTGTAACCTCCAAATCTATAAACTTCAATCATCCAAACTTGGCTGCCCATACCAGGCCTTGCTCACCCTTCACTTTGTGCTCTATGACTACTTTGGCTCATGTCCCCCACCCCTTTTAATTCCATTCATGGCTTCATCACTCTCTGTCTGCGTAACCTCTATCACACTGCTACTCCCACCACCTCCACCTGCACCCAAATCTCCATTTCTTTGACTGCGGCCTATTATGCAATTCCCCTCCTACCTTTACCCCACCATTAGCTACCATATCTTCAGCACCCTGGGCCCTATAGTCTGGAAATGCCTCCCTAAACCTCTTTGCTGGTCATCCTTTAAGACCCTCTTAAAACCTAAAGCTTTCACCACACCTTTGTTTCTTCTTTGGTTTGGCCTCCATTTTCTTCTGATTGGTCCTCTCTGGTACACCATGAAGCATGTTGCGAGGTCAGAGGTGCTGTATTATTACAGATTACTGTTGTTGGATTTTTAAATGTCTGGGTTTTTTTTAGTGGGAACATCCATAAATTGCTAAAGTGGGAACCAGGGACCAGTGCAGAAGTCTATTTTGACCCTACTTATGATGTGGGCGACATTGGCTCTTGAGATTTCCCAGGAACCTCCAGCGAAACTTGAACTCTGACCTCACCCTTGCCCCAGCCATTTCATGATCGTGTTCTACTATATTTTATGGGGAGAGGGTGATGTTGTGGAAGTGTCACTGGACTAGTAATCCAGAGGCCCAGACGAATGCTCTGGAGAAAGAGGTTCAAATCATACCGTGGCAGCTGGTGGAATTTAAGTTTGATTAATTAATCAATCTGCAATTAAAAACTAGTGATGGTGACCATCATTGATTCTTGTAAAAAAACAAATCTGGTTCACTAATGCCTCTTTAGAGGGATACGGACCCCAGAAGCGTAGAAGATTTTAGTTTAGACGGGCAGCACGGTCGGCGCAGGCTTGGAGGGCCGAAGGGCCTGTTCTTGTGCTGTACTTTTCTTTGTTCTTTGTTCTTTAGGGAGAGAATCTGCCATCTCTACCTGGTCTGGTCTACATGTGACTTCAGACCCCACAGTAATGAGGTTGCCCTCAGAGCAATTAGGGATGGGGCAACAAATGTTGGCCTTGCCAGTGACACCCGTTGCCCATGAAAGAATTAAAAGAAGTTGGAACTTTCATATTCAGTCATCAACTTGGGGGAAATAATCTGCCAAGGGGCAAAAAAGTCTTCAAAGTGCACACTGACTTACTGTAGAGGCGCCCCCACCCAGTAATGTAGCAGTAAAAGTTATTGGGAAGAAGGTACCCAGCAGGGGGAATACAGGCAACTTGAACTTTATCATTCAGGAATGCAGGTGTTGAGAGCTTGATCAAAGCAATATCATTCCTGTAAGAGAGCAAAAACTCTTAATGTTTTATCACCAAATCATTTTTAAAGTCTGTTTTCCTGTTACTTAATTTTCTTTTAGCAAAGCAGTGTTAAAGGGATAGATTTTTTGCACATTTTCTGTACATTTGCTGGCATCTCTCATATTCACTCATTAAAACTTGTCAACAGGCCTGTCAAAGTCGACTGTCAAAATTGTCAAAAGCATCTGTCAGATGGACCTGTCAAAAATGTCGAGGAACTGTCAAAAGCACCTGTACATGGGAACTGTCAGGCCGTCAAGGCACTTAAAATCCCTGCCCTTTAATTTTTCTTTAAGAAAATGCCTGAAGTGTTTTTTAAAAGATCATTGCTTGCTTTTTCACTCTGTCTGTTGGCATAAGCCTGAGGGCTTCAGTTACTGGATTACTGCTGCACGACTGACTTTAGAAACATCCATTATCACAGCACCGACCATTCGAAAGAGCACTCTATCCCCGCCCCCAAACGGACATACCTTTGGACACCTGGGGAAATTTAGAATGGTCAATTCACCTAACTGGTGCATCTTTGGACTGTGGGAGGAAACCAGAGGTACCTGGAGGAAATTCAAGGGGAGAACGTGCAAACTCCACACAGGCAATCACCCAAGGTCGGAATCGAACCGGGGACCTTTGCTCTGTGAGGCAGCAGTGCTAACCACTGTACCATCATGCTACCCACTTGGGAGAATAAAAGAAAATCGTGCCTCCGATATTACTGTGCTATGCCATCAATCAAGACGGAGAACGCAGAGTGAATTAACTACGGCTTTAATTGACTTACAACAGAACTGGCAGTGTGACCCAGAATGAGGCAGTGTGAAAGGTCGGCAGCATATATACCCAGGCCCTAAGGGGAGGAGCCACAGGCAGAGCCAAAACCGTACAACACGTAATACTGTGGCAGCACAATACAGCACAGTGGTTTCACCACATTCACCCCCTGTTTAAAAAAAAGTCCAGCGGGGGTGAAGTGAACAAGTTGCGTCAGAGATTGAGCCTGACGGGGGCTTTGATTGTCTGCCGTCACAGCCTCAGTTCCGGCAGTGGTGTGGGTATTGTAGTCGGTTGAAGCGTTGAGGCCAGCGTGTCCGGGAGCAAGACAGCTTCTGTGTTCCCAGAAGGGTGGCTAGCAATGAGGGAAGGGGGTATAGGGTCGGGTCGAGTAGTAGTAGAGAGGGAGGAATAGGGTCGGGAGCGCCGGTGACAGTCGCTGGGGAACCTACGGGTGCCAAATCTCGAAGGACGGGTCGGGTAGTAGGAGAGAGGGAGGAATAGGCTCGGGAGCGCCAGTGACAGTCGCTGGGGAACCTGCGGGTGCCAAATCTCGAAGGGAGACTGTGTCCTCCCGCCCGTCATGGTGAGCCACATAGGTGTTCTGGGGATTCGCATGGAGAAGAAGAACCCTTTCGACCAGAGGATTTGAATTATGAGTCCTCACATGTCGTCGGAGGAGGACGGGCCCTGGAACCGTCAGCCAGGTCGGGAGTGAGACCCCCGAGGTGGACCTTCTGGGGAAGGCAAACATCCTCTTGTGGGGGGTCACATTAGTAGCGGTACAGAGAAGCGACCGGATGGATTGGAGTGCCTCGGGAAGGTCCTCCTGCCAGCGGGAGACTGGGAGACCTCTAGACCGTGGGGCAAGAAAGACGGCCTTCCAGACTGTCGCGTTCTCCCTCTTCACCTGTCCATTCACCCAGGGATTGTAGCTGGTAGTCCTGCTTGAGGCGATGCCCTTGCTAAGCAGGAACTGACGCAGCTCCGATCGCTATGGATGTAAGTGGGGAAACCGAACAAGGTGAAGACACTGCTCAGGGTCTTGATGACTGTGGCAGAGGTCATGTCAGGGCATGGGATGGCGAAAGGGAAGCGTGAGTACTCGTCAAGGATGTTGAGGAAGTACACGTTACGGTTAGTGGAGGGGAGGGGCCCTTTGAGATCCATGCTGAGGCATTCAAAGGGGCGTGAGGCTCTTACCTAACGTGCTCTGTCTGGCCGATAGAAGTGCGGTTTGTACTCCGCGCAGACCTGGCAGTCCCTGGTCATGGTTCTGACCTCCTCGATGGAGTAAGGCAGGTTGCGGGCCTTGATATAATGGAAAAGCCGGGTGACCCCCGGGTGAAAGAGGCCATTGTGGAGGACCCGTAGTCGGTCTACTTGTGCGTTGTCACAAGTACCGCGGGAAAGGGAATCTGGGGGCTCATTAAGCTTCCCAGGATGATACTGGATATCATAGCTGTAGGTTGAGAGTTCGATCCTCCACCTCAGTATCTTATCGTTTTTGATTTTTCCCCGTTGTGCGTTGTCAAACATAAAGGCTATCGACCGTTGGTCGGTGACGAGGGTGAACCTCCTACCAGCTAGATAGTGCCTCCAATGCCGCACAGCTTCCACGATGGCTTGTGCTTCCTTCTCGACAGAGGAGTGTCGAATCTCAGAAGCATTGAGGGTTCTGGGGAAGAAGGCTACTGGGCTGCCCGCCTGGTTGAGGGTAGCAGCCAGGGCAATGTCTGATGCATCACTCTCGACCTGGAAGGGGATGGATGGCGGCCTTAGTGATATCGGCCTTGATGCGGCCGAAGGCTGAGCGGGCCTCAGCCGTCAGGGGAAATATAGTGGTTTTAATAAGTGGGCGGGCTTTGTCCGCATAGTTGGGGACCCACTGGGCATAGTAGGAGAAAAGCCCCAGGCATCGTTTGAGGACCTTGAGCTGTGGGGAAGGGGAAGTTCTGTGAGGGGGAGCATGCGGTCGGGTCGGGCCCTAGGACTCCATTTTCCACAACATAGCCGAGGATGGCTAGCCGGGTTGTGCGGAAAACGCACTTCTCCTTGTTGTAGGTCAGGTTAAGGAGCTGGGCAGTGTGGAGGAATTTCTTGAGGTTAGCGTCGTGGTCCTGCTGATCATGGCCGCAGATGGTGACATTATCTAAGTACGGGTGTGTAGCCCGCAGCCCATACTGGTTCACCATTCGGTCTATCGCTCGCTGGAAGACCAAGACCGCATTGGTGACGCCGAAGGGAACCCAGAGAATGTGGTAGAAGTGGCCAGCTGCCTCAAAGGCAGTGTACTGGCAGTCCTCCGGGCGGATAGGGAGCGGACTTCAGGTCCACGGTGGAGAAGACCCAGTACTGCACAATCTGATTGACAATGTCAGATATGCAGGGAAGGGGTTACGCATCGAGCTGTGTGTACCAGTTGATGGTCTGACTGTAGTCGATGATCATCCGTTGCTTCTCCCCAGTCTTGACGACCACCACCTGTGCTCTCCAGGGGCTGTTACTGGCCTCTATGATCCCTTCTCTCAGGAGTCGCTGAACATCCGTCTTGATGAAGGTCATGTCCCAAGCACTGTATCGTCTGCTCTTCGTGGCGACGGGCTTACAGTCTGGGGCGAGGTTTGCGAAGAGCGAGGGAGGGGTGACCCTAAGGGTCGAGAGGCTACAGATGGTGAGAGGGAGCAGGGGTCCATCGAACTTCAGGGTGATACTCTGGAGGTTGCACTGGAAGTCAAGACCCAGAAGAATTGCCGCGCAGAGGTGTGGGAGGACAGAGCTTAAAATTTTTGAAAGATACGCCCCTAGAATACCGTGAGGGTCACGACACAGTACCCATGGATCTGCACTGTATGCAGCCCAGAGGCCAGGCAGATTTTCTGGGCTGCGGGTAAAACAGGAAGGGAGTAGCGCCGTACCGTGTCCGGGTGTATGAAGCTGTCTGGGCTCCCGGGGTCAAACAGGCAGGCTGTCTCGTGGCCATTGATCCAGACCGCCATCATAGATTTAGCAAGGCCGCGAGGCCGAGACTGGTCTAGGGTGATGGAGGCGGCCACCGGACGGCGGGCTGGCTTCGGACGGCCGGCGGGCTTCGGACAGCGGGCGGGCCGGTCAAGAGTAGCAGAGGCCAGCTGACGGACGGGTGAGCCAGAGTTCCGGGAGGCGGCGGTGGACTTCAAAAATGGCGTCGGAGTTGCAGCAATGGACTTCAAAAATGGCCTCAGAGATGGCGGCCCCCGCGGGTCGCACGTGGCGGTTTGCATCAAAGATGGAGGTGCCTGCGGGTCGCACATGGCGGGTGGCGTCGAAGATGGCGGCCCCCGCGTCCCCAAGAGTGCCGCGTGGTCGCAGGCACAGGCACCCATGTCACGGAAGGCCACCTACAGCGATTCAGCAAGCTGCATCGGTTCCCGGAGATCGAGTGTCTCCCTCCCTAGCAGGTGCTGGCGAACGCAGCGTGAGTCAATGCCGGCAACATAAGCGTCCCGGATCAGGAGTTCGGTGTGCTTAGCAGCTGACACCGCCTCGCAGTTGCAGGCCCCGCCGAGCACCCGCAAAACGCGCAGAAATTCTGCCAACGGCTCTCCAGGGCGCTGACGCCGCGTGGCAAGGAGGTGCCTGACGAACAGAGCATTAACCCGCCTCACATACTGTCCTTTCAAGAGAGTAATGGCTTCATCAAACGAGGCCCCGTCCCGGAAGATGAGAAGAGTTTGCGGGCTCACCCGGGAGATGAGGACTCGCAGCTTGTGCACCTCGGTGACGGCGATGGCGGCAGAATTGATGAAGGATTCTAGACAGCGTAGCCAGTGTGCGAAGAAGACATCGGCATCGGCTGATTGGGGGTCGACCTGCAGGAGGTCCGGTTTGAGACCCGGATCGATATTAAACAGCTCTTTGATTTAATGTAAGTCAATTAAATTGATATGCCCTAGGGGGAGGAGCCACAGGCAGAGCCAAAACCGTACAACACGTAATATAGTGGCAATACTGTACATCACGTAATACTGTGGCAGCACAATACAACACAGTGATTGCACCACATACTGCTTCGGGAAATTCTTCTGATTCTAATGGAAGATCATTGTCTTGAAACCTCAACCCGCTTTGTCTCTCCTCATGGCCTACCTGACCTGCTGATGGTTTCCAGCATTCATTTTTGAAAGTTGAAATCAGCACCTATGGCCAGTAGGAACACAACTGCAGCTTTGTTGCAGATTAGAGCCTTAAGATGTGAAAACAAAACTTGCTCTCTCGTTCAGGTTTAGCTGGTTATGGACGTTTTAAAAATACTCTATCGGTGTTCCTCCCTGAAGTTGCAATATCAGTTTTTGTTTTGAGTAATATTTCACAATTCTTATAACCTTCCAGCATTAAATTGTGTAGACTACATGGTGCACTAAAACAGGCAAGTACACATTAAAATGTTGCAGCAATAATAAGACCATAAGACATAGGAGCAGAATTAGGCCATTCGGCCCATGGTTGTTTTCGGGCCTACGGGACTCACCCACATGCAACACAGTTCATACTCCATCCTGGATGAACGACAAATTTGGAGGGACTTATAACCTGCTCTCCACCTTCATTAACATCCCTGTCGTACTCTCCCAGCACTACACGGTAAGATCGTCCCGCACTATGGACAAAGTACAGAAT
The DNA here is from genome assembly GCF_047496885.1 of Scyliorhinus torazame. NCBI lineage: Eukaryota > Metazoa > Chordata > Chondrichthyes > Carcharhiniformes > Scyliorhinidae > Scyliorhinus > Scyliorhinus torazame. The sequence continues at coordinate 47,057,472 of NC_092722.1, forward strand.
CAAATTTTAAATCACATTTACTTCAGGTACATAAACAATCATGGGGGAGGAGGAGGGCAGACGAAAAGGCTTGGATAGTGCCGTCGTACTCACGAGATACAGTGGCCCGCAGTCATGACCCAATCCGGGGATATGAGAGTTCCACCGCAAGTGTGAGAAAATGAACTGCCACGATTGACTTGCAGAGAAATCTAACAGTAAACAAAATTACAGGAGAGGGTTTTACTTCTCTGGAAAACATTGCCAAGTGCATTCTTCTATTACCTGATGGACAATTCTTATTGCTATACTTCCCTCACCTGTAGCTTCTAACCTCTCTCTCATAATCTTTCTTGACACTTTTCCATTCATATCGAACCAAATTTTGGCTGGAGAATGACCTGTGATAGTGTGTTTTTCTGCTCCCGTACCATTACTTTTGGGCCTGGATCCCCCCCCCCCCCCATCCCCTCCTCCCTCCCTCCTCACCGCGTGTTTTCCAATGGCCAAGGCAGCCAGCCATTTGTTGCCGGCTGGATCTTCTGGTCCTGTTGAAATCAAAGACTACTTGCGCCTCTCTCCAGCTGCGCCGTCGGGGACCCGCTGAGGGGGTTGCCTTTGGAGGGACTGGAAGATCCTGCCGGCGAGATGGGCCGGATAATCCTGGCCTTGATGTCCCACCGAGCATCTATTATTGGTCTCCTCCTACTTTCCATCTACATGTTGCCTCTCAGCACCACCATCTGAAAAACTATCAGATTTCTTATCAAATTTTTCTTCTTCTTCCGCGGGATGTGGGTGTCATTGGCGAGGCCAGCATTTGCTTAGGCCCCCACCCCAAGCTCTGATCCCTAGCCACCAACTCCACCCCTCCATGAAACTGTCTGACTCAGACCATTTGCAACCTCGGTGTCATATTTGAACCAGAAATGAGCTTCCAACCACAGTGCCATCACTTCCACCCCCTTAACATCCCCCAACTCTGCCCTACTTCAGCTCATCTGCTGCTACAAAACCTTCCCCTATGCCTTTGGAAGCTTCCCTGGATGCTCTCCCAGTCTCCACCTTTCAGGAAGCTGAGCTGATGCATAATTCTGTTGCCCTGACCCCAACTTTCACCAAGTACCATTTACCCATCTTCCTCATGCTCACAGACCTCCTGTTCTCCCATGGGACACCTCCATTGTAAAATTCTAATCCTTGTAGTCAAATCACGCTACATCCTGGCCCCTTCTCTATCTCTGCAAACTGCTCCAGTCCTACCACATAACCAGGTCCTTGTACTCATCCAATTCTATCCCCTGGTGTGTCCCTGATTTGAATCACTCCGCCATTGGTGGCCATTCAAGCTTCAGCTTTCAAGGCCCTAAGCTCTGGAATTTCCTCCTTAAACCACTCCGCAATTCTTACCTCCCTTTCTTCCTTAGGAAACTCCTTAAAACCCATCTCTTTGACCAAGCTTTTGGTGACCTTTGGTGTCTTTGGTGGTGTAAGGTAATACTACGAGGCAGAGTTACCAAACTGGCAGCTATGTGCACATACAACACAGGTCTAGTCCCACCAACTCCAGGGTTTAGTCTGAAGGTTCCTCTCTAACCTGGGTCCACCCACTAGCACCCTATAAGCCTTGGTTCACGTGTGCTGCTCCCATAGGTCCTGGGTGGGTAACGTGGCACATGAAGGATTGCCCCCCCCCTTAAAGGGGCCACATTACCACATTCATCCCCACTTGAGGTCTCTTACAATTACACAAAAAAAACTTTTATATATTCATAGTCAACAGAATTAACAGTAAGGGAACCGATGGGCGAAGTTCATAAAGTCAGTCTATCAGTGGATTTCCGGACTCTTGTGGAGCGCTGGGACTCTGCAACTGGTTCCTCCATACGTGAAGCATCAGAGTCCAAACAGTGGCAGGGCAAATTTACAGATTCCGAAGATGAGCCAGTGCCAACACCCTCCTCTGTTCCTCCTGCAGACATACAAGATTCCCCTGGGGATACCCTTGGTCCTACCACTGCTGTGTCTGTGGCTGGCACACTTGTAGTTACTACTGGGTCCATCTGCCTTGCTGTGGGAGTGGGAGATTTCTGTCTTCTCATATGATCTATATGCGTCCGCACTTTGTGGCATTGTAGGTCGACATGTCCTTGCAATAACCCTCCTGGGCAAGCTAGTCCCCCTTTGAAATTCTGGATGAAAACGAAGTCCTCCAATATAAATGACCTGTCTCCCTTAGCTGAGCCATGGAGCTCCTTCTGTGAGGCTGGCCTAGCCTCCACCCTCCCCGTCAAGTTCAGGAAAACGAGGTCACCGGCCCTCAGATGTCGACCCATCAATAACCTGGGGCACAGTAACCGCAGTGGGGTCGTGTTGAATGAGAGTAAACTTGGCCAAACGGAGTGGCAGTGGTCTGTAGCAATATTGCCTCATTGAGGCTTTAAAGGTTTGGACTGCTTCTTCCTACAACTGATTGGAAGCAGGGTGGTAGTGGGCTGTGCGTATGTGATAGATACTGTTGGATTTGATAAAGAATTGAAACTCTTAAACTGTGGAAGCGGGGCCTTTATCGCAAACAATCGCCTCTGGGATGTCGTGTGTGGCAAAAATTTGCTGCAGCTTGTTTATCTAGCATCAGAGAATTTACAGTGCAGAAGGAAGCCATTCAGCCCATCGAGTCTACACCGGCCCTTGGAAAGAGCACCCTACTTAAGCCCCATGCCTCTACCCTATCCCCTTTATCCCGGTAACCCAGTAACCCCACCTATCCATTTTGGACACTAAGGGGAATTCAGAATGGCCAATCCACCTATCCCATCATCTCACTTCAGCCTCCGCAGTGAGCACCACGAGGTGCCTACTTTCGGTTTCTCGATAAAAGGAAACCATTTAACGATTTTGCAACACCGATGTCACACGGCAGACCAGTTGGCACCTGAAAAGACAATTCTGTCCTTCCCATGGGCAGGGGCTGACCTGCCGCGCATCTTCAGCATTTTAAAATAATTGATTCCGATTTCCAGAATTTGTGCTGTTTGGGCTTCACCGGATAAAGTTTGGTGTCGACGTACCTGCCATGGCCAGCTGTAAGGCCTCGCGTCAACCCCGTTCACCACCTTTGAGGCATATGGAGGGTAGCTGGTCTGCCCACAGCCATAAGCTGGAATCACAGAAATAAGAGGCTAACTAGTCATTCGCATTGGTGAAGTAGCATGCAGATAAGTCTTTGTGTGCATAGGCAGATTAGGTATTCCAAACATCTTTCACAGAATTTACAGTGCAGAAGGAGGCCATTCGGCCCATCGAGTCTGCACTTGCTCATGGAAAGAGCACCCTACCCAAGGTCCACACCTCCACCCCATCCCCACAACCCAGTAACCCCACCCAATACTAAGGGCAATTTTGGATACTAAGGGCAACTTTCATGGCCAATCCACCTAACCTACACATCTTTGGACTGTGGGAGGAAACCGGAGCACCCGGAGGAAACCCACACACACACGGGGAGGATGTGCAGACTCCGTACAGACAGTGACCCAAGCCGGAATCGAACCTGGGACCCTGGAGCTGTGAAGCAATTGTGCTATCCACAATGCTACCGTGCTGCCCCCCATCTGCTTCACATGCACAGTGATATTACGTGATACATTACGTCACATCGAATTTACAGCACAGAAACAGACCATTCAGCCCAACTCACACATACTGATGTTTATGCTCCTATAAAAACTCTGGAGGCCGAGTAGTCAAGTAAATTGTAGTTTATTCACTGCCAAAGGAAGCGGCCAGTACAGCAGCAAATACACACAGTATAACTGCCAATTGGGACTACCAGGATGCCGGTCCCTGTCTGGGCCGTTTTTTATTCAGCTTAATTATGAGTCCCAGCAGTGTGGCCCCTGCCCATTAGCTGTGAAGCTCATATTAAACGGGTCCCACAGGGATATCGATTAGGGTATCCCAATGGGCCTCATGAGGGTTATTACAAACAAGCCCCCTTCCACCTTAATTTACTGATCATATCAGCGTACCCTTCCATTTCTTTCTCCAATGTTGATATAAACTTGAATTGTGCTTGGTTCAGAGAGGGATTGGGAAAGGATAGTGTGTCTCACGGCATCTGACAAGTCGTTCCCTCAAAAGAATGTGCCACTTGAGTGAGATACCTGAAGATTGATTGGACAGGTGGAACCATACTCCATAAAGGAAATGATTTCAATTCTGTGCAATGGTGAAAAAAACAGTGATAGCGGTATGCAGACAGTTTTCCATCACTTTTGTTTTGATTGACTGCTCTAGGGATGACAACCGTGAGAAGTAAAATGGGCTGTCCATTCACTATCACCTGTACCTCATGGCAAAAATTACCCCCAAAATTTGCATGAAGGAGGAAGATGAGAAAAGTCACAATTCAACACATTGGACACAAACACTAAACCACTAACTGGTCATCCATTTTCCTAGTCATGCGAATTAAAGTTGGATACAGCTGTAGCCTAATGTGTTGAGAATCTGCCTCAGAATTCCCTGAGGGTTCAATTACTCTGCAATCCCTATTTTTAGCAGTAAAGTGGGTATAAATATAAAGCAGTGAGCTCCCTTTTATACTTGTCCATTTGGGCATCAGTGAATAAAGCCCTCTGTATTTTTCATTACATACATCTTCAGTCATAAATGCAGCTATAATGCATAACTAGTCACAATAATAAAGTACTCAATCACTCAATGAACTGTACCAATCAGAAGACCTTGGGCGGGATTCTCCGGTCTCCGATGCTGAAATTGCGTTTAGCGATTGGCCAGAGAATCTCTGTTGGCGCCGAAAATGGGGCGCGCTGCTTTTGTGATGCTCCGCCACCTTCAAAACTACGCTGCACACTGTTGGGACGGTCTCAGGACGTTACCTGAGGCCCCCCCCCCGATGCTCCCTCCCCATTGGGCTGTGTTCCAAAGGCGTTGGTCGCATGTGGTATTTTTTTCGGGAACTCGACATGGCGGAAGCGGACTAAGTCCAGCGCCGCCACAGTTGGCTGCTGCAGGCTGCCGCCATGCACATGCGCGGCCACGGACCCGGCAATTCTCTGGCCATATCCGCAGCTAGAGCCGGGGCTCTATGCTGCCTGCCTGCTAGCCCCCCATCAGGCGGAGGATCGGTGGCCATTTTGCGCCATTTTTTTCGGTCATAAAACGTCATCGTTCCCGGCGTCAGCACCTAGTCTCAAAAGGGGAGAATCCAGCCCTTTATGTTTGATTCCTGGTCTTTGCTGAGCGGGCTGCTGTCAGTCAGGACAATGTTAGCGTTGTAATTGGCCTCAGCAACCTTGGGCTTGGGTTGGAAGGGTAGGGCGCCCCCACTATCATTTGATTGACCTACTCCATCAAGCCTTCATAACGTTGAACACTTCTATTACTCGTTAATATTCTCTGCCCAGAGGATTACAATCCCAGCATTTCCATTCACCCCACACGATTCAAGTCCCTCATTATTGATACCATTCTGGTAAATCTCCTCTGCCCCCTTTCCAAAGCCTTGGCATCCTTCCCAAAGCACGATGTCCAGAAATGGACATGATAGTCCACCTGAGGCCGAACCAATGATATATCAAGGTTTAGCAGGACTTATTTGCTTTAGTATTTGATAGCTCACATACATGCTTATGGAGTTAGATATATTGCTTGACCGGAGGGTATTTTCTGGTGACTTACCACCGGCTGCGAGCAGCACAAGGAGGAAGACTTGGTACATCTTCTTACCACGTTGCTGTGATGCTAAGAGTCCCACTGAAGGATTTGGACTTTTATATGCCCTGCCTTCTGCAGGATTTTGGATTCTGCCGATATTTTAATAACATTGCTATCTGCTAGCTTTCCCACTCTATGTAGGAAAGTAAATCATTAAATATCTTGGTATCAAGGTTGCACTATTTATGTGACCCAAAAACTTTCCATGGTGTTCGAGAGCAGCCGCCAGCTGCCACAAGAGATTCTCACACAGGGTTACTCAGTGTCAGGGGTAATTAATTGTCAAAAGAAAACTTCCCCAAATGTTTCCATTGATTAATGCAGTGCTGAGGGAGGGCTGAGCTAAACTGACCAGATGTTTCCAGGTCCGATCCCTGTTTGGTGCTCAGTTAGCTAAGCTATCTAGCGACTGCTCTAGGGAGGTATGATTTGAGATGTGGAGGGATAGATTTTTCCCTTTGGGAAATGGTGTAAAATAAATCTTAGCGAATCAGTATTCCGTTTTCCATTTGTCCCAAAGTGGATTGAAGTCAGCACATTAGGGAAAGTGGAAAAAACAGCCAGGGGTCTTGCTCCTGGACTCTCATCCAGTGATCGACTGAACAGGATCACTTGTGATGCCTGCGGTGTATTAAGATTGCATTGAACATTTTGCACTTGAGGCTGCCATACACAAATGTACCAGCGGAGGGAGGCTGTTAGGAAGAGATAATAAAAGATCGATGTTCAGCAGCTCATGCAGTTCTATTCTCAATGTCTCTGGATGAATATGTAACTATTACTGTCCCAAGAACTTCACAAAAACTTTTGAACCCCCATGACCAAATAACATAGCGACATTCCTTGCCATGACTCACGTATGAGTGTGATCAGTTGACTCGATATTCAGGAGGATGCAGCAATGCTCAGACACACTCATGCCAGATCTCTCTTGCTTAGTACTGTCCTACTGAGGTTGAACCCAGAACTTCCCTCTACATGATTCATGAACACTGTAGTGTTGTGTGTTCTGATGTACAGATGAACCAACACGGTTGTATTTGGTACAACGCTGTTTTATTTCAACTTGTTATTTACAGTTCTGTCTTGATACTCTGCACGTGGTGACTCCCTGTGTGTGATGTTAATCAGGTCCTGTCCTTGTCCTGGTCTCCAGATCTACTGGCCACCAGGTGTCGTGTTTCTTCTCTTAGACTGTCTCTGTCCTTGTCTATGATTCGTTGTCGTGTTGTGTGTGCTGATTTGTCTGTTGGTGTGTCTATCATGATATGTGTGTTTGAATATCATGACAAACACCACACTCCCCAGCACAGATCTCTACAACACAATCAAGGAATGTCAACTGCATTATTTTAAAAATGGATGTTCTGATGCAAGGTCACAGGACAGAAATGTTGGGCAGGATTCTCCGGCCCTGCTCCGGGTCGGAGAATCGGCAGGGGGGGAGGGGGGGGGGGGCGCGCACAATTAACGCGTCACCGGTCCACCGATTCTCCAGTGACCGGAGAATCGCCGCCATTGGCACCGGTGCGGTCGGTGCGGCGCCAGTCGGGGGCTCCTCCACGATGGCCTGGCCCGCGATTGGGGGCTAGCAATCGGCGGGTGGGCTTATCCTGGTGGGGGCCTATGTTCCTCCGTGCCGGGCCCATGTAGCTCTCGGCCATGTTGCGTCGGGGCCGGCGCGGAGAAGGCAACCCATGCACATGCGCGAACTCGCGCCGGCCGTAGAGCATATGCGTGGACCCGCGGCGCCTGTTCTGAGTCCCGGATCGGCAGCTGGAGCAGCTTGAGGCTCTCCAGTGCCATGTTGACCCATCGTAAGTTCTTCACATAATCCTGTTGCTTGCTCGCTGATAGCTACAAAATTAAGGAATCTCAACTCCATGACTTTGTGCCCAAAGCACGGATGCACAGAGCACGTGGCGTTAGTGTATGTGTTGGGCGCTTAACCTTCTCTCTGCCGCTGTCCCTGGCGGAAAGATTCCATTGTTCATATTTAAAGGATGGTCACGGTTGGCCTTCATTTTTTTACCTTTAAACTTTATTTCCAATACCTGATTTTTCCAGGTTTATGACTTTTTACTACTGAAAATGAAAACAATTTCAGTTGAACATGCTCATCCTTACATTTGCACACAAACTTTGTTTTGAATATATTTGCATTTCTTTAGACATTTAAGCAAGTATAGAAAAAAGTACAGTCTTGTTTTTACTTGGCAAACTATGACTTTAGACAAGATGAAGTAACACATACAATGTCACAAAATTTTTTATTGGTTTCACTGTATTGCTCTGTCCAAACATCCAGTAATCTCCTTCTCCATTCTCACCAAAAGCACTGACTACCTGGTTTCCAGAGAGTGGGGACACAAAGTGATGACTGTAGGTTTATTCCAATGTTGACATGTGTCAGCCGTATTGACTAGCCTCATTTGATCAGTATTCCTCACTGACAAACCTGGCCTGGCTTCCCCCTTACTGGCCAGTAGTTGCATCCACTCCAGTCACAGACCACGTCCCAACCAGTATGACACGTCATGGGAGTGCAAGCGAACATTGTGCCAGCTGTTGAACAGCTTGACCACGGAACTGCAGGTCACATACTGCCGATCGGCGGCGGGTAACGAGCCGAGCAGCGCGCAGAGCACAAGCACCAGAGCGGAGTTCCGAGCTGGGGCCATTACTGTCAGCATTGCACGCCCACGTGGACGCCATCAGCCCTTGTCCCCACCCCCAACCCGCGGCGCACGCGAGGTGACCAGAACAAAGCCCAGAACACGCCACCCCTTCAAAAGCTGCAAGCAATCGGGGACTGTTCGTGGCCGGCATTCTTAAAAGCCGGTTGCGGCCGTTGGGGCCTTCTTCCTGCGATCGGGAACGCCACAACTGATCGCTCCGTCGCTTACCCGACACCCGCCAACGACCCATCCATGGGTCATGACCCTGAGTTTGAAAAACCCTGATCTCCACCAGAAAGTCAAAGTTGAGTTGACACACTTGGAAGAACTGGGGATCATAACTGGTACAGTTCTCTGAATGGGTGGCCCCTCTCATCCCTGTCTTAAAACCTGACTGCTCTGTCAGGATTTGCGGTGATTTCAAGCTCACCATAAACCAAGCAGCCCAGCTCGACAAGTATCCGATTCCTCAGATAGAAGACTGCTATGCAAAGTTGGCGTGAGGCCTGGTGTATTTGAAGCTTGACTTAAGGCTTGCCTATTTACAACTTGAACTGGACGGGGACTCCAGGAAATATGCACCAATCAACATACACAAGGGAGTTTTACAGTGTACAAGGTTGCCTTTTGGTACATCGTCTTTTTGCAGAATTTTTCAACAGGCGATGGAGAATTTGCTGCAAGGAATCCCAAAAGTCATGATGTACTTAGTGACGTCTTGGTAATGGGGACTTCACTGGAGGAGCATCTGGCCAGCCTGGAGGAAGTCCTTAAAAGGTTCAGAGATGGTGGCATCAGACTAAAAAGAGAAAAGTGCGCATTTCAGGCCAGTTAGGTCGTATATTTGGGATTTAAGGTCGACACACCCTTTAGAAGCTAAGGTGAAGGCCATCAAAGAGGTCCCTGCGTCGAAGAATGTTGCAGAATTGAAATAGTTTCTGGGCATGGTAGATTACCACCGTCGATTCATCTTTACTTTGGCAACTATATTAGCGCTGGCGAACCTCCTTTTAAAGAAGCACAAAGATTGGCGTTGGAAAGGGCCACAAAAAACAGCTTTCCACCAAGTCAAACACGCCCGACAGTTGTCCAGCTTGTTGATCCTTTTCAACCCAGTCAAACTGATCATTTTGACCTGCAATGCAGGATGCTGTCCCACAAGATGGAGGACGGCACTGACAGGCCCATCGACTTCACCTCCTGAACACTCACTGATGGAGAATGAAAGAATGCACATAGCTGTGATAAATGGCATTTAAAAAATCCCATCAGTATGTATACGGCCACCATCTCACCATCGTATCCAACCACAAGCAGTTACTGAGGTTACTCGGCGAGGATAAACCAATCCTCCTTATCGCTTCGGCCAGGGTGCAGTGGTGGGTCTTGTTATTGGCAGTCCACAGCTGCGTTTTCTACCATTGACCAGGAATGCACATCTCCAATACGTTTTTTAAAGAAATCTAGGATATCCAATTTGTTTTTTCCAATTAAGGGGCAATTTAGCGTGGCCAATCCACCTACCCTGCACATCTTTTTGGGTTGTGGGGCGAAACCCAGGCAAACACGGGGAGAATGTGCAAACTCCACACGGGCAATGACCCAGAGCGGGATCGAACCTGGGACCTCGGCGCTCTGAGGCAACCATGCTAACCACTTGCGCCACTGTGCTGCCCTCACATCTCCAATACTGATGCCCTGAGTCGGCTCCCATTCCTCCAAAGGCTGGCACTGCCACCTGTGTCACAAGAGGTTGTCCTGGCGTTAAATTTTCTGCATACCTTGATGGTCTCCTCGACCCACATCAGGAACTGTATCCAATGTTACTTGGTCCACTCGAAGGTCAAGCAAATACTTCTAAGTGGATGGCACCACTAGTCAGATCAGCTCAGGCACTACCAACTGAGGAAAGATTAACTCAGTTGTGAAGATAGAGCATTGTTCTGGGGCTCCCCAGAAAAGAGTTGCACGGACGCACCCTAGCCAGACTAAGATGAACATGTTGACCAGGAACAACATATGGCGGCTGGGCATTGACAATGATAGTGAGAATCTGGTTCATCTGTGTGACTTCTGTCAGACAGAGCAAACCTTACTGTCTGTGGCCTACCTGCATCCATGGGAGTGGCCTGGCAATCGTGGACAAGTTTACACATTGATCTTGCTAGTCCCTTCCTGGGAAGATTGTTCTTGATACTGGTGGACGACCATTCCAAATGGCTGGATGTCCAGGAGATGGGGACCACAACCTCAGCGGCCACCATCAAAACCCTGAGACGCACTTTGCTATTCATGGCCTCCCAGTGGTATTGGGTTTCTGATAATGGCACAGCTTTTACGGGGGAGGAATTGCACTGTTCCATGCGGCCTAATGACATCAACCACATCCAAATGGCCCTTTATCACCCAGCCTTGAACTGCTTAGCAGAAAGAGGGGTGCAAACTTTGAAATCTGCAATGAAAAAACTAGATAGCCCTTCAGCCTCAGATTGGCTAATTTCCTCCTCTCGTACAATACCACCCCTCACATTACTACTGGGGTCACACCAGCAGAGATATTAATGGGTTGTCACCTTCGTACTTGGACCTGGTGCTCCTCAATTTGGTGGGGAGGGTGGAGGCGAGGCAAGCTACACAAAAGAAGTATCGCGACTCGGTAAAAGGCAACAGATCGTTTAAAGCCGGCGACCAAGGGTTTGTGCGGAACTTGGCATCGGGTCCATCGTGGTTACCTGGGAAAATTGTGGCAAAATCTTGTCCTGTCTCATACCTGGTGGACTTACAACAGGGACAAATGTGGAAGCAGGAAAGACCATTTAAGGAGCCGAGAGGCCGCAGCCCCAACAACTGAACAGGTGGTTCCGGTGGGCACTGCCAACGCCTCTTTGGTGGAGCTCAAAGCAAGGGAACAGCGAGGGGGGTTCGGAAGAGGCACTTGTTGAGACTTTGCAGAAACCTCCTCCTGTTGGCAAAGACACTGCTTTACTGATGGAGGAACCAGTCAGGGAACTGAGGCGTACCACCAGGCTGAAAAGGTTCCCTCATAGACAAGCACCAGAGCGGACTATACTGCATTACCCCACTTGGCGTTTCTGACCTCATTATATATAGTCAACAGTTGTTATATATGTGTTGGGAACTTAAAGGGGGTGGGATGTGATAGCGTGGCCCCTTTAAGGGGGCTATATTTTGCAGGGCACATGACCCGGTCAGGACCGATTGCGTAGGAGTGCACGGACCCTGACTAATGGTGAACATCATTTCAATGAAGTTTAATTAGCGGGTTTCCCTGTCTTATTGTTCCCCAACATTTGGTGAAGTTTGCAACTGCTTTTCAAAAATTGGAACCAGCTGAAGGGAGCCTGCAACTGGCACACAGGTAAATATTGCCCACCAGGGGTGAGCGACATGCCCGGGCACTATCCTGGCCTTGGCCCTGGCAATACCATGGGGTAGCGACAGGGGGAAATGCCAGAGGACCGTGCCAGGCAGGGCACTGCCAGAGAGATCAGCCACGGGGTTCCATCTGGGGGAGGGTTTCCCCTTGTAGGTGCGTGTGGGGGTTCACCTTGTGTGTGGGGGAGGGGTGGGTTTCCCATGTCCATAGGTGGGTGAGGGGTCTCCGAGTGCATTTGGTGGTGGTGGGGGGGGGGGGGGGGGTGTTGTGTCTTATATTAGAGATCGAGGTGCCCTTTAAAAATACCAGCGTGACAGCTTGGGCCATGCCTCCAGAGTTCTTCTGCACAGAGAGCTGGTTTATCTGGAGAGAAAACCCCGCTGTTAGGTGTGGTTGCGGGGATAGGGTAGGGGAGTGGGCAGAGGCCGAGTCTGCAAACTGTACGGTTTCCTCCCCTCAGCCAGCACTTTGTGCAGAGAATGGAAAGTTCTGCCCAGTAAGTGCTGGAAAAGTTCAGACCAAAGATGTACAGGTTAGGTGGATTGGCCGTACTAAATTGCCCAATTGGTTTTCAGGGTTAAGTATGATTTTGGGGTTGCAGGGATAGAGTGGGAGCCTTGTTAGGCTGCTCTTTCAGAGGGTCGGTGCAGATTCGATGGGCTGAATGGCCTCCTTCTGCACTGTAGAAACCCTTTGAATCCTCGTTTCCACAAAGGATTGGATTGGATTGGATTTGTTTATTGTCACGTGTACCGAGGTACAGTGAAAAGTATTTTTCTGCGAGCAGCTCAACAGATCATTAAGTACATGAGAAGAAAAGGGAATAAAAGAAAATACATAATAGGGCAACACAACATATACAATGTAACTACATAAGCACTGGCGTCGGATGAAGCATACAGGGTGTAGTGTTAATGAAATCAGTCCATAAGAGGGCCATTTAGGAGTCTGGTGACAGTGGGGAAGAAACTGTTTTTGAGTCTGTTCGTGCATGTTCTCAGACTTCTGTATCTCCTGCCCAATGGAAGAAGTTGGAAGAGTGAGTAAGCCGGGTGGGAGGGATCTTTGATTATACTGCCCGCTTTCCCCAGGCAGCGGGAGGTGTAGATGGAGTCAATGGATGGGAGGCAGGTTCGTGTGATGGACTGGGCGGTGTTCACGACGCTCTGAAGTTTCTTGCGGTCCCGGGTCGAGCAGTTGCCATACCAGGCTGTGATGCAGCCTGATAGGATGCTTTCTATGGTGCATCTGTAAAAGTTGGTAAGAGTCAATGTGGACATGTCTTCCTTTTACCGTCCATTGTTCATTTTCTTCATCCAATGCCAGTTATGGCAGCATGTTCGCACAGTGGTTAACAGTGCTGCCTCCCTGCCGCAGTGACCCAGTTTCAATTCCAGCCTTGGGTCACTGTCTGTGTGGAGTATACACGTTCTCCCCATGTCTGCGTGGGTTTCCTCCAGGTTCTCCGGTTTCCTCCCACAGTCCAAAGATGTGCAGGTTAGGCAAATTGACCATGCTAAATTTTCCCTTAGTGTCCAGGGATGTGCAGGTTAGGTGGAGTTGTGGGGATAGGGTAGAGGAGTGGCCCGAGGTAGGTTACTCTTTCAGAGGGTCGGTGCAGACTCGATGGGCCGAACGGCCTCCTTCTGCACTGTAGGGATTTTATGAATCTATAAACTCCTTGCTCCTGTGCCTGCCATCACAAGCCCTCACCCCATCCTCTTTCATGCATTGCCCTTCCTGCACATTGCTCCCCTCGTCTTCATCAGGCCAACAAAACAGCCCTGACGGGTTTCCTTTCTGACCTCTGTTATTCAATAAAACTGACAACATCTTGCATTTATCTAGCCCCCCAAAACATAATAAAATGTCACAATGTGCTTCACAGCATCATGATCAAGTAAAAATAGACACCGAGTCAAAGAAGGAATTCTAGGAACAGCTGACCACAAACCTAGTTAAAGAGCTTTAGGGAAGGATTGCTGATGGTGGGATGAAGTGGGAGTGCGATGCGGACAAGAAACAACATATTGAGGAGCGCAGAGCTCTTGTGGCGCTTTATGTTGTGTTCAGTGACTCTGACTGTTAATTATTTGCTTGGTAACCTCATCTATATAACTACATATTTGTTAACTGTTTGCATATTCAATATTAACAGTTGAGTAGTAATAATTGTAATTTTGTAGTTTACATATCTTTGTTCTTAAATGACGTGTTGCCTGGCCTCTGATAAACCACTGTTGCAAGCAACTTATATCTAACCTAATTGAGGTAGTTGGAATGGCGGACTTAAATTTGATTCAAACTATGTGATCTAAGGCAGTTTACTGAGCCAAACCTAGACACCATTCTCACCTCTGCTGGAACTAAGCAATTACATTGCTATGCTCTTGCCATTATGTACCTCGGTACCAGAGTCCAGTTTGAATGGGTTGCAGATGTTGATCAATCTGCGCACAGCAGATCTGAGCAGAAGAAAGTGACATGGAAACATAGAAAATAGAAGCATGAGTGGGCCATTCGGCCCTTTGTACCTGCTGTGCCCGCCATTCATTATGATCAATTTAGTAACCTGTTCCTGTTTTCCCCCAATATCCTTTGATCCCTTTAGCCTCAAGAGCTACATTGAACTCCTTCTTGAAAACATACAGTGTTTTGGCCTCAAATTGCTTTCTGAGGTAGCATATTCCACAGGCTCAGCCCTCACTGTGTGAAGAACCTCTTTCTCATCTCAGTCCTAAATGGTCCATCCCGTATCCTTAGACTGTGACCCCTGGTTCTGGACTCCCCCACCATCGGGAACATCCTTCTTGCATCTATCCTATCAAGTCTCCTTAGAATTTTATAGGTTACTGTGAGATCCCCCCCTCATTCTTCTGTTATATTCTTCGAAATGTCATCAATGTACAGGGAGGCTTTGAACTGAGTACCTCCACTGCCTTGGGTCATCACTCCTCTTACACCTGAATCCTTCGTGCTGAACTCAGCAAAGGGTTCTATACAACACACAAACAGAATGGGACAGAGAGGGCTGCCCTGCCTGACTCCAGATTGGAAAGCTTTCTGTTTTCCACCAGTTGACTGAAACTGCACGACTGCTGTTCACATAGAGCAGTTGGAACTAATTGTGGATTCCCTCCCCTAACTCTATATTGGAGAGCACATCCATCATGTAGGTGTGCGATAGTCTGTCAAATACCTTCTCCTGGTCCATTCTAATGAGGCAGGTATAGGAACATAGGAACATCACACCCCTGCCCTACACATAGGCAATTGTATAAAAGCAAATTACTGCGGATGCTGGAATCTGAAACGAAAGAGAAAATGCTGGAAAATCTCAGCAGGTCTGGCAGCATCTGTACGGAGAGAAAGAGCTAACGTTTCGAGTCCGATGACTCTTTGTCAAGGCAATTGTATCCCTGAGTAGTGCAAGGCTATCAGGGATCTTCCTGCTGGATACAGTGCAGGTCTGGTTAGGGTTGAATACCGGCTCCAGAGCAGACTGGACCCGATTGGTTATGGCCTTGGACAGAATTTTATAATCCATATTCAGCAGTGAAATGGGTTGTCAATTTCTAATTTCTTCACTTTCCCCCTTCTATTTGTAGATTAGGGTAATGATGCCTTTCCTCATGGATTCTGATGTGCTCCCAGCCAGAAGCATACTGTCATATACTTCCAGCAGGTCTGGGCCGATCCAATCCCAAAGAGCCGAATACAACTCAGCCGGTAAGCCAGTACTTCCGGGATTTCAAAGGATTCAAGGGCCTTAGTCAACTCATCGAGAGTTAGGTTTGTCCAGGCTTTCCTGCTCAATGTCGTCTAAGACCTCCATGATAGACAACATGAAGGACTGAGAGGCAGTGCCGATTTTCCGATCCTCAGAATGACAGACTGCAATGACTTTCATCAAGATGTCATTTTCCTTCAGGCTGCTGATCACAGAGTCTCTCGTATCTTTTGGAAGAAGAAACCTGAGCATGTCTCACCCTATTCCATGGTGGTGACTCTGGACTGGAAGATGATCTTGGAGGCATCTAAGGCAAAGAACGAGGCTTGCTGGCTCTTCACCTCCTGGAGACCCTCCTCGACATCAACCCCCGTCGTCTGCAGTCATGGCAGATTTTGCATGTTTTTCAGGAGTTGGGACATTCCGCAGCCCCCCCCCAGTCTTTCTGTCTTGTCTGCTAAATGCCTTTTGAGGTAGAAAAACCTCTTGGTGTTCTCCTTGATTGCTTCCCACCAGTCTGTCAGGGGCTCAAAAAGGGTTTTCACGGTTCTCCAACCTTTGTAATCGCTCTTGAGTTCCTCCATATTCTCTGAGGTCAATAATTTCACATTCAACTTCCATGCGGCCGCAGCCCCCACCCGCCTCCTCCAACTCCCTGGTCCTCTATCGGTGACAATCAGCCAGTGGCTAGAGAAGAACACCGGTTTGACATCGGTGGATCTGACCATGAAAGCTCTGGACACAAACAGGAAGTCCATCCTGGAGTGGGTAGACCAGGCACTCCGTCTGCAGGGCTGCTGAAGATGCTGTGCTGCTTGGCATCTTTTACCATCCCATCATGTATCTGGATGGAGGGCGGCACATGGTGCAGTGGTTCGCACTGGGACTGCGGCGCTGAGGACCCGGGTTCGAATCCTGGCTCAGGGCCACTGTCCGTGTGGAGTTTGCACATTCTCCCTATGTCTGTGTGGGATTCACCCCCACAGCCCAAAAGATGTGCAGGTTAGGTGGATTGGTCACGCTAAATTACCCCTTAATTGGAAAAGAAAATAATTGGGTAGTCTAAATTTAAAAAAAATGGAGAAAAAAAATGTATCTGGATGGGGATCGCTTCTCGGCCCTTTGGCTCAGATCAAGTGTCGTATCGCTTCTCGGCTTTTTGGCCAAGATGAGCGGGAGGTCAGGTGTAATGCCTGGATCTGGTATATCTCTCTTGTGGGGACTATGAATTGGATTCAATTTGAATTGGTTTTTGGAGCAGGCGGGGAGCTGGATTAGGGGTTTGCCCCTGTCCACACTCTGAGCTCTGGCTTTGTAACTCTGATAAAGTCATTTAAAAAAAATCTGGATGGAGCATCCAGGGCTGTTGGCCCTGCCAGATTGTCCAGGCGTATCGATGATGCAGTTGAATTCACCGGCCTGGAAGTCACCATCAGCAGTGGGAGCTGCTGAAGGACAGTCAGTCGCTCATTGTTTTGAGACAGGACATACACGTCAATTAACCAGAGTGGATTATTCTTGTACAATACCTCTGCTATTAGGAAGTATGATCTGGGTGTGACTTGTCTTAAAACTTTAGCTATGTGTTGCCATCCACCTTCAGGATTTTGTATACATGCATAGTCTCCTTCTTTTAATTTTGATAAAGGTTTTGTGTGCTTGTCATAATACTCTTTTTGTTTGTTTTCATGATCTTAGGCGGTTATGTATTTCTTGATGATCCATATTTTGAACAGTAACCTCTGGTAACCTGGTGCAAATTTTTCTACCCATCAACTTCTGAGCTGGATAAGCCTGATGACAATGGGATTGCTCTGTATGACAACAGTGTCAAAGATAAATCTTTGTTGTCATCGCTTGCCTTATTGAATAATTTTTTGACTATTCCTACGCCTTTCTCTGCTTTGCCATTTGATTGAGGATGCAATGGATTTGATGTGATGTGATTAAAATTGTACCTTTCTGCAAATTGTGTCCACTCCAGCTGGTGAAGCAAGGACCATTGTCAGAGACAACTTTTAATGGTATTCCATGGCGAGCAAAAATGGATTTTGCTGTTCGTATTACAGATCTTTCATTCAGCATAATCACCTCGGGATAGTTGGAATAATAGTCGATGATGACTAGCCACGACCTTTAAAGTAGAACAGATCCATACCAACTTGATCCATGGATTGTTCCATACTTACATTGTATAGATTGATGCATTTGGCAAATGCTGCATTCCTGCACGATTGTCCACATCCTTATTAATTCCCGACCAGTGCACAGATTGTCTTGTTCGTCTACGACATTTTTCAATACCTTTATGACCCTCGTGTGTCTGTTCCAAGATACCCTGTCGGAGGCATGAAGGAATAACTATCCTGTCTCCTTTGAGTAGGAATTTGTTAATTACTGTGAGGTGATACTGTGAAAAGCTGAGCAATATCCATTGGCCAACCTTCTTTGAGGTATTTGATTAACTTCTGGAGTGTCAAGTCCTTTTCTGTTTCTTCTTTGATTATTTGTAGCTTTCTGTCAGACATCAGTATCATCCCAGCAACAAATGAGGCTTGTGCTTCTACAGCGCGTACAATATCTGAAACCGTGGCATCAGTATCATTTGTGGCTCTGAATAGGGAATCAGTAACAACTAAGTCTTGTCCTGTGTCTTTATGCTGGCCATTCAAAATCTTGGTTCTGTGTATCCTTTCAACTAGGTTTAATTTATCACAAGCATCCACCCCAATTAGCAACGATTTACCATCTTCTACTATCTCAAATTCAATTGGTATTACGATGTCACCATTTCTGACAATGAGACAGCAGGAAACTCTTGTGGCAATGGTATTCCCATTATAATCAGTTAATCTACAGGTAGATTTCTATATTTGCGGTGTACGGTATGCTTGTCTTAAGTACTTCTCGGATATTACATTTGTGCGTGCTCCTGTATCAATCTTAAATGGAATTTCTGAGCCATTTATTTCTAGTAGCACAGTTCACTCTTTAATTATCTTTGAGAGCTGTTGTACTGGTTTGTTATTACAGTCCAGTGCATTTATCCTAGTAACTGCATCAACCATGAAAGTATCCTTTAGCATGTACCAGGAGTAATCTTCGTTATCAGTTAAAATATTTTGTCCTTTTTCTTCACTTTGAACACTTTGGATCTTTCTGTAGACATGGTAGGATTTTTAAAATGTCTTTACTGGAGAAGCTGTTGAGAAACGATTGATTGAAACAATGTGGTTGAATTTGCAACAATTGGAACATTGTTTGCCTTTTGCCAGACAATTTTTTAAACTGTTGGGGTGGCCACTGCGCATGCACGTCATCACGCTCGTGATGTCACTCTCAAAATGGCTGCCAACCGTTGTACACAGTTTTCTGGGCTGCGACACAGCATGAATGGCGTCAGCCACGTTTACCGACTTCGCGCCTTTTTCGTTTGCCATGAACTCCGCCTATTCAGAGGATGCTTGTTCACTGGCTTTACACATATTAATCGCTTCATCAAGCAGCAAAATCGGTCGTCTTAGCATTTATTCTCGCAAACATTCATAATTTATCCCAAATACAACTTGATCGTGAAGCATTGAATCAGCAACAGAGGAAAAATTACACGACTGCGCTCTTAACTTTAAAGCAGTAATGAAAGAATCTTCCGATTCTCCATTCATCTGCAGCCTTTTTCTGAACATGTAGCGCTCATAGGTCTTGTTCACCTGCTTTTTGCAGTGTGCATCGAATTTCATTAGCACTATGTTATACTTTGTTTTAGCCTCATCTGCAGCAAATCCAAAGGAGTTATAAAGCTCTATTACTTGCGTTCCAGCCAAATTAAGAAGAACGCTATTTTTCTCTGATCGGAAGCATTTTTTAGCACGGAGGCAGATAAGAAAACTTCAAACTGTTGTTTGAAGAAAGCCCAGTTTTGACATAGTTTACCATTTGTTCTGAAGTTGTCAGGCTTCTTGAGACTCTCTATCTTACGATTTGTCTTCTGTGTAGATTTTCTGATCGACATAGAGGCATGATTGTTTTCTTCAATCTTCTTAAAGCTAACCTGTCTAATCTAACAGCTTATTATTTGTACAAATATGCCCCTGGTACCATGTGGTGTTTTTGTGTTACTAAATTTAGGATGGTTGGCATAATGTTTACAAAGACCCCAAAATAGCTTTTAATGGAACAAAGCTATAAATGTATTAACACTACTAATTTGGATTTGACACTTACTCCTAGATAATACACATAGAACATAGAACAGTACAGCACAGTACAAGCCCTTCGGCCCATGATGTTGTGCCGACCATTTATCCAAATCTAAGATCAACCTAATCTACAGCCCTTCAATTTATTGCTGTCCATATGCCTGTCCAAAAGTCACTTAAATGTCCCGAATGACTCTAGCTCCACCACCTCCGCTTGCAGTGCATTCCTCGCCCCACCACTCTGTATAACCTACCTCTGATATCTCCCCTATACCTTCCTCCAATTACCTTAAAATTATGTCCCCTCGTTTCAGCCAGTTCCGCCCTGGGGAAAAGTCTCTGGTTATCCATCCTATCCATGCCTCTCATCACCTTGTACACCTCTATCATGTTGCCTCTCTTCCTTCTTCGCTCCAGTGAGTAAAGCCCTACCTCCCTAAACCTTTCTTCATAAGACATGCCCTCTAGTCCAGGCCGCATCCTAGTAAATCTCCTCTGCATCCTCTCCAAAGCATCCACATCCTTCCTATAATGAGGCGACCAGAACTGGACACAATATTCCAAGTGTGGTCTAACCAGGGTTTTATAGTTGATAATAAACACGTAATCTACATTTATCTACGACTAATCTCTACACTATAACATTAACTATGATCTGCTCTCACTTACACTATCTTTCCTTCAGTCTGTCTTTACCCTTCTCCTCAACCTCTCTCCCATAATGTCTTATATACTTGTACATCTAGCTCCCTCTAGTGGTTGAGTTAGACATTTCAACAACCAAAGAACAATACAGCACAGGAACACGCACTTCGGCCCTCCATGCCTGTATGTCATGATACCAACCTTTGCCAAAACCCTCAGCACATCCTTCTGCCGTATCCCTCTAGACCCAAAGAACAAAAGAACCCTTGCAGTTCTTACATTTATGATAATGTCACAAGCACTGCTGCCTCACAGCACCAGAGAATCAGGTTCAATTCCAGCCCTGGATGACTGGCTGGAGATTGCACAATCTCCTCTGCATTTCTTCCAGGTGCTCTGGTTACTCCCACAACCCAAAGATGTGCGGGTTGTGTGGGATTATGGGGATCGGATGGGGCGGGGGATGGGCCTGGGTAGGGGGTCTTTCAGAGACTGAATGGCCTCCGCCTCTATGGAGAGCCCAGTCAAGCAGCAGGGAATCTCCTCCAATTAGCACAGCCCAGTGAAATGAGGCAGCCTGGTGTCTGAACAGTTCACCGTGCACCAAATAACAAAGTGTCATTTTAATAAAGCAAGTTGTTTATTTTAGGAGACTCTAGCCCAATCCCTGGAAATGATAATCGCAGATTAAAAATCCTGAACTTTCTTGGGTCGAATTTTTAAAGCCTCTATTCCAATCTCACATTTGCACCAGATGCAGTTCAAAATACATTTACTGTTTTGTTCACTGGGTTTGCAAACTATTTCCCTGTTGACTCAGTTTGTTTTGCATTGAGTGCATTACGGAAAGAAGCCGCGGACGTGCAGGAACCTGGAGACTCTGAGAGCGAAAGGAGACCCAGAAGTGATCTGGATGCAGCATCACTGGGAGGTCAAGAGGAAACGGAGTCAGCGGCGAGACTGAGCGAGTGGATCCGGCAGCGGTGGGTAAGGAGCTGGGAGAGGGGTAGGGAGAGACAGGGAGGAGGGGTAGGGAGAGACAGGGAGGAGGGGTAGGGAGAGACAGGGAGGAGGGGTAGGGAGAGACAGGAATAGCAGTCGTCCCAGCGCAAATCCTCCGCCCAGAGCTCCGGGGATTGCGGGCGGTTCCCGAAGGGAGCGACCAGGCACAGAACAGAGACCCTCGTAGGAGAGAGTGATTCTTTGGGGGGGGGGGAGAGGGAGAGAGTGAGTCTGGGGGGGGGAGAGAGTGAGTCTGGGGGGGGGAGGGAGAGAGTAAGTCTGGGGGGGGGGGGGGAGAGAGTAAGTCTGGGGGGGGGAGGGAGAGAGTGAGTCTGGGGGGTGAGGGAGAGAATGAGTCTGGGGGGGGAGGGAGAGAGTGAGTCTGGGGGGGGAGGGAGAGAGTGAGTCTGGGGAGGGGGAGGGAGAGAGTGAGTCTGTGTGGGAGGGGGACGGGGAGGGAGAGAGTGAGTCTGGGGGGGGGGAGGGAGAGAGTGAGTCTGGGGGGGGGGAGGGAGAGAGTGAGTCTGGGGGGGGGGGGGAAGGGAGAGAGTGAGTCTGGGGGGGGGGGAAGGGAGAGAGTGAGTCTGGGGGGGGGGGGGAAGGGAGAGAGTGAGTCTGGGGGGGGGGAAGGGAGAGAGTGAGTCTGGGGGGGGGGGGAAGGGAGAGAGTGAGTCTGGGGGGGGGAGGGAGAGAGTGAGTCTGGGGGGGGGGGGAAGGGAGAGAGTGAGTCTGGGGGGGGGAGGGAGAGAGTGAGTCTGGGGGGGGGGGAAGGGAGAGAGTGAGTCTGGGGGGGGGGAAGGGAGAGAGTGAGTCTGGGGGGGGGGGGGGAAGGGAGAGAGTGAGTCTGGGGGGGGGGAAGGGAGAGAGTGAGTCTGGGGGGGGGAGGGAGAGAGTGAGTCTGGGGGGGGGGGGGAAGGGAGAGAGTGAGTCTGGGGGGGGGGGAAGGGAGAGAGTGAGTCTGGGGGGGGGAAGGGAGAGAGTGAGTCTGGGGGGGGGAAGGGAGAGAGTTCGGGGGGGAGGGAGAGAGTGAGTCTGGGGGGGGAGGGAGAGAGTGAGTCTGGGGGGGGAGGGAGAGAGTGAGTCTGGGGGGGAGGGAGAGAGTGAGTCTGGGGGGGGAGGGAGAGAGTGTGTCTGGGGAGGGAGGGAGAGAGTGAGTCTGGGGGGGGGGGGAGGGAGAGTGAGTCTGGGGGGGGGGAAGGGAGAGAGTGAGTCTGGGGGGGGGGAAGGGAGAGAGTGAGTCTGGGGGGGGGGAAAGGGAGAGAGTTCGGGGGGGGGAAGGAAGAGAGTTCGGGGGGGGAGGGAGAGAGTGAGTCTGGGGGGGGGGGAAGGGAGAGAGTGAGTCTGGGGGGGGGGGAAGGGAGAGAGTGAGTCTGGGGGGGGGAAGGGAGAGAGTGAGTCTGGGGGGGGGAAGGGAGAGAGTGAGTCTGGGGGGGGGAAGGGAGAGAGTGAGTCTGGGGAGGGGGAGGGAGAGAGTGTGTCTGTGTGGGAGGGGGACGTGGGGAGGGAGAGAGTGAGTCTGGGGGGGGGGAGGGAGTGAGTCTGGGGGGGGAGGGAGAGAGTGAGTCTGGGGGGGAGGGAGAGAGTGAGTCTGGGGGGGGGAGGGAGAGAGTGAGTCTGGGGGGGGAAGGGAGAGAGTGAGTCTGGGAAGGGGGAGGGAGAGAGTGAGTCTGTGTGGGAGGGGGACGGGGGGAGGGAGAGAGTGAGTCTGGGGGGGGGGGAGAGAGTGAGTCTGGGGGGGAGGGGAGAGAGTGAGTCTGTGGGGGGGTGGAGGGAGAGAGTGAGTCTGGGGGGGGAGGGAGAGAGTGAGTCTGGGGGGGGAGGGGAGAGAGTGAGTCTGGGGGGGAGGGGAGAGAGTGAGTCTGGGGGGGAGGGAGAGAGTGAGTCTGGGGGGGAGGGAGAGTGAATGGGGGGGGGAGAGAGTGAGTCTGGGGGGGAGGGAGAGAGTGAGTCTGGGGGGTTGGAGGGAGAGAGTGAGTCTGGGGAGGGAGAGAGTGAGTCTGCGGGCGGGAGAGGGAGGGAGTCTGCGGGCGGGAGAGGGAGGGAGGTCTGGGGGGGGGGGAGAGGGGAGGTCTGGGGGGGGAGAGAGGGAGTCTGGGGGGGGGGAGGGGAGAGAGTGAGTCTGTGGGGGGAGGGAGAGAGTGAGTCTGGGGGGGAGCGGAGAGAGTGAGTCTGGGGGGGAGGGAGAGAGTGAGTCTGGGGAGGGAGAGAGTGAGTCTGGGGGGGGGAGGGAGTCTGCGGGCGGGAGAGGGAGGGAGGTCTGGGGGGTGAGAGGGGATGTCTGGGGGGGAGAGAGGGAGTCTGGGGGGGGAGGGAGGGAGTCTGGGGGGGGAGGTGGGAGTCTGCGGGGGGAGGGAGGGAGTCTGGGGGGGGGCTTTGAGGGAGTTTGGGGGGGGAGGGAGGGAGTCTAGGGGGGAGGGAGGGAGTCTTGGGGGGGAGGGAGGGAGGGAGTCTTGGGGGGGGAGGGAGGGAGTCTTGGGGGGGGGGAGGGAGGGAGTCTTGGGGGAGGAGGGAGGGAGTCTTGGGGGGGAGGGAGGGAGTCTTGGGGGGGGAGGGAGGGAGTCTTGGGGGGGGGAGGGAGGGAGTCTTGGGGGGGGGGAGGGAGGGAGACTTGGGGCGGGGAGGGAGGGAGTCTTGGGGGGGGGAGGGAGGGAGTCTTGGGGGGGGGGGAGGGAGGGAGTCTTGGGGGGGGGGGAGGGAGGGAGTCTTGGGGGGGGGAGGGAGGGAGTCTTGGGGGGGGGGGGAGGGAGGGAGTCTTGGGGGGGGGGGGAGGGAGGGAGTCTTGGGGGGGGGGGAGGGAGGGAGTCTTGGGGGGGGGGGGGGGAGGGAGTCTTGGGGGGGGGAGGGAGGGAGTCTTGGGGGGGGGGGAGGGAGGGAGTCTTGGGGGGGGGGAGGGAGGGAGTCTTGGGGGGGGAGGGAGGGAGTCTTGGGGGGGGGGGGAGGGAGGGAGTCTTGGGGGGGGGGGAGGGAGGGAGTCTTGGGGGGGGGGGAGGGAGGGAGTCTTGGGGGGGGGGGAGGGAGGGAGTCTTGGGGGGGGGGGAGGGAGGGAGTCTTGGGGGGGGGGAGGGAGGGAGTCTTGGGGGGGGGGGGGAGGGAGGGAGTCTTGGGGGGGGGGGGAGGGAGGGAGTCTTGGGGGGGGGGGAGGGAGGGAGTCTTGGGGGGGGGGGAGGGAGGGAGTCTTGGGGGGGGGAGGGAGGGAGTCTTGGGGGGGGGGGAGGGAGGGAGTCTTGGGGGGGGGAGGGAGGGAGTCTTGGGGGGGGGGAGGGAGGGAGTCTTGGGGGGGGGGGAGGGAGGGAGTCTTGGGGGGGGAGGGAGGGAGTCTTGGGGGGGGGGAGGGAGTCTGGGGGGAAGAGGGAGTGAGTCTGGGGGGGAGAGGTGGGAGAGAGAGTGAGTCTGGGGGGGTGAGGGAGTGAGTCTGGGGGAGAGGGGGAGAGAGAGTGAGTCTGGGGGGGGAGAGAGTGAGTCTGTGGGGAGAGGGAGGGAGAGAGTCTGGGTGGAGAGGGAGGGAGAGAGTGAGTCTGGGGGGCAGGGGGGAGAGAGTGAGTGTGGGGGGCAGGGGGGAGAGAGTGAGTCGGGGGGAGGGGGGGAAGAGAATGAGTCGAGGGGGGAGAGTGAGTCTCGGGGAGGGGGGAGAGAGTGAGTCTGGGGGGAGAGAGAGAGAGAGAGTCTGGGGGGGAGGGGGGAGAGAGTGAGTCTGGGGGGGGAGGGAGGAGAGAGTGAGTCTGGGAGGGAGGGAGCGGGGAGAGAGTGAGTCTGGGGGGAGAGAGAGTCTGCGGGGCAGGGGGGAGAGAGTGAGTCTGGGGGGTGGGAAGGGGGGAGAGAGTGAGTCTGGGGGGGGAGGGGGAGGGGGAGAGAGACAGTCCGGGTGGGGGCGGAGAGGAGGGGGGAGAGAGAGGGGAGGGGGGAGAGAGAGGGTCGGGGGGGGACGAGGGGGGAGAGAGAGAGTGAGACTGGGGGGGGGGGGGGGGGAGACTGGGGGATAGCACAGTCTCCAAATGCATGGTTAATACAAACTAAACTTTGATTTACATTTCGGTTTGTGATTGCCAGAGAGTTGGAAAACAATTGTGATAATCTGTATCAGCAGCATTTCTGTCATTGTTTGGTGTGTTTAGGTTTGTGTTGTTTGTAAGCAGCAATTTCTGACCCTTTGCTCCCTCCCCAGGAGCTGAGCACAGCTATAGAGTTTGACCCCAGGGCGGCTGGATACGGAGTTCTTCTTTGTCCTGTTATCTGCAGATTATCTTCAATATTGTGTGATGATCTATCATCATAAGTTGGAGAGAATTGCTCAGGTTTATGGGGGGGGGGGGTTGTCCACAACCTCGGAATGTCCCAGAAAACCTTACCAGGACACCTGGGAGACTTCCCTACTCTTCAAAGTATTTGCTGTGTGGAGTGTTGTGTTATGCTTCTTCATGTAGCATAAACTGCTTTCTTGATGTATACCCTGACAAAGGAAGGTTCAGACTTGGAGATAGATTTAACACATTTATTGAACAGTTAACAATTCTCCTACTTGGGTTCGACTCTCCTGCTAATCTAACTATAGTAACTCGATCTAACTAACCAGTCTGCTCTAATCCATGCGGTGAGTGTGATACTTCCTGATCTGCCACTGTGTCTCTGAGTGTCGCCTATGGAAAGAGAAAGAGCATGTGTGCCCTGTCCTTTTATATGGGTAGCCCCCTTGTGGTAGTGTCACCTCTGGGTGTGTCTTGACTGCCCACTGGTCGTGTCCTATCTTACTGACCTATTGGTTGAATGTCTGTGTGTCATGATGTCTCTGGTGCTCCCTCTAGTGTTTATTTAGTCCCAGTGTATTTACATTAACCCCTTGTGTATTTACAGTGATGCATATCACCACATGGAGTTTAGTTGGTGGATTCTAAAACGCACAGGACAGAATCAGTCAATAATATCCAGATTTAGTTAGGGATGTTTTTAATACTGTGAAGAGGTTTGCCTGAGGATTCGGTGAATAATGCAGAGCTGTGTAGAGCAAGGTGACCCAGAGATCGCCCCTTGGCCTGTTCTCGTGGATGGTAACATTACGATTAGCCTCAGTGCTCCATCAGAGATATTGGTGGTGCGAGGGTTGGGTGGCGGCCGAGGAAATCAGCTGTTCGTCATCCAGTGAACTCTGGACAAAGATAACACCGTTGCTCGCTTGGGCTCTCACTGCAGAAACTGGCACATAAAATGGTGGCACTGGGTTTGGGGAGGGGGGAGCAGGTAGAGGTTGAGCATTATTCAAGGAAATATACTCAACATGTGTCAATATCTTGGAGAAAAGGGGGAAGGGCAACCGGTCATCTTAAAGGACCTCTGTGTTCATGAAAAGAAACATTTGAAGTGAACAGAGGAATATCATAAATGCATAACTGCAGCATTTCTGTTTGCCCCAGCAGGGCAGCAATTATCGATGCGTATCTTTTACCTGCCTGCCCCACCCTAAAGTAAAATGTCTGCCAAGTATTTTTTTGTGCAGACGCCACCTGTTTAAACTTGTATATTGTAGGCCGGATCACGGGATTGGCTGTATCCTCTAGATTGTGTGAATTTTTGATTAGTTTCTGCTTTCTAAATCTGAAGAAGGAGGTCTTGTGGCCCAGTGGGTAGCGTCCTTCCCTGAGGGCCAAACGTTGCTGGTTCAAGTCCCACTCCCAGGACTTGACGGCCGTGGAAAGTGCATTCAGAATGTGGCCAAACAGGGTGATTGTTAGCCTGGTCATAGATAGAAGCTTCAGGGATGTAGTTACTCCGAAGAATCAAGATAGATGGGTGACGGTGAGAGGGGCTGGGAGGAAGCAGTCAGTACAGGGATCCCCTGTGGTTGTTCCCCTTAGTAACAAGTATACCGCTTTGGATACTGTTGTGGGGGGGTGGGGGGGACTTACCAGGGGTAAGCCATGGGGTACAGGTCCCTGGCACAGAGTCTGTCCCTGTTGCTCAGAAGGGAAGGGGGGAGAGGAGTAGAGCATTAGTCATTGGAGACACCATAGTTAAGGGGATAGATAGGAGATTCTGTGGGAACGAGAGAGACTCGCGGTTGGTGTGTTGCCTCCCAGGTGCCAGGGTGCGTGATGTCGCGAATCGTGTTTTTGGGATCCTTAAGGGGGAGGGGGAGCAGCCCCAAATCGTGGTCCACATAGGTACCAACGACATAGGTAGGAAAAGGGATGGGGATGTAAGGCAGGAATTCAGGGAGCTAGGGTGGAAACTCAGATCTAGGACAAACAGAGTTATTGTCTCTGGGTTGTTACCCGTGCCATGTGATAGCGAGACGAGGAATAGGGATAGAGAGGAGTTGAAAACGTGGCTACAGGGATGGTGGAGGAGGGAGGGTTTCAGATTTCTGGATAATTGGGGCTCATTCTGGGGTTGGTAGGACCTCTGCAAACGGGATGGTCTACACCTGGACCAGATGGGTACCAATATCCTGGGGGAAAATTTGCTAATGCTCTTCGGGAGGGTTTAAACTAGTTCAGCAGGGGCTTGGGCACCTGAATTTTAGCTCCAGTATACAGGAGGTTGAGAGGAGTGAGGTCATGAGTAAGGTTTCAAAGTTGCAGGAGTGTACCGGCAGGCAGGAAGATGGTTTAAAGTGTGTCTTCTTCAATGCCAGGAGCATCCGGAATAAGGTGGGTCAACTTGCGGCATGGTTTGGTACCTGGGACTTCGATGTTGTGGCCATTTCGGACACATGGATAGAACAGGGACAGGAATGGTTGTTGCAGGTGCCGGGGTTTAGAAATCTCAGGGAAGGTGGTAAAAGAGGGGGAGTGGTGGCATTGTTAGTCAAGGACAGTATTACGGTGGCAGAAAGGACGTTTGATGAGGACTCGTCTACTGAGGTAGTATGGGCTGAGGCTAGAAACAGGAAAGGAGAGGTCACCCTGTTAGGCGTTTTCTATAGGCCTCCGAAAAGTTCCAGAGATGTAGAGGAAAGGATTGCAAAGATGATTCTGGATAGGAGCGAAAGCAACAGGGTAGTTGTTATGGGGGATTTTAACTTTCCAAATATTGACTGGAAACGCTATAGTTCGAGTACTTTAGATGGGTCCGTTTTTGTCCAGTGTGTGCAGCAGGGTTTCCTGACACAGTATGTAGATAGGCCAACGAGAGGCGAGGCCATATTGGATTTGGTACTGGGTAATGAACCAGGACAGGTGTTAGATTTGGAGGTAGGCAAGCACTTTGGTGATAGTGTCCACAATTCGATTACGTTTACTTTAGTGATGGAAAGGGATAGGTGTATGCCGCAGGGCGAAAGGCAATTATGATGCAATGAGGCAAGACTTAGGATGCATCGGATGGAGAGGAAAACTGCAGGGGATGGGCACAATGGAAATGTGGAGCTTGTTCAATGAACAGCTACTGCGTGTCCTTGATAAGTATGTACCTGTCAGGCAGGGAGGAAGTGGTCGAGCAAGGGAACCGTGGTTTGCTAAAGCAGTCGAAACACTTGTCAAGAGGAAGAAGGAGGCTTATGTAAAGATGAGACATGAAGGTTCAGTTAGGGCGCTCGAGAGTTACAAGTCATCTAGGAAGGACCTAAAGAGAGAGCTAAGAAGAGCCAGGAGGGGACATGAGAAGTCTTTGGCAGGTAGGATCAAGGATAACCCTAAAGCTTTCTATAGCTTTCAGGAATAAAAGAATGACTAGGGTAAGAGTAGGGCCAGTCAAGGACAGTAGTGAGAAGTTGTGCTTGGAGTCCGAGGAGATAGGAGAGGTGCTCAATGAATATTTTTCGTCAGTATTCACACAGGTAAAAGACAATGTTGCCGAGGAGAATACCGAGATTCAGGCTACTAGACTAGAAGGGCTTGAGGTTCATAAGGAAGATGTGTTAGCAATTCTGGAAAGTGTGAAAATAGATAAGTCCCCTGGGCCGGATGGGATTTATCTTGGGATTCTCTGGGACGCTAGGGAGGAGATTGCTGAGCCTTTGGTTTTGATCTTTAAGTCATCTTTGTCTACAGGAATAGTGCCAGAAGACTGGAGGATAGCAAATGTTGTCCCCTTGTTCAAGAAGGGGAGTAGACAACCCTGGTAACTATAGACCAGTGAGCCTTACTTCTGTTGTGGGCAAAATCTTGGAAAGGCTTATAAGAGATAGGATGTATAATCATCTGGAAAGGAATAATTTGATTAGAGATAGTCAACACGGTTTTGTGAAGGGTAGGTCGTGCCTCACAAACCTGATTGAGTTCTTTGAGAAGGTGACCAAACAGGTGGATGAGGGTAAAGCAGTTGATGTGGTGTATATGGATTTCAGTAAAGCATTTGATAAGGTTCCCCACGGTAGGCCACTGCAGAAAATACGGAGGCATGTGATTCAGGGTGATTTAGGAGTTTGGATCAGAAATTGGCTAGCTGGAAGAAGGCAAAGGGTGGTGGTTGATGGGAAATGTTCAGACTGGAGTCCAGTTACTAGTGGTGTACCACAAGGATCTGTTTTGGGGCCACTGCTATTTGTCATTGTTATAAATGACCTGGAGGAGGGCGTAGAAGGATGGGTGAGTAAATTTGCAGATGACACTAAAGTCGGTGGAGTTGTGGACAGTGCGGAAGGATGTTATAAGTTCCAGAGGGACATAGATAAGCTGCAGCGCTGGGCTGAGAGGTGGCAAATGGAGTTTAATGCAGAAAAGTGTGAGGTGATTCATTTTGGAAGGAATAACAGGAAGACTGATTACTGGGCTAATGGTAAGATTCTTGGCAGTGTGGGTGAGCAGAGATATCTCGGTGTCCATGTACATAGATCCCTGAAAGTTGCCACCCAGGTTGAGAGGGTTGTTAAGAAGGCGTACGGTGTGTTAGCTTTTATTGGTAGAGGGATTGAGTTTCGGAGCCATGTTGCAGCTGTACAAAACTCTGGTGCGGCCGCATTTGGAGTATTGCGTGCAATTCTGGTCACCGCGTTATAGGAAGGATGTGGAAGCATTGGAAAGGGTGCAGAGGAGATTTACAAGAATGTTGCCTGGTATGGAGGGAAGATCTTATGAGGAAAGGCTAAGGGACTTGAGGCTGTTTTCGTTAGAGAGAAGAAGGTTAAGAGGTGACTTAATTGAGGCATACATGATGATCAGAGGATTGGATAGGGTGGCCAGTGAGAGCCTTTTTCCTCAGATGGTGATGTCTAGCACGAGGGGACATAGCTTTAAATTGAGGGGAGATAGATATAGGACAGATGTCAGAGGTAGGTTCTTTACTCAGAGAGTAGTAAGGGCGTGGAATGCCCTGCCTGCAACAGCAGTGGACTCGCCAACACTAAGGGCATTCAAATGGTCACTGGATAGACATATGGGCTTTAGAGTGGTTTCACAGGTCAGCGCAACATCGAGGGCCGAAGGGCCTGTACTGTGCTGTAATGTTCTATGTTCTATAAGCAATAGGAGCAGAATTAGGTCATTCGCCTCAATGAGTCGGCTGATAGCAGGCGGCGAGAGCAAGAGTTTCCTGGTCAGCTTTCTTGTAGAAGGGAATGGCAAACCACTGTCACCTTGTCAAGCCTAATCATGGATCAATCAGGAGAAGTCTTCAGTTGCCAATACCCCTTTTATCGTGATATCTGAAGGAGGAGGAAATCTAAACGTCACAATACAAAATGATACCAGCCGGATGGCTGGGGGAGCTACACTGCGTGTCAGATCAGGTGGGTTTTACAGGGAGGAGAAAAATTGAGCGTTTCCACCTCGTGATTGGTGTCCAGTGGCTTAATTGAAGAGAGGATTGGGTCTTGTTGGTACTGGCCTTTGTCGGTCTTGGAACCCGCCACAAACTCCACTCCCTAACCCATCAACTCCAGGCCTAATCTACATTGGCTCCTGGTCTCCTCACACGTTTTGTTTTAAAATTCTCATTCTTGTTTTAAATTGTTCCATAACCTTGTCCTTCCCTATATCAGTAACCTCCTCTTACAACCCTCTTAAATCCCTGTGCTTCTTCAGTAC
This sequence comes from Scyliorhinus torazame, assembly GCF_047496885.1. Classification (NCBI taxonomy): domain Eukaryota; kingdom Metazoa; phylum Chordata; class Chondrichthyes; order Carcharhiniformes; family Scyliorhinidae; genus Scyliorhinus; species Scyliorhinus torazame. The sequence continues at coordinate 47,088,800 of NC_092722.1, forward strand.
TGGCCTCTTGTGCATTTCTCATTTCTTATCGCTCATTGATGGTCCCGTCTTCAGCTGCATGGACCCTAAGCTCTGGAATTCTCTCCCAAAACTCCTCCATCATTTCTTTCTCCTCCTGTAAGATACTCTTTTAAACCTCCCTCTTTGACCAAACTCCCCTGTCCCAATAGCCCTGTATGTTTTGAAACCGAATGTAAAGGTCTGTTTGATAACGGGCCTCCGAAGCGGCTTGAGATGTTTGACCATGTCCAAATAAATACAATAAGTGCAGGAAAAAACCTCAGCAGGTTTGGCAGCACCTGTGAGAGAGAGAAACCGAGCTAGTGGCCGGGATCTACCGGTCCCTCCAGAACCTCCCGCTGGAGGCCAATGAACCCCGCGGCAACCACAAAATCATTTATTTCCCAATTGTTACATTTGCTAAATGTCTTTCACATCCTTGGGGCGTCTCGGCGAGCTTCCCAGCCAGGGAACTGTAATAACCATTGTAATGTTAGAGGCACAGCAGCTGATCTTGTGCATGGTAAGGTTCTGCAAACAGGAGCGACCAGATGATCTGTTTTTAGTTGCTGCTTGAGGAGCTCCCTGAACTTTGAAATAGAGGATTGGGAGCTTTCACTTTCACCTGAGAGGGCAGTCGGGTCCGCGGTTTAAAGTTTCAACTGAGCAGGGGTACCTCTGGCAGTGCAGAGCTCCCTCAGCACACGCTGCAGTGTCGGCCTAGATTGGGTTGCGGACGAGTTTGAAATGTTGGGCTTGAGGCCAGTACCTGCTGGCTGGAGAGGTGGAAGGAAAGGACAAAAACACTTCTACAGCCAATGACCCTTTTCTAACCCCTTACATTTGGTTCGCAGCCCCCCCCCCCGCCCTTCTCAAAGAATGGCCACTCTGGAAGACTTGCATGAGGATGTCCTGGCAGAGATCTTGTGTCACGTTCCCGGAAAGGATTTGATTTTAAACTGCCGCCTGGTCTGCCGGTTGTGGAGGGAGCTGGTGGATAGAACGCACATCTGGAAGGAGAAGTGTATTCGCGAGAGAGCTTTCAAAAGGAATTTTCACTTTACTACTCCAAATGACTGGATGAAATTGTATTTCATTCCACTGGCAGTGAATTTGATTAAAAACCCGAGTGCAGAAGGTGGGTGCAGTGTTTCAATTTCTGTGTAGTGCTAATGTTGTACTCTAGGTTGCATTCATTCTTTCTGAATCCACCTAAACGTCATTGACCAAAGTGACTTGGCCTCTGTAATCAGTTATGAATCCAATGCATGGGTTTGTGTCTGTAAAGAGGCAAGAGGTGAAAGGGCATCTCACAAACGGGGCTTCAACAAGATGGCCCAGATTTCTGGGCAATGGGACGTGATTTTAAATCATTTTAAAAATTCCGCTGCCTTGGAGTAGTGGCCTCATTCTGATCATTCTCTATTATTGATACTATTGTGCCCCTCTAAACCTCCCTCTCTTCCTCCTCCGAATATCCTCCCCTACCCTCCTCGCCAACCGCACTATGCTGAGGTTAGGATTCATCGCACCTTCTCCTGTTTTAACTCGTTGACCTTAAGATGAACCACCAAATGATGGACGGGAGACTGTTGACATTTCAAAATGAAATGTGTGGAACACAGCCCCAACGCACCATGCACACACTCGTTCCCATTTGGATGGTGGTAAATACCCGGGTGTCCAAGGTGGGACACTTAATGCCAGTGAAGTTGACTCTGTGATTGGGAGCCCGATCCCTATTTGAACTTAACCACTGCTGCGCCAGTTACCAGGGGTCCAGTGCTGGCAGCTTCAGGTAGTGAGTGGCAGGAGTGCAGCCACGAATCCCTCCAGGTGACTTGCCGAAATCCCCATCTCAATCCTGCGATCAAGGAGCCATGTCACCCCAACACCAGGGATGTTTTAGTTTTAGGATTTGTCATTTACTTCAAATAAAAAAAGGTTGGATGTCCCCGGCTGTGGTCCAACGCTGCTCCTTGTCCTGTCTGCTGGTTAGACAGACTCCGTGGCAATGGCCTTGTCACTTCCCTCAGCCATTTGTGGACTCTTTCCACACCCACACAAACCAAACGCACCCGAACACAACACGTCCCCCCGAAGGTGCACCTCCCCCTGAAAGTGCACCCCCCCCCCACCCCACCGAATGTGCACCTCCCCCTCCTCTTCTCCCCCCCCCCCCCCTGTACGTGCCCCCCCACCCTCCGAATGTGCACCTCCACCACCCCGAAAGTGCACCTTCCCCCCTACCTCCCTGAACGTGAACTTGGGGTCGCAGCAGGACATTCTATAGAGGGCCAAGGTGAATAGCCAGTGGGCGTGGTACACATTCGTACAAATGACATATGTTAAGTAAAGGGATGCGGACCTAAAAACAGAATATAGGGAGTTAGGAAGTAAGTTGAACAGTAAGACCTCAAATGTGATCTTGGGATTACTATCAGTGCCACGTGCTGAAACAGCAGGGTATATCAGACAAATACGTGGCTGAAGAGATGATGCGAGGATGAGGGTTTCAGATTCCTGGGAAATTGGGACTGGGTCTGGAGGAGCTGAGACGAGTAGAGATTATGTAGGACCGGGACCGATGTCCATGGGGGAATATTTGCTAGAGTAGTTAGGGAGGGTTTAAACTATAATGGCAGGGTGATGGGAACCAATGCAAAGAGTCAGAGGAAGGGGAAACAAGGATTAGAAGAAGAAATAGTAAGGGGAATAAGAAATGTGTTAGGCAGAGAAATTAAGGGCCAGGATCAAATAGGGCCAGAGTGAAAAATAATGGGACAAGTAATGTTAAAAAGACAAGCCTTAAGGCTTTGTTTGTGCCTTAATGCGTGGAGCATTCAGAATAAAGTGGCTGAATCCATTGTGTAAATAGTTGTAAATGGGTGTGATATAGTCAGTATTATGCATTAATGGCTGCAGAGTGACCAGGGATGGGAACTAACATTCGGGGATGTTCAGTATTTTGGAAGGCCAGACAAAAAGGAAAAGGTGGTGGAGTTGCATTGCTGGTCAAAGAGGAAATTAACGCAATAATGAGGAAATATATTATCTCCGACAATGTGGAATCTGTATGGGGAGAGTTCAGAAACAAGGGGCAAAATACATTAGTGGGGGTTATATATAGACCGCCCGACTGCAGTGGTGATGTTGGGGATGACATTAAACATGTTCCTGTAGATTGGAGGGTAGCTAATGTAACTCCACTATTTTAAAAAGGAAGGTAGAGAGGAAACGGGGAATTATAGACCGGTAAGCTTGACGTCGGTAGTGGGGAAAATTCTAGAATCAAAGATTTTATATCTGAGCACTTCGAAAACAGTGGCAGGATTTGACAGAGTCAGCATGGATTTATGAAACAGGAAATCATGCCTGACAAATCTACTGGAATTCTTCGAGGATGTAACTGGTAGAGAAGAGGAGGAGGAAGCCAGGGGATGTTGTTCATTTGGACTTTCAGAAGGCCTTCAATAAAGTCCCAAGTCCGTGATTAGTGTGTAAAATTAAAGCGTTTACCTTCCTTTGTCATTTTGGCCATCACATCTCTATCAATCTCTCCCTAGTCTCTACCTATCATTGGCCTTCTGTCCACCACAATGCTCCCCACCCCCCCTCACCACACACACACAAATCTCATCCTATTTCCAGTTCTCTCCATCCAGCTCTGGCAAAGAGTCATCCAAACTCAAAACGTTAGCTCCTCTCCACAGGTACTGTCAGACCTGCTGAGATTGTCCAGCATTTTCTGTTCTTGTTTCAGCATCCGCAGTCATTTTCTTTTATTTTGGGAGTTCGACAATCATAGAATCATACAATTTACAGTGCAAATGGAGGCCATTCAGCCCATCAAGTCTGCACAAGCCCTTGGAAAGAGCACCCCACTTTACACCTCTACCGTATCCCAGTAACACCACCTAACCCATTTTGGACACTAAGGGCAATTTAGCATGGCCAATCCACCTAACCTGCACATCTTTGGACTGTGGGAGGAAACTGGAGCACCCGGAGGAAACCCATGCAGACACGGGGAGAACGTGCAGGCTCCGCACAGCGGTAATCAAACCCGGGGCCTGGAGCTGCGAAGCAACAGTGTGAACCACTATGCTACTGTGCCACCCACAATGTTCCAGAGGTGGGATAGACAGTTTTCTTGATGGTGTCGATAAATGGTCAGTAACATAAAAAATAACAACAAGCTTGCGAACAGTCAGAGACACGTTTCGGGGAGTGTTGGAGTCAGCAGCTAGGGAACAGCATTTGTGGCGGTGACGAAGCCATGGCTTTTGATCGCCCCAATATTTATTTGATGGTAATTTCCACTCCCCCAGTGCTGGATGTACTCCCTGAAGTAACACCTTGCAATCGATTGCCATATCACTGGACCTTGGTAGCATTGATTTCTTCCTACAGCCTGAGCTTGTATCTCACAGCTTTATTTTTTAAACAGGTAGCTCTGTCCCAGACATCAGAACAGACTTTGTGAAATAGCTCCATTTCTTACACAAAGACCAATCTTAAATCCAGGGAGCCCGATCGCAAGATTACTGTAAAATATCTTTCATCATTTTGCATCAATAAAATTCTGAATTTGTTGTGGACATGCTTTAGCTATTTAATAAGGTGCAAGGTGAATGGAAGTACTTCCTACTGACTTTATTTCATTTTATTTTCTATTCTAATAGAAGATTTTCGGTTTTGGAGCATTGACGAGAGTGGTGGAGATGACTGGAAAGTAGAAACCTTACCAGGAGGACATGGACAAAACCATCCCAACAAAATTTTAAACAAATATTTTGTGACATCGTATCAGTAAGAATTCCATTGCAATGATGGAGCGAACTGATTCCGACTCCTCCCTTCCTATTACTAGACAGAACATCATGAAACCCCGCACTTCAGTTACCTTCGGAAGCTCAAACATTTGTTCATTTCTGGGCAAATAACTCGTCTGAGTCCTGAATATTGCTCCCACAGCTGGCTAGCACCCTTTCCCACTGTCCTTGCATTTCTATATCAAATTTAAGAAATCTTAACATCGATTTCCCAGGTCGAGCATCTGTATCTTGATTTATTTTCTTGCTCATTAATTCCCTCCCTCCCTCGTGCCCTCCCAGGCGCCTTCCGTCCCTCCCTCCCGCACTCCTTCCGTTCCGCCATCCCTCCCTCCCGTACATCTTCTGTCCCTCCCTCCCACGCGCATTCCATCCCTCCCTCCCATGTGCCTTCCATACCTCCTGCACTACCGCCCACCCTTGTTCTCTCTCCTCCTTCCACTCAACGCTCTGCCCACCTCTTGCATGGCTAAGTCTAATTGAAGTCTCCTTTCCTGTTCCTGCAAAGCTGTTAATATCCTGACCAATATGTTCAACATTATCCCACATTTGACTCCGTGCACCATGTCCCACTGAAACGCAGTAATCGCTTCTCTTAGCCTTCCTTTCCTCGCACCATCATATTTTAAACTGGAGCGTGTGAACTCCTGACTACGATTTCTCCATTTCCTTGCACTTCCCTGCATTCTTTTGTTACCTGTTTCAGAGTGTCAACCTGCAATTCGGGCCTCTGCCCTTCATTACTCATCTGGTTTGGGAATCAGTGCATAAGCGAACTCGGCACGGGTTGAGGGCCGTACCTGGTACCACCCCTTCGATGATGCTTGGCTCCACTCTCGGTGTGCATCTCCCAGTTACGTTGCATGGAAACTTGCTCTTCTACTTGTTTTGCAAGGTCAGCTGTGGCTTTGTTGGCGCACTCTGACTTTTCGGTCAAAAGGGTTGCGGGTTTGTGTCCCATTCAAAGAACTTGCAACCACAGAATCCCTACGGTGCAGAAGGAGGCCATTCGGCCAATCAAGTCTGTACTGACCATGGATTTTTTGTTGAAGAGCAGGGGACCAATTTTTAATCGATAAGCCAGCATCACTCTAAAACATGCCACATTACCTAGGTTACCTATCATTTTCCTACCATTCAAAAGTATTTCATTGGCGACAAATCACCTAGGTCGTGCTGTGGGCTATGGGGGATGTTTTATGAATGTAAAGTATTCCTTTTCTCATTTTCCATGTTTCGCACTGACAGATTATGCCGAAAATCCCAGATAATTGATCTGTCGACGCATGGACTTTGGAGCAGCCTACTTGATTTCATTCAGCCCAAAATTGTGGTCAGTGATTGGTAAGTATTAGGCGTTCCATCCAGTAATATTTGGTTGGGTGTCAGCAGTGTGGGAAAGTGACCAATAATATTTAAGTAGAAATTAAATGACAGACCAGTGCAGAAAAATTCAACTGGTGGTGGGTTGAGAGTATTATTCTGGATTTATAATTGTGTAATAACGGGGACGAGGGGTAACCCATAGACTGAACACTAATTGGGGAAGTTGCTAATATTTATAATAATGAATAGCCAGAAGTAATGAAGGATGTTCAGTGAGGGCTAAACCAGGATAAGCAAAATACTGCGGAATCTGGAATCTGAAACCAAAGGTTAAAGCAGGTTGTCTAAGACAAAAGCTCGGCACAACATCATGGGCCGAAGGGCCTGTTCTGTGCTCAATTTTTCTATGTTCTGTGTTCAGGCTTGTCCAATCTTTTCACCTGTGGGGGTGGGGGGTCATGTTTCAATTTTTACTCGTTCAAGGGGCCAATATACTCAAAGATAAGTTTGGCACGATGTTAAACATGAACTTGAAAAGAAAAATCAATGTCAAATCATTTAAAAATGAGAGTGATTATTAAAAATGCTCATTAAAAAGCGTCAAGCTGCAAAGTTAAACGATTAAAACCTTTTAGTTTTGTTTTTGCTTTGCCTTTTCACTTAAGAGACCGAGCTGGAGAGGGACACAGAGTAGGCCCCAGTTCCTGCTCACTAGGGATGGGGTAGGTATCTGAACCATGCTAGGGAGTTAGGTCTAAGTGACAATGACCTTTCATTCGCCTCTGGTGGCTCCTACTCTGTGCTGGCTTCGGTGGAATGCAGGGTGTGAAAAGCAGGTTGCATTTCAACCTGGACTTTCCTCCTCTCTGGCCTGCTTTGTGGATGGGTTTTTGGGGAGGGGGTAAGAGGAAAGCAGGGTGTGGTGTGTGTCCGGCTCGCTCCCAATCTCTCAGTTTCACATTCGCTCGTTCACTCACCAGGCTCGCTTCTCATCCTGGCACAGGAGGCTAGGACATCTTGCCGAGGAGGTATTCCGAACACTGGGAAAGGGATGCACCTCTTCAGTTTGCCCTGTCTGGGACTCCAGGTGCCCCAGGTGGGCACTGTTGCTGCAACTCTGCTGTTCCTTGTGGCCTTCCTGACCCACTCTGCCATCTTGACCACTGCTTCTTCAGAGGCCCGGTGCTTGTTTGCGATGGTAAAAGAGAGAGCACAGCCAAAGATGGAGAGAATGCACACTGTGGAACGAACGTGAAACCATTCAGCCTCCTGTTCACTGCTACTCCATTCAGAGACTGAATCTCTTCCAAATTGGCGTAGGTGCACTGGTTAGAAATACCCTTTGATTGGAGGTGTAGTTCCATACAGAATCTTTCATTGTACTTACCCCTAGTTTGAACACTGCGGAGGAGGGCTTGTGGCCTGTGGGCCATGGGTTAGACAAGTCCAGGTTAAACGATTTAGAGTGGGTGCAGAATAAACACTGGACTAGATGGGCAGAATGGTCTGTTACTGTGCTGAACACTGCTGGACGGGATTATGCAGGACTTGCTATGGCTGTGCACTGACCTGAGCTGCAATATTGAAATACCATTCTACATGGGTGGCAGGTATGCAGCGAGACATGACTGCGGCTGTGTGTATGCCTTGGAGGTGGAGCTGCTGTCTAAAGATAGAACCGCTATCTGCAGTTACAAGTCAGAGGAGATCACAATCCCACAATGGAGTGATGCCAAATGGAACCAGGTATCTCATTATATTTTCATTTTACTCAATTTTCTCTATCTAGACTTGTGTCTTCTCCAATTTCTCCAGGTAGTTACCTTTTCGTCAGTGTGTGACTGTCAGTACTGTTTCTGCTCTGTGTTCAGCCAGCGATGCTGTCCAAAACGGCTCCTGTGATTCATCATCTCGTCTTCCAATCTCCCATGGCCCCTGCCTTTCCTCCACATCCTTCCTCACTTCCTTTCTTGCTCTTCTTGCTTCCTCTTTCCAGCTTCCCTTCCCTCTTCTTGATCATTCCCATTGAAAATATTTCCTCACTTATGAGTCTCCACTCTCAGCATAGACCAGCTATTTGATTGTAGAAGGCATTATGAATTAGAAACGTAGAAAATAGGAGCAGGAGGAGGTCATTCGGCCCTTCAAGCCTGTATTGTCATTCATTATGATCATGGCCTATTATGCTTCAATAGCCTAATCTCATTTTCCCCATATCCTTTGATCCCCTTCGCCCTCAGTGCTATGTCTAACTGCTTCTTGAAAACATACAATGTTTTGGCCTCAATAGCCTCCTGTGGTAACGAATGCCACAGGCTCACCATTCTCTGGGTGAAGACATTTCTCCTCATCTCTGTCCTAAATGGTCTACCCCGTATCCTCAGACTATGCCCCCTGGTTCTGGACAATGGCACTACAGGAACCTCCTTCCTGCACCTACCCTATTAGAATTTTACAGGTTTCTATGATATTCCACCGTGATTCTTCTGAACTCCAGCGAATACAATCCTAACTGATTCAATTTCTCATCATACATCAGTCCCGTCATCCCAGGAATCAGTTTGATAAACCTTTGCTGCACTCCCTCTAGAGCAAGAATATCATTCCTCAGATAAGGAAACCAAAACTGCACATAATATTCCAGGTATGGCCTCACCAAGGCCTTGTATAATTGCAGCAAGACATCCCTGCTCCTGTCTCTAATCCTCTCGCAGTGGAGGCCAGAATACCATTTGCCTTCTTTACCGCCTGCTGTACCTGCATGCTTACGTTCAGTGACTGGTATACAAGGACACTCCGGTTTCGTTGCACATTCCCCTCTCCTAATTTATGGCCATTTCGATAATAGTCTGTCTTCGCAAAGTGGATAATCTCGCATTTGTCCAAATTATACTGTATATGTCATTCATTTGCACTCACTCAGCTTGTTCAAATCACACTGAAGGATCTTTGCATACTCCTCACAGCTCACCCTCCCACCTAACTTGGTGCCATCTGCAATTTTGGAGAGTTTTACATTTTGTTCCCTCATTTGAATCATTAATATATATTGTGAATAGCCGGGGTCCTAGTACCAATCCCTGCGGTACCCCAATAGTCACTGCCTGCCAATTTGAAAAAGATCCATTAATTCCTACTCTTTGTTTCCTGTCTCCTAATCAGTTTTCTATCCATCTCAGGACAGTACCTCCAATCCCATGCTCTTTAATTTTACACTCTAATTTCTTATGTGGCACTTTGTCAAAAGTATTCTGAAAGTCCAAATAAACTACAGGCTCCCCCTCATCAACTCTATTAGTTACGGGCAGTACGTGGCACAGTGGTTAGCACTGCTGTCTACAGTGCTAAGGACCCGGGTTCGAATCCTGGCACAGGTTCTCTGTCCGTGTGGAGTTTGCACATTCTCCCTGTGCCTGCGTGGGTTTCACCCCCACAGCCCAAAGATGTGCAGGTTAGGTGGATTGGCCTCGCTAAATTGCCCCTTAATTAGAAGAAAAAAATTGGGTACTCTAAATTTATTTTAAAAAAACTCTACTAGTTAGATCCTCGAAGAATTCCAGTAGATTTGTCAGGCATGATTTCCCCTTTCATAAATCCATGCTGACTGTCCGATCCTGCCACCGTTTTCTAAGTGCTCAGTTATAAAATCTTTGATAATGGATTCTAGAATTTTCCCCTCTACCGACGTCAAGCTTACTGGTCTATAGTTCCCTGTTTCATGGTAGCACTGTGGTTAGCACTGTTGCTTCATAGCGCATGGATTCCAGGTTCGCTTCCCAGCTTGGGTCACTGGCTGTGCGGAGTCTGCACATTCTTCCCGTGTCTGCGTGAGTTTTCTCCAGATGCTCCGGTTTCCTCCCACAAGTCCCGAAAGACGTGTTTCGTAGTTAATTTGGACATTCTGAATTCTCCCTCCGTGTACCCGAACAGGCATCGGAATGTGTTGACGAGGGGCTTTTCACGTTAACTTCATTGCGGCATTAATGTAAGCCTACTTGTGACAATAAAGATTATTATTATAATATTATTTTAAGTAGTGGAGTTACATTAGCTACACTCCAATCTGCAGGAACTGTTCCAGAGCCTCTAGAATCCTGGAAGATGGATTGGTTTCTTTCCAACTCCATTGTTTACACAAGCGTAGATGCGTTTACATGAGATAGAGACCCAGACTTTTTTTTCCTCTCCTTGGATATGAGGCGGTGGGCATTAGTGCCCGAGCTGCTGGGTGTAGATCAGCTCACTTTAGAATAGACAGGGAGCCGAGCCTGGGGTCTTTTTGCTCTGCGTGCTGCAGCTTTGCATTACGTGAGCTTGATATACACGCACCCTGTGAAGTCAGAAGGAAAATTAGAATCGCTCATTCACACCCTGTTCTAACTGGTCGCACCTCTTACGTTGCAGATAACTCATGTTTTCGAAAATTATGGGCCTGGTGTTCGGTATGTTCATTTTTCACACGAGGGGAGAGACACGCAGTTCTGGGCAGGATGGTACGGAGTGCGAGTCACCAACAGCAGCGTTACCGTGGAACTATGAGTGTTCTGGGACCAGGATTGGACTAGATGAATGAGACCAAATATTTTCTTAAACTGCAAAACGAAAACTATATGCCCCAGATGCTGGAACTCTGAAATAAAAACTTGGGAAAGCCCAAAAACGCTTAACAGGTCCGAAAGCAGCTGTGAGGAGAGAAGCGGTTAACGTTCAAGGTCGACGAACTTTTAAGGGGAGTTCTGATGAAAAGTAATCGACCTGAATGGTTAGCCCTCTTTCTCTCTCCACAGATGCAACCCTGACCTGCTGAGTGTTTTCTGGCACTTTTGGCTTCATCAAAGAGAATTCTCAAATGGTTTGGTTGAATCCGATTTGTGTTTTGTCACTGGGACATGGGAAGACTTTTGAATTCACTTTATACTTTCATTGTCTGCGAATAACATCCAACGGAACTGATCCTGTCACGACAGTTGTTTTCTTCAACCAGGTTTTGAAATGGATTAATATATGGACTGAGAGATGTGTGGGGGAAAAAAAGGCACTGGCATGTTTGTTGCATGGCAATCCCATAGATTTATCAACAGTCTAGCCTTAATTGCAGTGAACCAGATAACTGCAAAATCCTGGTCGAAAGAAGATATGGACCTGGCCTTTTCCGGCATAAAGGGGAAAAACTTTAGAAAATTATTCATCATGCTTCCCCAATGCTTACAGTAAGGTACTGATCTGTGAGTGGGTTGCACTGGATGGTCTCCCAGCTGAGTGCAAAATCACTGTGATGGAGTGCAGTCTCTTTAGGACCCTGATGGCTCCATCCTTATTAAAGGAGCTCAGAGGATAAAACACCCTACAATCGGTTTGGGAGGATTGGGGTGTGGGGGAGCTCATTGGAGCAGGTGGCCATTTCTCAGAACTGCGATGACTACTTTTAGAATTCTCTCTTTTTCACTGACAGTATTATTTTGAAGAATAATACTGTTGAATATACTGGGTTGGACATAATTACAGGCAGATTGCTGTTGAATCTATAGGACTGACATTGAGATGTTGGATATTAGTAATTAATGTGCCAGCACCTTTTTATTTTGTTGCCATCTCTCTTTTAATTTAACAAATGTGTTGGTAGATGTTACCTGCTGGATGGAAGACACCCATAAAGATTGATATTGTGGCACAATTTCAGCCCAATTCTGTCTGAATTCATTTACTTGGGATGCCAACAAACTATCCCAAACAACTGTCCCAGAGTGTGGAATCTATTGCATTCTTGACCAAATATCTTTCATGTTCTTCTCATCTGTCTGGCCCAAATGTCTTGAAGAGGCAAATACTTCACTGATCACAAAGCGGCAAACCTGCTTTAGTTTCTGTCGAGTTTACCTGATGAAAATGCCATTTGAACTGCATCGATCATTTGTGTGTGACGCCATTTTGGAAGAAGGGACATATCGATTTGCAGTCTCTCTCGCTGCCTCCCTGCAGCCCCCCCCCCAAACCAAATAAAAAAAGAAACACTTTTTCCAAACATTTTTTTCATGCACAAAGACCCCCTTTTTCATTTTGTGACATTTTCTGAGGTGCAGGTTCTCAGTGTTGTTTGTAATAAATTGGTGTCACGCATTTGTGTTCTGTTTGCTGCTCTTTTAAACCAGTATACTAATGAAAGCAGTTAAAATGGAACACTGGAGGGAGCTGCAGTGAAGCATTCGGCAGAAATATCACAGAGAGCAATTTTAAATAGCTTACTTACCATGGTCGAGATAGGTCTGCGTTAGCTGAACTGTGGGCCTCCATGATGCCTTCCAGATCAACTGAGCAATGTTACTCAGCAAGACACCGAGAGATGTTTGCTGTGGTTGTGAAATATAGATCTGTTCATTTCTGAGATTACTTTGCTCTGCAATTGGCTGGCTGGAGGCAAACATGACAACCGTCCTTGTCCACCAAGACAAGCAAATTTGCTAGAATCAGCAGGATTGTCCCTAGTTTAAAGAGACGGGACGAGAAAATGAACGTGTGTCTTCCTTGTTATCCATAATGCATTTATATCATGTTACGGATTGGGGAGGACGAGCTCTCTCGGTCTTTTAGACTCTTCGTGGGCAATGATACAAATTTGTAAAAAATTATCCTATTTTCATTATATGAGGAGCGTGAAATTCCTTAAACCACTTCAAAGACCAAGGTGAATGAGAGTTTTTTGCACTGATGATGCCTCACTCTCTGGGGGTATTTATTGTCAGGACATGCTTTTGATAATGCTGAGAACCATTAACCCTTGTTTAATCCCCAAAGCATCATTCCAAAAGTAACGTGTCTTTTTTTTCTTGTTTTGTGTAATTGCCTTCTGTAAAATGCTATGACTGAGACTACGCAATAAAATGTTCCTTTACACTCATAAGTGGTTCAGCCGAAGTGTTTTATTGCGAGTCCGTCGGACTAACAATGGCATCAATGTGGCAGTATTACAAAAACAATGTCTGTGCCTTAAGACAAATTGTTAGCCAATTAAGACATTCTGCTTCTCATGTCCAGCAAACATGACAAACTATCACATTTCTCCCCACCTTTTAACTGAAGTCCTTCGGTTGCCAGGCAATACATACAAATCCAGAGCAGGAGTGGGCCAGTCAGGCATTTCAAGCCCACTCTGCCATTTAGTGTGATCATGGCTGAATCATGGATTGTGGCCTGAACTGCACTGTCTTGTATATAAATGGTCAGAGCAGTAATGCCCAAAGCTGTCGGTCATGTGACATCAGTGAACATTGTTAAAATGAAACCTGATGTCGAACACCAAAGACCAACAGGAATGTTCCAGAATACATAGTACAACACCAGATGCAGAGAAATCCACACTTCAGAAGAGGTCAAAAATAAGCCGCTCAGGTACTTGTAATGAGGATACCAAAGCAGATTTCAGGTGGGTAGGATCGTCAAGTGTGCGGTAATTCCTACATAAGCCCAAAATCTGGCACCATCGTGCATTTCCAAATCACTTCTCCAGAATCGTTCTGCCATGAAAGGAAGCTGCTGTATCTCGTAGAAGAAAATGCGCATTACCATATGGTACCCATCTGGTATTCATCACAAGAATATCATACTAGCTAGTTGCCACATTCATGCTGGTTCACAAGTGTATTGTCATCTTGGAGGCAGAAAAAGTAAGACCGTCAGCTGAGTAGAAAGATAATACCCACCTTTTACTGGGACTGTGTACAGGACTCACCACATCCTTCAGATAACAACTTGGGATCATTTTCCAGTCGAAAATCTCACCTGAAAGTGCCTCTGACAGTGCAGCACTCCTTCTGTATTACACTAAAGTGTCAGCATAGATTATGTGGTTAACACAGAATCTTCAGAATGAGACTCAACAGTGCAAATTATATAAGGGGGGAATGAGTGTTTGGCTCAAGATAGAATCGGAGCTAGATGGGAAATAGAATGTCAAATCAAGATAGAATAGAGCTTGATGGGAAATGGAGTGTCAAATAGAGCTTGATGGGAAATGGAATGTCAAAGTTTTGTGTAAACTACGTGACTTTCGAGATGAATCGCTTCTGCTTTTGCACTAGACAGTCTGCAATAACAGGTCGCAGTTGGGAATGAGTTCCTCATTTAAAGATAATAACTTAGCTGAGAGCAACAGAATGTGTCCCTAACTTGGACCTCTAAGGGGCCGTCCTCAGAATAGGGACAGTGTCATACTGTATATAAGCTACTGTCGAATGTACTAATATTGGCTTGCTGCTGTGCTCCCCCGAAGTTCAGTGGTGCAGCCCCGGCCGTGAATAAAAGTACGTTGAAGTGACTTGGTGTTCGATTGATCATTTCATCCGGACTGACAATAGCGAATTCACACTACCACCAAAACAAGGTTGGCACCCATTACAATGTCAGTCAAGAGTCACAGAATGGTTGTTTGTGAGATTTGGAGTGATCAATTGGTACTCAGTATCTACAATTCTGAGGCTGGGTCTGAGGCACATTGGGGAGAGGGGGAGATTTACTCAACATTTAATGGCATAGTTGGCCTGACAATGTTTGATGTGGACAAGAGGTATCTAACATGGATAAGGCTCCATTCCCAATATCCCTCCTTTAGGTACCATCCCCTAAGAGGGCATTGGCAACCATAGACGTCTGTTCTATAGGCCCATGATTATGTTTGGCCAAGTGGTTTTCATAGAAACCTTATAGTGTGGGCAGCACAGTGGGTAGCAGGTTTGGTTCCTGGCTTGGGTCACTGTCTGTGTGGAGTCTGCACGTTCTCCCCGTGCCTGCGTGGGTTTCCTCTGGGTGCTCCGGTTTCCTCCCACAAGTCCCGAAAGACGTGCTGTCAGGTGAATTGGACATTCTGAATTCTCCCTCTGTGTACTCGAACAGGCACCAGACTGTGGCGACTAGGGGCTTCCCACAGTAACTTCATTGCAGTGTTAATGTAAGCCTACTTGTGACAATAAAGATTATTATAAGATTACAGTGCAGAAGGAGGCCATTTAATCTATCGAGTCTGCACTGACTCTCCGAAAGTGCACACCACCTAGACCACCTGCCATATCCCCGTAATTTAGCATAGCCAATCCACCTGACCTGCACATCTTGAAACTGTGCAGGGAAACCGGAGCACCCAGAGGAAACCCATGCACACACAGTGAGAACGTATAACCTCCACACAGACAGTGACCCAAGGTCAGAATCAAACCTGGTTCGCTGGCACTGTGAGGCAGCAATGGTAACCACTGTGCCACTGTTGCCTTCTCTAGTGTGGCTGACCAGGAAGCTCTCCTGCCCTCACCACCTGCTATGAGCATTTTTGAAAGATCAACTGGCTGATAACCTGTTTAACCACATTTTGAATACACCTTTTCTTACCATCAAGTCCTGGAGTGAGACTTGAACCCAATACTTCTGGGCGATTAATAGAGGCAGTACCACCGTGCCACAAGACCTCCTTTTCCCAATGCTAATTAAGCAAAGTGACTGATAACCATCTCAACATGAAAACAGTTGGTCTTACATATGCTGTGCGCACAGAAACACTCATGTATTTGTCTGAGCTAAACATTACCAATGGAAAGAAAAGCAGAGCCTGGGGAAGGTAAAAAATAACAATAATTTGGGATCCACCAGGGAAGCCTGACACCCTGTGGGTGAGGGAACACAGGCGTGTACTGTTAAAAGGAGCATGGTAACCACTCAGCCATATTGGCTCAGCCACTCCAGTTTTGCTCATATACCAATGCAGTCTATTTGATTTAACAATGCAAACAGCTGTTCTGGTAGCATGCGTTGTCCACGGGGAACCCCTGAGGCCTTTCAAGCCTGTTGGGCACCGCAGGGGGTGGGGTGCCTTATTGACCCCATTCATCATATTTTGGTTTAATGTCTTAAGGTTCATTTGTGATCTGCTTTTTTGTTGAAAGCAGTTTCCCTTTAATTCGTCCCTCAGTTCATTTGGTTTTATTTACTTAGTTCTTTGTGTTAAAGTAGTTGGAATGGGATGGGAGGTTACAGCGTGAGGTGATCAGTGGAACACAATGGCACTGCTCAGGTGCCAGCAAGAGGGTGAGGAGACAGGGCGATTACCCTGGATGTTTGTTCGATTGATTTTGGTGATCAGGAATTATTGATGCAGGATGTCCCTCAGAAATTAAATGGGCAGGAAACCATTCCTGATGGATCAAAGTGATGGCAGAATTGATGGATTTTCCTTCCCAGCCTTCTTTGTACATTCCTGTGAGATGGATGGAATCTTATGAATGAGTGGGGATTTCAGAATGGTACATGTTATTCCAAATATGGCTTCACCTGAGCCTTGAGGGGGTCCATCAGGAATAATGTGTTTAGCTTTAGTCACCGACTCCATGCCCTCCCCCCACGAAGGATGCACTGACCTTCTGAGGGGGCAGAGAGCAGCTTAGTCAGGTCGCCACACTACCAGAAGGATGTGGAGGCTTTAGAGAGCGTGCAGAAGAGATTTACCAGGATGTTGCCTGGTATGGAGGGCATTAGCTATGAGGAGTGGTTGGATAAATTCGGTTTGTTCTCACTGGAACGACAGAGGTTGAGGGGTGACCTGATAGAGGTCTACAAAATTATGAGGGGCATAGACAGAGTGGATAGCAAAATTGGGGCATCACGGTAGCATTGTGGATAGCACAATTGCTTCACAGCTCCAGGGTCCCAGGTTCGATTCCGCTTGGATCACTGTCTGTGCGGAGTCTGCACATCCTCCCCGTGTGTGCGTGGGTTTCCTCCGGGTGCTCCGGTTTCCTCCCATGTGCAGGTTAGGTGGATTGGCCATGATAAATTGCCCTTAGTGTCCAAAATTGCCCTTCGTGTTGGGTGGAGTTACTGGGTTATGGGGATAGGGTGGAGGTGTGGACCTTGGGTAGGGTGCTCTTTCCAAGAGCCGGTGCAGACTCGATGGGCCGAATGGCCTCCTTCTGCACTGTAAATTCTATGATAATCTATGATAGTCAGAGGCTTTTCCCTGGGGTAGAGGGGTCAATTACTAGGGGGCATAGGTTTAAGGTGCGAGGGGCAAGGTTTAGAGGAGATGTACGAGACACGTTTTTTACACAGAGGGTAGTGGGTGCCTGGAACTCGCTACCGGAGGAGGTGGTGGAAGCAGGGACGTTAGTGACATTTAAGGGGCATCTTGACAAATACATGAATAGGATGGGAATAGAGGGATATGGACCCAGGAAGTGTCGAAGATTTTAGTTTAGGCGGGCAGCATGGTCGGCACAGGCTTGGAGGGCCGAAGGGCCTGTTCCTGTGCTGTACATTTCTTTGCTCTTTCGATGACCTTAGAGGGTTAAATAATGAAGATACAGTGCATAAATGTGGCTTATACTCCCTCATGTTCAGGAATCTGAAATATGATCTGTTTGAAGTGTTTAAGATGTTAAAAAGGATCTGATAGGGAAGATACAGAGGAACTATTTAGTGGGAGCATCAAGAACTCGTGGAGAGAAATTCGAGTCCGGCTGTTCAAAACAGAGATCAGGAAACACTTCTTCGCACGAAAGCTGGGGGAAATTTGGATCTGGCTTCTCAAAAGGCTGTTGATGCCGGAATAATTGGAGATTTTGAAGGTTAAAGATATCAAAGGACATGGTTCAAAAGCAGGCAATGGAGTTGAACTGCAGGTCAGCCGTGATCTAATACAATGGCAAGGGCAGGTCCAAGGGAGTTAATCGCCTATTGCTGCTCCTGATGTTCCTATCATGATGCTTGACTGACAACTCTTTATTCGCCCCATTTTCAATATTTTGATATCTGGTTCAATAAAAATGACAAGAAAACAACAGTGATTGTTCTCTGGGATTGTCCGCAGCGTTGTCCTGGAGATAAATCTTCAATTCCTGGAGTCTCCAGGACAATCCTGGAGGGTTGGCAACACTAGTCACCATCTATGGGTTTTTTGGTTGGGGATGGGTTTTTGGAGACTGCGTGTGTGCAGTGGTGCTGAGCCTGTAAAATGTCCCGCTTCTGGCCTCCTGTCTGAATGGCACAAATGGGAGGCGGAAACAACAGCAGAGGAGAATGATGGTGGAGGTGATACTTGAAGGGCGGGATTCTCTGGTCCAACAGCCCCATTTTCTAGTGTGGAACATCCCCACTGGCAGGGGATTCTCCGTTACTTCAGCCGGCCAATGGGGTTCCCCACTGTGACCACCCCACACCGTCGGAAACCCGCGGGCATGGGTGCGCTGCCGGTTGACCAGAGTATCCCACCGAAGGAGAATTCCACTGGAGATTGCATTGTACCTTCTGATTAATGAGTGTTTCCTTAGCGCCTTGAGCAGTTGTCACTGAGAGAGTTCCTTTCACTTCCAAGGTCTGAATACCTCTGCCCAGTTCTCTCAGAAAGCATCATGCAGGAACCAATCACTAACCGTTGTCAGACAGAACACTGTCCTTGGCCAACCCACCAGTTGCTAGTTAACCAATCGAAAAAACTCCCTTGAAAGCTGGTTCCTAAGATCCACTCGGTGCCAAAGAGTCTGGCTTCTTCTTTCCAAAATACAAAACCTGGGAACACAGTGTCCTGACAAGCAGCCAGGTTCAACAGCGTCTTCTGCTTAAAGGCACACTCTGATTATGGGTCTAGGGACCAAAGAAACCCAACATTGAATAAAATTAATGGGAACAAAGAAAATAACAGGAAGGACTCTTATAGCAGACTATGTTCTATGTTGCATGATATGTTTCCTAACAGACAGTTCTGGGCATAGGTATTGAAGGGAAAGTTAATGAATACTGTTCAATTTGGATTTATTTCATAGTTGGGTCACCTTAAGAGTCATATTCTTTATCTTCCTCTTTGGTTCTCTGCCCAAAGGCAGGTCCAACCACAGTGCCACAATCTACATCACAGGCAAGGCAAGGAGGCAGTTCCCCAGGCTGGGTTGAAGGAATTTAGTTATAAATATAGAGGCATAAGATTTCAAATGGTGATTCTCCCATGAGGTAGGGATTAAAAATTAGAAGTGGAGTTCATCTGTTAGACAAGGGTTCAGAAATTTACAAACAAGCCTGAGCCTAATTGTGTGCTTGAGGTCCCTAACATCCTGTGGCATGGGATATGGTGTATCCTCTGAAGGAGTATCTGAAAACAAAAACAGGAACTGGCCTCTACATCACCTGGAAACTGAGTGTAGCAAGAAAGTGATTACCATCAGCAGCTCTCGGAGTACTGTTTACTCGCAGGATAATGATGAAACCAAAGGATGTTGACTAAAACAGAAGATGTTGCCCAGTATCTGTGCTCAGATTCAGCTCTTTTATGGTGGAAATGTTGGAACCACACATAAGAATTTTTTAATTTGTTGGATACACTCCAGCATCTCTCAAGGTAAAGTGTAATGTAGTGACAATATTTCTCCCCTTAATTGGGATAGAGGTACCTCATTGAACTCTGTAGCCTTCTACTCGGGGGGGGTTTAATGTAAATACTATAAATATTGATTGATATCTTAAACATCTCTCTGTAACATTATAATGGCTTGGATTCTTTAAGAGAATCAACTGTCTTTTCCTAGAAGTTTTAATGTTGCTGGTTTAGCACAATGGCTTGTAATGCAGAACAAGGCCAGCAGCGCGGGTATAATTCCCGTACCAGCCTCCCCGAACAGGCGCCGGAATGTGGCGACTAGGGGCTTTCCACAGTAACCTCATTGAAGCCTACTTGTGACAACAAGCATTTATTATGTTGCGATCAACCTCCCATCAAATGTAAATTGCATGCTCTTCTTTAAAGAACCTTTAAGTAATTTAGAAAATATGTTCTCTCATATAGTCTTCTGTATCTGAACTTGAGAATCCATCTCTGTACACTCTTGAGTGGAGAGGTATATTATTGTGGAAAGATGCTCGGACCCTTATAATGTCTGGATTGTTTTAATCTGGTTTAATTTTGTTAAAAAGGCTAGCTGGAGGATGGTAACATTCTCTGGTGGTATTTTCCTTCACTGGACTCACTGACATGCCTATGAGGCCAGTCTTTCTCAATCTTAAATTAGACTGATCATCTGAGGGGTGGGGCCAATCCCGAATCATCCCAAAAGGGGGATAGGATTAAAATCTACTTCACTGGAGCAGGAAATCAATCTGCACGGTATTCGCATAAATTTGATCCACATTGGCTGCCCATCCAACTGATCCCCCAAGGAGTGCGTGTTGCTGTGGCAACGTATATTTTTACATGCATGTTGTCGCCTGGCGCTGTGGATAGTAAAGGTGGAGGCTCCAATTCCTTTCCATCACATGGATGACCAGGCATCTCTTCCACTCTTACCACCTATTATTGGTGGGTGTTTGAAGGATTTACAAGTAGATATTCCATCTGTGTGGCAGTATTATGAAGGCACCTTCCTTAGCCATCATGTCATAGTATCATAGAATCTATACAGTGCAGAAGGGGGCCATTTGGCCCATCGAGTCTGCACTGACCCTTCAAAAGAGCACCCTACCTTGGCCCACTTTTCCACCCTATCCACGGAATCCCAACTAACCTGCACATTCCTGGACAATTTTAGGGGAAATTCACCTAACCTGCACATCTTTTGGACTGTGGGAGGAAACCGGAGCACCCGAAGGAAACTCACGCAGACACGGGGAGAAAGAGCAAACTTCACACAGACAGTCACTCAAAGCTGGAATTGGATCCGGGTCCCTGGCACTAAACACTGTGCCACTGTGCCTCCCTGGAGTGAGACTAGAACCTGGAGCTTACGGTGCAGAGGCAGGGAATGCTACCCAATGCGCCACAAGACCTCCTCACATTCTTTATACCAGAGTAACTATCAGCTAGGCATGGGACAAGAACAACAGTGCGCTGGGAATCCACAAGCTTCTGTGGGCTACAGAAATGACTGTGTCCCACCAAAACAAATAACTTCAAAGTTCAGGATGACCCGACTCCTTCATCTCTCCATGAAAAGGGTGCTGGAAGTATGAACTCCCTCCTACAAGCCCAATTAAATCTGAGACTGAGATTTCTGCTGGCCAAAGGATTAAGGGATAGGGAGCCATGACAGGTGGATGGTGTCACAATACAGATCAGTCATTATCTCATTTAATGGTTGAACAGACTTGAGGGGCTGAATGGCCTATTCCTGATACAATGTTCTTCCTTCACCTTCAAACTTGCAACCTGTTTTAATTGGGAGCATGAAAAGCAGATGCAAAACAGGAAAGGAGCAGAATATCTTAATGGTTTATGTGATTGTGATTGACGTAGCTTATTACTTACAGCCTTCTTTGTATATTTAGCCTCAGGTGCACAACTCATGGCTGAAGATTTCACCAGGATTCGTCTGAATTTGACTGGGACAGATCGCCGTACAATCGATTAAATATTGATTTTATTCACATGATATACATGATCTTAAATTTCAATGTAGCAGCTCCTATTTACTGTGAATAACATTTATCCGTGGGCCCAATCATTGGTTTCATGGCAATACCTCTTCACCCCAAAATGCATTGCTTTTCATTGCGAAAGCTTGCAATTAGTTCCTCCAGACACTGGAAGCCCTTGCTCCACGTAAAAAAGGATTTTGCAAAATGCTACATCAAAGCAAGCCTTTTGCCGTTTTTCTCCAGCCATTTGTGTTTCCTGTAGCTCTTCAAATGCAGCAAAAACATGCAGTTTTTCAAGGATGATGGTTCGGGGAGGTTCGGAGATTGGAAGGGATGTGTTTTTTCGGAGAATACAAATTTTGTGAAGAACTAAGGGACTCGGAAAAGTACCTTTGGTGATTAAGCCATTCTGCACATCATAATTATTTGCCAATCTCAGTTAACAGGATCACTGACGAAATCAGAACATGTATGGCCAATAACAGTGCGTCAAATCCAATTAACACATTGCGCGACTCACCACCGCCCATAACACAGCACAGGTATAAGTGAGGGCTCAGGAGAAAAATAAGAATTGTTCATTCATTGGAATTCCAGTCACAGAGTTATCGGTGAGTGGTTGTGTGGATTCGTCAGCTGGTTTGGAACTTTTACTCGCAACCGAACAGGCTGTGTAAGGCAAGGCAGTGTTGTGTAGTGCATGCATCCATAGGGGCCGCGATCAGGTGGAATAAAATGAAGCACAGTATCTGCCTCAGCTATTTTGCTAGTTGGCACTTAATGCAGCACAATAGGAATTAATTTGCCAGAGGCCAAAAGAAGAATTGAAGGTGGGAGGAAGGAGGGGAGAGAGGATTTTCTTTGGTATTCCTGAACTTAACTCCTCTGCCCTGCGGTTACTCCTGCTAGGTTGGTATTTATTTTCTTTGGTGTAAACAGTATTGATAGAACACCACCTCTGTCCGATGACTCAAGTCGTTTGTACAGTGACCTGCTGGGGAAATGCGGATCATGCCACGCTAAATAGGGATTCACCCGAGGAAGGAGCAGTGCTCCGAAAGCTATTGATTCGAAACAAACCCGTTGGACTTTAACCTGGTGTTGTGAGAGTTCTTACTACGCTGAATAAAAATAGCGCAAGAAGCATGGGAAGATCCGTTTAGGGGCAACGTTATTGCTCGACGGTGACGGCACTGTTGGTGATCCGTGCTCCGTACCACCCCGCCCAACGCTGTGAATCCTTTCCTCCATGTGTAAACTTGACATATCGGACACCAGGCCCATAGTTGGTGAAAATGTTTGATATCTGCAAATAAAGCAAAGTGAATCATTCATTAGGGGAGACAATAACATAGCGGGAATATCATTGGACCAATAATCCAGGGGCTCAGCCTAATGCTTTGGGAATTCCCAGCATGGCAGCTGGTGGAATTAAAATTCAATTCATAAAATGTGGAATTGAAAGGTAGCCTCAGTAATGGTGACTGCAAAACTATCATTGGCTGGTGGTAAAAACCCATGATACCCTTCAAGGAAGGAAATCTGTAATTCTTACACCCCCACAGCAATGTGGTTAGCTCTTAACTGCCCTCTGAAAGGCCTAATAAGCCACTCATTTCAAGGGCAATTCGGAATGGGAAACAAATGTTAGTCTTGACATTGATGCCCATATAATAATAAAAAAAATTAGAAATATAGTCACAATCGACAACAACTTAGATTAAGGTCGCACTTTTTAACAAAGTAAAACTTCCCGAGGCAATAGAAATATCGGAATCGGGTATTGTAATTCATATCGCCAACCGGAGTTGTCAATGTCTGCCAAATCGTAGGTATTAAAGACTGCAGTATGAACAAACATTCCCCTTTGACCTCCCTTCCCCTTTAACCACAACTTTCCACAAGAGTAAAAGAGGGATCGGCTCATTTTCTATTGCTGCCTGACTTACCTCCTTCCACTCTGCGTCACCCCACTGCGGCTCATGAATTTTGTCAGTTTGATACTCCTGGATCATGCTCATGTCTTCGGACAGAAGCTCGACATGTAGCTCATAGTCAAAACCAGAGTCGTGCCTCCCTGCATACCTAGGGATGAAGAAGCACAATAAATTGCAGACAGGTATCTTTCAGGGAGACCCAGCCGCTATACGGAGACATCATGTGGTGTGTTCATCAATGCAGACATTGCAATTCAAGAGTTATTGGAAAGAACAGGCATGGGGGACTTCAAAAGTAGGGGGCAATAAATGTAAGATGAATCAAATAAGGTATTCAGCAGGAACTGCATTACCAAGAGGGTGTGGAACTCGCTAGCACAGACAACAGTTGAGGTGACTTGTTTAGGTGCATTTGAGTGGAATATATTCACACGAGAGAGAAAATAGAAGACTATGTTGATGGGGTGTATGGAGCAGGATGGGAGGAAGTTTGCATGTACACCAGTGTGGACCAGCTGGGTCTGCTTGTGTGCATTCTATTTAACTCTGTGGTAACCTTTGACTGGGGTCTGCAGCACAGTAGTTTTATTTTTGTTGCTAAGCTCAGGGAGAGCTATCTTTATTCTCACCTGTCCCTTTAAGCCTGCTGCCTAAGGAATGGGGAAGTGTTCTGAGTAAATACACCCTGAGCTCCAATAGAGGCTTGACTTTGCCGCAGATGGACAGTTGTTTGTAAATCTTCAGCTGCCCCCTTAAGAGAAGGCACGTTACCAAAGTGAAGGAAAGGATCAAAAGTAACTTTGCTTCCTCGCCGTAGCCCCACCATTCCCATCCCAAGTCCTCGCCTCAGCCCTCCCTTTCCTGTGAGACCTGCTCCACTCCCTCTCCCTCTCTTCTCTCCCTGCCCTCATCTCCCACCACCTCTTCCCCATCTTCTCTCCTCCACCCGCATCAATAGAACAAAAGAATAGAATAGCATCCTCCGCTCTACAGCCCTCTTTTTACCAACTTTCTTCCCCCTAACTTCCTCTCTTCACCCACTTCTCCTCTACCCTCCTCTCACCTCCTCCTCGCTACCCACCTCTCTGTCCTTCCCTCTCTCCCCTCCCAACCCCCCCCCCCCCCCCCCCCCCTCCCCCACCCCACCTCCCTCTCACCTCTCCTCTCACAGCCACCTCTTCCCCATCCTCTTCTCTCCTCATCATCTTCAGCCTCTGGAAGGCAACCATGGACTAAACAGACTCCCCTCCTTTATCTGCACTTAAACAACAATGAACTCAAATACATTTGGTGAGAATGAAGGCAATTCAGATTGCATAATAAATACGAGGATGAATAAATAATTGATAAGTATCCAAACTCTCTTTGTGCAGTATCACAAACGTATGGTTTATTTTGGAAAAACGAGTGTCTGGCAGAGCATGACTTATCAATGTAACATTAAATGTGCCGACAATGCAGAAATGTTTGGGTGTAGAAATGGAATTTTGTTTCTCTTCCTAATTTCCTTTCTCCACGTGTACAACAGCGCTCAGTCAGACTGGGGTACAGCACGATGGAGTGTCTGCAATTCTCAGGCCTTCTTGTCGATATGACCGAGGGTTATTGTGCTGGATGGCAAGTGTTGCCAAGTTGGTCATCTGTGGAAGGTATGTCAGTCAAATCCAATCTTTTCCTGACATCATGTCTGTGCAATCACTTATCTCAGGCAACCCCTGGTCGATTTTCCGTGCCAATTCGAGCCATTCAGGCTTAAATTTGTTGACTCGGAACAGCCCAAGAAGCAAACTTGGAATGTTATTGGTCTGGGCAATCGGTGTGATTGCGCACAAAGCATTTGCCCAATGAGCTATAACTTTGCAAAGTGCATTAGGAGACAGATATCTCCCGTTGATCTCCCACTCAGATGTGGGAACCATTGTGAATTACAACCTGTTTTGATCAGCAAGGGAGTCAAGGGTTATTGGGGTGATGAAGTAGAGCTGAGCCCGCAACCAGTTTAACCATGAACTTATTGAAAGGCGGATCAGGCTTGAGGGGCCAAATGGCCTACTGTTGCTCCTAGTTCTTGGGCTTTTGTGTTCTTGTGACTGAATGAGATTGTGCTTTCCAGCATGCTTACCAGTCCCTCACTGTGATTGGAGGTTGGGCATTGTCCAGTGTCTCTGCCTCGAATCCTTCCGAGACCAGGTTAATTAGCTGAGATTTTTGGCACCACCTAATTAAGAGAAAAATGGAACAAACAAATTCAGCTATTGCCAACTCTCCGTTGAGCTGCTGCACATTGCTGTTGGTGGGCAGCTGCTTAAGTCTGACCTTGAAGATTTCTGTTCGATTGTAAAAGGTGCACCAAATCCAGAGAGTGAACAGGTGGGCAAACTGGACATCAGTCTCACATTTGGCACCTGACTAGATATCTTTCCCATCTGTTGGCCATAAGGGTTCAAGTATGATGTAATCTTAAAGCTCAGAAGGAGACCATTCGTCCCACCGTTCCTATATAGGGTCTTTGAAAGAGCTACCCAATTAATCGCACTCCCTCACTCTTCCTCCATACTTTCACCATTCACAGATATATCCAATTCCCCATCAAAAGTTACTATCGAACCTGCCTCCCCCACTCCTTCCATCGTTGCATTCCAGATGGTGGTAACTTGCGTCGTAAAGGAATTTCTCATCTCTTCACATGCTTCTTTTACCAGTTGTAATGATTTGTAGACAGACATGTAACTAAGGGGTTAATCACAACACCCAGCTGTGGCATCACCACTAGAGAGCATTACACGGCACGAATGTGCGCATGCGCAGTAGCTACCTACTCCGCGCTGGCCCCGATGCAACATGGCGCAGGGCTACAGGGGACGGCGCGGAGCAAAAGAGGCCCCCACCACGAGAGTCCGGCCCGCCGATCGGTAGGCCCCGATCGCAGGCCAGGCCATGGTGGAGGCCCCCTCCGGGGTCGGACCCCCGCCCACCAGGCGGGATCCATCCTGCAGGATGGATGCCGAGGTCCCGCCGAGTAAGACCAGATGTGAATGGCGCCGGCGGGACTCGGGCTTTTTTGGGAAGCCACTTGGCCCATCCGGGGCGGAGAATCGCCGGGGAGGCCGCGTAGAGCGGCTGCGACTGGTGCCGCGCCGATCCCGCCAGCTCCACTCACCGGAGAATCGGCAGACTGGCGTCGGGCGGTGTCGCGCGATTCGTGCCTGGCCCGGCGATTCTCCGACCTGGCATGAGCTGAGAGAATCTCGCCTCTTGTGTGATTAGCGGTTTTATAGTGGGACGTGTAATGCCCTCCAGTAATTATGCCACAGCTGGCTTTTGTGATTAACCCCTTAGTTACATATCTGTCTACATATCATTACACCAGTGACCTTAAATCTGGGTCATTTGGTTCCTGACTTTCCCGCCAACGGAAAGTTTCTCCCAACCTACTTTATCAGAACCCTTCATAATTATGTAATTAAACCTCACCTTAACTCCGTCCGCACAAAGGAGAACAATCCAAGCTTCTCCAGTCTTTCCAAGTAAGTTCCTCATGCCTGGTACCACTCCAGTAAATCTGCATTCTCTAAAATCCTACGCTTATCTCTGAGGGATTAATAAGGGTGAAACTGGGTTGCCCTCTTGTCACGGACAGAAAAACAATTATTCAAGTGCCACTCTCATGTCCAAAGGGATTATTTAAATACAAAGTTTCATTTGAACCCAAAAAGGAAAGTTCTAATCTAAAACACATTCATAGAATCATAGAATTTACAGTGCAGAAGGAGGCCATTTGGCCCATCGAGTCTGCACTGGCCCTTGGAAAGAGCACCCTACCCAAGCCCACACCTCCACCCTATCCCCTCACCTCCACCCTGTCCCCGGAACCCCACCTAGCCGTTTTTTTTGGACACTAAGGGCAATTTAGCATAGCCAATCCACCTAACCTGTACATCTTTGGGCTGTGGGAGGAAACCGGAGCACTCGGAGGAAACTCACGCAGACACGGGGAGAACGTGCAGACTCCGCACAGACAGTGACCCAAGTTGGGAATCGAACCTGGGACCCTGAAGCTGTGAAGCAACTGTGCTAACCACTGTGCTACCGTGCTGCCCATATTGTTTTCTGTGTCAACCAGGCACTCTGTTCCTGTGTTACCCACTGGCCACAGACTAGAAGGATCATCTGTGAATTACATGCAAACCAGTTCATCCCAGTCAAGGGTAAAGGCATGCAGTTATTCAGCATTAAGTGGTAACCTCAGTCAGCATGGGCAATGCAAAATGCCCCAGTTTATAGTTGACACTCAGGCACATTCCAGGGAGCCAGAGAGGATGAAGCTTTACTCAGTATCTAACCCGCAGCAGCTGTTCCGGACGTGCTCCCAGGTGACCTGAAATTGGAAAAGGCGCTCCAATCCCTGGAACAAAGTTCCACAACTCGACCAAAGGGTAGGTAACAACAAGTTAACTTGTTGGGACAGGGATTATTTCTGTTTCAACAACTTTGCCAAATTCTCAGAAGGGGTGTTCAAGCTTCTGTTTCCGTGGGGATGAGGCACGATCAATTTGACTAAAGACGAAAGTTGAATCCAAACTAAGGCTTTATTGCTATCAGGTGGGTGGCCTCCCACAGCAGCTGGAGAAATGGCTGCGAACTGGAGGACACGCATATTTCTACCCCGCCTGCTGGGCGGAGCCAGCAGGCAGAGGCCACAGGTGAACCTGTAGTGCAGGTTCTACCGTATATCCTCTAATATAAGTACAGCATTGGTTTACCACATTCACCTCCTGTTAAAATAGAGTCCGGCGGAGGGGGTGGATAACTGTATTCAATCATGATTTTAATATTTACAGAGCAAAACAAATGTTTCTAGGCGTCCGGTGGACCGGTCAGAGGTTCAGCCAGTCCGGGGCCTTGATGGTCCTTTGAGAGCAACGAAGTGGTGACGGCGATGTTGGTGCTGACCTGGTCGAAGGTGACTCCGGGAGCGTGCTGCAATCCTCTTCATCGATGGGTGTGGGCAGAGGGGGAGACGGACGGTCCTGGGGGGGGTGGTGCTGTGAGCGACGGGGGAGGGGAGGGTGGCGCCGGGGGCGACGGGGGTGGTGTGGGGGTGGAACCTGCTGGTGGCAGGTCCCTGAGGGAGACAGTATCCTGGTGGCCGTCGGGGAACGCCATGTAGGTGTACTGGGGGTTTGCGTGGAGCAAGTGCACCCCCTCCACCAACGGGTCCGCCTTGTGGAGCCGCACATGTTTACGGAGAAGCACGGTTCCCGAAGCTGTGAGCCAAGTCGGGAGCGACACCCCGGATGTGGACTTCCTGGGGAAGGCAAAAAGACGTTCATGCGGTGTATTGTTAGTGGCAGTGCAGAGTAACGAGCAAATGGAATGTAGTGCATCAGGGAGGACCTCTTGCCAGCGGGAGGCCGGGAGGTTTCTGGACCGTCGGGCCAGCTGGACGGCCCTCCATACCGTCCCATTCTCCCTTTCTACCTGTCCGTTTCCCCGGGGGTTGTAGCTTGTCGTTCTGCTGGACGCGATACCCCTGCTGAGCAGGAACTGACGCAGCTCATCACTCATGAATGAGGATCCCCTGTCACTGTGGATGTAGGCGGGGAAACCGAACAGAGTGAAGATCGAATTGAGGGCTTTAATGACGGTGGCAGACGTCATGTCGGGGCAAGGGATGGCGAAGGGGAACCGGGAGTATTCATCGATCACACTGAGGAAATATGTGTGACAATCGGTGGAGGGGAGGGGGCCTTTGAAATCCATGCTGAGGCATTCAAAGGGGCGGGAGGCCTTCACCAGACGTGCGCGGTCTGGCCGGTAGAAGTGCGGCTTGCACTCCGCACAGACCTGTCAGTCCCTGGTGATTGTCCTTACTTCCTCGATGGAGTAGGTCAAATTTTGTGCCTTAATGAAGCGGTACAACCGTGTGACCCCTGGGTGACAAAGGCTGTCGTGCAGGGTCCGGAGTGGTCTACCTGTGCGCTGGCACATGTACCTCCGAATAGGGCATCTGGGGGCTCGTTGATTTTGCCAGGGCGATACTTAATCTCGTAATTATAAGTGGAGAGCTCGATTCTCCACTGCAAGATTTTATCATTTTTGATCTTGCCCCGCTGTGTGTTGTTGAACATAAAGGCTACCGACCGTTGGTCAGTGAGGAGAGTGAATCTCCTGTCGGCCAGGTAATGCCTCCAATGCCGCACAGCTTCAACAATAGCTTGGGCCTCTTTTTCGACGGATGAGTGCCGAATTTCGGAGGCATGAAGGGTGTGGGAAAAGAATGCCACAGGCCTGCCTGCCTGATTGAGGATGGCGGCAAAGGCGACGTCTGATGCGTCGCTGTCTACTTGGAAGGGCAGCGTTTCATCTACAGCGTGCATTGTGGCCTTGGCAACATCAGCTCTGATCCGGGCGAATGCCTGTTGGGCCTCGGCCGTCAAGGGAAACTGGGTGGACTGTATGAGTGGGCGGGCCTTGTCCGCATAGTTTGGGACCCACTGCGCATAATATGAAAAGAACCCCAGGCAGCGTTTGAGGGCCTTGGGGCAATGGGGGAGGGGGAGCTCCATGAGTGGGCGCATGCAGTCGGGATCGGGCCCCAGAACTCCGCTCTGGACCACATAGCCGAGGATGGCTAAGCGGTTCGTGCTGAACACACACTTCCCCTTGTTGTAAGTGAGGTTTAGGAGAGTAGCGGTGTGGAGAAATTTAGCAAGGTTGGCGTCTTGGTCCTGCTGATCATGGCCGCAGATGGTGACATTGTCTAGGTACGGAAACGTGGCCCGCAGACCGTACCGGTCAACCATTTGGTCCATCTCCCTTTGGAAGACCGAGACCCCGTTAGTGACGCCGAAGGGGACCCTAAGGAAGTGATATAGATGGCCGTCTGCCTCGAAGGCGGTGTATGGACGGTCCGATTTACGGATGGGGAGCTGGTGGTAGGCGGATTTCAGGTCCACCGTTGAGAAGATCCAGTACTGTGCAATCTGGTTAACCATGTCAGATATGCGTGGGAGGGGGTACGCGTTGAGCTGCGTGTACCTGTTGATGGTCTGGCTGTAGTCCACGACCATTCAGTGTTTCTCTCCAGATTTAACCACTACCACTCGAGCTCTCCAGGGGCTGTTGCTGGCCTCGATGATGCCTTCCCGAAGCAACCGCTGGACTTCGGACCTGATGAAGGTCTTATCCTGGGTGCTGTACCGTCTGCTCCTGGTGGCAACGGGTTTGCAATCTGGAGTTAGATTAGCAAAGAGGGAAGGTGGGTTGACCTTTAGGGTCGCGAGACCGCACACAGTAAGGGGTGGTAAGGGTCCGCCGAATTTAAAGGTTAGGCCCTGGAGGTTGCACTGGAAATCCAGGCCGAGGATAAGTGCAGCGCAGAGGTTAGGGAGAACGTAGAGGCGGAAGCCGTGGAATTCTACGCCCTGGACCGTGAGCGTGACCGTACAGTACCCTCGGATCACTACGCAATGGGATCCGGAGGCCAGGGAGATTTTTTGATTGGCGGGGTGTATTGTGAGGGAGCAATGCCTTACCATATCCGGGTGTATAAAGCTCTCGGTGCACCCGGAGTCCAGCAGGCAAGAGGTCACATGGCCGTCGACTTTCATGCTGGTGGATGCGTTGGTCAGGTTATGCGGGCGTAACTGGTCGGGTGACATGGAGGCAAGCCTTGGTTGGTCGTCGGGTAATGGGGCGGCCGTTGAGTTCAGATCTTGAAACACTGGTGGTGTCCATGTGCTGAGGGGGAGACAAAATGGTGGCTCCCCGAGATCTTGGCGATTACAAAATGGCGGAGCCCATGGAACGCACGTTGCGGGGGTGGAGCAAGATGGCAGCGCCCATGAAACGCACGTGTTACGCGGAGGGGAAGATGGCGGTGCCCACTGATCGCACATGGTCTGGGG
The DNA here is from genome assembly GCF_047496885.1 of Scyliorhinus torazame. Classification (NCBI taxonomy): domain Eukaryota; kingdom Metazoa; phylum Chordata; class Chondrichthyes; order Carcharhiniformes; family Scyliorhinidae; genus Scyliorhinus; species Scyliorhinus torazame. The sequence goes on from NC_092722.1 coordinate 47,120,183, forward strand.
GGGTGGAGAAGATGGCAGCGCCCATTATCCGTGACTGGGGGGGGTGGGGGCGATCGCGGCCACTGAGCGGGCCTGGCACACCGCGGCGAAATGGCCCTTCTTCCCGCAGGCTTTACAAAGGGCCGCGCGGGCCGGGCAGCGTTGGTGGGGGTGCTTTTGCTGGCCGCAAAAGTAGCATCGGGGACCCCCCGGGGTTTGCTGGCTGGCGTATAGCGCAGGTGTATTGGGTGGGTAGTGCCCCCGCTGGGGCGGCTGCCTGTGAGGTCCATGAAGCGTAGGAGGGGTGGGCCGCACGGCTGGGGGCGTAGGACTGGACGTTGCGCAGAGCGACCGTCATGGAGAGCGCTGGCGTTTTAGTATCTGCGAGGTCGCGCATGGCCCCTTCTAGGAGCCGCTGATGTATGATATCTGACCCAATTCCAGTCATAAAGGCGTCCCTCATAAGGAGGTCTGAGTGTTCCTTAGCTGTAACGTCCTGGCAGTCACAGTCCCGGACTAGTGGGATTAGGGCCCTCCAGAAGTCTTCAATGGACTCACCCGGTAGTTGAGAACGAGTTGCGAGCGCGTGCCTGGCGAAGAGTGTGTTTGTCTACTGCTCGTAATTGTCCTTGAGTTGAGTCATGGCTTTGGCGTAGTTTGGTGCATGCTGGATCAGCGGGAAGACTTTGGAGCTCAGCCTGGAATATAAGATCTGGATCTTCTGAGCCTCTGGAACAGGGGTCGGCGCCGCGTTGATATACGCTTCAAAACAAGCTAGCCAGTGCTGGAAGTCCTTTCTGGCGTCGCTTGAGTGCGGATCCAGCTGCAGGCGATCTGGTTTAATACGGAGGTCCATCCTTCGAAAACTGATAGCAATAAATTGAGGCACAATCCATTTGACTAAAGACGAAAGTTGAATCCAAACTGAGGCGTTATTGGTATCAGATGTGTGGCCTCCCACAGCAGCTGGCGAAATGGCTGCGAGCTGGAGGACACGCATATTTATACCCCGTCTCCTGGGCGGAGCCAGCAGGCAGGGGCCACAGGCGAACCTGTAGTGCAGGTTCTACTGTACATCCTCTAATAAAAGTACAACAGTGGTTTACCACAGGCCACACTGATGGGAAATGTATCCCACCCCTGGGGATGTGGTGGGAGCAGGTACGACAGCGGCATTTAAGGGGCACTTAGACAAATATATGAATTGGGTGGGAATGGCAGGATACGAACTCTATGTAAGTGCACACGGTTTTAGTTTAGGCAGGTACCATGGTCGGCGCAAGCTTGGAGGGCTGGAGGGCCTGATCCTGTGCTGTTTTGTTCTTTGTAAGTCTGACAGTGTCATGGTCATATTCCATTGGTGCTCTGCCTAAAGGCAGTTCCTTGGCCCATTGCCTGCTGTTGCTTCACCCGGAGCCATTGTTCCTGGATGTTTTTGTCAATGGCGGTTTGCCATTTCCTTCAGGGGTGTGGAGCCAGGACCCAAGCTGGAATGGGAATCGAACCCATGCTGTTGGCAATATTCTGAGCAACATGCTAGCCATCTGAGCTCACCAACCTCCAACAGTTAGATCACCGGGCAATCCAGAATAGCAATACAAATCGCACTGTGGCCATTTTAGAATTTAAAATCAGGTAAAATCAATGCTGAAGTAGTGTGGGAAAAAATAATCATGAAGCTCTAGTCATTGGATTGTCGTAAAAATCCAACTGGTTCACTAATGCCTTTTAGAAGTGGAACAGTTTTCCCCCTAACTGCCCTCTGAACTGGCCTAGCAAGCGACTGAGTTGTATTACATTGGTATAAATAATAATAAGAATTTGCCGGAGTTCAGGCAAAAGGACCATCACCAGCTTCTTAGGGCAAGCAGGAATGGATGAGAAACACCAACCTTGCTTGTGATGGCAACAAATGAACAATTGAATTGGGTCCAATGCTGACCACAATCTGTATGTTAGCTGTGACATTACGCAGTTATCAGTTTGTATCAGGCTTCATTTCAATGAGCGTTCACCCAGCCCACCCTTCGAGAGATTGAAGAATGAGTGGCATACATGACATGGTGCAACTCCCAAAGGACTGTTACTGTTGCAGCCCCAATGCTAGTACATACAGGGCTGTGTGAACCAATGCCAATAAGATAAGACACATGTATCACTGAGGGAGTGATTGGTACCACTGAACGCCAGAAAGTGCCCATAGGTAAGGTCAGACTTTGTAACATATGAGAAAACAAGTCGAGATTTATCTGGATAATGGTGGCAGTTGAGGTGGAGCTGAACAGTGTTGCAGAAGTACATTATAGGATGTGAGGTTGGCAGCTCGGGTCTGGGTTAAGCAGGATGTCAAGGTTTCACCCGAGTGTCTGGCAGGGAGGGGGATGAAGTTGAGTAGCAAACGAGCATGGTTTACAGTCCGGATATCTGAATGCTCAGCTAGAGGATATAATGACTCATCCAGATGTGAAGTTGGATGGTTGGCCTGACAGCATGGAGGTAGTGGGGGTGGCAAGTGAGGCTGGTCCACGCCAGTGGCTGATAGGCAGTATAGATTTAAGGACGAGGAGTAACTTATGGATAGATCAGCATTCCGCAGGGACCACAACTGCCGAGACACCCTGGCCCACTCCTCCATTGCCCCGGACCCTTCATCCCCCTTCCCACGCCATCTTCCCCTGCAACTGCAGAAGGTGCAACACCTGCCCCATTACCTCCCGCTTTCCCCAAGGATCCAAACATTCCATTCAGGTAAAGCAGCATTTCACCTGCACCTCCTTCAACTTGGTCGACTGTATTCGCTGCTCCCAATGTGGTCTCCTCTATATTGGCAAGACTAAATGCAGACTGGGTGACCGCTTTGCAGAACACATTCGCTCAGATCACAAGCATGAACTCAACCTTCCGGTCGTTTGCTATTTCAACTCAGCATCTTGCTTTCATGCCCACTTGTCCGCCCAGGCCTGCTGCAATGCTCCAGTGATGCCCAACACAAACTGGAAGAACAACACCTCGTCTCCTGAATAGGATCACTGCAGCCTTCTCGACTCAACATTGAGTTCAGCAACTTTAGACAGCAAAGATCCCCCCTCCATCTTAAACCACAGCCCGAACCCCGGCTTTGTAGTTTGTTGTCAGTTGTCTTCAACTCACTCGCCTGCTCCAGCGCAACCCTACCACCATCAACATCCCCCCCCCCACGCCCCGAAAGGCCATCTGTCCCTGGATGCTCAGTTGCTCCCATTAACACCTCCCATTAACCCATTTTGCAATCTTACCTTTTGCCTCTATTAACACTATTAAACTCTTAATGGCAGCATTAAAATTCCCCTTTGTCTTATGCCAATGCCAAATTTAACCGTTGACTCGGTTTCTCTCCACCAATGCTGCCAGGCCTGCTGAGGTTATCCAGCATTTTCTGTTTTTATTTTATATAAAAGAGGAACCAAGTGAGGGCAGACCCACAGCGCTGGCTAAAGCAAACTAAACACGCTATGGTAATGCAGTAACTCCAGTGACCTTATATTCTTGGAATTCTTACTCGAAAGATGTAACAAAATATTTTTGGATGTGTTCATTCGGAAAGGGCTTCCCATTGTCTCCTGGAAGATCTTCTATCTTCCACCCATCGCCATCATTATTTGTGAGTTCCCAGAAGGAGAATTCCTCTGTCAAAAATGGAAAAGGTGAGTTGTTACTCCAAACATCACTTGGAGAATTGACCACCTGTGACTTTCATAAATATTTAAATGTCGAGAAGGTTATGTGTTCCCAATAAGTTTATCTATTTCCTTTACAGGAGATGCAAATATCCCTCCCCTGATTTTCCTTCCTTCAAATCTTTCAAATTCAGTACCTCTCCTGAGTTTGTGCTGTCAGTTGGTCCCAGGCCTTTGGCGCTTCTCTCAGTGGCCATTTTGTCAGCAAGGGCAGTGAGGTCCGAGGGACTGATAGGCTCAGACGTGTGGCAAAGCCAAAACTCCACTTTACCCTCAGCCAACATTCACACGTAAGCAGTTCCAGCGGAGGATGTTGATAACAATTGGTGTCCTGCCTCATTTTCCTCAGCCAGGGCTGAATGGGAAGCATTCTCACCTCTCAGTCGGAACGTTATAAGTTCAAGGTGCACTCCAGAGACGTGGAGCACACACAACTGAAGCTGACACACTAATACAGAACAGAGGGAGTGCCGCACTGTCAGAGGTGCTGTCTTTTAGATGAGACGTTAAGCCGAGGGCCCATTTTCACTCTTGGGGTTAAAGGATGTGGGGAATGACTTATGTGGGAGGGAATACCTCTGATGGGCCCACAAGGACCCCAAAGGAGGTTGATGCCCCCAAAGGAGGTCTGACTCACCCATGCCCGACGCCAGCCAGTGCAGCTAAAGCTGGCGGCTTTCCGCATGGCGTGGGCCTTACTCACGCCGCGGTAAAATACGGGTGACGGCAGGATGAGGCCCTCAAGTGAATATTAATTGTTCACTTCAGGGCCTCAATAGGCCCAAAGCAGATGGGCAGCCCAGCACTTACCCTGTAAAATTTTAGACAGGTTGCCAGGGGAGGGGGGCTGGGCATGATAAAGTGACGGGAAGGCAACCCACTGGATCTTATATGCCCCCCACATTCAAACCAACCAGAAGGGCAGGGTAAAACCTAGCCCCTGGTGTCCCGAGCAATATTTATCCCACAACCAACATCCCCACATAGATTATCTGGCCATGTATCACAATGATGTCTTTGGGAGCTTGCCATGAATAGTTTGGACCAGTATTCTTATTTCCCCGTTTTACTGTTCTTTTTCCTTCTGGGAGGTAACACTTCAAAAGTAGCTTAGTTGCATGCAAGGTCATGAGAGGTGCTATAGAAAAGCAAGTTCTTTATTACTTTTTTCCCCTCCCTGCAACAGGGGTGGGGTGTAGCTAAGGCCGACTTTACCATGCTGATCAGATTGAATAGCTGAGTATAAGTAAGGGACCAATCTGATGGAGGTGTTAAAATGCTCAAAGGATTCCAGAGGGTTGATGCACAGAAACCCTAGCAAGGAAATCGACAGCGAGAAGGACTCAATCTCAAAATTAGTGCCAGGCTACTTCAGAGGGAAACCAAGAAGAATGTTTTCACACAAATGGTCATGAAATTCCACAGATATAACCTCTACAGTGCAGAAGGAGGCCATTCAGCCCATCGAGTCTGCACCGATCCTCCAAAAGAGCACTCTACCTAGACTCAATCGCCCGTCTGATCCCTGTAACCCCGCGCATTGATCATGGACAATCCACCTAACCTGCTCTCTTTGGACTTGTGGAATTCTCAAATGGTTGTGGAGTTGGGACAGGTGGAACTTGTTGAAAGTTTAATAGATTTTTGATGTGTAAGAGTACCAATGGATCTTCAGGAGGGCAATTGGAGTTGAGGGTCAGAGCAGGGGGTGGGGGAGAAGCACAAGAGGCTGAATTGCCTGCTCCTGTTCTAATGCATCCCTTTACATTTCAATGACATGACCATTTATCGCAAAAGCAGACATAAACAAGCTTGCTTCAGCCTAACATGCATAACCGTATGTTTATGGGACAAACCTTCTCCACATGGATTCTTGATTAGATTATTTTTTACAGATGTACAAAAATAAAATGCATCCCAGTCTTCTGCCTTTCCACCTTGATTTTGTTTTGGCAAACCTTCATCTGGAAATTGTAGGTTTAGTCCATCCACAAGCTCTTTCCACTGTTGGCAGACTAGTCTACAGATCAACACCAATTCTTTCTGAGGGATGTAGGACAGGATTTTGAGCAACACCTGCTCAGGTAAATATTCCATGGCAGCCATCTTTCAAATTGGCTTCCAGTCGCAATTCGGTTTCAGCTGTAAAGAATATTTCAAAGGGATTGATTTAGATTTTGATAAAAGGTAGGCATCGTAGTATAAGACTTCAGCAGAACTCTTTGACTTAACATGTTTGGTTAAACAATATGATATTGTTCTGCATACAGTCCAGACAGATCATTCCATACCTGAAAAAAAAACATAGGACATACATAAATACACAATGTATATACATAGACACAGGCATCGGGTGAAGCTTACAGGAGTGCAGTAATACTCTGTAGAGAAGATGTGTGACGAGATCAGTTCAGTCTATAAGAGGGTTATTCAGGAGACTGGTAACAGCGGGGAAGAAGCTGTTTTGAATCTCTTAGTGCGTGTTCTCAGACTTCTGTATCTCCTGCCCGATTATAGAATTATACACATGAAAAGCAAATAAACAGGACATTCAGTCCAACATGCCCAGTACAGTCAGCGAAAGGCCTTCTCCAATCCATTTTCACCCTATTGGCAAATCATTCATGCAGGGCGTTGCCAGAGTCACTGCCGCCAGAACGGCGGCCAGGCTAATGGGCACCGTCCCCGGGCGCCATCCGCCCGCACGGCCCCGGGCCTTGGCCATGGGTGCGGCCCCCCCCCCCCCCCCCCCCACACAGGGGCAGACCACCCAGCAGCCGGCAACCATCGGCGGCAAGGGGCGGGTCCGCACCCTGGCATCCCCCAGTGAGGGCATAGCCATCCAACGATGGCGCTATCACGAGGGATGGGCAGTACTGGGCGGAGGACGGAGGGTGTGGCCAGGGGTCTGGGTGCATGCGAGGCTGTGGCGCATTCAGCAAGCCGGGGCAGACATGTACCCCAGTGCACCTGGCTGTAGAGGGAACCATGCACCATCCTTAAACATGTTGTATACCCCCACCCCCGGCAGTTCACAATATTTAGGCACCAGCCAGCGATGTTGGCCGCCGTGACGGGAGGCACTGCCCTGCATGTGGCCCTGTGGCAGCATCGGCGCATGCGGCTCAGAGTGGTTGCGGCAGCAGTGGCTGCAGCAGAGGGACAGGCTACAGCAGGCCAGGTGGGTCCCGCTGAGGCTGCAGGGCCGCCTGCCCGACGGGCGCAGGAGGAGGCCGAGGCGGACGTCGAGCAGAACAACGAGGGAGATGCACAGGATGACGACACCGATGTGGATGAGCAGCAGGGGGAGCAGGAGGAGGAGCAGGTGGTGGTGGGGCCATGGTGCCGGAGGCGCCCCATGAGGCCACGTGTCTACCGACGCCGTATGTCCTTCGAGGACCTGCCGGACAGGACATGCAGGAGGAAACGCAGGATGAGTCGGAAAACTGTCGCACATATCTGCCACCTTATGGCACACCTGGCACCGCGTAGCGCTGGGGAGGACATGCTCTCCCGGTGGCCGTCAAGGTAACGGTGGCCCTTAACGTCTATGCGACAGGGTCATTCCAGTTGCCGATTGGTGACCGCGCCGGCATCTCCCAGCCATCGGTGCACAGGTGCATCCGCGCAGTGACTGACACCCTGTACGACATCGCGGACCGGTACATCCAGTTCCCTGTGGACCCCGCCCACCAGGATGCCTGGGCAGCGGGATTTGCTGCCGTGGCTGGGATACCCGTGGTACAGGGGGCGATCGATGGGGTGCATGTCACCATGTGGCCTACAGCGGAGAACAGGGACGTCTTCATGAACAGGAAGGGGACCTACTCCATGACCTGTGACCACCAGCTGAAGATCCTGCACGTCTGTGCACAGTACCCGGGCAGTGTGCATGATGCGTTTATCATAGCACAATCGTTCATCCCCGCATGTTCGATGGACGCCCCCCCGGCTGAAGGGCTGGTTGCTGGGTGACAAGGGTTACCCGTTGCGGTCATGGCTGATGACACCTATACGGAGGCCACAGACCGCCGCGGAGACCTGCTACAATGAGGCCCATGCAGCAACCTAGCGGGTGATCGAGAGGTGCTTCGGCCTGTTGATGATGCGCTTCAGGTGCTTGGACTGCTCTGTAGGGGCTCTCCAGTACCATTCGGAACGGCCACATCGTCGTCTGCTGTGTCCTCCACAATATTGCCCAGCAGAGGGGCGATGTGCTGGAGGAGGAGGCAGAGGGGGAGGCCGCGGGAGGGGATGCCTCTCCAGGTGAGGAGGATGGGGACGAGGGGGGTAACAGATGCGACATGGGGGCGGGTTTATGGACGAGAGGCTGCATGACGCCACCGGTTTGGCCAGCGCGCACACGAGGCGTTAATCGCCGCATATTTCACCAACTAGGAGGGTAGGGGCTCTCTGAGCAGGGGCACTGGCACCGCCAGACAGCCCCACCTCACCACCCAGCACCCTCCCCTCCCACACCACCCGACTACCTTACCTGCCACACCACCACATGCACAGCACCCTCCAACTGCGACACAACAGGCTGGTCTCACACGATGGCCTGTGGCAGCGGGTGTGTTCAATGCCATGCAGGATGATGACAAGCTGCGATGAGCGGTGAGCTCCAAGTCGTTCGCCAATGTCTGACTCATAGCCACAGCTACACCCTCTACGTGGGTGGTCCCTGTACGTGTAACGGACACTCCCATGGCCATGTTGGGCAGCTGGCGGTGGGGTGCCGAGTACGACGGGGGGAATCTTTACACCCACCTGGGCTCACCGTTCCACCGACCTTCGAACACAGTGCCAATCAGTTCCGTTCACGACCACGCGGCCACCGGACATAGGACAGAGGCACCTTGCATTGGTGTAACAGTGAGTCCATTTGTAACAGCAACATACAAGTGCCCTAGCCCCAAAACTATACTGTGCCCTGCACCCGTGCCAACTTACTAGGTGTCAAACTTCTTGGCCTTACGGGCCCTACCATGACGTCTAGGTGTTTCCCCAGACGGTACAGCAGGAGTGGAGGCGGACTGCTGAGACTCCGGCCCTGCGACTTGGCTCCCCGTTTGCGTGTGTTTCCTTGGGCGGCCCAGCTTGGATGGACCAGGCTGCGCCGCGGGAGTGCTGAACGGCTTGATGCCACCCTGTTCTGCCCACTGCCCACCAGATGCGCCAGGGACAGGACGGGGGGAGTCCGAAGATCCGCGGTGTTCCGGGACCTCCATTGCAGCAGTCACCGGGACGGGCCCCGGAATCTCCTCCTCCCTCGGGGTGCCCGGTGGCCACCTGGCCTCTCGATGGGACGGAGGTGCGAGCTGAGACAGGCCCCGAGGCACCCCCGACACCTGGCACTGCCAGTCCTGGAGGCCCGCTGCGGTATCGACCAGGGTCTGAACGTTAGCAGCGATGCAGCTCAGGGAGTGGGCCATTCCAGTCTGGGACTGCGCCACCTCCCTCTGTGCTTGAACGACGCCATCCAGCATCTGGACAAGGCTGAGACTGAGCCATCACCTGGGTACTGCCGCTGATGCTCTCAGCGATGCTCTGCTGAGACTCAGCCAGACTGCGGAGCGCAGCTGCAATGTCCAGTTGGCTCTGGCACATGGCTGCCTGTGAGAGGGCAGCCCTGTCCTGAGCCACAGATGACGCGTGCACATGAAGCCCCACGCCTTGCATAACCTGACCCTTGGCCGAAACCTTTGCACCCATTGCCTCCACCGCGGACGCCACCCGTGCGGTGTCGGCCTGGGTGGCAGCCATGACCGTCACCACTCCCTGCTCCTGGACACGGATGGACTTCTCCACCTGCGTCTGCAGTTGCTGGAAGCTGGCATCTTGTTGTCTAGTCCCTGGGTTTCTAACTGCTTCGGGTCTATGGGTGGGACTGGAAAGTCCAGGAACACGGGTACCATCTGGGCGGCAGCTGGATGCTGGGGCTGGCCTGCCCTCCGGCCGTCCGGCCCCTCGGCTGTTCCTACCTCCACCTGCTGTACCGGTACGGCTGTGTTCTGCGCACCAGTCTGTGTCCCAGAAGCTTCATCACTAAAGTGTCCATCGAAGGTGCGGGTCTCTGAGATGGTGGGGGGTGTGGGTGAGTGCAGTGACGCCAAGTCTGGGTCGTCATCGGACCCAAAGTCTGGGGGCTCCTGCGTCGAGCCCGGGGCCGGTGTTCTTTCTTTCGTTCCCATCTGAGGGGCACTGTCCGGTCTGTCCGTCATCTGTGTGTCAGTTTCCTGGCATGACGTACTCTGTGCATCACTGTCCTGACTGTCGTCCGCTTCAGTGTTCATCGTCCCCATTTCGGGGCTGTCGCTGTCCGGGGTGTCCGTCCACTTTCATCACTGTCCTGGGTCTCAGACCTCTGTGTGTCCGACTGCTGTCTCACAGTGACAGAGGAAGGCCTTCGTTGCCGTCTGCCCTCCCCGCAGGGGCGTCCGTCCCTGGGGGCATCTGGACCTGGCACTTGTAGGGTCCGAGCCGCGCCAGGCGGTCCGAGACGATTGGCGGCAGGCCCTGCAACACACAATGCAGCATGTATCGTTACATATGCGGACTGGGGTGAGGATGCGTGCTGGGGGGGATTGGGGTGAGGGTGTGTGCTGGGGGGGGGGGGGGCGGATTGGGGTGAGGGTGTGTTCTGGGGGGATTGGGGTGAGGGTGTGTTCTGGGGGATTGGGGTGAGGGTGTGTGCTGGGGGGGATTGGGGTGAGGGTGTGTGCTGGGGGATTGGGGTGAGGGTGGGTGCTGGGGGGGGATTGAGGTGAGGGTGTGTGCTGGGGGGGATTGGGGTGAGGGTGTGTGCTGGGGGGGATTGGGGTGAGGGTGTGTGCTGGGGGGGATTGGGGTGAGGGTGTGTTCTGGGGGGATTGGGGTGAGGGTGTGTGCTGGGGGGAGATTGGGGTGAGGGTGTGTGCTGGGGGGCATTGGGGTGAGGGTGTGTGCTGGGGGGGATTGGGGTGAGGGTGTGTGCTGGGGGATTGGGGTGAGGGTGGGTGCTGGGGGGGATTGGGGTGAGGGTGTGTGCTGGGGGGGATTGGGGTGAGGGTGTGTGCTGGGGGGGATTGGGGTGAGGGTGTGTTCTGGGGGGATTGGGGTGAGGGTGAGTTCTGGGGGGATTGGGGTGAGGGTCTGTGCTGGGGGGGATTGGGGTGAGGGTGTGTGCTGGGGGATTGGGGTGAGGGTGGGTGCTGGGGGGGATTGGGGTGAGGGTGTGTGCTGGGGGGAGATTGGGGTGAGGGTGTGTGCTGGGGGGGATTGGGGTGAGGGTGTGTTCTGGGGGGATTGGGGTGAGGGTGAGTTCTGGGGGGATTGGGGTGAGGGTCTGTGCTGGGGGGGATTGGGGTGAGGGTGTGTGCTGGGGGGGATTGGGGTGAGGGTGTGTGCTGGGGGGAGATTGGGGTGAGGGTGTGTGCTGGGGGGCATTGGGGTGAGGGTGTGTGCTGGGGGGATTGGGGTGAGGGTGTGTGCTGGGGGGATTGGGATGACGGTGTGTTCTGGGGGGATTGGGGTGAGGGTGTGTTCTGGGGGGATTGCGGTGAGAGTGTGTGCTGGGGGGTATTGGGGTGAGGGTGTGTTCTAAGGGGGATTGCGGTGAGAGTGTGTGCTGGGGGGTATTGGGGTGAGGGTGTGTGCTGGGGGGGGATTGGGGTGAGGGTGTGTGCTGGGGGGGATTGGGGTGAGGGTCTGTGCTGGGGGGATTGGGGTGAGGGTGTGTGCTGGGGGTGGATTGGGGTGAGGGTGTGTTCTGGGGGGATTGGGGTGAGGGTGTGTGCTGGGGGGGATTGGGGTGAGGGTGTGTGCTGGGGGGGATTGGGGTGAGGGTGTGTGCTGGGGGGATTGGGGTGAGGGTGTGTGCTGGGGGGGATTGGGGTGAGTGTCTGTGCTGGGGGGATTGGGGTGAGGGTGTGTGCTGGGGGTGGATTGGGGTGAGGGTGTGTTCTGGGGGGATTGGGGTGAGGGAGTGTGCTGGGGGATTGGGGTGAGGGTGTGTGCTGGGGGGATTGGGGTGAGGGTGTGTGCTGGGGGGCATTGGGGTGAGGGTGTGTGCTGGGGGGATTGGGGTGAGGGTGTGTGCTGGGGGGGATTGGGGTGAGGGTGTGTTCTAAGGGGGATTGGGGTGAGGGTGTGTGCTGGGGGGATTGGGGTGAGGGTGTGTGCTGGGGGGGGATTGGGTGAGGGTCTGTACTGGGGGGATTGGGGTGAGGGTGTGTGCTGGGGGGGATTGGGGTGAGGGTGTGTGCTGGGGGGATTGGGGTGAGGGTGTGTGCTGGGCGGGATTGGGGTGAGGGTGTGTGCTGGGGGATTGGGGTGAGGGTGTGTGCTGGGGGGATTGGGGTGAGGGTGTGTGCTCGGGGGATTGGGGTGAGGGTGTGTGCTGGGGGGGATTGGGGTGAGGGTGTGTGCTGGGGGGGATTGGGGTGAGGGTGTGTGCTGGGGGGGATTGGGGTGAGGGTCTGTGCTGGGGGGATTGGGGTGAGGGTCTGTGCTGGGGGGATTGGGGTGAGGGTGTGTGCTGGGGGGATTGGGGTGAGGGTGTGTGCTGGGGGCGGATTGGGGGGAGGGTGTGTGCTGGGGGGATTGGGGTGAGGGTGTGTGCTGGGGGTGGATTGGGGTGAGGGTGTGTTCTGGGGGGATTGGGGTGAGGGTGTGTGCTGGGGGGGATTGGGGTGAGGGTGTGTGCTGGGGGCGGATTGGGGGGAGGGTGTGTGCTGGGGGCGGATTGGGGGGAGGGTGTGTGCTGGGGGCGGATTGGGGGGGGGTGTGTGCTGGGGGGGATTGGGGTGAGGGTGTGTGCTGGGGGGTATTGGGGTGAGGGTGTGTGCTGGGGGGGATTGGGGTGATGGTGTGTGCTGGGGGGATTGGGGTGAGGGTGTGTGCTGGGGGGGATTGGGGTGAGGGTGTGTGCTGGGGGGATTGGGGTGAGGGTGTGTTCTGGGGGGATTGGGGTGAGATTGTGTGCTGGGGGGATTGTGGTGAGGGTGTGTTCTGGGGGGGGATTGGGGTGAGGGTGTGTGCTGGGGGGGATTGGGGTGAGGGTGTGTGCTGGGGGGATTGGGGTGAGGGTGTGTTCTGGGGGGATTGGGGTGAGGGTGTGTTCTGGGGGGATTCGGGTGAGGGTGTGTTCTGGGGGGGATTGGGGTGAGGGTGTGTGCTGGGGGGATTGGGGGTGAGGGTGTGTTCTAAGGGGGATTGGGGTGAGGGTGTGTGCTAGGGAGTATTGGGGTGAGGGTGTGTGCTGGGGGGATTGGGGTGAGGGTGTGTGCTGGGGGGGATTGGGGTGAGGGTGTGTGCTGGGGGGGATTGGGGAGAGGGTGTGTGCTGGGGGGGATTGGGGAGAGGGTGTGTGCTGGGGGAAAATGGGGTGAGGGTGGTTGCCGGGGGGGATTGGGGTGAGGGTGTGTGCTGGGGGGGGAAATGGGGTGAGGGTGTGTGCTGGGGGGGGGTGATTGGGGTGAGCGTGTGCGCTGAGGGGGGGATTGGGGTGAGGGTGTGTGCTGGGGTTGGATTGGGGTGAGGGTGTGTGCTGGGGGGGGATTGGGGTGAGGGTGTGTGCTGGGGGGGATTGGGGTGAGGGTGTGTGCTGGGGGGGGATTGGGGTGAGGGTGTGTGCTGGGGGGGATTGGGGTGAGCGTGTGTGCTGGGTTTGGATTGGGGGAAGGGTGTGTGCTGGGGGGGGTTTGGGGTGAGGGTGTGTGCTGGGGGGGATTGGGGTGAGGGTGTGTGCTGGGGGGGATTCGGGTGAGGGTGTGTGTTCGGGGGGCAATGGGGTGAGGGTCTGTGCTGGGGGGATTGGGGTGAGGGTGTGTGATCGGGGGGCAATGGGGTGAGGGTGTGTGCTGGGGGGGATTGGGGTGCGGGTGTGTGCTGGGGTGGGATTGGGATGAGGGTGTGTGCTGGGGGGGATTTGGGTGAGGGTGTGTGCTGGGGGGATTGGGGTGAGGGTGTGTGCTGGGGGGGAGTGGGGTGAGGGTGTGTGCTGGGGGGGGATTGGGGTGAGGGTGTGTGCTGGGGGGGGATTGGGGTGAAGGTGTGTGCTGGGGGGGGAGTGGGGTGAGGGTGTGTGCTGGGGGGGGATTGGGGTGAGGGTGTGTGCTTGGGGGGATTGGGGGGAGGGTGTGTACTGGGGGGGGATTGAGGTGAGGGTGTGTGCTGGGGGGGAGTGGGGTGAGGGTGTGTGCTGGGGGGATTGGGGTGAGGGTGTGTGCTGGGGGGGAGTGGGGTGAGGGTGTGTGCTGGGGGGGGATTGGGGTGCGGGTGTGTGCTGGGGGGGATTGGGGTGAGGGTGTGTGCTTGGGGGGATTGGGGTGAGGGTGTGTGCTGGGGGGGGGATTGGGGTGAAGGTGTGTGCTGGGGGGGGAGTGGGGTGAGGGTGTGTGCTGGGGGGGGATTGGGGTGAGGGTGTGTGCTGGGGGGGATTGGGGTGAGGGTGTGTGCTGGGGGGGATTGGGTTGAGGGTGCGTGCTGGGGCGGATTGGGGTGAGGGTGTGTGCTGGGGGGGGGGATTGGGATGAGCGTGTGTGCTGGGTTTGGATTGGGAGAAGGGTGTGTGCTGGGGGGGGCGGGGGTTTGGGGTGAATGTGTGTGCTGGGGGGGATTGGGGTGAGGGTGTGTGTTCGGGGGGCAATGGGGTGAGGGTCTGTGCTGGGGGATTGGGGTGAGGGTGTATGCTGGGGGGATTAGGGTGAGGGTGTGTGCTGGGGGGGATTGGGGTGAGGGTGTGTGCTGGGGGGGATTGGGGTGAGGGTGTGTGCTTTGGGGGGGATTGGGGTGAGGGTGTGTGATCGGGGGGCAATGGGGTGAGGGTGTGTGCTGGGGGGGATTGGGGTGAGGGTGTGTGCTGGGGGGGATTGAGGTGAGGGTGTGTGTTCGGGGGGCAATGGGGTGAGGGTCTGTGCTGGGGCGATTAGGGTGAGGGTGTGTGCTGGGGGGATTGGGGTGAGGGTGTGTTCTAAGGGGGATTAGGGGAAGGGTGTGTGCTGGGGGGGGATTGGGGTGAGGGTGTGTGCTGGGGGGGATTGGGGTGAGGGTGTGTGCTGGGGGGGATTGGGGTGAGGGTGTGTTCTGGGGGGATTGGGGTGAGGGTGTGTGCTGGGGGGGATTGGGGTGAGGGTGTGTTCTGGGGGGATTGGGGTGAGGGTGTGTTCTGGGGGCGATTGGGGTGAGGGTGTGTGCTGGGGGGGGATTGGGGTGAGGGTGTGTGCTGGGGGGGAAATGGAGTGAGGGTGTGTGCTGGGGGGGATTGAGGTGAGGGTGTGTGTTCGGGGGGCAATGGGGTGAGGGTCTGTGCTGGGGCGATTAGGGTGAGGGTGTGTTCTGGGGGGATTGGGGTGAGGGTGTGTTCTAAGGGGGATTGGGATGAGGGTGTGTGCTGGGGGGATTGGGGTGAGGGTGTGTGCTGGGGGTTTGGGGGAGGGTGTGTGCTGGGGGGGATTGGGGTGAGGGTGTGTGCTGGGGGATTGGGGTGAGGGTGTGTTCTGGGGGGATTGGGTTGAGGGTGTGTTCTAAGGGGGATTGGGGTGAGGGTGTGTTCTAAGGGGGATTGGGGTGAGGGTGTGTGCTGGGGGGGATTGGGGTGAGGGTGTGTGCTGGGGGGATTGGGGTGAGGGTGTGTTCTAAGGGGGATTAGGGTGAGGGTGTGTGCTGGGGGGGGGTGGTTGGGGCGAGGGTGTGTGCTGGGGGAGTGGGGTGAGGGTGTGTGCTGGGGGAGTGGGGTGAGGGTGTGTGCTGGGGGGTATTGGGGTGAGGGTGTGTGCTGTGGGGGATTGGGGTGAGGGTGTGTGCTGGGGGGGATTGGGGTGAGGGTGTGTGCTGGGGGGGGGATTGGGGTGAGGGTGTGTGCTGGGGGGGATTGGGGGGAGGGTGTGTGCTGGGGGGATTGGGGTGAGATTGTGTGGTGGGGGGGATTGGGGTGAGGGTGTGTGCTGGTGGGGATTGGGGTGAGGGTGTGTGCTGGGGGGGATTGGGGTGAGATTGTGTGGTGGGGGGGATTGGGGTGAGGGTGTGTGGTGGGGGGGATTGGGGTGAGGGTGTGTGCTGGGGGGGATTGGGGTGAGGGTGTGTGCTGGGGGGGATTGGGGTGAGATTGTGTGGTGGGGGGGATTGGGGTGAGGGTGTGTGCTGGGGGGGATTGGGTTGAGGGTCTGTGCTGGGGGATTGGGGTGAGGGTGTGTGCTGGGGGGGGGATTGGGGGGAGGGTGTTTGCTGTGGGGGATTGGGGTGAGGGTGTGTGCTGGGGGGATTGGGGGGAGGGTGTGTGCTGTGGGGGATTGGGGTGAGATTGTGTGGTGGGGGGGATTGGGGTGAGGGTGTGTGGTGGGGGGGATTGGGGTGAGGGTGTGTGCTGGGGGGGATTGGGGTGAGGGTGTGTGCTGGGGGGGATTGGGGTGAGGGTGTGTGCTGGGGGGGATTGGGGTGAGGGTGTGTGCTGGGGGGGATTGGGGTGAGGGTGTGTGCTGGGGGGGATTGGGGTGAGGGTGTGTGCTGGGGGGGATTGGGGTGAGGGTGTGTGCTGGGGGGGATTGGGGTGAGGGTGTGTGCTGGGGGGGATTGGGGAGAGGGTGTGTGCTGGGGGAAAATGGGGTGAGGGTGGTTGCCGGGGGGGATTGGGGTGAGGGTGTGTGCTGGGGGGGGAAATGGGGTGAGGGTGTGTGCTGGGGGGGGTGATTGGGGTGAGCGTGTGCGCTGAGGGGGGGATTGGGGTGAGGGTGTGTGCTGGGGTTGGATTGGGGTGAGGGTGTGTGCTGGGGCGGATTGGGGTGAGGGTGTGTGCTGGGGGGGATTGGGGTGAGCGTGTGTGCTGGGTTTGGATTGGGGGAAGGGTGTGTGCTGGGGGGGGTTTGGGGTGAGGGTGTGTGCTGGGGGGGATTGGGGTGAGGGTGTGTGCTGGGGGGGATTCGGGTGAGGGTGTGTGTTCGGGGGGCAATGGGGTGAGGGTCTGTGCTGGGGGGATTGGGGTGAGGGTGTGTGATCGGGGGGCAATGGGGTGAGGGTGTGTGCTGGGGGGGATTGGGGTGCGGGTGTGTGCAGGGGTGGGATTGGGATGAGGGTGTGTGCTGGGGGGGATTTGGGTGAGGGTGTGTGCTGCGGGGGATTGGGGTGAGGGTGTGTGCTGGGGGGATTGGGGTGAGGGTGTGTTCTGGGGGGGATTGGGGGGAGGTTGTGTACTGGGGGGGGATTGGGGTGAGGGTGTGTGCTGGGGGGGAGTGGGGTGAGGGTGTGTGCTGGGGGGATTGGGGTGAGGGTGTGTGCTGGGGGATTGGGGTGAGGGTGTGTGCTGGGGGGGAGTGGGGTGAGGGTGTGTGCTTGGGGGGATTGGGGTGAGGGTGTGTTCTGGGGGGGGATTGGGGTGAAGGTGTGTGCTGGGGGGGGAGTGGGGTGAGGGTGTGTGCTGGGGGGGAGTGGGGTGAGGGTGTGTGCTTGGGGGGATTGGGGTGAGGGTGTGTTCTGGGGGGGGATTGGGGTGAAGGTGTGTGCTGGTGGGGAGTGGGGTGAGGGTGTGTGCTGGGGGGGATTGGGTTGAGGGTGCGTGCTGGGGCGGATTGGGGTGAGGGTGTGTGCTGGGGGGGGGGATTGGGATGAGGGTGTGTGTTCGGGGGGCAATGGGGTGAGGGTCTGTGCTGGGGGGATTGGGGTGAGGGTGTATGCTGGGGGGATTAGGGTGAGGGTGTGTGCTGGGGGGGATTGGGGTGAGGGTGTGTGCTGGGGGGGATTGGGGTGAGGGTGTGTGCTTTGGGGGGGATTGGGGTGAGGGTGTGTGATCGGGGGGCAATGGGGTGAGGGTGTGTGCTGGGGGGGATTGGGGTGAGGGTGTGTGCTGGGGGGGAAATGGAGTGAGGGTGTGTGCTGGGGGGGATTGAGGTGAGGGTGTGTGCTGGTTTTGGATTGGCGGAAGGGTGTGTGCTGGGGGGGGATTGGGGTGAGGGTGTGTGCTGGGGGGGATTGGGGTGAGGGTGTGTGCTGGGGGGGATTGGGGTGAGGGTGTGTGCTGGGGGGGATTGGGGGGAGGGTGTGTGCTGGGGGGGATTGGGGTGAGGGTGTGTGCTGGGGGGGATTGGGGTGAGGGTGTGTGCTGGGGGGGATTGGGGGGAGGGTGTGTGCTGGGGGGGATTGGGGTGAGATTGTGTGCTGGGGGGGATTGGGGTGAGATTGTGTGGAGGGGGGATTGGGGTGAGGGTGTGTGCTGGGGGGTGATTGGGGTGAGGGTGTGTGCTGGGGGGGATTGGGGGGAGGGTGTGTGCTGCGGGGGATTGGGGGGGGGGTGTGTGCTGCGGGGGATTGGGGTGAGTGTGTGTGCTGGGGGGGATTGGGGTGAGATTGTGTGGAGGGGGGGATTGGGGTGAGGGTGTGTGCTGGGGGGTGATTGGGGTGAGGGTGTGTGGTGGGGGGGGATTGGTGTGAGGGTGTGTGCTGGGGCGGATTGGGGTGAGGTGTGTGCTGGGGGGATTGGGGTGAGGGTGTGTGCTGGGGGGGATTGGGGTGAGGGTGTGTGCTGGGGGGGATTGGGGTGAGGGTGTGTGCTGGGGGGGATTGGGGTGAGGGTGTGTGCTGGGGGGGATTGGGGGGAGGGTGTGTGCTGCGGGGGATTGGGGTGAGTGTGTGTGCTGGGGGGGATTGGGGTGAGATTGTGTGGAGGGGGGGATTGGGGTGAGGGTGTGTGCTGGGGGGTGATTGGGGTGAGGGTGTGTGCTGGGGGGGATTGGGGTGAGATTGTGTGGTGGGGGGGGATTGGGGTGAGGGTGTGTGCTGGGGCAGATTGGGGTGAGGTGTGTGCTGGGGGGATTGGGGTGAGGGTGTGTGCTGGGGCGGATTGGGGTGAGGTGTGTGCTGGGGGGAATTGGGGTGAGATTGTGTGGTGGGGGGGATTGGGGTGAGGGTGTGTGCTGGGGGGGATTGGGGTGAGGTGTGTGCTGGGGGGATTGGGGTGAGGGTGTGTGCTGGGGGGGAGATTGGGGTGAGGGTGTGTGCTGGGGGGGATAGGGGTGAGGGTGTGTGCTGGGGGGGGTGTTTGGGGTGAGGGTGTGTGCTGGGGTTGGATTGGGGTGAGGGTGTTTGCTGGGGGGGATTGGGGTGAGGGTGTGTGCTGGGGGGGATTGGGGTGAGGGTGTGTGCTGGGGGGGATTGGGGTGAGGGTGTGTGCTGGGGGGGATTGGGGTGAGGGTGTGTGCTGGGGGGGATAGGGGTGAGGGTGTGTGCTGGGGGGATTGGGGGGAGGGTGTGTGTTGGGGGGATTGGGGTAAGGGTGTGTGCTGGGGGGGTTTTGGGGTGAGGGTGTGTGCTGGGGGGGATTGGGGTGAGGGTGTGTGCTGGGGGGGATTGAGGTGAGGGTGTGTGCTGGGGGGATTGGGGTGAGGGTGTGTGCTGGGGGGGATTGGGGTGAGGGTGTGTGCTGGGGGATTGGGGTGAGGGTGTGTGCTGGGGGGGATTGGGGTGAGGGTGTGTGCTGAGGGGGATTGGGATGAGCGTGTGTGCTGGGGGGGATTGGGGTGAGGGTGTGTGCTGGGGGGGATTGGGGTGAGGGTGTGTGCTGGGGGGGATTGGGGGGAGGGTGTGTACTGGGGGGGGATTGGGGTGAGGGTGTGTGCTGGGGGGATTGGGGTGAGGGTGTGTGCTGGGGGGGAGTGGGGTGAGGGTGTGTGCTGGGGGGGATTGGGGTGAGGGTGTGTGCTGGGGGGGTTGGGGTGAGGGTGTGTGCTGGGGGGGATTGGGGTGAGGGTGTGTGCTGGGGGGATTGGGGTGAGGGTGTGTGCTGGGGGGGGATTGGGGTGAAGGTGTGTGCTCGGGGGATTGGGGTGAGGGTGTGTGCTCGGGGGATTGGGGTGAGGGTGGGTGCTGGGGGGGATTGGGGTGAGGGTGTGTGCTGGGGGGATTGGGGTGAGGGTGTGTGCTGGGGGGGATTGGGGTGAGGGTGTGTGCTGGGGGGGGATTGGGGTGAGGGTGTGTGCTGGGGGGGATTGGGGTGAGGGTGTGTGCTGGGGGGGGTTGGGGTGAGGGTGTGTGCTGGGGGGGGGGTTGGGGTGAGGGTGTGTGCTGGGGGGGATTGGGGTGAGGGTGTGTGCTGGGGGGGAGTGGGGTGAGGGTGTGTGCTGGGGGGGGGATTGGGATGAGCGTGTGTGCTGGGTTTGGATTGGGAGAAGGGTGTGTGCTGGGGGGGCGGGGGTTTGGGGTGAGTGTGTGTGCTGGGGGGGATTGGGGTGAGGGTGTGTGTTCGGGGGGCAATGGGGTGAGGGTCTGTGCTGGGGGGATTGGGGTGAGGGTGTATGCTGGGGGGATTAGGGTGAGGGTGTGTGCTGGGGGGGATTGGGGTGAGGGTGTGTGCTGGGGGGGATTGGGGTGAGGGTGTGTGCTTTGGGGGGGATTGGGGTGAGGGTGTGTGATCGGGGGGCAATGGGGTGAGGGTGTGTGCTGGGGGGGATTGGGGTGAGGGTGTGTGCTGGGGGGGAAATGGAGTGAGGGTGTGTGCTGGGGGGGATTGGGGTGAGGGTGTGTGCTGGGGGGGATTGGGGTGAGGGTGTGTGCTGGTGGGGATTGGGGTGAGGGTGTGTGCTGGGGGGGATTGGGGTGAGGGTGTGTGCTGGGGGGGATAGGGGTGAGGGTGTGTGCTGGGGGGATTGGGGGGAGGGTGTGTGCTGGGGGGATTGGGGTAAGGGTGTGTGCTGGGGGGGTTTTGGGGTGAGGGTGTGTGCTGGGGGGGGATTGGGGTGAGGGTGTGTGCTGGGGGGGATTGGGGTGAGGGTGTGTGCTGGGGGGGATTGGGGTGAGGGTGTGTGCTGGGGGGGATTGGGGTGAGGGTGTGTGCTGAGGGGGATTGGGGTGAGGGTGTGTTCTGGGGGGATTGGGGTGAGGGTGTGTTCTGGGGGATTGGGGTGAGGGTGTGTTCTGGGGGGGATTGGGGTGAGGGTGTGTGCTGGGGGGTCTTGGGGTGAGGGTATGTGCTGGGGGGGATTGGGGTGAGGGTGTGTTCTGGGGGGATTGGGGTGAGGGTGTGTTCTGGGGGATTGGGGTGAGGGTGTGTTCTGGGGGGGATTGGGGTGAGGGTGTGTGCTGGGGGGTCTTGGGGTGAGGGTGTGTGCTGGGGGGGATTGGGGTGAGGGTGTGTGCTGGGGGGGATTGGGGTGAGGGTATGTGCTGGGGGGGATTGGGGTGAGGGTCTGTGCTGGGGGGATTGGGGTGAGGGTGTGTGCTGGGGGTTTGGGGGAGGGTGTGTGCTGGGGGGGATTGGGGTGAGGGTGTGTGCTGGGGGATTGGGTGAGGGTGTGTTCTGGGGGGATTGGGGTGAGGGTGTGTGCTGGGGGGGATTGGGGTGAGGGTGTGTGCTGAGGGGGATTGGGGTGAGGGTGTGTTCTAAGGGGGATTAGGGTGAGGGCGTGTGCTGGAGGGGGTGGTTGGGGTGAGGTTGTGTGCTGGGGGATTGGGGTGAGGGTGTGTGCTGGGGGGATTGGGGTGAGGGTGTGTGCTGGGGGGATTGGGGTGAGGGTGTGTTCTAAGGGGGATTAGGGTGAGGGTGTGTGCTGGGGGGGGTGGTTGGGGTGAGGTTGTGTGCTGGGGGATTGGGGTGAGGGTGTGTGCTGGGGGGAGTGGGGTGAGGGTGTGTGCTGGGGGGGATTGGGGTGAGGGTGTGTGCTGGGGGGTATTGGGGTGAGGGTGTGTGCTGGGGGGGATTGGGGTGAGGGTGTGTGCTGGGGGGGATTGGGGTGAGGGTGTGTGCTGGGGGGGATTGGGGTGAGGGTGTGTGCTGGGGGGGATTGGGGTGAGGGTGTGTGCTGGGGGTGATTGGGGTGAAGGTGTGTGCTGGGGGGGAGTGGGGTGAGGGTGTGTGCTGGGGGGTATTGGGGTGACGGTGTGTGCTGGGGGGGATTGGGGTGAGGGTGTGTGCTGGGGGGGGGATTGGGGTGAGGGTGTGTGCTGGGGGGATTGGGGGGAGGGTGTGTGCTGGGGGGGATTGAGGTGAGGGTGTGTGCTGGGGGATTGGGGTGAGATTGTGTGGTGGGGGGGATTGGGGTGAGGGTGTGTGCGGGGGGGGATTGGGGTGAGGGTGTGTGCTGGGGGATTGGGGTGAGGGTCTGTGCTGGGGGGTATTGGGGTGACGGTGTGTGCTGGGGGGGATTGGGGTGAGGGTGTGTGCTGGGGGGGGGATTGGGGTGAGGGTGTGTGCTGGGGGGATTGGGGGGAGGGTGTGTGCTGGGGGGGATTGAGGTGAGGGTGTGTGCTGGGGGATTGGGGTGAGATTGTGTGGTGGGGGGGATTGGGGTGAGGGTGTGTGCGGGGGGGGATTGGGGTGAGGGTGTGTGCTGGGGGGTTTGGGGTGAGATTGTGTGGTGGGGGGGATTGGGGTGAGATTGTGTGGTGGGGGGGATTGGGGTGAGGGTGTGTGCTGTGGGGGATTGGGGTGAGGGTGTGTGCTGGGGGGGGTGGTTGGGGTGAAGGTGTGTTCTGGGGGGGATTGGGGTGAGGGTGTGTGCTGGGGGTGGATTGGGGTGAGGGTGTGTTCTGGGGGGATTGGGGTGAGGGTGTGTGCTGTGGGGGATTGGGGTGAGGGTGTGTGCTGGGGGGGATTGGGGTGAGGGTGTGTGCTGGGGGGGATTGGGGTGAGGGTGTGTGCTGTGGGGGATTGGGGTGAGGGTGTGTGCTGG
Source organism: Scyliorhinus torazame (assembly GCF_047496885.1). Lineage (NCBI taxonomy): Eukaryota > Metazoa > Chordata > Chondrichthyes > Carcharhiniformes > Scyliorhinidae > Scyliorhinus > Scyliorhinus torazame. Next base: position 47,142,513 of record NC_092722.1, read on the forward strand.
GGGGATTGGGGTGAGGGTGTTTTCTGGGGGGATTGGGGTGAGGGTGTGTGCTGGGGGGGATTGGGGTGAGGGTGTGTGCTGGGGGGGATTGGGGAGAGGGTGTGTGCTGGGGGGAAATGGGGTGAGGGTGGTTGCCGGGGGGGATTGGGGTGAGGGTGTGTGCTGGGGGGGAAATGGTGTGAGGGAGTGTGCTGGGGGGGGGGTGATTGGGGTGAGCGTGTGCGCTGAGGGGGGGGATTGGGGTGAGGGTGTGTGCTGGGGGGGTTTGGGGTGAGGGTGTGTGCTGGGGGGATTGGGGTGAGGGTGTGTGCTGGGGGGGATTGGGGTGAGCGTGTGTGCTGGGTTTTGATTGGGGGAAGGGTGTGTGCTGGGGGGGGGGTTTGGGGTGAGGGTGTGTGCTGGGGGGGATTGGGGCGAGGGTGTGTGCTGGGGGGGATTGGGGGGAGGGTGTGTGCTGGGGGGATTGGGGTAAGGGTGTGTGCTGGGGGGGTTTTGGGGTGAGGGTGTGTGCTGGGGGGGATTGGGGTGAGGGTGTGTGCTGGGGGGGATTGAGGTGAGGGTGTGTGCTGGGGGGATTGGGGTGAGGGTGTGTTCTGGGGGGATTGGGGTGAGGGTGTGTTCTGGGGGGATTGGGGTGAGGGTGTGTGCTGGGGGGGATTGGGGTGAGGGTCTGTGCTGGGGGGATTGGGGTGAGGGTGTGTGCTGGGGGTGGATTGGGGTGAGGGTGTGTTCTGGGGGGATTGGGGTGAGGGAGTGTGCTGGGGGGCATTGGGGTGAGGGTGTGTGCTGGGGGGATTGGGGTGAGGGTGTGTGCTGGGGGGCATTAGGGTGAGGGTGTGTGCTGGGGGGATTGGGGTGAGGGTGTGTGCCGGGGGGGATAGGGGTGAGGGTGTGTGCTGGGGGGCATTGGGGTGAGGGTGTGTGCTGGGGGGATTGGGGTGAGGGTGTGTTCTAAGGGGGATTGGGGTGAGAGTGTGTGCTGGGGGGTATTGGGGTGAGGGTGTGTGCTGGGGGGATTGGGGTGAGGGTGTGTGCTTGGGGGATTGGGGTGAGGGTGTGTGCTGGGGGGGATTGGGGTGAGGGTGTGTGCTGGGGGGATTGGGGTGAGGGTGTGTGCTGGGGGGGGATTTGGGTGAGGGTCTGTGCTGGGGGGATTGGGGTGAGGGTCTGTGCTGGGGGGATTGGGGTGAGGGTGTGTTATGGGGGGATTGGGGTGAGGGTGTGTGCTGGGGGGGGATTGGGGTGAGGGTGTGTGCTGGGGGGGATTGGGGTGAGGGTGTGTGCTGGGGGCGGATTGGGGGGAGGGTGTGTGCTGGGGGCGGATTGGGGGGAGGGTGTGTGCTGGGGGCGGATTGGGGGGGGGTGTGCTGGGGGTTATTGGGGTGAGGGTGTGTGCTGGGGGGTATTGGGGTGAGGGTGTGTGCTGGGGGGGATTGGGGTGATGGTGTGTGCTGGGGGGATTGGGGTGAGGGTGTGTGCTGGGGGATTGGGGTGAGATTGTGTGCTGGGGGGATTGTGGTGAGGGTGTATTCTGGGGGGGGATTGGGGTGAGGGTGTGTGCTGGGGGGGATTGGGGTGAGGGTGTGTGCTGGGGGGGATTGGGGTGAGGGTGTGTGCTGGGGGGATTTGGGTGAGGGTTTGTGCTGGGGGGATTGGGGTGATGGTGTGTGCTGGGGGGATTGGGGTGATGGTGTGTGCTGGGGGGATTGGGGTGAGGGTGTGTGCTGGGGGGGATTGGGGTGAGGGTGTGTGCTGGGGGATTGGGGTGAGGGTGTGTTCTGGGGGGATTGGGGTGAGGGTGTGTTCTAAGGGGGATTGGGGTGAGGGTGTGTTCTAAGGGGGATTGGGGTGAGGGTGTGTGCTGGGGGGGATTGGGGTGAGGGTGTGTGCTGGGGGGATTGGGGTGAGGGTGTGTTCTAAGGGGGATTGGGGTGAGGGTGTGTGCTGGGAGGGATTGGGGTGAGGGTGTGTGCTGGGGGGATTGGGGTGAGGGTGTGTGCTGGGGGGGGGGGTGGTTGGGGCGAGGGTGTGTGCTGGGGGGGAGTGGGGTGAGGGTGTGTGCTGGGGGTGATTGGGGTGAGGGTGTGTGCTGGGGGGGGATTGGGATGAGGGTGTGTGCTGGGGGGGAGTGGGGTGAGGGTGTGTGCTGGGGGGTATTGGGGTGAGGGTGTGTGCTGGGGGGTATTGGGGTGAGGGTGTGTGCTGGGGGGTATTGGGGTGAGGGTGTGTGCTGGGGGTGATTGGGGTGAGGGTGTGTGCTGGGGGGGGATTGGGATGAGGGTGTGTGCTGGGGGGGAGTGGGGTGAGGGTGTGTGCTGGGGGGTATTGGGGTGAGGGTGTGTGCTGGGGGGTATTGGGGTGAGGTTGTGTGCTGGGGGGATTGGGGTGAGGGTGTGTGCTGGGGGGGGGATTGGGGTGAGGGTGTGTGCTTGGGGGGATTGGGGGGAGGGTGTGTGCTGGGGGGATTGAGGTGAGGGTGTGTGCTGGGGGGATTGGGGTGAGATTGTGTGGTGGGGGGGATTGGGGTGAGGGTGTGTGGTGGGGGGGATTGGGGTGAGGGTGTGTGCTGGGGGGGATTGGGGTGAGGGTGTGTGCTGGGGGGGATTGGGGTGAGGGTGTGTGCTGGGGGGATTGGGGAGAGGGTGTGTGCTGGGGGAAAATGGGGTGAGGGTGGTTGCCGGGGGGGATTGGGGGGAGGGTGTGTGCTGGGGGGATTGGGGGGAGGGTGTGTGCTGTGGGGGATTGGGGTGAGATTGTGTGGTGGGGGGGATTGGGGTGAGGGTGTGTGGTGGGGGGGATTGGGGTGAGGGTGTGTGCTGGGGGGGATTGGGGAGAGGGTGTGTGCTGGGGGAAAATGGGGTGAGGGTGTGTGCTGGGGGGATTGGGGGGAGGGTGTGTGCTGTGGGGGATTGGGGTGAGATTGTGTGGTGGGGGGGATTGGGGTGAGGGTGTGTGCTGGGGGGGATTGGGGTGAGGGTGTGTGCTGGGGGGGGAAATGGGGTGAGGGTGTGTGCTGGAGGGGGGTGATTGGGGTGAGCGTGTGCGCTGAGGGCGGATTGGGGTGAGGGTGTGTGCTGGGGGGGATTGGGGGAAGGGTGTGTGCTGGGGGGGGGTTTGGGGTGAGGGTGTGTGCTGGGGGGGATTGGGGTGAGGGTGTGTGCTGGGGGGGATTGGGGTGAGGGTGTGTGTTCGGGGGGCAATGGGGTGAGGGTCTGTGCTGGGGGGATTGGGGTGAGGGTGTGTGATCGGGGGGCAATGGGGTGAGGGTGTGTGCTGGGGGGGATTGGGGTGCGGGTGTGTGCTGGGGTGGGATTGGGGTGAGGGTGTGTGCTGGGGGGGATTGGGGTGAGGGTGTGTGCTGGGGGGGATTGGGGTGAGGGTGTGTGCTGGGGGGGATTGGGTTGAGGGTGCGTGCTGGGGCGGATTGGGGTGAGGGTGTGTGCTGGGGGGGGGATTGGGATGAGCGTGTGTGCTGGGTTTGGATTGGGAGAAGGGTGTGTGCTGGGGGGGCGGGGGTTTGGGGTGAGTGTGTGTGCTGGGGGGGATTGGGGTGAGGGTGTGTGTTCGGGGGGCAATGGGGTGAGGGTCTGTGCTGGGGGGATTGGGATGAGGGTGTATGCTGGGGGGATTAGGGTGAGGGTGTGTGCTGGGGGGGATTGGGGTGAGGGTGTGTGCTGGGGGGGATTGGGGTGAGGGTGTGTGCTTTGGGGGGGATTGGGGTGAGGGTGTGTGCTTTGGGGGGGATTGGGGTGAGGGTGTGTGATCGGGGGGCAATGGGGTGAGGGTGTGTGCTGGGGGGGATTGGGGTGAGGGTGTGTGCTGGGGGGGAAATGGAGTGAGGGTGTGTGCTGGGGGGGATTGGGGTGAGGGTGTGTGCTGGGGGGGGATTGGGATGAGGGTGTGTGCTGGGGGGGGATTGGGATGAGCGTGTGTGCTGGGGGGGATTGGGGTGAGGGTGTGTGCTGGGGGGGATTGGGGGGAGGGTGTGTGCTGGGGGGGGTTTGGGGTGAGGGTGTGTGTTCGGGGGGCAATGGGGTGAGGGTCTGTGCTGGGGCGATTAGGGTGAGGGTGTGTGCTGGGGGGATTGGAGTGAGGGTGTGTTCTAAGGGGGATTAGGGGAAGGGTGTGTGCTGGGGGGGATTGGGGTGAGGGTGTGTGCTGGGGGGGGATTGGGGTAAGGGTGTGTGCTGGGGGGATTGGGGTGAGGGTGTGTGCTGGGGGGGCAATGGGGTGAGGGTGTGTGCTGGGGGGGATTGGGGTGAGGGTGTGTTCTGGGGGGATTGGGGTGAGGGTGTGTTCTGGGGGCGATTGGGGTGAGGGTGTGTGCTGGGGGGGGATTGGGGTGAGGGTGTGTGCTGGGGGGGGCAATGGGGTGAGGGTGTGTGCTGGGGGAGATTGGGGTGAGGGTGTGTGCTGGGGGGGATTGGGGTGAGGGTGTGTGCTGGGGGGGATTGGGGTGAGGGTGTGTGCTGGGGGGGATTGGGGGGAGGGTGTGTGCTGGGGGGGATTGGGGTGAGTGTGTGTGCTGGGGGGGATTGGGGTGAGATTGTGTGGTGGGGGAGATTGGGGTGAGGGTGTGTGCTGGGGGGATTGGGGTGAGGGTCTGTGCTGGGGGGGATTGGGGTGAGGGTGAGTGCTGTGGGGGGGTTTGGGGTGAGGGTGTGTGCTGGGGGGTGATTGGGGTGAGGGTGTGTGCTGGGGGGGATTGGGGTGAGATTGTGTGGTGGGGGGGGGATTGGGGTGAGGGTGTGTGCTGGGGGGATTGGGGTGAGGTGTGTGCTGGGGGGATTGGGGTGAGGGTCTGTGCTGGGGGGGATTGGGGTGAGGGTGTTTGCTGGGGGGATTGGGGTGAGGGTGTGTGCTGGGGGGGATAGGGGTGAGGGTGTGTGCTGGGGGGGATTGGGGTGAGGGTGTGTGCTGGGGGGATTGGGGTGAGGGTGTGAGCTGGGGGGGATTGGGGTGAGGGTGTGTGCTGGGGGGGATTGGGGTGAGGGTGTGTGCTGGGGGGGAGATTGGGGTGAGGGTGTTTGCTGGGGGGATTGGGGTGAGGGTGTGTGCTGGGGGGGATAGGGGTGAGGGTGTGTGCTGGGGGGGATTGGGGTGAGGGTGTGTGCTGGGGGGGATTGGGGTGAGGGTGTGTGCTGGGGGGGATTGGGGTGAGGGTGTGTGCTGGGGGGGATTGGGGTGAGGGTGTGTGCTGGGGGGGATTGGGGTGAGGGTGTGTGCTGGGGGGGATAGGGGTGAGGGTGTGTGCTGGGGGGGATTGGGGGGAGGGTGTGTGCTGGGGGGATTGGGGTAAGGGTGTGTGCTGGGGGGGTTTTGGGGTGAGGGTGTGTGCTGGGGGGGGATTGGGGTGAGGGTGTGTGCTGGGGGGGATTGGGGTGAGGGTGTGTGCTGGGGGGGATTGGGGTGAGGGTGTGTGCTGGGGGGATTGAGGTGAGGGTGTGTGCTGGGGGGGATTGGGGTGAGGGTGTGTGCTGAGGGGGATTGGGATGAGGGTGTGTGCTGGGGGGGATTGGGGTGAGGGTGTGTGCTGGGGGGGATTGGGGTGAGGGTGTGTGCTGGGGGCATTGGGGTGAGGGTGTGTGCTGGGGGGGATTGGGGTGAGGGTGTGTGCTGGGGGGGATTGGGGTGAGGGTGTGTTCTGGGGGATTGGGGTGAGGGTGTGTTCTGGGGGGGATTGGGGTGAGGGTGTGTGCTGGGGAGTCTTGGGGTGACGGTGTGTGCTGGGGGGGATTGGGGTGAGGGTATGTGCTGGGGGGGATTGGGGTGAGGGTCTGTGCTGGGGGGATTGGGGTGAGGGTGTGTGCTGGGGGGATTGGGGTGAGGGTGTGTTCTAAGGGGGATTGGGGTGAGGGTGTGTGCTGGCGAGGGGTGGTTGGGGTGAGGATGTGTGCTGGGGGATTGGGGTGAGGGTGTGTGCTGTGGGGAGTGGGGTGAGGGTGTGTGCTGGGGGGTATTGGGGTGAGGGTGTGTGCTGGGGGGGATTGGGGTGAGGGTGTGTGCTGGGGGGGATTGGGGTGAGGGTGTGTGCTGGGGGATTGGGGTGAGGGTGTGTTCTGGGGGGATTGGGGTGAGGGTGTGTTCTAAGGGGGATTGGGGTGAGGGTGTGTGCTGGGGGGGGGTGGTTGGGGTGAGGTTGTGTGCTGGGGGGAGTGGGGTGAGGGTGTGTGCTGGGGGGAGTGTGGTGAGGGTGTGTGCTGGGGGGGGGTGGTTGGGGTGAGGTTGTGTGCTGGGGGGTATTGGGGTGAGGGTGTGTGCTGGGGGGAGTGGGGTGAGGGTGTGTGCTGGGGGGGGGATTGGGGTGAGGGTGTGTGCTGGGGGGGATTGGGGTGAGGGTGTGTGCTGGGGGTGATTGGGGTGAGGGTGTGTGCTGGGGGGGGATTGGGATGAGGGTGTGTGGTGGGGGGGATTGGGGGGAGGGTGTGTGCTGGGGGGGATTGAGGTGAGGGTGTGTGCTGGGGGATTGGGGTGAGATTGTGTGGTGGGGGGGATTGGGGTGAGGGTGTGTGCTGGGGGGTTTGGGGTGAGATTGTGTGGTGGGGGGGATTGGGGTGAGGGTGTGTGCTGGGGGGGGTGGTTGGGGTGAAGGTGTGTTCTGGGGGGGATTGGGGTGAGGGTGTGTGGTGGGGGGGATTGGGGTGAGGGTGTGTGCTGGGGGGGGGATTGGGGTGAGGGTCTGTGCTGGCGGATTGGGGTGAGGGTCTGTGCTGGCGGATTGGGGTGAGGGTGTGTGCTGGGGGGGGATTGGGGGGAGGGTGTGTGCTGTGGGGGATTGGGGTGAGGGTGTGTGCTGGGGGGGATTGGGGTGAGGGTGTGTGCTGGGGGGGATTGGGGAGAGGGTGTGTGCTGGGGGGAAATGGGGTGAGGGTGGTTGCCGGGGGGGATTGGGGTGAGGGTGTGTGCAGGGGGGTTGGGGTGAGGGTGTGTGCAGGGGGGGGATTGGGGTGAGGGTGTGTGCAGGGGGGGTTGGGGTGAGGGTGTGTGCAGGGGGGGGATTGGGGTGAGGGTGTGTGCTAGGGGGGATTGGGGTGAGGGTGTGTGCTGGGGCGGATTGGGGTGAGGGTGTGTGCTGGGGGGGGGATTGGGGGGAGGGTGTGTGCTGTGGGGGATTGGGGTGAGGGTGTGTGCTGGGGGGGATTGGGGTGAGGGTGTGTGCTGGGGGGGATTGGGGTGAGGGTGTGTGCTGGGGGGGATTGGGGAGAGGGTGTGTGCTGGGGGGAAATGGGGTGAGGGTGGTTGCCGGGGGGGATTGGGGTGAGGGTGTGTGCTGGGGGGGAAATGGTGTGAGGGTGTGTGCTGGGGGGGGGGGTGATTGGGGTGAGCGTGTGCGCTGAGGGGGGGGATTGGGGTGAGGGTGTGTGCAGGGGGGGTTGGGGTGAGGGTGTGTGCAGGGGGGGGATTGGGGTGAGGGTGTGTGCTAGGGGGGATTGGGGTGAGGGTGTGTGCTGGGGCGGATTGGGGTGAGGGTGTGTGCTGGGGGGGAAATGGAGTGAGGGTGTGTGCTGGGTTTGGATTGGGGGAAGGGTGTGTGCTGGGTGGGGGGTTTGGGGTGAGGGTGTGTGCTGGGGGGGATTGGGGTGAGGGTGTGTGCTGGGGGGGATTGGGGTGAGGGTGTGTGTTCGGGGGCCAATGGGGTGAGGGTCTGTGCTGGGGGGATTGGGGTGAGGGTGTGTGCTGGGGGGGATTGGGGTGAGGGTGTGTGCTGGGGGGGGATTGGGATGAGGGTGTGTGCTGGGGGGGATTGGGGTGAGGGTGTGTGCTGGGGGGGCAATGGGGTGAGGGTGTGTGCTGGGGCGATTAGGGTGAGGGTGTGTGCTGGGGGGATTGGGGTGAGGGTGTGTTCTGGGGGGATTAGGGTGAGGGTGTGTTCTAAGGGGGATTAGGGGAAGGATGTGTGCTGGGGGGGGATTGGGGTGAGGGTGTGTGCTGGGGGGGATTGGGGTGAGGGTGTGTGCTGGGGGGATTGGGGGGAGGGTGTGTGCTGGGGGGGATTGGGGTGAGGGTGTGTGCTGGGGGGGGATTGGGGTGAGGGTGTGTGCTGGGGGGGGGATTGGGGTGAAGGTGTGTGCTGGGGGGGAGTGGGGTGAGGGTGTGTGCTGGGGGGGGATTGGGGGGAGGGTGTGTGCTGGGGGGGGGATTATTGGGGTGAGGGTGTGTGCTGGGGGGGATTGGGGTGAGGGTGTGTGCTGGGGGGGATTGGGTTGAGGGTGCGTGCTGGGGCGGATTGGGGTGAGGGTGTGTGCTGGGGGGGGGGGTTTGGGGTGAGTGTGTGTGCTGGGGGGGATTGGGGTGAGGGTGTGTGTTCGGGGGGCAATGGGGTGAGGGTCTGTGCTGGAGGGATTGGGGTGAGGGTGTATGCTGGGGGGATTAGTGTGAGGGTGTGTGCTGGGGGGGATTGGGGTGAGGGTGTGTGCTGGGGGGGATTGGGGTGAGGGTGTGTGATCGGGGGGCAATGGGGTGAGGGTGTGTGCTCGGGGGGATTGGGGTGAGGGTGTGTGCTGGGGGGGATTGGGGTGAGGGTGTGTGATCGGGGGGCGATTGGGGTGAGGGTGTGTGCTGGGGGGGTAAATGGAGTGAGGGTGTGTGCTGGGGGGATTGGGGTGAGGGTGTGTGCTGGGGGGGATTGGGGTGAGGGTGTGTGCTGGGGGGGGATTGGGATGAGCGTGTGTGCTGGGTTTGGAGTGGGGGAAGGGTGTGTGCTGGGGGGGGTTTGGGGTGAGGGTGTGTGTTCGGGGGGCAATGGGGTGAGGGTCTGTGCTGGGGCGATTAGGGTGAGGGTGTGTGCTGGGGGGGATTGGGGTAAGGGTGTGTGCTGGGGGGGATTGGGGTAAGGGTGTGTGCTGGGGGGGATTGGGGTAAGGGTGTGTTCTGGGGGATTGGGGTGAGGGTGTGTGCTGGGGGGGCAATGGGGTGAGGGTGTGTGCTGGGGGGGATTGGGGTGACGGTGTGTGCTGTGGGGGGATAGGGGTGAGGGTGTGTGCTGGGGGGGATTGGGGTGAGGGTGTGTGCTGGGGGGGATAGGGGTGAGGGTGTGTGCTGGGGGGGGGATTGGGCGGAGGGTGTGTGCTGGGGGGGGATTGGGGTGAGTGTGTCTGCTGGGGGGGATTGGGGTGAGATTGTGTGGTGGGGGGGATTGGGGTGAGGGTGTGTGCTGTGGGGGGGTTTGGGGTGAGGGTGTGTGCTGGTGGGTGATTGGGGTGAGGGTGTGTGCTGGGGGGGATTGGGGTGAGATTGTGTGGTGGGGGGGATTGGGGTGAGGGTGTGTGCTGGGGGGGATTGGGGTGAGGGTGTGTGCTGGGGGGATTGGGGTGAGGGTGTGTGCTGGGGGGGATTGGGGTGAGATTGTGTGGTGGGGGGGGGATTGGGGTGAGGGTGTGTGCTGGGGCGGATTGGGGTGAGGTGTGTGCTGTGGGGGGGTTTGGGGTGAGGGTGTGTGCTGGGGGGGATTGGGGTGAGGGTGTGTGCTGGGGGGGATTGGGGTGCGGGTGTGTGCTGGGGGGGGATTGGGGTGAGGGTGTGTGCTGGGGGGGATTGGGGGTGCGGGTGTGTGCTGGGGGGATTGGGGTAAGGGTGTGTGCTGGGGGGGTTTTGGGGTGAGGGTGTGTGCTGGGGGGGGATTGAGGTGAGGGTGTGTGCTGGGGGGGATTGGGGTGCGGGTGTGTGCTTGGGGGGATTGAGGTGAGGGTGTGTGGTGGGGGGGATTGGGGTGAGGGTGTGTGCTGGGGGGGATTGGGGTGCGGGTGTGTGCTGGGGGGGATTGAGGTGAGGGTGTGTGCTGGGGGGGATTGGGGTGAGGGTGTGTGCTGGGGGGGATTGAGGTGAGGGTGTGTGCTGGGGGGGATTGGGGTGCGGGTGTGTGCTGGGGGGGATTGGGGTGCGGGTGTGTGCTGGGGGGGATTGAGGTGAGGGTGTGTGCTGGGGGGGATTGGGGTGAGGGTGTGTTCTGGGGGATTGGGGTGAGGGTGTGTGCTGGGGGGGATTGAGGTGAGGGTGTGTGCTGGGGGGGATTGGGGTGCGGGTGTGTGCTGGGGGGGATTGGGGTGCGGGTGTGTGCTGGGGGGGGATTGAGGTGAGGGTGTGTGCTGGGGGGGATTGGGGTGAGGGTGTGTGCTGGGGGGATTGGGGTGAGGGTCTGTGCTGGGGGGATTGGGGTGAGGGTGTGTGCTGAGGGGGATTGGGATGAGGGTGTGTTCTGGGGGGGATTGGGGTGAGGGTGTGTGCTGGGGGGGATTGGGGTGAGGGTGTGTGCTGGGGGGGATTATTGGGGTGAGGGTGTGTGCTGGGGCGAGATTGGGGTGAGGGTGTGTGCTGGGGGGGATTATTGGGGTGAGGGTGTGTGCTGGGGGGGATTATTGGGGTGAGGGTGTGTGCTGGGGGGGTTTTGGGGTGAGGGTGTGGGCTGGGGGGGGGATTGGGGTGAGGGTGTGTGCTGGGGGGGGATTGGGGTGAGGGTGTGTGCTGGGGGGAGATTGGGGTGAGGGTGTGTGCTGGGGGGAGATTGGGGTGAGGGTGTGTGCTGGGGTGGATTGGGGTTGAGGGTGTGTGCTGGGGGGGATTGGGGTGAGGGTGTGTGCTGGGGTGGATTGGGGTTGAGGGTGTGTGCTGGGGGGGATTGGGGTGAGGGTGTGTGCTGGGGGTGGATTGGGGTGAGGGTGTGTGCTGGGGTGGATTGGGGTGAGGGTGTGTGCTGGGGGTGGATTATTGGGGTGAGGGTGTGTGCTGGGGGGGATTGGGGTGAGGGTGTGTGCTGGGGGGGGGTTGGGGTGAGGGTGTGTGCTGGGGGGGATTGGGGTGAGGGTGTGTGGTGGGGGGGATTGGGGGGAGGGTGTGTGCTGGGGGGGGATTGGGGTGAGATTGTGTGGTGGGGGGGATTGGAGTGAGGGTGTGTGCTGGGGGGGTTTGGGGTGAGGGTGTGTGCTGGTGGGTGATTGGGGTGAGGGTGTGTGCTGGGGGGGATTTGGGTGAGATTGTGTGGTGGGGGGGATTGGGGTGAGGGTGTGTGGTGGGGGGGATTGGGGTGAGGGTGTGTGCTGGGGGGGATTGGGGTGAGGGTGTGTGCTGGGGGGGATTGGGGTGAGGGTGTGTGCTGGGGGGGATTGGGGTGAGGTGTGTGCTGGGGGGATTGGGGTGAGGGTGTGTGCTGGGGGGGATTGGGGTGAGATTGTGTGGTGGGGGGGGGATTGGGGTGAGGGTGTGTGCTGGGGGGGATTGGGGTGAGGGTGTGTGCTGGGGGGGATTGGGGTGAGGGTGTGTGCTGGGGGGGATTGGGGTGAGGGTGTGTGCTGGGGGGATTGGGGTAAGGGTGTGTGCTGGGGGGGTTTTGGGGTGAGGGTGTGTGCTGGGGGGGGATTGAGGTGAGGGTGTGTGCTGGGGGGGATTGGGGTGCGGGTGTGTGCTGGGGGGGGATTGAGGTGAGGGTGTGTGCTGGGGGGGATTGGGGTGAGGGTGTGTTCTGGGGGATTGGGGTGAGGGTGTGTGCTGGGGGGGATTGGGGTGAGGGTGTATGCTGGGGGGGGATTGGGGTGAGGGTGTGTGCTGGGGGGGATTGAGGTGAGGGTGTGTGCTGGGGGCGATTGGGGTGCGGGTGTGTGCTGGGGGGGGATTGAGGTGAGGGTGTGTGCTGGGGGGGGATTGGGGTGAGGGTGTGTGCTGGGGGGATTGGGGTGAGGGTGTGTGCTGGGGGGGATTGGGGTGAGGGTGTGTGCTGGGGGGGATTGGGGTGAGGGTGTGTGCTGGGGGGATTGGGGTGAGGGTGTGTGCTGGGGGGGTTTGGGGTGAGGGTGTGTGCTGGGGGTGATTGGGGTGAGGGTGTGTGCTGAGGGGGTTTTGGGGTGAGGGTCTGTGCTGAGGGGGATTGGGATGAGGGTGTGTTCTGGGGGGGATTGGGGTGAGGGTGTGTGCTGGGGGGGATTGGGGTGAGGGTGTGTGCTGGGGGGGGATTATTGGGGTGAGGGTGTGTGCTGGGCGGGTTTTGGGGTGAGGGTGTGGGCTGGGGGGGTTTTGGGGTGAAGGTGTGTGCTGGGGGGGGGATTGAGGTGAGGGTGTGTGCTGGGGGGGGGGGTTGGGGTGAGGGTGTGTGCTGGGGGGGGGATTGAGGTGAGGGTGTGTGCTGGGGGGGATTGGGGTGAGGGTGTGTGCTGGGGGGGATTGGGGTGAGGGTGTGTGCTGGGGGGGATTGGGGTGAGGGTGTGTGTTCGGGGGGCAATGGGGTGAGGGTCTGTGCTGGGGGGATTAGGGTGAGGGTGTGTGCTGGGGGGGATTGGGGTGAGGGTGTGTGCTGGGGGGGATTGGGGTGAGGGTGTGTGCTGGGGGGGATTGGGATGAGGGTGTGTTCTGGGGGGATTGGGGTGAGGGTGTGTGCTGGGGGGGATTAGGGTGAGGGTGTGTGCTGAGGGGGATTGGGATGAGGGTGTGTTCTGGGGGGATTGGGGTGAGGGTGTGTGCTGGGGGGGATTATTGGGGTGAGGGTGTGGGCTGGGGGGGTTTTGGGGTGAAGGTGTGTGCTGGGGGGGGGATTGAGGTGAGGGTGTGTGCTGGGGGGGGGATTGAGGTGAGGGTGTGTGCTGGGGGGGATTGGGGTGAGGGTGTGTGCTGGGGGGGATTGGGGTGAGGGTGTGTGCTGGGGGGGATTATTGGGGTGAGGGTGTGTGCTGGGGGGGGGTTGGGGTGAGGGTGTGTTCTGGCGGGGATTGGGGTGAGGGTGTGTGCTGGGGGGGATTGGGGTGAGGGTGTGTGCTGGGGGGGATTGGGGTGAGGGTGTGTGCTGGGGGGGATTGGGGTGAGGGTGTGTGCTGGGGGGGATTGGGGTGAGGGTGTGTGCTGGCGGGGATTGGGGTGAGGGTGTGTGCTGGGGGGGATTGGGGTGAGGGTGTGTGCTGGGGGGGGTTTGGGGTGAGGGTGTGTGCTGGGGGGAGATTGGGGTGAGGGTGTGTGCTGGGGGGGATTGGGGTGAGGGTGTGTGCTGGGGGGGATTGGGGAGAGGGTGTGTGCTGGGGGAAAATGGGGTGAGGGTGGTTGCCGGGGGGGATTGGGGTGAGGGTGTGTGCTGGGGGGGGAATGGGGTGAGGGTGTGCGCTGAGGGCGGATTGGGGTGAGGGTGTGTGCTGGGGTTGGATTGGGGTGAGGGTGTGTGCTGGGGGGGAAATGGAGTGAGGGTGTGTGCTGGGGGGGATTGGGGGAAGCGTGTGTGCTGGGGGGGGGGTTTGGGGTGAGGGTGTGTGCTGGGGGGGATTGGGGTGAGGGTGTGTGCTGGGGGGGATTGGGGTGAGGGTGTGTGTTCGGGGGGCAATGGGGTGAGGGTCTGTGCTGGGGGGATTGGGGTGAGGGTGTGTGATCGGGGGGCAATGGGGTGAGGGTGTGTGCTGGGGGGGATTGGGGTGCGGGTGTGTGCTGGGGTGGGATTGGGGTGAGGGTGTGTGCTGGGGGGGATTGGGGTGAGGGTGTGTGCTGGGGGGGGGATTGGGGTGAAGGTGTGTGCTGGGGGGGAGTGGGGTGAGGGTGTGTGCTGGGGGGGATTGGGGTGAGGGTGTGTGCTGGGGTGGGATTGGGGTGAGGGTGTGTGCTGGGGGGGATTGGGGTGAGGGTGTGTGCTGGGGGGGATTGGGGTGAGGGTGTGTGCTGGGGGGGATTGGGGTGAGGGTGTGTGCTGGGGGGGGGATTGGGGTGAAGGTGTGTGCTGGGGGGGAGTGGGGTGAGGGTGTGTGCTGGGGGGGATTGGGGTGAGGGTGTGTGCTGGGGGGGATTGGGTTGAGGGTGCGTGCTGGGGCGGATTGGGGTGAGGGTGTGTGCTGGGGGGGGGATTGGGATGAGCGTGTGTGCTGGGTTTGGATTGGGAGAAGGGTGTGTGCTGGGGGGGCGGGGGTTTGGGGTGAGTGTGTGTGCTGGGGGGGATTGGGGTGAGGGTGTGTGTTCGGGGGGCAATGGGGTGAGGGTCTGTGCTGGGGGGATTGGGATGAGGGTGTATGCTGGGGGGATTAGGGTGAGGGTGTGTGCTGGGGGGGATTGGGGTGAGGGTGTGTGCTGGGGGGGATTGGGGTGAGGGTGTGTGCTGGGGGGGATTGGGGTGAGGGTGTGTGCTGGGGGGGGATTGGGATGAGGGTGTGTGCTGGGTTTGGATTGGCGGAAGGGTGTGTGCTGGGGGGGGTTTGGGGTGAGGGTGTGTGTTCGGGGGGCAATGGGGTGAGGGTCTGTGCTGGGGCGATTAGGGTGAGAGTGTGTGCTGGGGGGATTGGGGTGAGGGTGTGTTCTAAGGGGGATTAGGGGAAGGGTGTGTGCTGGGGGGGGATTGGGGTGAGGGTGTGTGCTGGGGGGGGATTGGGGTGAGGGTGTGTGCTGGGGGCGATTGGGGTGAGGGTGTGTTCTGGGGGCGATTGGGGTGAGGGTGTGTGCTGGGGGGGGGCAATGGGGTGAGGGTGTGTGCTGGGGGCGATTGGGGTGAGGGTGTGTGCTGGGGGCGATTGGGGTGAGGGTGTGTGCTGGGGCGATTGGGGTGAGGGTGTGTGCTGGGGGGGGGCAATGGGGTGAGGGTGTGTGCTGGGGGCGATTGGGGTGAGGGTGTGTGCTGGGGGCGATTGGGGTGAGGGTGTGTGCTGGGGCGATTGGGGTGAGGGTGTGTGCTGGGGGCGATTGGGGTGAGGGTGTGTTCTGGGGGGATTGGGGTGAGGGTGTGTGCTGGGGGGGATTGGGGTGAGGGTGTGTGCTGGGGGAGATTGGGGTGAGGGTGTGTGCTGGGGGGGATTGGGGTGAGGGTGTGTGCTGGGGGGGATTGGGGTGCGGGTGTGTGCTTGGGGGGATTGAGGTGAGGGTGTGTGGTGGGGGGGATTGGGGTGAGGGTGTGTGCTGGGGGGGATTGGGGTGCGGGTGTGTGCTGGGGGGGATTGAGGTGAGGGTGTGTGCTGGGGGGGATTGGGGTGAGGGTGTGTGCTGGGGGGGATTGAGGTGAGGGTGTGTGCTGGGGGGGATTGGGGTGCGGGTGTGTGCTGGGGGGGATTGGGGTGCGGGTGTGTGCTGGGGGGGATTGAGGTGAGGGTGTGTGCTGGGGGGGATTGGGGTGAGGGTGTGTTCTGGGGGATTGGGGTGAGGGTGTGTGCTGGGGGGGATTGAGGTGAGGGTGTGTGCTGGGGGGGATTGGGGTGCGGGTGTGTGCTGGGGGGGATTGGGGTGCGGGTGTGTGCTGGGGGGGGATTGAGGTGAGGGTGTGTGCTGGGGGGGATTGGGGTGAGGGTGTGTGCTGGGGGGATTGGGGTGAGGGTCTGTGCTGGGGGGATTGGGGTGAGGGTGTGTGCTGAGGGGGATTGGGATGAGGGTGTGTTCTGGGGGGGATTGGGGTGAGGGTGTGTGCTGGGGGGGATTGGGGTGAGGGTGTGTGCTGGGGGGGATTATTGGGGTGAGGGTGTGTGCTGGGGCGAGATTGGGGTGAGGGTGTGTGCTGGGGGGGATTATTGGGGTGAGGGTGTGTGCTGGGGGGGATTATTGGGGTGAGGGTGTGTGCTGGGGGGGTTTTGGGGTGAGGGTGTGGGCTGGGGGGGGGATTGGGGTGAGGGTGTGTGCTGGGGGGGGATTGGGGTGAGGGGTGTGTGCTGGGGGGAGATTGGGGTGAGGGTGTGTGCTGGGGGGAGATTGGGGTGAGGGTGTGTGCTGGGGTGGATTGGGGTTGAGGGTGTGTGCTGGGGGGGATTGGGGTGAGGGTGTGTGCTGGGGTGGATTGGGGTTGAGGGTGTGTGCTGGGGGGGATTGGGGTGAGGGTGTGTGCTGGGGGTGGATTGGGGTGAGGGTGTGTGCTGGGGTGGATTGGGGTGAGGGTGTGTGCTGGGGGTGGATTATTGGGGTGAGGGTGTGTGCTGGGGGGGATTGGGGTGAGGGTGTGTGTGCTGGGGGGGGTTGGGGTGAGGGTGTGTGCTGGGGGGGATTGGGGTGAGGGTGTGTGGTGGGGGGGATTGGGGGGAGGGTGTGTGCTGGGGGGGGATTGGGGTGAGATTGTGTGGTGGGGGGGATTGGAGTGAGGGTGTGTGCTGGGGGGGTTTGGGGTGAGGGTGTGTGCTGGTGGGTGATTGGGGTGAGGGTGTGTGCTGGGGGGGATTTGGGTGAGATTGTGTGGTGGGGGGGATTGGGGTGAGGGTGTGTGGTGGGGGGGATTGGGGTGAGGGTGTGTGCTGGGGGGGGATTGGGGTGAGGGTGTGTGCTGGGGGGGATTGGGGTGAGGGTGTGTGCTGGGGGGGATTGGGGTGAGGTGTGTGCTGGGGGGATTGGGGTGAGGGTGTGTGCTGGGGGGGATTGGGGTGAGATTGTGTGGTGGGGGGGGGGATTGGGGTGAGGGTGTGTGCTGGGGGGGATTGGGGTGAGGGTGTGTGCTGGGGGGGATTGGGGTGAGGGTGTGTGCTGGGGGGGATTGGGGTGAGGGTGTGTGCTGGGGGGATTGGGGTAAGGGTGTGTGCTGGGGGGGTTTTGGGGTGAGGGTGTGTGCTGGGGGGGGATTGAGGTGAGGGTGTGTGCTGGGGGGGATTGGGGTGCGGGTGTGTGCTGGGGGGGGGATTGAGGTGAGGGTGTGTGCTGGGGGGGATTGGGGGTGAGGGTGTGTTCTGGGGGATTGGGGTGAGGGTGTGTGCTGGGGGGGATTGGGGTGAGGGTGTATGCTGGGGGGGGATTGGGGTGAGGGTGTGTGCTGGGGGGGATTGAGGTGAGGGTGTGTGCTGGGGGGGATTGGGGTGCGGGTGTGTGCTGGGGGGGGATTGAGGTGAGGGTGTGTGCTGGGGGGGGATTGGGGTGAGGGTGTGTGCTGGGGGGATTGGGGTGAGGGTGTGTGCTGGGGGGGATTGGGGTGAGGGTGTGTGCTGGGGGGGATTGGGGTGAGGGTGTGTGCTGGGGGGATTGGGGTGAGGGTGTGTGCTGGGGGGGATTGGGGTGAGGGTGTGTGCTGGGGGTGATTGGGGTGAGGGTGTGTGCTGAGGGGGTTTTGGGGTGAGGGTCTGTGCTGAGGGGGATTGGGATGAGGGTGTGTTCTGGGGGGGATTGGGGTGAGGGTGTGTGCTGGAGGGGATTGGGGTGAGGGTGTGTGCTGGGGGGGATTATTGGGGTGAGGGTGTGTGCTGGGGGGGTTTTGGGGTGAGGGTGTGGGCTGGGGGGGTTTTGGGGTGAAGGTGTGTGCTGGGGGGGGGGATTGAGGTGAGGGTGTGTGCTGGGGGGGGGGGGGTTGGGGTGAGGGTGTGTGCTGGGGGGGGGATTGAGGTGAGGGTGTGTGCTGGGGGGGGATTGGGGTGAGGGTGTGTGCTGGGGGGGATTGGGGTGAGGGTGTGTGCTGGGGGGGATTGGGGTGAGGGTGTGTGTTCGGGGGGCAATGGGGTGAGGGTCTGTGCTGGGGGGATTAGGGTGAGGGTGTGTGCTGGGGGGGGATTGGGGTGAGGGTGTGTGCTGGGGGGGATTGGGGTGAGGGTGTGTGCTGGGGGGGATTGGGATGAGGGTGTGTTCTGGGGGGATTGGGGTGAGGGTGTGTGCTGGGGGGGATTAGGGTGAGGGTGTGTGCTGAGGGGGATTGGGATGAGGGTGTGTTCTGGGGGGGATTGGGGTGAGGGTGTGTGCTGGGGGGGATTATTGGGGTGAGGGTGTGGGCTGGGGGGGTTTTGGGGTGAAGGTGTGTGCTGGGGGGGGGATTGAGGTGAGGGTGTGTGCTGGGGGGGGGATTGAGGTGAGGGTGTGTGCTGGGGGTGATTGGGGTGAGGGTGTGTGCTGGGGGGGATTGGGGTGAGGGTGTGTGCTGGGGGGGATTATTGGGGTGAGGGTGTGTGCTGGGGGGGGGTTGGGGTGAGGGTGTGTTCTGGCGGGGATTGGGGTGAGGGTGTGTGCTGGGGGGGATTGGGGTGAGGGTGTGTGCTGGGGGGGATTGGGGTGAGGGTGTGTGCTGGGGGGGATTGGGCTGAGGGTGTGTGCTGGGGGGGATTGGGGTGAGGGTGTGTGCTGGCGGGGATTGGGGTGAGGGTGTGTGCTGGGGGGGATTGGGGTGAGGGTGTGTGCTGGGGGGGGTTTGGGGTGAGGGTGTGTGCTGGGGGGAGATTGGGGTGAGGGTGTGTGCTGGGGGGGATTGGGGTGAGGGTGTGTGCTGGGGGGGATTGGGGAGAGGGTGTGTGCTGGGGGAAAATGGGGTGAGGGTGGTTGCCGGGGGGGATTGGGGTGAGGGTGTGTGCTGGGGGGGGAAATGGGGTGAGGGTGTGCGCTGAGGGCGGATTGGGGTGAGGGTGTGTGCTGGGGTTGGATTGGGGTAAGGGTGTGTGCTGTGGGGGAAATGGAGTGAGGGTGTGTGCTGGGGGGGATTGGGGGAAGGGTGTGTGCTGGGGGGGGGGTTTGGGGTGAGGGTGTGTGCTGGGGGGGATTGGGGTGAGGGTGTGTGCTGGGGGGGATTGGGGTGAGGGTGTGTGTTCGGGGGGCAATGGGGTGAGGGTCTGTGCTGGGGGGATTGGGGTGAGGGTGTGTGATCGGGGGGCAATGGGGTGAGGGTGTGTGCTGGGGGGGATTGGGGTGCGGGTGTGTGCTGGGGTGGGATTGGGGTGAGGGTGTGTGCTGGGGGGGATTGGGGTGAGGGTGTGTGCTGGGGGGGGGATTGGGGTGAAGGTGTGTGCTGGGGGGGAGTGGGGTGAGGGTGTGTGCTGGGGGGGATTGGGGTGAGGGTGTGTGCTGGGGTGGGATTGGGGTGAGGGTGTGTGCTGGGGGGGATTGGGGTGAGGGTGTGTGCTGGGGGGGATTGGGGTGAGGGTGTGTGCTGGGGGGGATTGGGGTGAGGGTGTGTGCTGGGGGGGGGATTGGGGTGAAGGTGTGTGCTGGGGGGGAGTGGGGTGAGGGTGTGTGCTGGGGGGGATTGGGGTGAGGGTGTGTGCTGGGGGGGATTGGGTTGAGGGTGCGTGCTGGGGCGGATTGGGGTGAGGGTGTGTGCTGGGGGGGGGATTGGGATGAGCGTGTGTGCTGGGTTTGGATTGGGAGAAGGGTGTGTGCTGGGGGGGCGGGGGTTTGGGGTGAGTGTGTGTGCTGGGGGGGATTGGGGTGAGGGTGTGTGTTCGGGGGGCAATGGGGTGAGGGTCTGTGCTGGGGGGATTGGGATGAGGGTGTATGCTGGGGGGATTAGGGTGAGGGTGTGTGCTGGGGGGGATTGGGGTGAGGGTGTGTGCTGGGGGGGATTGGGGTGAGGGTGTGTGCTGGGGGGGATTGGGGTGAGGGTGTGTGCTGGGGGGGGATTGGGATGAGGGTGTGTGCTGGGTTTGGATTGGCGGAAGGGTGTGTGCTGGGGGGGGTTTGGGGTGAGGGTGTGTGTTCGGGGGGCAATGGGGTGAGGGTCTGTGCTGGGGCGATTAGGGTGAGAGTGTGTGCTGGGGGGATTGGGGTGAGGGTGTGTTCTAAGGGGGATTAGGGGAAGGGTGTGTGCTGGGGGGGATTGGGGTGAGGGTGTGTGCTGGGGGGGGATTGGGGTGAGGGTGTGTGCTGGGGGCGATTGGGGTGAGGGTGTGTTCTGGGGGCGATTGGGGTGAGGGTGTGTGCTGGGGGGGGGCAATGGGGTGAGGGTGTGTGCTGGGGGCGATTGGGGTGAGGGTGTGTGCTGGTGGCGATTGGGGTGAGGGTGTGTGCTGGGGCGATTGGGGTGAGGGTGTGTGCTGGGGGCGATTGGGGTGAGGGTGTGTTCTGGGGGGATTGGGGTGAGGGTGTGTGCTGGGGGGGATTGGGGTGAGGGTGTGTGCTGGGGGAGATTGGGGTGAGGGTGTGTGCTGGGGGGGATTGGGGTGAGGGTGTGTGCTGGGGGGGATTGGGGTGAGGGTGTGTGCTGGGGGGGATTGGGGGGAGGGTGTGTGCTGGGGGGGATTGGGGTGAGGGTGTGTGCTGGGGGGATTGGGGTGAGGGTGTGTGCTGGGGGGATTGGGGTGAGGGTCTGTGCTGGGGGGGATTGGGGTGAGGGTGAGTGCTGTGGGGGGGTTTGGGGTGAGGGTGTGTGCTGGGGGGTGATTGGGGTGAGGGTGTGTGCTGGGGGGGATTGGGGTGAGGTGTGTGGTGGGGGGGGATTGGGGTGAGGGTGTGTGCTGGGGGGGATTGGGGTGAGATTGTGTGGTGGGGGGGGATTGGGGTGAGGGTGTGTGCTGGGGGGGATTGGGGTGAGGTGTGTGCTGGGGGGATTGGGGTGAGGGTCTGTGCTGGGGGGGATTGGGGTGAGGGTGTTTGCTGGGGGGGATTGGGGTGAGGGTGTGTGCTGGGGGGGGATTGGGGTGAGATTGTGTGGTGGGGGGGGATTGGGGTGAGGGTGTGTGCTGGGGCGGATTGGGGTGAGGTGTGTGCTGGGGGGATTGGGGTGAGGGTGTGTGCTGGGGGGATTGGGGTGAGGGTGTGTGCTGGGGGGGGGATTGGGGTGAGGGTGTGTGCTGGGGGGGGGATTGGGGTGAGGGTGTGTGCTGGGGTGGGTTTGGGTGAGTGTGTGTGCTGGGGGGGATTGGGGTGAGGGTGTGTGCTGGGGGATTAGGGTGAGGGTGGGTGCTGGGGGGGGATTGGGGTGAGGGTGTGTGCTGGGGGGGATTGGGGTGAGGGTGTGTGCTGGGGGGGGGATTGGGGTGAGGGTGTGTGCTGGGGGGGGATTGGGGTGAGGGTGTGTGTTGGGGGGGGGATTGGGGTGAGGGTGTGTGCTGGGGGGATTGGGGTGAGGGTGTGTGCTGGGGGGGGGATTGGGGTGAGGGTGTGTGCTGGGGGGATTGGGGGAAGGGTGTGTGCTGGGGTGGGTTTGGGTGAGTGTGTGTGCTGGGGGGGATTGGGGTGAGGGTGTGTGCTGGGGGATTAGGGTGAGGGTGGGTGCTGGGGGGGGGATTGGGGTGAGGGTGTGTGCTGGGGGAGATTGGGGTGAGGGTGTGTGCTGGGGGGATTGGGGTGAGGGTGTGTTCTGGGGGGATTGGGGTGAGGGTGTGTTCTGGGGGGATTGGGGTGAGGGTGTGTGCTGGGGGGGGATTGGGGTGAGGGTGTGTGCTGGGGGGATTGGGGTGAGGGTGTGTTCTGGGGGGATTGGGGTGAGGGTGTGTGCTGGGGGGATTGGGGTGAGGGTGTGTGCTGGGGGGATTGGGGTGAGGGTGTGTTCTAAGGGGGATTGGGGTGAGGGTGTGTTCTGGGGGGATTGGGGTTAGGGTGTGTGCTGGGGGGTATTGGGGTGAGGGAGTGTGCTGGGGGGTATTGGGTTGAGGGTGTGTGCTGGGGGGGATTGGGGTGAGGGTGTGTGCTGGGGGGGGGATTGGAGTGAGGGTGTGTGCTGGGGGGGATTGGGGTGAGGGTGTGTGCTGGGGGGGGGGGATTGGGGTGAGGGTGTGTGCTGGGGGGGATTGGGGTGAGGGAGTGTGCTGGGGGGGGGGATTGGGGTGAGGGTGTGTGCTGAGGGGAGATTGGGGTGAGGGTGTGTGCTGGGGGTGGATTGGGGTGAGGGTGTGTGCTGGGGGGGGGATTGGGGTGAGGGTGTGTGCTGGGGGGGGATAGGGTTGAGGGTGGGTGCTGGGGGGGGATTGGGGTGAGGGTGTGTGCTGGGGGGGATTGGGATGAGGGTGTGTGCTGGGGGGGATTGGGGTGAGGGAGTGTGCTGGGGGGGATTGGGATGAGGGTGTGTGCTGGGGGGGATTGGGGTGAGGGTGTGTGCTGGGGGGGGATTGGAGTGAGGGTGTGTGCTGGGGGGGATTGGGGTGAGGGTGTGTGCAGGGGGGGGGATTGGGGTGAGGGTGTGTGCTGGGGGGGGGGATTGGGGGAGGGTGTGTGCTGGGGGGGGATTGGGGTGAGGGTGTGTGCTGGGGGGGTGATTGGGGTGAGGGTGTGTGCTGGGGGGGGTGATTGGGGTGAGGGTGTGTGCTGGGGGGGGTGATTGGGGTGAGGGTGTGTGCTGGGGGGGGTGATTGGGGTGAGGGTGTGTGCTGGGGGGGGATTGGTGTGAGGGTGTGTGCTGGGGGGGGGTGACTGGGGTGAGGGTGTGTGCTGGGGGGGGGGATTGGGGTGAGGGTGTGTGCTGGGGGGATTGGGGGAGGGTGTGTGCTGGGGGGGGGGATTGGGGGAGGGTGTGTGCTGGGGGGGATTGGGGTGAGGGTGTGTGCTGGGGGGGGTGATTGGGGTGAGGGTGTGTGTTGGGGGGGGGATTGGAAGTGAGGGGTGTGTGCTGGGGGGAGATGGGGGTGAGGGTGTGTGCTGGGGGGGGGATTGGAGTGAGGGTGTGTGCTGGGGGGAGATGGGGGTGAGGGTGTGTGCTGGGGGGAGATGGGGGTGAGGGTGTGTGCTGGGGGGGGATTGGAGTGAGGGTGTGTGCTGGGGGGGGGTGATTGGGGTGAGGGGTGTGTGATCGGGGGGATTGGGGTGAGTGTGTGTGCTGGGGGGGGTTTGGGGTGAGGGGTGTGTGCTGGGGGGGATTGGGGGAAGGGTGTGTGCTGGGGGGGGATTGGGGTGAGGGTGTGTGCTGGGGGGGGGATTGGAGTGAGGGTGTGTGCTGGGGGGGATTGGGGTGAGGGTGTGTGCTGGGGGGGATTGGGGTGAGGGTGTGTGCTGGGGGGGGGATTGGAGTGAGGGTGTGTGATCGGGGGGATTGGGGTGAGTGTGTGTGCTGGGGGGGGGATTGGGGTGAGGGTGTGTGCTGGGGGGGATTGGGGTGAGGGTGTGTGCTGGGGGGGGGATTGGGGTGAGGGTGTGTGCTGGGGGGGGATTGGGGTGAGGGTGTGTGCTGGGGGGGGGGGATTGGGGTGAGGGTGTGTGCTGGGGGGGGGGATTGGAGTGAGGGTGTGTGATCGGGGGGATTGGGGTGAGGGTGTGTGCTGGGGGTGATTGGGGTGAGGGGTGTGTGATCGGGGGGGCAATGGGGTGAGGGTGTGTGCTGGGGGGGGATTGGGGTGAGGGTGTGTGATCGGGGGGGCAATGGGGTGAGGGTGTGTGCTGGGGGGGGATTGGGGTGAGGGGTGTGTGCTGGGGGGGATTGGGGTGAGGGTGTGTGCTGGGGGGATTGGGGTGAGGGTGTGTGCTGGGGGGGGATTGGGGTGAGGGTGTGTGCTGGGGGGGGGGGATTAGAGTGAGGGTGTGTGCTGGGGGGGGGGATTGGGGTGAGGGTGTGTGCTGGGGGGGGGATTGGGGTGAGGGTGTGTGCTGGGGGGGGGATTGGAGTGAGGGTGTGTGCTGGGGGGGATTGGGGTGAGGGTGTGTGATCGGGGGGCAATGGGGTGAGGGTGTGTGCTGGGGGGGATTGGGGTGAGGGTGTGTGATCGGGGGGCAATGGGGTGAGGGTGTGTGCTGGGTTTGGATTGGGGGAAGGGTGTGTGCTGGGGGGGTTTGGGGTGAGGGTGTGTGCTGGGGGGGATTGGGGTGAGGGTGTGTGATCGGGGGGCAATGGGGTGAGGGTGTGTGCTGGGGGGGATTGGGGGTGAGGGTGTGTGATCGGGGGGCAATGGGGTGAGGGTGTGTGCTGGGGGGGGATTGGGTGTGAGGGTGTGTGCTGGGGGTGATTGGGGTGAGGGGTGTGTGCTGGGGGGGAGTGGGGTGAGGGTGTGTGCTGGGGGGTGATTGGGGTGAGGGTGTGTGCTGGGGGGGAGTGGGGTGAGGGTGTGTGCTGGGGGGATTGGGGTGAGGGTGTGTGCTGGGGGGGTTTGGGGTGATGGTGTGTGCTGGGGGGGGGGATTGGGGGTGAGGGGTGCGTGCTGGGGGGGGATTGGGGTGAGGGTGTGTGCTGGCGGGGGGATTGGAGTGAGGGTGTGTGCTGGGGGGGGGATTGGGGTGAGGGTGTGTGCTGGGGGGGGGATTGGGGTGAGGGTGCGTGCTGGGGGGGGATTGGGGTGAGGGTGTGTGCTGGGGGGGGATTGGGGTGAGGGTGTGTGCTGGGGGGGGGATTGGGGTGAGGGTGTGTGCTGGGGGGGATTGGGGTGAGGGTGTGTGCTGGGGGGGAGTGGGGTGAGGGTGTGTGCTGGGGGGGGATTGGGGTGAGGGTGTGTGCTGGGGGGGAGTGGGGTGAGGGTGTGTGCTGGGGGGGAGTGGGGTGAGGGTGTGTGCTGGGGGGGGATTGGGGTGAGGGTGTGTGCTGGGGGGGAGTGGGGTGAGGGTGTGTGCTGGGGGGATTGGGGTGAGGGTGTGTGCTGGGGGGGTTTGGGGTGAGGGTGTGTGCTGGGGGGGGATTGGGGTGAGGGTGTGTGCTGGGGGATTGGGGTGAGGGTGTGTGCTGGGGGGGGGATTGGGGTGAGGGTGCGTGCTGGGGGGGGATTGGGGTGAGGGTGTGTGCTGGGGGGGGGATTGGAGTGAGGGTGTGTGCTGGGGGGGGGATTGGGGTGAGGGTGTGTGCTGGGGGGGGGATTGGGGTGAGGGTGCGTGCTGGGGGGGGATTGGGGTGAGGGTGTGTGCTGGGGGGGGGGATTGGGGTGAGGGTGTGTGCTGGGGGGGGATTGGGGTGAGGGTGTGTGCTGGGGGGGGATTGGGGTGAGGGTGTGTGCTGGGGGGGAGTGGGGTGAGGGTGTGTGCTGGGGGGGGGATTGGAGTGAGGGTGTGTGCTGGGGGGGGGGATTGGGGTGAGGGTGTGTGCTGGGGGGGAGTGGGGTGAGGGTGTGTGCTGGGGGGGGAGTGGGGTGAGGGTGTGTGCTGGGGGGGGGATTGGAGTGAGGGTGTGTGCTGGGGGGGGGATTGGGGTGAGGGTGTGTGCTGGGGGGGAGTGGGGTGAGGGTGTGTGCTGGGGGGGGGATTGGGGTGAGGGTGTGAGGTGGGGGGGGATTGGGGTGAGGGTGTGTGCTGGGGGGGGGATTGGGGTGAGGGTGTGTGCTGGGGGGGGGATTGGGGTGAGGGTGTGTGCTGGGGGGGGATTGGGGTGAGGGTGTGTGTTGGGGGGATTGGGGTGAGGGTGTGTGCTGGGGGGGATTGGGGTGAGGGTGTGTGCTGGGGGGGAGTGGGGTGAGGGTGTGTGCTGGGGGTGGATTGGGGTGAGGGTGTGTGCTGGGGGGGATTGGGGTGAGGGTGTGTGCTGGGGGGGATTGGGGTGAGGGTGTGTGCTGGGGGGGATTGGGGTGAGGGTGTGTGCTGGGGGGGATTGGGGTGAGGGTGTGTGCTGGGGGGGAGTGGGGTGAGGGTGTGTGCCGGGGGGGAGTGGGGTGAGGGTGTGTGCTGGGGGGATTGGGGTGAGGGTGTGTGCTGGGGGGGGGGGAATTGGGGTGAGGGTGTGTGCTGGGTTTGGATTGGGGGAAGGGTGTGTGCTGGGGTGGGTTTGGGTGAGTGTGTGTGCTGGGGGATTAGGGTGAGGGTGGGTGCTGGGGGGGGATTGGGGTGAGGGTGTGTTCTGGGGGGATTGGGGTGAGGGTGTGTGCTGGGGGGGATTGGGGGGAGGGTGTGAGCTGGGGGGGATTGGGGGAAGGGTGTGTGCTGGGGGGGATTGGGGTGAGGGAGTGTGCTGGGGGGGGATTGGGGGAAGGGTGTGTCCTGGGGGGGATTGGGGTGAGGGTGTGTGCTGGGGGGGGATTGGGGTGAGGGTGTGTTCTGGGGGGATTGGGGTGAGGGTGTGTGCTGGGGGGGATTGGGGTGAGGGTGTGTGCTGGGGGGGGATTGGGGGAAGGGTGTGTGCTGGGGGGGATTGGGGGAAGGGTGTGTGCTGGGGGGGATTGGGGTGAGGGTGTGTGCTGGGGGGGATTGGGGGAAGGGTGTGTGCTGGGGGGGGTTTGGGGTGAGGGTGTGTGCTGGGGGGGGATTGGGGTGAGGGTGTGTGCTGGGGGGGATTGGGGTGAGGGTGTGTGCTGGGGGGGGGATTGGGGTGAGGGTGTGTGCTGGGGGGGGTTGGGGTGAGGGTGTGTGCTGGGGGGATTGGGGTGAGGGTGTGTGCTGGGGGGATTGGGGTGAGGGTGTGTGCTGGGGGGATTGGGGTGAGGGTGTGAGCTGGGGGGGGGTTGGGGTGAGGGTGTGTGCTGGGGGGGGTTTATTGGGGTGAGGGTGTGTGCTGGGGGGAGATTGGGGTGAGGGTGTGTGCTGGGGGTGGATTGGGGTGAGGGTGTGTGCTGGGGGGGGTTGGGGTGAGGGTGTGTGCTGGGGGGGGTTGGGGTGAGGGTGTGTGCTGGGGGGGGGTTGGGGTGAGGGTGTGTGCTGGGGGGATTGGGGTGAGGGTGTGTGCTGGGGGGATTGGGGTGAGGGTGTGAGCTGGGGGGGGATTGGGGTGAGGGTGTGTGCTGGGGGGAGATTGGGGTGAGGGTGTGTGCTGGGGGGGATTGGGGTGAGGGTGTGTGCTGGGGGTGGATTGGGGTGAGGGTGTGTGCTGGGGGTGGATTGGGGTGAGGGTGTGTGCTGGGGGGAGATTGGGGTGAGGGTGTGTGCTGGGGTCCAGTGCCCTATGCTCATGCACTGTGAGGGGGTGCAGTACAGGTGACTCCCCTCCAGTTCTCGCACACTCCCTGTGGTTGTGGGCGGTCTTCTCCAGCAGGGGGGGTGGCTCTCAGGGGTGTTCAGCCGATGAGGGTCAAGTGGGGGGTTTGGCACCCCTCCTGGGGGAGGGGGGGTCACATGTGCGGCTGATAGGGGTTGGGTGGAGCCAGGGGCACGTATCGCTCTTCTCACCCTGGCTGCCCTCGTGAGGTCATGCATCTTCTTCTGGCAGTGCTCGGCAGTCCGTGGGGTTTGCCCCACCGCGCTTACCGCAACGCCCACCTCACGCCAATTCCTCCGCACTGTGCTGGCAGGGTGCCGGTGGCCATGTTGACGGCACAGGATTGCTCTCCTATCTTCGACCACGCCCAGCAGAGTCTCTAGGTCGTGGTCACGGAACCTCAGGGCGGCACGGCGGAGGGCGTCCAACTCGCCGGTCCCGTGAGTTTGTGGCGCTCGCAGATTTTAAGTGACGTGGCGCCGCGTCATCGGGGCGTCACACGAATGACGGCGGAATGGCGCCATGCCTCTCGCGCTTCACGAGGTGCCCGTGCTTGCCCCTTTTGCGGGCCAGAATACGTCATCGGATCGGGCCCTTGACGCCGTCATAAAACCCGACAGTGTTTACAACGGCGTGGGGATTCTGCAGCAGGATGGGAGAATCCCGCCCCCACATTCCAGGAATGATTTTTTTTTAAATTGCATGAAGAAGTTTCCCTTGAATTCCCTATTGGATTTAATTTGTGGTGACTATCTGATATCAATGGCTCACCGGCCAGATTTCTACAACCTCTCCCATTCAACGGGATATTACAGATTACAGACCCACCATAGTAAGCAGCAATTTAAATAGCTTGGCACATCTGCTGGGAGGAGGAGGGGGGGCAGAGAGAGACACTGCGGCAGTAAAATCCTGGCCCCAGTTTTAATTCTGCCCACGGGTGGGGAGCTTTTCTCTTTGTCTTCGTTCACAGAACCTTACACGCTCTGAAAGATCTCTAGCCTGTTACCCCTCAGCTCTGCAGGGAAGAGATCCAACGAGTTTAACTTAGAGTGTGAAATGAAACTCCAATTTCAGTTGAAGCCTAAAAAAAACATCGGGACTGAAGAACGGGGTAAATTTTCAGCATGCCACCCAGGCCTGGGACTGGAAGCATGAAATTAAAAAGAGGCATTTTAATGGTTTAAAGCGAGCAGAAATGTAGCAAGCGGTTTTCAATATAAGCAAGTGTGTGATCAGTCAACATGAGTCAGCTTTAAACATCCTGCAGGTTACCATTGACCAGAAACTCAACTGGACTAGCCATATAAATAGTGTGGCTACAACCAGAGCAGGTCAAAGGCTAGGAATCCTGCAGCGAGTGACTCACCTCCTGACTCCCCTAAAGCTGTCCACCATCTAAAATGTGGAGATGTGGAGACACGGAGGAATTCATCAGGCGAATGAGGCTCCGGGAATTCTTCCACAGACCCCAAGAGGCCAACAGCGAACCCAAGCAGACTACCAATGAACCGGAACAGCAGACCGAGAGATCTGCGGTGCGGCAACCGAAGAGGAAAGAGTCGAATTGGACCCCTCCGGAAGGCCGCTGCCTTAGACTCGACATGTATGCTCAAGCCGTCAGGAGTCGCGTCAATGCCAGATTCATCAGTCGCATTCACAAGACAGCCCCGAACGTCACCCAAGCACAACGCAATGCCATCCGCGCTGTCAAGACCAACCGCAGCATCGTCATCAAACTAGCAGACAAAGGGGGGGCCACTGTCGTACTGAACAGAACGGACTACTGCAAAGAAGTATACCGACAACTGAAGAACCAAGAACACTACAGACAGTTACCCGCAGATCCGACCAAGGAACACATCCGCCAACTTAACAGGCTGATCAAGACCTTGGATCCAGATCTTCAGAGCACCCTACGTGCTCTCATCCCACGTACTCCCCGCATTGGAGATCTCTACTGCCTCACGAAAATACATAAGGCCAACACACCAGGCCGCCCTATCGTTTCAGGCAATGGGACCCTGTGTGAGAACCTCTCTGGCTACATCGAGGGCATCTTGAAACCCATCGTACAAGGTACACCCAGCTTCTGTCGCGACACGACGGACTTCCTACAGAAACTCAGCACCCATGGACAAGTTGAACCAGGAACATTCCTCGTCACAATGGACGTCTCGGCACTCTACACCAGCATCCCCCATGACGACGGCATTGCTGCAACAGCCTCAGTACTCAACACCGACAACTGCCAATCTCCAGACGCAATTCTGCAACTCATCAGATTCATTCTGGATCACAACGTCTTCACCTTCGACAACAAGTTCTTCATCCAGATGCACGGAACAGCCATGGGGACCAAATTCGCACCCCAATACGCCAACATCTTCATGCACAAGTTTGAACAGGACCTACTCACCGCACAGGACCTTCAACCGACGTTATACACCAGATACATCGATGACATTTTTTTCCTTTGGACCCACGACGAAGAATCACTGAAACGACTACACAATGACATTAATAAGTTCCATCCAACCATCAGACTCACCATGGACTACTCTCCAAAATCAGTTGCATTCTTGGACACACTCGTCTCCATCAAGGACGGTCACCTCAGCACTTCGCTTTACCGCAAACCCACGGATAACCTCATGATGCTCCACTTCTCCAGCTTCCACCCTAAACACATTAAAGAAGCCATCCCCTATGGACAAGCGCTCCGTATACACAGGATCTGCTCAGACGAGGAGGAGCGTAACAGACATCTACAGACGTTGAAAGATGCCCTCATACGAACGGGCTATGGCACTCGACTCATCGATCGACAGTTCCAACGCGCCACAGCGAAAAACCGGACCGACCTCCTCAGAAGACAAACATGGGACACAACCGACAGAATACCCTTCGTCGTCCAGTACTTCCCCGGAGCGGAGAAACTACGTCATCTTCTTCACAGCCTTCAACACGTCATTGATGACGATGAACATCTTGCCAAGGTCATCCCCACACCCCCACTACTTGCCTTCAAACAACCGCGCAACCTCAAACGAACCATTGTTTGCAGCAAACTACCCAGTCTTCAGAACAGTGACCACGACACCACACAACCCTGTCATGGCAATCTCTGCAAGTCGTGCCAGATCATCGACATGGATACCACTATTACACGTGAGAACACCACCCACCAGGTACGCGGTACATACTCGTGCGACTCGGCCAACGTTGTCTACCTCATACGCTGCAGGAAAGGATGTCCCGAAGCGTGGTACATTGGCGAGACCATGCAGATGCTGCGACAACGAATGAACGGACATCGCGCAACAATCACCAGGCAGGAATGTTCCCTTCCAGTCGGGGAACACTTCAGCAGTCAAGGGCATTCAGCCTCTGATCTCCGGGTAAGCGTTCTCCAAGGCGGCCTTCAGGATCCGCGACAACGCAGAATCGCCGAGCAGAAACTTATAGCCAAGTTCCGCACACATGAGTGCGGCCTCAACCGGGACCTGGGATTCATGTCGCATTACATTCATCCCCCACCATCTGGCCTGCGAAATCCTACCAACTGTCCTGGCTTGATACAATTCACACCTCTTTAACCTGGGGTTACCCCATCTCTGGATCTGTAAGGATTTAATCACCTGCTAATGGTCGCATTCCTAACATTGTTTGGCATCTTTGAATTTGTCTATATATGTGTTCCTGGAACAGACCTCTTCATTCACCTGAGGAAGGAGCAACGCTCCGAAAGCTAGTGACATCGAAACAAACCTGTTGGACTTTAACCTGGTGTTGTAAGACTTCATACTGTGCGCACCATCTAAAAGACACAAATGAGGAATACTTTCCACTTGCCTGGTTGAGTGCAGCTCCAACAACACTCAAGAAGCTCAACACCATCCAGGATAAAGCAGCCCACTTGATTGCTCCTCCTTTCACAAACATACAATCCCTCCATCACTGACGAGCAGTGGCAGCCGTGTGTATCATTTACAAGATGCACTGCAGGAACTCACCAAGGTTCCTTCGACAGCATCTTTCAAACCCACAACCATGACCATCTAGAAGGACAAGAGCAGCAGATACCTGGGAACACCACCACCTGGGGGTTCCCCTCCAAGTCACTCACCACCCTGACTTGAAAATATATCGCCGTTCCTTCACTGTCGGTGAGTCAAAATCCTGGAACTCCCTCCCTAGCAGCACTGTGGGTGTACCTACAGCCGTTAATGAAGGCAGCGCAGCGGCACCTTCTCAAGGGCAATTATTATGGGCTATACATGCTGGCCGAGCCAGCGATGCCCACATCCTGTAAATCAATAAACAAAGTCACTGGACAAGGGAACCAGAGAAAATGGAGGTCCAAAGAAATTTGGGGTGTCCTTATTTACAGATTGTTAAGCCTCATGGACAAGTACAGAAACAAATGCAACGTAAGGGTCCTAATGCCCCCAGGTGTAATTCGACTCTCACTTTCACCCACTGCCTTGGGAATTCCAGCTCCTTCAAAAAGCTCAACTGTACTGCAACATTATGCTGCAACTTATATTAGTCTGTCTCACACAATAAGATGGCAGTGCAAGTTTCATGATTCTTAACATCACTGCGGAGAAAGCAAAAGGGTCAAAAGTCCATAATCGGGTTACAACACTGTCAGAACAATTTGTGAATTACGTTTTTCTGGATTATTTTGTTCTGGGTCATGGGGCATCATTGGTGAGGCTGGCATTGTTGTTCCTTCCTAGGAACACTGAGACGGTGGTGGTGAGCGTTCTCCTTGACACGTAGCCCGTAATCCGAGGGAGGAAATTCCAGGATATTTACCCAGCAACAATACAGAATAGTGACCATGAAGGCATGGCGATATCTGTCCATGTCAGGGTGGTGGGATAAGTTCTCTAATCTACCTCACAACGTTGTAATCATATACTGAGCTGTGATCCCATTGGGTGCAGCTCCCTGTGGGAGTTTAGGATCAGCAAACGTACCCTCGAATTATATTAGCCCAGATCTTCTGATCTCCAGATAGTAGGAGACAAGACATACCCCAGAAGTTATGCCAAGGACTCCTTGGAAGTCCCAACGAACTGAATCCATGGAAATTGCCTGGAATGTTTAAACTTCTTTTTGAAAAATATTTTATTGAGGCATTTATACATTTACACATCAAACACAACCATAAAGCAAAACAAGCAAACAGGGCTGCAAATAATTAAACCAACTAAAATATCTAACACCCCACCATCCCGCCTCATGCTCCCCTACCTCCTTTATTGCCCCCTCCTCCCCTGCCACCCCCAACTCTTGCTGACATCTTAACTGTTCTCAATGAAGTCGATGGGCGACTGCCATCTCCGGCAAACCCCAGGAAAACCCACCCACCTCAGCCATATCCCACCCTACCCACTTCCCACGCTCCCACCTATCACCATACCCACTTGCCATCCTACACACCTATCTCTCTACCACCCTATTCACCTTCCATCCTACTCACCTTCCACCCTACCACTTCACCACTTCCACCCTACCACTTCACCACTTCCACCTGCCACCCTACCTACCTTACCCATCTACCTACCTCAGATACATCCTACCCCACCCTCCTGTAACCCTACGCGCCTGGCACCTTGCCAACTCACTGTCTGCCATCATCACCTGCCGCCCTGCCATCCAGACCACCTGCCACCCTACTTATCATCTCTCCATAGCTTTTTAAAGAGTTTTGGGACAGTTAAACTCCTTTCAGCATACGGGAGCGGGTTCTGTAAAATGGGGGCATGGCTTGTCTTCCATGACAACCCAGCGCCGCAAAGAGGCTGCTCCATTTCAGGCAGGCTCCGTATTTCTGGCGAAGCCGGGATCGGAAGTCGCAGTCGGAGGTTCGGAGCACTGGTGTGGCACAGAAAAGCAGGAACGGGGCGACAATCCGCCTGTGCCTGCCACTTCCTGGAGGATTGGGGCCAATCACATGATACAGATCACTGTGATACATCAGAGTGTAACGTTGCAGTGGCTACGACATTGCAGCACAATACAATGTCATGGGGGAACCATGAGGAGGTGCTGGACCGGGGTCTCTGTGCCATTTTTGCTCTTACACCTAAATGAATGTTTCAGGAGACATTCCAGTTTGGTCCCATGATTGAAGGTGATGACACTCTCATCATACTGCTCCTGTTACCCTTACATTATATTCAAACATTTAAATCATTATCCTGCAATTATTACAGTATCGCTCTCATGCCATATTATCTTTTTTTAAAATACATTTAGAGTACCCAATTTATTTTTTCCAATTAAGGTGCAATTTAGCGTGGCCAATCTACCTACCCTGCACATCTTTGGGTTGTGGGAGCGAAACACACACAAACACGGGGAGAATGTACAAACTCCACACGGTCAGTGACCCAGGTCGGGACCGAACCTGGGACCTCGGTGCCCTGAGGCAGCAGTGGTAACCACTGCGCCACCGTGCTGCCCGTCATGTCATATTATCAAAGTGCAGAAGGAGACCATTCGACCCATCGAGTCTGCAGTGACCCTCCCAAAGAGCACCTTACCTGGGCTCAATCCCCACCCTATCCCGGTAACCCCACCTAACCTGCACATCTTTGGACTGTGGGAGGAAACCTGAGCAGGGAGAAAGTGCAAACTCCACACATGCAGTCACCCAAAGTCGGAATCAAACCCAGGTCACCGCGATGCAGCAGTGCTAACCGCCACCGTGCCGCCCTACGCATTATGTCCAGTTTGATTTGACATGACATCAAATCAATTACACATTCAGTTCCCTAAATTGACACCCGTAGCTTTATCAAATATACCTCTTGAAATAGTGGTCTTCCTGGTCATTGAACTTACTGCACAGAGACAGCCGACTGAGTCTAACTCCGCGGCTGGCGATTATGCTCCACATCAATCTGCTCCCACCCAACTTCATCTCACTCCATCACCCCGTTTATCTGCACTTTGCGATGAGAAAACAAAAACGCTGCACTCAGGGTAGAATTGGTCCTACGTTTAAACTGAGGTTGAAAAAAGGCTTGAGTCTGTCACGGCATCTGAGGTGCTGTACCATTGGCAGGACTCCAGCCCAATCTGCATTGCAGGGTTTAAACACAGCCCAATGTATAAATCCATGGCATGACTCAGATCAGTTCACTGCTACATTTTCTATTCCTGGAGATGCTGTCACCTTGTCTGCAGAAAGCCTTCAGCTTTTTATTTCCGATTGCAATGAATTAATTCAAAGCAATGAAAAACAAATGTTAAGTTGTCCCTCATCTCAAATCCGTCCCGGCAGAAACTTACGTTTTTGAGCCAATTATGTCACTTCCTCCCCTCTGTAAGTAAAACCCAAACTCACCGTCACCAAATCACGACACCTTTGCTCCTGTCCCCTCATATTCTTTTTAATCCTGGTGGTGTCCTGTGCTACCACCCTCCGTTCTCTACCTCCACTTCTCAATTTAAAGATGATAAATTGCCCTTACTTTTAATTACATCCTCATCAGCCCTTGTATTCTGCTACTTACGGCCTCTTGTTGTGGAGACTCACTTGCGGCCTCTTGAGCTGGCTGAAGCCTCAGTCTGTGCCGCTGTCACACCCAGCAGCAGTCAGCCTGCACATGCTCTGTGAAAGCTGGAGCTCAGCTCAGTCAGCAACCTTAACATATGGGAAGCAAGCAAAAGGCCAGCAGTGTGCACGCTGCCCGGTGTGTAATGGAATTGGAGTTCAGCCCATTTTGGTGCCTGTTGCTCTTCCCTTGCATCTATTTTCAGAGGCTTTGTTACTGGAACAATACTGCACAATCCGCACACATTACTTCATTAAGCCACTGAAAGTGAGGTGTAAGCTGGTCTGTCATTTCTCAGCGTTGCACTTTTACAGATTATGTATTCCATTTCTATCCTGCAAAGGTTTTATCGACTTTTTTTAATTGAGATTTCAGATTGTTCTCTTGCGGGAGGGGAGGGGGGGGTGTTGGTTTCATTTTGTGTGGTTGTTTTGTGCTCAGAATGTTGGGATGTGGGCTGGGGTAGGGGTGCGTGAGGGAGTGGGGTGGGTAGGGGGGGGAGTGAGGGGGAGGTTGTTGTGGAGGGGGGGGGGGGAGTGGCTATTTCAGGTACCCCAGAGGAAATCTTCTGACTGGTGCGATTGGCTTTGGCATACAATCTTCCAGCGACGACGGCTACAAAGGCACTTCCAATTGGGTGGCGCAGTGGTTAGCACTTCTGCCTCACGGCGCCGAGGACCAGGTTCGATCCCAGCCCTGGGTCTCTGTCCTTGTGGAATTTGCATATTCTCCCCGTGTCTGCATGGGTCTCATTCCCACAACCTAAAGCTGCGCAGAGTAGATGGATTGACCACGCTAAATTGCCCCTTAATTGGAATTTGTTTTTAAAAGGGTGGTAAAGGATGTGGGGGTTAAAAAGGAGAGAGAAGGACCAGGTAGATCTTCATGTTGTACTGATAGTGACTCTAATTTTGAAGCAGAGCATACGGGTCTGTGATTTTCCCACTGGCTCCTATCATGAAGTTGAAAGCACCGTTTCACGGAAGCGTGCAAACTATCTGCGTAGAACTGGCTTTAAGAAAGGCACTGTTGTCACGGTGATACCATCAATACTGCCTGAATCTGGAGACAAGGCTCAGCCCAATACTGGGAGAAAACTGAGTGAGACTTCCCTCAGGGCATTAACCACTGGTTCGATCTCCACTCTTTCAGCTTCAGGTTAATACCAAACCTATAAAATAGAAGCATAGAATTGTTAATGTACAGAAGGAGGCCATTTAGCCCATCATTTGTGCGTGTCAGCTCGATCTGCAAGAGCAACCCAACTTGTCCCCGATCCATCCCCCGACCACACTTCGGAAAATCGGACCATCAGGCGGTGCTCCTTCTCCCGGCATACAAGCAGAAACTTAAGTATGAGAATCCGGTTAAGAAGGTCGTGCAGTGCTGGTCTGAGGCAACAGAAGAGCTCCTACGTGACTGCTTGGAGTCAGTACACTTGTCCATATTCAAGGACTCAGCGACCAACCGATACAAGTATGCCACCACCATCACAGAATTCATCAGCAAGTGTCTAGAAGACTGCGTGCCAAATAAGGTAGTACGTACGTTCCCTAATCGGAAATCATGGTTTAATCGGGAGATTCACTCCCCACTGAAGGCCAGGTCTGAGGTGTTCAAGACAGGCGACCCTGTCGTATCAGGGATGCCAAGAGACAATAGGCGACTAAACTAGAGCCACAAACAACGTCACGGTTGTGGCAAGGCTTAAACAACAGACTACAAAGCAAAGCCGAATAGAATCTCTGGCAACAGCGTACCCCTCCCCGATGAACTCAATACATTCGATGCTCATTTCGAGCAGGAAACCATCCAACATTGCCAACTGCCCCAGCAGTCCCGGACACACCCATACCCACCGTCACAGCTTCCGAAGGCAGACCGGCCTTCTTGAAAGTGAACCCTCGGAAAGCAACTGGTCCCTGGTTGTGCACTCAGATCTTGTATTCGAGAGGATGGTCATGAGACACATCAACTTCATAGTCCCAGAATGCCTTGATCCACTGTAATTCGTATATCGCCACAACCGGTCCACAGCAGAAGCCATCTCCCTGGCCCTACACCCACCCCTGGAGCATCTCGACAACAAGGACTCCTACGTCAGACTCCTATTCATTGACTACAGCTCCGCCTTCAACACCAAATTCCAAGCCAAGCTCATGTCAAAGCTCCAAAACCTAGGACTTGACTCCTCCCTCTGCAACTGGATCCTTGACTTCCTGACCCATAGATCACAATCAGCAAGGATAAACAACTACACCTCCTCCATGATAGTCCTCAACACCAGGGCCCCACAAGGCTGCGTACTTAGCCCCCTACTATATTCTCTATACACAAAATTTGACTCCATCTCCATCTACAAGTTTGCTGATGACACGACCGTAGTGGGTCGGATCTCGACCAACGATGAGTCAGAATACAGGCGGGAGATAGAGAACCTAGTGGCATGGTGTAATGACAACAATTTCTCCCTCAATGTTAGCAAAACTATAGAGCTGGTCATTGACTTCAGGAAGTGAAGTATCGTACCCATTCCTGTCTGCATCAATGGTGCCAAGGTGAAGATGGTTGACAGCTACAAATTCCTAGGTGTGCATATCACCAACAATCTGTCCTGATCGACCCACATCGACACTGCGACCAAGGAAGCACAACAGCGCCTGTACTTCCTCAAGAAACTAAGGAAATTTGGCATGTCCACATTGACTCTTACCAATCTTTACAGATGTACCATAGAAAACATCCTATCTGGTTGCATCACAGCTTGGTATGGCAACTGCTTGGCCCAAGACCATAAGAAACTCCAGAGAGTCATGAACATAGCCCAGTCCATCATACAAACCCGCCAACCATCCATTGAGTCACCCCTCCCACCCGGGTAATTCATTCTTCCAACTTCTTCCATCGGGCAGGAGATGCTAAGTCTGAGAACATGCACTAACACATTCAAAAACAGCTTCTTCTCTGCTGTTACCAGACTCCTGAATGACCCTCTAATGGACTGAACTGATCTCTTCACACATC
This sequence comes from Scyliorhinus torazame, assembly GCF_047496885.1. Taxonomy (NCBI): domain Eukaryota; kingdom Metazoa; phylum Chordata; class Chondrichthyes; order Carcharhiniformes; family Scyliorhinidae; genus Scyliorhinus; species Scyliorhinus torazame. Next base: position 47,179,464 of record NC_092722.1, read on the forward strand.
TCCTCTACTGAGTAGAACTGCACTCCTGTATGCTTCACCCGATGCCTGTGTCTATGTATTTACATTGCGTATTTATGTATGTCCTATGTTTATTTTGAATCACCTGTCTGGACTGTATGCAAAACAATATTTTTCACTGTACCTCAGTACACGTGACAATAAAACAAATCCAAATCCAAAGCCTTTGCCTTTTTCCTTGGGTAGCCCTGCAAATCTTTCCTCTTTGGACTAAACCTGAATCCATCTCTTGTGCTCCTGATAATCCTCTGGGTCGGGGTGTGTGATATTGTGACGAAGCATCACTGTTATGTGGGACAGGCTGGATGGAAGTACAGATCTTTTCCTGCCATTCACTATTGGTAATAGATTGCGGTGCAGTTGAGGATCTCCACCTGGCCTGTTCTGGACCAGAACTGAACCATTTTTGTGAACGATTTGGAACATTGAGAGAACTCTTGACTATTCTCCCTTGGTAGCATGAGACATTTGAGAGTCGCTTCAGTTTGATGCCTCACTCCTTAAGTGTTGGAAGTCTGAAGTAAAATATTGAAGGCAGAAGATCAGTCTACTTTATCATCTCTGAAAACATTTCCCGTCTGAACTACCAACTACTGATCCTATCCAATGGGATTCCAGAGCCGCATTTGGAAACAGAGCTTTCATTCACCTGATCCACCCACTAGATTTTGCTCAACCCAATGCCAAATGCCATTTTATATCACCAAACAGAAACAACTCCAGCTTTTTGTCTCCTTCCTGGCAAACTATTCGACCATCGTGGGCAAACTGGTTCCTGATTTTCCCATCAAACCAGCTTTCCGGCCCAAATCACTGGAGAGCTCACTAGGACCAGGAACTCTGGCGGGCTCCTCCGCTCTAGTAGTTCAGGGATGCTGAGGTTATTTGAATTGGTCTCCAAATATGAACACCCTGAACCCCAACTTGCCTCCTCCAATCTGGCCAGTAGGATCAGTCAATTCAGCGGAAGTGAGGTGTTTAGTTTAGACCTTCCAGACATGCGTGCCTCAGTACTGCACCAGTTTGTATATTTATACAGGTACCGAATCCTAGGGGACCAAGCAGATGCATCAGAAACAAAACTGAACCCGAGATCGAGGATTTGCTTTCTGAGCTGCCGTAAGAGGCCAGTCCTCTAGGTGGGGCTGCACACCAAAAATTGGATAATTCGACTCAGGCGAATGGAAAAAAAGGCTTGCATTCATACAGTGCCTTTTTTGTCCTCTCAGGTTATCCCTCACAGCCAACAAAGCACTTCTCACCTGGTGTCACAGTTGTAATGTAGGAATTGCGGCAGCTAATTTGTGCACAATCAGCTCCCACAGACAGCAATCTGATAATTGACCAGATAATCTGATTTAGATGTTAGCTGAGAGATAAATATTGGACACGACACTGGGAAGAATCCCTATTCTCTTCAAATGGCACTACGGGGTTTATTATGTCCAACCGAGTGCTGAATAACTTTGCAGTTTTCAACAATTAGGGCTTGTGGGTGAACTGAGGCCAATTAGGTAAGGTATCAGAGAGTGGGAATAGGGTCTGGAAGACCAGAGGCAGGAAGGGGAGGGAGAAAAGTGCAGTGAAGATCATTGGCATAAACATCAGTGAAGGTAGTTCTAGTTGATGCTAATTCATCTGAAAATACATAGCTAATGGGAAGGCAGAAGAACATATAGTTTATCAGGCCTGCAGCACACCTTTGTAATGATATGCGTAAGCAATTCGGTAAGTTAATACGTTAGACCTCCAACCAGCAGATGGCAGTAGAACTATACCACTTGACACGACAACCTCGAGGACTGGGTGAGGTGTCGTCATATATAGTCGTGTTTTGTATTAGCTCTCATATTCTAGTTGTTAACAGTTTACAGTTAGTTAGTAGTATTAGTATTGTTTTCTACGCACTGTGGGCGGGCCTTGTCCGCATAATTGGGGACCTACTGGGCGTAATAGGAAAAGCAGCCCAGGCAATGTTTCAGGGCCTTGGGGCAGTGGGGGAGAGGAAAGTCTATGAGGGGGCGCATGCATTCGGGATCTGGGCCTATGACTCCATCATGCACTACGTAGCCAAGGATGGCCAGGTGATCAAAGCTAAATACGCATTTGTCCTTGTTATAGGTTAAGTTAAGGATTTTTGCGGTATGGAGGAATTTGCGGAGGTTGGTGTTTTGGCCGCAGATGGTGACATTGTCGAGGTACGGGAACGTGGCCTGCAGACCCTACCGGTCAACCATTCGGTCCATCTCCTGTTGGAAGACCGAGACCCCATTTGTGACACCAAAGGGAACACTTAGGAAGTGGTAGAGCCGCCTATCTGCTTCGAATGCAGTGTACCTGCGGTCGTCCGGGCGAATGGGGAGCTGGCGGTAGGCTGATTTAAGGTCTACTGTGGAGAAAACCTTGTATTGCGCTATCTGGTTGACCATTTCAGATATGCGGGGGAAAGGGTACACGTCGAGCTGCGAATACCTGTTGATGGTTTGACTGTAGTCTATGACCATCCTATGTTTCTCCCTGGTCTTTACAACCACCACCTGAGCTCTCCAGGGGCTGTTGCTGGCCTCGATAATGCCTTCCTTTAGTAACCGTTGGACTTCCGACCTGGGCACTGTACCGTCTGCTTCTGGTGGCGACGGGTTTGCAATCGGGGGTAAGGTTTGCAAACAGGAAAGGTGGGTCGACCTTGAGGGTCGCAAGGCCGCAGACAGTGAGGGGGGGGTTTGGGGCCGCCGAATTTGAACGTTAAACTTTGCAGGTTACACTGGAAGTCCAGTCCCAGGAGTGTGGCACTGCAGAGATGGGGGAGGACATAGAGTCGGAAGTTATTGAACTCCACGCCCTGGACCGTGAGGTTGGCTATGCAGTACCCCCGGATCTCCACAGAGTGGGACCCAGAGGCCAAGGAGATCTTTTGTTTAATCGGGTGTACAGCGAGGGAGCAGTGTCTTACCGTATTGGGATGGATGAAGCTCTCCGTGCTCCCAGAGTCGATCAAGCAGGGTGTCTTGTGCCCGTTGATGACTACCGACGTCGTAGCGGTTGAAAGCGTTCGGGGCCGAGACTGGTCCAGTGTCACTCGGGCAAGTTGTGGCAGAAGCTGAGAGATCTCGTCGGGCGATACACAGCCACCTGAGTCGGGGTCCTGAGACGTCATCCAAGATGGCTGCCCCCATGAATCGCACATGGCCGGCTGGAAGATTTCATCAGGCGATACATGGCCAGCCGAGTTGGGGTCCTGATACGTCATCCAAGATGGCTGCACCCATGAATCGCACATGGCCTGTGAGGAGAAGAATGGCAGTGGGCCCGGTTCGCCTGTGGAGACAGCGGTGGCTGACCAGGCCTGGCATACTTCCACGAGGTGCCCCTTCTTCCCGCAGCCCTTGCAGATTGCGGATCGGGCCGGGCAGCGTTGCCGAGGGTGTTTGTTTTGCCCGCAAAAATAGCATCGGGCCCCTCCCCGGGGTTTCCTGGTTGCCGCACTGTACAAGCTTGTGGGAAATTTAGGGGTGCTTTGGAATCGGCCGCGGGTGGGGTCCACCCTGTCCATGCGGGTACCGCGCGGTTGGGAACGTAGGCCTGGGCGTTGTGGGAGGCTACATCTAGGGAGTGTGCAAGTTTCTGTGCCTCTTTAAGCCCTAGCGTGTCATTTTCCAGCAGTCGCTGGCGGATTTTAGAGGACAGTATGCCCGCAACAAAAGCATCCCGTATTAAGAGTTCGGTGTGGTCATTGGCTGAGACTTGTGGACTGTTACAATTTCTACCTAACACTAACAATGCGCGGTAAAAATCGTCCAGTGATTCCCCTGGGATCTGCCGTCTGGTAGCTAAAAGATGCTGAGTGTATACCTGATTCACAGTGCGGACGTAGTGCTCTTTTAACAAAGTAATTGCGACCTCGAAACCGTCCGCGCCTTCGATAAGCGTGTAGATTTCTGGGTTCACCCTTGAGTGGGGGACTTGCATTTTCTGTTCCTCCATGGGGGTAGTCGGGGCCATCCTGATGTACCCGTTGAAACATGCCAGCCAATATTTAAAAGTTGCTGCTGCATTTGCCGCGTAGGGGTTGATTTGTAGACACTCTGGCTTGATGTGGAGAGCAGTCATTCTTCAGTTTTTGTTCATTAAATTGATGCACGATCAATCACTACTGAAGCAAGATTGTAGTCCAATTGAAGGCTTTAATGAACAAGTAGTTACCCAGCAGCTCCGGTACAGAATGACTGCTGTGGGTGAAACACAGACTCTTATGCTCCGCCTGCTGGGTGGAACCAGCAGGCAGGTTCTACCACTCATACTACAGTATAAGGTACATCCCACCTAGGTACCGTGATACCCCTAATATAGCCTACCACACCCACGTTAATGTAATTTAATAAATCTTAACTAGTCACGGTCTAGATGTTCTTTAGTGCATTGACTCAATCATTGCAACGCACTAGAACTTAACTACCTAATGTACTGCGTTTCACTCCTTCCACAGCTAGGAGAGGCAAAACAGGGAAAACCCAGGGAAATAAAGGAAGAAATACTCTGGATTCCTTTCCAATCCCATCAGGCAATCAGAGCCAGTCCATGTGTTACCTGCAGATATCTAATACTTATTAGTACACAATGCGATCGCTGGCCCAGGAATGATCCTTCGGATTTTGCTCATCACAATAGTGTGGCAGACATAACAAAAATGACACTGTCCCAGTTAGTCAAAATTCAGGGGCTGTTCATGAGTTAAAATGTCGGAGTTGCATTTATTTTGAACTTTGTCATATCTCAGAAATATGCTTTACTGACAATATGCATTTCCAGCGGCCATTTTGTAAGCACAGCCGTTTTGTGTGCAGCAATGAGGTGAATCATCAATTGAATTGTTAATGGGGATGTTTTGTCCAGGACCCCTTGCTTCATTTCATGTGCTGTTATGGGATGTTTACCATCGACTCAAACAACTTGAAAAATATTCTTATTTTCTCGTTTTACTGTTTTTTCCTTCTCATTCAAAGAATAGGATTCCTCCAGTGCAGTGCTTGTTGTATGTTGGTTGTAACTGGCGAAGGAATTATTGCGGAGACTGAATAATAACTGGTTTATTGTATGAAAGTAACTATTTACAGATAGACTGCAGGCATTACTCAGTCTAAGTCATGAGGTTTCTCCTTCTTCCAGACTATGTGCCTCTCCCTCAAGTCATCACGAGCCCGCTACTGTTTCTCCAGTCCCACACATTAACCCTTTCAGCCCTGAACACCCTAATACCACAGTACTCCTTGTGGTAAACCACTGTTACACCTGTATTAGGTGATGTAAGGTAGGACCTGTACTACAGGTTCGCCAGTAGCCCCTGCCTGCTGGCTCCGCCCAGTAGGAGGAGTATAAATATGCATGTCCTCTATTAATCAGCCATTTCGCCAGCTGCTGTGGGAGACCACACATCTGACTGCAATAAAGCCACAGTTGTATCCAACCTGAGTCTTTGTACAATTGATCGTGCATCACTCCTTATGTAACACTGCCTCCATTCTGACTCACTCGATAGTGTGGCACTTTGTCACTGCTGCACCTCTTGACAGTGCAACATTGCTTAGTAGTATCCCTTCATTAGTGAGGACTAATCAGTACCACCCCAGTAAACATGCATCGCTCCCTCTCACTACTGCCCGATGTGTACTGTTCCCTCAGTCCTGCCAGTTTGACACTGCAGTGCTCTCTCAGTACTGTCCCTTTCATAGTGCAGTGCTCCCTCAGTACTGCCCCTTTCACAGTGCAGTGCTCCCTCAGTACTATTCCCTTCACAGTGCAGTGCTCCCTCAGTACTGCCCCTTTCACAGTGCAGTGCTCCCTCAGTACTATTCCCTTCGCAGTGCTCCCTCAGTACTGCCCCTTTCACAGTGCAGTGCTCCCTCAGTCCTTTTCACAACACTGTTCTCTCAGTACTGCCCCTTTTACAGTGCACTGCTCCCTCAGCACTGTCCCTTTTACAGTGCAGTGCTCCCTCAGTACTATTCCCTTCACAGTGCAGTGCTCCCTCAGTACTGCCCCTTTCACAGTGCAGTGCTCCCTCAGTCCTTTTCACAGCACTGTTCTCTCAGTACTGCCCCTTTTACAGTGCAGTGCTCCCTCAGCACTGTCCCTTTTACGGTGCAGTGCTCCCTCAGTACTATCCCCTTCACAGTGCAGTGCTCCCTCAGTTCTGCCCCTTTCACAGTGCAGTACCCCCTCAGCACTGCCCCATCACAGTGCAGTGTTTCCTCAGCATTGCCCCTTTCACAGCATAGCTCTTTGACAGTGCAGTGCTCCCTCAGTACTGTGCTTTTTATTGAGGTATTTTAGGCATATAGAAAAAGTGACATTGTACAGTCCAAAAAAAAGAAGTCAAGACACAAATTAAACATAGCGCAAACCACGGCTCTGTTCACGCAAGGACCTGCCTCAATATCCCCCTATTCTACTCTACCCTAGCCCCCCCCCCACCACCCTGCTGACGCTTACTCCTCTGCGAAGAAGTCAATAAATGGCTGCCATCATCAGGCGAACCCGAGTAGCGAACCTCTCAAGGCAAACCTGACTTTCTCTAGGCCAAGAAAGCTCACCATGTCCGATAGCCATACCTCAGCCCTCGGGGGCTTTGAGTCCCTCCATGCTAACAGTATTCGTTGCCGGGCTACCAGGGAAGCAAAGGCTAGAACATCGGTCTCTCTCTCTTCCTGGACTCCCGGGGCCTCCGAAACCCCAAAGATTGCCACCTCAGGGCTAATTACCACCCCAGTTTACAATACCCAGGACATGTCATCTGTGAATCCCTGCCAATACCCCCTGAGTTTAGGGCACAACCAGAACATGTGTACATGGTTAGCTGGCCCTCCGGCACATCTAGCACACTTGTCCTCCAGCCCGAAGAATCTGCTCATCCGGGCCACCGTCATGTGGGCCCGGTGCACGACATTAAACTGGTTCAGGCTGAGCCTGGCGCATGTTGCGGTCGTGTTTACTCTGCTCAGGGCTTCTGCCCAGATACCGTCCTCCATCTCCCCCCCGAGCTCCTCTTCCCACTTAAGCTTCAGGTCCTCGGTCTGCGTATCCTCAGCTCCCATTAGTTTCTTGTAGACGTCTGAGGCTCTACCCTCTCCCACCTCTCCCCTAGAAACTACCCTGTCCTGCCGCCCCTTCGGCGGGAGATGTGGGCACCAGTCTGCGTACACAATCCCGCACCTGTAAGTATCTAAAGCCGTTCCCTCTCTCCAGCCCCAACGTCTCCTCCAGCGCCCTCATGCTCGGAAAGCTCCCTTCCAGGAACAGATCCCGCCCTCCTCCACAATCGATACCCCCCGTCCATGTTCCCTGGGGCAAATCGGTGGTTGCTGCAGATTGGGGTCCACACCAATGCTCTAAACCCCCCCTACATGCCTCCTCCACTGGCCCCAGATCCGAAGAGCCGCCACCACTATCGGGCTTGTGGAGTACCGTGCCGGCGGAAGCGGCAGAGGTGCCGTGACCAGGGCTGCCAAGCTAGTGCCCCTGCACGAAGCAGCCTCCATCCGCTCTCAAACCGACCCCGCACCCACCATCCATTTCCTTATCATTGCTATGTTGGCCGCCCAGTAATAGTTGCTGAAGGTCGGCAACGCCAGCCCCCCTTCTCCTCTGTTCCTTTCAAGCATCACCCTCTTCACCCGCGGGGACTTCCCTGCCCATACAAATCCCAGAATAATTTTATTCAGCCTCTTAAAGAAGGACCGCGGGATAAAGATGGGGAGACACTGAAAAATAAACAAGAACCGCGGGAGAATCTTCACCTTAACAGTCTGCACCCACCCACCAATGACAGTGGGAGCGCATCCCACCTCCGGACCTCCTCCCTCACTCTTTCCACCAGTCGGGACAGGTTGAGCTTATGCAACCTGCCCCAGTCCCGTGCCACCTGAATACCCAAATATCGGAAACTCTCCCCCACCAGCCTGAACGGCAACCCCTTTGGCCTACTCTCCTGCCCCTCACCTGAATTACAAACAACTCGCTCTTAGCCATGTTCAGTTTATATCCGGAGAACCGGCCAAATTCCCTCAGGGATGCCATAATGCCGTCCATCCCCACCATTGGGTCCAATACATATAACAGCAGATAGTCTCGATATACGCAGACAATGTTCCACTCCTCCCCGGACCAGCCCTTTCCAGCGCCCAGAAGCTCTCAGTGCAATTGCCAGCGGCTCTATGGCCAGCGCAAGCAGCAGTGGGGAGAGAGGGCAGCCCTGTCTTGACCCACAGTGCAGTCTAAAGTAGTCCGATGTCATCCTGTTCATCCTTACACTCGCCTCCGGGGCCTGATATAATAGCCTAACCCAGTCGATGAACCCCGCCCCGATCCCAAACCGTCCTAGTACCTCCCACAGGTAATCCCAACACGACCGGGTCAAAAGCCTTTTCAGCATCCATGGCTACCACTATCTCTACTTCCCTACTCTCCGGGGGCATCATAATCACGTTGAGCAGCCTTCTTAGGTTGGCCACCAGCTGCCTCCCGTTTACAAACCCGGTTTGGTCCTGGTCCTCCACAATTACATCCGGGACACAATCCTCAATTCTGGTCACCAAAATCTTGGCCAGTAACTTGCCGTCTACGTTGATCAAAGAGATCGGCCTGTATGACCCACAGGCCTCCGGGTCCTGATCCCGTTTCAGAATGAGCGAGATGGTGGCCTGCGACATCGTCGGGGGTAAACTCCCTCTGTCTCTTGCCTCGTTAAAGACCCTGACCAGCACCGGCCCCACTATCCCGGCAAATGTTTTGTAAAACTCCACCGGATACCCGTCCGGCCCCGGGGCTTTACCCGACTGCAAGACCTTCAGGCCCCCCCAATACTTCTTCGATCCTGACCAGGGCTCCCAGACATCCACCAACCCCCTCCCCACTCTTGGGAAGGTCAGTCCGTCCAGGAATCGCCTCATCCCACCCGGTCCCCCGGGGGGTTCCGAAGTGTACAGCTTCCTATGAAAGTCCCTAAAGACCTTGTTTAGCCCTGCCGGGTCACCCATTAGATTACCCTCCCCATCCACTACCCTCCCTATTTCCCTAGCCGCTTCCCTCTTCCTTAGTTGTTGCGCAAGCATTCTACTGGCCTTCTCCCCATGCTCATAAATCGCGCCTTTTACCTTTCTAAGCTGCTCTACAGCCTTGCCTGTAGTCAGCACCCCAAATTCGTCCGGCAGCCTCTGTCGTTTCCTGAGTAACTCTGGCCTTGGGGATTCCGCATAACTCCTGTCCGTCCGTAGAATTTCCTTAATCAGTCGGTCTGTCTCTACCCTGTCTGTCCTGTCCCTGTACGCCGGATTGAAATCAGCTCCCCTCTCACCACTGCCTTCAGTGCCTCCCAGAGCACCGCTGCCGAGACTTCTCCTGTATCATTCACCTGCAGGTAATTCTGCATGCATTTCCTCAGCCTCTCACACATTGCCTCGTCTGCGAGTAATCCAACTTCCAGCCTCCATGGTGGGTGCTGAAATCTGTCCTTACAAAACTGCAGGTCTACCCAGTGCGGAGCATGGTCCGATATGGCAATTGCCGAATATTCTGCCCCCACCATTCCGGCCAGCAGGTCCCTACTCACAATAAAGTAGTCAATTTGGGAATACACCTTGTGGACGTGGGAGTAGTACGAGAACTCCCTCGCCATCGGCCGGCTAAATCTCCACCGATCTGCTCCCTCCGTTTGCTCCATGAACCCTCTCAGTTCCTTTGCCATCGCTGGCAACCTGCCCGTTCTTGAACATGACCGGTCCAGGCTCGGGTCCAGGACTGTATTAAAGTCCCCACCCATGATCAGCTTACGTGAGTCCAAGTTGGGGGATCTTCTCTAGCATCCTCCTAATAAAATCCACATCGTCCCAATTAGGGGCATACACACTGACCAGGACTACTCTCACCCCTTCAAGCTTACCCCTCACCATAACAAACCTGCCACCCCCATCCACGACTGTGCCCTCCGCCTAAAATTGTACCCTTTTATTAATCAGGATCGTAACTCCCCTCGTCTTATAATCCAGCCCTGAATGAAAGACCTGACTGACCCAGCCCTTCCTTAACCTAACCTGGTCTGCCACTTTCAGGTGCGTCTCCTGCAGCATGACTATGTCCGCCTTCAGAACATGCAGATGCGCACACTTCACTGGCCCGTTTAACCCTCTAACATTCCAGGTGATCTGCCTGGTTGGGGGGCACTTCGCCCCCCTCCCCTTTGCCAATCAGCCAACCCCTTTCCTTGGCCAGTCCCCCAGCCATGTGTCGCGCTTCATCTGGCCCGCCTCCTGACCGGCTCCACCCATGGCCTCCTCACTGTTGCCATGCCCAGTTTCCATCCCCGTCAGCCGAATGACTCCCCCTAGCAACACCATCCTATCACCTAACCCCTGCTCTAATCTAACTATATGCACCCCCCCACCTTGGCTTCCGTTGACTAGCTGCACTCAGCTAGCCTGGGGCTCCCAGCCTCGGCGCCAGCACATCTCCCACCCATTGTTCCCAGTCACCCCTCCCCCGACCCATCCATACCACTTCCCCAGATCAGCCCTACTTAAGCAAACACTCTATACAAGTCATAAACAACCCCTACAATAGCCACAATTCAAGTTAAACAAAAAACAAAAGAGATAAGAAATAACAGGCACTCTCAGTCCTTCCCAGACAGACACAGAAAAAAATTGCACAAAGTTCCCCTGAAGCATCCATCTTAACCCAACCCTTTTAACTGTTTTCTTTATTATTTTCCCCCCAGCCAAACTCCAACTAATCAAAGAGCCCAAAAAGGAAACATTCAGGTAAACCACGCAAAGAGCACGCAACAAAAACACATCCCTACCACCTTCCAACCCCTTAAAAAGGTCAAAAAAAGAAACGACAAAAACGGACCCAAACATGCAGACACTTTTCAAAACGGGAGAGACACCACATATACTTAAAAGCTCTATCATGAGTCCAAACGTCCTCAGCTCAGGGCCAGCCCTTGCTTCTTAACAAAGTCCATCACCCCTTTGGGTTCCTCATACGTAACCTACAGTCGCGCCGGACAAAGCAGCCCGAATTTCACCTTGTTTTTATACAGTATCTCCTTCACCTGCCTGTAGCCTCCCCTCCTCCTGGCCACCTCAGCGCTCAAATCCTGGAAAACATGCAGGGTGGTGTTGTCCCAAATACAGCTTTGTGTGCTCTTTGCCCATTGCAGCACCCGTTCCTAGTCCAGGTACCTGTGAAAGCGAACCACCATCGCTCGTGGGGGACCCCCTCGTCGCGGCTGCCTCACCTGCACTCTGTGTGCCCTGTCCACCACCGGCGGGCGCGGGAACACCTCGTTCCCCAGCAACTTCTGAAACATACCCTCCACACACGTGGCAGCGTCTAGCCCCGCTGCCCCCTCCGGGAGGCCCACGATTCTCACGTTCTGCCGGTGAGATCTGTTGTCCAGGTCCTCCAGCCTTTCCAGAAGCACTTTTTGCTGGTCCCTCACTCTCCGAATCTCCACATCCACCACCGTTTGAAAGTCAGCCTGCTCTTCCACTGACTTCTCCAACTGCTGGAGCTTCTCAGCCTGATCATCCAGCCTTTTTTCCATCCGGTCAAGCGACTTCTGAAGCAGCTCCAAGTTGTCATGCTTCAGAGCCAAAATGCCCTCCTGCATAGCCTGCAGCAGCTGCTCCAATGTGGGCTGGGCTGTCGGCTCCTTACTCTGAACACCAGCCATGCTGGTTTCTCTCACAGCCTCCACTGTGCCCTTACTCAACCACTTCTTCTGCTGTTTACGGTCCTTCCGGCTTCTTGGGTCCATACAATTCTGTATGAGTCCTGTGCCTGAGTTCCATTGCTTTCCAGTTCCGCGTTCAAAAGCACAAAAAAGTCGGGGGGGAAGGTCCAAAAGTCCGACCGAAACGGGAGCCACCAAATGTGCGACCTACTCCCTCATAGCCACCACCGGAAGTCCTCAGTACTGTGCTTTTGACAGTGCAACACTCCCTCAGCACTGCCCCTTTAACAGTGCAGTGCTCCATCAGCATTGCCTCTTTGACAATGTAGTGCTCCCTCAGCACTGCCTCTTTGACAGTGCAGTGTTCCGTCAGCACTGCCTCTTTTGCAGTACACAGCTCCCTCAGCACTGCCCATTTTGACATTGCAGTGCTCCCTCAGCATTGCTTCTTTTGCAGTGCACAGCTCCCTCAGCACTGCTCTTTTGACAGTGCAGTGCTCCCTCAGCACTGCCTCTTTCACAGTACAGTGCTCCCTCAGTACTGGCCCTTTGACAGTGCAGTGCTCCCTTAGCACTGCCTGTTTGACAGTACAGCGCCCCCCAGTACTGCCCCTTTGACAGTGCTGTGCTTCCTCAGTGCTGCCCCTTTGACAGTGCTGTGCTTCCTCAGTGCTGCCCCTTTGACAGTGCAGTGCTTTGTCAGTACTGTCCCTTTGACAGTGCAGTGCTCTGTCAGTACTGCCCCTTTGACAGTGCAGTACTCCGTCAGTACTGTCCCTTTGACAGTACAGTGCTCTGTCAGTACTGCCCCTTTGACAGTGCAGTGCTCTGTCAGTACTGCCCCTTTGACAGTGCAGTGCTCTGTCAGTACTGCCCCTTTGACAGTGCAGTGCTCTGTCAGTACTGCCCCTTTGACAGTGCAGTGCTCTGTCAGTACTGCCCCTTTGACAGTGCAGTACTCCGTCAGTACTGTCCCTTTGACAGTGCAATGCTCTGTCAGTACTGTCCCTTTGACAGTGCAGTGCTCTGTCAGTACTGCGCCTTTGACAGTGCAGTGCTCTGTCAGTACTGCCCCTTTGACAGTGCAGTGCTCTGTCAGTACTGCCCCTTTGACAGTGCAGTGCTCTGTCAGTACTGCCCCTTTGACAGTGCAGTGCTCTGTCAGTACTGCCCCTTTGACAGTGCAGTGCTCTGTCAGTACTGCCCCTTTGACAGTGCAGTACTCCGTCAGTACTGTCCCTTTGACAGTGCAGTGCTCTGTCAGTACTGTCCCTTTGACAGTGCAGTGCTCTGTCAGTACTGCCCCTTTGACAGTGCAGTGCTCTGTCAGTACTGCCCCTTTGACAGTGCAGTACTCCGTCAGTACTGCCCCTTTGACAGTGCAGTGCTCTGTCAGTACTGCCCCTTTGACAGTGCAGTGCTCTGTCAGTACTGCCCCTTTGACAGTGCAGTGCGTCATTTAACTGACAGTTTGGATCAAAATCAAGGCCATGGCTGGGCCTCAAACCCACAGCAATGTGACTTAAATGAGGCACTTCCCCATTGGGATTCATGTTGATTCTCATTCTTGGGACATATTAGCATTTTTGTCAAGTAGACAGCTTGAGGAAAGAAGCCTGGGTTGCTTTCGAAGGGTTCAGTGAATGACTGATGATTTTCTTCACACCATAAATATTTTAAATGCTTTCACTAAAAATAATCCTTCACCTTGAACTCGTAGAGAAATCTTCGGAAGTGACTAAAACCTTGGCGATCCTTTGGTGCAGCAAATATTAGCGAAGAGAATTTGAACAGATTGACCTCCCTGTTTAAAGATCAAATGCAACGCTTTTCACAGAGAGATTTACCTCAGCCCTAAGTTATTGGCTCAGCATACATTGATATCAGTCTATTTACTGTCAGTTATTCAGCGAATATAAATTGGTCAAAGTGTAAGGGTCCATCTGTTTATTCCCTTTGTTCCCATTTAAAAAAATTATTTTGGTCCGTGGACCCCTAATCAGGATTTGCCTTTAAACAGAAGACTCAAAGTTTTTTTTATTATTCATTTTTACTGGACGGTTCGGCCAGCATTTACTGCCCATTCCTTGCGAAGGTGGTGGTGAGTTGCCTTCTTGAACCGCTGCAGTCCATGAGTTGCAGGTACACCCACTGTGTTGTTAGGGAGGGTGTTCCAAGATTTTGACCCAGCGACAGTGAAGGAATGGCGATATACTTCCAAGTCAGGATGTTGACTTGGAGGGAAACCTCCAGGTGGTGGGGTTCCCAGGTATCTGCTGCTCTTGTCCTTCTCGATGGTAGCAGTCGTGGGTTTGCAAGGTGCTGCCCAAGGAGCCTTGGTGAGTTCCTGCACCATGGGCGTCGCTATCTTTGACGCCGCCCGCCATGTGTGCCCCGTGGGCGCCGCCATCTTCGGCGCCATTTTGGACCGCGCCTCAGGACTCCTGCTCGTCGGGCCGTTCGCTGCCCGCTGATACCTCCGCCACCGCTGATCAGCCCAGGACCTCCCAACACCTTCCACAGCTCACCTCCATCACCCTGGATCGGTCTCGGCCCCGCAACCTCGCGTCCGCTACGACGACGATAAAGATCAACGGGCATGAGACGACCTGCCTCTTTGACTCCGGGAGCACAGAGAGTTTCATCCACCCTGCTCCGGTAAGGCGCTGTCACCCAGACAATCTCCTTGGCATCCGGATCCCATTCCGTGGGAATCCGGGGGTACTGTGTCGAGACCCTCACCGTTCAGGGTGTAGAGTTCAGCAACTTCAGGCTCTACGTCCTCTCCCATCTCTGCGCTGCCCTGTTACTAGGTCTTGACTTTCAATGCCACCTCCAAAGCCTATGTTATTCTCTCAGTCTGAATAAAAATTGTAGACTTCCAGTTAACACAAATACTTTATTCAATGGGTTCATTCTGTTTCCAGAGCTTAACTAGATATAATAGTCAAGAGGTATGACGAGTGAAGCTAAGGTAAACTGCCTATACTGAGCTGTCTCTGTCTGCTGCTGCTCACTAGCCCTGTGCTTCTGAAATAGGTGGATTCTCCCTTGGATTGGACCCTTTATACCCGTCTCTGATGCTGCCCTCTAGTGATGCTGTGGCTGTTACATCTATCTGTAGTCCCTGGTGTATGTGCAGATGTATGTACAGATGTACAGATCACTACATCCCCCCCTTTTATTGGACATGTTTTCTAGACTGGCCTCGAGAAAACTGTACATAACAAGTGGTGAGAATATGCAAATCTGCACACTGTGAAGATGATAAAAGTAATATAGAAACAATTAACTGTGTTGTGAGTCCATCGTGAGAAATGTCCATATTCATCTTGTGCATGTGTTGAAGTGTCGTCACAAATCTAGCTGGTCGGGTGCCTTACGGCTTCTGCTGGAGCGTCTTAACGGTGGTAGTAGGGATGATGGTTTGATGTCATCAAGAGTACTGTCTGCCGTTGTGTGGCGAGGAACGTCCTGTGGACACATGGACTCGGTCAAATCCAGTGTTGGAAATACTGGCATTGTAGGTCGAATCTCTAATATATCCTGGCGGTTATGGCGAAAAAGTACTCCCGCAGACGATTTGACAATGTAGGACCGCGGTGCCTCCTGTCTGATCATCGTGGCTGACTCAGACCATCCGCCTTCTGGGTCCCTGATTCTGATGGTGCCACCTATTGTCAGTGGCTTGAGTGGGATCGCATGTTAGAACAAAGAACAAAGAAATGTACAGCACAGGAACAGGCCCTTCGGCCCTCCAAGCCTGTGCCGACCGTGCTGCCCGACTAAACGACAATCTTCTACACTTGCTGGGTCCGTATCCCTCTATTCCCATCCTATTCATGTATTTGTCAAGATGCCCCTTAAATGTCACTATCGTCCCTGCTTCCACCACCTCCTCCGGTAGCGAGTTCCAGGCACCCACTACCCTCTGTGTAAAAAACTTGCCTCGTACATCTACTCTAAACCTTGCCCCTCTCACCTTAAACCTATACCCCCTAGTAATTGACCCCTCTACCCTGGGGAAAAGCCTCTGACTATCCACTCTGTCTATGCCCCTCATAATTTTGTAGACCTCTATCAGGTCGCCCCTCAACCTCTGTCGTTCCAGTGAGAACAAACCGAGTTTATTCAACCGCTCCTCATAGCTAATGCCCTCCATACCAGGCAACATTCTGGTAAATCTCTTCTGCACCCTCTCTAAAGCCTCCACATCTTTCTGGTAGTGTGGCGACCAGAATTGAACACTATACTCCAAGTGTGGCCTAACTAAGGTTCTATACAGCTGCAACATGACTTGCCAATTCTTATACTCAATGCCCCGGCCAATGAAGGCAAGCATGCTGTATGCCTTCTTGACTACCTTCTCCACCTGTGTTGCCCCTTTCAGTGACCTGTGGACCTGCACTCCTAGATCTCTCTGACTTCCAAACTCTTGAGGGTTCTACCATTCACTGTATATTCCCTACCTGCATTAGACCTTCCAAAATGCATTTCCTCACATTTGACTGGATTAAACTCCATCTGCCATCTCTCCGCCCAAGTCTCCAAACAATCTAAATCCTGCTGTATCCTCTGACAGTCCTCATCGCTATCCGCAATTCCACTAACTTTTGTGTCGTCTGCAAACTTACTAATCAGACCAGTTACATTTTCCTCCAAATCATTTTCTATACTACAAACAGCAAAGGTCCCAGCACTGATCCCTGCGGAACACCACTGGTCACAGCCCTCCAATTAGAAAAGCATCCTTCCATTGACCCCTCTACCCTGGGGAAAAGTATAGTTTTTGTTTGTAGCATAGTGCCCACATGTTGTCTAGAACCGGTGTTGCCAGGGTCTTGGAATTGCTTTGCCGGTAGGGTTGTCCGGATGTCTCTGCCGAAGAGCATTTGCACTGGCGACAGTCCTAAGCTCAATGGGGTTGCTCGGGACGATAACAGAGCTAGGTTGATGTCGGAACGTGACTCGGCTGCTTTGCTGATGAGTCGTTTAATGATGTGGACACCTTTTTCCCCTGTTCCATTTGATTGCGGGTAGCGATTCTGTGTCGCACCGTTGTCTGACCTCAACTTTTTCCTGTGTTTGGTATTGATTCTGTATGTCATCGTTCGTGAAAGCTGTTTTGCTTGTTTGTTCTGGAGTAGATGTGAATTCGTGAGATTCTTTATCACGCCATGGCATGTTTGTAGTCTTGTCATTGTTTCGCAGTGTGCTGTGGCATTGCCCTTCACGTGCAGAGTTGTACCATGTTGTACAGGTCGTTGTTTCATTGTTGTTGTTTCTGTCATTTCTGTCTTTGTTGTTTTCGTTGGCATTCTTGTTGTTCTTTTTGTCGTGCTTGTTGATTCTGTTTTCGTTGTTTTCACTTTTATTCTTGTTCTTTTTCTTGTCATGCTTGTTGTTTCTGGGATGTTCTTGTTCCTTTTGACATTCTTGTTGCGCTGCATGTTGTTTTTGTTGTTGCTGGTGTTGTTCTTGTTTCTGCTGTGCTTCTTGTGATTTTTGTTGTTCTTGTTGCTCTCAATGAGTGTGCCATGTGGATGATTTTGCGTCATTGTCACAGTTATTGGTGTCAGTGTCCTTTATGGTATCTGCTACATTGAGCTGATCTTGAGAATTGTGAGAATGATCTGATGTTGCATTGATGTTGGTGACATCAGTCATTTCGATTCGATTCCTCTTCTTTGCTTCCTTGGTACTCCTCTTCTAGAGTCATTTCTGGTTCACTTGAATCATCATTGAGTTCTTGGTGCTCCTCTTTTGGAGTCAAAATCTTCAAGATTTCTATTGACGTGGTCTCTCTGGACTCATGGGTGGCCGTCCTCTGATTATTGAGTGCTTCTGTGCAGACGAGCTGAGATATGTCAGTCTCGCTGTGATCCTGCACATCCTGTCTGGGAATTGTGATTTCTTCGTCACTTGTCTCACATACACTGGGTAGACATTCAGTATCTTCTTCTGGTGGCTCAAATAAGCTTGATAGATCTTCATGGTCTTGTACATGCATGGCGTTCACAATGGAGTGTTTGCTTGCTTCCATTTTTGAGTCTGTCACTGAGCTGTCTGTGGAGGCTTGCGTCACTCTCTTTGTGGAGGCTTGCATCGCTCTCTCTGTGGAGTCCTTCATCGCTCTCTCTGTGGAGTTTGTCATCGCTCTCTCTGTGGAGTCTGTCATCGCTCTCCCTGTGGAGTCTGTCATCGCTCTCCCTGTGGAGTCTGTCATCGCTCTCTCTGTGGAGCCTGTCATTGCTCTCTTTGTGGAGTCTGTCATCGCTCTCTTTGTGGAGTCATGCAGTTGTGCAGTGTTCTTGCTGTAGCGTCGATCTGTGCTCTCTCAAGGGAGTCGATCTGTGCTCTCTCAAGGGAGTCGTTCTGTGCTCTCTCAACCGAGTCGTTCTGTGGTCTCTGTGTGGCGTCGTCTTCGTCTTGGGTATTGCTGTCATCCAATGTACCGACGATCTGCCGTGGCACCATGGTATTGGATTCATTTACCATGAGAAGAATCGTATTGCGCTTTTCAACCGTGTTGCTGATGCTGTGATCAGGATCTCCGAATAACTCAGCCATGTCTGAGCAGTATTGTGTGTATTGTTCGTTGGACAAATCATCGCTTTTTGTTTCAGAGTTGTGATCATTCTCTTCATGTTCAATGAACAAATCATCTCCTTGTATGGAGGCTGGGACCCTTCGTGGTGCCTGGACCACTCTCTGTTTCTTGGCGTCAGGCCGCAGCATAATCCTGCACTCACGAGTCGGGATGTCATATATGCTGGGCTGCAGATTCCCCATTCCGAAGAAATCATTTTTGGGGTCTTCATGGTACAACACCTCTAGTTGTGGTTCGGATTTGGTACTGGGGTAGCCATCTCCCAAGATGAAATCTTCGTCTGAGTCGTAGTCTACAAGGACCATATCATCTTCTCGAGCGGCGCTAACTGTCTGTTCCAGGGTGTTGTGAAAGTTATTTTCAACTGCTGGTGTAAGTTCGGGCATTGTTCTGTCTTTTGAGGCAAGGAAATTGGGGTTTGCAGCTTTAAATTTCTTTCTGTTCATTTTCGTGCATTTCCCTTTTAAGTGGGCATGGTCCTGGCCCTCTGATGTCATGACGCTCGTGACGTCATGCGTAGGACTCGATTGAACATGCGCACACCGAGTTTCCTGTACTGTGCCCTCTTTTCGCAACTGAGCATGTGCGGCTCCTTTCTCAAGATGGCTGCCACTCAGAACCTCCGTCTTTCTCCCACTCAACCCTGCCTCTGCCTCGTGGTGAGTGTTCATGCCATTTTTACCGATTTTGTTTTCTAAATGATGATTCTGTGTTTGTAGAGACTCAAAGTACTGATTTTGTTTTTGTTCATAAGCAAGGCATTTTTGTATAGCGATTTCTAGAGTTAGATACTTATTTTGTGACAGTTCTTCCCTTAAATGTTTATCAGATAGTCCAGAAATTAATTGATGCATTATCACAGTGTCTCTGAAATTAGCATAATCACAGCCTTGTGGTATTAACTTGAGATTTGTAATAAAATCAGAGATGGGCTCTCCGTTTCTCTGACAAGAGTTAAATCTTTCCAGCATCTCACCGGACTGACTATTACAGCGTTCAACAAATGTTTTGAGGAAAACGTCTACTTTGGTGTTGTCCTCACCTTCTGAGTAATTGAAGCAATTCTAGATTTCTCGAGGTTCATGCCCTCCTGTTGAGGGCTATTTTCGCTATGTCAGAGGCAGTGCTTAAATTATTAGCTGTGATAAATATTTGGAACAGCTGTTCAAACATTTTCCAGTTATAACTTAAATTACCGGTTGTTTCCAGCTGCCATGGAGTTCCAACAAGTTCCATCGAATCAGTTAGTCGTTGAGGATCCATTGCTGCGAAGTCTTCCACAGTCGAATATCTGGTTTAAGTTTTTCTTCTCTTGCTGGTGTCTAGCTAGCTTTCTGAAATCACTCCTGGTATCATATGTTATTCTCTAAGTCTGAGTAATGATTGTAGACTTCCAGTTAACACAAATACTTTATTCAATGGGTTTGTTCTGTTTCCAGAGCTTAACTAGATATAATACAATCAAGAGGTATGACCAGTGAAGCTAAGGTAAACTGCCTATGCTGAGCTGCCTCTGTCTGCTGCTGCTCACTAGCCCTGTGCTTCTGAAAGAGGCTGATCCTCCCTTGGGTTGGACCCTTTATACCCGTCTCTGATGCTGCCCTCTAGTGATGCTGTGGCTGTTACATCTGTCTGTAGTCCCTGGTGTATGTGCAGATGTATGTACAGATGTACAGATCACTACAAGCCTTACTTTGAAATTCGGCAGACGCCTGCCCCCCCTCACCGTCTGCGGCCTCCCAACCCTTAAGGTCGATCCACCTTCACTGTTTGCAAACCTCACCCCGGACTGCAAGCCCGTCGCCACTAGGGGCAGACGGTACAGTGCGCAGGACAGGGCCTTTATCAAGTCGGAGGTCCAACGGCCTCTGCGGGAGGAGATCATTGAGCCCAGTAACAGCCTCTGGAGAGCTCAAGCAGTGGTAGTAAAGACTGGGGAGAGGCACAGGATGGTCACTGACTACAGTCACACCATCAACCGGTACACGCAGCTCAACGCGTACCCCCTCCCAAGCATATCTGACATGGTCAATCAGATTGCACAGTATCGAGTCTTCTCCACAGTAGACTTGAAGTCCGCCTTCCACCAGCTCCCCATCCGCCCGGAGGACAGCCAATACACTGCATTCGAAGCAGATGGCCGCCTCTATCATTTCCTTGGAGTCCCCTTCGGCGTCATCAATGGGGTCTCGGTTTTCCAGCAAGAGATGGACCGAATGGTTGACCAGTACGTGCTGCGGGCCACGTTCCCGTACCTAGATAATGTCACCATCTGCGGCCATGATCAGAAGGACCACGACGTTAACCTCCAAAAATTCCTCCATATCGCCAAATTACTTAACCTCACCTACAATAAGGAGAAATGCGTGTTCCGCACCAACCGCTTAGCCATCCTTGGCTACGTAGTGGAAAATGGAGTCCTAGGGCCTGACCCCCGACCGCATGTGCCCCCTCCTGGAACTCCCTCTTCCCCACTGCCCCAAGGCCCTGAAACGATGCCTGGGGTTTTTCTCGTATTACACCCAGTGGATCCCTAATTATGCGGACAAGGCCCTCCCACTTATCAAGTCCAGTTTTCCCCTGACGGCTGAGGCCCGCCAGGCCTTCAACCACATCAAGGCGGACATCGCCAAAGCCACGATGCATGCAGTCGACGAGACCCTCCCCTTTCAGGTGGAGAGCGATGCATCAGACGTAGCTCTGGCCGCCACCCTCAACCAGGCGGGCAGACCCGTGGCTTTGTTTTCCCGCACCCTCCATGCCTCCGAAATTCGGCACTCCTCTGTCGAAAAGGAGGCCCAAGCCATTGTGGAAGCTGTGCGACATTGGCGGCATTACCTGGTCGGCAGGAGATTCACTCTCCTCACTGACCAACGGTCGGTTGCCTTCATGTTTAACAATACACAACGGGGTAAGATCAAGAATGACAAGGTCTTGAGGTGGAGGATCGAGCTCTCCACCTATAACTATGAGATCTTGTATCGCCCGAGGAAGCTCAATGAGCCCCCTGATGCCCTATCCCACGGTACATGTGCCAGCGCACAAGTGGACCGACTCCGGGCTCTCCACTATGACCTCTGCCACCCGGGGGTCACCCAGTTGTTCCATTTTGTCAAGGCCCGCAACCTGCCCTAATCCATTGAGGAGGTCAGGACCTTAACCAGAGACTGCCAAGTCTGCGCAGAATGCAAGCCGCACTTCCACCGGCCAGATAGTGCGCACCTGGTGAAGGCCTCCCGCCCCTTTGAGCGCCTCAGCATGGACTTCAAAGGGCCTCTCCCCTTCACCGACCGCAATGGGTACTTCCTCAGCGTAGTTGATGAGTACTCCCGCTTCCCTTTCGCCATCCCATGCCCCGACATGCTTACGCCACGGTCCTCAAAGCCCTGCACAGTATCTTCACTCTGTTCGGTTTCCCCACCTACATCCACAGTGATCAGGGATCCTCCTTCATGAGTGATGAGCTGCGTCAGTTCCTGCTCAGCAAGGGCATCACCTCGAGCAGGATGACCAGCTACAACCCCCGGTGAAACGGGCAGGTGGAGAGGGAGAACGGGACGGTTTGGAAGGCTGTCCTGCTGGCCCTTCGGTCTAGAAATCTCCCGGTCTCCCGCTGACAGGAGGTCCTCCCGACACGCTCCACTCCATCCGGTCGCTCCTGTGCACCGCTACGAATGAGATCTCTCACGAACGTGTGTTTGCCTTCCCGAGGAAGTCCACCTCCGGGGTCTCGTTCCCAACATAGCTGACGGTTCCTGGACCCGTCCTCCTCTGGAAGTATGTGCGGAGCCATAAATTGGTTCCCTTGGTTGAGAAAGTCCGTCTCTTCCATGCAAACCCGCAGTACGCCTACATGGCACACCCCGACAGGCGACAGGACACGGTCTCCCTCCGGGACCTGGCACCCACTGGGTCCCTACCCACAACCCCCGACCTGATACCGCTCCTCCCTCCCCGGTTGCCTCATTCACCCCTGCGCCACCCACCCTCCCACCAGCGAACCTCACCGCAGCCCCCACCCCAGCAGAATCCGTCCCCTCACTGGATCCACTAAGGGGTGACGAAGAAGAGGACAACATGCTCCCGGAATCGCAGGTCACCATGTCGACACCCACATCACCACCAGGACTGAGACGATCATAGCGGAGGGTCAAGGCCCCCGACAGACTCAATCTGTAATGTTTTTCTTCACCCCCGCTGGACTCTTTTTTAAACAGGGGGTGAATGTGGTAAACACCACGAGTAACACATTGCATGTATTACAGTTGATAGTCACCACTAATGTCTATATTAGGTGCTTTGTGGTAAGGCTCTGTACTCCCGGTACGGGGGTAGTTCCCTGCCTGCTGGCTCCGCCCAGTAGGCGGAGTATAAATATGTGTGCTCCTCGCACAGCAGCCATTTCGCCAGCTGCTGTAGGAGGCCACACATGTTAGTGTAATAAAGCCTCAATTGCATCCAACTCTCGTCTTTGTGTAATTGATCGTGCATCAATTTATTACACTAAAGTTTTCAGAAGGTGGACCTCCGCATCAAGCCGGATCGCCTGCAGCTGGATCCGCAATCAGGCAACGCCAAAAAGGACTTTGAACATTGGATAGCCTGTTTCGAAGCTTACATCAGGTCTGCACCAAACCTAATTCCGGAAGCTCAGAAGATTCAGATCCTCTACACGCGGCTGAGCTCCAACGTCTTTCCACTTATCCAGGAAGCGCCGACCTACGAAGACGCCATGGCGCTACTGAAGGAAAACTACGCTCAGCGGACTAACACGTTCTACACCAAGCACCTCCTCTCCACTTGTAGTCAACTTCCTGGTGAGTCACTGGAAGATTTCTGGTATGCCCTGATTCCCCTGGTTAGTGCCTGTGACTGTCAGGCCATCATGGCCACGGAACACTCGAACTTGCTCATGAGAGACGCTTTTGTTACGGGGATATGGTCCGATTACATCCGCCAGCGCATCTTAGAAGGGGCCACGCTCGACCTCGCGGAAACCAAAAAGCTAGCGCTCTCCTGACGGTCGCTTCGCACAACATCCAGGCCTACACCCCCAGCCGCGCGGCCCACCCCTCCTATGCATCGTGGACTCCGCAAACGGCCGCCCCATCGAGGACCCCACTCAGCCAACCCCATGCCTGTGCTGCACAGCAGCCAACCAACCCTGGGGGCCCCAAATGTTACTTCTGTGGGCAGCCAAAACACCCCCGACAATGCTGCCCGGCCCGGAGCGCCCTTTTGCAAGACCTGCGGCAAGAAGGGACACTTCGCTGCGGTGGGCCAGGCCTGCGCAGTCGCCGCTATTGTTCCGCCACCCCCCCCACGTGCGGCACATGGGCGCCGCCATCTTGTTTGACCCCCGCCACGTGCGGCCCGTGGGCGCCGCCATCTTATCCTCCCCAGGATCATTAGACGCCTCCATCTTGTTTCCCCCACGACAGGTGCGGCCCATGGGCGGCGCCTTCGTACGAGGACCCATGCCCCCCGGGCACCCCATTGTCTGCCACCATTGACGACCAGCTGCGTCTCGCCTCGGTCACGATTGACCAGTTCCACCCACGCATCCTAGCAACGGCCTCTACCAACGTGAAAATCGATGGGCATGAGATCTCCTGCCTGCTGGACTCCGGGAGCACCGAGAACTTCATTCATCCCGATACGGTAAGGCGCTGCTCCCTTGCAGTACACCCCGCCAACCACAGAATCTCCTTGGCCTCCGGGTCCCACTCCGTGGTGATCCGGGGGTACTGCATAGCCACTCTCACTGTCCAGGGCATGGAGTTCAGCGGCGTCCGCCTCTACATCCTCCCCAACCTCTGTGCTACCTTGCTACTCGGCCTAGACTTCCAGTGCAACCTCCAGAGCCTAACATTGACATTCGGTGGGCCCCTACCACCCCTTACTGTGTGCGGCCTCGCGACCCTAAAGGTCGACCCACCTTCCCTATTTGCAAACTTAACCCCAGATTGCAAACCCGTCGCCACCAGGAGCAGACGGTACAGCGCCCAGAATAGGACCTTCATCAGGTCCGAAGTCCAGCGACTGCTTCAGGAAGGCATCATCGAGGCCAGCAACAGCCCCTGGAGAGCCCAAGTGATAGTTGTGAAAACTGGGGAGAAACACAGAATGGTCATGGACTACAGCCAGACCATCAGTAGGTACACGCAGCTCAATGCGTACCCCCTCCCACGCATATCTGATATGGTCAATCAGATTGCGCAGTACCGGGTCTTCTCAACTGTCGACCTAAAATCCGCCTACCACCAGCTCCCCATCCGTAAGGCGGACTGTCCATTCACTGTCTTCGACGCCGCCTTTACCACTTTCTTAGGGTTCCCTTTGGCGTCACTTGATTTTCCAACGGGAAATGAACCGAATGGTTGACCAGTACGGGCTGCGGGCCACTTTCCCGTACCAAGACAATGTCACCATCTGCGGCCACGATCAGCAGGACCATGACGCCCACCTTGCCAAATTTCTCCACACCGCCACTCTCCTCAACCTCACTTATAACAAGGAAAAGTGTGTGTTCAGCACGAACCGCTAAGCCATCCTCGGCTAAGTGGTCCAGAACGGAGTTCTGGGGCCCGAACCCTACCGCATGCGCCCCCTCATGGATCTCCCCCTCCCCCACTGCCCCAAGGCCCTCAAACGTTGCCTGGGGTTCTTTTCTTACTACGCCCACTGGGTCCCAAATTATGCGGACAAGGCCCGCCCACTCGTTCAATACACTCTTTTTCCCCTAACGGCCGAGGCTCACCAGGCCTTCAACCGTATTAAGGCTGACATCGCCAAGGCCGCGATGCATGCAGTCGACGCGACGTTACCATTTCAAGTCGAGAGCGATGCATCAGATGTTGCTCTAGCCGCCACCCTCAACCAGGCAGGCAGGCACGTGACATTCTTTTCACGAACCCTTCATGCCTCCGAATTTCGGCATTCCTCCGTCAAAAAAGAGGCCCAAGCCATCGTTGAAGCTGTGCGACATTAGAGGCATTACCTGGCCGGCAGGAGATTCACTCGCCTCACTGACCAACGGTCGGTAGCTTTCATGTTTAACACCACACAGCGGGGCAAGATCAAGAACGATAAAATCTTGAGGTGGAGGATCGAGCTCTCCACCTACAACTACAAGATTTTGTATCGCCCCGGTAAGCTCAACGAGCCCCCCGATGCCCTATCACAAGGTACATGTGCCAGCGCACAGATGGACCGACTCCAGACTCTGCACGACAGCCTTTGTCACCCGGGAGCCATCCCATGCCCCGACATGACGTCTGCCATTGTCATCAAAGCTCTCAACACCATCTTCGCTCTGTTCGGCTTCCCCGCCTATGTCCACAGCAACAGGGGATCCTCATTCATGACCGATGAGCTGCGTCAGTTCCTGCTCAACAAGGGTATCGCCTCGAGCAGAATGACCAACTATAACCCCCGGGGAAACGGGCAGGTGGAGAGGGAGAATGGGACGGTCTGGAGGGCCGTCCAGCTGGCCCTACGGTCCAGAAATCTCCTGGTCTTCCGCTGGCAGGATGTCCTCCCCAACGCACTGCACTCCATTCGGTCACTCCTATGCACGGCGACTAATGACACACCCCATGAACATCTCTTTGCCTTCCCCAGGAAGTCCACCTCCGGGGTGTCGCTCCCGACTTGGCTTGCAGCTCCAGGACCCGTACTCCTCCGTAAGCACGTACGACTCCACAAGGCGGACCCGTTGGTTGAGAGAGTACAGCTACTCCACGCCAACCCACAGTACACCTACGTAGCATATCCCGACGGCCGCCAAGCTACCGTCTCCCTCAGGAACCTGGTACCAGCTGGTTCCGCACACACACACCCCTCCGGCATGGCGCCACCCTCCCCACCCTCGGTGCACCCAGCCACAACCCCGCCCAGGACAATCCGTCCTCCCCCTGCCCACGCCTGACGATGAAGAGGATTTCGGCATGCTCCTGGAGTCACCGGACATCAGACCGACACCAGAATTGCCGCCATCACTGCAGCGCTCCCAACGGCAGATCAAGGCTCCGGACCGACTGAACCTGTAACTTGATCGGGACTCTTAAAAAAAAAACACATCATCCTTCTGTATAACTCTCCTCCACCCCCGCTGGACTCAATTTTTTTTCCAGTACTTTAAAACATCTACTTGTATATAGTTCTCCACCACCCACGCCGGACTCAATTTAACAGGGGGTGAATGTGGTAATCACCACTGATGTATATATTAGGTGCTTTGTGGTAAGGCCCTGTACTCCAGGTACGGGGGTAGTTCGCTGCCTGCTGGCTCCGCCCAGTAGGCAGAGTATAAATATGTGTGCTCCTCGTACAGCAGTAGGAGGCCACACATCTTCCCTCAATTGCATCCAACTCTCGTCTTTGTGTAATTGATCGTGCATCATACGGTACTGCCCCTGTATTACAGTACCACAGTAAATCCCAGCCTGCTGGCTCCTCCCAGCAAGCGGCGTATAAAAGTGTATGCTCTCCTGCGCTGCTCCCATTCTGGTTCCAGCTGCAGGAGGCACAACATCTTATGCAATAAAGCCTCGATTGTTTCACCATTCTCGTCTCGTGGTAATTGACGGTACATCACTACTGCCACTGTCTGTTGGTGGTGGAGCAATTGAATGTCTCCTTTGTCCTAGATTATGTTGAACTTCTTGAGTGTTGTTGGAGCTGCAAGTGGGGAATATTGCATCACCCTACTGACTTGTGCCTTGTAGCTGGTGGACAGGCTTTGGGGAGTCAATAGGTGAGTTACTCACGACAGAATTCCTAGCCTTTGACCTGCTCTTCTAGCCACAGTATTTATACGGCTAGTCCAGTTCATTTTCTGGTCAATGATAACCCCCAGGATGTTGATAGTGGGGGATTGGATAGTCTTAAAAATACAGGCTCGCCAGTCTTTTTAATTTGTTCCTGTATTGAGCGCGTCACCAACAAGGCCATCCCAAGTTGCCCTGTTACAGTTGTGCATTTTGCTAGATTACTCCAGAGCACAGGTAATGGTCAACTAGGTTGGTGTTGGACTGGAGTCACCTTTAGGCCAGTCTGGCCTGGGATGCCACATTTCTTTTCTGTCACAACTCCCACGAGGACCATGGGGGAATCCATCATTGACCTCCCCGTGCGACCTGTGGAGTACGAGCTTTCCAGGTAGGGACTGGAAGCCAACCACCTGGGGCTTGATATGAGCTAACATAAAAGCAGGCCCAAAAACAGGGCCTGCTGTGCTTAATTTTCCCAGCTCGGATTGCACTGGGAGCGATGTGCTGTGTTGTGTTAGTCGTGTAAATAAATCTATGTTCGTTTTACCGCCAGCCTTATCTGAGCCATCAAACTTCCCTAAAGGACATTAGTGAATCAGTTGGGTTTTACTGAAAATTTGACATTTTCAATTCTGTAAAGCATCATTTTTATTTACAAATTATTCGAAATGAAATTTCAAACTCCCAAAGCGCCACAGTGGGACTTGAACCCGAGTTTTTCAGGGTACTGTAGGTGCTACACTACATCCTTTGGGTTTATGCTAATGAAAGGTAAACTGAAAATGTTGAAAATTACTTATTGACTAATGCCGACTGCTTAATCTTGAACTTTAAGTATTTCCCATTTCTGTTTCTAGTTTGTGTCCATTGGGAAATTCATTTTCCCAGTAGTTGAACTGATGGAGTGCAGCTTTCTAACCTGTCCCTCCTGTATGTGCCAGAATATCCATGCAGTACAGCCAAATCCTCACCTGATATTTCCTGGTTGATTGCCGCTCGTCATTAAGCAGAAAGCTGTCTGCGTCAGAAAGTCTCTCAGGACCAGCAGCCCCCTGCTCCGTTTGGTACTGGGCCTATTGACACATGTTGATCGTAGGTATGCCCTTCATTGTGCTGTCAGAATTATTCTGCAGTTTCACAAAGCCTTTGTCAGTTTGCTTTGACAAGGTCGTGACAGGTTCATCGACTTAGTTTTATCAGTAAGGGACAGGAATGATAGAGGTAGATCATGACATATTGTCCCTTTTCTGTCACATCCACATTTACATCCAGTGTTTATGAAATTCCTTTTCAATTGAAATGTTGATTATTTTACCCTGGACAAGATATAGAGAAATCCTTGCTGTCTAATTGGCTGTCCCCTTTCTCTCACCTTCAGCCTCCAACCTCTCCCAACCTCATCCACTGACTTCTCTCAACCTTCAGGCTCTGACCTCTCTCACCTTCAGCCTCTGACCTCTCTCATCTTCAGCCTCTGACCTCTCTCACCTTCTGCTTCCGACCTCTCTCACCTTTACCCCCTGACTTCTCTCACCTCCACCCTCTGCCTTCTCTCACCTTCAGACACCGACTTCCCTCGCCTTCAGCCTCCGTTCTCTTTCCAGTACAACTGTTCTCATTTCTCTGCATGCTGCTGATAAAACAATGGGTTATTTGTTCTTTGATCTTCACACCCTTGTTCTTTCTAAGCTTTAAATTCTTCATTCTCCCCTTTCCTTGCATTTTTATTGTGTCCCAAGGCTCCAAACTGTGAAATTTTTTAATATCACTCAATCTCCCTTTCCTCCTTATTTCTTCTCTGCAAACAACGTAATGATCAGCCGAGGGCTATCAGAAATCTAATCTCGCTTTTTCTTATCCTTTAGAAAGCGTTCAGTGAAAATGCTTGTTTTAATAACTCCATGTTGACATGTTGGGTATAGTCTTATATCAGTCTCCGACCTGCTTTCCAATTGGTTTTGTAATTTAATTTGATGTTCAAGATTTTAAATGAGAACATGTTAAAACATTTATTGATCCGCCACAAGGGAAACGATCTTCCACGGTTGGTAAATTAACTTGGCAGGATGTGCATTTGGCAAAATTAAAATGGTTCTTTACTGCATTGTCTGATGTGCTAAACAGATTTAATTTGCCCGCTCAGACTCGCTGCTGTTCGTTCTAAACCTTGTTGAAGGCCAAGGTGTTGGAACAAACTGAGCTTGTAAAAAAAGCAGGGCCAAGAATGCTGTGTCCAGCACACACTCATATCACTCTCTCCAACCTCACCTGTCTTCACCAGACTGTGCAGGATGTCAGCAACCCAAAGGCTAAAGGCCTCAAGAGGATGCCTATTCCTCGATTCAGCTACCCTCCCTCCGAGCCCACCTACGAGGCGCCCATGCCCCACTTGAACCTCCACCTATTGCCTCTAGAGTTTTCATCCATCCCCTTCCAGTAAATGGTGTGGTATCTCTTTGACCTCGGTGTTTTTCAGATTTTCATGCAGCCTTGTCGGTGTCCATCCTCCCTCTTCTCAGTCTCCCTCCTGCTTTCCATTGTTCGTCTTTGATATGCCATCAATGAACACACGACGAGTAGTGAACGTAACTGAGGCTTTAATAAATTAAACTGAAAGCCTCCTGGCCTCTGATCCCGAACTGGATCAGAGGCGGAGACCAGCCACCTTTATATCGGGCCCGAGGGGAGGGGGAGCCATCAGGCAGTGGTTTACCACATTACATATAATACAGTGACCATTTACCACAATACACATATTATACACTACAGTGGTTTACCATAGTCTTCTTCGCCGAACCCCCACCCCTCCTTGCACAGCCCTCTTCCACATTGCTGCTTTTTCTAGCTCCCTTATCATCACTTCCTGTGCCTCCAACCATTGCCCACTCGATTGCGACCCACACGTTTTACTTTGTGTGCTCACTGCCTTGTTCTTTCTCTACAAACTGTTGCTAATTCTTGCTTATTGGGTTGTTCGCAGGCATCTCTCTGTATCAGTGGTGACCGTGGAGGGGGGGGGGGGGGGGTAGTTTTCAGGCTTAGTGGCATATTTTAGGTCTAAACATACCAAAATCCAAACCTCCAGGAGAAGAGCTACCTTTCCTGCCAACATTGAGCACATCCCCGCCACCGGAAGTGAGACTGGAGAATTAATAATGGAATATAAGGTGATGCCAGTTGAATTGAACCAGTATTTTGCCACATGCACACATGGCGAATGTAACTCCTTTATTCAAAAAGGGCGGGAGACAGAAAGCAGAAAACGACATGCCCGCTAGCTTAATATTTGTCTAGGGAAAATGTTAGAAGCTATTATTAAAGAAATTAGGGCAGAGCACTTCGAAAAATTCAAGGTAATCGGGCAGAGTCAACTTGGTTTTGTGAAAGGGAAATCATGTTTCATCAATTTATTGGAGTTCTTTGAAGAAGTAACATGTGTTGTGGATAGAGGGGAACCGGTGAATGTATTATACTTAGATTTCCAGAAAAATGCCACATCAAAGTTTATTGCGGAAGAGAAAGCTCATGACGGCATGGATGAATGATTGGCTAGAAAACAAACAGTAGGAATAAATGTTTATTTTTCTGGTTGGCAAGATGTGATGAGTGGTGTGCCACATGGATCACTGCAGGGGCCTCAACTTTTGACAATTTATATAAATAACTTGGATAGTGGATCAAAATAATGGTTGCTAAATTTGCCGATCACACAAAGGTAGAGTCATAGAGGTTTACAGCATGGAAACAGGCCCTTTGGCCCAACTTGTCCATGCCGTCCAGTTTTTACCACCACGCTAGTCCCAATTGCCCGCATTTGGCCCATACCCCTCTATACCCATCTTACCCATGTAACTGTCTAAATGCTTTTTAAAAAACAAAATTGTACCCACCTCTACTATTGCCTCTGGAAGTTCGTTCCAGACACTCACCACCCTCTATGTGAAAAAATTGCCCTCTGGACCCTTTTGTATCTCTCACCTTCAACCTATGCCCTCTAGTTTTAGGCGCCCCTACCTCCGGGGAAAGATGTTGATGATCTGCCTTATCTATGCTCCGCATTATTTTAAAGACCTCTATAAGATCACTCCTAAGCCTCCCAAGGAACAAAGTCCCAGTCTATTCAGCCTCTCTTTATAACTCAAACCATCAAGTCCCGGTAGCATTCTAGTGAATCTTTTCTGCACTCTTTCTAGTTTAATAATATCCTTTCTATAATAGGGTGGCCAGAACTGTACATAGTACAGGTAGTACAGGTAGGGAGGAAAGTAAGTTGTGAAGAGGACATAAGGAGGCTAGAAAGGGAAATAGATGGGTTAAGTGAGTAGGCAAAGATCAGGAAAATGGAGAATAATGTGGGGAAAATGTGAAACGGTCCATTTTGGCAGAAAGAATAAAAGGCAGCATATTATCTAAATAGTGAGAGATTGCAGAGCTCTGAGATGCAGACGGTGTATGATAAAATGGTCGATTAAAAAGATGCTGAATTGAAATGCTGGAAGGAGAAGAAATGTTATCACACGATCTAAGTGCCTGTGTGATAGATTGGATTATAAGTATTTGGTGAAGTAAGGGTTAAAAACCTGCGTTAGTGTGTTTGACTGCTGCAGTCCTGTTTTAAAAATGATCTGGGTATGAAAGACAACAAAGTTTTTAAGACCCGGAGATGCAATTAGCCATTGTAAAACGCTTGGGCTAATGCAATTTTGTTTTGATTGCGGGGATTCGCTGGAGAGTTTATTGGTATCCAGCTTGGCGAGATGATGTAATTGCTGGGTGTAGCTAAGGCATCAGGTTTTTTTGAGAAAGCATTTTTTAGTTCCAGTTCTGATCTGGCTGAAGATGTGCACAGTGAAACAGTTCTGCTCTCACTGTGAGTTAATTAAAAGACTAACTGTATTTAAAACAGTGCAGACTTGACTGAGGACAAGGGGGAGCTGAAACAAGCCAGTTGAAACAGCTTTTGAAGACATTCAGCTAGGGTTTCTGCAGAAGTTCGGAGTCAGATCTGTTCTATAAAGCAGTGTCAAGAGATCTCTTTCTCAGAGAATGACTCTGTGAAGCAAATATTATGTTATGCCATTGGTATTTAGGGTGGATAGAGATCTGAGATCATCTATTTTCTTGTTGTTTAAGTGGGAATAAAGATAACAAGTAAGGGTATTATATTCACTGCGTTGAGTAGTATTGTCTAAGGTGTAATTGTAAGCTATTTTCTGGTGTGATCGTAAAGATTTTAATGCTGTGGTAATGATAAAGTTTTGTTTTAAAATACCATATCCCTATTTCTTTGTCCAATCACTCCTGGAGTGAAATATTCTTTCCTCACAGTCTTCCGAAATTAAAATAAAATATCGGGGTTTCGGTCCAGTATCCTAATCACTGTTGGGGTTGATCTGGGATTGTAATACCAGATACATTGTACTGCGACCATTCATTCGCACATGGCAGACCAAGATTGTGAAAGAACTGTCAAGCCATAAAACTTTGTTGTATTGTGACGGTATGTGCCTGCATGCATTATACTGTAGGGTGCTCGGCAGAGGAGGAAACAACATTGGACTAGAGAGTCCAGCATTTTAATTCACCACCCATGAAGTGATGTATGTAGTCACATGGTCAAAGAACAATCTCGAACAGAGCTCCCTAAGCCAGGGCTTTACAAAGGGCGGGTCGTGGGCGGGTGTCAGGGGGGCCATGGAGCGATTACCGTGCCGTTCCCGTGGTGGTTGTGATTGCGGGAGAAGCACCCAACGACCACTACCAGCATTTCTATCGAAAATGGCGGCCACTGCCGTCTTTTAAATAGAACAAAATTAGGCTGTGTGCAGTTTTCCAGCCAGAAGCGACAGCAGTGAGTCGGTCACTCACCCTGAACATACATTTGATGTCCATCAAAAAGCAAGTACGTGCTTTTTGCACCAAATCATGGAGGAGAGCTTCTTCCATTTTCTAGCTGCTGGCAAGCAAGGCAAGAGGACTGTGAAAATGAATCATTTTGTTACAAGAAAGAGACAACCAGAGACACGAATAGGCAGTGTATCTACTGGACAGAATCTCACATCTGAATGTGCTAGCGAGAGCTGCTCAGGAGAGTCCAGGGCTGGATAGAACAGTGCTAGTGTTAGCCCTGTGCAAAGCTCCAGGACCTCTGGTTCACAGCCTACAAGAAGAAACTTAATTTGGGAACAAAGCAGTATGAAGATAATATTTTGAGGTATGATTTTGTCAATTGTGCTAGTGCAAATAAGAATGCAAAGTCCATGTGTGTTAGATGCAGTGAAGTACTGGCAAATTAGAGAAGAACATTCAGATTTTGAAAAAGAAGAGGTAGGTGAAAAATCCCTTTTGAGGTTGAGACCCCAGAGTCAGTTATTAACTTGTCGCTGACACCAAATGAAAAGACTACACTTCTGTACCTGACCCATGACAGCACATTAAAAACACGCTAAAAGTTGTCAGCATTCTGGAGTAGCATCTCCCAGGAGTATCTAGTGCTGAGTAAAACAAGCATTTTGTTGCTGTGGCCCTTCACGATGACCTACATGCGCGAGATTAGATTTTCCGTTCTCATGAAGATGAAAATGACACAGAGGAATTGGCTGACCGCTGCACCTAATAATAATAATAGTCTTTATTAGTGTCACAAGTAGTCTTACATTAACGCTGCAAAGAAGATTAATGTGAAAATCCCCTTGTTGCCACACCACTGCACCTGTTCGGGTACACTGTGGGAGAATTCAGAATATCCAATTCATCTAACAAGCATGTCTTTCGGGACTTATGGGAGGAAACTGGAGCACTGGGAGGAAACCCACGCAGACACGGGGAGAAAGTGCAGATTCCGCACAGACAGTGACCCAAGCTGCGAATTGAACCCAGGTCCTTGGCTGTGAAGCAATAGTGCTAACCACTGTGCTACCATGCTGCCCCCCTGATATGCACATTGCCCTCTCCTGCTGTGAACCTGATTGGAATGAGATCGTGAGGTCCAAGAAAGCTCCCCATTTGCATTAAAGATAAGTGAACGAGGCGTGGGTCCCGAAGTACGGCTGGTTGGTAAAAGTAGGTCCCGGGAAAAAAAGTTTGAAGAACACTGCCCTAAGCAGAAAGCCTGCCCCAAGCAAGATCATTCTTGGGACTGGACATAGTTAAAGCGTAATAATACAAATATTTATGTTTAAGCACACAAGCCTCAAGATCTCATCAGTGAGCAATCACCACTGAAATATTTAAAAAAACCATTAAATACAAAATATAAAACTTCAGTAGTGGATCAAGTTAGATCCCTGGAATTACTACCGTCAGACGGGACATCTGTCGTTCCAAGTGGACGTGGAGGGACGGATCATCCGTAAACACGTGGACCACTTGAGGAGCAGAGAGATGTTCCAGCAGTCAATGCTGCCATCAAGCAATGTTTCCAAACCCCCAAGTACCAATGTTATTAATCGACCAGTTATAGACATAACTGATGTCTCCATGGAAGTAATAGTAATTAACCGCCTGTGCCAAAAGAGGTATCTGTTATTGCAGCTCCTGCTAATGTCAATCCTGTTGAAGCATCTCAGACAACAGAATTACACCTCTCTACAAGAAACAGAAACCCCCCTCAAAGATTTGACTTATAATTGTCTACCTCATGTACAAGATATTTGGTTTGTATTTAGGACTGAGTAACTTAGTTATTGGAGATTGTGTAAAGGAGTTAAAGGGGAAGGGATGTGGTGATTGTCCGTTTAAGGGCAACACAGCAGAGTAAGGGTCACCTGGCCTGGGTGACCAATAGAGACTCAGAGTGCTGAATCATCCGGATGTCTGGGGGGGGGGGGGGTTGGACATTGGACTCCTCTTAAACAAAGAGACATGTAGGGAGCTAGTTGCAGCTATGTGGCTGCTGAATAATTCTTATTAGTAAATTAGTTATGTGTTCATTAATGAATTCTGTGAAAGTGCATCTTTGCAAGGGGGAATTGGTGAGATCACATCTGAAGTATTGCATACAGTATAGTTCTCCTTATTTAAGGTATGGTGTAAATGTGTTGAAAGCAGTTCAGAGAAGGTAATTGGATTAATACCTGGAACGGGTGTTGTGGTAATGCGACGCTTTTAAGGGGCATTCCCTCGCAGTCCACATGACCGGCTCGAGGTCTATCACTCAGAAGAGCGCAAACCCCGGCCAATGGGGGAAAAGCGCAGGGCCCTGGGGGTGGGGACCCAGGCAGAGTGGAACCTGGAGCCAGAGAGTGAAGACCTGTTTGGAGACTCTGTGCCTGTGGATAGTTTACCTTTACTTGTTACCAATAAACCCTTATTCCATTACTCTGGAAGTCTCCCTAGTATTGCCTCGATTCACCACATTAGCGACGAGTGTAAACTGGATCTATCGCAAATTCGCAGTAGTTAAAATTTGAGGGAGAAGCCTCCAAAATGAACAGAGAAATTGAAAAGCATCAAGGGCATCATAAAACAGTGAATGAAAAATGGCAAAGATTGGGAAGCTTGACCCATCCGACCAGGGGGTCGAAGACTGGAGCCAGTATCTTGGGCGGCTCCGTGACTGCTTTGCAGCAAACAAAATAACAGGGGAGAATAAACAGAAGGTTATCCTATTAACGGTTTGTGGGCCAGTAACCTACAACCTTATAATAAATTTAACATCCCCGGAGGCTCCTGACACAAAGTCACTTGACCAGTTGGTGGCACTGGCCAGTGAACTTTTCAGCCCCAAACCCTCAATCATACTGCAGCAATACAAGTTCAATACAGCTATCAGGGTCCCAGAGAGACGATCTCCACCTTTGTTGCCAGACTCCATAAAATGGCCGAGCATTATTGGTTTTCTACAGCGCCCGGTGACATGCTGCATGATTGTTTAATAACAATAACTAGTATGTGGTATTAATAGTATAACTGTGCAAAACAAGCTTCTAGCTCAAACAAAGATTACTCTGGGCAGGGGGCCCGAGATTGCTCAGGCAACCGAGTGCGTCAACAGGGCACGTCAGAGTTTCAAAGTGTGCATGAGGTCGAGGTGAACCAAGTGTGGGGTGGTATGGCTGCAAGGCGTAGCCAGGTCGACAGTGTGGTGATATGCATGCACACATAAATGTAAACAGTTGTATAAATGTATAAAGTTGCATATCAGTAAATGTAATGATTGGTATGACCTTCGATCGGCGGGTGACGTTAGACATCCATCATGTGACTGGAGCGACCCGGCAGTTGGTAGCAGGACGTACAACACGATAGTCAAATTTAGAGTAGCTCCTTAGGATTTTGAGTAACTTCGTCTGTATATAAATCTGTTAGTTATCTTTCCACGTACTTGACAATAAATCCTCGTTCTAGTTGAACACATATATGTTCTGTGTGTATTGGAACCACAGAACACAACAGACAGGCACAGAGGAAATTCAGCCACGACCCCACAAACAGGATTGTAGTCAGTAGCCAGAAAATAAATTGGATTGTCACCCCAGAAGTCAGGACAACTGCTGTCTATGTGGGGGAGACCAGCCCCAGGAGCCGTGCTTCTGCAGAGAGTTCATTTGTTTTTGGTGCAATAGGTAAGATCCAAATCCAGGCACGTTGCTGTGCCCGTCAGAATGCGGCAGTCAAAAATTAAATCCAGAAGTCATGATTCCAGTGAATAAAGTGAAGAGGAATTCAGGTGAAGAGCCTGAAAAACACAGGTTAAACATGATGAAAGTGACCAGAACAGCCCCAAGTGAGATAGTCCTCACAGGAAATGGAAGACGACTAAAAATGGCGGGTTAACACCAGGGCGTTTGCCACAGTCAAAGGTGAACAGATGTTTAAATATCTTTGCGGAGGAATTCAGTCTTTGAACTTGAGTAACACAATGGCCAAGTTAGCGACATATACGGGGAAGAGTCTGAACGTTTTGGAGACAACTGTGATGGCAGTGTCATATCAGCAATAGGATGCCCAACTACCTATGATCATTGCCAATGGACATCGACCAAGTCTTATGGGATGGGATTGGGTGTGCCAAATCAAGCTGAACTGGATGGAAATTTTCAAAATCTAGGACAGTGTCTTCCAGGAAGTCTTGTGCAAATGCAAAGGCATATTCCAGAATGAGTTGGGTCGAATAAAGAGAGTAAATGCCAAGATTTATGCCCACCCTGACTCAACACCAAAAACCTGTTTCAATACACCAGATAACCCATTGACATCTCCACAGCCTGTGCGATATTCCAGCACACATTAGAGAATCTGCTCCAGAGCATCCCGAAGGTTGTGGTCTACCTGGCTGATGTTCTTGTAACAGGAACATCAAATAAAGAGAACATAGCAAGGCTAGAGGAGGTGCTGAGAAGATTTAGAGATGCGAGAATCTGACTAAAACATGAGAAGTCCACTATTCAATCTAGTGAGGGCACTTCTCTAGGATTCAAAGTGGACCCAAAAGGCCTCCATCCATTCGAAGACAAGGTGAGAGTCATAAGAAAAGTCCTGACACCTAAGAATGTGGCAAAATTAAAGTCCTTCTTAGGAGTGGTAAACTACTATGGCTGTTTTATTCCCTGCCTCGCAATGACATTGGTGCTACTACACTTGTTATTAAAAAAACACCTCCATTGGCATTGGAAGGAGCCACAGGAGCAGGCCTTCCAGCAGGTCAAGCGGATCTTACAGTCATTGAGCCCATTGGTTCTCTTTGATCCAGGTAAGTCCATCACTTACTTACGATGCATCACCATATGGGATAGGGCCGGTCCTATCCCAGGAAATGGCAGATGGTTCAGAAAGGCCAATTGCCTTCTCTTCATGAACGCTTTCTGATGCCGAGTGAAAATGGGCACAGATCGAGAAGGAAGGCCTTGACATAATCTACGGCGACAAGAAATTTTGCCAGTATGTTTATGGGTAACTTTTCACCATAATAACGG
Organism: Scyliorhinus torazame; assembly: GCF_047496885.1. Taxonomy (NCBI): domain Eukaryota; kingdom Metazoa; phylum Chordata; class Chondrichthyes; order Carcharhiniformes; family Scyliorhinidae; genus Scyliorhinus; species Scyliorhinus torazame. Next base: position 47,217,513 of record NC_092722.1, read on the forward strand.
ACCGCAAGTCTATTTTTGGGCTCCTTCGTGAAGAGAAGCTGATATCTCCAATTGCCTCCACCAGAGTACATTGGTGGGGCTTGTTGCTGGCGGCCGACAGTTACATCTTTCAGTGTAGGTCAGGCACACAAACTTCAAACACTGATGCGCTGAGTCAGCTCCCACTTCCAAAGAACCTGGAACCATGGCCAGTGCCTCCAGAAATTGTCCTGGCACTGGATTTTCTTGACACTTTGCCAGTATCATCAGGTCGTATAAAGAATTGGACGCAGTGGGACACAGTCCCGCACTAAGTGAAACGCATGATCTTAACCGGGTGGCATCATGATAAATCTGACTAGTTAAGATCTTACCTCACTTGTAAGTTGTGATTCGCACCATTCTTGCATCATTCCACCATGGATGGATTTTGTGAAGGTTTGTGGCGGGGCGAAGGGGGGGGGGGTGTTTGTGTGTGTGTGGGGGGGGGGGGGGGGGGTGTTGGTGGGAGGTTATGATTCTGGCCTATGGGCTCAGTAATGGGATGCAAATGGATTATAATGAGCTTCCTGTGGTGATACACCACAGGACTTCCCTACCATTGTACATAGTATATAATAGTTGTGTGTAACGTGGCCCTGTAATACTGTGTATTGTACTGTAGCTCTGTAGAGGTTCGGTCACTGGTAAGTAACCCGACCTGGCCACGGAGAGCTCCGCCTTAGCCACTCCCCCGGGAGTTACATATAAGAACCCTCTTCTGGGACCGGCCCCATTCTGTCTGGGGTTGTCTGTGTCGGGTAAGCCTCCCATGTAGTATATTAAAGCCTTAGTTAAAGTCTCACATGACTTTGTGGTTCTTGACGCTTAGTGCATCACTTCCCAACATTGAACAGCGGGAAACGTGGCCCGCTACTGACATGGGGAGAGGACGGACGAGGCACGTTTTCACACCAACGTAAAATGCTAATTTGCCCTTCTCGCGGTATTTCCCGCTCCTGCCGCCTGACCCACCTGACGCTAACGGCGGCTGATAACCTGGACCTGAATGTCACCCGACAGGTTCTTACTTGGGGTCAGCAGGTATGAGTCAATTGCTGTTCACTTTGCCCTGCACTCGGGCCATTTAAAGCTGAGCTCTGCTTTTTCCAAACAAAAGCTGGTGAGATTTTATGCTCACCATGGGGTAGTAGCCATGGGGACACTTAGCTCTCTGTTACCAGTAATCATCAACTAACCGTTATAACCCACACGAGACCCACGGGGATGGGACCAATTAGCCTCCCCATGAGCCTCATAGAGTACGAACTTCTCCGTTGAGAGGTGGGGGGGCTCTCAGTGGGGTAAACAAACTCCAGCATAAAAGCCGTCCCAGATGGGGGACGAGCACAGTCCCGGTTGGGACCTAATATCGTTTACTTTACAATAAAACAGTTTTCTTTACGCCTCTTGTTTGGACTCCTCTGTGGCCACTTAACTAACTAGTTATCAACTTCCAGTTATACGACAGGTGCCAAAATGCAAAACCATCTCCAGGAAAAAAATAAGGATGCTTGGAAAAGTAACGGCTATCCGTCCCACTGAATCCGAGCTTTCCACCTTCAATGAAAGACTCCCTCCCCCACCCAAAAGTTCCATTATCCCTCTCTTATTGCCCTAGTTATTCAGAAAGATTCAATCGCATATCTCTCAGTTCCAATCCCCTTTCCTGACTGGCATTGATTGCAATTCCTTTTCAAAGGCGACATTGAGTAGCATTGGCTATTTTTTTTCTGCAAATCTGTTCCACATTCACTGCCCTGAGGCAGAGGATACTCATCCAATGTGTAATCCGGTGTGAGGCCTGGGTATTCTGTAACTCTGCCCCTGAGTTATGTCTTTCTTGTCCAAGGTAAGCAGCCAGATTATCTCATCCACATCTGCAGCACTGCAGGATGTCTCCCCTTGGCTTTTATATCCCCAGATAATGGAAAGTGTCTATGCTCCCAAGCGCTGATGGAAAAGGTAAGACCTCTGCGAGCTTTCAAGGGTGGATAATATTCTTCTTCTGATCAGGCAAACAGCAGTGTGGCGAGTGCAGGAAGAGGATGAGAGGTCTTATTTGCACAGACTGATCCAACCAATATTTGCAGTGTACGATCAACACTGAATGAACTCTGCTGAGACCCTTTCTGTAGTATAATAAAGTAGAAAATGTAGAAATAGGTCATGATATGAAATGATATCAAGGTGGAAGAATCATGGGAAATAACAGCAAAGAAATAGACTGCAGCTGAAAGCTAAAGGGCCCATAATTTGCTTGTGTAAACAAAATGGCATTTGGATATTCATTGGTTTGTTGTATATTTTATAAATCTCAGAGCTATGCAGCAGTGACACAAATTTCTCACAGGCTTATTTGCAGGAGTTTTAAAATATCTCTGTAGACACAAAGTATTTGCACTCTTGCTTCCAGCTCAGCTTCCAGCAGTTACTGTGGTGTCTGTTTACTTTGCTCTGAGTCCACACCCAGGCTTAACCAATCGAGCACAGGTCGGCTATCAGACTCACATAATCAAAAACAGAACAACTGAACAATTCAAATACAAGGGCCTAATTGTTCGTGATAAGGAGTCACCTAAAGTAGCAACCTTGAGGTAAAAGAAACAACAATGGTAAATATGAAGAGCACTTCATAATTACCTGAAGCTAGTGTCGCCCGCATGAACTACACTTGATTGGTTAAGAAAAGCATGCCCAGGGCATGGTCACCATGGTGATGAGCGGGATTGGAAACAGGGAGGTGTTAAGAGCCAGGATAGAAGAGACACTCCAGGCCAAGGCTGTGCAGTGGAGATAAAACAGAAACCATTAATCAAGAGGAGAGAGAGAAAAAATAGTGAACCAAGGAAAACAGAAGGCCAAAGCTGCAAGAGAAGAACTATTCTGCCCAGATTTGATATGTACAATATAACTTGTGTTAAGCCTTAAACCAGTCCCCGAGTTTATCACAGCAGTTTGCATGAAACTTGATAAACTTGGCCTGACTTTGCCTGAATTTAGCAGTTTCACAACTGACCCTTGTTGCTAGGGTTGTCCCTGCCAGTAAGAAGGGAATTAAACCTCTCTTCCCCATCCCCCCCGCCTCAAAACTACATCAGGGAGAATGGAGTCACATGGATATGACAGAATAGTGAAATCTCAATCAGATAGTTATTAAATCTGTACAAACCCCCTTAAAGGGTGACGTCTACGTGGAGGTCGATGAGAATTGGAGGTAGAAGTGGTTTTCAATCGGTGTGGGGTGGGGGGGTGGGGGGTGGGAGCAATTTATGCAGTGTGAAGCTCAATACCCTTAATTTGGTTGCAGATAAAAAGAATAATCCTTTTACATCTCCTGCCAGCTAATCATCGCGAGCTTCAAGGCATGCTCTCCTCAATCCTACAGTGAGTTAAATCACCGAATAAGGTGAGGACTAGTTCTGAGACTAGCATGGTCTCTCAGTAGTTATGTATGAAAGAACTGGCCTTTCAATGCCTCAGGACATCCCAAGTGACTGCCAATTAGGTACTCTTGAAGGGTAGTCACTGCTCTAATGAATAAAACAAAATTGACTGGCACGAGGAGACAGTTATCTTTAATCATCGTAAGTCATAACTATTTCTTACATTGTGGTTCTCTGATCAGAGGGGACAATGAAGGACAGAACAGTCACCACCTTGAAGGTCATATCCAATCCGACAATTATACTGTATTGTTCCCTTTCTCCTCCTGAAGGTGTTGTCAGAGATTAATTGGACAGAGGTCTGTGACAGAAGACACCATTGTATACTCTCACATAGGGAAACACTGAGCTGGACAACATTGAGCACAAATGCACTTAGCAGCAGTGTTGATGGAGCAGTTGTGGAATTGGTTGCGAAAGTTAGCTGGAATCTCCTGCTGTTACTTGCAAGGAATCTGAAGTTGAGGAGTTCAAGGCTGTGGTGAACTTTACAACCAATGGCTACTTTTCCAGCACAGCTGAAGTTATAGCTGGAGGATCATCAGCGAAACAGATGGGCCTGATTCTCCGTTTCAGACACGAAGTGCTGATGCCGGGACTGAATCGGTGGTGTTCTATGCCGGTCTCAGTGCAATTCAAGACAGGTTAATAGGCTAGCACCGGCGCTATGTGGAACTAGAGTAATTCCAATGAAAAACGGTGTCCGATTCGCTGGGGTTGGAATTGGCACTCGAGAGGTTGACAAGCTGCAGCCGCATATAAGCACTCCACTCCCCACAGTCACTCATTCCAGCCAACAAGATGGCCGCACGGAGAGCGGCACCCCGGTTCACAGATGTGGAGCTCAAGACACTGCTGGATATCAGGGAGAAAAGGCGGGGCATCCTGTTCCCTGGGTGGGAAGGGGACTGCCGTCCGGTGCTGTACACCGGGCCAGGGCGCAGATGGCAGAGGCCGTGAGTCCCACCACATGGACCGACCAACGATGCAGGAAACAACTGCACAACCTCCTCAGGGCAGCCAGGGTGAGTAGCCAGCACCATGCCCCTGGCACCAAATCCACCCCACACACCCATAACCCTCCCCACCTGGAGGGCGATAGGACCCCACCTTCCAGCAGTCTGGTCACATCCCACACTGCACCACATACCAGCACCCATATCGCCTGCCATGACCGGGTGCCCTGTTCTCAAAGGCCACCAGCTGCCCACTCCCTGTGCTGGCCACATCCGACTGCCTAAAACTGTGCAACTAAAATGATGACCATGAAACCATTGTCGATGGTCATAAAAATCCACCTGGCTCACTAATGTCCTTTAGAGTAGGAAATCTTCCATCCTTACCTGGTCTTATCCTTACCTACATGTGACTCCAGACCCATAGCAATGTTGTTGACTATTAAATGCCCTCAGGGACAGGCAATAAATGCTGACCTAGCCAGCAACACCCACATCCCATGAACAAATAAAAATAAACCCTTTTAAGGGAGCAGTCTCCAGACAGCTTTCAAAGAGCCTTCAGCACAATGGCTGTTGAAATGCGGGAGAACTTTCAGTGTTTGCAGCGTATTCCTGGCGGATCTGAAGCTAACAAATCAATCACAATAAAGTCCAGTTCTCAATTAGGATGTTACCTCCCCCCCCCCAACACCCCACCACTGATCCCCACAGTCTGACTGAAGAATAGCACTCTCTGCTAATTGGCTGAGGCACAGGCCTAATAAATGCTCATCTGATCATTGGCTTACTGCTACCTGGTCCGATGAATTGAATTTTTCAACTATCCCTGCTGGCTGTAAGGTGGCCATTGAACCTTGATGGAAATTTTTGGATCTGTGTAGCTGTAATGCTGGTGGTAGAAGTGCCTAACTCAACTCTGCAATCCCAGAAACATTGATCCTGTCTTTCCTCTTCTGGGATCTGGCCTCCAGTTGCTTCTGGTACCACAGACAGTATTTAGGAGCTTATGTTGTGGAGAACAATCTGACTCGACGTACATCCTACTGTCCTATGGCAGAATGGTCCTCGGGAAACACAGTGGGCGGAATCCTGAGGCTGCACTAGCCCCCCCACCCCCGTGAATAAGCGGCAAGGGCGGAAAATCACGCAAGAATTGGGCGATGCAATTCTCGCCAGAGAGATCACGTTTCCTGATTTTCCCCTGTCACCTCGTCAGCGCTATCACGAGATTCACATCCACAGAGGGGCGCGAAGCTCATTTTAATACATGTCAATACATTTCCATGTACTTAGCAGCTCCCCACGCCGAATGATCCACCCCCACTAAATAGCCATGTGGGTGAGGTTTACAACGGGTTGGGCCAAGCATGAAGTCGTTGATGGGATCAACCTGGCAGTGCGCTGTGCCGGGGGCAGCGCCAGGGGAAGATTTGTTTGAAGTCGGGTCTCGGTTCTAATACCAGAGTGGCGGCATAAACTTTGCCCAATAACTTTTGTTTTGGCAAAGAGGCTTGAGAGAAAACTGGCGTGTGGAGCTGAAGAGTTACACAGCAGATTTTTGTGTGAGCCGGACACTTTGCTAGATTTACGGATTGTGGCCCATTTCAAGAATGGATAAAAGACACCACGATGCACGTTGACAGTAAGAACATCACCGACTCTCCTCCTGGTAAGGGCATCTGGGAGCAGGAGATCATGTCAGGAAGACAATCAAGGGGTAAGGGGAGAGGCTGGGGAAGTGGAGTTGGGGGTCTGAGGTCAGCCATGATGGTATGGAATGGGGGAGCATGGCCCAAGGAGCCAAAGGGCCACCCCCTTCTTCCTACTTCCTTTTTTAATGAAGCCTTCAGGAAAACTTCCAACAAAAGTCAGCGACCCTAATGTGCCTAATTACCCTCAGTAACAACAGCCAGATGCTGAAAAAATCCATAAGGTCGTCGGTCTGGTAAGTATGCGATATGGCCTGATGCAAATCCTGAATGAATTCTGAAACCATTGCTGTCTGACGGATTAAGATAATATTTTACTTCCCATACTATCAACATGTCACCTCCACTTGCGAATGAAAAGTCACCAGCAATGTGACATCTGTGAAATGTTTCTTAGCATTACCCCCACTTGACTGAAATGTTGACCCCGGGACAGTGAGATCATGTCAGAGTTATGTAAAATAGATTACCTTTGCATGCTCTGATAGGGTAGTAACGGGACACTGATTCCTGAATGGTTCTGGTGCCGTGACAACACGGAGAGCAGACTGTGTCATTATTAACCGGTGACCTTATCTCACTGAATGCTGTGCAGTAACTCCAGGGGCTGGATTCTCCGCTCCGTGTCTTTCCCGACGGCGCACCGTTCGTCAGAGGTGGAACTCACTACTCCCGCCGCTTGCCAATGGGATTTCCTATTAAAGCCACACCACACCATCAGGAAACCCACGGGCAGGGGTGTGTTGCTGGCCAAGTGCTGGAGAATTCCGGCCTAAATTTAGGGTAGCCTAAACCACTATACCAGGCAGTGGGCTTTAGTTGTACTGATAAGGTAGACCAACTAACCACGACAGGCAATGATGATCATAAAACTCGCATCCCTATAGGAAAGGAAATATGCAGTCCATGTTTGGGCAGATCTACATGAACCTCCCACCTGAAATGGCCAAGCAAGCCTTTCAGGTCTAACATTACCCCCACCCCCATTATCTTTTCAAAGGGCTAGTAGGGATGGGCCAGTGACACTCACATCCCAATGCTGTAAGAATCATAGAATCCCGATAGTACAGAAGGAGGCCATTCGGCCCATCGGGTCTGCACTGACCCTCTGAAAGAGCACTCCTCCTGGTCCCACTCCCCAGAACCCCACCTAACCTTTTGGACATTTAGGGGCAATTTAGCATAGCCAATCCACCTAGCCTGCACGTCTTTGGACTGTGGGAGGAAACCGGAGCACCCGGAAGAAATCCACGCCGACATGGGGAGAACATGCAAACTCCACATAGACCATCACACAAGGTCAGGATCGAAGCTGGGTCCCTGGTGCTGTGAGGGAGCAGTGCTAACCACTGTGCCACCATGCCGCTCCATAAGGTTGGATGTAGCCTCAGGATGAGGTTTAGCAACTTGTATGATTGAACAATAACTGTTTATTAATAAAATAGACTACACCCAAGAATGAATTATTAAAGAGCAGCTCACATGGTCTTCAATATCTGTCTGGTTGTCTGTCTGTGTGATGGTCCATGTGTTGAACTGTCCATCCATTCATTTGTCTGTCCACTGCCCGTCCATCTATCTGCCTATCCAGCTATATCGACAAACTTGCTATAGTACTACCTCATGTGGGGAGCTGTCCACACTGGAGAAGCTTGCCTGTTGGAGGTCACAACTGAGGAAATGTGGAATGAAAGTACCAAAACCCCAATCCCACATCTCTCTGACTCACTCCAATGCACTGAAGGAAACAAATTCCAACATCTCTGAGATCTCGGGTGGAATCTTTCAATTTCTGCACAGAGTGCTGGGTGAGGCAAGAGACCTGGCGTCTGGCTCGCCGGCTACACAGCTGTCTTTTCTCACCACATTGTGCAGCACTCTGTACAAAGGAAAATGGTCCACGCCCTTACGCTGGCAGGGGGGGACCTGGAAAGAGTTGAAGCGCAGGAATCCTGAGACCAGGGCAATCTCTGATGAAATGAAAACCAGGAAACCCTCTCTCCACACATACAGAGACCGCTCCCATTTGCACATGAGCCACCCCCAGAAACATCCCCCAACCACGGCAACACCCCCCGACACAGAGACCCCCAAATGGATAAGGGAAACCCCCCACCGCTAATGGAGAGGAAAGCCCCCTCTAGTACTGCTTACTGCTCCTTGGAGTGCCAGGTGACAGTGCCAAGGGGCCATGTTCCACCCAAAGCACTTTGCTGCCACTGAAGTACTATTGCAGTGTAGTCACTGTGACAAATGCAGCAGACAATTTGCACATAGCATCATCCCCCAAAAAGCAATTAAATAATGTTCAGGTCATCTGTTTTCATCCTATTGGTTGTAGGTAAATATTGGCCAGGACATTGACGAGCACTCTCCTGCTCCTCTTTGAAATAGCGCCACCTTCTCTGTCCACAAAGCAGATGGGGGCGCCTTGGGTTTCAGAGTACTTCCAGATGACAGCATCTCTGACAGCACTCCCTCAGTACCTTATTGGAGAATCAGCCTGTAGGTTCTGTGCTCAAATCTCTGGAGGGGGGGGTGGGATCTTGAGCCCACGAGGTTTGGAGTCAGGAGCAAGAATGCGACCGACTGAGACAAAGTGGAGTCTCCTCAAATAACGCATTTCTGTTCACTTCTCCTCAGAAAGGAATTTCAGAGCGTTGACACCGAGTGTTCAGCCATCTGTGGGGACAACGGATGAGGTGGAGGACTTTGCAGTAGACATTCGAAGCTCTTGATCTTCTGTCAAACCGCTCAGCAGGAAAACATTCACTGAGCATTAGTGAGAACTTCCTCCTCCAGATGGCAGGGTAATACCTGTCACTATCAGTGATTTATTCTCAGACAGGACTTCACATATTAATTTCTGCATTTTACTCCAGTCCAAGTGCAGTGAAGGAGCAGCTGCTGCAATCGACAATTCAGTTCAGCTTCCCGTTGGTTTGGGGAAGTTGAAGATTTAAGCAATAGTAAAATGGCGCTTATTCCTACTTCAGGTGCCCAGTGTCAGGATCAAGCAGTTCTGGGTCACACGCAGCAAGGTTACAGGTGAAGGAAAGTCCCCTTCTGCCCGCACTTGTGCCTTAGGTCCAATCTCAAAAGGTTGGAAATGGAGCTAGAGGAAAAGCTTGGAATGGTGAGAGCCAATCAGCAGTAAAATGGAGAATTTCCATTTTTTTGGGTCACTCCTGCACCCTCACCCCGGCATGAGGTTGGGCGAATCTCTTGGTGGAATGTGCGGTTTGGTTTTCTTTCCGAGTTGATAAACCCCAGTGAAAAGCCAAGGCCCACACGGTGGGGGAAACATCAAGGCTGACAACGGAAGAGGGAAGGCTCAATTGGCAAAGAAATGTCTGATACCGAGCTTGGAGCCTCAAGAGTACCAGCGGCTAACGTGCATTATAGGGCTGGCAGTGCCAGTGTGAGAATGGGCGGCTGTGCTCTGATGTTCACTACCGCCGCCCTCCTTTCAGGAATGCTGCAACGCTGGCTGGCGAGGGCGGCAAGAATGCCCTGAAGTGGCAAATGTACTAATGTCGCCTCATGCGGCAGCGGAGCCACATCACAGCCATCAAAGTTCCAGTATTTCATGTATATGCTACTCTTGAAAAAAGGCGCACACTGGGAATTTCCTTTGTGATCCTCCTAATCCCTTCTCGATGGACTCCACCTTAACATGATTGGAAGGCGTGCTTGCTTCCAAAACCTTGATAGCTATGCTGGTGGGAGTTTAACTCCTGGTCGGGCCATTCAGACCAGGCAGGTGGGAAGATCCGAGTGAGACAATGCACCATGTAGGGGGTGCTGAATCAGGCTAAGGACCTGTCCATATCAAATGCTGCTGTTAGGGAGACAGTCCAGAGACAAGATGAGTTTGTTACATGCTTGCAAATTGTGGTAGTATGTATTGGGGGTCATGTGGGACTGGAAGCCCTAATGGCATTGGCTGACAGACCCCGGGTCCTGGTTGGCCGTTGACCTCAAGCTCCGCCCTGAAGGCGGGGTATAAGAAGCCGGAGTCTTCCCCCGCAGGCCAGTTTGCTGTCGAGCTGCGGGGGAACAGACACGCTTAATAAAGCCTCATCGACTTCACTCTATTCGTCTCACGGAGTCTTTGTGCGCTACAATTTATTAAGCGTGCCTAAAAAAAAAAAGGACTATGGAGCTCAGGATCATTCCGGACTGCCTGAGGATCAGCCCCCACGCAGTGAACGCGGCAGCAGCCTTCAAGCACTGGCAGACTTGCTTCGAGGCCTACCTCAGAACGACCACCGGCCGAGTCTCAGAAGACCAAAAACTGCAGGTCCTGCACTCGAGGGTGAGCACGGAGATTTTCTCCCTCATCGAAGACTCGGACGATTTCCAGACGGCGTTCGCAGCACTGAAAAGTCTCTATGTCCGCCCTGTTAACCAAATCTACGCTCGCTACCAGCTCGCGACGAGACGGCAAGCTCCCGGAGAATCGACGGACGAGTTCTACGCCGCGCTGCTGATTTTGGGACGAGCCTGCAGCTGCCCGTCGGTGAACGCAAACGAACACACGGACATGTTAATGCGCGATGCTTTTGTGGCAGGTATGCAATCCTCCCAAATCCGCCAAAGACTTCTAGAAAAAGAGTCGCTAGGACTCTCAGAGGCACGGGCCCTAGCAGCCTCCCTAGACGTGGCTGCGCGTAAAACCCGCGCCTACGGCCCCTACCGCGCGGCAACCCATTGGGCCCCGTACGTACCCGTCGCGGCAAACCCCCTATCCCCCCCCCCGGACACCCCACAGGCTTGCGCGGTCCAAACGCCGAGTCGCACCTGGGTCCCGGCCAACACTCTCCACGGAGAGGAGGGAGTTTTCCACGTCCCTAACGCCCGCTGTTATTTCTGCGGCCAGGCGAAACACCCCCGACAGCGCTGCCCGGCCCGCGCAGCTATCTGCAAAAGCTGCGGGAAAAAGGGCCATTATGCGGTTGTGTGCCGGTCCCGCGAGGTCGCCGCCGTCCCGGGAGCACAGGGAGCCCTGCAAGCAGTTTACGCGCCCCAACCCCCCCAGCACGCCATGTACGACCCGCAGGCGCAGCCGCTCTGGGTCCCGACCACCGCGGTCCCAGGAGAACTGGGAGCCCTGCACGCCGCCTACGCTCCCCAACCCCCTTCCCCGCAGCCCATGTATGACCCGCCGCCGGCGCTGCCGCTTTGGGTCCCGGCCAACACTCTCCACGGAGAGGAGGGAGTTTTCCACGTCCCTAACGCCACCCTAACCCCCACCCCGCGCCCCACGCCTGACCCGCCGGCACCACCTACTTGGGCCCCGACCACCGTTGTCCCCGGTGAGGGAGCTCCGCGCGGTCCTAGCGCTCGCGGTCCTAGCGCTCGCGGTCCTAGCGCTCCCCAGCCCCCCCAGCACACCATGTGCGACCCGCAGACGCCGCCATTTTGGGTCCCGGCCACCACGAGGGGAGGTGGGGCGCCGCCATCTTGGACCGCCCCAGACCTGTACGACGCATGGGGGCGGCCATTTTGTCCACCCCCGCCGCCATCTTGTGACCCCCCAGCCACGTGCGATGTATGTGGCGGCCATTTTGTTCATCCCCGACGCCATCTTGGACGGCAACAACGGACCCCACTCCACTACTACAACCACGGCTCGCTTCGATTATGCTCGATCAAGCTCGGCCCCGGACACTCCAGACGACGACGACAACGGTACTAATAAACGGCCACGAGACGCCATGCCTAGTCGACTCCGGGAGCACGGAAAGCTTTATACACCCCGACACGGTAAGACGCTGTTCCTTGACCACCTATCCCAGCGCACAAAAGATTTGCCTAGCTGCAGGATCCTACTCCGTACAGATCCAGGGATTCTGCATAGTTACCCTAACGGTGCAGGGGAGGGAGTTCAAAAACTACAAACTAAACGTCCTTCCCCAACTCTGTGCCCCCACCTTGCTGGGATTAGATTTCCAATGCAATCTACAGAGCCTTACGTTCAAATTCGGCGGCCCCATACCCCCACTCACTATCTGCGGCCTCGCAACCCTCAAGGTGCAACCCCCGTCCTTGTTTGCGAACCTCACCCCGGATTGCAAACCCGTTGCCACTAGGAGCAGACGGTACAGCGCCCAGGACCGGACCTTCATTCGGTCCGAAGTCCAGCGGCTACTAAAGGAGGGCATAATCCAAGCCAGCAATAGTCCCTGGAGAGCGCAGGTGGTAGTAGTGAAGACAGGGGAGAAACAAATGATGGTCATTGACTATAGCCAGACCATCAACAGGTACACACAACTAGACGCGTACCCTCTCCCCCGCATATCCGACATGGTCAATCGGATTGCCCAATATAAAGTCTTCTCCACCGTGGACCTCAAGTCCGCCTACCATCAGCTCCCCATCCGCCCAAGTGACCGCACATACACAGCCTTCGAGGCAGACGGGCGATTATACCATTTCCTACGGGTCCCTTTTGGTGTCACAAACGGGGTCTCGGTCTTCCAACGGGAGATGGACCGAATGGTTGATCAACATGGGTTGCGGGCCACGTTCCCGTATCTCGACAATGTAACCATCTGTGGCCACGATCAGCAGGACCACGACGCCAACCTCCAAAAATTCCTCCAGACCGCCAAAGCCTTGAACCTCACGTACAACGAGGACAAGTGCGTTTTTAGCACCGACCGGCTAGCCATTCTGGGCTAGGTAGTGCGCAATGGGATAATAGGCCCCGACCCTGAACGTATGCACGCACTCATGGAATTTCCCCTCCTGCACTGCCCAAATGCCCTGAAACGCTGCTTGGGGTTCTTTTCGTACTCCGCCCAGTGGGTCCCCCAGTACGCAGACAAGGCCCGCCCCCTAATACAGACCACGACCTTCCCTCTGTCGACAGAGGCTTGCCAGGCCTTCAGCCGCATCAAAGCGGATATCGCAAAGGCCACGATACGCGCCATCGACGAGTCCCTCCCCTTCCAGGTCGAGAGCGACGCCTCCGACGTAGCTCTAGCGGCCACCCTTAACCAAGCGGGCAGACCCGTGGCCTTTTTCTCCCGGACCCTCCACGCCTCAGAAATCCGCCACTCTTCAGTAGAAAAGGAAGCCCAAGCCATAGTGGAAGCTATGCGACATTGGAGGCATTACCTGGCCAGCAGGAGATTCACTCTCCTCACGGACCAACGGTCGGTAGCCTTCATGTTCGATAGTGCACAGCGGGGCAAAATCAAAAACGACAAAATCTTAAGGTGGAGGATCGAGCTCTCCACCTTCAACTATGAGATTTTGTATCGTCCCGGAAAGCTGAACGAGCCGTCCGATGCCCTATCCCGCGGCACATGTGCCAACGCACAAATTAACCGCCTCCAAACCCTCCACGAGGACCTCTGCCACCCGGGGGTCACTCGGTTTTACCACTTCATCAAGTCCCGCAATCTCCCATACTCTTTAGAGGAGGTCTGTACAGTCACAAGGGACTGCCACATCTGCGCGGAATGCAAGCCGCATTTTTTCAGGCCAGATGGAGCGCACCTGATTAAGGCTTCCCGCCCCTTTGAACGCCTCAGTCTCGATTTCAAAGGGCCCCTCCCCTCCACCGACCGCAACGCATCTTTTCTTAATGTAGTGGACGAATACTCCCGCTTCCCTTTTGCCATTCCCTGTTCTGACATGACCGCGGCCACAGTCATTAAAGCCCTGAACAGCATCTTCACACTGTTCGGTTACCCCGCATACGTCCACAGCGACAGGGGGTCCTCTTTCATGAGTGACGAGCTGCGCCAGTTCCTGCTCAGCAAGGGCATAGCCTCAAGCAGGACGACCAGCTACAACCCCCGGGGGAACGGGCATGTAGAAAGGGAGAACGGCACGGTCTGGAAGGCCGTCCTACTGGCCCTACGGTCCAGGGACCTCCCAGTTTCACGGTGGCAGGAGGTCCTCCCGGACGCCCTCCATTCCATCCGGTCGTTATTATGTACGAGCACTAATCAAACGCCTCATGAGCGTCTCCTTGTCTTCCCTAGGAGGTCCTCCTCTGGAACGTCGCTGCCGACCTGGCTGGCGGCCCCAGGACCCATCCTGCTCTGAAAGCATGTGCGGGCACATAAGGCGGACCCGTTGGTCGAAAGGGTTCATCTCCTCCATGCGAACCCCCAGTACGCCTACGTGGAGTACCCCGACGGCCGACAGGACACGGTCTCCCTGCGGGATCTGGCGCCCGCCGGCAACACGCAACCCCCCCCGACACCATCAACCCAACCTCCCCCCTTCCTGCCACCGCCGCACCCCGCGACCGCCCCCTTCCCAGGAGGATCGGTTCCCCTCCCCTCAGCACCGACCAAGAATCAAGCCCGAGCTGAAACCGTACGGCTCCTGGAGGCGACAACACTGGTACAAGCACCACCACCACCGCCGGGGCCGAGGTGATCGACACGGACGACCAGACCGCCCGACCGACTCGTGGCGTCGATGTAAAACAAATATGGACTGTTCACAAGAACATTTTGCTTTTCTTCCTATACCCTCTGTAAATAGTTGCAACAGGACAAAATTGTCCAATACTGTATTGCCATGTGAATGTTTTGTCCTCCCAGGACCAGCCCTGTAAACCCTTACCACCATACGAAGCATCACCCCGCCGGGTTCATTTTTGACAAGGGGTGAATGTGGTAGTATGTATTGGGGGTCATGTGGGACTGGAAGCCCTAATGTCATTGGCTGACAGATCCCGGGTCCTGGTTGGCCGTTGACCTCAAGCTCCGCCCTGAAGGCGGAGTATAAGAAGCCGGAGTCTTCCCCCGCAGGCCAGTTTGCTGTCGAGCTGCGGGGGAACAGACACGCTTAATAAAGCCTCATCGACTTCACTCTATTCGTCTCACGGAGTCTTTGTGCGCTACACAAATATAGAAGTCAACCATGGGGAACTGCTGGATCCAGGCAAGCCTTTATTCCGCAGGGAGCCTTGCCCTGGGCTGACAGCGATGGAAGAAGTGGTTCTTTGGTGTGCCACTAGGCCGAGGAGACTCTAACTAACTGATGGTCAGCCACAGAGGAAAGTCAGCAGAAACATAAACAGATGTGCAAACCCCAAAGAGTCCTCACTTACCTTGATCTGTCCTCCCGCAGAAGTTGATCGTGGGACAAAGATCAAGTGACTGCTGAAAGAAAGAATTTCACACGTTCCAAAGAACCTCACAGCCAATAACATCCTTTGCAAATCTAGTCATCGTTTCTTCATACAGCTGGGGTAGCGTGCCCCTTTAAGAGAGCAGGTTCCCGGAGGGTCATGTGACCCAATCGGCCAATGGGATCAGAGCGCGCGAACCCTGGCGGGAGCGGTGTGCAGTTTTCCCAGTTAGTTAGGAGTTTGGAGTCTGGGATCATGGTAGCCTTTGATCCCACTCTCTGTGTGTAGTTTCTTACTTTAATAAACAGTTACTCATCAATCGACTTGATGGTGGCCCCTCTGTCAGGGTACTACAACAGCTGAAGCCAAGTTGTGCAGAACAAGGTGCCACCATCAGCAGTGGCCAGTTAATGTGCTGCGGTGGCATTGTTTGGGTGATCAAAGTTGGGAAAAAAGGGGGTTTTAATTTAACATCTCCAAGGAGTCTGGAGTCTCAGCCTAGATTGCGTGCTAAATTCAAGAGCAGGTCTTGAGTTGACCTCCTCATTGCAATGGATAATAGTCACCTGAAGCTCACCAAAAAGTACACATTGGCAGTATCCTGCACCACCCACAGTATAGACACTTATCCATGCCCATCGAAATGTTGTCTCACCAGTAGGAGATTCAGGGCAGACACATGCGTCATAATTAACAAACAGTGGCTTGAGCTGCCCCACTGAGTGATACTGGAATTTTGGAGTCAGGCCGGTTCCACAAAGGATGCTTCAAAATCATCGGACCTTGGCAAGCACAGAAGAAATCTTGATTTTTACTTGACCTTCAATAGAATATAATCACAAACTGGACTTCCTCAACTGGCCACACGATGGCGGTGCATACCCATTACCCTTCCAACAGCAGCCCATCGTTTGCATAGTTCATTAATTTAGCTGAACTTTGTCAAAATTAAAAGGCCGTGGCTGTCTATCTGTTCAGAACCCGTAATACTTCCACTTGTGTTTATCTATATTTACTTTCTTTCAAGTACATATCTCTGACATACATTAAACAAGACAGAAAAGATCCAGAGGTAATGAGATTTTACCCTCCTCGATAAACGCCCGACAAGGTATCTGATTGTTGTATTGTGTGCTATAAATTAACACTTCCCATGTGTTTGAAATCCATTATAAGCAAGAATGATTCATAAATGAAACAAGATGAAACAGCACAGAGAGAGAAGCTCGAGAACAATTTTAATATCTAGTTTAGTATCAAACATCAGCCATTCTGAAGATGGAGGTTGTGAGTTTGTCAATTTCTCAGGCACAAGGACATAATCGAAACGGACACTTTTGTGTGGGACAGAGGGAATGCTGTGCTGTCAGTGGCGATGTTATTAAAGGCGTCAGATGCTGATAGCTGTGGTTGAGTTGTTAGCATTCTCACCTCTGACAGGTCATGAGTTCAAGTCCAATATTCTAGGGCAGGATTTTTCAAATTGGGGGTTGCAGCCCTGCGGGTGGGTTGAGGGCAGGTGTCGGGAAGGCCACTGTGCGATCGGTTGCGGCGTTTCCGCGGTGGTCCCAATCGCAGGAGAAGCGCCTAGAGACTGCTACTGCCATTTTTAGTGAAAAAGGCAGCCACTGCTGAGAGTCTAGGGCAGGATAGTGTTACTATCACTAGAACACTAGTGTTAGCTCTGTAGAGAGCTCCTGGGCCTCTGGTTAACAGCCTTTAAAGAAGAAACTTAACTTGGGAACAAAACTGTACAAAGATAATTTCTTGTCAATTGTGCCAATGCAAATAAGGATGCAAAGCCCATGTGTGTCATATGTGGGGAAGCACTGGCAAATGAGAGAAGTTTCAGAATTTGAAAGAGAATGGTGGGTATCATGTGAGAGAACCTTTAAGAACTGGGTGTTTATTAAATAGCTGTAGTGGATGTACCTTTTAAGAAATGGGTGTTTATCGAATAGCTGCAGTGATGTCAGAGTGTGGGTGGAGTTGGGTTGTCTGTCTTTCACTTTCGTTTTTGAGCAGGCAGCTACAGGGTGTTTTTAGTTTTGTTTTGAGAGCTGGATAGCTGTAGGAAAAGCAATCAGCTGTATAAGGATCTCTGCAATCTAAAGACTGTCTCCAGATCATTTGGGTGATTTCAAATTGATAACTGCTCTCAGTAGAGAATTTAAACCTGATCTCTGTGTTTAAAAGGGTCTTTTATCTTATGGATGTTGCAAGGAAAGATTAAGGGTTACTTATAGAATATTGTATCTGTGGGGATGATTGGTGTTGATAGTTGTTAAGATGTTTACTGTGGGTTTATAAAGTGTTAACTGGTTTCATAAATAAACATTGTTTTCATTTAAAAGTGCTTTAATTCTCTGTGGTACCACACCTGTAAAGTAGGCCCGTGTGCTCCCCGTACCACAATCTATTAAAGGTTATGGGTCAGGTGAACTCCATGATACACTTTGGGGTTCTCTAAACCCTGGCCCATAACATGGCTGAAACATTCCTTTTGTGGTTGAGACTTCAGAGTCAGTTATTAACTTATAGCTGACTCCAAATGAAAAGACTACGCTGTTGTACCTGACCTGTGTGAGCATGTTCAATACAGGCCAAAAGCACACAACTCTGTCAGCATTCTGGAGTAGCATCTCCCAGGAATATCCAGTGCTGAGTAAAACAAGCGTTTTATTGCTATTGTCCTTCATGACAACCTATATGTGCGAGGTTAGATTTTCCCACAAAGACGACGATGGTACAACGACACTACTTGAAGTCTGCACACGATATGCGCATTGCCCTCTCCTCCTGTGAACCTGATTGGAGTGAGATTGTGAGGACCAAGCAGACTCTCCTTTCGCATTAAAGGTAAGCGAACGTAGCATTTGTCACAAAGGTCGGCCGGCTGGCAAAAGTAGGTCCCGGGAAAAAAAGTTTGAAAAACACTGTTCTCGGAGACTTAAGTGTACAAGCCAAGTCTGGAAACTCCATTGCAGCGCAGCGGGAGTGCTGTGCTGTTGGAGATGGTGTCTTTCAGATGAGAAGTTGAATGGAAGCCTGTCAGATTTCTGAAGTGAATGGAGATCTCATGGGCCCATTCAAAGACAGCAGATGGGAGTGTACCTACATTCCTGGCCAATATTCAGAACACCTAAATAAGATTCTCTGGTTGTTACCACATTGCTGTTTGTTGGGGTTTGCAGTATGCAACTTGGCAAAACCCCTCCAGATGTTTCCCGGCAGCGTGGGGTGGATTCAATGGAAAATTGCATTGACAGCAGCGGGATTGGAAGTTCCCACACTGGCCAATGGTGAGCCCCCTCCCACCGCCAAGAAACATGCAGGGGGAGGGGGTGCGTGTGTAAAATCCCCTCCTGTGTCTACACTTCACAGCAGGTTAGATGGATAGGTCATGCTAAAATTGTCCCTTAGTGTCCAGAGATGCACAGGTTAGGTGGGATTACGAGTTTAGACCGGGGGAGTGGGCCTAGGTAGAATGCTCTCTGGGAGGGTCAGTGCAGACAGTGTTGATGGGCTGAATGGCCTCCTTCTGCCTTGTAGGGATTCTACGATTCAAGTATTTCACTGACTGAAAGATGCTTTATAACTTCCTGAGGTTATGAAAGGCCGGAGAGAAACATAAGCCTTCTTCCTTTATATACACCGGCTGTCAGACAGGTTGTTCATGGGCAGCAATCCCCCATCCTACCTCACCTCCTGGAAGAGGCAAGAAAGGCTGAGAGCTGCAAGCTCTTCAGGAGCCTCCGCACTCTTCTCCCACTCCAAAAGGGTTTGCCTCAAAAGGCCTCAAGCCTACTTGCAATGCTGCAAAAGGTTACAAATATTAAAAAGAGTATTAGATTAAAAGAAGCGGCTTTTAATGTTGTTCAGAAGAGTACTAAATGGAAGAGCAGTAAGTAGACAATTGGGAAAGCTTTAGAAACCAGCAAAAGATGACCAAAGAATTGATAAAATTAGGAGGCAAGAGTAAACTGCAAGAAATATAAAAACAGATTATAAAAGCTTCAACTAGGGTGGTACAGCGTCACAGTGGTTAGCACTGCTGCCTCACAGCGCCAAGGACCGGGTTCAATTCCGGCTTCGGGTGACTGTCTGTGTGGAGTTTGCACATTCTACCCATATCTGTGTGGGTTTCCTCCGGGTGCTCCAGTTTCCTCTCACAGTCCAAATGTGTGCAGGTTCGGTGGGGTTATGGGCAACGGGGAAAGGGTGGGAGAGTAGGTCTAGGTAGGGAGCTCTTTCAGAGGGTCGGTGCCGACATGATGGGCTGAATGGCTGAATGGCCTCCTTCTGCACTGTAGGAATTCTTTGATTCTATGGTTCTATCGTATGTAAAAAGGCCGAGAGCAGTAAACATTAACCATGGGGAGTACCTTTGTTTCATGGGTTGTACCAGCTCAGGAAGACAGCCGACAACTCAAGGGCAATTAGGAATGGGTAATAAATGCTGACCTTTTCAAAGATGCCCACGTCCCGCAGATTGGAAGGTAGCAAATATTATTTAAGAAAGAAACGAAAGCGAAAATAGGCAACCACAGGCCAGTTAGCTGGCAACATTCATCGCAAAATACAGGAATCTGTTGTTGAGGAAATGTTAACAGGGCACTTAGATATGTCTATGCAAAAAGGAAAGTTGTGTTTGACAAATCTGTTAAGAGTGTTTTGAGGATGTGGGGTAGATAAGGGGGAATTGGTGGGAATGGTGTACTTATATTTTCAGGGCCCATTTGACAATGTGCCCCGTAAAGGTTATTACAGAAGATAAGGCCTCACGGGGTTGGGGGTCATAACATGGGTTGGTTAAAGACAGAGAAGAGCATTTTCTGGTTGGCTGGCTGTCACAAGTGGAAGAGTGAATGCTGGGGCCTCAGCTGTTTACAATCTATGTTAATGACTTGGATGGAAGCACTGAGAGTAACGTATCCAATGCTTTGCTAACGATTCAAAACTAGGTGGGAAGGAAAGCTGCGAGGAGGACACAAAAGGTTTCCAAAGGGATATAGACAGGCTAAATGAATGGGCAAGAAGATGTCAGGCGGAGTATAATGTGGAGAATTGTGAAGTTATAGAAGAATAAAAATGCAGAATGTTTTTTAAATGGTGAGAAACAATTAAATGTTGGTGTTCAGAGGGAATTGGGTAGGCGTGCACACTAAACACAGAATGTTAATATGATACAGCTAGGAAAGAGAATGCTACCTTAGCTTTATATAGCAAAGGACTTGGAGAATAAGGCTTAGGATGTCTTGTTGAGATGTACGATATTTGGCTTTGGTCACATCGCATCTGGAGCACTGGACACAGTTTTGGTTCCTGTGCCTCAGGGAAGATATTCTTGCCTTAAAGGCAAGGTAATGAAGACTTGCTAGATTGATGCCTGAGATGAGACAGTTTTCCAATGTGGAGAGTGAAGTGTTGGGTACTCTGAGACACAGACGAACCAACACGGTTGCGATTGGTACAACGCAGTTTTATTTCTTTTAACTATTATCATAACAAACTTGGTACTCAGCACATGGTAACTGTCTGAGTGGCTGGCTTGGAGGTCCTTGCCCTGTGCCGTCTCCTGATGGACTGCCCAGGAAGTGTTGTGTTCCTTGTTTTGTACTGTGTATGCTCTTGTCTGTGATTGGCTGTCGTGTTGTGTGTGCTAATTGGTCCGTTGATCTGTCCATCATTACGTATGTGTTGTAATGTTCACTTGAATATCATGACAGAGAGGTGATGTAGAATGGATGTATTAAGGAAAGGTAGTCAGGTTGAGCATCCCATATCCAAAATGCTTGGGGTATCGGATTTCGGAATTTTTCGGATTTCGGAAAAACTTACCAAAAAACATTTTCAACACAATAATCACAGTGAGTAATATAATTTAATGCACTGATGTTTGACTATGATGAGGATTTGACTGCAAAACAGCCCCACCTAGGGCTTGTAACCCCCTGCGGTGCGTTGGGTCCTGCGCATCGCCCGGGAACCTTCCCAGAGCCTTGTGGGATTTCCCACTCTTGACGTCACGTCAACGCTTGGGTGAAAGTGTGGATTGCGGAGCTTTTCGAATTTCGGATAAGGGGGGCTCAACCTGTATTTACATTGGGAACAGTTCAGAGAAGGTTCACTACACTGATTCCTGGGATGGCTAGATTGTCTTTTGAAGAAAGGTTGAGCAAGTTGGGTCTACTAGCGTTGGAGCTTAGAAGAAAGAGGGTGATCTTATTGAAACATCAAAGATTTTGAGGGGACTTGACAGAGTAGTCACTAAGAAGCTGTTTACCTTCATATAATGTATATAGTTAGGTATATGACCACGGACCAGCAGGTGGCGACAGGGATCCATCATGTGACTCCAGAGATCGTCAGTTAGAACATACAGTACAGAAGGAGACCATTCGGCCCATCGAGTCTGCACCGACCCACCCAAACCCTCACTTCCACCCTATCCCCATAACCCAATAACCCCTCCTAACCTCTTTAGTCACTAAGGGCAATTTATCATGGCCAATCCACCTAACCTGCACATCTTTGGACTGTGGGAGGAAACCGGAGCACCCGGAGGAAACCTACGCACACACGGGGAGAATGTGCAGGCTCCACACAGACAGGGACCCAGCGGGGAATTGAAAATGGGACCCTGGCGCTGTGAAGCCACAGTGCTATCCACTTGTGCTACTATGCTGCCCTGGTAGTAAGTTGGTAGTAAGTTGGTAGTAAGTCATATCAGAGGACAGTCGCATTAGAAGTAGCTCCAGGAGAATTCACTGACGGTTACCATTTGTATTCTAGTTTTTTTAGTTATCTTTCCACGTTTTCATTTGTTAATAAACAATCTTACTTATCAAGAACCAGGTATTCTATGTGCATCTTTACCATGGCCACAATCCAGAACATAAGAAATTGAAAAATTCTCCCATTTAAGATGGAGGCGAGGAGAAATTTATTTTTCAGAGAGCAGTGGAGGTTGGGTCAGTGACTATATCAGAGTTAGACAGATTTTTGATTGACTGGGTGTCAAGGTTATGCGGGGTGGGAGTGGGGGTGGTGGGTATTGAGTACAGGCAGGTGTGGAGTTATGGTCACAGACACATCAGCCCTGATGTTAGTGAGTGGCAAATCAGCCTCGATGGGCTGAATGGCCTACTCCTCCTCCTATTTCTTATGTTCTTGTCCAAGGTGGTCAGAAAGAAAGACGTGCATTTAATCACGGCCGGCGGACGTGTCGAAGAACTTTACGGTCTTCGCATCAGCCAATTTGCGCACAGCAAGCTTCCAGGATCAGCCAGCTAGACTAGCTGTTTTTGTGATGGTGACTGAGGGGTAAATATTGGCCAGGGAACAAGAGACAATACCCCTGGTCTTTTGCAAAATCTTTTAGGGCATCATTTCCAACCACGAGACCTCAGTTTAATGTTGTATCTGAAAGAGGGCAGAAACCTGGCCTGGAGGATTGGAAGGTGGTGAGGCGGAACAGGAAAGTCCTAAGCTATGATGGCAGGTTTGCACTGAGCAGCTTTGCTAACACTGTGTTTAAAAAATATATATTTTTAAATTGACCTTCAACTGCAGCAAACGAGAAGGGCAGCCCCACAAAACAAGATGAAAATATATTCCCACAGGCACAAAAGGCGCAGAGTGAGCAAAGAAATGCGAAAAAGAGACACATCAGCAAAGCAAAGGCAGTAGATTTTAATCTGTTACTGTCTTGTCCTAGCATTAAAGCAATTTATTGTCCTCTATGGTCAGGGAGACCCTATCCCTCAGACTAGCCCTATTCTCTCAAATAACTTCTTTATCCACTTTTGGCAGGGAATACAGAAATTCAGAATGGGAGCATGGGAAGTGTTGATGTCCTAAGCTACCTGGATGTCCTTGTTCATGAGTCATTGGAAGCTATCATGCGGGTGGGTGGCACAGTGGCACAATAGGTAACACTGCTGCCTCACAGCGCCAGGGACCTGGGTTTAATTCCGGCCTTGGGTGACTGTGTGGAGTTTGCACTTTCTCCCATGTGGCTGCGTGGGTTTCCTTCAGGTACTCCGGTTTCCTCCCACCATCCAAAGATGTGCAGGTTTAAGGGGATTGGCTGTGCTAAATTGCCCCTTAGTGTTGAAAGATGTGCAGGTTAGGTCGGGTTACAGGGAATGAGCGGGGGAGTGGGCCTAGGTAGAGTGTTCTTTCAGCGGGCCGGTGCTCGATGGGCCAAGTGGCCTCCTTCTGCACTGTAGGCATTCCATGGATTCTGTGGAGGTGCAGAAAGCAATTAGGAAAGCAAATGATATGTTGGCCTTGATTGCAAGAGAATTTGAATACAGGATTGCTGCAATTGTATAAAGTCTTGGTGAGGCTGCATCTGAAATATTTTGTACAGTTTTGGTCTCCTTATCTGAGGAAGGATATACTTGCCATAGAGGATGCGCAGCAAAGGTTCACCAGACTGCTTCTTGGGATGGTGGGATTGTACTATGAGGAGAGATTGAGCAGACTAGGCCTGTACACTCCAGAGTTCAAAAGAATGAGAGATGATCACATACAAAATATGCAAAACAGGGCTCAACACAGTAGATGCAGGGAGGATGTTTCCTCTGGCTGGGAGGAGCGGGCAAGTCGAGAACCAGGGGGGCACAATCCAGAATCAGGGGTTGTCCATTTAGGACTTAGATGAGGAATTACTTCACTCTGGAGATGTTGTGAATCTTTGGAATTCTTCGCCCCAGAGGATTGTGGCGTCTCCGCTATTGAGTATGTGCAAGACTGAGGTTGATAGAGTTTTAGATAGTGAAGATATGAAGGGATTTGGGGATAGTGTGGGAAAATAGCTTTTAGATTAGTCAAGATCTCATTGAATGGCAGAGCAGGCTCGAGGAGCCGAGTGGCCTACACCTGCTCCTATTCCCTATGTTCTGATGTTCACATGAACATCAAGTGGTATCTATATTCTATCAGACATCTTCCCATTGCCAATCTCTAGGCCAACATCTGCTACCCAGCTAGCATGCCCAGAGCGAATGCCATTGCCAATCTACTGGAGGGCTGGTGATCTAACACTGTTATCGCACTGATCAGTGTTGGTAAACACAGAGGTGTGGAGTGCAAGTAGGTTTACATCCACCTTCAGGCTGACTTCATTTACTGCTGTTTAACTTCCAGAAATATTGTAAAGTCAGCTGCCCCCTTCTGTGTCCACGCAGTTTAGTTTGCTCGCAGGCCAACGCTTTAACCAGCAGAAGGTAGAAACTACTTTCACCCCTCTTCTCAGGCCCTCGGACATGGTTTCAACAACACTTCACTACCTCAGCCAGCTGCCTGCTTGCCATGGGGTGGGTAGGCTTTTGGTCCTGTTGGCAGACAGTTTGGCATCTGGGGACATCACAGACATCATGTGGTGTCCACATGTGCACTTATGACAGCAGCTGTTGACCGATTGACAATCAGGTACAGGAAGCCAGGCTGATTTCTTCCTTGTCCCAGAGTAGGGGCAGTGAGACTGAAGGATGTCTCTCTCAGGAAAGACTAAATGGCTTGCAGCTCTTTTCTCTCGCCAAGAGAAAGTTTTAGGGTTGAATCAAAAGAGGTCAGTAAAATGATAAAGGGTATTGAAAGGGGTAGATGTGGAGTATGCTTTAAAATGCGTATATTTTAGGGGCAGCACAGTGATTAGCACAGTTGCTTCACAGCTCCAGGGTCCCAGGTTCGATTCCCGGCTTGGGTCACTGTCTGTGCGGAGTCTGCACGTTCTCCCCGTGTCTGCGTGGGTTTCCTCCGGGTGCTCCGGTTTCCTCCCACAGTCCAAAGATGTGCAGGTTAGGTGGATTGGCCATGATCCTTAGTGTCCAGAAAGGTTAGGTGGGATTACTGGGTTATGGGGATAGGGTGAAGGTGTGGGGCTTAAGTGGGTGCTCTTTCCAAGGGTCGGTGCAGACGTGATAGGTCGAATGGCCTCCTTCTGCACTGTAAATTCTATGAACTCTATCTATGTATATATTGTGGGCTGTATTTTCTGGCCATTCACGCTGGTGAGATCTTACGGTCCTGTCATGGGTTTCGTGACAGCGAGGTGTGCGTCAATGGGAAAACATGCTGACAATGGTGGGATCAGAGGATCCCATTGCCTGCTGCAGATCCCACCGTAGAAGGGGAGAAAAGCCTCGCCCATAATATATACTTTAATCTTTAAGTAGTACATTACATAAGTGTTTGACTTTGACATTGCACAAAGTACGATACGCTTCCATTTCTCTCCATGCACTATGTGACATTCCGAGGAGCTGCAGTGCACTGACGGACTGGGATTTTACCCTTGGGAAAATGGACGGCGATGGAGCTGGCAATGAGCCATAAAATTGCGGGAGGTGGGATCGGGTCAGGCCCCAAGTGTATGACGATGGGACAAATCTGCGCAGGATGGGCGGCAAGTCGTGTGGGGACTCCAGTCACTACATCAAGCTGAGCAATTGAGAGGGAAGGAAGATGGTTGATGAGGCAATTGGAAGTGATGTTAAGAGCTGCTCAGAACTTTGCGAATAAGGGCTACACAAGGGGCTAAAACCACGGCAGCCTTTAAAAGGCTGCACCCGATAGAAGTGTTTCTGCAATCGGAAACCGGTCACTGAGGCAATTTCCTTTAAAAGAAAAGAAAGATAAAGGAAGCACTTGTTCAAGCTTGAGGCTCCCTTCAGCAGGTAGTCTTCCTGGCAGGGGGCTCATCGGAGACGAGTCTGATAGTGGGAGGGGTGGTGAACTGAGTAGTGTTTCAGCAATGGCTGAAAGCCACCCTTGTTATAATGGGGATGCCCAGTTGGCATGGGCATCTTGCATTCTTTTAAAAAAAAATTTTAGAGTACCCAATTATTTTTTTTACTATTAAGGGGCAATTTAGCATGGCCAATCCACCTAACCTGCACATCTTTTGGTTATGGGGGTGAAACCCACACGGACACAGGAGAATGTGCAAACTCCACACGGACAGTGACCCAGGGCCGGGATTCGAACCCGGGTCTTCAGCCCCGTAATCCCAGTGCTAACCACTGCGCCACATGCCGCCCACGGGCATCATGCATTCTTGAGCAGGTCCCTTTGGCACGGAGGAGAACATGAGAGAGAGGGAGGAGCATGCAAACAGAAACAGGCCACAACAGTCTCCTCTCCACCTGCAGGAGCAGATGTGTAATGGGGAAGTGGCAGAAGGCCGCAGAGGGAAGCGGGCACAGAGATTGGTGCAAAGGAGCCAGTGCACAGAGAATGAGCCATCTCCAGATGTTGGACAGGCAGTGTTGCGGAAGACTGTTCCTACCCCAAGAGTCCGTTCCTACCCCAAGAGGGTGGGGGGGGGGGGTACTCAGGCAGCTGAAGATATAGTAGAGCATAAGCTTTTCTCAGACATCAAGGAAGCCAAAGAGGGGATGCCCCATGACAGACATGGGGTGGGGGGGGGTTGCTGCTCAGATGGCACTCAGTTATAGATAGAAGAGAGACTTGGGATGGCACTCACACTCACATTTTTCGCCTAACTTCTGCCACTTCAGCCATCCAGATGAATAAAGATCCACCCTCCAAGTGTCCAGGAAAG
This sequence comes from Scyliorhinus torazame, assembly GCF_047496885.1. Taxonomy (NCBI): domain Eukaryota; kingdom Metazoa; phylum Chordata; class Chondrichthyes; order Carcharhiniformes; family Scyliorhinidae; genus Scyliorhinus; species Scyliorhinus torazame. Next base: position 47,244,323 of record NC_092722.1, read on the forward strand.
CACTCACCTTTGCTGGACTCCCAGACTCCCTCATCCACCTGCATCTGTTTCTTTCACAAAGGACATCGGCATGTTTGAGCCTGGCTGGCCTCTTACTCATTACTTGACACTCCTGCATGGTTGGATGGTCACCAATGCAGCAGAGAGACTTTCATGAACCAAATTAAACACAATAATTGTGGCACGCACACAGGGAAGCATATTTTTTATGAGCTTACATGAGGTGCAAGGGCATCAAGTGTGTTTCCTTAAATCTCTTGGGCCTGCTCATATGTGGTGCTCTCCCTTCACTGCTAGCTGGAGGCAGGATGCTGATCTTGCTGCACCATGGCCTGGGATGACCTTGGTGGCAGGCGTCTGGCTGCCTGAGGAGCTCCTGCACAAGATAATTAAAGCTCACCAGTATATCTCTGTCATTCTTGCACCTTTGTGTAATTTCCTTGCATATTTGTTCCTCGATATGTTCCCAACTAGTTGCTGGCTTGTAGAATACACCCAGAAGTGTAATGGCACCTCTATTGTTTCTTATCCCTAACCAAGTAGATTCTTACCTTGATCCCTCGAGGGATCGATATATCTAGCACTGCAATGGTTTCATGAATAAAAATGCTGGGCCTCCTCCTTTCTTTCTTTCCCTATCTTTCCTGAACACCTTGTATCCAGGAATATTTAGCACCCAGTCCTTTTTTGAAGCAGGTTTCCATTACCATCACCATGTTTCATACGCTTTCGCCGTTGGGTGATGACACTTACAAACATGCTATCCACAAAATGCACAGGCTCACGGGTGAGCTGCAGTGCTGCCAGCCACTGCTCATGCTCCAAAACCTGGAAATCAAGCGGCTGCAAAAGACAACAACTTCCTGAACATGTGAGAGTCTTGGAGTCCCACGTGGAACAGGATGCACATTCCGTGGGTCTGAGTTGCCATGCCGCTATTCATTAAATAGTTATCTTTCTGGTTAAATAAATAAAGACTCACCAATCAGCTACTTCTCCTGTCCATTTCATGTGAAACAGTCTCTGCTGTTTACAGCCCAAAGGGATTTACATGGAGTTCAATCCCTCAGTGTACATGTAGCCTGGGGTGGGAAAAGAAAGAGCAGTTTTAAGAGTGGAGGGAAATAAAAATGAAAGGGAGAGAAATGAAACAACAGACAAATAAAGTGAGAAGAAACAAAATTACCTTATGAGTTCTTATGATATGGAATGCACTGCTTGAAAAGATGGCGCAAAAAGATTAAATAGTAATTTTCAAAAATAATTTAGAAGAACATTTAGACCATTACAGCGCAGAACAGGCCCTTCGGCCCTTGATGTTGCGCCGACCTGTGAAACCACTCTAAAGCCCATTTACACTATTCCCTTATCGTCCATACATCTATCCAATGACCATTTGAATGCCCTTAGTGTTGGTGAGTCCACTACTGTTGCAGGCAGGGCATTCCACGCCCTTACTACTCTCTGAGTAAAGAACCTACCTCTGACATCTGTCCTATATCTATCTCCCCTCAGTTTAAAGCTATGTCCCCTCGTGCTAGACATCACCATCCGAGGAAAAAGGCTCTCACTGTCCACCCTATCTAATCTTCTGATCATCTTGTATGCCTCAATTAAGTGACCTCTTAACCTTCTTCTTTCTAACAAAACAGCCTCAAGTCCCTCAGCCTTTCCTCATAAGATCTTCCCTCCATACCAGGCAACATTCTGGTAAATCTCCTCTGCACCCTTGCCAATGCTTCCACATCCTTCCTATAATGTGGCGACCAGAATTGCACGCAATACTCCAAATGCGGCAGCACCAGAGTTTGGCACAGCTGCAACATGACCTCATGGCTCCGAAACTCAATCCCTCTACCAATAAAAGCTAACACACCGTACGCCTTCTTAACAACCCTTTCAACCTGGGTGGCAACTTTCAGGGATCTATGTACATGGACCCCGAGATCTCTCTTCTCATCCACACTACCAAGAATCTTACCATTAGCCCAGTACTCTGTCTTCCTGTTATTCCTTCCAAAATGAATCACCTCACACTTTTCTGCATTAAACTCCATTTGCCACCTCTCAGCCCAGCACTGCAGCTTATCTATGTCCCTCTGTAACTTGTAACATCCTTCTGCACTGTCCACAACTCCACCGACTTTAGTGTCATCTGCAAATTTACTCACCCATCCTTCTACGCCCTCCTCCAGGTCATTTATAAAAATGACAAACAGCAGTGGCCCCAAAACAGATCCTTGTGGTACACCACCAGTAACTGGACTCCAGTTTGAACATTTCCCATCAACCACCACCCTTTGTCTTCTTCCAGCTAGCCAATTTCTGATCCAAACTGCTAAATCACCCTGAATCCCATGTCTCCGTATTTTCTGCAGTAGCCTACCATGGGGAACCTTATCAAACGCTTTACTGAAATCTATATACACCACATCAACTGCATTACCCTCATCCACCTGTTTGGTCACCTTCTCAAAGAACTCAATAAGGTTTGTGAGGCACGACCTACCCTTCACAAAACCGTGTTGATTATCTCTAATCAAATTATTCCTTTCCAGATGATTATACATCCTATCTCTTATAAATCTTTCCAAGACTTTGCCCACAACAGAAGTAAGGCTCACTGGTCTATAGTTACCGGGGTTGTCTCTACTCCCCTTCTTGAACAAGGGGACAACATTTGCTATCCTCCAGTCTTCTGGCACTATTCCTGTAGACAAAGATGACTTAAAGATCAAAGGCTCAGCAATCTCCTCCCTAGCTTCCCAGAGAATCCTAGGATAAATCCCATCCGGCCCAGGGGACTTATCTATTTTCACACTTTCCAAAATTGCTAACACCTCCTCCTTACGAACCTCAAGCCCTTCTAGTCTAGTAGCCTGAATCTCAGTATTCTCCTTGACAACATTGTCTTTTTCCTGTGTGAATACTGACGAAAAATATTCATTTAGCACCTCTCCGATCTCCTAGGACTTCCCACTACTGTCCTTGACTGGCCCTACTCTTACCCTAGTCATTCTTTTATTCCTGACATATCTAAAGAAAGCTTTAGGGTTATCCTTGATGCTACCTGCCAAAGACTTCTCATGTCCCCTCCTGGCTCTTCTTAGCTCTCTCTTTAGGTCCTTCCTAGCTAACTTGTAGCCCTCGAGCGTCCTAACTGAACCTTCATGTCTCATCTTTACATAAGCCTCCTTTTTCCTCTTGACAAGTGTTTTGACTGCTTTAGTAAACCATGGTTCCCTCGCTCAACCTCTTTCTCCCTGCCTGACAGGTACATACTTATCAAGGACACGCAGTAGCTGTTCCTTGAACAAGCTCCACATTTCCATTGTGCCCATCCCCTGCAGTTTTCCTCTCCATCCGATGCATCCTCAGTCTTGTCTCAGCGCATCATTATTGCCTTAACCCCAGATATAACTCTTGCCCTGCGGTATATACATATCCCTTTCCATCACTAAAGTAAACGTAATCGAATTGTGGTCACTATCACCAAAGTGCTCACCTACCTCCAAATCTAACACCTGTCCTGATTCATTACCCAGTACCAAATCCAATATGGCCTCGCCTCTCATTGGCCTATCTACATACTGTGTCAGGAAACCCTCCTGCACACATTGGACAAAAACGGACCCATCTAAAGTACTCAAACTATAGCGTTTCCAGGCAATATTTGGAAAGTTAAAGTCCCCCATAACAACTACATTCTTGCTTTCGCTCCTATCCAGAATCACCTTTGCAATCCTTTCTTCTACATCTCTGGAACTTTTCGGAGGCCGATAGAAAACCCCTAACAGGGTGACCTCTCCTTTCCTGTTTCTAACCTCAGCCCATACTACCTCAGTAGACGAGTCCTCATCAAACGTCCTTTCTGCCACAGTAATACTGTCCTTGACTAACAATGCCATCCCTCTCCCTCTTTTACCACCTTCCCTGAGCTTACTGAAATATCTAAACCCCGGCACCTGCAACAACCATTCCTGTCCCTGCTCTATCCATGTCTCCGAAATGGCCACATTAGCGAAGTCCCAGGTACTAACCCATGCCGCAAGTTCACCCACCTTATTCCGGATGCTCCTGGCATTGAAGAAGACACACTTTAAACCACCTTCTTGCCTGCCGGTACACTCCTGCAACTTTGAAACCTTACTCATGACCTCATTAATCTCAACCTCCTGTGGACTGGAGCTACAATTCAGGTTCCCAATCCCCTGCTGAACTAGTTTACATCCTCCCGAAGAGAATTAGCAAATTTCCCCCCCCAGGATATTGGTACCCCTCTGGTCCAGGTGTAGACCATCCCGTTTGTAGAGCTCCCACCGACCCCAGAATGAGCCCCATTTATCCAGAAATCTGAAACCCTCCCTCCTGCACCATCCCTGTAGCCACGTGTTGAACTCCTCTCTCTCCCTATTCCTCGTATCGCTAGCACGTGGCACGGGTAACAACCCAGAGATAATATCTCTGTTTGTCCTAGGTCTAAGTTTCCACCCTAGCTCCCTGAATTCATGCCTTACATCCCTATCCCTTTTCCTACCTATGTCGTTGGTACCTATGTGGACCACGACTTGGGGCTGCTCCCCCTCCCCCTTAAGGATCCCAAAAACACGATTCAAGACATCACGGACCATGGCACCTGGGAGCCAACATACCAACTGCGAGTCTCTCTTGTTCCCACAGAATCTCCTATCTATCCCCCTAACTATGGAGTCTCCAATGACTAATGCTCTACTCCTCTTCCCCCTTCCATTCTGAGCAACAGGGACAGACTCTGTGCCAGAGAACTGTACCCCTTGGCTTACCCCTGGTAAGTCCCCCCCCCCCAACAGTATCCAAAGCGGTATACTTGTTACTAAGGGGAACGACCACAGGGGATCCCTGTACTGACTGCTTCCTCCCAGCCCCTCTCACCGTCACCCATCTATCTTTATTCTTCAGAGTAACTACATCTCTGAAGCTTCTATCTATCTATAACCACCTCTGCCTCCCGAATGATCTGAAGTTCATCCAGCTCCAGCTCCAGTTCCCTAACGCGGTTTCTGAGGAGCTGGAGATGGGTGCACTTCCCACAGATGAAATCAGCAGGGACACTGACGGCGTCCCTCACCTCAAACATTCTGCAGGAGGAACATTGTACTGCCTTCCTTGCCATCCCCTCTAGATAAAAAAAAAGAAAAAGAAAGAGCTTACCTGTTATTCACTCTACCCCTTAGGTTAAAGGAGGTGGAAGGGTGGGGGACTCTACAAGTGTAGTGTCTAGGGTTTAGAAACTGCCCAACTTAAATACAGGTAAAAATAAAACACTTAACCAGCACCCACTGCGCCCCACACGAAAACAGCAATCAGCTGTTATGGGCCTGCGCAAACAATTTAAATCTTTACTACTTACCCAGCAGTCACTCTGTCCTCACTCCATGTCACTTGACAACAGCTCCTCCACAAACCACCTTCAAGTTACGGTGACGACAATGTACGTATGCATATTTCCCCCACAACAGCCAATCAGCAGCTCCCCTCTACTGCCCTTTGCTGGGTGCTTGTCTTCACTTGAACAGGTAGGGACTCTTGCACAGGTACACCTTCAAGTTACGGTGACCTCAATGCATGTATGCAAATTTCCCCCGCAACAGCCAATCAGCAACTCCGCTCTTTGGACACTAGGAAGTATTTACAGGGCCATGTGGAAGGAGAAGGGAGTGGGACTAATTGGATAGGCTTTCCCTGAGCTAATACAGGTACAATGGGTAAATGGACATCCTCCTATTGTATCCTTTTGCATACTGGCTGAGGTTATTCATGAAGGCCCCACCTTCTCAACTTTGCCCCTCGTCTGAGGTGTGACGATTCTCAGGTTAAATCACCACCAGTCAGCTCTCCCCCTCAAAGGGGAAAGCAGCCTATGGTCATCTGGGACTATGGCGACTATACTTTACCTGACCTATCATTCTGCGATTCTGGGGGCTGAACCTTCTGGCCCTTCCTGCCGACGGGATCCTCTGGTCCCAACAATGGTAACCTCCCATGGCGGATTCCCCGGCGGAGCGGCCGGTGCACAATGCAAAACTCCGTTAACATTGGCAGGACTGGAAGACGCCACTGCTGGCCAATGACGAGCCGCTCTCCACCATCAGAAAACACCGTGGGTGGGTGGGGTGGGGTGGGTGGGGTGGGGTGGGGGGGTGGAATCCCACCTTTTTACCTGATGCAGAATAAAGAATACAACAACTCACAGTCCTGGGAATGTGCAGAATGCAAGGTAATATTTTGGCTCCATTTTGGACCTACATCCGAGCCTGAACTCCGAGAGATCAGATGCAGCAAGCTGACTCGAATCAGAGTCTCTGACTGAGCAGGGGATCACTTCCTGCCTGATCACACAGCAAACCTGTGATTCTTCACCTGGAATTCAAAAGGATCACAATTTTAATGAAAGGTGCATTATTGCTGAGGCTTTGAACGGCTTCAGTGAGCGTCGCCTCACTGGAGTGTGGAGCGACTGTCTTAAGGTTGGATTCATACTGGGCTCAGTATATGAAGACTGTCACCTGGCATTCTCCCATGAGTATTTCAATACATTTTCTGTCACTTCAAAAGGGTTTTATGTGAAATGTCTTATTGGAAACAAGAGTCTCCTAGCAGCAAAGCTGCAGAGACCCAACCCTCCTAACGCACAACCATAGCAGTTGGCTTGCTTTATTTGTGCTATTCATTCCTGATATAATTTCATACCCTTTCTCCTATTTCCTCATCCAAGGTTGCCATGACGGCGAGCATGAAATTTTACTTGCCAAGGTCTATGAAGAAGTTTAAAGACTGAACCTTTCTAGTGAGAGTTGATGTGGGCAGAGATGAGAACAGGGTAGTCTGAAAATTGTGAAAATGTAGAAACCGTGGAGGTTCAAAGAGACTCGGGGTCTGAGTACATAAATTATTAAAATGCCGTGAACAGGTACAGAACAAAATCAGAAAGGTTCATGAATGCTGAGCCTTGGCGAGGATTTGAATACAAGGAGGTAGAAATCATGTTTCATACCTGGAATACAGTGAGCAGTTCAGGGCGCCACACACCTGAGGGAGGATGTCTGGGCCTTGGATGAAATGCAGCATAGATTTTCTGCAAACTATCCTGGACTCCAAGAAATAAATTATGAGGAGGTTAAGTTACACAAAAGAGGGTTGCGTTCCTTGGAATTTTGTGGGGGTATTTGTTTGAAGTCTTCAAATATTAAGGTGAACAGGTAGGGTAGATATAGAAAAACTATGTCTTCTGCGTGGCAAATCCAGAACTAGGGCAGCAGAGTCTAAAAATTCGAGCCAGACTTTTCAGGACTGGAATTAGGAAACCCTACGACACACAAAGGCCCGATCTTCCAGCCTCGTGTAACGAGACCGGTGAATAGCGGGAGAGGCCAAAACCAAGATCCGCGCCGGGCGCCAAACAGTTTGCAATGCAATCGGCCTGCTTCCGTAGGCGAAATCGGGATCTCGCCGTAGCATGGCAAGAATCCAATTAACACCATTTAAGCCCCATTTCCATACAATGAACGAGAGCCACCCATATCCAATGACCTCCTGTCATTCAGCAGCCTCCCCAGCAAATGCTCAGTCTGGCGCCAATTAGTAATCCTTTTGAAAAACGTGAACCTGGCGGAAGGGCTTCTGTTGGGAGCCAAGGAGGTGAGCAGAAATCTTTGCTCACAGTCAAAGAGCCCGGGGGCGCTGGGCTTGCCACCCCAGTTCTTGGTGGGAGGTGGGGGCCCTCCGCAGGGGTGGGCTGCATTGGGAGGGTGGTGGGGGAGGAGCTGGGGGGGGGGGCAAACCTTTTGTGGCATCACCATGCCAATCCTTGGATCCCAAACCCATTCCGGGGGCAACCTTTGACTCTGCCCGGCTGCTCCACCGATCACCCATAACCCCCTCCGACTGTTGAGGACTCTGGCTTTGCAGCTGAAGGTTATCGCTAATAGGGAATTGGCAATTGTGGGTAAGTGAGCACTTGACACATGCCAAGTGGATTTGTGTGGATTGGCGGGCAATGTAGCATGTGGGAGTCATTGCCCAGCATTCCAACCAGACCGCGATGCCTGGACACTGTGCTTGAACACTGCAGGAGGCAACACCACACACGCAGCAGCCAACATCCGAACACCCAGGGGATGGGACACAGCTCAAGGGCCCTGTGCACGGCCGAAGGGTGGGTGGACGTCACGAGAAAAGGGTCCGGGGATCAACCCGCATTCCGGAAGAAAGTGACAGAAGCATCATAATGGTTGTGCAAAATGTTGCTTAATGTGCTGTAAGGTATGTGAAGATGGTGGGTTGCGAAGTTCGGCTGGCGCGGATCACGAATTATGGCCGGTTGGTAAAAATGAGTCCCGGGCAAAAAAGTTTGAAAAACACTGCCCTGGGGAATCCCTAGTAATCCTTGCCATGCATAAATTTGCATGGCTAAAGATTGGGATTGCTTCCTGATTTGCACTCCCAGCGTGTGCACAAATCAGGTGCGATTCAGGTCTGGCGGGATTCACCATTGCTCGACGCCAATATCGTAATCAGTGATCAGGCGGAGAATCCCTTCCGATGCCCAAATCGGGTGCGGTGCCGGTTTGATGCCAGTTTTCCATTCTCCGACCCCTTCGAAATGGTGTCACCACGTCACACGCTGCATGCCGTTGGAACACCTGAAGGCCTTCCCCTGATGCTCCGCCCCCTATGGGCCAAGTTCCCGACTGCGCGGGGGACGTGTGGTCTCAGAGGTCGGGAACCCGGCGTGGCAGCTGCGGACTGTCCAGCGCCGACACAGTCGGTCGGGACCCATGCTGCTGGCCGGGTGGGCTTCCGCGAGGGCTGGGGGGACTGGTGTGGGATGGCCAGGGGTTGGCCAGAGGGGCACTATTTGGCAGGTCGGTTCCGCGTACGGCCAGTACCACGTTTTATGGCGTGTCCACTGCAGGTCATCGCTGTGCATGCCGTGGGGGGTGGCCAGTCTCCAGCCATTTATATCGTGGGAGCTTTGGGTTTTACGCGGTGCGGCTGCCAGTCCATCACCGGTCGCAGGATCGGTGAGAGTTCAACGCCGATTTTGGCGTCGTAAAATGCTAGTTCCCACGCCGGCGTCGGCACTTAGCCTGAAAAAACGGTGAATCCAGCCCATGGTCTCCCAAACGGAGAATCCCAGCCAGTATCTATCTTGACAAGTCCCTGCATAATCTTGAATGTTTCAGTGAAATCACCTCCTTTTTCTAAACTCCAGAGAATATGGACCCAATTTACTTTGTGCCTCAGCATAGTTCAACTCTCTCATCACAGGTACCAACCTAGTGAAACTTCATTGTACTGACTCCTATACAAGTATATCCTTTTGTAAATACGGAGACCAAAATTGTGCACTGTATTCCAGATGCGGTTTCACCAATGCCCTGTGCAATTGTAGCAATACTCCTTTATTCTTGTACTCCAATCTCCATGAAATCTTTACTGTGCCTGTGTCTGCAGTTTTGAGTAATTAATAAATACCATCTGTATCTTAATAGGACCTATCAGCTGCATTCCTCCAGTGTCAAAATATTCAGAGATTTAATCCCATTTGCCAGTTTTGATAGCTCAGGATGAAGACTCGCTGCCTCACCCAGCCTTGCTTTTATTTCCAGTTGTGCAGCAGTTGCAGTCCTGTCAAGAAAATCAATTCCTATTTTTGACAGGTATTTCCTAACTGCTGCACGCACAAACTTCAATGACTTAATCACAAAATTAATAGCTGGCAAATTGCGAGCAAACCCTTTACATTGTTCCCTAGTCAGCTGCACAAATAAAAAAATTCATTTTTATGAAGAATACTTTTTGAAAACGTATCAGGGAATTGGATCAGCATTGTCAGTGTTCCTTATTATCCCGGTGTTTTCATGAAGTAAAGGTGGTATTATAATACCTTTGTACTCTCCCTTTATTCTATTACATTGGTGTAGCTCCAATGACATTGCTCACTGAATCGGAGGATATAGTCTGGTAAAGTAAGTAAAGTCGCTCTGGTCCCAGCTGCCCAGAGGCTGCTGCCCCCTTTGAGGGGGGACAGCTGACTGGTTGGTGATTTAACCTGAGGATCACCACACCTCAGGTGAGGGGCAAGGTTGAGAAGGTCATGAATAACCTCAGCTGGTACGGGAATTGACTCCGCATCTCAAAGCAGCTGTCCAACCCATTGAGCTAAACTGGCCCCTGGAGCGTGGTGGTATGGGGGTAGAAATTATCTATTTATGTCCTTTAATTTGATTTAAATCAATTAAAGGGGAAAGAAAGACTTGTGTTTACAAAGAGTCTTCCACAAAATTCCGAAACAGACAGCATTTGAAGTGTAGTTACCATTGTAATGTGGAGAAAGTAGTAGCTAATTTGAAGACAACAGACCCTTACAACAACCAAAGCGATTAATATCCAGATAGTTTTGTTCCAGTGATGCGGACTGAATGATAATTATTTACAAGGAGACCACGGAGAACTCAATTGCTCCTCTTCAGTGCCATGGGATCTTTGACATGTATCTGAGAGGGCAGGCAAGGAAGGCCTCAGTATAACATTCACAAACATTGAGATGGTAGCTTCGTTTTCGTCCTCGAGTCACTGGAGTGGGACTTAGACCCACAAATCTTGGGCGGGATTCTCTCAGCCCGGAGCTGGGTCGGAGAATCCCCGTGACTGGCGCGAATCGCACCACGCCGTCCCGACAGAATGGAGAATCGGTGCCATTGGCGCTGGCATGGTTGGTGCGGCGCTGGTCGCGGTCCGGGATGGGCCGAGCAGCCATCGTAAAAATCCCGAGTCCCGCCGGCGCCGTTCACAACTGCTCTCAGTCGGCGGGACCTCGGAGTGGAAGGGTCCACAGACGGCCTGTGGGGGGGGATGGGGGGTCCGACCCCGGGGGGGGGGGGGGGGGGGTGCCTCCGATGTGGCCTGGTCTGCGATCGGGGCCCACCGATCGGTGGGCTGGCCTCTCTGGCTGGGGGCCCCCTTTCTTCCGCGCCGGCCCCCTGTAGCCCCGCGCCATGTTGAGTCGGGGCTGGCGCGGAGAAGGGAGCCACTGCACCTGCACGCGTTGGCGCTGGTGCCACTGCCCATGCGCGCATTGGCGCCGGTGCCACTGCGAATGCGCGGACCCCGCTGCGCCCAGTTCATGCCAGGATCAGCAGCTGGAGTGGCGTGGATCACTCCAGTGCTGGACTGGCCCCCTGTAGGGGTCAAAATTGCTGATCCTGAGGCGAAGTGTTGACACTGTCAGAAAAAGCGTCGTTTTCTCGACGGCGTTTCTGACGGCGTCAACACTTAGTCTCAGGATCACAGAATCCCGCCCCTTGACTCAGAAGGAAGTGTGCTGCCCACTGAGCCAGCTCATTAAGAACAACAAGGTCCCCAGCTTCCTATTAATCCTATATGTTTCCAAGAAACGTTTTCATTTATTTACTTATTTGTAATACATTTTATTCGTTGTCAGATTCAGGTCAGATATCCAATACTGAAATGATTCCGGGGAGAGATTTTCTCAATTTTGTTTATGGTCTGGATTTATTGATGAGCATAAAATGAAGACAGAGTGCAGATGGAAGATGTTGTAAAGGACTGTTACAGAAAAACAAATCTATTGTCACCGGGGAGAGAAAGCAATATTGTGTGAATTGCAATAGAAACATCCTGGACTTTATGCAAAGTGCGGATTTACATGGAAGGAAAAGGGAAAGAATGGGGAAGTGGAGCCGGAGCAAAGTGAAACATAGGAACAAGAGACAATCATTCAGTGTCGTCAGCCTGTTTCATTAATGAATTAAATCACGGCATGAAAACATATGGGACTAGGAAGCTTGGGATAAGAAATAATTTGTATTGTTGACAATGGACATTTCTCATTCTAACGGAAGAATCAGACCAATTCATATCAAAGCATCTTTTAAAATTTGTTGAAATCCATTTTTGATTGGCCGAACCATTTGAACTACTGAGATATTTTAATTCACCGTTTGAAGGTGTACATTGAGCTATATTTTCCAAATAGAAATTCTGTGTTGAGGGACACAGTGGACAGAGGCAGATTAAAATAAATCACGTGCACTAACAATCATAGAACCTTTCCAAGTTTATCCAAGAGCGCCACAGTGGCACAGTGGTTAGCACTGCTGCCTCACAGCGCCAGGGACCCGGGATCGTTTCCCGGCTTGGGTCACTGTCTGTGTAGAGTTTGCACGTTCTCCCCGTGTCTGCGTGGGTTTCCTCCGGGTGCTTCGGTTTCCTCCCACAGCCCAAAGATGTACAGGTTATGTGGATTGGCCATGCTAAAATTGCCCCTGAGTATCCAAAGATGTGCAGGTTAGGTGGAGGAATAGGCCTAAGTAGGGCGCAGACTAGATGGGCCGAGTGGCATCCTTCTGCATTATAAGAAATCTATACTTCTAAGTTCTGGATAGGAGCACTCAGAATGCAATTATTTAATGAGAAATTAAAATACAGACACAGATCTGGATCGTGGATTTTATTCATTGATTTCATAATGGATCTTCCAACCCCTCTATTTATCTTAACCTTGACCTATACCGTATGCCCTCCATTCCCCCCTGCCTTCATTCTCTGTCATTGCCTTTGACTATTTTCATTACCGACCTCCTCCCCTGATCCCACCCCTTACCCTTTCCCCTGCCTCAGACTTGCAGCTAAAGTCCTGAAGACTTTAGTCGAAAGTCTAAAGACCAAAGTCTAAAGATGAAAGTCTAAGGATGAAAGTCTAAAGAACTAAAGTCTAAAGAACTAAAGTCCTGTTTTGTAGCCTCAACTTTCAAATCATTTGTCAAGTTAAGACTGTTTTAGGTACACAATGCGTGTTATTGAGGGTGACTGTTCTGTCTGGTCCTTCTAATCAGCCTATGCGAGGCTGTCCGCATCACCCATGATCTAGATCAGTGTCTGTATTTTGCTATCCCATTGTATTCAGTGTATGGTATTGGCTGCCCCTGTGACCTGGGGCGTCATTCTCCGACCCCCCGCCGGGTCGGGGAATGGCCGTTGGCCGCCGTGAATCCCGCCCCCGCCCCCGCCGAAGTCTCCGAAGGGAGAAAAGTCGGCGGGGCGTTAATGGCGCCGCTGCCGCGGAGAATGTCACGGGTCTGCGCAAGGCAGCCGATTTTCGGCCTGCCGATATTCTCCCTTCCGGATGGGCCGAAGTCCCGTCGACGTGATGACCGTTCACGTCGACGTGAATCAAACCTCTTTTTCATCGGCGTGACCCGGTGCTCCAGGCTCACGCCGACCAGCGAGGAGGTGAGTGACGGCCTGGGGGGTTGGCTCTGGGCAGGAAATGGCGTGGCCGCAGACTGATTGCGTGAGGAGAGGTGTGTCTCGGCTTGTGTGTGTGTGTGTGCAGCGGGGGCGGGGGTGGTTAGAGTAGGCTGGGCTCCGGGGGAGTGCCGGGAGGGGGTCCGTGCTGGTGTGGAGGTTGGGGGTTGGAGGGGGTCCGTGCTGGGGTGGAGGTTGGGGGTTGGAGGGGGTCCGTGCTGGGGTGGAGGTTGGGGGGGGGGTCCGTGCTGGGGTGGAGGTTGGGGAGGGGGTCCATGCTGGGGTGGAGGTTGGGGGGGGGTCCGTGCTGGGGTGGAGGTTGGGGGTTGGGCGGGGTCCGTGCTGGGGTGGAGGTTGGGGGTTGGGGGGGGTCCGTGCTGGGGTGGAGGTTGGGGAGGGGGTCCGTGCCGGGGTGGAGGTTGGGGGTTGGGGGGGGGTCCGTGCTGGGGTGGAGGTTGGGGGTTGGGGGGGGTCCGTGCTGGGGTGGAGGTTGGGGAGGGGGTCCATGCCGGGGTGGAGGTTGGGGGTTGGGGGGGGTCCGTGCTGGGGTGGAGGTTGGGGGTTGGGGAGGGGGTCCGTGCCGGGGTGGAGGTTGGGGGGGGGGTCTGTGCCGGGGTGGAGGTTGGGGCGGGGGTCCGTGCTGGGGTGGAGGTTGGGGGTTGGGGGGGGGGTCCGTGCTGGGGTGGAGGTTGGGGAGGGGGTCCGTGCCGGGGTGGAGGTTGGGGGTTGGGGTGGGTCGGTGCTGGGGTGGAGGTTGGGGAGGGGGTCCGTGCCGGGGTGGGTGATGGGAGGGCAAATGAGTTGGTCCACCTGGCCAGGTGCCAGCCTCCAACAGTTGGACCCATGCGGTCCATGCCACCTGGCTGGGGGGAGGAGGGGATATGGGCAATGATGACATGTCGTCGTTCCCCTCCCCCCCACCAGGCCGTCATGTTTTCAGACCATCCAGCGATGTTGGCCGCCGTGGTGGCAGCCGCTCATGTCTATGTTGCCCTGGATGAGGAGGAGGAGGAGGAGGAGGAGGAGCGTGCCAGAGAGGCGGCGCAGGCTGCCGCAGAGGGGCAGGCGGCAGCCGCCCAGGCTGGAGGGACACCTGACCGACAGGACGAGGAGGGGGAGGAGGACGTCGCGGCCCCACGGCAACGGAGGCACCCGAGGGCGCCCCGTGTGTACCGGCCCCGGCAGTCATACCAGGACCTCACGGACCGGGAATGCAGGAGGAGACTCCGGATGAGCCGGGAAACCGTGGCACACATCTGCCAGCTGCTGGCACACCTGTCACCGCGTGGCACTGGCGGGGGACACCCTCTCCCCGTGTCCGTCAAGGTTACGGTGGCCCTGAACTTTTATGCAATGGGGTCATTCCAGGCACCGAGTGGGGACCTGTCAGGCATATCGCAGACATCGGTGCATCGGTGCATCCGGGCAGTGACAGATGCCCTTTATGCCATGGCGCACCGCTACATCCGCTTCCCCGTGGACCGGGCCAGCCAAGATGCCCGGGCCGTGGGCTTCTCTGCCGTTGCCGGGTTCCCCATGGTCCAGGGCGCGATCGATGGGATGCACGTCGCCGTGCGGCCACCTGCAGATAACAGGGCCGTGTTCACTAATAGGAACGGGACCTATTCGATGAACGTACAGGTGGTCTGCGACCACCGCATGATGATCCTGCACGTCTGCACCCGTCACCCAGGCAGTGTACACGACTCATTCGTGTTGTCGCGGTCATCCATCCCCGGCATGTACGAGGGACGCCATCCCCGGCTGAGGGGCTGGTTGCTGGGCGACAGGGGCTACCCATTGCGATCGTGGCTGATGACGCCTATACGGAGGCCACGCAATGAGGCGGAGAACCGCTACAATGATGCCCATGTAGCGACAAGGGGAGTGATCGAGAGGTGCTTTGGCGTGCTGAAGATGCGTTTCAGGTGCCTGGACCTCTCTGGGGGCGCCCTCCAGTATCGGTCAGATAGGGTCGGCCGCATCATTGTGGTGTGCTGCGTCCTGCACAACATAGCCCAGCAGAGGGGCGATGTGCCGCAGGCAGAGGAGGGCGGAGTGGAGGAGCAGCAGGAAGAGGCGCAGTCCTCCCCAGATGAGGGGGATGGGGGCAATGGTCAGGGCAGACGGGGTAGACACAGGCGGGTGGCTGTCCACCGTTACCGGCTGGCCCAGCGGGCACGGGACAGACTGATAGCCGCCCGCTTCACTGACTAGATGGGCGTGGGAATCGGGTAGTATGGCCACAGACCGCACACCATGGCAACAGCCGACCACCCACACCCCCCACCCATCCACCCACCCAGCACCCTCACCCCCCTCCCCAACCCCACCCACCCCACCCGCATGCACACCACCCCCCCCCCCCAATTGCCGATCCACCGGCGGCACAACGGGCCGGGCTCACCCAGTTGCGGGTGGACGCATGTCTATCGCAGGCCATGGAGGATGATGACAACCCGCCCTGCGATGAGCTCCTGGCTCTACATCGTTGGACTATGTCTGACCCATGGCCACAGTACCACCATCCACCCGGACCATCCCTGCATGCGGCTGTGACACTGCAGCGCACGGTCCCGTCCTCTGCCCGGGGGATGTTGATGGCGGCCCAGGGGGAAGGGGGCAGACTCACCTGGGGCTGAGGTAAGACCACCCGTCATACACACACTTGCGCTCAACGTACATGACACGCCCGCACACTTTGGACAGAGCACAAAGGCAGCTTCGGTAGGTGTAACATTGACTTTAATAACCAAAGGAGTTCATGCACGTGCCCTAGCCCCTAAAACTCATCTGTGCCCTGCACCCGTGCCAACTTACTCAGTGTCGAATTGTTTGGCCTTACGGGCCCTTTGACTACGTCTACGTGGTTCCCCAGACGGTACAGCAGAACTGGAGGTGGACTCCTGTGATTCCTGCCCTCTGACACTGGATCCCTTTGGCGGCCGTTTCCTGGGGCGTCCTGGCCTAGATGGGCCAGGCTGCGGCCCGGGCGACTGGGATGGCGAGCTGCCAGCCTGTCCTGCCCGTTGCCCACCCGATGCACCTGGGACGGAAGGGGGGGAGTCCGAGGTGTCGCGGTGTACCGGGACCTCCCCTACAGAGGGAGCCGGGATGGACCACACCACCTCCTCCTCCCTCGGGGTGCCCGATGGCCCCCAGGCCTCTACATGGGTGGGGGATCCGAACGGACTGGCCATCCGACGCGCCCCCGACATCTGGCGCTGCCAGTCCTGGAGGCCCGTGCTGGTATCGACAGGGGTCTGCAGGTTTGCAGCCATGGAGCCCAGGGGGTTGTCAAACCCTGTCTGTGACAGTGCGACGCCGGCTTGCACATGGCCACTGGCGCCGATGCCCTCAGCGATGGCCTGCTGAGACTGGGCCATGGCCTGCAGAGACTGGGCCATGGCCTGCAGAGACTGGGCCATGGTCTGCAGAGACTGGGCTATGGCCTGCTGAGACTGGGCCATGGCCTGCTGAGACTGGGCTATGGCCTGCTGAGACTGGGCTATGGCGTTGAGCGCCTCTGCCATCTGGCGCTGGCACTGGCTCATGGCCTCCTGTGAGAGGGCAGCCATTTCCTGGGCCACAGACGCCGCCTGCACGGAAGGCCCCAGGCCTCGCAAACCGTTCCCCATGTCTGACACCGTCGCACCCATTGCCTCCACCGCGGACGCCACCCGTGCGGTGTCAGCCTGGGTGGCACGCATGACCGGGACCACTCCCAGCTCCTGGACGCGGGTGGACTCCTCCACCTGCGACCGCAGCCGCCGCAAGCCACCCGTCACCCTATTCGCTCGTCTCCGTGTCGGTGGTTGCATCGGATCTATGTGTGGGTGTGGTAACTGCAGGAACCCGGGATCCATCTGGGCGGCAGATGTTCGCTTGGCCTGGGCTGCCCTCCGACCGCCCGGTCCCTCTGCTGCTCCTACCTCCACCTGCTGTACTGGGACGGCTGTGTTGTGCGCACCAGTGAGTGTACCAGACGCCTCATCACTAAAGTGCCCAACCGTGGTGAGTGTTTCTGCGATGGTGGAGGGTGTTGGTGACAGCAGTGGCGTTGTGTCGTGCTCTTCATCCCACTCTGACTCCATGGCACTTTGGGGTGGGGGTTCGTCTCCACCCATCCACTCTGAGTCACTGTCCGGTATTTCGTCTTCCCGGGTAGGGGTGTCCTGGGTTGTTCTGTCCCGGGTAGTGCTGTCCCGGGTAGTGCTGTTCCGGGTAGGGGTGTCCTGGGTAGTGGTGTCCCGGGCAGTGCTGTCCCGGGTAGGGGTGTCCTGGGTAGTGGTGTCCCGGGTAGGGGTGTCCTGGGTAGTGGTGTCCCGGGTAGGGGTGTCCTGGATAGTGGTGTCCTGGGTAGTGGTGTCCTGGCTCGGATGTGACGGGGGCCTGTGGCTGCCACCCTCATCGCTGGGTGGTCGCTCCCGCACGTGACGGGGGTGTCGTCTCCCTGTTGCTCCAGGTCTCTCCGTCTCCCGTGGTGTGCGAGGGGCATCCTGCGGGCATCACATGCTGGAGGGTCCGGGTCTCTCCGTCTCCCGTGGTCTCCGAGGGGCATCCTGCGGGCGTCGCATGCTGGAGGGTCCGGGTCTCTCCGTCTCCCGTGGTCTCCGAGGGGCATTCTGCGGGCATCGCATGCTGGAGGGTGCGGGTCTCTCCGTCTGCTGTGGTCTCCGAGGGGCATCCTGCGGGCGGTGTGCATCTGCGGGGATGGGTGCCTGGACGTTTGGTCCTGCGATACACAATGAAGCATGCATGGTTAGACATCAGGCAGTGATCAGGTGATACGGGGGAGGGGGATATAGGGGAGGGGGGATATGGGGACGGGCTGTTGGTGGCTCACTTGCTCGCGGGCCCCCGACCTCTGCATCAGCAACCTCCCGGTCCTCAGGTCCGCCAGACAGTTCCAGGGCCCTTTCCTCGTGTACGGTCAGTGGCCTCTCATCAGCGGGCCCTCCTCCAGTCCTCACATGCTCCCTATTGTTGTGTGCGCGCTTCTCCTGTGGGGGGGGGGGGGGGTGGTGGCAGGGGTAAAAGGCAACAGTGTTAGGCAGGTATATGAATGCACGCCATCGGTTGCGCGTGCATTGCAGAGGTTAAGGTTAGGGCTGGATTCACTTGGGGATATGGGGGATATGGGGGAGGGGGGATATGGGGGAGGGGGGATATGGGGGAGGGGGGATATGGGGGAGGGGGGGATATGGGGGAGGGGGGGATATGGGGGAGGGGGGATATGGGGTAGGGGGGTTATGGGGGATATGGGGGAGGGGGGATATGGGGGAGGGGGGGATATGGGGGATATGGGGGAGGGGGGATATGGGGGAGGGGGGGATATGGGGGGGATATGGGGGAGGGGGGATATGGGGGAGGGGGGATATGGGGGAGGCTCACCCTGCCTGCTCTTACGAGGTTGTTCACCTTCTTGTGGCACTGGGTGCCTGTCCGTGGTGTCAGGGCCACAGTGGTGACGGCCTCTGCCACTTCCCTCCACAGACGCCCGCTGTGGCGTAGGGCAACTGCGGCCGTGCCCGGGATACAGTGCGTCCCTCCTCTGCTCCACCGCGTCCAGGAGCGCCTCCACATCGCGTGACTCGAACCTCGGGGCTGAGCGACGGCCAGCCACCCAGTCGGGTGTTGCGGTCGGGTGTTCCGGTCGGGTGGGGGGGAGCTGCGCGGCCTTATGAGCCGTCACGCCGTGCAGCGCGTATGACGCTGCACGGCGTGCACCACTGCGCAAGCGCGGATCCCGTTACGTCGCTGCTAGCCCATTTCGGGCCGGAGACTATCGTCCCATTTTTATGACGCGACGCAAGTGGGATTTGCGCCGTTTTTTGCGCCGATCGGCGGTAACGGAGAATTTCGCCCCTGGTGTCCATTCCCTCACCCTCAGTGCATTTCATTCCAGTTCCACCCTCCCCCCCCTCACTTATGCACTTTTCTCACTCCACCAGTGCCCTCATGGAGGTTGTAGCTTTAGAAAACACGTGTGATGTAGCACATGGATATGTTCTTCTGTGCACTTGTCAGGAAGTTTGCTGTTTTCAAGAAGATTGCATTTTGGAGACATTCCCTGACCAAAGTGAAACACTATGGGCGGAATCCTCCAGTCCGCCAGCCACGATTTCCTGCACGGTGCGGCTCCGCTGGCAGCGGGATTCTGTGTTCCCGCAGCCGACCAACAGGGTTTCCCATTGTGGCCCACCCCACGACGCTGGAAACACGCGGGCGTGGGTACGCTGCTGACGGACCGGAGGATCCGCCGATGGAGAATTCCACAGTATGATTCTGGGTGCCACTGGTGTTCCTGGCTGTGAGATCATATTTGCGAGGCGACCTAGTAACTTGAGGTTGTTATGGAAATGAAAGCTCGGTAACCCAAAAAGGCAAATAGAAGTATCAGGTATCAGCCTGTTGAACTGCGAAACTCATGCAGAACTCCTGGTGATCATGAGAAGCAAGCCCATCTCTCTCTGAAAATGGTCAGTTTTTCTGTTTGGCTATAAAGGGAATGCATAGAACTCCTGGAACTCTTGGCAAAACAAAGTGCAAGCTAACGAAACTTTAGCTGTTCCCCCCCCCCCTACCCACACACACAAGACAGACAAACACATAGGGGTGGAAAAGGGTTAAAAAAAAATAAGTGAAAGGGAAAAACGTCTTTGCTTCAGATGATGGCTCCTAGCACGCTTTGTTCACAGTGAGCTTGTAAATCTCAGTCTTTGAGTCGCAGCCCGCAACGGTTTTCCTGCAGTTTTCAAAAGCACCATAATCACACCTTTCCTGGAGAGGCAGGGACTTTGCTTCCTCAACCTTTGCTTTCAGTGTGTGGTTCATCTCCAGGCCTCTGTAGTGTAGAAAAGGTAGTACACACAGCAGCAGGCCTTCTGGAGAAAGATAGTCAACTCACATCAGCTATTCTGGGCAGAGTTAGCAGACTCTGAAATTTTCCTGCGCAGTCTGTAATGGTTCTCCTGAAAACGGCTTCAAACAGGCTTTCTCCCAGTTCAGAACTACGGCCTTCCTGGAGAAAAACAGAGAGGAGAGAGAAAGTGTGACTTCTCTCTAAGCTGCCAGGAGTCAAACTGAAAACCTCCTCATTTTGTAAACATTCAAGTGGGGGGTCAGATACAATCACCACCTGTTACCGGGCATTACACAACCCTTTGGGCCAGTTCATTGGCCATCATCCAAACTGTGACCCAGCAAATCCCTGTCACTGGTGCTGGTCAGTCTGCACTCCAGTCCAAATCAGCATAGGCTGCTGCTTGAATTAAACTCACAGGCCACACATCCTTCTGCTTGAATTAAAGACAAAGGTCACTTGCCTTAAAGTCACAGGTCCATTAATCGCCTATGGATCAAAAATATAACAGCAAAATAAAAGAAAGGGAAAATAAGGGAACAAACAAGAAGGGCCCTTACAACTGTCATGACCTTAGGAAGAAAGGATTTGTAGAAATATGTGTTGATTATATCCGGAAAAACCGCCTGGAATAAAGCTGCCGGTGAAAGCAACTCGAGGGCCAAATGCAGGGAATGTGAGAGATTCTACATCCAGGAGATTGTAGAGTTTGAAGAGATTTGAGGTTACACATGGTGCCACATTCGCCAGGAGTGATGTTATGAATTACATGATGATTATCCTTATTGTATCGGCTAATTAAAGTGAAATTAGGATACACTACAACAGTAAAAGTTTTAAAAACTTAAATCTTGTCCATTGGTTCCTATCTTTGGAAACATTTGGCGATTCCATTTTATTTCAATTTTTTGACTTATACAGGAATCATCACATCCTGCTGATGTTTTTTCAAACACTTTGGCCGGAATTCTCCGGCTGTCCGCTGGCGGCGGGATTCTCCGACCCCCCTGACAGCGCACTATCGTCCTCTCTGGGTTTCCCGGTGGCATGGGTTGGCTTCCCATTGACAGCGGTGGGACCAGAGTATCACGCCACCAACGAATGGTGTGTTGCTTCCTGCTGCTGGAAAGCACGCGACTTGGAGACTGAAGAAGTCCGCCTTTGGAATATGTAAGCAGGACAAATTTGACATCATAGATGGACGTTGATTCCCCCTCCTCCATCTCGGGCAATATGTAAGAATAACTGGCCACAACTGACCGTGCTCCCAGTACATAGCAAGGGTTTCAGCTACCCTTTAAAAAGAAGCCAGTCAAATGTAACCATTGCGTTAGATCAGGCTGTATTTATTGTCCTTAGCTCCTGCAGTGCAAAACCTTTGCAAGCTCATTTCCCTTTGCTACCGCCTCTGCATAGAGTGCTATATTTCACTGGGGAAAAGTTCCGCCAAACTTTTTATTCTCCTTGCACAAGGTCAAACACTGAGCGTTAGCAAGCCATCAGACTGTTGTACAGGTGAGACACCAGTGATTACATTTCAAAATACCACATTGTCTGCAAAGTGCTTTAAGGTGCCCTGACATTGTGAAAGGCTATAATACAGGCAAGCTTTGCTGTCAGAGAAATCCTCCCAGGCCTGGTTGTGAACAAGACACTGAGATGCTTTGGTAGAGACAGTTTATTGCTTATCACAACTTACTTCTCTGCTTTAACACCGCACACCCGCTGCTGGCTGATTCTTCTTTATATGTACATTTGAGTGTAAGTAGCTAATCAATACCTGTTCACCTTTTACCTTCAACAAAACTTATTAGATACTAACACTTGTTTCCTTCCTTTGCATCACAAACAACCCCTCACATTATATCAGTATGCCCACATTTATTAGCTAGCAATACGCCACTGCATTCCCACCATGTTTAGTCCAAACACATTTAATTCTATTGACCTCCTACCTCGGTTGTGATCATATCACTCTTTGACCTGGCAAGCTCTTATTCAGTCCTACACAAGACCAACCATTTACAAACTGTCTCTCAGAGTAGTTATTCCATATTGGCGTAGGTTGTCCATATACCCTTCCCCTTGACTGAAGCACTTAACAACCAGGTAGGAGCCCTTCCCGTCCTGGAGATGCTCCTGACTGCTGTGGTGTTTCTAGTCCAGGGTTACTCACATTGCGAGGGAGGTTCCCCAGCTTTAGCTGGCATGTCACATCAGTATTTACATAGAATTTACAGTGCAGAAGGAGGCTATTTAGCCCATCGTGTCTACACCGGCCCTTGGAAAGAGCACCCTACCCAAGCCCAAACCCCCACTCTATCCCCGTAACCCCACCTAACCTTTTTGGACACTAAGGGCAATTTAGCCTGGCCAATCCACCTAACCTGCATATTTTTGGACTGTGGGAGGAAACCGGAGCACCCGGAGGAAACCCGCGCAGACACGGCGAGCAAGTGCAAACTCCACACAGTCAGTGACCCAAGCCGGGAATCAAACCTGGGACCCTGGAGCTGTGAAGCAACTGTGCTATCACTGTGCTACCGTCTGGCGAGATGATGCGGTAGGCCTTGGGAAGCAGGTCACAATTAAAGAAAAAGGAGCCAGTGAGAAAGAAAAACTTTTCCACACAAAAATATATCTTTCGATGCTGGAGCCTTTGCAATGCACAATATCACACTGTAGGAGCATTTTCAAGGACTGAGTATTGAGCAGGCCTTTACATGGCATTCCTTCCTCTTAATTACAGCTCAGCTAAACACAAAAACCTGCGGTCACATTTACTCTGGTAAGGCGGCTTTATTTTTCCAAGCTTGGTCAACGTACGAGGGAGAGTGATTTGAATAAATATCACAACCACCCGATTTTACACTGGTTCAGGTGAAATAGTTATATAATTTTCCAAAATACAATAGCCCACCACAGTTGGACTCGATCCAATCCTTGTATCTGCCAATTTTATCTTGACCAATGAAGTTTACTTTAGGCAGCATGATGATCAGCTCATGACTTAACCCCATCCTGCCACCTGTTGTTCTCCAGGACTCTTGTATCCGCTATGCCTCGCTCCCTCCTGTTCCTATGTTGCTTATCTCAGCCAGTTCCTGCCCACCTCTTTGTTTGTCTGGGTGCAGGATGTTGACACTGGTTCCTCTTTTTACCATACTGTCTGAGACAGGATGTTGGGGCACTGATAAGAATTGCTTGCTGGCTATATTATTGCTGACGACATTATTTCTGTCTGATTATGTTTGTCTTACGAACATGGGCCAGTTAGCTAGCTCAAATCCCATCATGCATTGCGGCCACTGCTTTTAGCAAGAGTTTAAATGCTTGTTACTGCTTTATTCTAAAATTACATCTTCAACAGTTAATGATGATTACTGGGTATGCTTTCTAAGATTAGTCTCAACCCTCAATAAACTAACTTATGTAGAATTTTTCTAGTGCTTTCCCAGCTATCGGGTTTTAAGGGGCCTCATCTCAGGACACCCCCCCTTCACCTGGGCCTCTGTTCTATTCTTACTCTAAGACCCGCTAGGCTTACAATTTAACACAGGACCTAAGAAGTGACATCCAGCATTCATAGAGTACAGGTCGCAGGAACACAGCGGAGGTTGTGGTTCCCTCATGTGCATGTAGTTAACATACACCTGGTACAGGTCATTTGGGCCTCTGGAAAATGTATAGAGTGGACTGGTACCTGGCAAATTTCCCTCTGCCTGTCCTGGATCCTCCAAATAATGGGGTTGGGAACAGGTGGAAATCCTAGGCTACTTCATGTTGTACTATCATGGTATAGGGGTATTAGACTCTGGTTTTAACACTGGCAAGAATGCCCAGAGATCTGTGAGTGATGATACATGGAGAAAGAAAGAAAGAACTTGAACCTTATTGCAAAAATTTGACAACCAGTGTGTCAAACCACCAACGACAACTTTTAAGGCTGAATGTGGCAGCCATGTTGCATGCAAGAAGGTCCCACAAGCAGGAGATAAACAAATGAGTAGCAAGTGTGATTTTTGCTGGTGTTTATAGGAGGGTGGTTGCCATGACACCAGGAAGGAGGTTGGCCATGACCCCAGGAGGGAGGTTGGCCATGACACCAGGAGGGAGATTGGCCATGACCCAAGGAGGGAGGTTGCCATGACACTGGAAGGGAGGTTGCCATGACAATGGGAGGGAGGTTGCCATGACACCAGGACGAAGGTTGCCATGATACCAGCAGGGCGATTGGCCATGATCCCAGGAGGGATGTTGTCATGACACCAGGAGGAATGTTGCCATGACACCAGGCGGGATGTTGCCATGACACCAGCAGATGCCATGTTAAAATAGGACCAAAGCATTTTGTTTAAACCAACTGAGCAAGCGGGCAGCCATCCACCTGATTGGAAGGCCAATGGTTTGATTTAACCTCTCATCTGAAAGATGGCACTTTCAGCAATGCAACTCTCCTTTTGCACTGAAGTATCATTGCCAATAATAGCTCAAGTCCATAGTGGGGTTCCAAGTCAGCACCTACTGACTCCGCTATCAAGTGATCCAGGCTGACACACACAGTTGTATGTGGATGCTTTTTGCTAGTGATGTTTTCTACCATTCAATAGTGTCATTGAGTACAAATCCCTATAGGGATTTAGCTTTACACACATTCATAGCAAAAGCTTTATTCCTGCTGACAGCAAGATCAGAGTTTAATCTGTATATTATCGACCATGAAAGGGTTTTATAGCTTGTCAGTTTGCCGTTGGAAGTATCAACTATCTTGGTTTCTCTCCATTATATTTTACTGTCTTGCACACACCAGTGACAGTTGTGTTAATCGGCTGAGAATAAGTGTTATTTGAGGAACATGCATACACAAACAAGAGTGTCTAAAGTAGGCCGCATTCACAAAATTATTCCAAACTGGCCCAATTTGATCCACTTCACTTAAAGAACTGAAGGTTGATGCTGCTGAATGGAAGAGTACAGTCCAGAATGTATTGCTGGCGTTACCAGACAAAAAAAATTATATATTTTTTCTGTGCCCAGGATTTTTTGAATGGTGGGATTTCCTGTCCCCTCCAGCTGAAGAATCGATGGGATGCATCCTTCAATGACACTATTGAATGGTCGAAAACATCACCAGTAAAAAACATCCACATACAACTGTGTGTATCCTGCAAGTGTTTAGTGCTTCACAGGCCATTAATTGCCTCAGGTCAAGATTCCTGGCCCCACCTGGAGAGGAAGCCCGAGTGCACTGCCGGCTAACCCGTTTGGCCAACAGCTCTGTAGTCCCAGCAGCACCAAATTCCAGAGGTGGTCACTGCTGGGACTACAGGTAATCCCCAAGAACGAGGTAGTTATGGAGCCGGACTTCAGGTGAGTCTGGGGAGTCGGCAGAGCCTGATTGGTAGACCCCAGCAAGGGGGAGGGACGTAGGTTGGGGGGGAGGGACGTGGGTTGGGGGGGCGGGGGGCGGGCTTCAGGTTTGAGAGAGCAAGTAGAGTGATTAAGGGATATCTGACCTTAAGGGGGTGTCATCTGCAGCACAGGGGACAGAAAATGAGGTCCCCCCAGTTGTCCAATACCAATCCATAGAGTAAATGTTGTCAGGCTACTCACCTGGCATGGGCACCCCTCTGCTGCAGGTAATATCCACTTTTTACTTAACTTATACTCGTTCTAATCTTTTAAAAATTAATTCTAAAACTAACATTATTACTAACCTTTCTCTTTTATCTTCTCTTGCAGGCTTGAACATCCTCCAAGGCCCTTGGAGACCTTTTGACCCGATCCGACCTGACCTCCGCGACCTGGAAGAAGATCGGGCCCAAACCGGAAGTGAAGCCCCAACCTCGATTTGGAGCCGACCCGGACCTCGGAGCTCCCAACCCGGCCTAACTACCGACGCCAGCCCCCTGATCGCCTTGCCTAGTCATTGACTTCAGGAAGCAAAGTACTGTACGCACCCCTGTCAGCATCAATGGGGCCGAGGTGGCGATGGTTAGCAGTTTCAAATTCCTAGGGGTGCACATCTCCAAAAATCTGTCCTGGTCCACCCACGTCAACGCTACCACCAAGAAAGCACAACAGCGCCTATACTTCCTCAGGAAACTAAGGAAATTCGGGATGTCCACATTAACCCTTACCAACTTTTACAGATGCACCATAGAAAGCATCCTATCTGGCTGCATCACAGCCTGGTATGACAACGGCTCGGCCCAGGACCGCAAGAAATTTCAGAGAGTCGTGAACACCGCCCAGTCCATCACACAAACCTGCCTCCCATCCATTAACTCCATCTACACCTCCCACTGCCTGGGGAAAGCGGGCAGCATAATCAAAGATCCCTCCCACCCGGCTTACTCACTCTTCCAACTTCTTCCATCGGGCAGGAGATACAAAAGTCTGAGAACACGCACAAACAGACTCAAAAACAGCTTCTTCCCCACTGTTACCAGACTCCTAAATGACCCTCTTATGGACTGACCTCATTAACACTACACCCTGTATGCTTCATCCGATGCCAGTGCTTATGTAGTTACATTGTATATGTTGTGTTGCCCTATTATGTATTTTCTTTTATTCCCTTTTCTTCCCATGTACTTAATGATCTGTTGAGCTGCTCGCAGAAAAATACTTTTCACTGTACCTCGATACACGTGACAATAAACAAATCCAATCCAATCCAATATGGAGGAGAGGCAGGCTGAGGTACCTAAGGCCCTCAGTAGACCAAGGGTAGGTGGACCAGCTGATGCTCCCACGCCTGCTGTAAGACAGGTCAGAGCAGGTAGGTAGGCAGCAGGAAGGCCATCTACTGCATTGGATGCCGACCTCACAAGGCTTCTCGACGTTGTGGGTGAGAGGCGGGCCACCCTGTTCCCTGAGGGGGTTAGAGCAGCAGGGTCAGCAATGCCGCCTCGAAGCCAGTGGCAGCAGCTGTCAGTTTGGGCAGATTGACCAGGGGGCCACCGTGGAAGAAGACCAACTGAGCTGCAAGTTACCACCACGCTCCTGGCATCAGTTCTGCCTGCCACCCATCAAATTCCCAACCTCACCTCCCCCCTGCCCCCCCCACAAATCACTGGCTGACACCTTACAACCTCTCCACATCCGATCTTCGTGCTTGTTCCTCAGAACCCCCAGGCACCCACCAGCACAACCCTTCATGTCCAGGTGCGGTACCCACACATGCCACCTGCTATAGGTCCCCCTGACCCATCGAGTGTGTGTCTCACAATGTCCTGTCTCTGTCTCCGCAGGAGAAGATAGCCCATAATAAATGGGAAAGGACCAGAACTTGGGGGGGGGGGGGGGGGGGGGGCGACCCGGGGGGGGGGGGGGGCGACCCCAGAGCCTCGAGTCCTCACCCCATATGAGGAACAGGCCCGGGAAATCGCACGGTTTCCCAAGGAGCGAGCAGTCACCAGCAGAGAGGTTGGCCTGCACCCAGAGGTGAGGATCCGTTGCTCCTTCACCCAGTTGACCTGTCTCAATGAGTAGTTCATATTGGGTAATGATCCTTCTCTTTCACTGATCACATCTTCATGTTCTCACAGGATCTCCACCTGTGCCATCCAGAATCATCCCCCCCCCCACTCCACTACCCAAAAGACCACCTCAGATAAGAGCTCCGAGGAGACCACCGTCCCAGCTTTCATCCGCACCTTCCACCAGCGGAGACACTTACCTTGGTTGACAACATTAGTGGTCAGGCTTCTGGGGCACAACCTGGTGAACACCATGCAGTTGCAGATGCACATCAGGTGGAAGCAAGAACAACCAAGGGAGGCAGCAGTCGGAGGTCTGCTGGACCCCAGGACACTGCTGGGTCCCTGCCAGATGCCGAGTCTCTGGACAAGGGTCCTCAGAGCTGATGTAGTAGATAGGACAAAGCCGTGACACTCAGGAGGGGGTATCAGTGACACTCCAGTGACTGCATAGATGATTGAAGAAATCCTAAAGCCTTCAGGTGCAGGGCATGGTGCCGACAATGCGTGGCACGAGGCCAATACTACTAGGGTGGTGCCCTGAGTAGAAAACTTGGATCGTGCGTCCGCGTTTGAGTGCTGGTGCCCAAGGCATGGCTCAGTCTGTGACAGCCGTGGCTAAGGGCATAAACATCATATCCCAGTCGCTGAGGGACATTGCCGAGGCACTGCAAAGCATGCCCCAGTCACTGAGGAGCATCACTTAGGGCCTCGACACCGTGGTGCAGACAATGGGGAGCTCCAGGACTGGCAGCTCACGATGATTCAGAGGCACCTGGAGCTCACTCCAGCTGCTCCTCCATCCAATGGTGTCCCCCAGGGCCCTACATGCACTGGCAGGGATGAGGAAGCGGTGAAGGCCAACCGGGGCCTGCCACCAATGATATGGCGGTAGTCTCCATTGCAGCGGACAGAACACACGGCGACACCAGTGACACCAGTAAGTCATGATGTGGAGATGCCGGCGTTGGACTGGGGTGAGCACAGTACGAAGTCTTACAACACCAGGTTAAAGTCCAACAGGTTTGTTTCGATGTCACTAGCTTTCGGAGCGCTGCTCCTTCCTCAGGTGAATGAAGAGGTATGTTCCAGAAACACATATATAGACAGATTCAAAGATGCCAGACAATGCTCGGAATGCGAGCATTAGCAGGTGATTAAATCTTTACAGATCCAGAGATGGGGTAACCCCAGGTTAAAGAGGTGTGAATTACATCAAGCCAGGACAGTTGGTAGGATTTCGCAGGCCAGATGGTGGGGGATGAATGTAATGTGACATGAATCCCAGGTCCTGGTTGAGGCCGCACTCATGTGTGCGGAACTTGGCTATAAGTTTCTGCTCGGCGATTCTGCGTTGTCGCGCGTCCTGAAGGCCGCCTTGGAGAACGCTTACCCGGAGATCAGAGGCTGAATGCCCTTGACTGCTGAAGTGTTCTCCAACTGGAAGGGAACATTCCTGCCTGGTGATTGTTGCGCGATGTCCATTCATTCGTTGTCGCAGCGTCTGCATGGTCTCGCCAATGTACCACGCTTCGGGACATCCTTTCCTGCAGCGTATGAGGTAGACAACGTTGGCCGAGTCGCACGAGTACGTACCGCGTACCTGGTGGGTGGTGTTCTCACGTGTAATAGTGGTATCCATGTCAATGATCGGGCACGTCTTGCAGAGATTGCCATGGCTGGGTTGTGTGGTGTCGTGGTCACTGTTCTGAAGACTGGGTAGTTTGCTGCAAACAATGGTTCGTTTGAGGTTGCGCGGTTGTTTGAAGGCAAGTAGTGGGGGTGTGGGGATGACCTTGGCAAGATGTTCATCGTCATCAATGACGTGTTGAAGGCTGTGAAGAAGATGACGTAGTTTCTCCGCTCCGGGGAAGTACTGGACGACGAAGGGTATTCTGTCGGTTGTGTCCCATGTTTGTCTTCTGAGGAGGTCGGTGCGGTTTTTCGCTGTGGCGCGTTGGAACTGTCGATCGATGAGTCGAGTGCCATATCCCGTTCGTACGAGGGCATCTTTCAACGTCTGTAGATGTCTGTTACGCTCCTCCTCGTCTGAGCAGATCCTGTGTATACGGAGCGCTTGTCCATAGGGGATGGCTTCTTTAATGTGTTTAGGGTGGAAGCTGGAGAAGTGGAGCATCATGAGGTTATCCGTGGGTTTGCCAGTAAGACATACCAGTAAGTCAGACTAGGCCCCCTGAATCCAGGCCCTCCAGAAGACGTCCGTCTAGGACATCAAAGGCCACAAGGCACAGAAAGCAGGAGGCTGCCTCCACCTTTGACGGGCATCCTGGGGACACACCTAGATATAGCAGAAAGATCAAGAAGAGTGTGGTACCGGTCACGATCTGTAGCTAGAGGCAATGGAAATCTGTCGGTGATCAATCAGGTCATCCCTTGGTTCTTGTGGAGGGTTATACACAGTGGTTAGCTCTGTTGCTTCACAACACCAGGGTCCCAGGTTCGATTCCCGGCTTGGGTTACTGTCTGTGCGGAGTCGGCACGTTCTCCCCGTGTCTGCGTGGGCTTCCTCCAAGTGCTCCGGTTTCCTCCCACAAATCCCGAAAGACGTGCTGTTAGGTGAATTGGACATTCTGAATTCTCTCTCAGTGTACCTGAACAGGCGCTGGAATGTGTTGACTCGGGCTTTTCACAGTAACTTCTTTGCAGTGTTAATGTAAGCCTACTGGTGATGATAAAGATTATTATGATAACATCCCCCCCCCCCCCCCCCCCCACCCCACGGGCACCACGGGCTGTTGGGCTAGTTTGGAGGATGTATGATGTTCGAGAAATGTCGTTTCCACATCAACTGTTCTGGGGGGCACCATCAGCGACCGTTCCCTGGTGCGGCCATCGTCTGAAAGCTCAGACATCTGAGTCTCCATGTCAGATCCTGAATCCTCCACTTCACGCCACGCAGTGTCGAGGCCCCCAAGGGGCGATGACCCAGGCCCCTTTGTGCCGTGCTGCCAGGGCTGGAAGATGGTCCCTCTGATGTGGTTTGTCCCAACACTGGCTCCCTGTTCTGGAGATGATCTGGGTGCTTCCTCATCGTCCATTATCAAGTCTTTATTTGGTAAGATACCTGTCCATTCTGTTTCACCTTGAAATCCACCGGGCACTGTCTCCAAAGTTACAGACGTATACTGTGTCCCCTGGTCAGAAACCTCTGATCTGTGTCCGTCTGCCTCGGTACTGCCTCTGAAGGTCTTGACCGCATTCTACTTTCCCGCTAATATTGGGGAATGTTAGGCTAAGGCACGTACGTTTGGAGCCTTCAGCTCATCAACAGTCCAATCGGTGCCACTCTGGTCGTGGCATGTGGTGTGGTCTGGTAGCTGAACACAAAGTGCGCCAGCCTTGTCTCTATGGATCTTGTAGCCTGTTTCCTCATACCTTTCTTGAAAGCCTGCACTGCTCGCTCAGCCAGACCGTTTGAGGAAGGGTGATATTGAGCCTATCAAATGTGCTTCACCTTGTTTGTCTTCATGAAGCTTTCAAACTCTTCCTGGTGAATGGGGTACGGGTGTCTGTGACTCGTACCTCTGGGATGTCATGGGCACTGAAATAGAAATAGCTTCTTGACGTTGGCCTTTGAAGTGGCAGGTGACATTCGATAGACGTCTAGCCATTTAGAATACACCACCAGCAAGAACATTGAGCTTTGGAAAGGTCTGTCAAAGGGTTTGTCGTGTAGACGCATCCATGGTCGGCACGGCCATTCCCATGGCTGGAGTGGTGCGGCTGGCGGGAGCTTCTGATGCTCCTGGTGCATTGCTGGGCCAGTCGCTCAATCGCATCAGCCTGGCCTGGCCTGGCCACCACGCCTAATTTCTGGCTAGCATTTTCATCTTTGTGCAGGTGTCCATTGTGCAGGTCTTTAAGCATGGCCTGTCTGCCCTGACTTGGGATCACGACGCAAGCTCCCCACAGGAGGATGCCACCCTCCACACTGAGCTCTTGCTGCTTGGTCTCAAAAGCCCACAGCTCCTTGGGCAGTTTCCCTTGCTGGCCCCCCATACCTTTGCCAATACTTGGTCCTTCTGTGTCCAGCCTCGTATTTGAGTGGCGGTGACCGACAAGGTATACATAAAGTTTAGGGTCGATACCACGCCGTAATAATAATAATCTTTATTATTGTCACAAGTAGGCTTACATTAATACTGCAATGAAGTTACTGTGAAAATCCCCCAGTTGCCTCATTCCGGCGCCTGTTCGGGTACACGGAGGGAGAATTCAGAATGTCCAATTCACCTAACCTGCACATCTTTCGAGACTTGTGAGAGGAAACCGGAGCACCCGGAGGAAACCCATGCAGACACCGAGAGAACGTGCAGACTCTGCACAGACAGTGACCCAAGCCGGGAATCGAACCAGCATCCTGCAATTGTGAAGCAACAGTGTTAACCACTTTGTTACTGTTGCCGCCCTACTATGCTACCGTATCGTCCTTATACTATGGTGGGGATGGGGGCATGTTTTTTTAAAAACTCATTTTATTACAAACTTGTATCAAAGTAGGTTACAGCAAATAAACACCCCGGGAAACATACTTCCCACAAATCAGCAATACAGTGTGTACAGATTTTTCTCCTTTGTCAACCCCCCCCTCCCCATCAGCCCCCCCCCCCCCCCCCCCCTACGATGAGCAGTTCCTCAAACACGGTCACAAACATCCCCCATCTTTTCTCAAACTCCCCTGCTGAGTCCCTTAACTCACTTTATCTTCTCTAGCCGCAGGAAGTCATACAGGTCATCCGACCCTGCTGCTACCCCCGGTGGCGATGCCAGCACAATTTGCTGCCGTGCAATCAGAGAGGTGAAGGCCAAGACATCGGCCTTCCTCCTCTCCATGAGCTCCGGCTTCTCCGAAACCCGAAATATCGCCACCAAAGGGTCAGGGTTCACCTCCTCCTCCACAGTCCTGGCTAAGACCGCGAACACTCCCGCCCAGAATCTTCCCAATGTTATGGGCGAGGTGTTTTCAGAACCCCAAAATGTATCACGGATTTCAACCAACCTCTCCCTTTAATGGATTTGTTGCTTTTCCTAGCACATGGCTTTTTCGCTAGGTGTGGGTTTACAATTATGGACACGTGGGTTTTTAAACACAAAACACTGTTTATTCCATGAACTCAACTTAACATCTTCAATAAACATTGGATCTCTTAACACCCCTTACTTCAAACATAACTTAGAAAATATTGCAACAGTAAATAATTCCTTAAAATGTTCCTTCAAACTTCCAAGAGACTTAAACTCTTTAAACAAAATCACATCAGGTTAAAGGCTTCACTATTATAAGTTTAAATCACCCAAATGATCTGCCATGGTCTTTTATGGCAGATCTCACAGCAAATCCCGCTCACTGCAAAACACATACACTCACAAGCTCTTTTCAAACAAACCCTGCAAAATTAAACTGCAAAATACCACAGCAACATGGCTGACCCTGCACACCACCTTAAACTGTATCAGGCTCATCCTTGCACAAGAGGTCCCGTTTACCCTTTGCAGTGCCTCACTCCATACTCCCCAATTGATCTCCATTGCCAACTCCGCTTCCTCTTTCTCCTTGATCTTCACCACCCGCTCGCCTCTCTGCTCCCCCATCCACTTACATATATCCCCAATTATTCCCTCCCCTACCACATCCGGAAGCAGCAGTTGCTCCAGCAAGGTGTATCCCGGCAATCCAGGGAACCCCTTCCAGACCTTTCGTGCAAAGTCCCTAACCTACAGATACCTGAACTCACCCGGCAGCTCTACACTCTCCCTGAGCTCCTCCAGACTGGTGAACCTTTCCTCCAAATACAAATCCCTCGCCTTGACCAGCCCCACTTCCTTCCACCTCCTGTATACACTCTCCATCCCCCCCGGCTCAAACCCATGATCCTTGCACAGCGGCGTTAGCACCGACATCCCTTCCACCCTAAAATACGTCCTCAGCTGATTCCATATCTTCACCGTGGACTGCACCACTGGGCTCCCTGAATACCTATTCGGAGCCATTGGCAACGCTGCTGTCACCACAGCCCTCAAACTAGACCCTTTACAAGATTCCTCCTCCATCCTAACCCACTCTACCCCTTCTCCTTCCCACCACCGCCGCACCTTGTCCACATTGCCGCCCAATAATAATGAAGCAAGTTCGGCAACGTCAACTCCCCTGCTCCCTCTGCCTCTGTAGTAGAGTCCTCCCCACCCTCGGCACCTTCCCCGCCCATACAAAGTCGGAGATGATCGTGTCCACTTTCCGAAAAAGGGCCTTTGGTATAAAGATTGGGAGAGCCTGAAAGATAAACAAGAACCTTGGCAGAATATTCATTTTCACCACTTGGACCCTCCCCGCCAACGTTAAGTGCAGTGTATCTCACCTCTTAAGATCCTCCCTGGCCTCCTCCACCAGCTTCGTTAAGTTCCACTTATGGAGCCCCGCCCAGTCCCTCGCTACCTGAATCCCCAAATACCTAAACCTATCCCTCACTACCGTAAATGGCATCCCCCCTAAATTAGCCCGCTACGCCAGCTCATTCACCGGGAATACCTCGCTTTTCGTTACATTCATAGGCATAGAGCGACACCCGATGCTCCCTCTGTCCCCTTATTATCCCCTGCCACTCTGCCGACCCCCTGAGAGCCAATGGCTCTATGGGCAGCGTAAACAGCAGCGGGACAGCGGGCACCCCTGCCTCGTACCCCTGTGTAAGTCAAAGCTTTGTGAGCTCATATCATTCGTCCTCCCCCTCGCCCTTGGTGCCACATACAGCAACCGCACCCGTGCTACAAATCTCGGCCAATCCCAAACCTTCCCAAAACTTCGAACAAGTAACGTCACTCTACCCGATCAAATGCTTTTTCCGCATTCATGGACACCACCACCTCCGGTACGAGAGCCCTCGACGGATTCATCACCACATTCAACAGCCGTCTTATATTACTCACGAGCTGCCTGCCCTTCACAAAGCCTGTTTGATCTTCTGCAACCATCCCCGGAACACAGTCCTCCATCCTCCCTGCCAACAACTTAGCCAATACTTTCATATCCGTGTTCAATAGTGATATGGGTCTATACGACCCACATTCCACCGGATCCTTCCCTTTTTTGGGGATTAGTGCAATTACTGCCTGCGTCATCGTCTCTGGCACTCCCCCCATCTCCAGTGCTTCATTAAACGCCCCCAACAGATGTGGTGCCAGGTCCGCCGCAAATTCCTTATAAAATTCGGCCGGGTACCCATCTGGCCCAGGGGCCTTCCCCGACTTCACACCCCTGATACTATCCAGCACATCACTCAGCCCCAGGGGCTCCTCCAACGCCTGCCTATTTGCTTCCTCCACCTGGGGAAATTCCAGCTCGTCCAGAAACCACGCCATGTCCCCCTCCTCTCCTCCTGGGTCTGCCTCATAAATGCCTCTGTACCTGGTAATACTCTCTAAATGCCTCATTTATCTTCCCTGGCTCTGACACCACATCCCCAGCTCCAGTCTGGATCTTCAATATTTCCCTGGATGCAGCCTGCCTCCGCAGCTGGTGTGCCAGCATGCGGCTCGCCTTCTCCCCATACTCGTATTGCACCCCACTTGCCCTACGCAGTTGCCCTACCGCCCTTCCCGTTATCAGCCTGTCAAATTGCCCCTGAAACTTTTTCCTCCTCACCAATCCCTCTAAAGTGGGCACCCGCAAATATTCCCTGTCCACCTCCACTATCTCGCTCACGAGACGGTCATGTTCCGCCCTCCTTTCCTTATTCGCACGAACCGTAAACAAAATAATTTCTCCCCGGACCACTGCCTTCAGTGCTTCCCAGAAAATGGCCGCCGACACCTCCCCATTCTGATTCAACTCCACATAATCCCTAATCGCCAACCACATCTTGTCACAAAAACCTCCACCCCAGCCTCTGCTCTTGTCCCGATCTAAACCGAATCTCCAGCCAGTGAGGTGTATGGTCCGAGACAACTATTCCTGCATACTCTGCCCCCTCCACCCCAACCAAAATCTCCCAACTCACTACAAAGTAGTCAATCCTCAAATACACTTTATAGACGTGTGAAAAGAAGAAATACTCCCTTCCCCCTGGGTTCTGAAAACGCCATGGGTCCACCATACCCATCCTCTCCATAAACCCCTCCAGCTCCTTTGCCATTCGTACCCTACCCATTGACCTGGGGCTCGATCGATCCACCCTCGGCTCCAGGGCACAGTTAAAATCTCCTCCCATGATCAACTGTTGAATGGCCAAATCCGGGATTGCTGCCAGCAACCCCCTCATAAAACCCACATCATCCCAATTTGGGGCATACACATTTACCAACACTACCGGTGCCCCTTCCAATATCCCACTCACAATCACACATTTCCCAGCCTGATACTTCACCTCCTTCGCACTCACGAATCCCATTTTTTGCTCATTAAAATCGCCGCACCCCTCGATTTCAAATCAAACCCCGAGTGAAAAATCTGCCTGACTCACCCCTTCCTTAACCTAACCTGGTCCTTCACACGGAGGTGCGTCTCCTGCAGAAAGACCACCCCCGCTTTCAAGCTCCGGAGGTGCACGAACACCTTTTAACCGGCCCATTCAGTCCCGGGTTACCAACCTTACCGGAGGCTTGTGCCTCCAATCCCTTCTACCCTCCATCATCTTCCCCACTTAATTCCTGCCCCTTTAATTCCACTCTGTACCTAGCCCAACCCAGATGGCCCCTTTCTTCGCCCTTGACCATGTCATCTCTCACCCCCTGCCATGTCACAGAAACCTCCCCCCCCCCCCCCCGCTTTGCCCCTTCCCCTTCTTCCCACCCCCACTTCCCCTCTCCCCCCCTCCCCCCGGCCACCCCTCTTGGCCTTCTCCCCCACCACCTCACTTCCGTTCACCAGCATAACCTGCTAGCGCGGCTGCCCCTGCCCAAAGGCACCTCCTAATGACCGCCCCCTCCCTCTCCCTCCCCACTCCTCCGCTCAAGGAAGAAGGCCTCCTGCTGGCCTTACCCTCCCCCACCCAAACAAGGACTTCTCCTGAACTCCAGGTAGTCTTCTCCAAAAGCAAACAAACAAATGTTAAACACAAACAGTCCCATAAAACAGGATGGGGGATGGGAACATCCATCCCCACATAAACTTTTCACTCCTAGAACTCCTTACAATCTCAACATTGAACAGAAGGCCCCCCCCCACAAAAAAAAGGAGAAAATCCCCCATCCCCACCCCACTTCAAACATGCGCCCAACCACCACAAAGTGCCAGCACCCCGGTTCCCAAGCATTGCCCACTCAGTTCTCCCTCAGTTTATGCTCCTTAATGAAGTCTTCGGCCGCTTCTGGGGTCTCGAAATAATACTCCTGGCCTCTGAACGTCACCCATAATTTTGCCGGGTAGAGCACACCAAACCTGATCTGCCGCCGGTACAGCACCGCCTTGGCCTTGTTGAAACCTGCCCGCCGTTTTGCCAACTCGGCTCCAATGTCCTGATACATTTGAACGTTATTTCCCTCCCAGTAGCAGCTACGCTTCTCCCTGGCCCACCATAGAATTTTCTCTTTCTCCACAAATTGATGGAGTCTCACGATCACCGCCCGTGGCGGCTCCCCAGCTCTAGGCTTTTGCCTCAGAGACCTATGTGCTCGGTCTGCTTCAGGTGCCTTATCCCGCACCACTTCTGCCACCAGCCCCGCCAGCATTTTCGAGACGTACCTCGTAGCACTCACACCTTCCACTTCTTCAGGCAGGCCCACTATTCTCAGGTTCTGTCTTCTCGAGGTATTCTCCTGCTCCTCCACCTTTGCCCTCAACGTTTTACAAAGGTCTCCTAGGAGCCCCACCTCCACCTCCAGAGCCAACACATGATCGCTGTGGTCCGCGATCACTCCTTCAATCTCCCGAATCTGTGACCCCTGCACCTCCAAACACCTCTGCATCCGCTCCAGAGTACTCTTCAGGGGTGCCACAGCTTTTGCAATGGCCTCTGCATGATCCTCACGCATTTCCTTCCTCTATGGAATTCCTCCTTGATAAAAGTTATCAGTTCCTGTATCTGGGGCTTTCCAGCTTGCCCCTTCCCCGCCTGCATGCTGGAAGAGTCTATCTGTAAAGCACAAGACTGTTTCAACTTTCCAGCCAAACCTCTCATTGTTTTCTGCCGGGTCTAGTGATCAGAAGACATACCATTCCAGGGGTAAACTACTCCTCTAACATTCACCTACGTCTTTTCATCAAAATTCCACCCGTTTCTGTGTAAAAATAGCTCTTTTCTGTGACTTTAAGCAGGGGCAGCCCTGTATGTGACCATTCACTCCATGGCCACACCCGGATGTCTCGGGGATGGGGGCATGTTGGCAATGGGAGCAGACTAAGAGCGTCCACATTTGCAATCTGTGCGCCTGGATGGTGCTCAAACACATATTTGTGTGCCGCTAGCAATAGAGCCCATCGCTGTATTTATACAGATGCAATTGGCGGAATCGGTTTCTTTTTCAAACAATTTGAGCAATGGCTTGGGGTCTGTCACAATGGTGAATCAACACTTGTACAAACACTGGTGAAATTCCTTCATTGCAACGATATTGACCAGCCCTTCTTTCTCATCTGGGCATAGTTGCGCTCTACAGCGGCCAAAGTCCATGAAGCATAGGCTCTCGGTCTTCCCTGTCCATAATACTGCCCCGATTCCATATGGTGAGGGCCGCAAGTGACCAAAATAGGCTATGAGGGGTTGTAATGTCAAGAATTCTGACGACAACAGCCACTGCGTTACCATGGTGAAGGCATTTTATTGCGGGACTCTCCATGCCCATTTCTGATGCTTCTTCAGTAGTGCGGGCAGTGGTGTGAGGACAGTTGCAGGTTAGGGATAAACTTTCCGTAATAATTCACGAGTCCTCAGAATGACTGTAACTTTGTCGCGTTTCAAGGTGTGGAGGCTTGTTTGATTGCACGCGCCTTGTCTTCAACTGGGTGCAGGCCATCTCAATTGACGTGACCTATTTGCGTAGAAAATGCATTTTCCTCCCTTGAGGTGGACACCTGTCTCGGACAGCCACCTGGAAGAAATCCTCCAGGCGCTCCTTTTTGGTGGCTCCATTGACCAAGACATCATCCAAGTAGACAACCATTCACTGTTGTGATTGGAGGATGTTCTCCATGGCTCTCTGGAAAATAGCACAAGCCGATGACACTCCGAATGGCAACCGTGTGTATTCATTGAGGCCAATGTGGGTATCACGGTCACAATTTTCTGGAATCTGCATCGACGTACACGTGACGCCTATCGAGTTCAGTAAAAGAATGTCCTCCAGCCAACTTTGCATAGAGCTCCACTATTTGTGGCATTGGGTATCTTTCCAAACGAGAGACCTTGTTTATGGTTAGCATATAATCACCGCACAAGTGGACGGTTTTGCCCCCTTTCAGTACCGGGACTACAGGCGCTGCCCAATCTGCAAATTGTACCGGCTGGATCATTCCTAGGCTTTCCCAATAGTTGAGTTCATCCTCTACATTTGGCAGCAATGAGTAGGGAACTGGGCGGGCCCTGAAATACTTTGGTTGGGCTTTAGGGCCCAAGTGTATCCTGGCCATGGCACCTTTGATCTTACCCAGGCCCTCCTAGAAAACATCCGGGTAATCCTCCAGTGCCCATCCTGAAAATCTGTTGCCAGTCCAAACGGAGACTTGGTAGCCAATCATAGCCCAGAAAACTTGGGCCAGGGCCCCCCCACAATTATCAAGGGCAGCCTGACAGCTGCCTGGAGGCAACTGAGGTCATTGTTGTACCCACGATAGGAAGGGGTTCCCCTGTGTAGGCTGCCAACATCGCCTTGGTGTCCCGCAAGTTCAACAGCGAGATTCCTGTCCTGGTCTTTTCGAACGTCTGATGTCCTATCACTGAGTCTGCAGCCCCCATGTCCATTTCTAGTAGGTGACCATTCACCTGGACAGTGATTTTGATGAGGGTGACTGGCGGCACGATGATGCCATTCAACTGCATGCACTCGTCGGGCTGCTCTAGGTGGAGGGTCCTGACTCTAGGCGGGCACCTCCCTTGACCAAAGTAACACACTTGCTGGCTGACCTGGTTTTGTTTCTCCAGCCACAGGAGCTGCATCTCCGTAAATCTTCCTCCATTTTTTCTGGACGTTGTCTTGCCTGGTTGCAGCGATCCTCTGCCAACGGGCCTGGTCCCGACGGTATTCGGGCAAAGGTGGTGTCCCAGAGGTCCCACTAATAGGGAGAATGCTCATCTGAATGGGTGGGCATCCTACACTGTTCACCTCTAAGCCTGACATCCCCTGGAGCTCCTGGACTCCTATCACTGCGCTCTCCCATGAGAAAGAGATCCCAACGGCCTTTTTTTTGGTCCAGCAATGGCTCGGCCAGCAATTTCCGCTGGGACGTCATGTTGTTAACACTACTTACAAGACAGTTTCATAACATCTCGGGTAGGGATGGCCCGCTGTTGCAGTGTTCCGCCATTTCGGGTAACCGTGCTAAAAACACTAACAGATGGGGTTCTCGCAGCCGTGTTAAATCAGTATTGTTGGACAATGACCGATGGCGTGGGGTCATAGTAATTTGTCACGAGCGCCACTATTTCCTCAAATGTCTTGTGGGGGCCCCACACATGATGAAAAGGATAAATTTCTGGTGCTCTTCCCCAGTAATTGCGTTTTCCCTGAAGAAATAGCACATATGCTCAGTGTACTGAGCCTGGTTTTACACACTTGCATCAAACGTATTGAGTCTACCAAAAGAGGGGCATTTTTGAAACAGTGCAAACTTTACTCCTTTCGGTTAAGATACAGCCGTAGTCTGAGTGGCCAGCAGCGCCATCTGTAGTTCCGTTTTATTCTTGTCGCCAATATTATAGTCAACAAGGAATCCCGAAAAGCAGAGTGAAAAATCGTTTATTTCCTACTCACGCTAGTAAATGCAATAACAAAGTAACAGTCCAAGTCCCAGTTGGGACCATCCTGAGATGCCAGCTCCTTCCTGGGCCCTCGGGGAATTAATGAGCCTGCTGTTGGGCCTCCGCCCCTTAGCAGGGGAGTTTGTCCTCCACAAGCCACACGGGCCGATCAACTGGGTCATGGGGGTTATAACACTTTTTAACTCCCCTGCTCCAGAAGGCTTTAAAGGGCTGCAGCTGAGCCATTCATTGAGTCTGTGTTTCTTTTCATGTGAAATGCACACCCTGCGATTTCAACTTTATTTAATTTCAGCTCCTTATTGTGTTTTTAATTTTAGAGCCGGACGACAAGGAGTCTTAGGCTGCATGTTGGGCACTAGCCATTCTTGATCCAAGCTGACACCAGGCCTAGATTTTTCCATTGTTGCTACTTTAACTCTGGAGCTAAACCTTCCAAAATAAACAGCAATAATTACATTGATCAGAAAAATCATTCTTTAAATGACTGAAATAAAAAACTGTTCCATTTCTTATTGGCAACCCAAAATTGCACAAATAGTCAGAAAATGAAATAAGTGTTTCTCAACATCTAGGAAGCTATTTTCTCTCCAGTCAAACAGTTAACAGGGAAACAACTGTCCTGGGATTAAGATAACAATGTTTATTTTGTTTAAATTATTAACTTCTCGAGAAATACAAATTGGTGTTCTAGCAAGGGCTACTATTCGTGGGAGAACCTGACGTATTGGTTGCTAAGTGATCGGGTGTGATGCGATTGAGCTCTTACAGTTTGTTCAAAGCCTCATTCACTGCTGATGGACTTTGGGAGATCAAAGGCACATTAACTAGCTCATTAAAATGGATGATCGTATGGATGGCTGATGGCTTAAATGGAGAAAATATACTGGCGCTGTAAGGGCAGCAGAGGGATGATGTTCAGACAAGAGAGAACTTTTCCCCTCTTCTGGTTTTGCTGTCCCTGATCTGTTGATGACTCCTGCCAATATTGAGTGTCTAATGAGTTCCATTCATGCTCACCCAACATCCCTCACCTTTCTACCCCAAAAATTTAAACTTCAAAAGCAACATTCCCATGTTTTATTTTCTGTAAGTTTTAGTATCTGTCTGTTAAGTTCCGGTACCGGCATCGTTAGAATGTGGGGCTGGATTCTTCCCCCCACCACCTGCCTCAAGAATGCCACGGGTGAGAGGCGGACAATGGACCTCGGGTGGGATTCTCCCGTCGCCGGGCGAACGCGGCCGGAGAATCCTGCCGTGATGTAAGGCAGGTAATGGAGGTCATAGTGTAGATTAATTGCGCCGTGGCATTGTGAGTTAGGATTGATAGACTGACTGGTCTTTTCCTGTCTGCCATTTTCATATATTCATTCATTTTAAAAAAACACAAGTGAGGTAAAGAGTTTGGTGTGAGGTGGCAGAGATCCATGAGAATTAAGTGAGGGTTGATGCAAAAAGGGATGACTGCTTGTACACCGTGAGCACGATTCAGTGATCCAATGCATCCGGTGCAGAGCCGGGAGCATCGCGCGAGATCCCCAAACCAGCAACAGCACTGGGCCGATCGAGAGTCACCCGAATCGCTGCACTCAAAGGCCTGGGTGACCTCAGCAGAGTGACATTTAGTACACAAAGGTGGACCAGGTGTAATGGTACCTTGGCTCGTGGAGCACTGCCAGGGTGACCGACTCACAGTGCTAAGGTGCCCGGGTGCCATGTTGGCACTGCCAGGGATCAGGCCTGGGGGTCCTTGCTACTTGGAGGGGGGAGGGGGTGAGGAGGGTTCCAAGGGCCTGGAAAAAGTTGGAGGTGTGAGGGGGGTTTGATGAAATGGGACGGGGCCTGAAGGAGAGGGGGAAAGATCAGGGCTGCCGATCAAAATGGCGCCCGATCTGCGGGAAAAATCACTCTACGTGCAACCTCGGTGAAGAGAAACACTCTGAGGCCAAAGAAATCGGCAAAGTTCTGTTGAACAGCTGGGTGTTTCTCGATGCTGCAGCTGCTGAAAACACCCCACTAAACGCGTCCAACAATGGACTTGGTTTCAAGCCCACTGAATCATGCCCTGAGTCTCATTAGCTGTGAACCTTAATCAGCAGCTTCAATAATCTGAGGAATGACACCCCTTGATGTTCCAGGACCTAGATACAACATTTTTTCAAGCGGTATCGGAAACATTCCCAACACTTTCCATAATTCCATTAGCTGTGAGGAGTGGTTGAATAAACTCGGTTTGTTTTCACTGGAACGACAGAGGTTGAGGGGCACCCTGATAGAGGTTTACAAATTTATGAGGGGCATAGACAGAGTGGATGGTCATAGGCTTTTTCCCAGGGTAGAGGGGTCAATTACTCGGGGGCATAGGTTTAAGATGCGAGGGGCAAGGTTTAGAGGAGATGTACGAGGTAAGTTTTTTATACAGAGGGTAGTGGGTGCCTGGAACTCGCTGCCGGAGGAGGTGGTGGAAGCAGGGACGATAGTGACGTTTAAGGGGCATCTTGACAAATACATAAATAGGATGGGAATAGAGGGATACGGAGCCTGGAAGTGCAGAAGATTTTAGTTTTTAATTGGGCAGCATGGTCGGCACAGGCTTGGAGGGCCGAAGGGCCTGTTCCTGTGCTGTACTTTTCTTTGTTCTTTGTTCTTTGGTCTTACAATGCAGGACACCACCAAGAGCAAATAAATTAGCAGAGTACAATGAAATAAACTGTGAAGTAATGGTTAAGGGACAATTGGGTATTTTAAAAGCTTGGAGAGGGCAAACGGAAAGTGGAACTCAAGGAGGTCAGGAGTTTCATCAGTTTGAAGGTTAAATTAAATTGGCTAAAAAAACTTAGAAACTTAATGGAGTGGGACAGAGCAAATCAAGCATGATTGCAAGTATGAGTCAGGGAATTCAGAAAGCAAGATTGTTAATGAAAATATTAGTGTGAATCACAGAATCCCTACAGTGCAGAAGGAGGCCATTTGGCACATCGAGTCTGCAACAAATCTCCGAAAGAGCACCCTACCGCGGCCCACTCCCCCATCCTATCCCTGCAACTCCACCTAACCTGGACACCTTTGGACACTAAGGAGCAATTTAGTGTGGCTAATCCACCAAACCTGCACATCTTTGGACTGTGGGAGGAAACCCACGCAGACACGGGGAGAATGTGCAAACTCCACACAGGCATTCACCCAAGGCTGGAATCGAACCCGGGTACCTGGCGCTGTGAGACAGCAGTGCTAACCACTGTGCCACTCAATACTTATACCGCCTTATAGGGCTTTCACCTGATTTGGTGCCTCAGCTTGGTTTTCCTGGTTCTACACTGTGTCGACAAGAGCACTGCTGCTCACAACTTATACCTTTTGCTACTTTGTATTCCTTGTTAGCATACGGTGGGCATCTTGTGAATGTTCACTCCAACCCACACCCAACAGTTGCAAAAGAGAATTGCCAAGTTCCTGCTGCTTTGTAGCTCATACTCCAGCTGGTTTGGAGAATTTTGATAAGAGATGTGTAAACCCCGGAGAATGAAAACATGCTTGAACTTCACGCCTATTATCTAAATGTTTTCTTCTGGTGAATGGAGCTCTGGGATAATTTGGTCTGTCACGTCCAAGCTACTTAATGTGCCTCGGATCCAATGGGGCAGGTGAGGGTTAAAATATATTCGGACTGTAATCATTAGCTGCTGAGTGACTTTCAAAAAGAGGCAGTTGAAGAATGGTAATTAATAGTGGCTGTCCATCTGTACAATAGCATCAGAATTCAAATCAACATGACTTTTAAAATATTTTCTCTTGTCATGTGGGAGTACCTTTAAGACATGGATGTTTAAGCAATGTACCTTTAATCGTGCAGAGAGTTTGTTCAAAGAGACCGTCAATCGAGAAGGATTTTGGATGGAGGAAGAAGAACAAAGAAAAATGGACTATATTATTATACCTGTTTGCATGTGTTGTTTTTTTTACTGTGTACATTCCTTAGTGGATGGTGCAAAAGTGAAAACTGAAACCATTTTGAAGTTGATGGTTTATTTTTTTTTCTTGGGGGAGGTGTCATGTGAGAGTACCTTTAAGACATGGATGTTTAAGCAATGTACCTTTAAAAAAACAGTGATGTCAGAGAGTGGGTGGAGCTCAGCTCAGGTCAGCCAGTTTGAAGTTTCAGTTTTGAAAAGTGCCTGGCTGGTTTTGCTGAGAGCAGTTTAAAAGTGCCTGGCTGTTTTGCTGTGAGCTGATTAATAGGAGAAAGCCAGTTTGAGACAGCAGCTTGAGAAGTTCTGGTTTGCTGTGATCTGCTTGAAGGGAGAAAGCCAGTTTGAAAAAGCAGCTTGGGTGTGTCTGTGTGTTTTCAGAGAGCTGCAGGAAGAAAGCAAGGTGCTGGAGCTGAAGTCAACCAAGCATATA
Source organism: Scyliorhinus torazame (assembly GCF_047496885.1). Lineage (NCBI taxonomy): Eukaryota > Metazoa > Chordata > Chondrichthyes > Carcharhiniformes > Scyliorhinidae > Scyliorhinus > Scyliorhinus torazame. The sequence goes on from NC_092722.1 coordinate 47,289,310, forward strand.
TATCTCTGCCATAAAACAGAGAATATATATTAACTGTGACCTGGGGTGTTTCTGTTTTGAAGGTTTTAAAACTCATGGATGTTGAAAGGGATAACTGAAGGATTATTTAGTGTTGTAATATTTTCAGGGTTATCTTTGTAGTAAGGGGTGTTAAGGGATCCAATGTTTATTTAAAAGGTTAAGTTGAGTTCATAGAATAAACATTTTTGTGTGTTTAAAAACCCACGTGTCCGTAATTGTAATATCACACCTGGAGAACAAGCCGCGTGCTGGAAAAACAACAATCCATTACAGGGAGAGGTTGGCTGAACTCCATGATACATTTTGGGGTTCTGAAAACCCCTCGCCCATAACAATTGGGGGCTCGAGGGGGATAAAAATCTATCTGTTAGATTGGCTTTTGTGAACTTAAAGACAGTGAAGGATTATTGCTTTTACGGTGTGGTATTTTAGTTTAAGTGGGGAGAGTGTTGTGAACAATGGGTCTTTCGGAGGCTCAGAAGTTATTGGGGGTGGAGAATGTCACAAATAGTACCTTATGGACAGAAACGAAAAGCAGACTGTTAGATTTGGCAAGAACATAGCAGTTAACATTACCTGACAAAATGCGAAAAGATGAGGTAATTATGGCGGTGGTTAAGCATTTAAAGTTGCCTGAGATAGAGTTTGACTTATTGGAAATGGCAAAAATTCAGTTGCAAATTGAACAAATGGAACGTGAGAAAGAATTAAAGCGGCTGGAATATGAGAGAGAGAGAGGAAAAAGAGAAAGAAAGAGAGAGGGAGAGGAAAAAGAAAAGGAGAGAGAAGAAAGGAGAAAAGAAAGAAAAGCCCTCGCAGAACAAAAAGAAAAAGAAAGGGAGATACAGATCAGGGAAAAAAATAAAGAGAGGCTGTTTGAACTTCAGAAAATGGCCATGAAACATGACAATCAGTTAAAATTGGCAGACGTAAAGGGATACGTACAGTTGGATGATAGTGATGAGGATAGTGAGAAAGAGAATCATAGTCGAAGGCTCGGTGGGAATCTATTTAAATATGTCCAATCATTGCCAAGGTTTGACGAGAAGGAAGTGGAAGCCTTTTTCATTTCATTTGAGAAGGTAGCTAAACAAATGAAATGGCCACAGGACATGTGGGTGTTACTGATTCAAACAAAGCTGGTAAGTAGAGCTAGTGAAGTGTTTGCATCACTACCGGAGGAGGTATCTGGAACGTATGAGGAGGTGAAGAAATCCATCTTAAGTGCATATGAGCTAGTGCCTGAAGCTTACAGACAAAGGTTTAGAAATTTAAGGAAAGAATTTGGTCAAACATACATGGAGTTTGAAAGGCTCAAACAGAGTGAGTTTGATAGGTGGATAAGGGCTTTGAAAATAGACCAAACGTATGAAGCTCTCAGAGAAATTATACTTTTGGAGGAGTTTAAAAATTCAATTCCTGATGTAGTGAGAACTCATGTGGAAGAACAGAGGGTTAAAACTGCGAGATTAGCAGCGGAAATGGCAGATGATTATGAATTAGTTCATAAATCAAAGATTGGTTTCTGACATCAGTTTCAGCCGGTGAGGGATAGAAACTGAGGACATGAGAAATACTCAAGTGGTAAAGGTAAAGGTGAACTGATGGGAGACAATAAAGAGAGTGTACCTCAGATTAAAAAAGAAATCCAGGAGGGTGGAAAAGAAAAGAAAAGTTTCAGATGTTTTCACTGTAATGAACTAGGCATGTAAAGTCACAGTGTTGGTGGTTGAAGAAAAGCACTGGGAAGGCTGATGTGGTAAAACAGGATGAGACAGTGGGGTTTGTTAGAGTGGTAAAGGAAAGCCCAAGGGAAGCGAAGGAGGTGCAAACGATTGTACAGCCTGTTCAAGAAGTAATTGTTAAGAAGGTGCCAGATGTCTTTAAAGAATTTACTTGTGTGGGTAAAGTTTACTCATGTTTATCAGGAGGAGCAGGTAAAGAAGTCACAATTTTAAGAGATACAGGGGCTAGTCAATCTTTAATGGTAAGAGATGAGGAATTATGTAGTTTGGGAAGAATGTTGCCAGAAAAGGTGGTGATATGTGGAATTCAGGGTGAGTGGAGTAGTGTTCCATTATGTAAGGTAAGGTTGGAAAGTCCAGTGAAGAGCGGTGAAGTGATAGTAAGAGTAATAGAGAAACTATGTTATCCAGGAATACAGTTTATCTTGGGTAATGATATAGCTGGATCGCAGGTGGGAGTGATGCCTACGGTGGTTGATAAGCCAGTGGAAAATCAGTCTACTGAAGTGTTGAAGGACGAATATCCCGGGATTTTTCCGGATTGCGTATTAACAAGGTCGCAAAGTCACAGGTTAAGACAAGAGGAGAAATCAAAGAGTGAAGATGAAGTTGAAGTGCAATTATCAGAAATGATTTTTGATCAGATGATTGAAAAAGAACCAGAACAGGTGGAGGATGAGGCGGATATTTTTAGTTCAGGAAAACTGGCGGAGTTACAACAGAAAGATGTAGAAATAAGATGGATATATCAGAAAGCATATATGGAAGAGGAATCTGAGAGTATACCAGAGTGTTATTACCGTAAAAGTGATGTCTTGATGAGAAAATGGAGCCCTTTACATATGCAGGCGGCTGAAAAGTGGGCAGAGGTTCATCAAGTAGTATTGCCGGTAGGGTATAGAAAGGAGGTGTTGCGAGTTGCACATGAGGTACCAGTGGGAGGTCATTTGGGAATGAGGAAAACTCAAGCTAAAAATCAAAAAACATTTTTATTGGCCTGTACTACATAAAGATGCAGTTAAATTTTTTCAATCATGTCACACATGTCAAGTGATAGGGAAACCGCAAGCAGTGATAAAACCAGCGCCCTTAATACACATTCCAGCATTTGAGGAACCTTTTACAAGGGTACTAATCGATTGTGTTGGACCGCTTCCTAAAGCAAAAAGTGGGAATCTATATCTTTTGACTGTAATGGATGTGTCTACTTGGTTTCCAGAGGCCATTCCAGTACGTAATATTACAGCTAAATGGATTGTGGAGGAGTTACTTGAATTCTTTACTAGATATGGACTACCCACAGAAATTCAATCGGATCAAGGAACAAATTTTACTTAAAAGTTATTCAAAGAAGTTATGGATATCTTAGGAATAAAACAATGTAAATCAACTGCGTACCATCCAAAATCGCAGAGAGCATTAGAAAGGTGGCATCAGACATTGAAGACAATGTTGAGGGCGTATTGTCAAGATTATCCAGAGGATTGGGATAAAGTAATCCCATTCGTATTGTTTGCAATTAGGGATGCACCTAATGAGTCTACCAAATGTAGTCCTTTTGAACTAATTTTTGGTCAGGAGGTAAGAGGACTACTTAAATTGATCAAGGAAAAATTGGTGGCTGAGAAATTGGAAATTATACTACTGGATTATGTGTCAAATTTTAGGGAACGATTAAATAGAGCAGGTGAATTGACGAGACAACATTTGAAAGTTGCACAAAATGTGATGAAACGGGTAGCTGACAAGAAATCCAAAGTTCGTAGTTTTGCCAGTGGGGATAAAGTTTTAGTGTTGTTACCAGTGATAGGAGAGCCTTTAAAAGCTAGGTTTTGTGGACCGTATCAGATTGAAAGGAAATTAAGTGAGGTGAATTATGTGGTAAAACACCAGATAGAAGGAAGACTGACCGAGTGTGTCATGTGAATATGCTTAAAAGGTACTTTGAAAAGGAAGGAGAGTAAAAGGAGGTTTTAATGACTCAAAGTGACGAACCAAATCCAGATGACTGAATTTGACATACCTCAAATTAAATTGGAAAATGAGGATGTTCTTAAAAATTGGGATGAATTGTTACGTTACCTTACAGAGGAAAAACAAACTGACCTGAAAGAGTTATTGATATCACATGGGCAAGTTTGTAGAGATAAATTGGGAAGTACTAAAATGGCTATACATGATGTGGAAGTGGGAAATGCTGTTCCTATCAAACAACATCCATATAGACATAATCCTTTAAAATTGGCACAGGTTAACAAAGAGATTGAGAGTATGCTTTAAAATGGCATCATTGAAGTGGGTTGCATCCAATGGAGCTCACCCATAGTGATGGTACCTAAACCAGATGGTACCCAACGGTTGTGTGTGGACTACAGAAAGGTAAATGCAGTTACAATAACGGACTCTTATCCTATCCCACGTTTGAAGGATTGCATTGAGAAAGTGGGACAATCTGCTTTTATTTCCAACTTCCAGACATGGAAAGAACATTTAAAACATCGTATGGAGTTCTTTGATCGACTTCAGGCGGCGGGTTTGGTGATGAACCTAGCCGAAAGTGAATTTGGGGAAGCCCAAATCACTTTCCTTGTGGAGTTTCCGATACCCTCAAGACGAAGGGAAATAATGCGATCTCCCAGCATGAATTAATTTGATCGAACAGTTGTGCAAAAGTTTTGTGGCGTGATCACTCCACTGATGGAATTGCTGAAAAACATAAAAAAGTTCAATGGACAGCGGACTTTCAACAGGCATTGACTGTCTGAAAGCTGTGGTAACCAATGCTCCTGTATTGGAGAATTGCTCGGGGCTCTGTGGTCAGATTGAACTAAATTATCTGATTCTAAAGAGAAATGCCAAGGAGTAGAGGAATGGATGGATCGTGCAGAGAGTTTGTTCAAAGAGAATGTCAATCGAGAAGGATTTTGGATGGAGGAAGAAGAACAAAGAAAAATGGACTATATTATTATACCTGTTTGCATGTGTTGTGTTTTTTACTGTGTACATTCCTTAGTGGATGGTGCAAAAGTGAAAACTGAAACCATTTTGAAGTTGATGGTTTACTTTTTTTTCTTGGGGGGAGGTGTCATGTGAGAGTACCTTTAAGACATGGATGTTTAAGCAATGTACCTTTAAAAAAACAGTGATGTCAGAGAGTGGGTGGAGCTCAGCTCAGGTCAGCCAGTTTGAAGTTTCAGTTTTGAAAAGTGCCTGGCTGGTTTTGCTGAGAGCAGTTTAAAAGTGCCTGGCTGTTTTGCTGTGAGCTGAATAAAAGGAGAAAGCCAGTTTGAGACAGCAGCTTGAGAAGTTCTGGTTTGCTGTGATCTGCTTGAAGGGAGAAAGCCAGTTTGAAAAAGCAGCTTTGGTGTGTCTGTGTGTTTTCAGAGAGCTGCAGGAAGAAAGCAAGGTGCTGGAGCTGAAGTCAACCAAGCATATATATCTCTGCCATAAAACAGAGAATATATATTAACTGTGACCTGGGGTGTTTCTGTTTTGAAGGTTTTAAGTCTCATGGATGTTGAAAGGGATAACTGAAAGATTATTTAGTGTTATCATATTTTCAGGGTTATGTTTGAAGCCAGGAGTGTTAAGGGATCCAATGTTTATTTAAAAGGTTAAGTTGAGTTCATAGAATAAACATTGTTGTGTGTTTAAAAACCCACGTGTCCGTAATTGTAATATCACACCTGGAGAACAAGCCACGTGCTGGAAAAGCAACAATCCATTACAGGGAGAGGTTGGTTGAACTCCATGATACATTTTGGGGTTCTGAAAACGCGTCGCCCATAACACTCTGCTCCTGAAGGAACTTATTCTTTGTAGGGTACCAATCAATCGGTATCAGTCACCTGTGGTATCTCCCACAGGTGACCTTTGCTTTTGTATGGGATGAGTTATTGAATGTCGGTGGGAAATTAAGTACATGGGGCATCGCCGCAAAGTTCAATTCCTTTTTTTCGCTTTCTGCTCACGCACTTTCCAGCAGAAGAAACCAGATCAGGAGTAGGAAGCTTTGCTGATCTTTTGTCCCCTCTTCCACCCTAAGGGGTAGGGTGTGCGCCTTTACATTACCCTGATTGACACCAGCCAAGTCCGTACAGATTGTGTTTTGGACTGAAGGGCTCAGTGCCATAACCTGTGTCAATGTACCCATTTGGGGAGCACAAATCAAAATCGTTTGTCCAATTTTGCAACTGAGCACTGCCAAGCAAATAAATGGAAGTCATTACAATGCTTTCTAATGAGGCCAGATATCTCAAAAAAAAGAAAGAATTCATCCAGGCAAGTGGGGAATTTCCCATCATGCTCCTGACTTGTGCCTTGTAGAAGGTGGACAGGATTTACAAAATCAGGAGGTGAGTTATTCGCTGCAGGATTTCTAGCCTTTGACCTGCCCTGGTAGCCACAATATTTATATGGCTAGTCTCGCTCAGTTTCTGGTCAATGGTAACCCCCCAGAATGTTGATAGTGGGGGATTTAGCGATTGTAATGCCATTGAATATCACGGGCGATGGTCAGATTCTCTCTTATTGGAGATGGTCATTGCCTGGCATTTGTGTGGTGCAAATGCTACTTGCCACTTTCAGTCCAAACCTGGATATCATCCAAGTTTTGCTGCATTTGGACACAGACGGCTTCAGTGACTGAGGAGGTGCTAAACATGCTGCAATCATCAGCACTTATAACCTTGTGATGGAAGGAAGGTCATTGAAGAAACAGCTGAAGATGGTTGGGCCCAGGACACTACCCTGAGGAACTCCTGCAGTGATGTCCTGGAACTGAGATGATTGACTTCCAACCACCACAACCACCTTCCTTTCTGCAAGGTATGACTCCAACCAGTGGAAAGTTTTCCTCCTGATTCCTATTGAGTCTAATTTTGCTAGGGCTCCTTGATGCCAGACTCGGTCAAATGCTGCCTTGATATCAAGGGCAGTCACTGTCACCTCACCTCTGGAGTTCAGCTCTTTTGTCCATGTTTGAACCAAGGCTGTAATGAGATTGGCATGAAGAGCTTCCATTTGGACCTTAATAGGCCTAGCTTCTTCCCCAGCAAACCTCTTACACTTTACATTTTTGTAAAATGTTTGAGGATTTAATGTTGCCCTGCTAATCTTTTCTCATAACCTCTCTTTGTCTCCCCGATTAATTTTCTCAATTCCCTCCAGTATTTCTGTAATCTTTCTGGTTATTAACTAAATTTTGTCATAACCCTTCTTTTTCTACTTTATTTTTAATGTTTGTTTTCTTTGTCATCAAGAATGTGTTAGCTTTTGATGTTTGTAACTGTAAATGTTAAAAAGGAGGCTGAGATGAATCATCTATTTGGCACTTCTGGCTGAAAATTGTTGCAAATGTTTCAGTCTTGTATTTGCAATGATGTGCTTCGCTCTCCTATTAAGATAGGATGCTTTCTATGGTGCATCTGTAAAAATTGGTAAGAGTCAATGTGGACATGCCGAATTTCCTTAGTTTCCTGAGAAAAGTGATGGAAGATGTCGTTGATAATGCTATCAAACACAGCAATAACCTACTCACTGGCACTCAGTTTGGGTTCTAATTTTTGTTATTTCCCTCAATCTGGTCCATGCAATTTTTGGGATAATTTCATTTTACTGCTATTTGTACCTCTCTACCCTCTGAACAAAGACTTACTCCCCTGCAGGTTCCCCTTCCCCTGCCAAATGATTTTAAACCCTCACTATCTCAAAGAGAACGTTGATCCCAGCTTTGCTCAGGTGCAACCTGCCCATCTTGAACTGATGACCCTTAATTTCCGCAAACCCTACCCCCAGGCCCTCCCTGCTGCGCCGTTGCTCCAGCCACGTGTTTACCTGCACTCCCTGTTTCTGAACGGACCAACACGTGGTACTGGGAGTAAAGCTGATGTGAGAAGCTTTGATGTCTTGTTTTAGACTCTTTTCTTAAAGCTCCTGAAACTCTAACTAAAAGACCACAGCCGCTTTTTTCTATTGATAACATTGCTTCCAATATGAACCATGACTTCTGGCATTTCCCTTTCTCGTAATAGAATGTCCTGCACTCACTCAGTGATATTTGTGGCCCTGACAGCAGTGAGGCAGTGCGCTATTTGGGAATCGCAAAACGGCTGTCTGTGTCCCTACCTACCAAATTCTCTATGGTTGCCACATTTCTACTCATTCCTATTTTTTTCCCCGCGTGTAGTCAAATATCCTGTGGTGTCAGGGGTTTGATTCCTTTTGCATCCCTCCAAAGAGTTGTTACCCACCATGTTATTCAGAATTGAAAACCAGTTAACCAGTGTCACTGACGTGGGGGATTCCTGCTCTTTTGAATGTCACCTCCTGCATCTTCTGTAGCTGTAGGGTGACCACACCCTGGAGCGAATATTTGAGGAAACTCTCAAGACTGCTGGATACACCACTCCTCAAGTCAGGCATTCCCAAGAAAGAACACGTGCAGTGGGTCATAGCTGGCGTCCCAGTCAATCCACTGACCATTAAATCACTGAGATCCTGATCACCAAAACACTTACCTCAGATCTCAAAGAACCTACAATAACATTCGAACAAGGGGCAGGGAGTCCTCCTGGTGTCGTGGCCAAAGTACGGCCTTAAAAGTGGAAAGTGGAGCTGAGTCCACAAAAGATCAGCCATGATCTCATTGAATGGCGGAGCAGGCTCGAAGGGCCAGGTGGCCTACTCCTGCTCCTAGTTCTTATGTTCTTATTAACCATGATGAACAGTTCTGAAGAAGAGACATATTGGACTCGAAACGTTAACTCTGTTTCTCTATCCACAGATGCTGCCAGTCCTGCTGAGTTTTTCGAGCATTTTCAGTTCTTGTTATGAACCGTTATTTATCTTGTTGTTTGAGGGGCCTTTAGTGCAACTAGGCTGCAACACTTGCTTGCATACAACAAAATCTACATCACTTAAAGGGTTGTGAATCTTTGAAATGAATTACCCAGAGGGTTATGGCTGCACCATTGTTGAATATATATGTGTTATAATCCCCACGGGGACAACCATATCGATCTCCCGCTGTGGGGTGGAAGCCCAAATACGGGGCTCATTAAATCCTCGAGATAAAAGCCGGCCCAGAGCCGGAATCTCCAGGTGGTCTCGGCTGGGACTGGAGGTGTTCTTTACCTGCTGTATTTCCTCACTACGAGTAGGAAATAAACTGAATTTTATTTACCTTTTCGGATTCCTCTTTGACTACAATAATATTTAAGGTTGGGATAGACAGATTTTTTTGGGGGGAAAATCAAGGAATATGGGAAGCAGGTGGCCAAGTGCAGTTGAAGACCAGGATCAGCCATGATCGGAATGAATGATGGCGCAGGTTCAATGGGCCGTATGATCTTACTCCAGCTCCTATATCCTATGCTCTTACAAATGTATTATAAAGGGTTAACAGGGAGCTGAGTACAGTGGCATCCACACACTGATGTAAGGGAGCATATGACCCGCATCTAGATTTTTGGTTTCTCAGGGAATTGAAGGGATATAAGGAGCAAGTGGGAAAATGGAGTTGGCCAACCACGATTGTATTGAATGGCGGAGCAGGCTCGATGGGCCGAATGGTCTACTCCTACTCCTATTTCTTACATTCTTAACGGCTACTCTTTAAAAGACAATTCATTGACTTTGGGAAATATTTTCGGATGACTAGGAGATGGAAGAGGGACTGTATAAAGTTGGATAACATTAAATAAAACAAATAAGAGGAAATACCCAGCAAAATACAATTAAAAGAAGTTTGAGGAGCTCCATGTGGCAATGAATTGAGACCAAAAGGTCCCATTCTGTCTATGTAAGCACAATAACATCACACAGGGGTTCAGGATAAGGTATGGTTTACAGCGCGAGCTATAAAATGACTCCATAGCTGGCTCCTCAGGTGTATTTGCTCTGCTCCACAGGCACAAATTGTAAAGCAGTGAACTGTAACCCTGGTGTGTGCACAATATAAACCTTGGAAATATCACACAGGCAGTCAGGCTGGAAATCGCTGTTCAATGTAACAGTGGCCAATGTAACAGTATCTCCTATTTTAATGGAGGCACTAACCTCATTTTCCTTAAATGGGTTAACAGTCCTGTTAAAAAAAAGCAGGCAGCAGGATGTCGGAACACATTAAACATTCATCTGCTATTCATCACCCAAAAGCGAACGTTACCTTGGATCCGTTTTTTTTTAGCCGTTAATTTGGATGCATTTGTTTAGTCTCTTGTTTTAAAGTGCAGATATTATGTAAAGTAGTTGCCTGTGGAACACAGAGGAAAGGAACATCAACTGAAATCCATGTGTTATTTCTAGCCCACCGAAGGCGGCTATCAGTCAGAAGGAAACTGTTCCCCGATAACATTAATCTACATCTAAACAGATACATGTCCCAATTTATCATAAAGCACTAGACAGTTCAGCTCTTGAAGTAATTTGGCAATATTACAGTCTGTAAATGGGGCATGGACAGTTGTCATAGACAGCGAATCACTCATGTGAAATTAATAATTTTGGGATATATTTGACTGCTTTTGAATTATGACACAAAATGATGGAATATTCGAATGATACACATCAGACTGTCAATGTGCACAACTTATTCCTTGAGCGTTCCTGTAAGACCATAAGACAGAGGAGCAGAAGGAGGCCACTTGGCCCATCGTGTCTAGGCCTGCTCCCCCGCCCGATCCCCATAACCTTGGCTAACCTGCGTATCTTTGGACCATAAGGGGTAATTTAGCATGGCCAATCCACCTCACTTGCACATTTTTGGACTGTGGGAGGAAACCGGAGCACCCGGAGGAAACCCACGCAGACACGGGGAGAACGTGCAAAGTCCACACAGTCACCCAAGTCCGGAATCGAACCTGAGCCCTTCGTGCTGTGAGGCAGCTGTGCCACCATGCCCTCCTCAACTCCACTTTCCCTTAACTCCTCAGTTCCACAAACGCCCAACTCCAGTTTCCTACCTTATCCCCATTACTCCTAATTCCTTACTGATTAAAAATTTGTCGATCTCAGCCATGAACGTATTTAACGACCCTGAACGTTGTAACCCTGGCCAATTTAAATAGGTTATAATTTTGAAATGGGAGATTTCCAAGTGCCTTTCTAATTAATAGAATCTTCAGCTCTTCTTATTGTGATTCAGGGATTTTATATGAACATTTATTTACAAAATCATGGCCATTTTAATTATTTATAGGTCAAACAAGGTGTGGTTAAAAGGTTGGCACTATGTGAGGCAGCCGTCACTCTGGCGGGGTGGGGCCTCATAGAGCCAGCAATCGGCTCCACAGAGATCGGGGCGCCATCTTTAAAGGACACCTCAACCATTACTGCAGCATAACTGCCCCCAGGCCCCATCACGGATGTTTTGGGGTCCCTTCTGCCAACCCCCCACCCACCACAATCCTCGCCGGCATTTTGGGGTAAGATGGCAAATGCCCATCTTTGCATCTTTGAGGTTATATCCAGAATCTGCTTAAGGTTTTTGAAGGAACGAGGGGGGCAATTTTGAGCTCGCACTGTCCATGCGCAGGATCGCATTGTCAGCGGAAAATTCCACGTGAATTAGGAAACGTGACTCTCGCCGGAGAGATCCCATTTCCTGATTAATCCCGCCCTTGCTGGCGACATCATGAGGTCCATGCCCACAAAGGTCGTGACCCTCATTGTAATAGATTTGCATCAGTTTCAATGTTATTAGAAGAGCCCCTCCGCCTCATGATCTCCCCCTCACTAAGTAAGGGCAGCACTGTAGCACAGAGGTTAGCACTGTTGCTTCACAGCTCCAGGGTCCCAGGTTCAATTCCCGGTTTGGGTCACTGTCTGTGCGGAGTCTGCACGTTCTTCCCGTGTGTGCGTGGGTTTCCTCCGGGTGCTCCGGTTTCCTCCCACTTTCCAAAGATGTGCAGGTTAGGTGGATTGGCCACGCTCAATTTCCCTTAGTGTTCAAAAAGGTTAGGTGGGGTTACAGGGATAGGGTGGAGGCATGGGCTTAAGTAGGGTGCTCTTTCCAAGGGCCGGTGCAGGCTCGATGGGCCAAATGGCCTCCTTCTGCACTGTAAATTCTATGATTCTATGATTCTATTTAAACCTCGTTGGTGTGATGTCACACTGCAAGTTTCCCAACAGGTTTGGCCAGGCGAGAAGCAGTCGAGGGTATTCCTCCGGTTGCACAGAGAAGTATAGCCCCTAGGGAGGGAGAGGGACATGCCCGTGCCACGTCCTGGCACTGTCCCAGCACAGGTTGACACTGCTAGGTTGGAACTGTGCCAACCTGTCAGTGACAACCTGTGCTGGGAGCAGTGTCGGGGTGGGCCTTATTATTTGCGTTGGGGTGGGGGGACAGCGGACAATGAGGGGCATAGAAATGACGTAGATGAATGTCGGGGGGTGGGGCGCAATGCTGGTGAGGATTGTGGTAAGTGTTGGGGAGGTTGGCAGGAGAGACCCCAATACCCCCGTAATGGGGGCCCGGGCCGTAATGGTAGGGGGGTCCTTTAAAGATGACGCCCAGTCTCTGTGGAGCTGATTGCCAGCTATATGAGGCCCCACCCACTGGAGTGATGGAATAAACCATGCCCACTCATTTCTGTTTCTCCAAGAGGCTCAATATTTGGAGTGCAAACTGATCTGTGCAACTGGAGCGTTACATGCCAGTTTTCAGTCTGAGCCTGACACTTGGTCAAATTCTGGTCAGATTCTGTCCTAGATTTTGTGTTTGTGCGTAGTTTGTTTCAATACACTAGGTTAAAGAGGATCAGCGGGGCACAATTTAAAGCTATATAAGGCCAGATTTTTAAAATTATTTTACAGGAAGTGGGTGTCACTGGCTAGAGCTGCATTCATTGCCATCCGTGGCACAGTGGCTCTTTGGCAGTGCCCCTTGGCAACTTGTCCCCGACCACCTGGGTCTCCACTGAACTCCGAGCTGCCCGGCATGGAGTGATTACCAGTGGTCTCATGCTGCACCGGTGGGGTTGGTGAACCCCGGGAACTGGGAGATGCCGAATAAAACCCAGAAACGCATATTTAAATGTGCTTAAATTCTCAATTCAATATGCGAGCCCGGTTCACGCTCAGCGAAGGCGTGAACCAAATTGCGCTGCTGCCGCAGGGCGGGAGCATTGCGCTCTATTCATCGTCCAGCCTGAGACCTGGCTGGCGGGAATCTGTGGTTACCACAGATGGGGGCCATGGGGGAACATCTTGGTCAGCCTGAAGTGCTGTCTAGTTGGTCCCATGCTTTAAGTGTGGCCGCTACAACTGGCCTAGATGTGTATTTTGTCGAGGGGGGTGTGAGTGCTGCTGTGGCCGGGGCCCGGAGGGTCATTCCCTTGCAGGAGGAATTCTAATCTGGGGCGAAATTCTCCGGTATCGGCGCGATGTCCGCCGACTGGCGCCCAAAACGGCGCAAATCAGTCGGGCATCGCGCCGCCCCAAAGGTACGGAATGCTCTGCATCTTTGGGGGCCGAGCCCCAACCTTAAGGGGCTAGGCCCGCGCCGGATAAATTTCCGCCCCGCCAGCTGCCGGAAAAGGCCTTTGGTGCCCCGCCAGCTGGCACGGAAATGACATCTCCGGGCGGCGCATGCGCGGGAGTGTCAGCATACGCTGACGGCATTCCCGCGCATGCGCAGTGGAGGGAGTCTCTTCCGCCTCCGCCATGGTGGAGACCGTGGCGAAGGCGGAAGGAAAAGAGTGCCCCCACGGCACACGCCCGTCCGCGGATCGGTGGGCCCCGATCGCAGGCCAGGCCACCGTGGGGGCACCCCCCGGGGTCAGATCGCCCCGCGCCCCCCCCAGGACCCGGTAGCCCACCCGCGCCGCCTTGTCCCGCCGGTAAGGTAGGTGGTTTAATCTACGCCGGCAGGACAGGCATTTTAGCAGCGGGACTTCGGCCCATTCGGCCCCGGCGGGGGGTTGGATAATCTTGCCCCAGTTCAGAGGCTCCCCCGTTATTCTCCAGGAATTGAGAGAGATATGCCGGGTGCAATGTGGGGGGAGAATTGTCCCCATTACCATTAAGAGCACTGAGCTGGCCGGGCTTCTTGGGCCGGTTTGCTATGGGATAGGTGCTGCCTACTGCCTCTTCCTGAGGCATCTCTGATCTAAATAATGTCTATTTCATCCCTCCTTGGATACCATTCATTGTTGTTTACATTACTCAGGCAAAATCACACAGGGTCAACCCAACATAAGTGGGTATTCTTTTGCCTGATGACTGATCCAGTTTTCACAGCAGGGAGCTTAATTTGCTAGCCGTATCTTTACAATTTAGAAACCTTGGAAAATTGCCAAAGTTTAAAGTGCATAGAAACCGTTCAATGTAGAAAATAGTGGGAGGATAATTCGAGATGTATTGATTTCAATTTGAAGTTTTAAAAGGCTGTAGATTCAAGGTTGGGAAAACAAAATGTTCTGCAGTTGTGGGAACCTGGAGAAGAAGTTAAAAAGTAAATCTTGATTTTAGGACAGCAGGGAAATGACAATGTGCAAAGCAGTGTATTTATATATACACAGATAAATGTTGTTGCTGATAAATTGTTTCACAGATCTGGGGCGGGATTCTCCGACCCCCCGCCGGGTCGGAGAATCGCCAGGGGCTGGCGTGAATCCCGCCCCCGCCGGTTGCCGAATTCTCCGGCACCGGATACTCGGCGGGGGTGGGAATCGCGCCGCGCCGGTTGGCGGGCTCACCCCGGCCCGCGATGGGCCGAAGTCCCGCTGCTGGAATGCCTGTCCCGCCGGCGAGAATCAGACCACCTCTCTTACCGGCGGGACAAAGCGGTCCGGGCGGGCTCCGGGGTCCTTGGGGGTGCCCCCACGGTGGCCTGGCCCGCGATTAGGGCCCACCGATCCGCGGGCAGGCCTGTGCCGTGGGGGCACTCTTTTCCTTCCGCCTTCGCCATGGTCTCCACTATGGCGGAGGAGACCCCCTCCACTGCGCATGCGCGGGGATGCCGTGAGCGGCCGCTGACCCTCCCGTGCTTGCGCCGCACGACAAAGTCATTTCCGCGCCAGCTGGCGGGGCACCAAAGGCATTTCCCGCCAGCTGGCGGGGCGGAAATCAGTCGGGCGCGGGCCTAGCCCCTCAAGGTGAGGGCTCGGCCCCTCAAGATGCGGAGACCTCTGCACCTTTGGGGCGGCGCGATGCTGGACCGATTTGCGCCGTTTTTGGCGCCGGTCGGCGGACTTCGCGCCGATATCAGAGAATCTCGCCCATGGCACTCACAATTTACTAATTTTTAATTTGTGTTCTTTGCATTTGAACCCTTCAACAACTTGTCTGGATAAAGTTGGTCAACAACTGTCATAACCTTCAAATCATCAATTAACTTACCTTGACATCAACATTTTTCCAGGGAAAAGGAGGCCAACCTCCTTAATCTCCCCTCATAATGGAGTACCTGGTTGAGTCTACATTGTGTGCCTCTCTTGCCACTTACAGATTCTAACATTGCTAAATTGATGTCGGTGATCAATACCTGACTCCATGCACCTCAAGCCTTGAATATAAACCGGGAATGGAAAAGTGCCAAATACTCTACAATAAAGAAGCTCCATTGGGAAGGCGTGTTACAGTGGATGTGTATCCATGGATTGTTGCCTGCAGGTTCCTGACAGTCAGTGATAAAGATCCAAATGCATCCTTCAATTCCACCCTCCTTCAGTTTTGATACCAAACCTGTACACAATACACAATTAAATCTGCGGCTTATGTCAGGAGGTATTGTTCTGGGCTTGTTCTGGGCTTCTGGGAAGACTTATCAAATAGTGCAACCTGTCCAATTTTGGCATGCTTCGATCAGCTAGCTAATGGTTCAGTCGACAGGCTTGAATGAAGTACTGAACATGGCTATGAATCTTCTCTATCACGCTCTCCCTTCCTTGTTGAAATTTGGTTATGAGTACATTTTCTGAGCCTCCTTTGTCAATAAGTGCCATTAGATGTGAGGAATTAGATTGGGATTGCTTTGCTGTAGGAGAGGTCCTGGCTTTCTTTAACATCATGTTGCTCCTTTCCCCACAGTGAAAAAAAGACTGTAGGATCATTTACTTCCCTGTCTCTGTTTAAATATATTGAGTGAAGCAATGAGTCTCAAACAAATTCAAATATTCTCAGAACCTTCTTTACCTCATAATTTAAGCTGTACAATTCTTAATACACTGTCCTCTTAATATTATAATACAGTTCCTTCAAAGTTAAACTAAATATATGTAGCTTTAGAATAAGCTGCACTGCATTTAGAACAACGAGGTGATCTATCTCTTTCACTCACAAGGCACTTTCTAATATCCGCCTTGTTGGATGGTAAGTTTCCTAACCATCAGCTAGCACTGAGCATCCAATTTCACCTTTTATCTTTCTTAGACACATGGACAATACATGATTGTTATCACTGATGCCTTCTTTAAACAATCTTTGTCTGTCCCTTTGATGGTTACCCCTCCTGATAGGTAGACCAAGCTACTTTCCAATCTTTTTTTTAACCAATTCCTGTGTCAGCAGAGCTCTCAGGAACAGTTTTGCTGTCTTAACACATTGCATCATTTGTTCTGAAATCTTTCACCTCCACATTGGTGAGCTCAGAGTGACTGCCCTTGACATCAGGGCAGCATTTAACTGAGTGTGGTATCAAGGAGCCCTCATGAAAATTGAGCCAATGGGAATCGGTGGAAAACTCTCTGCTGGTTGGAGTCATACCTGGCACAAAGGAAGATGGTTGTGGTGGTCGGAGGTCAATCATCTCAGCTCCAGGGCATCACTTCAGGTGTCCTTCAGGGTAGTGTCCTAGGCCCAACCATCTTCAGCTGCTTCATCAATGACCTTTCCTTCCGTCATAAAATCAGGAGTAAGGACGTTTGCTGACAATTGCACAATGTTCAGTACTATTTGTGACTCCTCAGATACTGAAGCAGTCCATGTCTGAGTGCAGCATGACCAGAACAATACCCAGGCTTGTGCTGACAAGAAACATTTGCACGACACAAGTGCTAGGCTCCTGAGGCAGCACCTTCCAAACCCACAACCACTACCATCTAGAGGGACAAGAGCAGAAGACACATGGGAACACCACCATCTGGAGGTTCCCCTCAAAGAGTTAGGATTCTGGACCGCAGACACCAACATTTGTTAGGAGGCTGGACAAGAACCCCAAACAAATTTTTAAATTTGTAAAACTGTGAGGAAAGGATACTTCACCCCAGTATTGATGACTCTGATCAACAGGGGCGACATTCTCCGACCCCCCGCCGGGTCGGAGAATCGCCGGGGGCTGGCGTGAATCCCGCCCCCGCCGGTTGCCGAAGTCTCCGGCACCGGAGATTAAGCGGGGGCGGGAATCGCGCCGCGCCAGTTGGCGGGCCCCCCCGCTCGATTCTCCGGCCCGGATCGGCCGAAGTCCGCCGATAAATTGCCTGTCCCGCTGGCGTAAATTGAACCACCTACCTTACCGGCGGGACACGGCAGCGTGGGCGGGCTCTGGGGTCCTGGGGGGGGTTCGCGGGGCGATCTGGCCCCGGGGGGTGCCCCCACGGTGGCCTGGCCCGCGATCGGGGCCCACCGATCCGCGGGCGGGCCTGTGCCGTGGGGGCACTCTTTCCCTTCCGCCTCCGCCACGGTCTCCACCATGGCGGAGGCGGAAGAGACTCCCTCCACTGTGCATGCGTGGGAAACTGTCAGCGGCCGCTGACGCTCCCACGCATGCGCCGCCCCGAGATGTCATTTCCATGCCAGCTGGCGGGGCACCAAAGGCCTTTTCCGCCAGCTGGCGGGGCAGAAATTCCTCCGGCGTCGGCCTAGCCCCTCAATGTTGGGACTCGGCCCCCAAAGATGCGGAGCATTCCGCACCTTTGGGGCGGCGCGATGCCCGTCTGATTGGCGCCGTTTTGGGCGGCAGTCGGCAGACATCGCGCCGTTTCCGGAGAATTTCGCCCCAGATAACTTTTATGTTAAAACAAACTTTAATGTAAACACAGAATTAACCACAGTAACATCAAAGAAAATAGCTTTACAATGATTAATTAAACAGTTCTTAAACACAAGGAAAAACTTGAACTTACGATCCAAAGCTGCTACCAATTCCAATTAAGCAACCCAATATAGTTCAAATACCACTTATAAATAAAGTTAACAAACAAATTACTTGCTTAGTTGTGTAGTGACTTTTGGAGAGAGTTCCTTTCAAGGGCAAATTCAGTACACTTTTGTTCAACCGAACAGCTTTGGCAAAACTGCTGTTCAACTTAATATCCTTCTGTCTTGTCAGACTCAAATCTGATGGCAAACTGAAAAACTAGAGACAGACCTGGCTCCTTTCATTAATTACATCATCTGTATCCTGTCAAGATGTCACATGGCCTGCTTAGGTAGGATTAACAGTGCTGTTAGTCAATCCCTCGTAAATGATCTACTCTGCAGGGTATCTCCAGCAATATAACAATGTTCCATTCGCCCTTTACATGTAAACAACTAAATAGTTAGAATCAATCATGACATCAACTTTTATGACTTCTTAATTACAGCTTTAGCAGACACATAGTCTGGCTACCTTAACCGAGGTTCTTTAATAATACTACTACAACAAATATACATCTTAAGCCAGGTTGTTAAAACCTTTACTGCAATAGATATAAAATATAATATTTATCTTTTTATTGGCATTTTCAAAGTTATATACATTGCCGTTCGATTTTGTTTATTATACAGTGCAAAAAGGATTTTTCTTACGTTTCTCTCTTTACATATTATTTCCGTCTGATATGGCGAGTCACTCCCCCCACAGCCCCAACTCCCCTTTCCCTACCCACCCCCCTGATGCCCCCCCCCTGGTCTGCCTGGAGGTGTGTTCCCCCTTCTCCTTGTTCCCCCCATCTTTTTCTCCCTCTGTCGGCTTCAGCCGTGTCCTTTCTGTGCATGGGGGGAGAGGTGGGGCGGGGAGTGGGTGCCCTCCTTCCTCCCTCCTTCTGCGTTGTTCCTCTTTGACCCCCTCAGGCTCTCTGTCTTCTTCCCCCCTCCCCCCTGGGTTGTGCATCCCTGATGTTCCTCATTGCCTTCCTTTCTTTTCCCTTTCTAATCCTTCCAGTTTCCCTCTCTATTGGCTGTTGTTGATCTTGAACAGGTTTTGAAACAGGCTGCCAAATTGCCCCATGCAGTATAACCTGGCTCCTGGGCAGAGCTAGCATGCAGGGGCCCAGGTGAACCTGTAGTGCAGGTTCTACCGTACAACCCTTAATATAGGAACACAGTGGTTTACCACACTGTCCATATATTTTCCCAGAGAGTCACCCTTCCTTACTGCCCATGTTCATCAGGTCCTCTAATAGGTGGTCTCCGGGTCCCAGGGGTACCCTACTATCTGTTTGCAGAGGAAGTGTCTTATTTGCTGGTGTCTCATTTCCTGTTCTGTCGGCAATTCCCATTCCTCCGTCAGTTCGTTCAGCGGCGCTAGTCTGCGTCCTATGTAAAAGGCCCTAACTGTCAGCGTTCCCCCGTCCTGCCTCCATTTTTTAAAGGTTGCGTCCAGCATGGCTGGCGGGAATCTGTGGTTACCACAGATGGCGGCCATGCGGGAACATCTTGGTCAGCCTGAAGTGCTGTCTAGTTGGTCCCATGCTTTAATTGTGGCCGCTACCACTGGGCTAGATGTGTATTTCGTCGAGGGGGGTGTGAGTGCTGCTGTGGCTGGGGCCCGGAGGGTCGTTCCCTTGCAGGAGGAATTCTAATCTGGGGCGGGATTCTCTGCGAATCGGCGGGACGGGCAACTCCGGCGCGAAGGAGTGGCGTGAACCATTCCAGCGTTCGGGCAACCCCGAAGGTGCGGAATCCTCCGCACCTTCAGGGGCTAGGCCGGCGCCAGTGTGGTTTGCGCCACGCTGGCCGGCGCGGAAGGGGCTTGGCGCCATGCCAACCGGCGCCAAAGGGCCTCCGCCGGCTGCCGTGAGTTGGCGCATGCGCGGGAGCACCAGCGTGTGCTGGTGGCATCCCAGCGCATGCGCAGGGGGGGGGTTCATCTCCGCGTCGGCCATCGCGGACTGTTACACCAGCCGGCGCGGAGCAATAGTGTGCCCACATGACACAGGCCCGCCCGCGGATCGGTGGGCTACGATCGTGGGCTAGGCCACCATGGGGCCGCCCACGGAGCCAGATCCCGCCTGTAAATACCTGTCGTAACATACGCTGGCGGGACCGGCCGAAAACGGATGGCCACTCGGCCCATCGCGGTCCGGAAAATCGCCGGGGGGGGGGCCGCTGCCAACGGCCCCTGACCGGCACGCGTGATTCCCGCCCCCTGCCAAATCCACAGCTCCGGAGAATTCGGCAGCCGGCGGGGGTTGGATTTTCTGCATCAACCATTTATCTAGTTCCGTGTTGTAATGTGGGATTTAAATTCATGGACTGCACAAGCGGCTGGATTCTCCGTTCCTGAGATTAAATGTTGACGCCAGGGCAGGATTCGTGGAATTCCACTCAGCAAAACAGGCGTCTTCCTGCAAGGGAACGACCCTCCGGGCCCTAGCCACAGCAGCACTCCCACCCCCCTCGATGAAATACACATCTGGCACCGCACCTGGACCGATTCAGTTTCAGCGACTGTTGAGGGGCTAGCACCGGCACCACGTGGAACACAATTGATTCCAAAGAGAAATGGTGCGGGTTTCACCAAATTCGCGATTAACACTCAGGAGATCGACGAGCTGTAGCCGCATAGACACACTCACCACACACACCACCCCAGCCAACAAGATGGCATTGGTGCTGGCGGCCCTCTTCCAAACTGGTACTTTTATAGCCCCCAGGCTTTGTGATGTGTCAGTCATTTAGGGGTCTAGGTTAGTCCAGACTCCCGACATGACATCTTGGCATTTCCTTCCAGCACCAGAGTCAGGCTCCTCACACTGAATGCACCCTCAGAATCCTTGACACACACACAGGCACTCCAGGATTCCACACTGATGCGCGGCCCCTCAGGCCATCGGCAGCTGCTGCTTTAGGTTCCGCTACGCTGTTAAGTGAGCTGTTTGACCCCACATCATCCACCAGGCTTTTGGTGTCGAGAAACTCCCCTTTGGGAATGGTCTTCTGAGGTTGCCCTCCAGCCACGGGTTCTCCATCAGGGATGTGACCCACCAGTGCCCAGCCACTTTCCTTCTTCGGTCAAAGTACACTTCTCACAATTCTGGGAGTAATCGGTTATATCAGGAGCCATCCTTGGGCAGTAACATTCCCTTCTTGTCAGTGGCACTGTCTTCTCGGACACCCTCCTGATCACAAACCACAGTCAACACTTTGTAGTGATCTGTACATCTGTACATACATCTGCACATACACCAGGCACTACAGCACAGATGTAACAGCCACAGCATCACTAGAGGGCAGCATCAGAGAGGTTATAAAGGATCCTCCCTTGGGCTGAACCTTTTATACCCTTGATTCTCAAGACTGCCGGGCCAGGAGGAGTTACCTAACCTCTCTCCAGTTGTCATGAACCAGCTGATAACAAACTCCACCCTCTTGCCTTTTCCTCTTCCAGCACCTTAGCAGTTTACATCCCCGTTTGGACTGATCCCGTTTGGACTGACCCCGTAGGTAACACCGTGTACATTTGTATGTACATTTGTATGTACATTTGCTATCTTCCAATCTAATGGGACTTTCCCCGAATCTTTGGAATTTTGAAATCCATCCACAGAATCCCTACAGGAGGCCATTTGGCACATCAAGTCTGCACTGACCCTCTGAAAGAGAACTCTACCTAGGCCTACCTCTCCCCCGTCCTATCCTGGTAGCTCTGCGCATTCATCAGGGCCAATTTATCTAACCTGCACATCTTTGGACTCTCTGATATTATTATCCACCTAAACTGCACATTTTTGGACAGTTGGAGGAAACAGGAGCACCCGGAGGAAACCCACCCAGACATGGGGAGAACGTGCAAACTTCACATAGACAGTCACCCAAGGCCGGAATCAAACACGGGTCCTTGGCGTTGTGAGGCAGCTGTGCTAACCACTGTGTCGCCGTTTCAGCAGACACTTCTTATAAGAAGCTAGTGTGAAGTTCTTCAAGACCTGAGTTCTTGTCAGCCCGCAGTTCCAATAATTTACTCAGTGCTGTAGTATTATCAGAAATGTAAGAAATGCAAGGGTTAATGTAATGTCTAGATCAGCCACTATAGTATATAAGACATTGATGCTAAGCCATGTGGGGGGAGAAGTGAAGGAGTTAGCTAGAGCATAGACTGAAGGAAAGATATTGTGAGTAATAGCCGATCAAACTGAATGCAAATTTCAATCACATTGTGGTTGCTGCTGGCTCGGGGGGCCTTCAGTATGAGATCTGTAATTACTCCCATCTCATAATACCAGGTCTATATAACTGCTCTCTGGTTTGCTCCAGAACATGCTGGTCTCAGAAACTATCACAGAAACATTCTTTGAGGTTTTCATCCAGGCTACCTTTGACAATCTGATTTTCCCATTCTATACATAGATTAAAATCTCACATGATTATCGCTCTCCCTTTCTAAAAAGCTCTCAATTTGTTCTTCCTTTGAGCTCCGCCCTACCCTATGGTTACTGTTGGGGAGCTTGGACACAACTCCCACAGTGTCTTCTTGCCTTTACCATTTCTCATCTCCACCCAAACCATTTCCAGATCCTGGTTTCCAGAAGTTACGCCACCTCGCTCTATTGTGCTTAACCGTCATTAACAAACAGAGCCACCTTTCTACCTTATCCTCGCTTCCTGTACTTCCTAAATATCCTGTACCTTTCCATATTCAGGTCCCAATCTATGTCCTCCTGCCGCTATGTCTCCGTTATTGTGCTTATTTATTTCTATGTGTGCTCTCAAGCGGGAGATCCAGCTAAGAAGGTCGTGCAGTGCTGGTCCGAGGAAACAGAAGAGCTCCTATGTGACTGCTTGGAGACAGTGGACTGGTCCATATTTAAGAGCTCAGCGACTATCTTAAATGAGTATGCCACCACCGTCACAGACTTCACCAGCAAATGTGTGGATGACTGCATGCCAAAGAAAGCAGTACATACATTCTCCAACCGGAAACCATGACTCAATCGCGAGATTGACTCCCTACTGAAGGACAGGTCTGAGGCGTTCAAGTCAGGCAACCCTGACCGATACAAGAAATCCAGGTACGGCCTCCGCAAAGCCATCCGAGAGGCCAAGAGAGAATATCAGACCAAGCTAGGGTCACAAACTAGTGTTACTGACTCTCGGCGGTTGTGGCAAGGCCTAAAGAATATAACGGGCTACAAAGCGAAGCCAAGCAGTATCTCCAGCAGCAGCGCACCCCTCCCCGATGAACTGCATGCATTCTATGCTCGGTTCGAGCAGGAAACCAATGATCCGCTGTTGAGTGCCCCAGCAGCCCATAAACACCCATACCCACCATCATAGCTTCCAAAGTCAGATCGGCCTTCCTGAAAGTGAACCCTCGGAAGGCGACGGGACCAGTCGTGATCCCTGGTCATGCACTCAGGGCCTGTGCAGACCAGCTGGCAGATGTGTTCGCAGATATCTTTAACCTGTCCCTGTTCCACTCCAAGGTCTCCATCTGCTTCAAGAAGACCACCATCATACCGGTACCAAAGAAGAACCAGGCAACCTGCCCCAATGACTGCCACCCGATGGCCCTGACTTCAGTCATATTGAAGTGCTTCGAGAGGTTGGTCATGAAGCGCATCATCTCCAAACTCAGAATGGCTTGATCCACTGCAATTCGTATTATGCCGCAACCGGTCCACAGCAGACGCCATTTCCCTGGCCCTACACTCATCCCTAGAGCTTCTCGACAACAAGGATTCCTAAACCAGACTCCTATTTATTGACTACAGCTCCGCCTTCAACACCATAATCCCAGCCAAGCTCATATCAAAACTCCAAAACCTAGGACTTGTCTCCTCACTCTGCAACTAGATCCTCGACTTTCTGATCCACAGACCACAATCAGTAAGAATAAACAACAACACCAACTAGACTAGACAATAGTCCTCAATACCGGGGCCCCGCAAAGTTGCGTACTTAGCCCCATACTATACTCCCTGTACACACATAACTGCGTGGCAAAATTTGGTTCCAACTCCATATACAAGTTTGCCGACAATGCGACCATCGTGGGCCGGATCTCGAATAATGACAAGTCAGAATACAGGGGGTGAGTTGGAGAACCCAGTGGAGTGGTGCAGCGACAACAAACTATCCCTCAGTGCCATGAAAACTGAAGAGCTGGTAATTGACTTCAGGAAGCAAAGTACTGTACACACCCCTGTCAGCATCAACGGGGCCGAGATGGAGATGGTTAGCAGTTTCAAATTCCCAGGGGTGCACATCTCCAGAAATCTGTCATGGTCCACCCACGTCGACGCTATCACCAAGAAAGCACAACAGCGCCTATACTTCCTCAGCAAACTAAGGAAATTTGGCATGTCCACATTAACTCCAACTTTTACAGATGTACCATAGAAAGCATCCTATCTGGCTGCATCGCAGCCTGGTATGGCAACTGCTCGGCCCAGGACCGCAAGAAACTTCAGAGAGTCGTGAACACCGCCCAGTCCATCACACAAACCTGCCGCCCATCCATTGACTCCATCTACACCTCCCGCTGCCTAGGGAAAGCGGGCAGCATAATTAAAGATCCCTCCCACCCAGCTTACTCACTCTTCCAACTTCTCCCAGCAGGCAGGAGATACAAAAGTCTGAAAACATGCACGAACAGACTCAAAAACAGCTTCTTCCCCGCTGCCACCAGACTCCTAAAAGACCCTGGGCGGGATTTTCCGACCCCCCGCCGGGTCGGAGAATCGCCGGGGGCTGGTGTGAATCCCGCCCCTGCCGGTTGCCGAATTCTCCGGCACCGGATATTCGGTGGGGGCGGGAATCGCGGCGCGCCCGTCAGCGGGCCCCCCCCCGGTCATTCTCCGGCCCGCGATGGGCCGAAGTCCCGCTGCTGGAATGCCTGACCCACCGTCGAGAATCAAACCACCTCTCTTACCGGCGGGACAAGGCGGCGCGGGCGGGCTCCGGGGTCCTGGGGGGAGCGCGGGGCGATCTGGCCAGGGGGGGTGCCCCCACGGTGGCCTGGCCCGCATTCGGGCCCACCGATCCGCGGGCGGGCCTGTGCCGTGGGGGCACTCTTTTCCCTCCGCCTCGGCCACAGTCTTCACCATGGCCGACGCGTAAGAGACACCCCCCCTGCACATGCGAGGGGATGATGTCAGCAGCCGTTGACGCTCCCGCGCATGCGCGGACTTCCGCCGGCCAGCGAAGTCCTTTCGGCCCCGGCTGGTGTGGCGCCAAAGGCCTTTCTCGCCGGCTGGCGGTGCGCCAACCACTCCGGCGCGGGCCTAGCCCCTCAAGGTGAGGGCTTGGCCCCTAAAGGTGCAGAGAAATCCCCACTTTTGGGGCGGCCCGATGCGGAGTGGTTCCCGCCACTCCATCCCGCCGGGACCCCCCGCCCCGCCGGGTAGGGGAGAATCCCGGCCCCTCTTATGGATTGACCTGATTAACACAACATCCCTGTATGCTTCACCCGGTGCTGGTGTTTATGTAGTTAGATTGTGTCCTGTTATGTACTTTCTTTTATTTTATTTTCATGTACTTAATGATCTGTTCAGCTGCTTGCAGAGAAATGCTTTTCACTTACCTCGGCTCTTGTGACAATAAACAAAATCTAAAATCTCAGTTCATCTGTTTTGTTTTAAATGCAGCATGCATTTGGAAATGGAGCTTTTAATTTTATCCTTTTATTCTTTCCAGGACCTCTAGCCTCATCTGTTGATTTACTGTTAGATTTGTACTCTCAATCCAGCCCGGTCATGGCCTGTTTTTCATTTCCTGTATTAACACCTTTCTCTTTTGCCTTGTCTCTGCTCCTTGATTTACCACACTTTCCCAAGTTCGATCCCTTGCCCCGACTATTGCATTTAAAACCCTCTCTGCTTCCTTGGTTATGCAGCTCACAAGAGCATCAGTCCCAGCATGGGTTCTGGTGTGAACCGTCCCAACGGTACAGATCCCATTTTCCCCAGCATTGGTGCCAGTGCCCCACGGACCAGAACCCACCCGCCTTGGAGCCAGTCTTTGATTGTTCCTGTCCTGGGAGAGCGTGAAAGGTGGAGGTGTTCCATTTTTCAATATTAACATCATTTCTCCATGTGGGGCAGGGGTGGGCCAGTTCCTTCAAAAAGAAGGCGATTATCTGCAATTCTCGCAGGAAAAGGAAGTGGGCTGGATTCTCCGGTTCCTCAGCCATGTGTTTTTCGGAGGCGCACCACTTGCTCGTGGCGGGTTCTGTTTTCCCGCCACTTATCAATGGGATTTCCCATTGAAGCCACTCCATGCTGCTGGGAAACCTGCGGGCGAGAGTGCGCTGTGACGGGATTGATAGTACCGCGCTACAAAACCAATCAAGTGGGTGGCTGGGAATTCTTCTGATTTCCCATGTAGCTGCTCCATCCTTATTGATCAACACAAAATTCACGAGAAAAAATCTTTTCATTCATTTTCTAACTTTTTCAAAATACTTTTGTAGCTTCTATTGTTCAAAATAGATGTTTTATTCTCAAGCTGTGCATCTGTCAGAAAGACATTTCCATTACAAAGCATCCCAGCAAATAGATGTGACCAGCTTCCTTACAATTGCGTCCTGGTAAACAATTGTGTACCTTGTCGAGCAAGAAATCATGCTGAGATCATAAATGATATTCGCTGAACACATTGTAGCTTTAGCTTATTTCATTTTCTGTACTGCTGGATCAAAATTATAACAATCTACTCCCACAGTTTGTTATTGTATAAAGTAAGAGTGGTGATTCACTGGACAGTCTCAGTGGGCTGAGGAACAAAGAGCGTCATTCTCCGACCCCCCAGAGGGTCGGAGAATGGCCGTTGGCCGCCATGAATCCCGCCCCCGCCGGTTGCCGAAGTCTCCGAAGGGAGAAAAGTCGGTGGGGCGTTAATGTTGCCGCTGCAGTCGGAGAATGTCACGGGTCTGCGCAAGGCAGCCGATTTTCGGCCTGCCGAGATTCTCCCTTCCGGATGGGCCGAAGTCCCGTCGACGTGATGACCGTTCACGTCGACGTAAATTAAACTTCCTTTTCATCGGCGTGACCCTGTGCTCCAGGTTCACGCCGACCAGCGTGGAGGTGAGTGACGGCCTGGGGGGTTGGCTCTGGGCAGGCGATGGCGTGGCCGCAGTCTGAATGCGTGAGGAGAGGTGTGTCTCGGGTTGTGTGTGTGTGTGTGTGCGCCGGGGGGGGGGGGGGGGGGGGGGGGGGGGGGGTGGTTAGAGTGGGCTGGGCTCCGGGGGAGTGCCGGGAGGGGGGTCCGTGCCGGGGAGGGGGATGGGGGGGGGGGGCCGTGCCGGGGAGGGGGATGGGGGGGGGTCCGTGCCGGGGTGGAGGTTGGGGGGGGGTCCGTGCCGGGGATGGGGGGGGCCCGTGCCGGGGAGGGGGATGGGGGGTCCGTTCCGGGGAGGAGGTTGGGGTCCGTGCCGGGGAGGAGGATGGGGGGGGGTCCGTGCCGGGGAGGGGGATGGGGGGTCCGTTCCGGGGAGGAGATTGGGGTCCGTGCCGGGGAGGGGGATGGGGGGGTCCGTGCCGGGGAGGGAGATGGGGGGTCCATTCCGGGGAGGAGGTTGGGGTCCGTGCCGGGGTGGAGGTTGGTGGGGGGGTCCGGGGGATGGGGGGTCCGTTCCGGGGAGGAGGTTGGGGTCCGTGCCGGGGAGGGGAATGGGGGGGGGTCCGTGCCGGGGAAGGGGATGGGGGGTCCGTTCCGGGGAGGAGGTTGGGGTCCGTGCCAGGGAGGGGGATGGGGGGCTCCGTGCCGGGGAGGGGGATGGGGGGTCCGTTCCGGGAAGGAGGTTGGGGTCCGTGCCGGGGTGGAGGTGGGGGGGGGTCCGTGCCGGGGAGGGGGATGGGGGGGGGGGGTCCATGCCGGGGAGGGGGATGCGAGGGAAAGTGAGTTGGGCCACCTGGCCAGGTGCCAGCCTCCAACAGTTGGACCCATGCGGTCCATGCCACCTGGCTGGGGGGAGGAGGGGATATGGGCAATGATGACATGTCGTCGTTCCCCTCCCCACCCCCCCCAACCAGGCCGTCATGTTTTCCAATCATCCAGCGATGTTGGCCGCCGTGGCGGCAGCCGCCAATGTCTATGTTGCCCTGGATGAGGAGGAGGAGGAGGAGCGTGCCAGAGAGGCGGCGCAGGCTGCCGCAGAGGGACAGGCGGCAGCCGCCCAGGCTGGAGGGACACCTGACCGACAGGACGAGGAGGGGGAGGAGGACGTCGCGGCCCCACGGCAACGGAGGCACCCAAGGGTGCCCCGTGTGTACCGGCCCCGGCAGTCATACCAGGACCTCACGGACCGGGAATGCAGGAGGAGACTCCGGATGAGGCGGGAAACCGTGGCACACATCTGCCACCTGCTGGCACACCTGTCACCGCGTGGCACTGGCGGGGGACACCCTCTCCCCGTGTCCGTCAAGGTTACGGTGGCCCTGAACTTTTATGCAACGGGGTCATTCCAGGCACCGAGTGGGGACCTGTCCGGCATATCGCAGACATTGGTGCATCGGTGCATCCGGGCAGTGACAGATCCCCTATATGCCATGGCGCACCGCTACATCCGCTTCCCCGTGGACCGGGCCAGCCAAGGTGCCCGGGCCGTGGGCTTCTCTGCCGTGGCCGGGTTCCCCATGGTCCAGGGCGCGATTGATGGGATGCACGTCGCCGTGCGGCCACCTGCAGATAACAGGGCCGTGTTCACCAATAGGAAGGGGACCTATTCGATGAACATACAGGTGGTCTGCGACCACCGCATGATGATCCTGCACGTCTGCGCCCGTTACCCAGGCAGTGTACACGACTCATACGTGTTGTCGCGGTCATCCATCCCCGGCATGTACGAGGGACGCCATCCCCGGCTGAGGGGCTGGTTGCTGGGCGACAGGGGCTACCCATTGCGATCGTGGCTGATGACGCCTATACGGAGGCCACGCAATGAGGCGGAGAACCGCTACAATGATGCCCATGTAGCGACAAGGGGAGTGATAGAGAGGTGCTTTGGCGTGCTGAAGATGCGTTTCAGGTGCCTGGACCTCTCTGGGGGCGCCCTCCAGTATCGGTCAGAGAGGGTCGGCCGCATCATTGTGGTGTGCTGCGTCCTGCACAACATAGCCCAACAGAGGGGCGATGTGCCGCAGGCAGAGGAGGGTGGAGTGGAGGAGCAGCAGGAAGAGGCGCAGTCCTCCCCAGATGAGGGGGATGGGGGTACTGGTCAGGGCAGACGGGGTAGACACAGGCGGGTGGCTGTCCACCGTTACCGGCTGGCCCAGCGGGCACGGGACAGACTGATAGCCGCCCGCTTCACTGACTAGATGGGCGTGGGAATCGGGTAGTATGGCCACAGACCGCACACCATGGCAACAGCCGACCACCCACACCTCCCATCCATCCACCCACCCAGCACCCTCACCCCCCTCCCCAACCCCACCCACCCCACCCGCATGCACACCACCCCCCCCCCCATTGCCGATCCACCTGCGGCACAACGGGCCGGGCTCACACAGTTGCGGGTGGACGCGTGTCTATTGCAGGCCATGGAGGATGATGACAACCCGCCCTGCGGTGAGCTCCTGGCTCCACATCGTTGGACTATGTCTGACCCATGGCCACAGTACCACCATCCACCCGGACCATCCCTGCATGCGGCTGTGACACTGCAGCGCACGGTCCCGTCCTCTGCCCGGGGGATGTTGATGGCGGCCCAGGGGGAAGGGGGCAGACTCACCTGGGGCTGAGGTAAGACCACCCCTCACACACACACTTGCGCTCAACGTACATGACACCCCCGCACGCTTTGGACAAAGCACAAAGGCAGCTTCTGTAGGTGTAACATTGACTTTAATAACCAAAGGAGTTCATGCACGTGCCCTAGCCCCTAAAACGCATCTGTGCCTTGCACCTGTGCCAACTTACTCAGTGTCTAATTGTTTGGCCTTACGGGCCCTTTGACTACGTCTACGTGGTTCCCCAGACGGTAGAGCAGAACTGGAGGTGGACTCCTGTGATTCCTGCCCTCTGACACTGGATCCCTTTGGCGGCCGTTTCCTGGGGCGTCCTGGCCTAGATGGGCCAGGCTGCGGCCCGGACGACTGGGATGGCAAGCTGCCAGCCTGTCCTGCCCGTTGCCCACCCGATGCACCTGGGACGGAAGGGGGGGAGTCCGAAGTGTCGCGGTGTACCGGGACCTCCCCTACAGGGGGAGCCGGGACGGACCACACCACCTCCTCCTCCCTCGGGGTGCCCGATGGCCCCCAGGCCTCTACATGGGTGGGGGATGCGAACGGACAGGCCATCCGACGCCCCCCGACATCTGGCGCTGCCAGTCCTGGAGGCCCGTGCTGGTATCGACAGGGGTCTGCAGGTTTGCAGCCATGGAGCCCAGGGGGTTGGCAAACCCTGTCTGTGACGGTGCGACGCCGGCTCGCACATGGCCACTGGCGCCGATGCCCTCAGCGATGGCCTGCAGAGACTGGGCCATGGCCTGCTGAGACTGGGCCATGGCCTGCAGAGACTGGGCTATGGCATTGAGCGCCTCTGCCATCTGGCGCTGGCACTGGCTCATGGCCTCCTGTGGGAGGGCAGCCATGTCCTGGGCCACAGACGCCACCTGCACGGAAAGCCCCAGGCCTCGCAAAACGTTCCCCATGTCTGACACCGTCGCACCCATTGCCTCCACTGCGGACGCCACCCGTGCGGTGACAGCCTGGGTGGCACGCATGACCAGCACCACTCCCAGCTCCTGGACGTGGGTGGACTCCTCCACCTGCGACTGCAGCCGCCGCAAGCCGGCCGTCACCCTCTTCGCTCGCCTCCGGGTCGGTGGTTGCATCGAATCTATGTGTGGGTGTTGTAACTCCAGGAACCCGGGATCCATCTGGGCGGCAGATGATCGCTTGGGCTGGGCTGCCCTCCGACCGCCCGGCCCCTCTGCTGCTCCTACCTACACCTGCTGTACCGGGACGGCTGTGTTGTGCGCACCAGTGAGTGTACCAGACGCCTCATCACTAAAGTGCCCAACCGAGGTGAGTGTTTCTGCGATGGTGGAGGGTGTTGGTGACAGCAGTGGCGTTGTGTCGTGCTCTTCGTCTCACTCTGAGTCCATGGCACTTTGGGGTGGGGGTTCGTCTCCACCCATCCACTCTGAGTCACTGTCCGGTATTTTGTCTTCCTGGGTAGTGCTGTCCCGGGTAGGGGTGTCCTGGGCAGTGCTGTCCCGGGTAGTGCTGTCCCGGGTAGTGGTGTCCTGGGTAGTGGTGTCCTGGGTAGTGGTGTCCTGGGTAGTGGTGTCCTGGGTAGTGGTGTCCTGGCTCGGATGTGACGGGGGCCTGTGGCTGCCCCCCTCGTCGCTGGGTGGTCGCTCCCGCACGTGACGGGGGTGTCGTCTCCCTGTTGCTCCTGGTCTCTCCGTCTCCCGTGGTGTGCGAGGGGCATCCTGCGGGCGTCACATGCTGGAGGGTCCGTGTCTCTCCGTCTCCCGTGGTGTGCGAGGGGCATCCTGCGGGCGTCGCATGCTGGAGGGTCCGGGTCTCTCCGTCTCCCGTGGTGTGCGAGGGGCATCCTGCGGGCGTCGCATGCTGGAGGGTCCGGGTCTCTCCGTCTCCCGTGGCCTCCGAGGGGCATCCTGCGGGCGTCGCATGCTGGAGGGTCCGTGTCTCTCCGTCTCCCGTGTCCTCCGAGGGGCATCCTGCGGGCGGTCTGCATCTGCGGGGATGGGTGCCTGGACGTTTGGTCCTGCGATACACAATGAAGCATGCATGGTTAGACATCAGGCAGTGGTCAGGTGATATGGGGGAGGGGGATATAGGGGAGGGGTGATATGGGGACGGGCTGTCGGTGGCTCACTTGCTAGTACGCCCCCGACCTCTGCATCAGCAACCTCCCGGTCGTCAGGTCCGCCAGCCAGTTCCAGGGCCTTTCCTCGTGTTCGGTCAGTGGCCTCTCATCAGCGGGGCCTCCTCCAGTCCTCACATGCTCCCCATTGTTGTGTGCGTGCTTATCCTGTGGGGGGTGGGGGGGGGGGGAGGTGGCAGGGGTAAAAGGCAACACTGTTAGGCAGGTATATGAATGCACGCCATCGGTTGCGCGTGCATTGCAGAGGTTAAGGTTAGGGCTGGATTCACTTGGGGATATGGGGGATATGGGGGAGGGGGAAGGGGGGATATGGGGAGGGGGGATATGGGGATGGGGGGATATGGGGGAGGGGGATATGGGGGAGGGGGGATATGGGGATATGGGGGAGGGGGATATGGGGGAGGGGGGATAAGGGGGAGGGGGGATATGGGGATATGGGGGAGGGGGATATGGGGGAGGGGGGATAAGGGGGAGGGGGGATATGGGGGAGGGGGATATGGGGAGGCTCACCCTGCCTGCTCTGACGAGGTCGTTCACCTTCTTGTGGCACTGGGTGCCTGTCCGTGGTGTCAGGGCCACAGCGGTGACGGCCTCTGCCACTTCCCTCCACAGACGCCGGCTGTGGCGTGGGGCA
Organism: Scyliorhinus torazame; assembly: GCF_047496885.1. NCBI lineage: Eukaryota > Metazoa > Chordata > Chondrichthyes > Carcharhiniformes > Scyliorhinidae > Scyliorhinus > Scyliorhinus torazame. The sequence continues at coordinate 47,321,650 of NC_092722.1, forward strand.
ACTCTGCGGCCGTGCCCGGGATACAGGGCGTCCCTCCTCTGCTCCACCGCGTCCAGGAGCGCCTCCACATCCCGTGACTCGAGCCTCGGGGCTGAGCGGCGGCCAGCCATCCAGTCGGGTGTTCCGGTCGGGTGTTCCGGTCGGGTGGGGGGGAGCAGCGCGGCCTCATGAGCCGTCACGCCGTGCGGCGCGTATGACGCTGCACGGCGTGAACCACTGCGCAAGCGCGGATCCCGTTACGTCGCTGCTAGCCCATTTCGGGCCGGAGACGTTCGATCCATTTTTCCGACGTGACGCAAGTCAGATTTGCGCAGTTTTTTGCGCCGATCGGCGGACTTTCCGCCGATAACGGAGAATTTCACCCAAAGTCATTGGGCGGGATTCTCTGTCCCGTCGTACCAGCTTTCTGGTGCGTCGTGCCCCCGCTGGCAGCGGATTCTCCGTCCTGCCAGCCGGCCAGTGGGAGTTTCCTTTGTTGGCAGGCCCACGGCGTCGGGCGCGGGAGCGCTGCCGGCGTAATGGAGAATCCCGACAGTGGAGTTTGAAATACCTTGGGCTGAATTATATGAGTTGAGTGGAGACCCTGACATTGGAGTAAAAAGTGAGTACTGGACCCCCACTTGCCGGCAATTTGTTCAAAGGCAGCCTCCTACTTGACAGAGGTGGTGCTGCTGAGGAATCCCATGTCAGGTAAGTTAAAAATAATCGATTGGGTTGAGGGACTCCACAGATTCTGCCAGATGTGCTGTGTATTTCCAGCATTTTCTGTTTTTATTTCATATTTCCAGCATCTGCTGTATTTAGATTTTGCAAAGAACCCAGGGGTTGGATAAGGTTCACAAATAGTCTTTTTTAAAGTTACAGCTTAAGATATTGGGCCGATTCTCCGATTTGAAGACTAAGTGCTGACCGTGAGAACAGTGGCGTCTTACGCCAGAACAAATGGCGCAAGAGCTGTACTGATCCTCCGTCTGGTGGGGGGCTAGCAGCTAGCTAGCTAGCCCCCGGCATTACCTGTGGATACGGCTGGAGAATTCCCATGTCCGTGGCCGTGCAAGCACACGGCGGCGGCCTGCAGTGGCCGTGCCGTGCAACATGGTGCAACCGTCCGCGGACCCGGCCTGCCACATGCTGTCCTCCAGTAACCCCGCTTGCCACCCCCAGACCACTCCCTCACCAGTGCCCCCAGCCCCCGCCAAAGCCCGCCCTGCCCTTGGAACGGCGCCCTCCTGATTGTGGCGGCGCTGGACTCAGTCCGCAGCCGCCACGCCGGGTTCACGGAAAAAACAGGATAAGTATTCCACGTCGTCGGGAACTCGGCCCATCGGGGGCGGAGCATCGGGGGAGGGCCTCAGGTGACGTCCTGAGGCCGTTCTGACAGTGTGCAGCATTGAGTATGCCGTTTCCGAGGGGGTGGAGTATCGCAAAGGCGCCGCCGCCCTCAATTTCGGTGCAAACGGGATTTCGGCGTCGGTGACCGGAGATCCCACCCATTGATTTTGGGGATATAAAAATAGCAGGTGGTTTCCATTGAAAATGGCGACAAACATAAATCTCTTATTGTTAAGTGTGTTTTTCAGTGTTATTGGATTCAGAGGAACATAGGAACAAAAGAACAGGAATAGGCCATTCAGCCCCTCGAGCCTGTCCCACCATTGAATATGGCCTAACTCCATTTACCTCCCTTTAGACCATAAGACATAGGAGCAGAATTAGGTCACTCGGCCTATCGATGCTGCGCTGCCATTCAATCATGGCTGATATGTTTCTCATTCCCATTCTCCTGCCTTCTCCCCATAACTCCTGATCTCCTTATTAATCAAGTAATTAGTAACCCCTCTGCCATTTTCCCTGTCCCTTCTGTAAACTTTATAACCAGAGATATTTAGTTCCCCGTCCCTGAGATCCTGCAGCCATGTCTCCATAATAGCTATAATATGATAATCGTCAATTTGCATTTGCGTCTGCAGCTCATGTAGTTTATTTTTTACACTCTGTGCTTTAGTATACCGAACTCTTAATTGGGATCCTCCCCCTGAACTGTCCCTCAGCACTGATGCTTTATTTGCTTGATTATTATTTTTCTCTTTTGGTTTAACCAGCACCCATGTAGTTTTGCCATTCGCTGTTGTTCCTGAACTTGGGTTTCTGACTATTTCTTTATTCTCTGCCCTGCTGCTTGTTTTTGGAACTGTATTGACTTCCCCTGAGGCCTCCCCTCCCCCCCCCCCCCCTTCCCCTTCAATTTTCTAGTTTAAAGTCTTTGCCCCCACCCTGTTTATCCTTTCTGCTAAGTCACTGGCCCCAGATCGGTTCAGGTGGAGACCGTCCCAGCGGGATGGATCCTTCCTGTCCCAATACTGATGCCAGTGCCCCATGAAATGGAACCTCTCTTTCCCGCACCACTTCTGTAGCCATGTATTTTCTTCCCTAAGTTTCTTATCCCTGTGCCAATTTGCACGTTGCTCGCGTAATAATCTAGAGATTATAACCCTTGAGGACCGTTTCTTTAATTTTGTTCCTAGCTCCTGATATTCCCCATAAAGGTTCTCTTTCCTAGTCTTGCCTATGTCGTTTCTCCCAACATGAACCATAACAACTGGATCCTCCTCCTCCTCCCACACCAATATCCTCTCAAGCCTGTTAGAGATACTCCACCCCTCTGAGTCTGCTCCAGCTTCACTCCTTGTTAACTAGACCGTGAATTCCCGAAGTGAATTTTTTATACTTACAGCTCCGATACGTCACCCCTGGTTCCGCTCCCCGGTGACTAGGCCACAAATCCCCAAGGTAAGTTTTTTATAGTCACAGCTCTGATGTTCCATTCCTCTGGGTCCACTCCAGCGCTGCTCCCCATTGCCTAGGCTACAAATCCCCGAGGTAAGTTTTTTATACTCACAGCTCCAATACTCCGCCCCTCTGGTCCACTCTACCTCCGTTCCCCGATGACTAGACTGCAAATCCCTGAGGTAGTTTTTTTTGTATTTACAGCTCTGATATTCCACTCCTCTGTGTTCACTCTATCTCCATTCCCCGGTGACTAGGCTGCAAATCCCAGAGGTAGGTTTTTGATGTTTGCAGCTCCGTTTCAGGGACTATGCCCCCACACCGTCGTGAAAACCATGGTCTTTTACGCCAGAACAACTGGCGTCAAAAGGCCACAGATTCACAGCCCTGCAGGGGGCTAGCAGGGAGCCGTCTTGAAGCCTGCAGCTCCAGCTGCAGATATGGCCTTCTGGGCCAGAGGCCATGCGTGCGCACGCAGGCGGCCTCCAGCAGCCGCGCCGTGCTCCATTGCAGACTTAGAGCTGGACCGAGGAAACAATGCCCCCGATTGGCCACGCGCCAGACCCGGGCCATCTGCACAATAAAGGCACAGTCCCGTATGAGGCTCCTCCTGCCCTCCGATCGGCCCGCCCCTGACCGTGGCGGCCGCGGACTGAGTCCGCAGCCGCCTCGCGACTTTCCCGAATGGCTGGGATCATATTAGGAATATGCCATGGAGGCTTCAGCCGGTGGGGGGGGAGGGGGGGGGAGAATAGCAGGGCAAGCTTCAAGCAATGGCCGCAGGTGGGGGATACCCTCCTGGTATGCCACTTTTCGGGGGCCGGAGAATCGATGTCGTGGAAATCATAATAAAGACAAATTCCTCGAGTTCGATTTAAGGAAATTTATTTACACAAATATATTTGTGGAGAGAGAGTGTTCCAGCTGCAAAGCCAGTGCACTGCACTCTGAGATTCGATTGAAGACAGCATGTTTTATAGTCTGAAAAAACAGCTTGAAGTAAACAGGCATGTTCACATTAAATAGACCTTGGAAAGTACGTAAAATGAAATACATAGTACGTATGTTCTTGCCCTTGGCTGCAAACAACTCGAGTACACATTTTGTTATCTTTCGGAGGACAATGTGTTTTCATAATAAGGCCAAGACCAGAATATTAAGCAGTATTTAATTTATGTTACCTGACCTACTTATTTTAGTCCAAGGTGCTGAACTATAGTCAAGCACTTCCCAGCATGCTTCAAAATTGGTTTATGTTAATTTCCCTTCCACAATTCCCTCCTTGTTGATCTTTTGATCAACACCTTTTAGTAAATTATCGTTTCCTCCGTAGAGAAGGGTGGTTTATTATGTAAGGATAACAGATGTATGACAGTTCCCTGCGTGTTATGAGCCTGGTAGCAAGGTGGTAAGGCGGCTAGGGCTGTTCTCCCGTGTTAGTACAATAAAAATATCTTGCGCAACATTAAAACAGTAACCATACGACAATCAAGATTACAATGGCGATTATAACCCAGAACACAATCCTCTGTCTGGTTGATCCAAACCACCCAAAGCCAAAGTCCCATCCCTCATTTTCATGTAATCCTGTCACCTCTCTACGAATGTGATCCACCAGATTATCATTTTTTTTTTCTGAGTTATGTAAATACAAAAAAACCTACCTCAGGGATGTATGTGCGACAGTCACTTCCAATCAGGGCACAAGTGCCTCCCTTTTCAGCTAACAAGAAATCAAGAGCCATTCTATTCTGCAGGGCAACCGCTCTTATAGCAACCACCTGTCCTTTTGGTAGCAGGGTAGCATAGTGGTTAGCATAATTACTTCACAGCTCCAGGGACCCAGGTTCGATTCCCAGCTTGGGTCACTGTCTGTGCGGAGTCTGCACGTTCTCCCCGTGTGTGCGTGGGTTTCCTCCGGGTGCTCCGTTTTCCTCCCACAGTCCAAAGACGTGCACGTTAGGTGGATTGGCCATACTAAATTGTCCTTAGTGTCCAAAATTGCCTTTAGTGTTGGGTGGGGTAACTGGGTTATGGGGATAGGGTGGAGGTGTGGGCTTTGGTAAGGTGCTCTTTCCAAGAGCCGGTGCAGACTCGATGGGCTGAATGGCCTCCTTCTGCACCGTAAATTCTATGATTCTATGACCTCAGTTTCTATACTGGTTAACAGCTTCTGCAGTGTCATTAGCTACCTGCTCAAGGATGTCTTGTAATTCGCGTAGTTCGTATGCATTAGTGGCTATTCCTAATGGTGGTATCATTATTCCCAGCATTTGTGCCCATGTCATAATACTTTGTGTCGTCCTATGATGGGGATGGTCCTGCAATTACTGAATGTGATGCACTAAGGGACTACCTATCCCAAATAGCAGGAGCCTTCCCAATTTTCTGGTATGGTCACAGATAAAATACGTGTCGTTATATGCGGTCAGGTTTCCTTTACTATTAGTCATCATTAGTCTAATTGATCCCCTTCCCAGGAGCCTCCACTAGTTTGATTTTCAACTCCTGACCAATCAAAGATGAATAGTCCTTTAGCTGTAAGGTGGAACATAGGGGGTTGCCAATTCAAGGTCTGATCACACTGACTCGTGCCTACTGAGTGGGTCCCATACGTTTTATGATTCTTAAAGCATATACTTCCTTTTGGGACTCCAGTATAATTGGGAAGGATCAACCAGGGCGGTTGGCGTGTTACATTAAACCTAGGCCCCCACCATTCCTCAAACCTATTCATATCGTATCCAGCTAATCTCCAATCTAACATATCTTGTGTATCTTCCCCATGCCCTGTATTATTCCGTCTTAGGGCCCACTCTGCTATCTCGTTACTGGTGAATGGGATGGGTCGCACGGGGATGCCCTCCCCCAGCATCTGGGAATTTGTGTACAAACCCAACAACTGAATGTATATTAAGGTGTTAGTATGCAGTTTACCCTCTACATGATGTTGGATTAATGTGATAATATAAAAACATCAACGTCATTCTCTTCAGGTTAGTGTTTCGCTAGTACTCTCAAAGTTCTGTGTGATGTGGTTTACACGAGTTGCATGGATCCCATCTGGCTTTTCTTTTACTTTAACGGCTGTTCGGGTTGTTAGCAGGGTCCATTCCACCTAGGAGAAAAATAATCTTTGTTTAGTGCTTTCACATATACTTGATCTCCCGGTTTAAAGGGTGTGTATTTCCCTCTTTTGGATGCATCTGAGCCTGTTGCACCTTTTCATGGTTTTTTTTTTCAACTGTTTCACACATGTCCTGGGCATATTTTAGTGATGCCTCACCTGCCCATATTAAGGCTACTGCCGCTGGAGTCATTGGGGGTTTAGTTCCAGTTGTAATGGGACGTTCCATTAATATCTCCTACGGGGTTAAACCCGTATTACAATTTCTCTGATTTCTCAGGGCATACATTACTATGGGTATGGCATCTGGCCAAAGCAACCCATTTTGTTGACACATTTTTGTAACTGCAGTTATTCCATCCGCCTTTTCCACCATTCCGGAGGATTGTGGCTGATATGGGATATGCAATTTCCAATCAAATCCCGTGGATTCTGTTAGGGCTTTGGTCAATTTGCTAGTGAAATGAGTTCCCTTGTCACTGTTAATACCCATTGGTATCCCAATCCCAGGTATTATTTCCTGAAACAGAATATTTACCACTGTTCTAGCATCATCTCTTTTGGTTGGAACAGCCTCTACCCACCGGGAAAACATGTCCACTATCACCGATTATTCCTTTGAGAAATCATACATGCACTTCAACTTTATCTTCACTCTTTGACCTGTGACTTTGCGACCTTGTTACTACACAATATGGAAAAATCCCAGGATATTCGTCCTTCAACACTTCAGTTGTCTGATTTTCCACTGGCTTATCAACCACAGTAGGCATCACTCCCACCTGCAATCCAGCTATATCATTACCCAAGATAAACTGTATTCCTGGACAACATAGTTTCTCTATTACTCTTACTACCACTTCACCGCTCTTCACTGGACTTTCCAACCTTACCTTACATAATGGAACACTACTCCTCTCACCCTGAATTCCACATATTACCACCTTTTCTGGTAACATTCTTCCCAAACTACATAACTCCTCATCTCTTACCATCAAAGATTGACTAGCTCCCGTATCTCTTAAAATTGTGACTTCTTTACCTGCTCCTCCTGATACACATGAATAAACTTTACCCACACAAGTAAATTTTTAAAGACATCTGGCACCTTCTTATCAATCATCTCTTGATCAGGCTGTACAATCTTTTGCACCTCCTTCGCTTCACTTGGGCTTTCCTTCACCACTTTAACAAACCCCACTGTCCTATCCTGTTTTACCACATCAGCCTTCCCAGTGCTTTTCTTCAACTACCAACACTGTGACTTTCCATGGCCTAGTTTATTACAGTGAAAACATTAGAAACTTTTCATTTCTTTTCCACCTTCCTGGATTTCTTTTTTAATCTGAGGTACACTCTCCTTATTATCTCCCATCAGATCACCTTTACCTTTACCACTTGAGTATTTCTCATGTCCCCAGTTCCTATCCCTCACAGGCTGAAACTGATGTCGAAAACCAAACTTTGATTTATGAACTAATTCATAATCATCTGCCATTTCCGCTGCTAATCTCGCAGTTTTAACCCTTTGCTCTTCCACATGAGTTCTCACTACATCAGGAATTGAATTTTTAAACTCCTCCAAAAGTATAATTTCTCTGAGAGCTTCATACGTTTGGTCTATTTTCAAAGCCTTTATCCACCTATCAAAATTGTCTTCATAGCAACCTGCGTTTAGCCAAGAGCGATGCTCCTGTAGAGAGGCTTGCTCCTGTGCCTGTTTTAACTTTGGTTCTGTTATGGTGGATGTAAGTTCAACTGCAGCTGCTTGCAGTTGTGGCTGCTGTTTGAGAGCCAATTTCTTTACTATTTTATCAGCAAATCTATTGCCGTATGAGACTTCATCGTCTACAGTAGTATGCGCTTCACACTTTAAAACGGCTATTTTGCTGGGCAGCTGAACAGCATCTAGTAAATTTAAAACCAATTTAGCATGTTTAATAGGTTGGCTGGAGGAAGTTATGAATCTCCTGTTTTTCCATAATTGGCCAAAATCATGTACTACCCCAAAAGCAGATCGGGAATCAGTATAAATAGACTATTTTCTTTTTAGCTAGAATACATGCTTTAGTAAGGGCAAACTATTCGGCCGCTTGAGCAGACATTCCCGAAGGCAGAGCAAAAGCTTCCACAATCTTGAATGGAGTTACTATTGCATCACCGGCCAGGAGGGTCATATCATTTGGTCGGTTTGCTGACCCATTGGTGAAAAAGATGATGTCTGGATTTTCTCGTGGGTGACTCAATAAATCAGGTCAAGGGGTTGTGGTGGCTTCAACCAATTATAAGCAGTCATGATCATACATATGTTCTGTTTCTGAGGGCTTGGGTAAGAGTGTAGCAGGGTTGACAGCTAGCGCTCGCTTGTAGGTAAAGTTGGTTTTAGAGAGGATTACTTCGTACCCATCGAGCCGCAGTAAAATGCTACGTTGCGGATGAATTAAGCAGCAGCAAAACTGATTTTGTCTACTGTGGCTGCTATTGCTCTTAAGCAATTTGGTATACCCTTTACCACAGCACATAGGGCCACCGAGTAATAGGCAAGGGGTCTTTTCCCTCCTCAATGCTCTTGCACCAGGACCCCTGTTACAAATCACCCTGCTTCATTCACATAAAGAGTAAAGGGCTTGCTGAAATTAGGAAGTCCCAAGGCAGGGGCGCTAATCATGGCTTGTTTCAATTACAAAATGCTTGCTCCCTCTCTGGGATCCTGCTAACAATTGAAGAGGTGTCCTGTAGGGTAGCCTTGTGCAGTACTGCGTCCATCTCTCTATACTCCGGTATCCACTGCCTGCAATAGCTCACCACGCCGAGGAAGGTAAGGGTCTCCTTTTCCGTGCGCGGAGTTGGTATCCTTGCTACAGCCTGTACGCTTTCAGACCCAAGCCTCCACTGTCCTTGCTGCAGCTGAAATCCCAAATACTGAACTGTCTCCTGGCAGAATTGCAGTTTGTCCATTGAGACCCCATGCCCTCTTTCTGCCAGATGTGATAATAACAAAAGGGTATTCTGTTGACAAACTAGCCCTCCCACTGAGGCTATCAATAAACCGTCATCATATTGAGGGAATGCTGAGCCTGCAGACAACTGGCACTCGTCCAAGTCTTCTTTTAATGCTGTTGATTCCGATATGTAAAGGCAAATAGATATTGACTTTCTGGGTGCAATGGTATGGAGGAAAAGGCTGAGAAAGTATCCGTTGTTGGTGGTATAGAAGACAAAATGACATTTGTGTCCGGCACCAATGGATCAATAGTGATAACAATTTTATTGATGGCTCTAAGATCTTGCACAAATCACCACGCGTTGGGTCTTCCTACCTTTGGAATGGGGAGTATAGGGGTGTTACAGGGGCTGTGTGTTCTCTTCAGCACCCCTTGCTGTAAGAGTGCATTGATCACTCCCTCTATCCCTTTTTCTGCTTCCGGTGCCAACCTGTATAGTTTTAAGCAGGGCTGGGCAAGGTTCTTCTGTAACTGCACCCTATGCGCTGGGGCAGAATGTACTTTTCCAACATGATTTTTATGTTGGGCCCATAGATGTGCCAGGACTGAAGGGAGTAAATGATGGCTCTCTCAGGGAGGTTTTTGTCTTTCAAATGTAGTGGGCCATTGCTCCTCTTTCCAGGTCACTTTGCCCTCCTGTTTGCCATAAAATTCTATCAGGCAATTTCATCCATCCATTTCAATATAAATCCTATGTATTACTTTTTTCCTTTGGCCTCTTTGATCACTTCTCCTATTTGCTTTGCCTTAATGGGATGTCTTACGGGCAATGTTAAATGGGGTTCTGAAGTTAAACCCATCCTAAAAAGGTCCTCTGACTATGGGTCAACTGTACTAACATTCCTAATCCCACAACACCGGAAAATAAGAAGGAGTGATATGCAATGAGGCCTGCTTTCCTAAGGGACTTTGTGTTTGTAAATTGTATGTGTGCTCATCCTCACGAGCATACCAAGCCGTGCAATGGGTCATGATTATCTCTCGCTGGACTCTATCAGGTGGTTTAATAGCTGTGCCCAAGCTATTAATCTTATTTAATCTTTTGTAAGACTTCCTGCAGTTTAAAAAAAATGTTTTTAACAGTGGTACTGTAGGGGTTAACGTTCAGCTGCCAGCATACAACACAGACACAGAGCGATCGGGCGCAGGCTCAGAAGTTATTGAATTTTGCAGCTGGTGAGCTCGTGTTTGAGACAGTTCTATAAACATTCCATTATCAATGCAATGTATTACCGCTCCTAATTTGCAGAGTGTCTGTCTGCCTAATAAGGTCAGGTGTCGCTAGTTGCGGTACATCCTTCCTGGGGGTTAAATGCTTCTTGGCCCCTTGCATGATAGCCTCTTTACCTCTATTTGCTAACCAGTGTTTGAGGGACTAATTTCCTTCATTCAAATGATTATCATTATTGGGAACTCAGCCCCCATTTATGCTGGATGGGACTGCAATCCCATCCTTCAAAGCTGGCCAAGATGCACCATAAGAATATTTTAGAAGCAGCAAAACATCCCCTGGGAGGGGGCTATAAATAGCACACATTTAAATCAATTTCCAATGATTGATTTTATAGGCACTATCTATTCTTAGACACGTATATTTTTCTTTGTCAATTCAGAAAAGGTCAACTGTCTGCTGAAATGGTTAATGTTTCCTGCAGAAACTAAGGGGCGGAGAACTTGGAATGATGCCATTTACGTCTTTTCACGTAATCTAAAAACTTATTCATATTCAATTACTTTTATTTGTAAAGGCACTTTCTTTCTTTTAAACTGATTTTAATTTCCATATGTTTCAGTTCATTAGAGAAATCTCAACAAAAATCACTTAAGTTATAATCTCTGACTCACAATGACAGACAGTAAAAAATACAACCCACTTAGCACTTCATGCTTTGACAAAAATTAATTGGTTAAACAAAACACACACACACACAAAGCTGAATTCCCTTTTTCTACAGGAATCCATCTGTTACGCTTTTACCTTAATCTTCTATTTACTTTTATTCTCCTGTTCTTTGTTTTGAGAGGGGGTCAGCTTCATTAGATTCCTATGCGGGACGTATAGATTTTCCTACCTCATTCTGTTGCTTTACGATTGTTTCTTTTCATTTTCTTACTCATCTTGACTCCCTTATCTGTCTTTTTCAAGGAGTTCACCTTCTTTCTCGCTCCTGATGTCTTTACCGAGGCTTCGGGATGACCTGTGAGGGGGCGTCGAGTTTATTGCTCATCATTCCTTCTGCAAAATACTTTGGAACATATATATAACAATAGCAATGACCGCGGAAATCAGTTACAAATACTACAGGGAGCGCACACCGGTGTTTATCCATTCACGAACCTCAAAGTCTTTTTTTTTCAAATTTTAGTCTCTATGGCACCTTTTTTCTTCTCATGCAGCTATCATTAATTTGTTAATTAAGATAACCATCCTAGCATGAGTCACTGGCCAGTAATTAAGGCTGCCGAGCTGCAGGCCCTCCTTTCAGCGGGGGTCGCGCTATGGCTCTCTCCCTTTCAGCTCAGAGAGTCCTGTTTAGAGATTCATTTTGGGGTTCACTTCCCATTAAATTAGGAAAACTGCAATGACTACGCCAATTTGTTGTGGAAATCATAATAAAGACAAGTTCCTTGAGGTTCGATTTAAGGAAATTTATTTACACAAATATATTTGTGAAGAGAGAGTGTTCCAGCTGCAAAGCCAGTGCACTGCACTCTGAGATTTGATTGAAGACAGCATGTTTTATAGTCTGAAATAACAGCTTGAGGTAAACAGGCATGTTGATATTAAATAGACCTTGGAAAGTACGTAAGATGAAATACGTAGTATGTATGTTCTTGCCCTTGGCTGAAAACAACTCGAGTACACATTTTGGTATCTTTCTGAGGACAATGTGTTTTCATACTAAGGCCAAGACCAGAATATTAAGCAGTATTTCATTTATGTTACCTGACCTACTTATTTTAGTCCAAAAGCAGTGTTGAACTATAGTCAAACATTTCCCAGCATGCTTCAAAGTTGGTTTATGTTAATTTCCCTTTCTCAGGGGCAGCACGGTAGCATAGTGATTAGCACAATTGCTTCACAGCTCCAGGGTCCCAGGTTCGATTCCCCACTGGGCCACTGTCTGTGCGGAGTCTGCACGTTCTCCCCGTGTCTGCGTGGGTTTCCTCCGGGTGCTCCGGCTTCCTCCCACAGTCCAAAGATGTGCAGGTTAGGTGGATTGGCTGCGCTAAATTGCCCTTAGTGTCCAAATTGCCCTTAGTGTTGGGTGGGGTTACTGGGTTATGGGGATAGCGTGGGGGTGTTGACCTTGGGTAGGGTGCTCTTTCCAAGAGCCGGTGCAGACTCGATGGGCCAAATGGCCTCCTTCTGCACTGTAAATTCTATGAATACAATCGAGGAACTGGCGCTGGTCCCGATTCCATGCGTGTAATTGGATTCTCTGCCCCAGCGCCGGACGCAATTTCAGCGTCGGGGGTGCGGAGAATCCTGCTCCTGATGTTCCATTCCTCTGGATCTGCTCCAGTTCTGCTCTCCTGTGCCTGGGCCATGAATCCCTGAGGTAAGTTTTTTATACCCACAGCTCTGATACTCTACCCCCCAGTGACTCTTCCGCTTCCCAATTCAATTTTATTTTCAATTCACTGTAACCTTCAAAGCCATTAAACATGTTCAAAATGGAGACAGAGACAATAGAGGATAAGCTTGTCCTGAAGAAACAGATGATGGAAGCCTTTATTGGACTCATGATGTAAAAGAAGATGATAGAGAAAACATTTAAGGTGTTGACAGGGAGAGGCCTGTTTGGTCGTGGAATATTATAATGAGCCCCAAGTTGCAACAATGATCATTAGGATAAATCCATGCCAGAGTTCACACAGAGTCAAATTAGTCATCAATGTCCTTCAATGTTGCCTGTTGCAGGGGAATGGAAACAGGAGTACAAGACCTTTCCCAGCCCCTAGGCCTATGGGAGGATCCCACTGTCCTTGTCCACCACCAGTACAGAGGTGAATGTTCGCAGGCACCACACTCGGTGTGGACCGTTGCCCAATGAGGGACAAATTACAGCGGCAGCAGGGAGAAGTCCATAAGAGGCCATTAATTGGCTTGTGGCCAAGTGAACCATCTGACACCTCCCCTGCCACATGTAAAATTGTGGCTAGGTGCACGGTATGTGCTGGGAACGGTGCACCATTGCATTGGAACCATTTTATCTCCTACTCAGCAGACAACTCAACGAAGGGAACATAAAATCCAGGCCTCTGTTTCTGAGGCACCAAGCAGAAAAATTATCCCTTATGGGATAAGCTTAACAATTTCATTCTGAATTACGGAAATGTTAATGGCCTACATTAGACAGCTTTGGAGCATGATTTGGACTCTGATGGCTGATTCACTGATCACCCAAAGTCAGTCAGCTGATTTACACTATCACACAAAGTCAACATTATAATGCCACCTTCACTAACTTCTATCCTTATACCTTTTCCGTTGGTCAACACTCAAGATTGACCTGAAACACGGAGGCCTTAACGCCACTGACTGGGTGGAGAAGGTTGCAGACCACCCGGCATGGCTCCACCTGGTCCATCAGGGCGTAAGCCGCTTCGAGGCTGCTCGAGTTGAGAGCGAGGCAGAACGACGGCGACAGAGGGAGGAGAGGTTGGTAATTTGGGTTGCTGGGTGGTATTACTGAATACCATTGTCAGTGTGGGTTCTTCATTAATATTTTCATTCCCTTGGTCGCCAGTGGACTGATCAGCCTTTCTGCAGCATCAAATTTACCCTCCCCTATTTATAGTGAGCACTTCCGTGCAATAGAGGTATCTGATGTGGCAGCCCATGTTTTGAATATATTGCAAACGTACTGATAGGCACTGGCTAGAACACTGCAGCAGGTCCTGACCTTATGAGGTGTAATCATGTGTGACTTCTTGCAAGTTTCAGAATATTCGAAAATCATGGCGTGTGGAGCCAGAGACCCACTAACGACGGAGAGAGGGCTGTTTTGTATCACTTTGAGTGGTCACAGTCAGGACCCAGTGAGAAAATCAGGGGTAAGGAGAAATGGGGAAATCAGTGTTATTTATACTGGTCTATACCAACGGTAGCAGAGATTCTTCTCGGGCGTTGCAAGTTGCATGTTGTCAGAGTAAAACCACTGTTGATAACCAGAGGGGAAAGGTGTTGTGGCTAAAACATTCTGTTGTGCACAGGGGAGCAGTTGGATTGGGACGGGGGTGGTGGAATGAGAGGGGACTCATGTTTATGATGAATACCGCACACAAGTGGTCATTGTTCACATGAGATAGTCTCTGACTATGGGAACATTGCCACTGTGCCCACTCCTCACTCAGTGCGCCACCTGCACTTTCCAGTATGAGTCATTCACTGGATAAAGATTAGCAGGAGAAACCCTGGTTGATTTATTTTACCCTCGCTCACCCACTGTTGAGTCAGATGGCACCATTCTCCTGATGCACTGCTCAGCTTTCCTCCCCCAATTAGCACTGCAAAGCCCAGTGTTATAACCTGCCTACTTACCATTGGCTGGGGACTAATGACTATCCCACAATCCTGTGGGAGTATGAGCTTCCCCAATGAGGGGGGCGGAGAAACCACTAGTAAACTCCTAGTATAACTAAGCTGGCCAGTTCAGGAACCAGGAGGAAGGAGTATGTAGCAAGGGAAGTTACTGCTACTGTTATGTATATATGTTATAGTAAATAAATGTTATTACTTTGTATCCTTAAAACACGTGCTGGATTCTTCGTGGTCCTTACAAAACTGGCGACGAAGGTAAAAGTGAATAGCTGTCTACACTGCTGAAGCCACCTCCCTGGATTTTTGTTGGATACAGGTTGGAAGTTGTTTTCTATTATACCATGCCTCTGTACGGACGTTTGGATGTTTTTGATGCTGCGCTGGAAAGCTGGAACCAGTACACACAACGGATGCGTTACTATTTCCGGGCAAACAATATCACCGAAAATGAGCGCCAGGTGGTCATATTGCTCACCGCCTGCGGCCCGCATACGTTTGGGGTGATTAGGAGCCTTACATACCCAGCTGCGCCGGACACCAAAACGTTTGATGAACTTGTGAATATAGTGAGGCAGCACTTTAACCCAACCCCGTCCACGATAGTCCAGCGTTACCAGTTTAATACCGCTGAGAGGACCCCTGGAGAATCCCTTGCCGATTTTTTATCCAGGCCACGCGGGATTGCGGAATACTGTGACTATGGTGAGACCTTGTCAGAAATGTTACGCGACCGTTTGGTTTGCGGTATTAACAATGCAGCCACCCAGAGAAAGTTGTTAGTGGAGCCAACATTGACTTTTCAACAGGCCATTCAAATAGTCTTGTCCCGAGAGAGCGCAGAGCAAGGAGTACAGGAGCTACAGGGAATGGAAGTGCATGCCTTGGGGCGCAACCCTTTCCGTCCAAAAAGTCCCCCCGCACTCCTGCGGTACCTTGGGCGAGGCAACATCCGGACCGACGCCAGTGGCCATCGGACATTCCTCCCCGAAGGGAGCCTTCTCCAGAGCCAATGGATGAGGAGCCATGTCTGTGTCAGACTTGTAGGCGCCGACCCCGTCGCGGACGGCGGTCCTGGGGACGCCAGAGGCGCCGTCGTTCCGACCGAAACTGGGACCAGCCCAGAGGCCGTACCTTCCATGTGGATGAACCTGCGGCGACTACTCCTAAGGACGTGGAGACGGAGGACGACTGCCTGCAGCTGCATTGTGTGGCAGCTCCCCGTGTGGCCCCCATTAAGGTGACAGTACGGGTCAATGGCCACCCGCTTGAGATGGAGTTGGATACTGGCGCAGCGGTCTCCGTGATCGCCCAGAGGACATTCGACCGCATCAAGCAGGGTATACAGACCCTTACATTAACCGATTCACAGGCCAGGTTGGCCACCTACACGGGGGAACCACTGGACGTTGCAGGAACTACAATGACCCCTGTGGTCTATGGACGCCAGGAGGGGCGTTTCCCACTTATCGTGGTGCGCGGCCATGGGCCCAGCCTGTTGGGTCGGGACTGGTTGCACCATTTGCGGTTGCAATGGCAGCACATCCTCCAAACAGTTTCTGAAGGGTTGACTGAGGTGCTAGGACGATACCCAGAAATAAAAGGGGCCGTAGCCCGTATCCAAGTTGAACCAGGAGCCACGCCGCGCTATTTCCGGGCGCGCCCAGTGCCTTATGCCTTGCTCGAGAAGGTAGAAGGGGAACTCACTCGTTTGGAGAGTTTGGGTATTATAAGGCCTGTCCGTTTTGCTGACTGGGCAGCACCGATTGTACCTGTGATGAAGCCAGCTATCACAGTTCGCTTGTGTGGCGACTATAAACTTACAGTGAATACAGTTTCCCGACTCGACCGATATCCAATGCCTCGCATAGAGAATCTCTACGCGAAACTTGCAGGTGGACTCTCGTTCACAAAATTAGATATGAGTCACGCCTACCTGCAGTTGGAGCTGGACCCTGCCTCCCGACCATATGTAACGATTAATACACACCAGGGCCTGTATGAATATACACGGTTGCCCTTTGGAGTATCCTCTGCCTGCGCAATTTTCCAACGTGTTATGGAGGGCATTTTAAGAGGTTTACCACGTGTGGCTGTCTACCTAGATGACGTTTTGATTACAGGGACGTCGGAGCAAGAACATTTGGAAAATCTGGAGGCTGTCCTTCGACGCCTTTCGGAGGCTGGAGTCTGTTTACGTCGCACAAAGTGCGTATTTCAGGCAAAGGAAGTAGTCTACCTAGGTTATCGGGTGGACCGCGAAGGTCTGCACTCCGTCGCAGAGAAGGTGCATGCAATTCAACATGCCCCCGCCCCGACTGACACTTCGCATCTTCGTTCTTTTCTCGGTCTCGTAAACTATTACGGGAAGTTCCTCCCCAATCTGGCAACTACGCTGGCCCCTTTGCACCTTCTGCTAAAGAAAAATCACACCTGGGTTTGGGGTCAGCCGCAAGAAACCGCTTTCCGGCGGGTAAAGCAACAATTGTCGTCGTCTGGGTTACTAACCCACCATGATCCTGGAAAGCCTTTGCTCGTCACATGTGATGCATCCCCGTATGGTATTGGGGCCGTCCTGTCCCACAAGATGGAGAACGGGGCCGAGCGATCGATAGCTTTCACGTCCCGCACATTGACTGCAGCGGAGAAAAAGTACGTGCAGATCGAGAAGGAGAGCCTGGCCGTGGTTTTTGCGGTGAAACGCTTCCACCAGTACGTGTACGGCCGCCATTTCACTATCCTGACTGATCATAAGCCCCTGCTGGGACTTTCCAGAGAGGATAAGCCAATACCGCCCATTGCTTCTGCACGGATCCAGTGCTGGGCTTTGTTGCTTGCTGCATACGAGTATTCTCTGGAGCACAAACCAGGTACGCAGATAGCAAATGCCGACGCACTGAGCCGATTGCCTTTATCGACCGGCCCCATGTCGACCCCCACGACCGGTGAGGTGGTAGCAACCCTACATTTTATGGACACCTTGCCTGTCACGACATCACAGATCCGTGAGTGGACCCAGACGGAGCCAGTCCTGTCAAAGGTTCGGCACATAGTCCTGTATGGTGTGCAGCATAGACAGCTCCCAGGCGAGTTGCGGGCATTTTCCTCCAAGCTGTCAGAATTCAGCGTAGAAGACGGCATCCTCTTGTGGGGGACGCGTGTGATTGTCCCGGAAAAAGGCCAGGAGCTGACACTAAGGGACTTGCACAATGGGCATCCGGGCGTGACCAAAATGAAAATGTTGGCCCGGAGTTATGTCTGGTGGCCAGGCCTCGACACCGACATTGAGAAGGTGGCCCAAAACTGCTCCATTTGCCAGGAGCATCAGAGGCTTCCGCCGGCCGTGCCCCTACATCACTGGGAATGGCCAGGGCGGCCTTGGGCACGCTTGCATGCAGATTTCGCAGGCCCTTTTCAAGGATCCATGTTCCTTCTACTAATTGACGCCCAGTCCAAATGGCTAGAGGTGCATAAGATGCAGGGGACAACGTCCTGCGCAACAATTGAAAAGATGCGTTTATCGTTTAGTACGCATGGCCCCCCCGAGGTGCTGGTCACGGATAACGGCACTCCATTCACGAGTGAGGAGTTTGCGAGGTTCACAAAGATGAACGGCATCCGCCATATCCGCACTGCCCCTTACCACCCGGCTTCAAATGGGTTGGCAGAGCAGACATTCAAAAGAGGCCTAAAGAAGCAGTCTTCCGGATCAATGGACACGAGACTGGCTCACTTTTTGTTTACGTACAGGACCACCCCCCATGCAGTGACTGGGGTAGCTCCCGCAGAACTCCTAATGGGCCGGAGACTTCGCACCCGCCTTAGTACGGTTTTCCTGGACATTGGCGCAAAAGTACGCCGCACACAAGAACGGCAGGGACAGGGATTTTCTCGGCATCGTCCAATTCGGCAGTTTGCGCCCGGTGACCCAGTATTCGTTCGGAATTTTGCTGGTGGTGCCCAATGGGTTCCTGGTGTAATCTTTCGCCAAACGGGCCCTATATCTTACCAAGTGCAAGCCCAGGGTCGTCTCCAGCGAAAACATGTAGACCACGTTCGGTCCAGAAGATCATCCCCTCAAAAGATTCCCCGCCCCCGGAGCTCATTTCAACAGCCGCAGAGACCAGAGACAAGGGAAGGTAGTCCTCACAATCTTCCACTGGTACCTCACTCGAAGCCTGCGCAAGTCGTTACGGGACCGAATGGAGATAGAGACGCTGACATGACAGAGGCAGCAGACTCTGACTCCGAGATGGAGACACAGGATGCATCAGAGGGGGAATCCTCGGGTCCACGGGCCGTGGATGTACAACCGCGCTGTTCATCACGGAAGCGTCGGTCTCCGTCTCGTTACATGCCGCCTGATCCAGCGTCGCGTGCAAATGGCGTCCGGCCTGCGGCCAAACGAGTCCGACGCCCTCCTTCGCCAGGGTCTTCGGTGGATTCCTTGGACTTTGGGGAGGAGGGATGTTATAACCTGCCTACTTACCATTGGCTGGGGACTAATGACTACCCCACAATCCTGTGGGAGTATGAGCTTCCCAAATGAGGGGGGCGGAGAAACCACTAGTAAACTCCTAGTATAAATAAGCTGGCCAGTTCAGGAACCAGGAGGAAGGAGTATGTAGCAAGGGGTCTACTGTTACGTATATATGTTATAGTAAATAAATGTTATTACTTTGTATCCTTAAAACTCGTGCTGGATTCTTCGTGGCCCTTACAAAACCCAAATGCGCACATCTTTCGCCCAATTGATTTTAATGGGATCTTCTTGCGTGCAAGATGGCAGCTGTGTTCTTCCAAGTAACAGACGCTGCACTTCAAATTAATTTGCTGTATTTGAAGTGCTTCAATATGTTTTCGCTGATAAGGCATTAAATGATGCAATTTTCAATTCTGCATTTGCAACACATTGCATTTAAACTGTTCTGTGTCATTTAAAAAAAAAACTAAATGATTACGCAAAGTTAATTGCTAACCTGAATTACTAACAGATACACAATTGAATTTTGAAAGTAATGGTTTTATTATAGAAACATAGAAAATAGGAGTTAGGAGGCTTTCGAGCCTGCTCCTCCATTCATTATCATCCAACTCAATAGCCTAATCCCGCTTTCCCCATATCCTTTGATCCCCTTCACCCTAAGTGCTATATCCAACTGCTTCTTGAAAACCTGCAATGTTTTGGCCTCAGCTACTTGCTGTGGCCAATACCACAGACGACCACTCTCTGGGTGAAGAACGTTTTCCTCATCTGTTGAGGAGGGTCTAATGTTCTAATGTTCTAGGGTTTGCAGATTCTATACAGCTTCATGTCTGTTGTCAGAGTTCTATGGGCAATTTACCATCGCCAATCCACTTAACCAGCACATCTTTGGACTGTGGGAGGAAACCGGAGCACCCAGAGGAAACCCGCGCAGCCACGGGGCGAACGTGCAGACTCCGCACAGACAGTGACCCAAGGTGGGAATCGAACCCTTGGTGAGGCAGCAGTGCTAACCACTGCGCCACCATGCCGCCCACCTCTCATTGATATTAGTAGATTGCTGCACTTAAAACTGATCTGAGTATTACCATTTGTTAATTTCAACGATGAGATCACAGGACGTTTTCTTTCCAACTTATTCCTCAAACCTCCTGCGTATAGACCGCTCCTGACCACATCCCTTACCAGACTTCCCAATAATCCATAATGCTCAGGGTTTGATTTATCGGGTGGGAATACTGAAAGCCTTTGGAATTTCAGGTTGCATGTGAATTGTTAAACATATCTCCTAAAACACAATGTGGATTTTCTACACTTCTAAACATATATTTCTTCCATTACTGTGTTTTTTTTCTCTACTTTACAACACATATTTCCTACATCTCGACATGCCTGACAATCCAGATTTCCTATATTACAAATCACAATCCCCATGTTACTGTGTGAATTTTCTATATTGCAATAAAGATTTCATGCAAGGTGGCACGTATATCCTATGTTACTATCCATACTTCCTGGCCGGGATTCTCCGTCGGCTGACGCAGGAATCGGGAAAGGCGATTGGGCGGAGAATCAGTCGTGAAGGCAAAATCGTGGTGGGCGCTGGGTGCACGCCAGAATGCCATGCTCCAGTGTCTCGACAGTGTTGTCAATCTGTTCTACTCCGCAAGTAAAGTAAACGCCATTGGCATATCATTAACTGGTCCGACCCGGTATTCCCCGAGGCCTCCGCAATTCTCCGCCTCTGCATGGCGGAATTACTGACGGCGAGTTTCACTTGTGCTTTCAAAAATCGGGGAACAGACACCGTGGCTGATGAGGGAGAGAGAGAAGGTAGGACATGCCGAGGAATGACCATGGACTGCCGGTCCCGCCGCTGGCAGGGTTGCCGGGGGGGTGTGGAGGGGTGCTCTGCCAGGCCCCGGGGAGGGCAGCGGATTTGTCGGGGTGACTAGTGGATGGGCCGTGTGGTTGGGGTGACTCCCCATGGGACTGGGAGTCCATGCGCGAACCGCCATTGCCACAGCCTTCAAGGTAGCCACCTTGCTGCATACCCCACTGACCGCCCACCATGGTCCATGATTGTACAGAGGTGGGAAGGAGGCACTGCATGAGGCCTCGAGTGTATCGGCAGCACCTCTCATTCGAGGACCTTCCGGGCTACGGTTGAGCAGGTTGATAGTGCGACATACCTGCCAGGTCATGGCGTACCTGGCACCACAGGGGCATAGAGGAGGGCACCCACCCCAATGGCCGTCAAGGTGTCTGTTGCCCTGAACGTCTACGCTATGGGGTCCTTCCAGGCGGCGAGTGGAGAACTGTCCGGGACCTCACAGATCTTGGTGCACAGAGCGAGGGAGAGGGAAGAGCTGATTGGCTTTTACAGGCAGGGTCTTCCCAACCCTATGGAGGTGGCCTGAGATACGTGCCCAGAGCGAATTTAGAAAGTCAGACGCGGGCCTGCTCTCTGATGCATTCAATGTGGCAGCCGCGACGGACAGATAGAAAAGGCACTATTTGAAATAACTGGTGACCATTGATTGATGAATCTGAGGTCCTGCCATGTGGCAATTACCCCTTAAACACTACTACTCAATTTCCCACGAAACAACAAGAAAAGAAACATACAGCTCTCAATCTATCTTACTGTGGGAGAATTCAACTGCTCTCTCTGATGTTTCTGCACAAAACCTGCCTCTCTCCACAGCTTTCTCCAAAAACTGCTTCCCCAAAGTTTTTCAAAATGTTTGTCTGCATTCTTTGGCTCCAGCAATGACTTCATCGCCCCAAGCTGAGAAACAAATAGGGCGGGTTTCTCTGCACGCCATCAGGATTCTGCGTATTGCCAGTTGGTCATTGGGGTTTCCCCAATGTGGGGCAACCCCACCCCGTCGGAAAAGCCCCGTTCTGCTAGCAAAATGGAGAATCCCGACAGCAGAGAATTCAGGCCATGACCTCTGTCGGCTGCACAGCACATTAACTCCCCAGGGACTTTCCCATTCAAATCACAGTCCATTAGCCCAGACTGAAAAACACACTCCTTTGTCAATTTTACCTCCTGGCTTCTAAAAGCACCCAGGCCCTGCAAAAGAGAATTATTTAAAATAAAACGTGAACACCTCAGTCAAACACACTCTAACCTCAGGCTTTTAACCCTTAAGTGGGCCAATACTTAGAACCTTAAAGTCTTACACTGGCAAGGAAATCAAAGGTTATCGGGAGTCGATGGAAATGTGGAATTTGAAACACATACAGATCAGCCACGATCTTATTAAATGGTGGAACATGTTCGAGGGGCTGAATGGCCTACCTCTGCTCCTGTTTCGCATTTTCGTACAACTTAAGGATCTCGCAGGCCTCCAGCTGGCAATGAGACCCCAGTCGCCTACATTAAATTCCACCCAATGATTCTGCACTTCCCCAATCAAATGCCTCTTTCCAACACCAGTATTTCTACTTTAAAGTCTTTCTGCTACATTGACTGTAAAACAAGATGAAATGTCTCGCGGTCATGAAAAGCCCTGTGCGACTGTAAGTCTTTCTTTGTTGCTGGCACATAATGCCTGAGATGGAAATCACCAAGATCACTCACCGTGATAAACACAAAATAAAGGGGAATAAACATTTCAGGCACCTAACTCAGATTGAGAGGCAGTTCCGCACAGCCAGCTCTGCTGAAGACATTTGGAATGAATAACAGGCTTACAAATTAAAATAAAGCTCCACCAGCAGCACTAATAAAAAGCACATTCATTTCATTGCAAATTGACACAGCTATTATAAAATTAGTTACAACAGGTATTAAAACGACAATGACCAGCCTTGAGTACAGGTCACGCTGCACAGCAAGTTATTAAAATCTCCTCTGAGTGCTTAATTAGTGTTTCTATTTGCTACGCTGTGGAGACCAGTCAGCAGAGCCACACTAAATTCACAGCAAGCGTAATCAGTACTTTTGCTTCCAACACGGAAATTGGCATAATTTCTAATGACAATTCTTTTATCAATGTTGCTTCTCTCAGGCTCCCTGCTTCCCGGATCACTCTCCCTATAAATCTCAATAAGGTGCAATTGCTGCTGTAATTATATACCAGTGTCATTACTAGCACCTAATTAAATTCCGAAAGTTCACACTCTTGAGATTCATTCGCTGACTCAAAGGAGAGCTTGATAAGTGTAAAGGAATTGATTTTAAAAATAAACCGTGGGGCGTGGGGGGTGGGAGGGGTGTCACGTGATGTGATGTGAACGTGGCGACTGTGTTTCCGCGACCTCTGCCTCTGGTCATCTTTGAATCTTCTTTGCATCATTTCTTTTTTTCTTTTCTTGGTCTACACAGTGCTGCATTCTCTGTTTGGGAGGCTATGTTCTCCCACCGTAGTAGAATTGCTCCTGGTTGGCGCAGGCACGAAGAGCTGTGCCCAGGAGAGGTTCTCTCTGGATTCTGTTTGGGCCGCCATTTTGAACGGGTAGCTGGATACCTAGGGCGGGCAGCTGGCCCTCCTCTCCCCTTTTCCAACCCCCCCCCCCCCGACAACCCAGTCCACCCCCCGCCTGTCAAGTAGAGGCATCCTCCCCCCACCCATGGAAATTGCTGGGTTATACCCCCCCCCTACACAGCACGTGTGCATGAGGGGGACCCAACCCCCCCCCCCACGACCCCCACCACACTCTGATCAGAGACTCCCATCAGACACCCCCGCAATCAGACCCTCATATAATAGAACCACCTCCCCTCATTGGCTAGGGGCCAATTTGTATGTTGTTTTCTGTTAGGTTGGGGAGGGGGGGTGGACCTTGTTCTGATTAGGACTGGGCTGGTGCAACCTTAGTGGTGTGTAAGGGTTTGGGTTGTGAGGAAGTTCTTGAGATAAGGTTCTTCTGAGTCTCTTGTGATGACACTGGGCTAGGCCGGGCCCAGTGGCATGGATGGTGTCCTGGTGTCCCCAAGGAATGGGGGTGCCCTCTTTCAGGGCGCCAGCATGGGAAGCTCGGTGTGGCTGGGTCTGGCAACGGGGTGAGCAATAACATTGGGACAGACTGAGCATTGCGCCTAAGACTTATCCTTTCATTCTCTTTCCCCGAGGTAGAAGTGAGGTCCCCATGTGGTTTGGTTGGCGGGCTCTCATCCATTTGTGAATGCCTTGTGCGGTTGCTCAGGCAGTTCTGTTATCCGGATGGCTCTTTCTCCTTTTCATCCTCCTGAGAGACCCTGGCGGTATGGCTTCTGCTGACTCCCTCACTTTGTTCTTGTTCTTGGTTTTCTCCCAAGCTACTTGTGGTGATGTTAAGATGAAGGGTCTTGGTGCCATGGTTAAAAATGGCGGGCCTTTTTGATAAGTGGTATTGTGGTAGCACTACCCCTTTTTCCTAAGTGGTCCTGGTTGTCAAGCTTGGCTCCCTAGTTCTGGAGAGGAGGGGAGGAGGGTGCGCTGTGCCTCCCTGATGGGTCACCCCCACCTCCACCATACTCCCCCCTTTCAGGGGGTGCCCTAACTGCCCCCTCCTCTCTGTGGCGGGGTTCCCCCTTTCCGGCTTGGATCTGATGATATCTTTCTTGGCGTCGAGCCTCATGGCTCCAAGGGTGTGTACCGTTGTTTGATAGTCTGGCGGCCTGTTCCTCCATTAGATCTGAGACCCGGTGGATGGGGTTTGGCAGCTAGTGTCTTGCGTGCTCATTGCTGCTTGTTTCCTTCTCTTTATTCTGTTCCCAATTTTCTATGGATAGCCTGGGTTTGAGGTTTGAGGTCTAAGGACTGAAATTCCCTCGGACATGTGATACCCAATCTTCTCCTCATTGTCTTGTGGATATATGATGGTTGTCTGCTCTGCCCTGGGGCTGGAATGTTGTTGGATTGCGTTGCGGGTGTCAGTGTAATTCCCCCTTTGCTCTGGGGTTCTCGTGGGATATATTTCCTCTGTTATTTCTTTTTGAAACTATGGGTATGATGTAACTCTGCTGTTGATTGTATTGTACTTTGGTGCAGATGGATCTTGTATTCATGGTGGGAACGGGTTGGGGGTATTGTCCCTGACTCATCTAGTCTTACCTGTCCCTATGTTGGCAATGACTTGTGTTATGTGCTGTACCTGTTTTGCATTGATACTGTGAGGTTTTTCTCTTCTGTTTTGATGTGATTACTGTACAAAACTTGAAAACTTCAATAAAAATATATTTTAAAAATAAATAAACCATGGGATTGGACCTGCGCAGAGGACAGATTGTTCGGCTCATTTTTTTCTTTTATAAATGTAGTTAGTGTACCCGATTCATTTTTTCCAATTAAGGGGCAATTTAGCGTGGTCAATTCACCTACCCTGCTCATCTTTTGTGTTGTCGGGGCGAAATCCACGCAAACATGGGGAGAATGTGCAAACTCCACACGGACAATGACCCAGAGCCGGGATCGAACCTGGGAGCTCGGCGCCATGAGGTTAGTCCCATTTTGAATATTCCATACTAGTTTTGTTTGTTTTTTAATCCAATTTCCTCATTATTGCACTAGGTGCTGTCTAATACTTGGTTCAAGTGGTAGCTTTTACATAGAATTATGGACAACGAAACAGATCATTTGACCTGGGGCTCTGCTCATGTTTATTGCCCATATGATCCTCTTCTGCTCACCTCACATCTCTTCCCCTAACTCGATCAGTGTGACCTTCTATTCCTTACTGCCCCGTGTTTATCTAACCCCCACCCTCACATGTCCTTCCTCATCCCCAGCTCTTCATATGGCTTAAGTTATGAGGGCAGGTCGCACAAATTTGGCTTGTATTTTCTTGGTAAAAAGTCTTACAACACGAGGTTAAAGTCCAACAGCTTTGTTCCAAATCACTAGCTTTCGGAGCACTGCTCCTTCCTCAGGTGAAGGAAGAGATAGGATCCAGTATTTTCTTGAGTATTGAAGACTGAGGGGGATCTGCATGAGGTGTCAGACAGAATGTACAGGTTCGATAAAGGGAAATTATTTTGAGAGTGGACGGATTTGGAGAAGCTGCAGCCCAAGTCTCTCTTCGACCTTGGCAGATGTCTTTTACCTTGATCTCAGGGAGGTAACTTTGAAAATGGTCATTCCTTTCTGAATGAGCAGCCGATTTCTGAGGTGGGGCTGGAGTTACCTTCTGATTACTAATGGAGTTTTATACCTGAGTGGTGGCCAGGAGAAATTAATTGGCGTAAAGCTATGACATTCTACAACGGCCATTTGTCCCCATGATAGAACAAGTGTAAACATGCAAGAAAATGTTCTGATCCAATGTGTTTCAGGCATAAGCTTTAACTCAGTCACATGTGCTGAGAATTCCTGGCCTAGACTCTCCAGCCAGGGTGAATGGTGTCAGAGGCGTGGCAGCCTGGACCTGCTCTGCCTCCATCAACATGGTGCTTCAGCTTACCAATCATCTACAGGAAATCCTAGGACAGATGTTTGGTACCTTGCAAATATCCAACTTTTAAAAAAGGGGGCAGGAGTCCGTGCCAGGTTGGAGAATCGCCGGAGGCACGGGAAATTCCTGCCACGCCACTCCGACGCTGGGCCGCCGATTCTCAGCGGCAATCGCGGTTGCTGCGGCGCCGGTCAGGGGCTGCTGAAATAGGCCCCCACGGCGATTATCCACGGGCAACAGGCCGTACTACTGCCGAGTTCTGCCGAGTCCCGCCGGCGTGGTTCTAACCTGGTACCACCCAGCGAGAGCTCAGACCCGCGGCCGCTGTGGACGTCCTGGTTGGGGGGGGGATCTGACTCCTCGGGGGGCCTCCACTGGGTCCAGGCCAGCGATCGGGGGCATCCGATCAGCGGGCGACCGCAATCTGGAGGGGGCCTATTTCCTCCTGTGCCCATTGTAAAGTCCCCGACATGTTGCTCCACGCCAGCGCAGAGAAGCAACCACGCACATGTGCCGGTGCGGCGATGGCCGTCGCACGCATGTGCGGATCTGCGGCAGCCGTGCAGGGTCGCCTTTCGGCGCTGAAGCAGGGCGCATCCACAGCTCTCAGGTGCCATGCTAGCCCCCTGAACAGCGGTGAATTGCTGGGCCAGGAGGCCCGTTGACGCCAGCATACACCACTCCGGTGTTTACACTTGGCCGGGATTTCAGAGGATCCCGTCCAGGGACTCAGTAAATCTTGTCATGTGAGAGTACCTTTAAGAAATTAGTGTTTAAGCAATGTACCTTTAAGAAATAGGTGTTTATCAGTGATGTCAGAGTGTGGGTGGAGCTGGGCTGTCTGTCAGCTTTTTACTTTCGTTTTAGGCTGTTGGCTGCAGGGTGTGTTTTAGTTTAGTTTTCAGAGCTGGATAGCTGCAGTCACAGCCAGAAGGTGTATAAGTCTCTCTCTCTGTAATCTAAAGACTGTAAATCGATCCTTTGGTGATTTAAAACTAATTACTGCTCTCAGTAGTGACTTTAACCTGATGTGCTTCTGTTTGAAGGTTTTTAAAAAGTCTTATGGATGTTAAAAGGAAAGCTTAAAGGATTACTTACTGTTGTATTCTTTGGGGGTTATATTTGAATTGATGGTTGCTAAGATGTTCACTGTATGTTTTAAAAAGGTTAACTTGAGTTCATAGAATAAACATTGTTTTACTTTAAAAAATACTTTTCCATTTCTGCTGTACCACACCTGTAGAGTGGGGCATGTGCTCCCCATATCAAAATCTATTAAAAGTTGTGGGTCGGCCAGGTGAACTCCATGATACACTTTGGGGTTCTCTAAACCCTGGCCCATAACAAATTGAGGGCTCATCCGGGATAAAAGTCTATCTATTGTATTGGCTTAGTGAACTTAAAGACAGTGAGGGGTGAGCATATTGTGGTTGCTTTTCAGGTGTGGTATGTCAGTTTAAGTAGGGAGTGTGTTGTGGACAATGGCTCTTTCAGAGGTTCTGAAGGTTTTGGGGCGGAGACGGTCACACGTAGTACCTTATGGACAGAGATTAAAAGCAGACTGTTAGATTTGGCAAAAACATTGCAGTTAACATTACCTGACAAAATGCAAAAAGATGAGGTAATTATGGCGGTGGCTAAGCATTTAAAGTTGCCTGAGATACTGTTTGACTCATTGGAAATGGCAAAAGTTCAGTTACAAATTAAACAAATGGAACATGAGAAAAAATTAAAACAGATTGAATATGAAAGAGCGGAAAAACAAAGAGAAAGAGAGAGAGAGGAAAACGAAAAGGAGAGAGAAGAAAGGAGAAAAGAAAGAATAGCCCTAGCAGAACAAAAAGAAAAAGAAAGGGAGGTACAGGTCAGGGAAGAAGATAAAAAGAGCTTCAACTTCAGAAAATGGCCATGAAACATGACAGTCAGTTAAAATTGGCAGACGTAAAGGGAAACATACAGTTGGATGATAGTGATGAGGATAGTGAGAAAGAACGTCAAAGTCAAAGGCTTGGTGGGGATCTATTTAAATATGTCCAAGTATTGCCAAGGTTTGATGAGAGGGAGCTAGAAGCCTTTTTCATTTCATTTGAGAAGGTAGCTAAACAAGTGAAATGGCCACAGGACATGTGGGTATTATTAATTCAAACAAAGCTGATAGGTAGGGCTAGTGAAGTGTTTGCATCACTACCGGAGGAGGTATATGGGACATGTGAGGAGGTGAAAAAACCCATCTTAGGTTCATATGAGCTAGTGCCTGAAGCCAGCAGACAAAGGTTTAGAAATTTAAGGAAAGAATTTGGTCAAGTATACATGGAGTTTGAAAGGCTCAAACAGAGTATTTTTGATATGTGGATAAGGGCTTTGAAAATAGACCAAACATATGAAGCTCTCAGAGAAATTATACTTTTGGAGGAGTTTAAAAATTCAATCCCTGATGTAGTGAGAGCTCATGTGGAAGAACAGAGGGTTAAGGGAAGCACGGTAGCATTGTGGATAGCACAATTGCTTCACAGCTCCAGGGTCCCAGGTTCGATTCCGGCTTGGGTCACTGTCTGTGCGGAGTCTGCACATCCTCCCCGTGTCTGCGTGGGTTTCCTCTGGGTGCTCTGGTTTCCTCCCACAGTCCAAAGATGTGCAGGTTAGGTGGATTGGCCTTGATAAATTGCCCTGAGTGTCCAAAATTGCCCTTCGTGTTGGGTGGAGGTGTTGACTTTGGGTAGGGTGCTCTTTCCGAGAGCCGGTGCAGACTCAATGGGCCGAATGGCCTCCTACTGCACTGTAAATTCAATGATAATCTATGATTAATCTAGGACAAAGGTTCGGCACAACATCGTGGGCTGAAGGGCCTGTTCTGTGCTGTATTTTTCTCTGTTCTATGTTCTATGTGAAAACTGTGAAATTAGCAGCAGAAATGGCAGATGATTATGAATTAGTTCATAAATGAAAGCTTGGTTTCCGACATCTGTTTCAGCCTGTGTCGGATAGAAACTGGGAACATGAGAAATACTCAAGTGGTAAAGGAAAAGGTGATCTGATGGGAGATAATAAGGAGAATGTACCTCAGATAAAAAAAGAAATCCAGGAGGGTGGAAGAGACATGAAAAGTTTCTAATGTTTTCACTGTAATAAACTAGGCCATGTAAAGTCACAGTGTTGGTGGTTGAAGAAAAGCACTGGGAAGGCTGATGTGGTAAAACAGGATAAGACAGTGGGGTTTGTTAAAGTGGTAAAGGAAAGCCCAAGTGAAGCGAAGGAGGTGCAAAAGATTGTACAGCCTAATCAAGAGGTGATTGATAAGAAGGTGCCAGATGTCTTTAAAGAATTTACTTGTGTGGGTAAATTATACTCATGAGCATCAGGAGGAGCAGGTAAAGAATTCACAATTTTAAGAGGTACGGGAGCTAGTCAATCTTTAATGGTAAGAGATGAGGAGTTATGTAGTTTGGGGAGAATGTTGCCAGAAAAGATGGTAATATGTGGAATTCAGGGTGAGAGGAGTAGTGTTCCATTATATAAGGTAAGATTGGAAAGTCCAGTGAAGAGTGGTGAAGTGGTTGTAGGAGTAATAGAGAAACTATCTTGTCCAGGAATAAGGTTCATCTTGGGTAATGATATAGCTGCATCGCGGTGGGAGTGATGCCAACTGTGGTGGATAAGTGTTGAAGGACGAATATCCTGGGATTTTTCCGGATTGTGTAGTAACAAGGTCAGAAACTCACAGGTTAAGACAAGAGGAAAAATCAAAGAGTGAAGATGACATTGAAGTGCAATTATAAGAAATGATTTTTGATCAGATGGTTGAAAAAGAACAAGAACAAGTGGAGGATGAGGCGGATATTTTTAGTTCAGGAAAATTGGCGGAGTTACAACAAAAAGATATAGAAATAAAACGGATGTATCAGAAAGCATATAAGGAAGAGGAATCTGAGTGTATACCAGAGTGTTATTACCGTAAAAGTGATGTCTTGATGATAAAATGGAGACCGTTACATATGCAGGCAGATGAAAAGTGCGCAGAAGTTCATCAAGTAGTATTTCCGGTAGGGTATAGAAAGGAGGTGTTGCGAGTTGCACATGAGGTACCAGTGGGAGGTCATTTGGGAATAAGGAAAACTCAAGCAAAAATCCAGAAACAAATTTTGTTGGCCTGGATTAGATAAAGATGTAGTTACATTTTGTCAATCATGTCACACATGTCAAGTGACAGGGAAACCTCAAGCAGTGATAAAACCAGTGCGCTTAATACCCATTTCAGCATTTGAGGAACCTTTTACAAGGGTCCTAATTGATTGTGTAGGACCACTTCCTAAAACAAAAAGTGGGAATCAATATGTTTTGACTATAATGGATGTTTCCAGAGGCCATTCCAGTACGTAATATTACAGCTAAAAGGATTGTGGAGGAGTTGCTTAAATTCTTTACTAGATATGGACTAGCCACAGAAATACAATCGGATCAAGGATCAAATTTTACAGAAGTTATGGATAGCTTAGGAATGAAACAATTAAAAACAATGCGTGCCATCCAGAATCACATGGAGCTTTAGAAAGGTGGCATCAGACAGTAAAGACAATGTTGAGGGCTTATTGTCACGATTATCCAGGGGATTGGGATAAAGGAATTCCATTCGTATTGTTTGCAATTGGGGATGCACCTAATGAGTCAACCAAATTCAGTCCTTTTGAAGTAATTTTTGGTCATGAGGTAAGAGGACCACTTAAAATGATTAAGGAAAAATTGGTGAGTGAGAAATCAGAACTTACATTATTGGATTACATGTCAAATTTTAGGGAACGATTAAATAGAGCAGATGAATTGGCTAGACAACATTTAAAAGTTGCAAAAAATGTGATGAAACAGGTCACGGACAAGAAATCCAAAGTTCGTAGTTCGCCAGTGGAGATAAAGTTTTAGTGCTGTAACCAGTGGTAGGTGAGCCTTTAAAAGCTATGTTTTGTGGACCTTATCAGATTGAAAGGCAATTTAGTGAGGTGAATTATGTGGTAAAAACACCAGATAGAAGGAAGACTCACCGAGTGTGTCATGTGCATATGCTTAAAAGGTATTTGGAAAGGGAAGGAGAGAAAAAGGAGGAGGTTTTAATGATTCTAGCTCAAAGTGGCGAACCAAATGCAGATGACTGTGAATTTGTTATACCTCAAATTAAATTGGAAAATGAGGATGTTCTTAAAAATTGGGATAAATTGTTGAGTTACCTTCCAGAGGAAAAAAGAACTGACTTGAAAGAGTTATTGATATCACATGGGCAAGTTTGTGGAGATAAATGGGGAAGTACTAAAATGGCTATACATGATGTAGGTGTGGGAAAGGCTGTTCCCATCAAACAACATCCATACAGACTTTACCCTTTAAAATTGGCACAGGTTAACAAAGAGATTGAGAGTATGCTTAAAAATGGCATAATTGAAGTGGGTTGCAGCCAATGGAGCTCACCCATAGTGATGGTGCCTGAACCAGACGGTATCCAACGGTTGTGTGTGGACTATAGAAAGATTAATGCAGTTACAAGAACGGACTCTTATCATATCCCACGTTTGGAGGATTGCATTGAGAAAGTGGGACAATCAGCTTTTATTTCGAAACTGGATTTACTTAAAGGTTACTGGCAGGTACCTTTATCCGAAAGGGCGAAGGCAATTTCAGCTTTTGTGACTCCAGATGGTATATACCAATTCAAAGTTATGCCATTTGGTATGAAAAACGCCCCAGCCACATTTCAACGGTTAACTAACAAAGTCGTTTCAGGATTACCCAATTGTGCGGTATACATCGACCATCTGGTAATTTTCAGCCAGACATGGAAGAAAGAACATTTGAAACATCTGATGGAGTTATTCGATTGACTTCAGAAGGCGGGTTTGGTGATAAACCTAGCCAAAAGTGAATTTGGAAAAGCCCAAGTCACTTTCCTTGGTCACACAATCGGACAGGGTCGAATGGTCACACGGGTTGTGGTACCAAGTTATTGAGGGGTTTTCAATACCCTCGACACAAAGGGAAATAATGTGATTTCTTGGCATGAGTGGATTTCATCGAACATTTTTGAAAAGGTTTTGTAGCTTGATTGCTCCACTGATGAACTTGCTGAAGAAGCGTAAAAAATTTCAGTGGACAGCGGACTTTCAACAGGCATTTGACTGCCTGAAAGCTGTGATAACCAATGCTCCTGTGTTGGAGAATTACAAGGGACTCTGCGATCAGATTGAACTAAAGTATCTGACTTTAAGGAGAAATGCCGAGGCGTAGAGAAACGGATGGATCTTGAAAGGCCCTTCTTGTTCAAAGAGAGTGCCAATTGAGTAGGATTCCAGTTGCAGGAAGAAGAACAAAAAAACCGAAATGGACTATTTTATTATACCTGCTTACGTGTGTTGTTTTTTGAAACAAAAAAATATATTTACTGTGTGCATTTCTTAAAGGATGGTGAAAAGGTGAAAAATGAAACCATTTTGAAGTTGATGGGTTTTTTTTTCCTGGACGGGGTGTCATGTGAAAGTACCTTTAATAAATGAGTGTTTAAGAAATGTACCTTTAAGAATTGGGTGTTTATTAGTGATGTCAGAGTGTGGGTGGAGCTGGGCTGTCTGTCAGCTTTTTACTTTCGTTTTAGGCTGTTTGCTGCAGGGTGTGGTTTAGTTTAGTTTTCAGAGCTGGATAGCTGCAGTCACAGCCAGAAGGTGTATGAGTCTCTCTCTGTAATCTAAAGACTGTAAATCGATCCTTTGGTGATTTAAAACTAATAACTGCTCTCAGTAGTGACTTTAACCTGATGTGCTTCTGTTTAAAGGTTTTTTAAAAAGTCTTATGGATGTTAAAAGGAAAGCTTAAAGGATTACTTAGTGTTGTATTCTTTGGGGCTTATATTTGAATTGATGGTTCCTAAGGTGTTCACTGTATGTTTTAAAAAGGTTAACTTGAGTTCATAGAATAAACATTGTTTTGCTTTAAAAAATACTTTTCCATTTCTGCTGTACCACACCTGTAGAGTGGGCTGTGTGCTCCCCATACCACAATCTATTAAAAGCTGTGGGTCAGGTGAACTCCATGATACACTTTGGGGTTCTCTAAACCCTGGCCCATAATACATTGAGAAGCAATTCCCTTTAGGAAAGGTTTTGTGGTAAGAGATTGAAACCACTCAAGTCTGTACCTTTTATTCATAAACATGCTTGGGATTCACAATCTGCTCCAACAGGCTTTCTTCCTTGTGCAAAGGCAGCATAACATATTTATATCTTTTGGTTATCACCGTTACATTATAAAATCAGAATAAGCAGAATTATACAGGCTGCAGCTGGGCCTTTATCTCACTGGCTGAAGGCTGTGCTTCTTATCACATTTTTACTTGTCCATCCTGTGAAAGTCATTGGGCGGTATTCTACGTTTCTGAGACTAAGTGTTGACGCCGACGCAGGATTTGTGGACTTTCACAACAACAAAACTGGCGCCGAACCTGGATCGATTCAGTGACTGTGGAAGACCTAGCATCGGCGCCACGTGGAACACAATCGATTCCAATGAAATACAGTACAGGATTTGCCAGGTCCATGATTGACACCCGGGAGGCTGACAAGCTGCAGCCGCATATACACATTACAGTCCCCACACACACTCATCCCAGCCAACAAGATGGCACTGGTTGTGCTGGAGTGCATCCATACAGCTGATAGGTCGGTTGGGGCCAGAGGGCACCTAGGAGTGTGGCATGGGGTACACCTATATGACCTGTGGCCCTAAGTTCACAGTGGGCAGTCAGGGGCATGCGCAGCTGCATGCCGCCTTGCCAGCTGCGACAATGATGTTCCATTCCCGCCCACCCGGACCCCACAGCCCACCACCTGGCCAACCCCAGCTGCTGCCCACACCCCCACCCCCCTCTCCCCGCTGGCCCTTGCAGAAGCCTCCCGGCCAGCAGCACAACTGTCAGCAAACTATGGTGATGTCGGACAGTTTCAGTACCCCCTCTCTCTCCCTCAGCAGCCATGATGCCGCTTTCACAATTTGTAAAAGCACAAGTGAACCGCGCTGTTGGGGACTCGGTCCATCGGAGGCAGTGCATCGTGGAGGCCCTGGAGAATACTGGGTGGGGCCTTCTTATGACATGCAAATAGTGTTTACTGTATGTACGTTCTTGACCACATTGATGCTGCTGTCGAGGTGATGGAGAATTGAGATTTGTCATCAAATCGTCAGCCGGCGATTTTAGTGTCGGAACCTATTCTCCGCCCAGTCGCGTTTCGCGATTGTGGCGTCGGTCAACGGAGAATCCTACCCATTGAGTTTGTGATTGTTGCATTCCCATACCATGAGGTTGAGAAAGGGCCCTAATAACTATTCTTTTCAAGCTCTTAATGCTCATAACAACATTTGTCTACTTCAAAGTTATTGATGTTTAACGCTGAATTATTTCAATTATCCCACTTCACAAGAGCAGAACTTTCCAGATCCCCCAAATATGAATATGTGTCACCTCATCTTCCCACTCTTCCCCAATTTAGCTCACATGTGCTCAGTTGCATGTTCAGTGCGGGCCGGTTTAGCTCACGTGGCCAGACAGCTGGTTCGAGATGCAGGGCAAGACAAGCAGCGTGGGTTCAATTCCTGTGCCAGCTGAAGTTATTCATGAAGGCCCCGCCTTCTCAACCTCGCACTCGCCTGAGGTGTGGTGATCCTCCACCACCAGTCAGCTCTCCCCCTCAAAAGGAAAAGCAGCCTATGGTCATCTGGGACTATGGCGACTTTACCTCACTTTGCCCTGTTCAGTCTCCTGAGACCAACTCTGGCCAGATATCTCTAGATTGCATGGGATTATGGGATCAGCAGCATATGTGAAGAAATGTTGGTGGAGCCTGATGCAAAATGCCAGGACCTGCTTGGTGCTCATTCTATCTGCTTGCTGCCTTAGTAAAGAACCAATGTAAGTTACCCGGGTTGGATTCCCGACTTGGGTCACTGTCTGTGTGGGGTCTACACATTCTCCCCATGTCTGCGTGGGTTTACTCAGGGTGCTCCGGTTTCCTCCCACAAATCCTGAAAGACGTGCTTTTAGGTAATTTAGACATTCTGAATTCTCCTTCTGTGTACCCGAACAGGCGCCAGGGTATGGCAATTGGGGGCTTTTCACAGTAACTTCATTGTCGTGTTAATGTAAGCCTACTTGTGACAATAAAGATTATTATTGTTGTCATTATATTGTTTGCCCTTATACATTTCCAGATCCCATCGGATATTTAACCTTGAATTGAGCTCTTCCTACAAGTGTTCAGAATATCGAGTATGCAGCCCATTCACTCAGGTCCCAGAAAGCACATTGGGCAGGAGCTGAGTGATGGGCCCATAGCTTGAGTTCTGAGCTGTGCTCTGTTGCTGACAAAACCTCAGCAGAAACCTTTAGAACTAATGCCTTTTCATCGCCAGACTCTGAAGTAGGTAGGAAGAAATGACTTCATAGGCTACCTTGTTTGGCCTCCATAACATCACCCAGCTCCGAATCTGCCTCAGCTCATCCGTCACTGAAACCCTCATTTATTGCCTGTAGGTTTGACCATTCCAATGGTCTCCTGGTCAACCTCCCACCTTCCACCTGACATAAACTTCGCCTCTTTCAAAACTCTGCCACCCATAGCTCAACTTTCATCCTGTCCATTCTGCGTTTGCTGTATGACAGCGGCTCCCGGTCCAATAGTGTCTCAATATTAAAATCCTTATCCTTGTTTTCTCTCCGTGGTCTTGCCCTTCCCTACCGTTGAAACTTCCCCCAGCCCTATGAGCTTTTGAGACCTCTGAGCTCTGGAGTTCCCTTCTTAAACTTCTCTGTCATGCCACCTTTCTCTCTTCTTTTGAGAAGCTCCCTAAAACTTTGAACAAGATTTTAATCACAGAATTTAAGCACAGAATCATCTGTCTTGATATCTCCTCCTGTGGTTGTGTCAAAATCTTTATTGCTGACGGTTCTCCAGGTGTCGGGCTTCTCTGTTCCCGCTGGCAACACACACCCGCCCATGTTTTTCCCGACATGGGGTGGGGTGGCTTCAATGGGAAATCCCATTGACAAGTGGCAGGAGTGGAGAATCCTGCCGCCAGCGAAGGGTGAGCTGCCGAGAAACACGAGACTTGGGGACCAGGGAATCCAGCCCAATGCTTTCAATAATGGCCTTGGAGCAATTTACCAAGCAAAAGGCTATATATAAATGCAAGTTGATGTTGATATGCTTTCTTTATTTTAAAGGGAGTGCAGAAGCAGAGGTTCAGATCCTCAAATCATTGAAGGTACATCCCATGTTGCATTTATCCAATATACCAAGGGGAAAGGGGCTGAGTAATATACATCTTTTAAGTAGAAAACAGGAACAAAAGATAACTGAACAACACAGGCAAGGATCTCTCACAGGTGCAAGAGCAGAGGGTAAGGGAGTCACATAACCTCCTGTGCCCAATTCGTGGCGTGGCTGTTGGCAGTATGGAACTATAGATTAAAATGTCCTTGTTACTGTGCCGTGCTCCTGAAAAATGCCTTCACTGACTATATCTCCATCGAACTCGGATATATTAACTAGGAATAAAAATGTACAAATATTAATGTTCTTGTAATACCTCCTCACAAATTGATGTTCGTGCAATAAAGTTCTAAAGAATCTTTTCCCTTACTGGTTTACAATTTGAGGAATTATGGCTGTAATAATTTCGATCGCAGTTATCAAGCTCAGGTTATCATCAATTTGCCTTGTCAACTGTTTAATGAGGCACATTATTAAGTGACTTTCCCATGACATCTGTGTCACCACCAAATTCATTGCTAATATTATTTCAATTCTGAAGGATAAGGAAGGCTCACGACTGATTGGAGCAACCAAAAACCATTTAATAACCTTCTGTGAGTGGGTTATGATCATTCGGCTTTGAACCGTGGTGAAATTAAATAAGAAGACGCAAGCTTTTACATCCACCTGCTGCTTTATAATTTGTTCTATTCATTCTCAGGATGTGGGTGTTGAGATCAAGGCCAGCAGTTATTGCCCAGCCCTTGTCCTTGAGAAGGTGGTGGTGAGGTTTTGTTGGCACTCGAATAAGGCAGGCAAACTTGCACTGCAAAAACACCCCACCCCCACAACTTACCCCATGGCTCCCCTGGTAAATAAACTGAGGTTCATGAGACATGGAACATCCCGGCGGGATTCTCCGTTGCCCATCAAAATTGGGAACGATGATTCGGCGTAGAATGGCTTCCCACGCTGAAATCGGCAGGCGCTGGTTTGAGTCTGGGTTGCGATGCTCTGCCCCCTCCAAATCGGCATCATCGTGATGCGCGCCACGCTCAGTTGCAACCGCATGTGCGTGTCATTATCGGGCCCACCCGCGATGCTCCAGTTCCGATGGGCCGAGTTCCCGATGGCGTGGGCCACGTGTGGTCTGAACAGTCGCGTGCCTGGCGTGGCGACTGCGGAGAGAGAGAGAGGCCGTACGGACAGTGTCCAGCACCACCATACTTTGCCGACAGCCGTGTCGCTGGCCGGGGGGCTTCTGCCAGGGCTAGGGGGAGTTGTGGAGGGTGGCTAGGAGGTGGGCTGTGGGTCCGGAGTGGAGGGGTACGCGGTCAAGCACAACCGGCGGCATCTTTCCGGGTGCAAACGGTGTGTGTGTGGGGGGTGTAAGTGTATGCGCGACTACAGCCTGTCAGCCCTGCGCGTGTCCAGCACAGATCTGGTGATTTCCCCACAGTTTTTCGCATGTTCCGTGGGTGTTTCACACGGCGCCAGTGATAGCCCCTCATCGGTAGCAGAATCGGTGCGGCTGTGGTGCTGATTTTTCCGTCGTGGAACAGCACGGATCCTCCCCCGGCGTCCACACTTAGACGCAGGAACGGAGAATCCAGCTCCCCATCTTTCAGCCACTGGTCTGTGCTAAATGTGTTAATCACAGCGGGAGATCCTATAGGTGGCCTCCATGGACTGGAAGGAGATAAGATTAGCTGGAATTCCCATTTCCAAACACATAGAGCAGACCTACATTCATTGGATGTGCATTGGCGTGGGTGTCAGGACTAGGCGTGGCTGTACGATCACCAGTGTGGTCAGATAGCTTCATTGTTCTAGTTCAAGGTGCGGACTAGCCTGAGGTACTCGAAGCTGTTGGTTCCCATATATCCCAGCACAAGTCAAAGCCTTCACAATGGGAAGGTGAGTCATGGCTTTAACAATTAAAGAAGAACAAGCATTGAAGTCAAATCAAAGAGGATTAGCAACAGAACTGAAATGCTTCCTCTTTGCAGTCAGTGGGACCCACCCAGGACGTACTGGCTGCACAAGGGCTTGGCAGGTGAAAGGCTGTAACCAGACAAAGAGATACAGGGGATGGTTCTGTGACCTAACACTCCCAGTGAGTGTTTTGCCTTGCACTCGGAATCTAGATGGGGTTTCTGACTGCTTTGCCTGTTATTCTAAGTATGCCACTATATACAGTTATTCATATAAACCATTATTGCTTATTTACTGATCTCAGTAACTCTACACAAGTTTATATTGTGCTTCCTTCCAGATCCCAGTTACTCAATCATGTGACATTGCATCATATTTACATCAGCATTTAAAATCAGTATCAGGTGCTTCCGATGTTAACCGTTTACATTCCCCAAGTCTTTATTCTAACTATAGATTATCATCATAGAATTTACAGTGCAGAAGGAGGCCATTCGGCCCATCGAGTTTGCACCAGCTCTTGGAAAGAGCACCCTACCCAAGGTTAACACCTCCACCCTATCCCCATAACCCAGTAACCCCACCCAACTCTAAGGGCAATTTTGGACACTAAGGGCAATTTATCATGGCCAATCCACCTAACCTGCACATCTTTGGACTGTGGGAGGAAACCGGAGCACCCGGAGGAAACCCACGCACACACGGGGAGGATGTGCAGACTCCGCACAGACAGTGACCCAAGCCGGAATCGAACCTGGGACCCTGGAGCTGTGAAGCAATTGTGCTATCCACAATGCTACCGTGCTGCCCTCCTACATGTCCTCCTACATATAGATGTCCTCCTACATCATCCCCCAAAGTGTCAGACTTCACAGAGTTAGTCTCTCTGATGCATTGACCAATCTCCCTGCCCTCATCCTGATTCCATTTTGAGGTTGGGGGTGAACTGCACTCTCCTCTCTTTTGATAGGAATGTCTCTCATCCGGGTGGTTACCGAGTTTCTACTTGTTTCTGGTTTCCTGTCCCCATTCGGATCTAAATAGTATGTCCAAGATTCCATTGGTTTCTTTCCCAATGATACAAAGGCCCTTTCGTTCCTTTTGGCATTCCTCTGGTCTGTCTCAAATCTATAAGATCTCAGTTGTAGAACTCTTTTTATCACAGTGACTTATTTCTGTTGATCCCGCTTCCATACTCTCCCCCAGGGCTGCAGCACTTTCAAGCCACGTGCTCTGTTCCTGAAGTTGAAATTACAAGTTTGCCTCTTCGTTGCTCCTCACTCTTCCTAACTCTCTCATCATCATCTGAGGTAATGTTGGGTTGGAGTGTTTTGTTGGAGAGCTGGGAGTTGTATTCACAGTCATCTTCCCATCAGTGGTTCTGATAGGATAATGTTGAGGTTCCGCAGTTAAGAAGGAATAAGTTAATATATTTGTTCTTTTTCATCAGTTCCTCGATTGTTCAAATTCCTCTTTCTGCTTTTCCATTTGACTGAGGAGATCTAGGTGGACTAATCTCGTGCATGAGACCCATATTCTAGTGCAAAGTTGTGGAACAGTCCATAGCAAACTGTGGACCGTTTTCTGACACCACAACGCCTGGGATGCCATGAGTCACGAAGATTCTTTTTTGTGATGGTATAACTGCCTCTGCCCTGTTGCTACACAGTTTACTCATATCAAACCATCTGGAGTAATAAGCAATGCCAAGGATGAAAATGCTGCCTTTAAACTCAATTGGGCTCTGCAACTCCCCCCTCCCCCCCCAGGTCTTTCTTCAACTATCTACATCCTCCGACAGTGAGGATTGGTGTTTGAAGGGCTAGATCTTAGGAAGTCATGAGCAAGCTGCCTGTGGTTTTCTGTCCATTGTTACGCTCACAAATTCATGGCACCCCGGCCAGTTCTACTTTGACCTATTGACCGTGCAACAACTCCTGTAGTCCGAACACAAATAGAATAAATATTTCAGTGAAAAGAAAGGTGAGCATAAAGCCTCTTAGAGAAAGCAATTTCAACCTAACTTTCCCAGTGGAAAACTAACGGGATTGGGTGCAAAGCTGGTTTGAAACCCTACCTGTTTCCACTCCCCATTGAAACTATCAGAGTGTAATATTATGCAGAATGAGAGGCGGCATGGTGGGCACAGTGGTTAGCACTGCTGCCTCACGGCGCCGAGGACTGATATTCGACCCCGGCCCCAGGTTACTGTCTGTGTGGAGTTTTCTAATTCTCCTAGTGTCTGCGTGGGTCTCACCACACCGCCCCCACACCGAATCCAAAGTTGTGCAGAGTAGATGGATTGGCCATGGTAAATGGAATGCCCTTAATTGGAAAAATTAAAAAAATATGTATTTGCTGAATGTAAAAGCAGTATTCCATTGGATCCCTTGATTTTCCCACCTGGCAAATTAGACATAAGGACACAGGATATTGTAGCCACCTGGGTTGGCCAACTCCCGACGTAAAATGGAGAACAGCAAAGGCTGAAGGGAAATTCAGCCAACAGAGGCAGAAACTAGCAGGTGCAAGTTTACTGTGTATTAAACTCTGCAAAAGCCCCAACAGCATCGATACAAGCAGCCATCTGCATAATAATGTAGCAGCCATCTACATACTAATGAGCGATCCCCGGGAACAATCGAAACATTTGGGATAAACAAGGCCAAGCCAGACTCCTCGGCACCAGCAGGAGCCAACACAAAAGAGGTTAACGGACACCTCAAGACCGCCCATCGATCAGGGAACCGCTCCAGTATTGGAGAAATCGAACCAAATGATTGGAACAAAGTCGAATCACTTGGAACCAGGTACAGGGTCCGCCCCAAAAGGCGGGAAGCCCCTGGGGACTATAAAGTTAAGCCCCCAAGTTCAAATCGTCCTTCTTGACCGGGTCAGTCAGCAACGCGAACCAACCCTTGACAGTGACCGGTTCAGCTGCCGCCAAGAGACCGTAAGTCTTAAGTCAGCGCTCGCTATGAGATAGGCGCTCCTAGCTACCAGTCCATACCAACTTTTGAATCCCGCAGACTGAGAACCCGAACGAAAGGCCATTTGTTCCCCTGACCTGGTGGGCCAGTCCGAAGCTAAATATAGGCCTGTTAGTTGTAGAAGTAGCTTAGAAGTAGAATTTATGCATGAGTAGCGATTACTGTGTATAATAAATGTGCTTTGACTTGAATCTTACTAATTGGTGTATTGAGTTATTGATCATTACTTGAACTTGAACCTCGTGGCGGTATCATAAAGATACCTGGCGACTCGAGAGCAAAGGTTATAAAACAGAGCCAATTGAACCAACCAAAAGTTAGCAACAATATCGAGCTGGGGTAGTCAATGTGGCCCTGGAAATGTTCTCTTCCATCCAACAAGATCATGCCCTATCTGTTATCTCAATTCCAACTTCCTCCACAGTTTCCATCTCCCTTCATTCCCTCAGAACCCCAAATCTATCAACCTCCATCTCAAATGTATTCAGCAACTGAGTATCCATAGCGCTCCGGGGTAGA
The DNA here is from genome assembly GCF_047496885.1 of Scyliorhinus torazame. NCBI lineage: Eukaryota > Metazoa > Chordata > Chondrichthyes > Carcharhiniformes > Scyliorhinidae > Scyliorhinus > Scyliorhinus torazame. Next base: position 47,363,710 of record NC_092722.1, read on the forward strand.
GAATTCCTAGGGTTCACAACACAATAAGTGAAGATATTTCTCCCCATCTCAGTCCAAAATAATTAAAATCAGGTTAAACCATGTCTCAGAGATTTACCGTTCGATTAATTACTTTGGAACGCGATGACTTTGTAAGGACACAAGGTAGCCAATTTATGCACAGCAAGTTTCCGTGAGAAGAAAGGAAGATGAATGGCTCGCTGGTTGGAAGGAAAGACAATGACCAAGATGGTCTTCTTAAACATTGATGAGACTTTTAACAGCCGCCCGAAGCTTGATTTAACATCCTGAAGGCGGCACCTTTGACAATGCAGCACTCTTTCTGTACTGCACTGCAATGTGAACCCACATCATGTACAAGTGGGGCTTGAGCCCATATCATGCTTCCTCTGAGAGTGTTCCCAACTGAGTTGAACTCATACTTACCTGTGGCCTGAACTGAGGCGCATACATGCTATTCGTACCAAGGTGGGTAAGCGAACAAGTTGGGTAAAATAGAGCAGCATTATTGGCTTACATGGAGGATAAGGGCCAACAGAAACTGTTTGGGATGAATGGCCTATTTCTGCATTGTAATCTTTATGTATTTCAATGCGACAGTTCACACAGCAAAACTGAATGAAAAATGTTGGTGCAGGAATTCAAAATGATAAGGATTGACAAAAACATGACCAAAACCTGATGCGATTGACAGTAAGGTCTCGGGACAGGAAGTGTGCATCAACCTATTTAATAACTTAAATTGCAGAAGAATCCAAATTAAGAGACTTTTATACTGCAAAAAATGATCCTTTTATGAGATGTTAGCGTTTGAGAGATGGCTGACATGTGCTGGACTGACAATATTCAGTGGACTGAGCAATGAAGGTATGAATAATTGAGGAACGTTTTAGATTACCATCATACATTTAAACCTCATTCTTGCTTCCCACTTCCTTTATGTGCGGTCCCTGCATTCAGGTTTAATGGGAGATAGAGAGAGGGTAAATTTGAGTGCTGCTGTGCCCCCAGCATCGTATTAAACTCGAGTTCAACGATGAAGGGAATAGATCGTATTTCAGTTAAGTGTGTTCCAATTAAATAGGTTAAGGGGGAAGGCCAGAGCTAGCTTCGATGTGAGGAGGCAGTTTCCTCGAATGTGCTGTTAACATAGCGGTAATGCTACTGGATTAATCATTCAAGGATTTGGGTTCATGCTTCAGAGACGAGAGTTCAAATCCCGTTATAACAGCTTGGGGAATTCCCATTCAATCTTGACATAAATGAAATGTCTGTTAATAATAATCTTTATTGTCACCAGTAGGCTTACATTAACACTGCAATGAAGATACTGTGAAAAGCCCTTCGTCGCCACATTCCGGCGCCTGTTCGGGTACACAGAGGAAGAATTCAGAATGTCCAAATTACTTAACAGCACGTCTTTCGGGATTTGTGGGAGGGAACCGGAGCATCCGGAGGAAACCCACATAGACACTGGGAGAACGTGCAGTCTCTGCACAGACAGTGATTTATCTGGGAATCGAATCTGGGACCCTGGAGCTGTGCAGCAACAGTGCTAACCACTGTGCTACCATGCCGCCCACTAAATCCCACCAAGGTCTTTGGGCCAATCTCAACCAAATCTGGTGGGATGAGACCGTGAAACAAGGGGCATGTCTTGGGAGAGTTGACGCCTTAACCATTCGTACCTTCAGCCTCCTAGCAAGGGATCCCACAGGCCTGACTACGCTGCATTACTGCTGACACCATAGCCCATGGATCTCATAGAAACCTATAAAATTCTAACAGGACTAGACAGGGTAGAGGCAGGAAGGATGTTACCGATGGTGGGGGTTTCCAGAACCAGGGTTCACAATCTGAGGATATGGAGTAGACCATTTAGGACAGAGGTGAGGAGAAATGTCTTCATCCAGAGAGTGGTGAGCCTATGGAATTCGTTACCACAGGAAGTAGTTGAGGCCAAACCATTGTGGGCGGGATTCTCCGTCGGCGGAAACCTCTGCTTCACCGGCAGCACGCTCACACCCGACGGCGTGGGGGTGACCACAATGGGAAACCCCATTGGCCAACTGTTGGGACGGCGGTAAATGGGTCTGGCAGGACGGAGAATCCCGCCTTGTATGTTTTCAAGAAGCAGTTAGATATAACACTTGGGGCAAAAGAGATCAAAGAATATGGGGGGGGGGGGGGGGGGAGGTGGGATCAGGCTATTGAGTTGGATGATCGGCCATGATAATAATGAACGGCGGAGAAGGCTTGAAGAACTGAATGGCCTCCTCCTGCTCCTATTTCCTATGTTTCTATGTTTCTAACTCAGGCATGTTTGGACCGTACATGCCCAGAAAGAATGCAGCTAATTTACATCGTAAATCCCAGGTGTTCTTTCATATTTCCTTTGTTTCTTTTCCGAAATTTTATTTGTTTCACGTAAGTTATGTTCTGAGACAGTGAATGTTATTCGTTTGTAAGGGAAAGCGTCAGAGACAGCAAGCAGAGCCACGGTAGACGGAGAGGCTGCAGTAATAAAAGCAAAAAAAGTTGACCGAGTGCAAGAACCAGTGATGCAAGCAAGAGATCACGGTTCTTTAAGGAAACTTTAATCTATGATCCTCATCATCAATTATGGGTCAGGATGCGATATTGGCAGTAGGTCAGAGATATGTGAATATTCTGGTGCAACAAAGTGGAAAATGGAGCCATGTTCAGTGTGTTGCACAAATGGTGAAGCACAACTGCTGGCCCGGATTGACCCGCTGACCGTTCTTCTGAAGTGAACACAAATAAAATCAAAACACTTCAGGAAAAGCATCAGAAAATATAACAGCAGAGTGGACCACCAACATATCATTTTGTTTTCGCTCAAGGAGGAAGACATTCTTATGCTGTCTATCATTAAATATTTCATGGCCCAAATATGTTTCCAGTCTCCGGGTTGTCAGAGATCAGGGGCTGGATTCTCCAGTTGCCGACGCCAAAATTGCGTTCGGCGAACGGGCAGAGAATCAAATTTCCCGACAGAATCGGGAGGGGACCACCGCTTTCGCGAAGCTCCGCCCCCTCCAAAGCGGCGTCCTCGGAGAGGACGCCGCGCGCCGTATCGACAGCCTCAGGCCATTGGCATGAGGCCCGCCCACCGATGCTCTGCTCCCAACCGGCCGAGATCCTGAGACACGTGTGGTCTCACCCGTTGGGAACTCAGCATGGTGGCTGCGGACTCAGTCCAGCACTGCCACAGTCCGGGGAGGGGCGATCCACGGTTAGGGGGAACACTATTTGTGCCTTGGGCACTGTGGTGAGGCAGTCCAGGAGGCGCGTGCCGGCCGAAGGGGGGGATTATTCACGCAGCAGCCTCTGCAGGCAACCGCCGTGCACATGCAAAGCCACGGACCGGCAATTCTCCGGGGCAGCTAGAGCCGGGTGCTCTACGCTGCCATCCAGAAAAACGGGGAATCGGTGGCCATTTTGCGCCAGTTTTCCTCCATGCCAGCGTGGGGACATAGCCCCAGAATTGGAGGTTCCAGCCCCCTTCTTCTGCCCCAAGATGCATATCAGGACCCTACAGAAGTCCCGATGCATTGGCCTCCATGGGAATTACCTGGGACCTTTCAGCTTTCGCTGGGTAATTCCCCTGTTCCCTCTGCGAATGTTTCCAATTCTGAGGTAGAGGCGGAGACATCAGAAAGTTTTGATGTCCTTGCCTGAAATATTACCCAGGAAATATTAGCCAGAAATCACCTAGGGATGGATTGCCTGTTTGGGAGATCATGGGCAGGATTCTCCGTTGCCCAACACCGATATCGTAATCGGAGACTGGGCGGAGAATCCCTTTTGACACCGAAATCGGGGCGGCGCCTGTTTTCGTATCCTCCGCCCCTTCCAAAACAGCATCATCGGGGAGTATGATGCACGCCATTAGGACAGCCTCAGGACGTCACCTGAAGACCCTCCCCCAATGCTCCACCCCCGATGGGCCGACTTCCCGACGGCGTGAGGCACGTGTGCTCTGGGTTTTCGTCAACCTCGTATGGGGATTACAGGGGGGCACCATCTTTCAGGCTTGGTCCGCTCACGGCTGGCACCATGTTGTACGGCGCGACTGCTGCAGGTCGTCACTGTGTGCATGCACGGCCGCAGACACGGCAATTCTCTGGTCGTTTCTGTTGGGAAGGCCAGGGGTTTTACTTGGCGCGGCTGCTAGCCCTGCACTGGGTGGAGCACTGGTGTAGGGGCTGCACTGACTTTTTCATTGTAAAACTAGACACTTCCTCTGGACATCGCCTCAAAATCGGAGAATCCAGCCCTAAGTGTTGACGCCGGGGCAGAATTTATGGACTTGCATGACAGCAAAATTGGCGTCGAACCTGGACTGATCCAGCTACTATGGAGGGGCTAGCACCAGCCCCATGCAGAACACAACTGATTCCAATGAAAAACGGTGGGGGATTCGCCAGATCTGTGATTGACACCTGGGAGGCTGACAGGTTGCAGCCGCACATACACATTACAATCCCCACACACACTCATCCCAGCCAACAAGGTGGCACTGGTTGTGCTGGAGCGTGCCCATGCAGCTGATGGGTCAGCTATGGCCAGAGGACACCTAGAGGACTGTCCTGGGGGGGACACCGATATGACCTGTGGCACTAAGTTCACAGTGGGCTTTCAGCAGTGCATATAGCTGCATGGTTGCCTTGCCGGTTGCGGCAATTGTGTTGTGTGCCCATCAACCCTGACCCAACAGTTCACATCCTAGCCACCCCCCTCTACTCCCCCGGTCCTGGCAGAAGCCCCCTGGCTTTGTCAGGTTCTAAATTTAATTTATGGGATTAAAATAAGATCTGCATTTATCTGCAGCAACAGTACTACACACCCTCATTACTGCACCCCAGCAGGAAGGGATTCGCTCAATACAACATTGGAGTCCCTGCCAAATGATGCTCCGAAATCCATAACCTTCTGACTCCATTATATCAAGAGGGAGGAAATTGGGGAATGAATGTTAACCCACTGTTATATTACTGGATCTAGTAATATATATCGTTACTAGTTGCTGTTGATGCAGATAGTCTGACGGTGTGATCGTGAAGAAACCATGAACCTTCAACTTAAAGCAAACTAATTGATTAAAGTAACGATTGATTGTATCTGAGCTCGACACTCTACAGAATTATGTCTAGAAATCAAATAATTAAATATGATTGTATTAACTGATTCACAAGTATAAATTCACTAACTAATTCAACAGGATTCACTAACTATACTGAGAGCTATCTAAATACACAGCTGCTTACTAAACACTCCTGGGTTGAAAGAGACCAAGATCCTCTGGGAGCTGATACTTATAGGTGGATCTAGTGGTGCCCTCTAGCGGTAGTGTTACAGCTAGATGTTATAATTAACTCTTTAGTTATATATACATATTCATTACACCCACCACATTTAGTCAGAATCCGTTTCGCTTCTGGAGGGGGTAACAGCGAATCTTACTGAAATGATAAATCTCTCTTAGAATCCCCCTTGTTGCAGAATAAACAACAAATACTTTAATGATATTAAACCATTCTGCTGTACAATTTATTGTCAGTTTGCTCATTGCTTGTTAAAAGCCTCATTTTTCACAAAATCTCTGAAGGATCTTAACTATGATAAATTATATGTGATGGGCTTTCTAAACATTCGGAGTTTTAAATCTGGATCAAATTCCACAATATGCTTCAGTATAATGGTGACAAGTACAATTTAGATCTCATTGGAGTTTAGTGGGAGCAGTTGATGAATATAATTAGTACTATACTTGTGGCAGGTGGTACTAATTAAATATCACCATTAGCAACTGGATGATGCAAATTCACTTAATTGGTTCAAGATCTTTAGTTGCGATAAAGAAAGCTTTCTATTATTCCTGTTAGATCACTCCAAGGTGTAGCCTTGACAAAAGTAGTGATTACTCACTCACTCTCTCCCACATATATGTGGGAGGAGATGGTACTGGCAGTATGAAAGGATTTTGGAGGAAAAATGGAGTAACTTGCCTTCCTCAGCATTTTTCTCCTCAGGCTCAATAACAATTCATCCAAAAAGATAGACTTTGGCTTTAAGTATTCCCTCGTCATTTCTTCAATAAACCCGAAAGCACTTCCTTTAACTACGAATTACTCTCTGAGGTCGCTCTCACTGCGACCAGTTGGGTGAGGTGCTGGAAGACCAGTCAGCAAAAGTTAATGGCTTCGGGACCAGAGGGGAAATATTCTGAAAGAAGCCTTTCTCATATCAATTTGATGTGGCCACAGGAATGTGTTGGATATACCCAAACCAGAGAATAAACCTCGGGTTATGTTTTGTCGATGTGAAATAGAAGTGTTTTGCGCGTATTGAGCACAATACAATTGCCATGGTCGGATTAACTCACACTCTCACGATCGTCCATTCAACTTTCCAGATTCCAAGTCCAAAGACTTAACCATTGCATGATCATACCCTCTTCAAGTTGCATTGCCGACTATCAGATGATTAGTGCAGAGTCCATACTAATTGTAGCAGCAGGGATCAATGTTCCTTTACGCCCTCTTTCAGTTTGTGCCACTAGATGAAGCGGGCATTTCGAATTACTCAGTTTCGTCAAGTTTATTAGTTCATCAACTCTGGGGGCAATCGTACCCCTTAAAATCCTGAAGATGAGATTTGCTATTGGCACAGGCTCTATGTGTCATAATGTTATATACTTTTTTAAAAATGCCTTCAAATTTCTTCCATTATTTTGTAAGGCGATGCAACTTTATCAATTCATTTTGGCCCAGCAAGGATCAGAGCAACAAACTTGATTACGGCACAATTCTCTGGGGACTAGTGTACCAATCTAGCCTAGACTGATGAGGTGAAAGTCTGCTTTCTATCTGTCAGCAGGAAAGGTTAGAAGTGAAGTTCACCTGGGTTAGCAGTGCGCATAAACACACAATAAAAAAACAATTGGCTGTAATTTGGAACAAAGTGGCACTAAATTGGCTATTTCACTCAGACAGACTGGAAGAAATGGCTGATGCATTAAGGATGTTTTTTTCTGGGGCTCATTACTGATCAGAAGACAAGGAGCCCAGCCACACATAGTAAGGCAATTTCACAAACTCTTTCTTTCTTTGGTGTTGAACCCCAACAACTGGATGTACAAATCAGAGCTGGGTGTGGGTTTTTCTTGTAACTAAAGGCAGGTTACAGCAGAGCACTCATATACATTGAGATTTTGGGTGAATGTGAATTAAGAACTCTTGCCAACAGCAGAGAGAAATACCCTCAAACTGGAGACGATAAGAAGAGACACCTGGGGCGGGATACTCCCTACCCGGCGGGGCGGAGAGTCCCGGCGCCGAGGAGTGGCGTGAACCACTCTAGCGTCACGCCGCCCCAAAGGTGCGGAATCCTCCGCACCTTCAGGGGCTAGGCCCGCCCCGGAGTGGTTTGCGCCCCACCGGCCGGTGGGGAAGGGGCTTGGCGCCACGCCAACCGGTGCCGAAGGGCCTCCACCGGCCGGCGCGAGTTGGCGCATGCGCGGGAGCACCAGCGTGTGCTGGCATCATCCTCACGCATGTGCAGAGGGCTTCGCTTCTGCACCGGCCATGGCGGACCGCTACAGCCGCCGGTGCGGAAGAATAGAGTGCTCCCACGGCACAGGCCCGCCCGCAGATCGGTGGGCCCCGATCGTGGGCCAGGCCACCGTGGGGGCACCTCCCGGGGCCGGTTCCCCACATGCCCCCCCCCCAAGAACCCCGGAGGCCGCCTGCGCCACCAGGTCCTGCCGGTAAGGACCTGCTCCAATTTACGCCGGCGGGACTGGCAAAAAAAAAACGGGCGGCCACTCGGCCCATCGCGGGCCGGAGAATCGCTGGGGGGGGGGGCGGGATTCACGCGATTCCCGCCCCGCCAAATTCCCCGGCGCCGGAGAATTCGGCAGCCGGTGGGGGCGGGATTCACGCCGACCCCCCCCGTCGATTTTCCGACCCGGCGGGTGGTCGGTGAATCCCGCCCCTAATCACCAAATCTGAAGAGGTTGGGCTGCGAATGAATATTTGATGCCATTGTTCTATGATAATGCAGGAGACACGAGCAGTAAGGCTAACGTAGTTTATTTACAACACAAAACTAAAGGTGCTACCGTGGAGGCCAACAATAGAGTCTCAACCCGGGCTGACCAACACTGCCGGTCCAGGTTAGGGCCTACGTTTAAAGGGTTCAGTTAATGAGTCCCAGCTGGGCAGCGGTCCGCCTGCTACCAGGTAAATGTGTCCTCCACGATCCACACAAGGAGATCTATTGGTGACCCCCGGTGGTCGTTGCGGGGGTTAGTACAGTTGAAAATTACGTAGGGTTGCAAAAATATTCATTCACTGGATGTGGGCATCACAGATGAGCCTGGTATTAATTGCCCGACCCTAATTGTCCTTGAGAAGATGGCAGTGAACTGCCTTCTTCAACTGCTGCAATCCATATGTTCTTTGTACATCCAAAGTGCTGTTAGGGAGGGAGTTCCAGGATTTTGACCCGTGACAGTGAAGGAACAGTGATATATTTCCAAGGTGTGTAACTAGAAGGGCAAATCCAGGGGGTATATTTCCCATGCATCTGCTGCCCTTGTCATTTGGGATGGTTTGGAAGGTGTGTCAGAGGAGCTTTGTTGCAGTGAATCTTGTAATGGTAACACTGCTGTCATTGTGCCTCAGTGGACGAGGGAGTAGATGTTTGTGGATGGGATGCCTATCAAGTGGGCTGCTTTGTCCTGGATAGAGTCCAGCTTCTGAAGTGTTGTTCGAGGTGCACGCATCTAGCCTAGTCCAGAGTATTCCATCACACTCCTGAATTGTGCCGTGTATATAGTGGACAGGCTTTGTAAAGTCATGAAGCGAGTTACTAGCCACAGAATCCCTAGCCTCAGACCTGCTCTTGTCACAACAGTATTTATGTGATATGTCCTGTTTAATTTATGGTCCATGGCAACCCCCAGGATGTTGATATTGGGGAATTCAATGAAGGCAATGCCATTGAATGTCAAGGGTAATAGTTTTATTTTCTTTTGATGGAGATGGTTATCACCTGGCACTTGTGTGGCATGAGTGTTACTTGCCACTTATCAGCCCAAGATTGAATGTTGTCCCGGTCTTATTGCATAAGGACCTAGACTGCTTCGATATCTGAGAAGCCGCAAGAGGTGCTGAACTTTGTGCAATCATCAATGAACATCAGTACAGTAGAGGACTGAGCACATATCCTTGCGGGACCCCGGTATTGAGGACTATTGTGGAGGAGGTGTCGTTGCCTATCCTGAAAGATTGCGGTCTGCTTGTGAGGAAGTCAAGGGTCCAGCTGCACAGGGAGAAGTCAAGTGCAAGATTTTTGATTTGGATTTTGTTTATTGTCACATGTACCAAGGTACAGTGAAAAGTATTTTTCTGCGAGCAGCTCCACAGATGATTAAGTTGATGAAAAGAAAAGGAAATAAAAGAAAATACATAACATTGCAGAGTTTGGTTATTAGTCTTGTCGGGATAATGGTGTTGAAGGCGGAGTTGTAGTCTATGAGCAGCAGTCTGACGTAGGTGTCCTTGTTGTGAAGGTGTTTGAGTGTTGATTGTAGGGGCAGGGAGATAACATCTGCTGTGAACCAGTTGTGGCAATAGGGGTACTGCAATGGATCGAGGCTGGCATTGATCTGTCTCATGACTACCTGGTCGAAGCATTTCATGATAACAGATGTCAGAGCCACCGGTTGGTAGTCGTTGAGGCACTCTGCCTTGTTCTTGCCTGGTACTGGTAATATGGTGGACTTCTTGAAGCAGGTGAGGATCTCGGAGCGGAGAAGTGAGGTGTTGAAGATGTCTGCGAATATACTCGCCAGCTGGTCAGCATAGGCACTGAGTGCTCGCCCAGGGACTCTGTTGGGGCCCGTCACTTTCCGCGGGTTCACATTCAAGAAGGCAGCTCTTATCTCTGAGGCTGTAATAGTGGGTATGGGTGGGCATAGGGCTGTTGGGGCAGGTGATACTAATGTATTGGCTGTCTATTCAAGGCGGGCATTGAACTTGTTAGTGAACAAATGATGCCAGCTGGTACCACTTACACTTGCCCACAGACTTACCTACTGGAAATGTAGGAATTCAAAATCCAAAGCAGGACAGTGCCTTCTCTTGGGAAATGTTTAACTTGTGGCAAAACGGCAAATAATCGTTCAAATTCTTAACCTGTTAGATTGAAGTGTCCTTACTGAAAGCATGCAGAGTTGAAACCAGTGGAAATTAGAATATTTAATGTAACGGAAAATTATGTCCAGGTAATGAATAAAGCGAGGGAATAATGATGGGATTAAAAGAGAGGAATAAAAGATGAAGAGAAAAAGTAAAAAATATATATTTTCTTACATCTCCTGCTGGATTTAAAGCTTGATGGAGTAAGAGTTTACACATGCAAGAGTTCATTTTCGGCGCCTGAGATTTTATTTGGCAGTGTCTAATCATGCCATTAGAAATCCACTTAGAAAGGAATAGATAAGCCCCAACTTCTTCTGGTGTGATTAATGGACAAGAGAACAAATGACTTGGAAACCAACAAGACGCAGCTGGAGGAAAAATGGAAAAAAGAGATGGAACAGCAGCTTCCAAAGCAAGAAGCAGAAATAAATAAAGGGTACCAATTTTCATGCAGAAATAGCTTCTGAATCGATCGGGTGAATAGATGAATCGTAGAATCCAGCCCAATGTGACTTTGTAGCGATCGTTGAAGGTATCCTCCAGGTAATATGCAGGTGAAGGCAGAAAGCACCCATGGCTCAGGTTTAAACACGATAACCACCCACGACATATCATGGTGAAGATTGACTCTTACTGTCACAGGCCACAAGTGATGAAGAACGCCTCGAGAAGCATGACAACATTTTTGTCATCCATGACTGGATAAAAATGGACCTTGATGCAAAGTGAATTTGGGCCTCGCAAGTGAAGACACTCTTCAAAAAGTTTGCTTTTAGGTGAGAAAATGATAGCAAAATGGAGGAGAATCATATATTCATGTCAACTTAGGGAATTGTTCCTCATCTAACTCTTATTCAGTCATCATGACCATCTTGCTTTCTGTTTTGTTCTCTACTTGTGTCATAATATTCAATTTCTTAGTTCCCTTCAATGACAACCTTTTACTTTATTATATTAGAGAACACATTGTGATGCCCTTTTATTTACCAGCGGGGCTGGTTTAGCACAGGGCTAAATCGCTGGCTTTGAAAGCAGACCGAGGCAGGCCAGCAGCACGGTTCAATTCCCGGACCAGCCTCCCCGAACAGGCGCCGGAATGTGGCGGCTAGGGGCTTTTCACAGTAACTTAATTTGAAGCCTATTTGTGACAATAAGGGATTTTCATTTCATTTTCATTTTTCATTTGAACTGTTCCCCTTAATGTTTACTTTACTCAGAGTTGCAATTTTAAATGAAAAATGTGATCTGAGAGTTGTAGCTCATCAATAATTCATTTTAATTTTTGCTTTGTAAATATGCTGCACCCTCACAATCTAAGCTTTTTCTTCACGAGTCAGTTCTCTTCTATTTTATACTGATTTCTCATGTGCATCACTAAATGTTACCGTATGCCTTATATCTCAATGTGTATATAATGCATAATTTGTGGGACTGCTTGTTATGAGTTGTCCAGGATGAAATGTGCTTCTTACTTATTAGGTAAATCATTTTACAATGATACTTCATTTTGCTGACTCAGGTGAGACCAGTGATACACCATATGGTCCTTACTATTTACTTGGTGAAATAACTTTAAATATCCTCATCATCAATTTAATCTACTTAATTTAAACTCAGGTCGTTTAGTGAACCCTACAGTAAAGAAGGAGGCTATTTGGCCCATCAGGTCTGCAACAACCCTCTGAAAGGAGGGCACCCTACCTAGGCTCATGCCCCTGCCCTATTCCCATAACCCCACCTAAGCTGCACATCTTTGGACACTAAGAGGCAACTTTGCATGGCTAATCCACCTAACCTGCACATTGTTGAACACTAAGGGGCAATGTTTGCATGGTAAATCCACCTAACCTGCACATCTTTGGACTGCGCGAGGAAACGGGAGCAACTGGAGGAATCCCAGCAGATACGAGGAGAACAAGCAAACCCCACACAGTCACCCAAGGTCGGAAATTGATCCCGCGCCCCTGGATCTGTGAGGCACAGTGCTAAACATTATGTCACCGTGCTGCCGTCAACAATTTTGAAGCTTTCTATGAGTTATTGTCAATCCTTTATTACCTATTCACCATTGTAGGTGTAACAAAAGCCCAGCTGAAGAACAATTGATTTCCTTTATTTAATAGAGAAAATTATATCTTAATCTGGTCAAATCGAGAAAATGCAAGAGGCCGAGGAGAAACCATATTCAAAGTACATGTCCATTAAAAACTAGAAAAGACTTGAGTCTTTTGGCCAATAATACTAAATCCCTCCTCTTAGAACTTGAACATACAAATTGTAGGAATACTATTGTTGGAGCATACAGAAGCCACTCAATGACAATATTGAATTATTCCTTGATGAATTTAAATATTTACTGGACAAGTTGTTGACTCAAAATAAAGGAGTATATTTGGTGAGAGACTTTATTGTCAATATTCTGACTGAAAATAGTGCCCGTCACAAGTTCCTCAATTCATTGTATTCAAATTATTTCCTCTCATTTATCAATAAACCTGCACAAACAAAATCTGAAACATCAACTTTGAGATTTTTGCTAGTATTAAAAGAAGACAGGTTGTTTCGGAATGATTATATTCAGATATTTCTGATCATCTTACGATATTCTCAATATATTAATAGAAAGTTAATAAGACTGATAAATACTTAAACAGTCAAAATATCCGAAAACAAGCGAAAGACAATGCAATCTGACTGCAGAATTAGCCACAATTGGGATGGCGTACTGCCATATTTCAATGTAGGAAATGCTTATCTCTTTCTTGTAAAATGTTATTATCTTCACCATAATATCCCAAAAGTAAGACAGAATACTCTTGCTAAGGCAATTAAGAAACCATGGAGGATTACTTAGGATATTAAGATCAATTCAGAGAAGAAATCAACTCCACAAATTAAGCTTGCTTGATCCAAAGACATCTCATATGGAAATGTGTAAAACAACATGGGAACAAGCTCACAAATATTATCAAAGAAACTGCATATTTCATATAAATTAGAAAATTCCAAATGTAAAATGTCTAAAACATGGAAAACTCGGAATGATGTACTGGGCATGTCAAAACACGTTCAACCAGAATACAAATCCATGCATAGAAGTAGATTTTGACAATCCTAAATACATTGATCGTGGTTTTAAATAGTTATTTCATAAACATTGGATGTCAACAAGCCTCCAAAATTTTACAGAGTACAAAAGATTTTAAAGATTACAGATTCTTGTCCTGATAACTCCTATGTGAAATAGTGTAAGTTGTTAATTAGTTCAAGATCAGTAATTCTGCCGGTCATGATAAAGTTAAGTGCTGGTGAAATAACCCTCACCATATCCACGGGTACACCTCAATTTATTGCCCCATGGGATTCGTGGAATATGAACTCTCCTGCTACTGGGCAGAGGCCCGACCAGCTGGGGCTCTTAAATTACCTTATAAAAGCTGGCACAGACTGGAACCGGTGTGATTAGTAGTTCCGGTTGGGACCTTTGAACCGTATGCTGCGTTGCGACCTTTGCTTTTTGTTGATTTATTTAAAATTGTTTCGCTTACCTTCTCAGGCCTCCTGAGCTTTTATACTGGCGACGAGGATGGGACTCAAACCCATGCTCGCAAAGCACAACTGGGGTAGCGCTGGCAGAATTGCTGAGGGGCCGTCACCTCAGGACCCGCCTGAGTTTAACATACCCGAGCCTTGACGATAAGATGGAAAGCAAGCAGGACCTCCAGAAAAGGTATCAGAATCACCGAATGCATGGCAGAGAGTTCAAACTGGGTGGCGCTGCCCACGTTTGGAATTTCAGGTTCGGCACCCACTGGATCCCAGAGACTATAGTGGAGAGACTGGGGCTAGTTTCTTACAGGTCACGACTAGAGAGCGGACCGTGCAAAAGCATGCGGACCATCTCAAGGTCAGGGAACTCACCCTCGAGGAAGCCACGCCAAATGAATCTGTACCCCGACCACTGTGTCTGCCAACCTTTAAACAAGAGGCACTTCCCATCAGGGACCTATGCCTGGCCCAGCAGGACGTGGACAACTTGGCATCAGATATGGACACAGAATCATCAGTACTCTCAGAGGATGTTGCAATCAGAAATGGGCCTCTGACAGGGCAACTTCGACATTGTGCATTCTCCTGGACATGATACACATCCCCCGACTCAGACCACAGCTGTTAGAAGCACATCCATGAGCGTAATGAGTGAAGGAAACCCCCTCTACAATCGGCTATGGGGAACCTTTAGACTTTGGGGGGGGGGGGGGAGAAGAATGCAATAACACTCACGAGACCCATGGGACACCTCAATTCACCTCCCCATGGACTTGTGCAATATGAGCTCCCCCGCTAATGGGACTGATAAATGCGCCTTATAAAAGCCATGGGACTGGCATGATCAGTAGTCCGGGTTGAGATCTTTGAACTGTATGCTGCGTTGCGGCCTTTGTTTTTGTTGCTTTATAAAGCATTGTTTAACTTACCTTCTTGGGCCTCCTGAGCTTTTATAGTTAGGAAATAGAGATGGTTTAAATAATTTATGTTTGTCTTGTGGTTATTTAAAAGATTTTGTACATTTAAGTAAGCTTAATTTGGGTTTCTGTATTTGTGTGCGAAGCAAGGGTTAATACTTAATTTAGCTCCATGTTAAACACAAATGCCTGCAAGTCTGTAGGTTTTAGTTCCACTTTAAACTTTGCCTGCTTTGTAATAATGTTTTACGACGTAAAAGCAATTATAGGTTTAAAAAAACTAAGCTGTTGCTTAGCAACCAGAGGCTCACACTGAAAAGCAGAAGCACTTGAGTTTTCAGTTGAACAAGGTAACCCAGAGGCAAGAATCATTCCACAGAAACCACCAGTATAGACAGGACAATATAGAGCGACAGAAAACAAGTTTTCAGAAACTGAAGGAGAAAGTCCCAGAAACCAGGGACTGGGGACAAATGAATGTCCCAGAAAGACAGTTGAGTCAAAGGAACAAAGAATAGGAATCTAAGCAAGTTCCTGTTCAGTGAAGTTAAAGCAAGGAGCAAAGAAAGGGCTCAGAATCTGTGTGAAGCAGATTTAAGTTGACCAGCGAGAGGCTCGAGTCTCATGGCGATCCTAAGGTTGGTGATACCTTATTAGAGCCTGTGAAACAGTAGTGTTCTGTTGCCATGGTTGAGTACCTGAGAGATTGTATGGAAACTTGAATATACGCGGTGATCTAGGGCAGAGGAATAATGAAAGGAGAGGTTGAAATCCTGGATGTGGATGCTTGGTGAAGGCATCCAAAAGAAAGCATTGTTTGGGAGAAGGTTCCAAGGCATGGTTTTTGAGAGTGGAGTTTGAAACCTCTCGTGTTGAAGTTAGAGTTCCAGTGAGACCATTGGATTTGGGTTCCATCTGTTACTTTGTTCCAGAGGACATGGACTGTGTACTGACTGAGAACATTAGAGAATAAGATAATGTTTGTAACTTGTGTTATCCTTACAAATTAGTACGGATCTGTTATGGTATAGCTGGAGGGAATTCGTAATTTATTATAGTTAATGATTTCTTGTTTAATCAATGCTTCATTCTTTTGTAAAAAGTTCATCGGCAGTCCTATGAATCTGTGCATCCATGTCCCAAAACAAAAAATTAACGTTAAGGGGGCGGTATTCTCCATTGGCTGATGCTGAAATTGTGAAACGCGATTGGGCGGAGAATAGGTCCCGGCGGCAAAATTGCAGTGGGTGCCAATTTGACTGCAAATCGCAATTCCACGTCACCTCGACAGCCGAGTCAGTGTGGTCCGGAATGCACGTACAGTAATTACCATTTTCATGGGGCAGTACGGTGGCATAGGGGTGGCACAGTGGTTAGCACTGCTGCCTCACAGCTCCAGGGACCCGGGGTCAATTCCAGCCTCGGGTGACTGTCTGTGTGGAGTTTGCACTTTCTCCCCATATCTGCATGGGTTTCATCTGGGTGCTCCGGTTTCCTCCCGCAGTCCAAAGATGGGGCTTTTCACAGTACCTTCATTGAAGCCTACTTGTGACAATAAGTGATTGTTATTATTGTGTGCAGGTTAGGTGGATTGGCCATGATAAATTGCCCCTTCATATCACAAGGTTAGGTGGGGTTACTAGGTTACGGGCGAGGGTGGACGTGTGGGCTTAGGTAGAGTGCTCTATCCACGGCCAGTGTAGAGTCTTTCTGCACTGTAAATTCTATGTCATTATCGAGCCCACCTGGTATTTTCCGAGGCCCCTGCGATTGTCACCTCCAATGGGCTGAGTTCCCAACAGTGCTGTTCATTTGTGCTTTTTAAAATTGTGAAACCAGCATTGTGGGGGAGAGAGGGGGTACGGAAAGTGTCCAAAATTGCCATAGTTTGCTGACAGTTGTGCCGCTAGCTGGGGGGCTTCTGCCAGGGCCGGGCCAAGTACCGGGGGGGTGGCCAGGGGGCGGGCTGTGGGGTCAGGGTGGATGGGCACAGAACATCTTTGCCGCAGCCGACAAGGCAGCCATGCAGCTGCACACGCGGCTGACTGCCCACTGTGAACATAGGGCCACACGTCGTATGGTGCCCTCTAGCCCCAGCCGACCCATCAGTGGGATGGGCACGCTCCAGCACAACCAGTGCCATCTCGTTGGCTGGGATGAATGAGTGTGGGGATTGTAATGTGTGTATGCGGCTGCAGCTGGTCAGCCTCCTGAATGTCAATCATGGACCCGGAGAATCCCATGCCATTTCTCATTGTAATCGATTGTGTTCCATGTGATGCCAGTGCTAGCCCCTCCATGTTTGCTGAATTGGTCCAGGGTCGGCGCCAGTTTTGCTGTCGTGGAAGTCCACGCATCCTGTCCTGGTGTCGATACTTAGCCCCAGGAACGGAGAATCCATTTTTGTCATGCCAAAATCCGTAGGATTTCAGACAACATCACTTCTCTGGCTTAACAATAGCTGATATTTTTGATAGGATATCGAACTCCATAATACAAAAAGAACACAAAGTAGAGGTTGTCATGAATCTCAGTAAAGCCTTTGATACGCTGGATCATTCCATTCAAAGTTACAATATTTACAGGGGTTAGAAGAATTGCTCTTTCATAGCTTCATCGCTACATTGCCTACATAAATCCATTTACATGGTTTAGTTCAACTTGTTCCGATACATTTAATATTAATTGTGGAGAACCACCGGACTAGCCCATGGTTGCCAATGCCCTCAGGGTGTGGTGCCTTAAGAGAGAGAGACCACAGCTGAGCTCCATTCTTGCTCCACTACTATTTCTTATGTGCATCAATGAAGGAATTTGAAGTTAAGATAGATGGGGCAGATATTGAGGAAAAGAAGAATCCAAGCTTTTGTGATTGATTGACTAGATTTTAAATTGGAATGAACACACTGCAAAAGTGCCCAAAAATGTTTCTAGTTGCACAGCAATGTTGTGGCAATTGAGATAGCAAATGCCAGTTCAAATATATTTACCGTAAATAATTCTATTCTTTTCCAACATACTGTAACAATAGGATGAATTAAGATGTGGCGTTGTGGCTCCCAGCTCAAGGCCAAGTGGGGATCTCCTGTGACTGGCCAAACGGGATCACATGCCAGCCAACCAATTAATGAAGTGGTGCAGGGTGCCAGTGCAATCAGGTCACTGGGGGATGGGAGTCCTGAAGAGCATCTGATACAGGTGCTGGTGCTGGCATCACTTTTGAATGTAGCCACACCCACACTCACTATAAAAGGCCATTGCAACTGAGTGGTCCTGTGGATAGAAGAGGAGCCAGTTGGTGAAGCTTCAAGTCATTTCAAATAAAGTGCTACTATCCATCACGAGCACTTTGTCCAGGACGGACCTCTACAGGTCAAATTGGAACTGGAAGTTAATCACAGAGGAGATGTTACAGAATGGTCATTGGTTGTCCCACAGTTGAGCAAATTTAAATGGAGCCTGATCATATCATCTGACCCTGATCTGCGTAATTAAAGGGTCTCCAGCTGCGGTTGCAAGGCCTCAGCAAGTCATCCCAGGCCTGGATAAAAGTTGCGATCATTGAGACCTGGATGGCCCTTTTATTTTCTCATCAGTGAGCAGACAGGGCTTCAGTTTAACACTCATCTGAAAGATGGCACCTCCGACACTGCAGCATCCCTTCAGGACTGCCCTGAAGCGTCAGTCTAGTTTTTTTTTTTCTCATCCAAAGGCAAGAATTGCATCCACTGAGCCACACCTGTTAATCCACCTACCTTTTGTATGATGGGATCTCTAAGCCAGCCAAAAACTTGCCCCATTCCCTCTTTGAAGACATTCAATCTGAACAGAAGGGGATTCGATCTGGGTG
Organism: Scyliorhinus torazame; assembly: GCF_047496885.1. NCBI lineage: Eukaryota > Metazoa > Chordata > Chondrichthyes > Carcharhiniformes > Scyliorhinidae > Scyliorhinus > Scyliorhinus torazame. The sequence goes on from NC_092722.1 coordinate 47,382,258, forward strand.
GCACTTTACTTGCCCAACTCCTCCTGCAGTGGTGACAGAGGAAGAGGGGGGCCTGGCAAGTTGAAGTGAGGTGACTGAAATTCCAGCTGTACCACGTCAGTGACCCCAAACACACCTACACATCTGTATGGGGTCTGGCGTCCCACACATGCTAGGGCTTCAAGATGGGAGGAGATGGGTCAGATAGGTATTAAGACAGTTTGCACACTTGCAAATCAATAACAGAGTGATCAATTGTGGCCTTTTGAAAGCAAGGACCCTTCAGCTAAGGTCGGCCACTAAATAAAACTGAAGATGCCATCTTCATTTCACCACATTTCTTACAATTAGCCTAACCACAGATTGCCTACCAGGGTCAGGGTGAAGTGAGGCAAATGGGCTCAAAGCCTGCTCCCCCACCGATCCTGAGGGAATACTGTACAGACCAAAGCCTTCCACCTGTTAAGGGACTGTATTCCATTGCTGTCAGTTCTTGCTATTTATCACCACACTGACAAAGTACAGTCTTAACCTCTTGGTCAATGTTGTAATTGAATTAAAGGAGGCCTGGTACCTCCACTAAAGTAGTGACAGGAAGGTGAGGTGAGGTGTTGGGTGTGGGGGGATGGTATCAGGTGTGGGTGTAATTAGGGATTGAGGTAAAGGGCGACATTCATCAGTATTTGGTGCTGCATGGCACAACATCCAGGGGCACAATCAGTAGCACTGGGTGCAACTACCAACATGCTCCATACTGGATGGCAGCAAAATCATTACACTGCTGGCTTATGCAGACGCATCGCTGATAGAGGCATGTTGGTTACTGGGGACTTAAAGTTACAAATGCCACTCGCCAGTGACTCTGAATTTGCCATTGCCAATAGGCCATTTCTTTACTCCTCTTTTTGAGTGCCCAAGTCTCCTGCCAATTTACAGTGACCAGATATAGAACCATAGAATCCCTACAGTGCATAAGGAGGCCAGTCGGCCCATCGAATCTGCATCGACCCTCTGAAAGAGCATCCTATCTATTCCCACTCCCCCACCTTATCCCTGAAACCCCACCTAACCTGCACATGCCTAGACACTAAGGGGCAATTTTAACATGGCCAATCCACTGAGCCTGAACATGTTTGGACTGTGGGCGGGAACCCACCCAGACTTGGGGAGAAAGTGAGAACTCCACATAAACAGTCACCCAAGGCCGGAATTGAATCTGGGCCCCTGGCGCTGTGAGGCAGCAGTGCTAACCATTGTGCCACTGTGCCACCCCACATAATAATAATAATAATCTTTATTGTCACAAGTAGGCTTACATTAACACTGCAATGAAGTTACTGTGAAACGCTCCTAGTCGCCACATTCCGGCGCCTGTTCGGGTACACAGAGGGAGAATTCAGAATGTCCAAGTTACCAAGCAAGCACGTCTTTTGGGACTTGTGGGAGGAAACCGGAGCACCTGCAGGTGTGGGAGAACATGCAGACTCAGCATAGACAGTGACCCAAGCTGGGAATCGCACCTGGGACCCTGGCGCTGTGAAGCAACAGTGCTAACCACTGTGCTACCATGCCGCCCTCTACTGCACCTGGTATTCCCAGGCGGTCTCCCAATAAAGCCTTGCTTCCCTGCTTAGCTTCCGATTTCAGACGGGCGTTTTAAGACTAGTCATAATATAATATAACAAAATAAGACTGAGGAGTCGATTCTTGGACATCAGAATTATATATCCCAGCTTCTACTCCTTCAAAGGTTGGTCAATTATGAACATGGACTGCAGTGCCATGGATTTGCCAGGTTTGAGTGGCATGTTACACATCCGTTACAGAGAATCAGCTTGGCTGTGAGTTTCCTATGCCAGCTTTTGGTCATCTTCACCCCAGTGGGATCCTCCTTACCTTCCCCTCCCCCATCAAACAGGATAGTGACCAGTTGACTGACAAGGGGTTTGATCCCTGTCTAAGCAGACAGCAAGTATTCAGAGCTCTTCAGAAATGGTGAAATGGGAGTTGAGGAATTAAAATAGGAGACTTATATACAAAGACACAGTCAAACCCTTGTTTTTTTTGTTAAATATGCACATTATTATGAATTAATGAGATCGGAGCAACTGAAGAGTTGCACTTTCTGATTTTATAGTGAACTCATGCCTGTTTTTCTGGCATTACAGGGAGTAGTACATCTTCTTAGGTTTGCACATGCTCCCTAACAGCACACTTATTTTGATTCCTGTTATCAGGGTCTGTAAATGAGTGTGAGGACTATTACGATCACCATAGAGACCTATAAGAGAAGTTTGAATGTTCAGATGACAGCTGAAAGCTAGATACATCAAGATTTCATGTTATAAAACTATTACTATAACAAATGACGAAAAAACACTCTTGACTAAACACTATTTTCTTTTTGTAGGCAGCTTATACTTTAATCTACAGGGAAAAGATTACTTAGGCTCATGGACTTATAGGGAAGCCTGTAACCTGATCTCAAAAATGGTGCCTCTGCCCTCTTCCCCATAGAAACATGAAGCAAACTAGCCATGCATCTAGGTAGAACTGCTAATGATCTATCTTTGATCCTAAATCCCTTTCACCCTCAAAGTAAATTGATAGTTTATGGCACAACTATCACAGCTATTTACAACCTGATACCTATAATATCTTCCTGGATTTTTGGGAGACTTGGGGATTATTCATGGTATACTCAGAGACTGTTGCCATAGGGCTGGATTCTCCGGTCCCCCAGCCACGTATTTCTCGGCAACGTGGCGTTCGTTGGTGGCAAGATTCTCCATTCCAGCTCACACTGCCAATAAACTCACAAGTGGCAGGGTGGAGAGGTGGGGGAGGGGGGGGTCCATTGTCTGTAAGCATAAATACCTTTCACCTCTTCTCAGGAAATGATCTGAGCTCTCTGATCTCTAACAATCAAACCTTCCAGGTTTAGTGTTGGGCAGACTGCAGAACAAGCCACGCAACTCCCTTCATTTACCCTAACTTTAAAGCTACAGTCCCAAAGTATTACAATCTTATAAATCTCATAATTTCAACCAGATGTTGAAATCTGGGATAGGTCCATATGGGAGGAAGTTACCCAAGATTTGAGAAAGCTAGTGCCATTTGGAATGTCATGCAATAGCAGACAAGCTCGCCAACACCCCGATTATTTCTGTTGCAATTCATCTTAATGCTTGTTTTGCTTTAATATCCCCCTACTGTACATTGGGCTCTCAATGTTGTTTTCATTATGTTACCCATCTCCATTAGCTCCTGCCAAACATCATTTTACTATCTGGTGGCATAAAGACAAATAATCAAAAAAGACATTGAAGAAACAAAATAATAATTAGTTCATCCCCATTGGGTATAACAGCTATTTTTGTAAATAGGTCTTTATCTTCTAAATCCATTTTGTATAGATTAGATTGCTTGTTAGTAACACATTGCAACAATAGAAACCTCATTAAAATTCAGGAGAGGTAACAGTAAGTAGTTAACAAGGGACTCTCGATTGGGGAATAGCAGCAGTAGAATAATGGAGAAAGCCATTACTCCACTCAGAAAATTGTAGAAATTCAAAAGCTTCAGCGCAAATGGATGTTGCGGCAGGAACTAAAATATCATTTCAAATTAAATGTGAAAAAAGGGAAAATGTGAGGAGAAAATAGACAGGGAAATGAGATAAGAGCAGGTGCCTTTCCATCCTCAAGGCCACCTATTTCCCCCGGCATAACGCTTTCCGGCTCCTACCTCAGCTAATCTGCCTCTGAAACCCTCATATATGCCATTCTTACCTCTCCCAGGCAGCCTCCACTTGCACACTCTGTAAACCTCAATTCATAATCTAACTGGCACAAAATCCCATCCACCCATCAGCCCTATGGTTCATGACCGACATTGGCTCTCGGTCCAACAACAAACCAATTTTAAAATTCACATCCTTGAGTATTTCTGAAATAAGAGACGTGCTGTTGAAGCTTTTTGTCTTGCACTTATCAGGGCGGCTGCAAGAATGCCAAATTTCAAAGGGACAAAACAATTTACACTGCGTGAGGAAAGGGTGCTAACTCGTAGAATCCATAGAATCCCTACAGTGCATAAGGATGCCATTTGGCCTATCGTGTCTGCACTGATCATCTGAAAGAGCACCCTAAGTAGGCCCACTTCCCCGCTGCACCGAACCTGCACAACTTTGGACTGTGGGAGGAAACTAGAGCACCCGGAGGAAATCAAAGCAGATGTAGGGAGAATGTGTAAGATGTGCCGGTTATGTAGATTGGCCATGCTAAATTGCCCCGTAGTGTCCAAAAGTTTAGATAGGGTTTCTGGGTTACGGGGATAGGGTGGAGCCGTGCGCTTATGTAGGGTGCTCTTTCCAAGGGCCGGTGCAGACTTGATGGGCCAAAGGTCTCCTTCTTCACCGAAGGGATTCTATGATTCAGTGCTGGAATTTAGATCAGTGTTTTTCAAACATTATTTCCCGGGACCCACCCACGCCGACTGACCTTCGTGACACTCGCCACGTTTGCTTACATTTAATGCAAAAGGGGAGCCTGCTTGGCCCTCACGATTTCACTTGAATCAGGGTCAAAGGTGGAAAGGGCAATGCACATAGCAGGTGCAAACTTCAGCCAGTTCCTTTGTGCTGTCTTCATCTTTATGAAAACGGAAAATCCAACATCGCACATGTAGGTTGCCATGAAGGGCAATAGCAACGAAATGCATGTTTTACTCAGCACTGGATATTCCTGGGAGATGCTACTCCAGAATGCTGACAACCTCAAGTGCTTTTGGCATGTTTTGAATGTCATATTACAGGTCAGCTACAGCAGTGTTGCCTTTTTATTTGGAGCCAGCTCTAAGTTCATAACTGACTCTGGGGTCTCAATCTCAAAAGGCATTTTTCACTCACCACTTCTCTATCAACATCTGAAACTTCTCTCATTTGCCAGTACTTCCTTGCATATAACACACATGGACTTTGCATCCTTATTTGCATTGGAACAGTTGACAAAACTATACCTCAAGAAATCATCTTTATACTGCTTTGTTCTGAGTTAAGTTTCTTCTTTGTAGGCTGTTACAAGAGACCCTGGAGCTCTGTACAGAGCTCATACTGGCTCTGTCCAGCCTTGGACTCTCCTGTGTAGCTGTCTGCAGCATAATCTGTTGTGAGATCCTGTCCAATGGGTAAACTGCCTATTTGATTCTCTGGCCATCTCTTAGTTTTAAGAAAACCATTCATCTTCACAGTTCACTTGTCTTGCTTGCCAGCAGCTGGAAAATAGAAGCAGCTCTAGCTCCATGATTTGGCACCAAAAGTACGTACCTGGAGGAAGTTTGTCATCAAGTGTGCATGCAAGGCACGTGACCTGCTCTCCCCTGCCGCTTATGATTGTAAGACGCGACCCAGCCTCATTTATTTAATTTAAAAGACATCAGCGGCTGCCATTCTCAATATAAAAGCCAGTAGCTGCTTTTGGCCACTTCTCCCCCGATCAGGAACACCATGGGAACGCCACAACCGATCGCTCCATGACCCTCCTGAATCCTGCCCGCGACCACAGGCGATTTATGACACGCACTTTGAAAAACCCTGATTTATACGATTCTATAGAATGCTTTATCACATTGACTAAGTTATTGGAGGCAAAGTACGAAATCTTGGAGAATTAAGTTTTTATGAGGCAGCCGAATGAGGGGAGGGGAACATTTCATTTCGTTTTGCAGTGTTGTTTCGTGAAAACATCAAACTATAACTCACTGCCTCCTTAATGAACCCACATGCCGTGACTATAGCGTTGTCGCTTATCACAATTCACCATTCACATGTGTTATGGGCCAGAGTTTAGAGAACCCCAAAGTGCAGCATGGAGTTCACCTGACAAACAACTTTTAATAGATTGTGGTATGGGGAGCACACGGCCCACTCTACAGGTGTGGTACAGCAGAAATGGAAAAGTAATTTTTAAAGCAAAAGAATGTTTATTCTATGAACTCAAGTTAACCTTTTTGAAACATACAGTGAACATCTTAGCAACCATCAATTCAAATACAACCCCCAAAGAATACAACACTAAGTAATCGTTAATAACTTCCCAAACAACACCCAGAAGACAGAAGAAACACCTTTTAACAGAAGCACATCAGGTTTACGTTCGCTACTGAACACATTTAGAATTCTGAATTCACCAAATGATCAAGAGATAGGGCGGTATCCCCCCACGTCGGGTGGGAGAATCGCCGGGGAGCTGCGCAAGTCGCACCACGTCGCCCCGACACCCGCACATGATTCTCCCCCCCCCCCCCCCGAAGCCAGCGCAATGAGAATCGCGCCGGGCCGCTTGGAGAATCGCCCCAAACGGCGAGCTCCGATTCTCCGGCCTGCATGGGCCGAGCGGCTGGCGAAAAAATGACAGTCCCGCCGGTGCCGTTCACCCCTGGTCGCTGCCAGCGGGAACTGTGCGGGAATGCTGGGGGGGGGGGGGGCGGCCTGAGGGGGAGAGGGGGGCTCCTTCACCGGGGAGGGCCTCCGATGGGGTCTGGCCCGCGATCAGTGCCCACCGATCGGCAGGCCGGCCTCTCCCCCCCCCCCCCCCGGCCTACCTCCTTCCGCGGCCACCCCAGTACCCCAGCGCCATGTTGGTGAGGGGCCGGCACACGTAAGAGGTTCCCCGCGCATGCGCAGGATGGCACGGCCCAACTGCGCATGCGCAGGAATGAGCTGCCCCAACTGCACATGCGCGAGTTGGCGCAGTGCCCATTTGGCATCGCGTAAAGAGGCTGGAGTGGCGTGAACCGCTCCAGCGCTGTGCTGGCCCCCTTTGGGGGCCAGAATAGGTTGTGCCCGGGCTATGTTTGCACCGTCGTGAAACGCGACGGCGTTCACGATGGCGCGGGCACTTAGTCCTGGGAGCGGAGAATCCCGCCCAGTGGCTTTTCTTGGCAGAGAGATCAACAGTACACCTGCTCTGTCTGGCTTCAGCTCCAACACTGAAAACCAAACTAAAACAAACCCCGCTGCAAACAGCCTAAAACGAAAGTAAAAAGCTGAATGACAGCCCAGCTCTACCCACACTCTGACATCACTAATAAACACCCATTTCTTACAGGTACATTTCTTAAACACCCATTTCTTAAAGGTACTCTCACATGACACCTCCCCACAAGATGGTTTCATTTTTCACCTTTTCACTATCCTTTAAGAAATGCACACAGTAAATATACTTTTTCATTTCAAAAAACAACACACGCAAACAGGTATAATAATATAGTCCATTTTTTTCGTTCTTTTTCCTCCAACTGAAATCCGTCTTTATGAAGTCTCTTTAAACCAGAAGGTCTCTGCACGATCCATCCATTCCTCTACGCCTCGGCATATCTCTTTAAAGTCAGATATTTTAGTTCAATCTGATCACAGAGTCCCTTGTAATTCTCCAACACAGGAGCATTGGTTATCACAGCTTTCAGGCAGTCAAATGCCCATTGAAACTCCGCTGTCCATTGAAATTTTCAAGGTTCCTTCAGCAAGTCCATCAGTGGAGCAATCATGCTACAAAACGTTTGCACAAATATTCAATCAAATCCACTCATGCCAAGAAAATCGCATTATTTCCCTTTGTCTTGAAGGTATTGAAAACTCCTCAATAACTGTTAGTTTCACATCCCGTGTGACCATTCGACCCTGTCCGGTTGTATTTCTGTGGGTAGTCCATATCTAGTAAACAATTTAAATAACTCCTACACAATCCTTTTAGCTGTAATATTACGCACTGGAATGGCCTCTGGAAACCTAGTAGACACATCCATTATAGTCAAAAGATATTGATTCCCACTTTTCGTTTTGGGGAACGGTCCTCTGCAATCAATTAAGACCCGTGTAAAAGGTTCCTCAAATGCTGGAATGGGTATTAAGGGCGCTGGTTTTATCACTGCTTGAGGTTTCCCTATCGCTTGACATGTGTGACATGATTGACAAAATTTAACTACATCTTTATGTAGTCAAGGCCAATAAAAATGTTTTTGTATTTTAGCTTGAGTTTTCCTTATTCCCAAATGACCTCCCACTGGTACCTCATGTGCAACACGCAACACCTCCTTTCTATACCCTACCGGAAATACTACTTGATGAACTTCTGCCCACTTTTCATCCGCCTGCATATGTAAAGGTCTCCATTTTCTCATCAAGACATCACTTTTACGGTAATAACACTCTGGTATACACTGAGATTCCTCTTCCATGTATGCTTTCTGATACATCCGTTTTATTTCTACGTCTTTCTGTTGTAACTCTGCCAATTTTCCTGAACTAAAAATATCCCCCTCATCCTTCACCTGTCCTTGTTCTTTAACAATCATCTGATCAAAAATCGTTTCTGATAATTGCACTTCAACTTCATCTTCACTCTTTGATTTCTCCTCTTGTCTTAACCTGTGTCTTTGCGATCTTGTAACCACACAATCTGGAAAAATCCCAGGATATTCGTCCTTCAACACTTCAGTTGTCTGATTTTCCACTGGCTTATCAATCACAGTGGGCATCACTCCCACCTGCGATCCAGCTATATCATTACCCAAGATAAACTGTATTCCTTGATAAGATAGTTTCTCTATCACTCCTACTACCACTTCACCACTCTTCACTGGACTTTCCAACCTTACCTTATATAATGGAACGCTACTCCTCTCACCCTGAATTCCACATACCACCACCTTTTCTGGCAATCAGACTACATAACTCCTCATCTCTTCCCTTGAAGATTGACTAGCTCCCGTATCTCTTAAATTTGTGACTCCTTTACCTGCTCCTACTGATACACATGAGTAAACTTTACCCACACAAGTAAATTATTTAAAGAGATCTGGCACCTTCTTATCAATCACCTCTTGGTCAGGCTGTACAATCTTTTGCACCTCCTTCGCTTCACTTGGGCTTTCCTTTACCACTTTAACAAACCCCACTGTCTTATCCTGTTTTACCACATCAGCCTTCCCAGTGCTTTTCTTCAACCACCAACACTGTGACTTTACATGGCCTAGTTTATTACAGTGAAAACATTTGATATTTTTCATTTCTTTTCCACCGTCCTGGATTTCTTTTTTAGTCTGAGGTACACTCTCCTTATTATCTCCCATCAGATCACCTTTACCTTAACCACTTGAGTATTTCTTATGTCCCCAATTTCTATCCCTCACAGGCTGAAACTGATGTCTGAAACCAAGCTTTGATTTATGAACTAATTCATAATCATCTCCCATTTCTGCTACCAATCTTGCAGTTTTGACCCTCTTCCCATCCACATGAATTCTCACTACATCAGGAATTGCATTTTTAAACTTCTCCAAAAGTATAATTTCTCTGAGAGCTTCATACTTTTGGTTTATTTTCAAAGCCCTTATCCACCTATCAAAGTTACTCTGTTTGAGCCTTTCAAACCCCATGTATGTTTGATCAAATTCTTTCCTTAAATTTCTAAACCTTTGTCTGTAGGCTACAGGCACTAGTTCATAAGATGGATTTTTTCACCTCCTCATACGTCCCAGATACATCCTCTGGTAGTGATGCAAACACTTCACTAGCCCTTCCTATCAGATTTGTTTGAATCAGTATTACCCACATGTCCTATGGCCATTTCATTTGTTTAGCCACCTTCTCAAATGAAATGAAAAAGGCTTCTACCTCCTTCTCATCAAACCTTGGCAATGCTTGGACATATTTAAATAGATCTCCACCAAGCCTTCGACTATGACGCTCTTTCTCACTATCCTCATCACTATCATCCAACTGTATGTTTCCCTTTATGTCTGCCAATTTTAACTGACTGTCATGTTTCATGGCCATTTTCTGAAGTTCAAACTCTCTCCCTTTATCTTTTTGATCTGTCTCTCCCTTTGTCTTTCTTTTTGTTCTGCTAGGGCTCTTCTTTCTCTTCTCCTTTCTTTTCTCTCCTTTTCTCTTTCCTCCCTCTCTCTTTCGTATTCAAACTGCTTTAATTTTTTCTCATGTTCCATTTGTTTAATTTGTAACTGAATTTTTGCCATTTCCAATGAGTCAAACTGTATCTCAGGCAACTTTAAATGCTTAGCCACGCCATAATTACCTCATCTTTTCGCATTTTGTCAGGTAATGTTAACTGCAATATTTTTTGCCAAATCGAACAGTCTGCTTTTAGTCTCTGTTTGTAAGGTACTGCGTGTGACCGTCTCCACCCTCAGAAACTTCTGAGCCTCTGAAAGAGCCATTGTTCACAACACACTCCCGACTTAAACTAAAATACCACACCTGAAAAGCAACCACAATATGCTCACCCCTCACTGTCTTTAAGTTCACTATGCCAATCCAATAGATAGACTTTTATCCCGGACGAGCCCCCAATTGGTTATGGGCCAGAGTTTAGGGAACCCCAAAGTGTAGCATGGAGGTCACCTGACCCACAACCTTTAATGGATTGTGGTATGGGGAGCACACAGCCCACTCTACAGAGGTGGTACAGCAGAAATGGAGAAGTAATTTTTAAAGCAAAACAATGTTTATTCTATGAACTCAAGTTAACCTTTTTGAAACATACAGTGAACATATTAGCAACCATCAATTCAAATACAAACCCCAAAGAATACAACACGAAGTAATGCTTAATAACTTCCCAAACAACATCCAGAAAATAAAAAGAAGCACCCTTTAACAGAAGCACATCAGGTTTACATTCACTACTGAAAACATTTATAATTCTGAATTCGCCAAATGATCAAGAGATAGTCTTTTCATGGCAGAGAGATCAACAGTACACCTGCTCTGTCTGGCTTCAGCTCCAACACTGAAAACGAAACTAAAACACACCCTGCAGCAAACAGCCTAAAATGGAAGTAAAAAGCTGACAGACAGCCCAGCTCCACCCACACTCTGACATCACTAATAAACACCCATTTCTTAAAGGTACATTTCTTAAAGGTAGTCACACATGTCACATGCATAGCTGCAGGCGGCCAAAGCTGGAACGGTGCACTGTGACACAGTCAGTGAAAATTGACAGCTTCCTGGGTAACAGGCTGTAACATGCATGAAATGATGACTGACCTCACACACTGGCTAAATGATTATCGAATAAAATATTTTTTTTCCCACAAACGTAGTTGAAGGAATAGCTGCAAGGACTGTCATGGTCACATATAACATCCTCTTTGCACCTGTGTAACTCAGTCACTTTGTGGGTTTGACTGCTCTCCTCTGTTTCAAAGATTCCCTCCAGCAGGCAACACAACAGAGTTCCTGCTGAATGCAATTAGTAAAGTGGGCACAAACCGCACCCCGAATTGCACCAGCTTCGCGAAGTATTTTTTCTCAGGAGTTCTGGCTCAAACATATTTGCATATCATGAACATATATTTTGTTGGGGCCAGCGCAATTGAACTTAAAAGGAAACATTTCGCTTTTAAAAATTTTCCTTGACATATTTGAGTGGCAACTTGATGCAGTTCAATTGCAGCTGATAATGGGTCCCCCCCCCCACCCCCACCCCCCCACCCCCACCCCCGCCCCTCACTTTCATGATATGCGGACACACACATAATGATATACAGGCAAGCAGATAATTGACACAGAGAACAGGACATGACCAATAAGCAGACAGGACACTCAGGGGTGGGATCTGACTATAAAAGACACGAGGCACTCACACTCTGCCTATTTCCACTGATGAACATCTAGTGAGTCAGTCAAGGGTGTTGTTACAATCCCACCCCCCACCACGTGGCTAAGAGCTAGTCTGGTTCAGTCAGACAGAGTAACCACACTTCAGTTAGCAGAGAGTCGAACTCACAGAGAACTGTGCTAACTGTGCTATTAGTTCAATGAACCTGATTGGACTAACTTCAAGGTCTGGAGTATCTTTTTGATCTATGCTGCATCCAGTTGCAGCCAGTGTTATACCAGTGTACCTAACACAACATGATACCAGGAGACTACTAATTTAAGGTGGCTTATCTCAGTCCGTTCCGTGACGACCAGCAAATGTATCCCGACACAATGGGAAAGATTCAGGCTCCTCACCAGCTCAGGACCTCCGGCAGTCTCAGTGCCAACTGGCGGATATTCAAGCAAAAGTTTCTGCTGTACATCGAAGCTTCAGACCTCGAGGGTGCGCCTGATGCAAGAAAGATCGCGCTTCTCCTCTTGACAGCTGGTGATCAAGCCATCGAACTCTTCAACTCGTTGAGCTTCACCAAAGACCAGGACAAGACAAAGTTTCAGACCATCCTGGACAAGTTCGATAGTCACTGTGAAGTGGACACCAATGAAATCTTCAAGCGCTACATATTCAAACAACGTCGTCAAGGTAAAGATGAATCTTTCAATGCCTTCTTAACTAGCCTCCGCCTGCTAGCGCTGTCCTGCAACTTTGGTGATATTGCTGACTCCATGATCAGAGACCAAATCGTGTTTGGAGTTCACTCTGATCCTCTGAGAGAGCAGCTCTTAAAAATCAAGCATATGACCCTGCCAGTCGCGATTGAAACATGCACAGTGCATGAGAAAGCAAAAAGTCGGTATTCCCAATACATATCGGCTGAAAATGAGAAACCTGCCTCCCACGAGGCAGTGAGTGTGCAGGCCATCTCCGGGATGCAGCGCCTCAGCATTGAAGACAGCGGCCATCGCACGCTTTTCCCGGGGCCCCACGCATGCCCGATGCGAACGGGATATCGAAGCGGCCGACACCCACACTGCGCAGGTGCAGACGTCTGCCCACCACACTGCGCATATGCGACGACGTACATCACGTCACAACGCCGACGTCATGACGTGCCCGAACTGTGGCAACGGCCACTTAAAGGGACATTGCCCTGCAAGAGGCAGGCGATGTTTAAACTGCGGGAAGCCTCGACACTATGCAGCCTTGTGCAGGTCTGCACCACCAGTCAGATGCCAGTGCTCCCAATTCCGACGACGACGCGTCCAGAATGTGCAACGACGATTACAGGATTCTGATCCTGACAGTACAACGGATCCAGAGGACGAGTGCCTGGAGTCCGCCTACCGAGTGGGCATCATTACTACACGTGAACATGCCACACCTAACTCATCTCGCATTCAGTCCATCCTCACTGTGGAGTCGGAGGACGAATGGCGTGCGGTGATGCAGGTCAACCGCTGCTCCATCCTGTTCAAGCTGGACACAGGTGCTTTGCCAACCTCCTCTCACAGGCAGACTTCAAACGCATCAAGAAGCCCCCCCAAGGTCCTTCCAGCAGCCTGCCAGCTCCTGGGCTATAACGGTAATGCCATCACGGCACCGGGGTCCTACCATCTGTGGTGTTGGGTGCTCTGGTGCACAGATGAGCCAACACAGTTGTATGTGGTACAACTCTATTTTATTTTAACTCTTATAACACAGTTCGTTCTGGATACTCTGCACGTGCTGTCTCCCTGAGTGTGTTTGGTAACCGATCTGTCCTGGTCCTCCTCTGCAGCTAATACTGACCACCGGGGGTTGTGTCTGTGCTTTTATATCTTTCTGTCATTGGTTGTGGTGTTGTGTGTTCTGATTTGTCTGTTGGTGTGTCTATCATGATGTGTGTGTTTGAATATCATGACATCCCCCCTTTTTACAAAGATATGTGCCTACGTGGTTATAAATATAATCGTGTCGTGAGTGCATCTAAGAGTGTGTGTGTGTGTTGTGTACAGCGTGTGTTTATGACGTAACTATTTACATGGGGCGATGTCGGGTGCGTCACACTAACAAGGTTGTACCATAACAAAACTTGGATGCGAGAGAAAAAAAACTTGAACATTGGTCCGGTCAGACGATATCTGGAACAATAAACAACAACAGGTTATAATACAGAAGTGATTGACTTTTTGAACGTATGAACAGCGTTATAAGTCCAGTCTAATGGGTGACCGCCTCAAGAACAGGCTGGTCCTCAAGCCGGTTCAGCTGTGGAGATTTGAGGTCACACTGGTTCACCTTGAAACTGCTGTGGGTTTTAAATTCGTTATCTGGCTACTCGATGTCGGTGTCCTCAGGATTCTTGCTCCAATGTTCTGCTCATTTATCAGTGGAGTGTGTATAGGTTCAATGCAATTAATGTTCCCCTCAAGGTTTGAAGAGTCATTACTGACTAACTGCTGGTCTCCGAAGTTGGGATTTTGCGGCGTTGTGTTGAAGGGAGACATTTGTCCCTGCTGTAGATATGATTCGGGTTGTGTTATTTCCATTACCTGAGGATCAATGTCTTGTCCATTTTTTCGATCCGTACTAAAACACTGGCAATTCTCAGTCTGCTCCTTGCAAGTTAAACATTCAATTAATTTCGTTAGCAAATCCTCAGCATCCTTCTGTGGCTGTGCAGCATTATTAATCTCTGTTCGGCTATAATGATCCTGAAGGGCAGCGCATAAACCTTTTTTCTTCGGGCTTGGATGAGGCGATTCCTTTGGCTTGTCTTCAGTTGGGCTTGAACAGTCTTCAGCGCTGTGCCCTTCATTGTAGCATGAGAGACCGTCATGGTCATGCTGCTGTGTAGTGGAGCATGGTAGACTTGCATTGTCTGCCGCTGGTTGGTCAGGAGAGGTTGCTAGACCCTCATGGTCGTGTTCCTGCAAGGACTGCACATTGGAGTCTTGTGTTGCTTCTATCGTGGAGGCTGTCCACGAGCTCTCTGTGGAGGCTTGTGACACTGGAGTCACTTCTTGTTCGTGCAAGGACTGCGCTCTGGAGTCTTGCGTTGCTTCTATCGTGGAGGCTGTCCACGAGCTCTCTGTGGAGGCTTGTGACACTGGAGTCACTTCTTGTCCGTGCAAGGACTGCGCTCTGGAGTCTTGCGTTGCTTCTATCGTGGAGGCTGTCCACGAGCTCTCTGTGGAGGCTTGTGACACTGGAGTCACTTCTTGTTCGTGCAAGGACTGCGCTCTGGAGTCTTGCGTTGCTTCTATCGTGGAGGCTGTCCACGAGCTCTCTGTGGAGGCTTGTGACACTGGAGTCACTTCTTGTCCGTGCAAGGACTGCGCTCTGGAGTCTTGCATTTCTGCAATTGTGGAGTCTGTCCACGAGCTTGCTGTGGAAGCTTGTGACACTGGAGTCACTTCTGGTTCATGCGAAGACTGCGCTCTGGAGTCTTGCATGTCTTCTTTCATAGAGTCGGGAACGTTGAGCGGGACGTGGACCACGCTCTGTGTGGCAGCAGGGCGCTCTCCGTGTGCTTGCACCGCTCCCTGTCTGTTAATGTCAGGCTGCAGCATCATCTGGTACTGATAAGTTGGAACGTCATATCTGCTGGATTGAAGATCCTCAAATCCGAAAAATGAATCCGCATCTGCGTCGGATTCAATGTGGGGGCCGCCAATGTGCAACACGAAAGGTTCGTCCGAGTCATAGTCGTATAGGACCACGGAGCTATCATTGGGCTCGCGAGGTCCGGAAACACTGTAAAGATCGTCATCGAAGTATTCGAGGTCGGAATCATCGGCTTGAGCGTAGGTAACTGCTTGTCGGAGGGTTCTTCGGAGGTCAAATTCATCTCCTGGGTCAATTTGCGGCAATGTGCTGTCATTCCAGGTGAGGGAAGGTTGTTTTACAGCTTTAACAGATTTTTTTTTTTTTGATTTGGGACGTTTCCCTTTTAAATTGGATTTGGGACATTTCCCCTTTAAATTGGTGCAGTCTGGGGCCTCTGACATCCTGACGCTCGGTATGTAGCACGTAGGAAGCGACTGCGCATGCTCAGATCGCTGTTCCTTTACCGATGGCCGTTTTCTTGACTGCGCATGCGCAGCATCCCGCGCATGCGCAAACGAAACTACCGGTTCTGCGCACTGCTCGCGCAACTGTGCTAGCGTGATACCTTTAGCAAGATGGCCGCCGACCTCGACCCAGCCCTCTCTCAGGCCCGGGATTTCGGCCTCTGGGAATTCGGGCTCCGGGATCCCAGCCACGAGGTGAGTACTGCAGCTTTTCTTACCTTTACTTGCCGATTGGATTGCGTTTTCTTCACAGTACTTGGAGAATTTGTCCAGGACTGCCTGGTAATCGTACCTTTGCTGCCTCCTGAAGAACCTGAACCTTGTGAATATTTCTCTTGCCCTTGCACCGGCGATGGTGAGGAGAAATTCAATTTTTTCGCTATCATCCAGGTCTTGGAGTTCAGCTGCCACCAGGAACAATTCGAACCATTGCCGGAATCGCCGCCAGTTTTTGCGGAGATCGCCGTAGCACTGGAGCGGCTGCGGAACCGGGAGCTCTATCATTTTGCCTGGGCACTGCTGGTTGTCTGTGTACACGGAGGTATGCCGGCAGGTATCGATCCACTCCTGTACCATGTGGCGTTGGGTGCTCTGGTGCACAGATGAGCCAACACAGTTGTATGTGGTACAACTCTATTTTATTTTAACTCCTATAACACAGTTCGTTCTGGATACTCTGCACGTGCTGTCTCCCTGAGTGTGTTTGGTAACCGATCTGTCCTGGTCCTCCTCTGCAGCTAATACTGACCACCGGGGGTCGTGTCTGTGCTTTTATATCTTTCTGTCATTGGTTGTGGTGTTGTGTGTTCTGATTTGTCTGTTGGTGTGTCTATCATGATGTGTGTGTTTGAATATCATGACACCATCTACTCGTCTCCAACCGAAGTACCCATGCACGGCTAAGGTTTGAAATTGTCAAGCCAGTCAGGGCATCCATACTGGGCGCGCATGCCTGCAAAAAGCTAAACCTGGTGCAGCGGGTTTATTCAACGACATCCTCCAACGTGGATCTTCAAGCTGGCATTGACGACATCCTCGCTCAGTATCCAGATGTGTTTGACGGGATGGGCACTTTGCCATATCGGTACAAGATCCTACTGTGACCTGATGCCGGGCCAGTGGTCCATGCACCACGCCGGGTCCCGGCTCCGCTGAAGGAGCGCCTGAAGGAACAGCTGAAGGAGCTGCAGCAGCAGGGGATCATTTCCAGGGTAACCGAACCGACTGACTGGGTCAACTCGATGGTGGTGGTTAAAAAACCCTCTGGAGACCTGAGCATCTGCATTGGTCCCAAGGAGCTCAACCAGAATATAATGCGTGAACACTACCCCATCCCGAAGCGGGGGGAACTCACCAGTGTGATGGCACATCCACAGTTTTTCATGAAGTTAGATGCGTCACATGGATTCTGACAAATCCAGCTGAATGAGTCCAGCAGAAGGCTCTGCACCTTCAACACACCATTTGGCAGGTACTGCTATAACCGTATTCCATTCGGCATCGGCTCGGCATCGGAGATATTTCATCGCATCATGGAGCAGATGATGGAGGGCATCGAAGGGGTTCATGTGTACATGGACAATGTCATCATATGGTCCACGACCCCTGAGGAGCATGTTTCCCATCTTCAGCAAGTATTCTGCCGTGTCCATGCCAATGGCCTGAAGCTGAACAGGGCCAAATGTTGCTTTAGCATGTCGACACTCAAGTTCCTAGGAGACCAGATCTCTCAGCAGGGCCTGCGCCCGGACACAGACAAGGTCAAGGCCATCGCAGCCATGAAGGTCCCGGAAGACAAGAAGGCAGTGTCATGATATACATCAGCATATCATGGTGCAATCACACACACACTGACACACTGATGGACATACAGTAGGAGCAATCAGCATACACAACATCGCAGCCAATCACCAGTGAGAGCACATGCACTATAAAGACAGGGGACACCAGAGTTCCCACTCATTCTAGCAGCAGCCAGCTCAGAGCACAGAGCTCAGAGCTCAGAGCCTGCCTCTCAGACATTCACCATGTGCTGAGTGCCTCACCTAGATAGTGATAGGACAGGGTCCACAGATAAGCTGGTAATGCACGTACCCAAGCTTACAGTATGTTATTACAGTTGAGTTGTTAATAAAATAGAGTTACACCATCTCCAGTCGTGTTGACCTGTTTGTAGACCAGAACACCCAACACGACAGGCGGTATTGCGCTTCCTGGGCATGGTCAATTTTCTGGGCAAGTTCATCCCAAACATGGCCTCACACACCACGGTCTTACGAAACCTAGTGAAGAAGTCCACTGCCTTCGAGTGGAAGGCGGCCCATCAGGCAGAGTGGTTCGAGCTGAAAGCCTAGCTCACCACTGCCTGTATTGGCATTTTTCAACCCTGACAGGGAAACAAAAGTCTCGACAGATGTGAGCCAGGATGGCATCGGTGCGGTCCTGCTGCAACGCGATGGCACCTCATCCTGGGCACCGGTTGCCTACGCATCAAGGGCAATGACGCCCACCGATCAAAGGTATGCACAAATCGAGAAGGAATGCCTGGTCTTCTCACTGGCATTCTCAAGTTTCACGACTATGTCTACGGCCTGCCGACATTCACAGTCGAGACGGATGACAGGCCCCTGGTTCACATTATCCACAAGGACCTTAATGACATGACGCCTCAGTTGCAGCGCATCCTCCTCAAACTCAGAAGGTACGACTTTGACCTGGTCTACACACCTGGCAAGGAGCTCATCATTGCTGATACACTGTCCCGCTCCATCACCGTGCCCAGTGAACCACTGAACGTCATCTGGCAAATTGAGTCACAGGTTGAGTCACAGGCGCAGCTGTGTGCCAGCATCTCCCGGCATCTGATGAGAAGGTGATTCGTATCTGTGAGGAGACAGCCAAAGACCCCCCTCTTGCAGCGTGTTATGCAACACCTCGCCAATGGCTGGCAAAAAGGGCAGTGCCCTCAATTTTTCAATGTAAAGGACGACCTGATGGTGGTTGATGGCATCTTCCTCAAACTGAATCGGATTGTCATTCCGCACAGTCTCCAGAGCTTGGTGCTCCATCAATTCCATGAGGGCCACCTGGGTGTGGAAAAGTGCAGACACAGAGCCAGGCAGGCTGTCTACTGGCCCGGGATCAGCCAGGACATCGCGACCATGGTCCTTAACTGTGCGACCTGTCAACGCTTCCAGCCGGCGCAGAGTAAGGAGACACTTCAGCAGTATGAAATCAAAACCTCTCCGTGGTCCAAGGTTGGCATCGATCTCTTTCATGCAAATGGTCGTGATTACATGTTAATCATTGATTATTTTTCCAATTACCCTGAAGTTGTGAAGCTCTCAGTCCTCACATCTCGGACCATCATCAAGGCCTGTAAGGAGACGTTCTCCAGGCATGTATCCCACTCACTGTCATGAGTAACAATGGCCCGTGCTTCAGCAGCCATGAATGGTCTCTGTTTGCCCAGTTGTATCAGTTCAAACACGTCACTTCCAGCCCACACTATCTGCAGTCAAACGGAAAAGTTGAGAAAGGGGTGCACATAGTGAAGTAGCTCATCTGCAAGACCGCGGATTCTGCGTCTGACATTCACCTTGCGCTGCTTGCGTACAGGGCAGCCCCACTGTCCACTGGCATGTCACCGGCTCAACTCCTGATGAACAGGGACCTGCGAACGACACTTCCAGCCATACACGTGCCCAACTTGGATCACCTCCCGGTGCTGCAGAAGGTGCAGCAACTCCGAGACCGGCAAAAACAGGACTATGATGCTCATGCCACCGATATCCCCGTGTTATCCCCGTCCGACACTGTTCGGGTCAAGATCCCTGATGGAGGCTGGTCAGCTCCAGCTGTTGTTGTTCGACAGGCTGCCCCCTGTTCATATGTTGTGTGTCTGGCTGATGGTTCTGTTGTGCGACAAAACAGACGGGCACTGCGCAAAGTTGCCTGCCCGCAACCACATTCTTCTCCGTTTCCTTCTGCTGTTTTCCCACCTCATGATACCTCGACTCACGAGGCCACCAGTCAGGCTTCAATCTCGCCCATCAAGGCGCAGTCGTCCCCACCACCACCTCTCCGGCGGTCAACCAGGATCCGATGCAAGCCACAGAGACTGGCCTTATGAACATTTGTTCTGCTTGTTATGTTCTGTGTTCTCGCATTAGACAGCTGTTTTCACATGTACATATGTTCACATCCACTGCATGTATATATGTTAATATTGGCCTATTCTTGTAAATATGTTCACATATGTCATCCAAACATTAAAAAAAGGGGAGATGTCATGATATGCGGACACACACATAATGATGTACAGATAAGCAGCAAATGGACACAGAGAACACGACATGACCAATAAGCAGGCAGGACATTCAGGGGTGGGATCTGACTATAAAAGATACGAGGCACTCACACTCCGCCTCTTTCCACTGATGAACATCTGGAGAGTCAGTCAAAGGTGTTGTTACAATCTCACCCCCCCCCCCCCCCCCCGCCACATGGCTAAGAGCTAGTCTGGTTCAGTCAGACAGAGTAAGTTAGCAGAGAGTCGAACTCACAGAGAACTGTGCTAACTGTGCTATTAGTTCAATAAATCTATTGAACTAACTTCAAGGTCTGGAGTATCTTTTTGATCTATGCTGCATCCAGTTGCAGCCAGTGTTATACCAGTGTACCTAACATGATACCCACCTCCAAAAAAAACATTTATAGTATCAAGCCACCACATGAGCAATCCGATTGTACATGCCCGAAAGTGACTCAAAAATGTACAGAACCATTTCCTAATGATATTAGGGACTGTTTCTGAGGAAATTAAAATGTGAGAAAATGACATTCAAAAGATTTTTAATTGCTCCTGGGACTGTCCTTGCTCCCAAAAGATCCAAAAGGCTCACAAATATACTCAATTGGCAGAAACTCCCGTGGCAATGAATTCATCTGTAAAACGGCCATTTTGTGAGTGGGGTCAGTTTCCAGTGGAATGTTTAGAAACTGGCGCAAAAGATGGCGAAAGCTCGAGTAGCAGTAACAAAAACTTGAGCTCAACATTCTGCCATCTTTTGTGCCGGCTACACTTATTTCAGCTGAAATGTACTGAAGAAACAGCACAATAAGTGGAAACTCCAGACCGAGTAATCTCCTTGGGACAATCATAAGCTGCTGACTGTTTACCGTGATAAAGTTGGCCAAAACTAATGGGTTGGATCCTGTCGGGAATAAAACCAATCACTGACACAGTCGATATTGTTTACTTGGGGCTGCAGGTCTTCAACCAGGATTGGGAATAACTTTGAAGTCGCCTTCTTGAAGGAAAGGACACCATTCTGAGGCAGTAATGGCCTGTAAACTCTGTGCAGTGGGTACCAATGTGCAGAACAACTTGTTGTGTTCTGTGTTATGACGTGGTAATGATGTACACAGAACATCTAATTGTTTGACTAGAAAGATGATTTATTTACAAACACTTGGAAAGATAACTGACAAACTACAATGCAGACGATGGCTACTAAATGAATTCAGTGAATTCTCCTGGAGCTACTCTAAGGGGACCTATCCTCTTGTACATCTTACTCCCAACTGCCAGGTGTCTCGAGCCACATGATAGATCTCTATCGCCACCAGCTGGCTGGAGGTCGCATCGCTAACTATATACAGAACTGTGCACAGCCATATCACCACACAACTCAGCTCTTCAAGGTTGCACATATAAAGGGCCTCCAATCCAGCTTCTCCCACATCCTCTTCCTGTTCCTTTGCACTGGCATAACCAGTCCAGAAGCTATCACAAAACCTGTCAAGAGAAGTCTTCAGGGTAGGGGCGGCATGTGGCACAGTGGTTAGCATTGCTGCCTACGGCGCTGAGGACCCAGGTTCGAATCCCGGCCCTGAGTCACTGTCCGTGTGGAGTTTGCACATTCTCTCCAAGTCTGCGTGGGTTTCACCCCCACAACCCAAGGTTGTGCAGGGTAGGTGGATGGGCCACGTTAAATTGTCCCTTAATTGGAAAAAAAAAGAATTGGGTACTCTAAATTTATTTTTAAAAAAGAGAAGTCTTCAGGGAAACACCAGAGTAAAATCCAGCAAGAAGATTAAATTTGTCAGCAACATTTGTAGACATTTCGGAGATAAAGTTCACAATGGCTTCTTCTGTGTCGATTCCATCACTGGCTGTGTTCCCTCGGAGGCAGAAATTGGGGGAAATGGCATACTCATATTGGCGACGCCCGAGATTGATTGATGACCCCATTGATGGCGGTTTTCACCCTGACATTGTGCACTCCACAGCTGAGTTGTCCTCCCGTGTTCTCTTTGTATCGGTGAAGTGGCTGGCTCCGGAGCAAGTTACTGCATTTATCGGTCACTTAGTTTTAACACACCCCGCACATGGTCAATTTTCGAGAAGGTGTACAGAATAAAGATCATGGACGGGATTCTCCCTTCTGGGGACTAAGTCCCCACGCCGGTGGGAATACCGGGGCCAACGACTCTGGCGTCAACAGCCCCCGAAAGTTAGGAATTCCCCAATTTTTCAGGGGCTAGGCTGACGGCAGAGTGGTTGGCGCCGCTCAAGCCGGTACCGAAGGGCTGGTGCAAGTTCGCGCATGTGTGGAACGGCCGGCGTGATCTCGCGCTTGCGCGGACGGGTCCGGCGTATTTCCACGCATGCGCAGACCGGCCAGCGTATTTCCGCGCATACGTGGGGGTTCCCTTCTTCGCGCCGGCCCCCGGGCAATATGGCGGAGCCCTACAGGGACCCTGCGAGGAGGAAAGAAGGCATCCCAAAGAACCAGCCCTCCCGCAGATCGGTAGGCCCCGATCACGGGCCAGGCCACCGTGGGGGCTCCCCCAGGGTTGGATCCCCCCCTGCGTCACCCCCCCCCCCCCCCCCAGGACCTCCCCCGCACACTTACCTGCCAGGTCCCACCGTGCATGAGGTGAGTAATTTGCGCCGGCGGGACTGGCCAAAACCTGATGACCACTCGGCCCATTGGGGCCCGGAGAATCGCCGGGGGGCCTGCTGTCAACAGTCCCCGACCGGCGTGGCGGGAATCCCGCCGGCCCCCAGAAAACGGCGCCAGAGAATAGGGCAGCCGGCGTTGGGGCGGGATTCGCGCCCCCACCCCCCCCCCCCCCCCTCCGGGGATTCTCTAACCTGGTGTAGGGTCAGAGAATCCCGGCCCTTGTCCCACACATTGCCAATTAAAAACCATAAACATAAACTTGCATTCAATGCAGTGATTGTGAGGAATTTCCCCTTTTCCTTCAGGTGTTTGACAGTCTTCTTTGAAAACCATTACTGAGAAACTGCACATGATGGTACAGAGAGCAGAACCTCCCACGCCTGCCCTTGCTATTGACAGCCGGTGTGAGAGTCATGCATGGGAAATCAGCGGGACTCACGACCTTTGGAAAACTGGCTATTTCACAGGTCAAAATGAATAAGCTAGTGTTCCTGCATTTACCAGAGATCAGAGCATGTTCACCTGACAGCAGCATCTGCCACCTGGCACAATAAACCTGAATGACTCAAAAGTGTCAATGAAATTTGCTGCTGGTCTCTCAAATGAGCCTAATTTAAGAAGATTAATGCTGGTGTGACCTTTATAGGGACAGGCAAAACATAACATCTGGTTGAGCTGCATGCAAGGTCCACCTTTTCATTCAGGAAAGAGAACCAGGGCAGCATGCTGATTTACCTTGTAAGACTTCAGACTCAATTTGTAACCCAGCCTGCCCACTGGTAATGGGATAGGTGGGAGGTACAAATCCCAACTGGAGATAGCCGCCTTCACTGTTCCTGCACTCTCCTTTTGCACTGACTGGTTTCTGGGCGTGTGTCAGACATCTTCTCCAGGGATGAAAGGCTTAAGTTGCATTCTGATGACATTTTACAGAACCCCACTGTATCATAACCTCAGGTCACTCAGTCTCGCGGGCTCTAGTAAAAACAAACAGGACCGGGGACCGGGATGCCATTTACAAGGGGGCTTGTGGCTTCAGATCATTAGATCACAGGATCTTCTGCTTGCTGCTTCACCAGCCCTTCCTCATGTTTCTCTACTCATTGTGGGAACCATTCTTGCTTCTTTATTCTGGCTGGAGGAGGAGGAACTGTAACCATTGCCGCTATCCCCTGAACATCTCGGAAGGTGAGTGAGGCAGATTGCACACGGGGGACTCCATCCAGCCCACAGGGACTGCAGGCCAAGAGTCACCCTCTTGGACCTGACTAAGGAGCAGTGTTGGAGGAGGCTGTGCTTCTTTGTCACAGGACTCTTGAGGCCTCCTGCACTATGCCATGCCAGTGGCTTCCCTTAGCCAGTACTTCACAGCATGAATTAAAAGGACAACCTCAATTACCAGGACTCAACAGGACGTCATCATCCTCACTGACCTCAAGGGGCCAAAGTTCAGATCTCTTAGCCATCTAGATATTGTTGGGTTTCTATGCACTCAGGGCTTGATTGGACTGTATACACTTTACCAACAGGAAGGTGAGACAGCAATATTTGAGAATAGAAAAGGATACGATTCTCTTAATACACAGCCAGCAACCAATCACAGGACCATCATTGTGCAGGTCTGGGTGACATCTCCCTGGGTTATTCATCCGAATGAACCTGAATTCGAACCAGAGGTCAGAGCTTCATTCCAAAAGAGTGGGAATTTCCGGCAATTTTAATCGACCTCCCCAGACCCAACCCACGTTCTGTCCGAAATCGTCCATTCCTCGTTCTGGGCTAAGATTACCTGCCTCGGACGAGACTGGAGAATCCTGCCCATCCTTTGCAATTAGAATTCCCCATGTCAGCAACAACTCCTCCAAGTACACAGGCGGCACAGTAGCACAGTGGTTAGCACGGATGCCTCACAGCGCCAGGGACCCAGGTTCAATTCCGACCTTGGATGACTGTCTGTGTGGAGTTTGCACTTGCTCCCCGTGTCTGCGTGGATTTCCTCCGGGTGGTCCAGTTTCCTCCCACAGTCCAAAGATGTGCAGGTGTGGGTATGGGAAGTGAGCCCAGGTAGGATCCTTTTTGGGAGGGTTAGTGCAGACTCAATGGGCCGAATGGCCTCCTTCTGAACTGTAGGAATTCTATGGTTCTATGCTGTGCAGTTCCAGAGTGAACAGAATTAGAGCTGAGACTCTGAAATGCCTTGGGTATTATAAATGCTCTACAGGATAATCATTCTAAAGAGCAGAAGGACAGAAAGTATATGGAAGTTGGAATGCAGGCATAACTTACATTGATGCAGTGCCTCTATTGTAGCAGCTGGTAAGGTTGGAGGCGGTGGGGGTGAGGGTTGGGGGGGGGGGGGATTCACAATACATGTCGGCCTTTACATTATCGAATATTTTCCAATTGTAGTTTTGTGATGCTGCAAATCACCCGTTAGTAAAATAAATGGATAACACCGATGGGGAAATTACATCTTGCTGGCAAAAATATTCCAGAGGGAAAAGAAATGTAAATATAAAAGTTGATTAGAAAACAATCTCTTTACACAGAGGATGGGTGAAATGTGAAAATCTGCCAGAATCCACTCTTGAAGCAGAGTCCATGAATTGTTTATTTTTTAAACAATTTGGTAGATGCTGAAATACTGAAGTAGGTGGGAAGGAGTGTGGGAATTAAACTAGATGTGTAGAAATACATCCAGCAGACTTGATAGCTAGAACGTCCCCCTTGCCAAGATCGTGACGTTGAGCTGGCAACATGCCTGTCCTAATGCCAGCCAATTGATGGTGACAAATGGTCCGGTGTCAATGCCACTATTGGGCAATTCCCTGGTGTCATTCCTGTCCGAGTTTGGTCCGTAACCTTGGTGGGACAAGGATGGGAAGGTGGTCTCCTGCTGTGGGAAAGAGGCCTAAAGCTATGAATTTAGAAATTCTACCGGTGTAGAATTACGGTACCTTTTTTTTTGTAAATATTTTATTGAAAATTTTTGGTCAACCAACACAGTACATTGTGCATCCTTTACACAATATTATAACAACACAAATAATAATGACCTATTTTATAAACAAAAAATGAATGAATCAATAATAAATAACAAAAATGAAAACTAACCCTAATTGGCAACTGCCTTATCACAAGTAACACTCTCCAAAAATATAATTTAACAGTCCAATATATAATTATCTGTAGCAACGACCTATACATATTATACAGTATATATTAACAACCCTGAGAGTCCTTCTGGTTCCTCCCCCCCCCCCCCCCCCCCGCCCCCCCCCCCCCCCCCTCCGATCCTGGGCTGCTGCTGCTGCCTTCGTTTTTCCATTCCATCTATCTTTCTATGAGGTATTCGACGAACGGTTGCCACCGCCTGGTGAACCCTTGAGCCGACCCCCTTAGGACGAACTTAATCCGCTCTAGCTTTATAAACCCCGCCATGTCATTTATCCAGGTCTCCACCCCCGGGGGCTTGGCTTCTTTCCACATTAGCAATATCCTGCGCTGGGCTACTAGGGACGCAAAGGCCAAAACATCGGCCTCTCTCGCCTCCTGCACTCCCGGCTCTTGTGCAACCCCAAATATAGCCAACCCCCAGCTTGGTTCGACCCGGACCCCTACTACTTTTGAAAGCACCTTTGTCACCCCCATCCAAAACCCCTGTAGTGTCGGGCATGACCAAAACATATGGGTATGATTCGCTGGGCTTCTCGAGCACCTCGCACACCTATCCTCCACCCCAAACAATTTACTGAGCCGTGCTCCAGTCATATGCACCCTGTGTAATACCTTAAACTGAATCAGGCTTAGCCTGGCACACGAGGACGATGAGTTTACCCTGCTCAGGGCATCTGCCCACAGCCCCTCCTCGATCTCCTCCCCCAGCTCTTCTTCCCATTTCCCTTTTAGTTCATCTACCATAGTCTCCCCTTCGTCCCTCATTTCCCTATATATATCTGACACCTTACCATCCCCCACCCATGTCTTTGAGATCACTCTGTCCTGCACCTCTTGTGTCGGGAGCTGCGGGAATTCCCTCACCTGTTGCCTCGCAAAAGCCCTCAGTTGCACATACCTGAATGCATTCCCTTGGGGCAACCCATATTTCTCGGTCATATTCCCAGACTCGCGAACTTCCCATCCACAAACAGATCTTTCAGTTGCGTTATTCCTGCTCTTTGCCACATTCCATATCCCCCATCCATTCCCCCCGGGGCAAACCTATGGTTGTTTCTTATCGGGGACCCCCCCAAGGCTCCAGTCTTTCCCCTATGCCGTCTCCACTGTCCCCAAATCTTCAGTGTAGCCACCACCACCGGGCTTGTGGTGTAGTTCCTCGGTGAGAACGGCAATGGGGCTGTCACCATAGCCTGTAGGCTAGCCCCCTACAGGACACCCTCTCTAATCTCTTCCACGCCGCTCCCTCCTCCTCTCCCATCCACTTACTCACCATTGAAATATTAGCGGCCCAATAATACTCACTTAGGCTCAGTAGTGCCAGCACCCCCCTATCCCTGCTACGCTGTAAGAATCCCTTCCTCACTCTCGGGGTCTTCCCGGCCCACACAAAACCCATGATGCTCTTTTCAATCCTTTTAAAAAAAGCCTTCGTGATCACCACCGGGAGGCACTGAAACACAAAGAGGAATCTCGGGAGGACCACCATCTTTAACCGCCTGCACCCTCCCTGCCAGTAACAGGGATACCATATCCCATCTCTTGAAATCCTCCTCCATTTGTTCCACCAACCGCGTTAAATTTAATCTATGCAATGTGCCCCAATTCTTGGCTATCTGGATCCCCAGGTAACGAATGTCCCTTGTTACCTTCCTCAACGGTAGGTCCTCTATTTCTCTACTCTGCTCCCCTGGATGCACCACAAACAACTCACTTTTCCCCATGTTCAATTTATACCCTGAAAAATCCCCAAACTCCCCAAGTATCCGCATTATTTCTGGCATCCCCTCCGCCGGGTCTGCCACGTATAGTAGCAAATCGTCCGCATACAAAGATACCCGGTGTTCTTCTCCTCCTCTAAGTACTCCCCTCCACTTCTTGGAACCCCTCAACGCTATCGCCAGGGGCTCAATCACCAGTGCAAACAATAATGGGGACAGAGGGCATCCCTGCCTTGTCCCTCTATGGAGCCGAAAATATGCAGATCCCCGTCCATTCGTGACCACGCTCGCCATTGGGGCCCTATACAACAGCTGCACCCATCTAACATACCCCTCTCCAAAACCAAATCTCCTCAACACCTCCCACAAATAATTCCACTCCACTCTATCAAATGCTTTCTCGGCATCCATCGCCACTACTATCTCCGTTTCCCCCTCTGGTGGGGCCATCATCATTACCCCTAACAGCCTCCGTATATTCGTGTTCAGCTGTCTCCCCTTCACAAACCCAGTTTGGTCCTCGTGGACCACCCCCGGGACACATTCCTCTATTCTCATTGCCATTACCTTGGCCAGGATCTTGGCATCTACATTTAGGAGGGAAATACGTCTATAGGACCCGCATTGTAGCGGGTCCTTTTCCTTCTTTAAGAGAAGCGATATCGTTGCTTCAGACATAGTCGGGGGCAGTTGTCCCCTTTCCTTTGCCTCATTAAAGGTCCTCGTCAATACCGGGGCGAGCAAGTCCACATATTTTCTATAGAATTCGACTGGGAATCCATCCGGTCCCGGGGCCTTTCCCGCCTGCATGCTCCTAATTCCTTTCACCACTTCTTCTACCTCGATCTGTGCTCCCAGTCCCACCCTTTCCTGCTCTTCCACCTTGGGAAATTCCAGCCGATCCAAGAAGCCCATCATTCTCTCCCTCCCATCCGGGGGTTGAGCTTCATATAATTTTTTATAAAATGTTTTGAACACTCCATTCACTCTCTCCGCTCCCTGCTCCATCTCTCCTTCCTCATCCCTCACTCCCCCTATTTCCCTCGCTGCTCCCCTTTTCCCCAATTGGTGTGCCAGCAACCTGCTCGCCTTCTCCCCATATTCGTACTGTATACCCTGTGCCTTCCTCCATTGTGCCTCTGCAGTGCCCGTAGTCAGCAAGTCAAATTCTACATGTAGCCTTTGCCTTTCCCTGTACAGTCCCTCCTCCGGTGCTTCTGCATATTGTCTGTCCACCCTCAAAAGTTCTTGCAGCAACCGCTCCCGTTCCTTACTCTCCTGCTTCCCTTTATGTGCCCTTATTGATATCAGCTCCCCTCTAACCACCGCCTTCAACGCCTCCCAGACCACTCCCACCTGGACCTCCCCATTATCATTGAGTTCCAAGTACTTTTCAATGCACCCCCTCACCCTTAGACACCCCCCCTCATCTGCCATTAGTCCCATGTCCATTCTCCAGGGTGGGCGCCCTCCTGTTTCCTCCCCTATCTCCAAGTCTACCCAGTGTGGAGCGTGATCCGAAATGGCTATAGCCGTATACTCCGTTCCCCTCACCTTCGGGATCAACGCCCTTCCCAGCACAAAAAAGTCTATTCGCGAGTAGACTTTATGGACATAGGAGAAAAACGAGAACTCCTTACTCCTAGGTCTGCTAAATCTCCACGGGTCTACACCTCCCATCTGCTCCATAAAATCTTTAAGTACCTTGGCTGCTGCCAGCCTCCTTCCAGTCCTGGACTTCGACCTATCCAGCCCTGGTTCCAACACCGTATTAAAATCTCCCCCCATTATCAACTTTCCCATCTCTAGGTCCGGAATGCGTCCTAGCATCCGCCTCATAAAATTGGCATCATCCCAGTTCGGGGCATATACGTTTACCAAAACCACCGTCTCCCCCTGTAGTTTGCCACTCACCATCACGTATCTGCCCCCGTTATCCGCCACTATAGTCTTTGCCTCGAACATTACCCGCTTCCCCACTAATATAGCCACCCCCCTGTTTTTCGCATCTAGCCCCGAATGGAACACCTGCCCCACCCATCCTTTGCGTAGCCTAACCTGGTCTATCAGTTTCAGGTGCGTTTCCTGTAACATAACCACATCTGCCTTAAGTTTCTTAAGGTGTGCGAGTACCCGTGCCCTCTTTATCGGCCCGTTCAGCCCTCTCACGTTCCACGTGATCAGCCGGGTTGGGGGGCTTCCTACCCCCCCCCCCCCCCTTGTCGATTAGCCATCACCTTTTTCCAGCTCCTCACCCGGTTCCCACGCAGCTGTATCTCCCCCAGGCAGTGCCCCCCCGCCCATCCCCTCCCATACCAGCTCCCCCCTCTCCCCAGCAGCAGCAACCCAGTAATTCCCCCCTCCCACCCCCCCCCGCTAGATCCCCCGCTAGCGTAATTACTCCCCCCATGTTGCTCCCAGAAGTCAGCAAACTCTGGCCGACCTCGGCTTCCCCCCGTGACCTCGGCTCGCACCGTGTGATGCCCCCTCCTTCCTGCTTCTCTATTCCCGCCATGATTATCATAGCGCGGGAACCAAGCCCGTGCTTCTCCCTTGGCCCCGCCCCCAATGGCCAACGCCCCATCTCCTCCACCTCCCCTCCTCCCCCCATCACCACCTGTGGGAGAGAGAAAAGTTACCACATCGCAGGATTAGTACATAAAACTCCTCTTTCCCCCCTTTTTAACCCCCCTCTTTGCCCCCCACATTTGCCCCACCACTCTGTTCAAACGTTCTTTTTAATATCCCGCTCATTCCAATTTTTCTTCCACAATAAAAGTCCACGCTTCATCCGCCGTCTCAAAGTAGTGGTGCCTCCCTCGATATGTGACCCACAGTCTTGCCGGTTGCAGCATTCCAAATTTTATCTTCTTTTTATGAAGCACCGCCTTGGCCCGATTAAAGCTCGCCCTCCTTCTCGCTACCTCCGCACTCCAGTCTTGATAAACGCGGATCACCGCGTTCTCCCATTTACTGCTCCGAGTTTTCTTTGCCCATCTCAGGACCATTTCTCTATCCGTAAAACGGAGGAATCTCACCACTATGCCTCTGGGAATTTCTCCTGCTCTCGGCCCTCGCGCCATCACTCGGTATGCTCCCTCCACCTCCAACGGACCCGCCGGGGCCTCCGCTCCCATTAACGAGTGCAGCATCGTGCTCACATATGCCCCGACGTCCGCTCCCTCCACACCTTCAGGAAGACCAAGAATCCTCAGGTTGTTCCTCCTTGCGTTGTTCTCCAGTGCCTCCAACCTTTCCACACATCGTTTCTGATGTGCCTCATGCGTCTCCGTCTTCACCACCAGGCCCTGTATGTCGTCCTCATTCTCGGCTGCCTTTGCCTTCACGACCCGAAGCTCCCGCTCCTGGGTCTTTTGTTCCTCCTTTAGCCCTTCGATCGCCTGTAGTATCGGGGCCAACAGCTCTTTCTTCATTTCCTTTTTGAGCTCTTCCACACAGCATTTCAAGAACTCTTGTTGTTCAGGGCCCCATGTTAAACTGCCACCTTCCGACGCCATCTTGGTTTTTGCTTGCCTTCCTTGCCGCTGTTCTAAAGGATCCACTGCAATCCGGCCACTTTCTCCTCCTTTTTCCATCCGTATCCAGGGGGGATTCCATTCTGGTTTACCGCACAGTGTTTTTAGCCGTCAAAATTGCCGTTGGGGCTCCTATCAAGAGCCCAAAAGTCCGTTTCACCGGGAGCTGCCGAAACATGCGACTCAGCTGGTCATCGCCGCACCCGGAAGTCAATTACGGTACCTTTTATTAAATGCTCCCATCTTTGGCCATCTGCTTCCATGTGCAGTGCTGCATTCTCTCGGCATTTTGGTCTCCAGAATTGGTAAAGTACAACAATTGAAAAATTGACATGTGCTGTTTCCCTCTCATTTTTGCCTGAGTGAAGCATCATGGAAGGAGAACTTTTGACCCATTGTGTCTCGGCTGGCAATTTGAAAGAACAATCCAATTGATCTGTTCTTCAGGTGTTGATTCAATATTGTTGTGAAAATTTCCACTGAGTCTGCTCCCACCACCTTTGCAGGCGGCACATTCCAGATCGTAGCAACTCGCTGCTTTAAAAAAGTCTCTTTGTTTCCACTTTGGTTCTGTTGTTGACAACCTAAACTCAGTGTACTCTGGTTATTGATCCTGCAAGCAGTAAAAACTAATTTTTCCTCCATCAAAACACTTCAGAATTATCAGCATTTATATTCAATCTTCCCTTTTGTTTTGTCCTCTCTGAAGAGAACTGTCCTAGCCTCTGGGACCTTCTCCACATTGCTAAATGAATGCGGTGTCCATCATCTCCCACTCCTCCCTCATACCGCCCTCACCACCACTCACACGATCACCCAGAAAATTTGTCAAGTCAAATAACCTCCTTCTGTTAGAACATAGAATGTACTATTACTGCACAGTACAGGCCCTTTGGCCCTCGATGTTGCGCCGACCTGTGAAACCACTCTAAAGCCCATCTACACTATTACCTTATCGTCCATACGTCTATCCAATGACTATTTGAAAGCCCTTAGTGTTGGCGAGTCCACTACTGTTGCAGGCAGGGCATTCCACACCCTTACTACTCTCTGAGTAAAGAGCCTACCTCTGACATCTGTCTTATATCTATCTCCCCTCAATTTAAAGCTATGTCCCCTCGTGCTAGACATCACCATCCGAGGAAAAAGGCTTTCACTCTCCACCCTATCCAATCCTCTGATCATCTTGTATGCCTCAATTAAGTCACCTCTTAACCTTCTTCTCTCTAACGAAAACAGCCTCAAGTCCCTCAGCCTTTACTCATAAGATGTTCCCTCCATACCAGGCAACATTCTGGTAAATCTCCTCTGCACCCTTTCCAATGATTCCACATCCTTCCTATAATGCGGCGACCAGAATTGCACGTAATACTCCAAATGCGGCCGCACCAGAGTTTTGTACAGCTGCAACATGACCTCATGGCTCCGAAACTCAATCCCTCTGCTAGTAAAAGCTAACACACCATACGCCTTCTTAACAACCCTCTCAACCTGGGTGGCAACTTTCAGGGATCTAGGTACATGGACACAGAGATCTCTCTGCTCACCCACACTTAGTCCAGTACTCTGTCTTCCTGTTATTCCTTCCAAAATGAATCACCTCACACTTTTCTGCATTAAACTCCATTTGCCACCTCTCAGCCCAGCGCTGCAGCTTATCTATGCCCCTCTGTAACTTGTAACATCCTTCCGCACTGTCCACAACTCCACCGACTTTAGTGTCATCTGCAAATTTACTCACCCATCCTTCTACGCCCTCCTCCAGGTCATTTATAAAAATGACAAACAGCAGTGGCCCCAAAACATATCCTTGTGGTACACCACTAGTAACTGGACTCCAGTCTGAACATTTCCCATCAACCATCACCCTTTGTCTTCTTCCAGCTAGCCAATTTCTGATCCAAACTGCTAAATCACCCTGAATCCCATGCCTCCGTATTTTCTGCAGTAGCCTACCATGGGGAACATTATCAAATGCTTTACTGAAATCCATATACACCACATCAACTGCTTTACCCTCATCCACCTGTTTGGTCACCTTCTCAAAGAACTCAATAAAGTTTGTGAGGCACGACCTTCCCTTCACAAAACCGTGTTGACTATCTCTAATCAAATTATTCCTTTCCAGATGATTATACATCCTATCTCTTATAAACCTATCCAAGATTTTGCCCACAACAGAAGTAAGGCTCACTGTTCTATAGTTACCGGGGTTGCCTCTACTCCCCTTCTTGAACAAGGGGACAACTTTTGCTATCCTCCAGTCTTCTGGCACTATTCCTGTAGACAAAGATGACTTGAAGATCAAAGCCATAGGCTCAGCAATCTCCTCCCTAGCTTCCCAGAGAATCCCAGGATAAATCCCATCCGGCCCACGGGTTTTATCTATTTTCACACTTTCCAGAATTGCTAACACCTCCTCCTTATGAAACTCAAGCCCTTCTAGTCTAGTAGCCTGAATCTCAGTATTCTCCTCGACAACATTGTCTTTTACCTGTGTGAATACTGATGAAAAATATTCATTTAGCACCTCTCCTATTTCCTCGGACTCCAAGCACAACTTCCCACCACTGTCCTTGACTGGCCCCACTCTTACACTAGTCATTCGTTTATTCCTGACATGTCTATAGAAAGCTTTAGGGTTATCCTTGATCCTACCTGCCAAAGACTTCTCATGTCCCCTCCTGGTTTTTGGTTTATGGGATATTGTCATGGGAGTGTCCCTTTAAGAAAGGTTTTTGTCTTATCACATGGCTTCAGTGGTGTCATTTTGTGGGTGGAGCTGAGCTGTGGCTGTGTGGTTTTACTTTTGCTTTCAGATTTGACTGCTGTGGACTACAGACAGAGAAAATAAGTGTTTTGGCCTGTCTCTCTCTATTTTCATTTCAATGAGTTGTTCCAGAAAAAAACCCATTGAGCAGTTTTGGTAACTTAAAAGATATAGTTTGCTTTCCGGAAGGGTTTAAACCTGCTGGTGAGACAGGGTCGGAATCTCAGGGAAAGCCAGTCTTATTCTGAAGGGGGTTTTGGTTTATGGGATTTTGTTTTTGAATTGGAAAAGTTAAGGGGGAATTCATTAAGTATTATACACAGATTACTGTAGCTGTGTGGGGTCTTTATGTTTGTAATTGATAAAGATTCTTACTGTGTGTTTATATAAATATTAACTAAGTTCTTAGAATAAAGCTTGATTGATTAAAGTGTCTGGGAAGACTGATGAATCACACCTGAAGGGAAGGCTTTTGTGCTCATCCTAGCCAAATTCAGCAAAATGTTATAGGTCAGGTGGACTCCATAATACACTTTGGAGTGTCCAAGCCCTGACCCATAACACTATGCAGCAGTGTCTTTGATTCTATGACGTCGGGGATAACATTGATCTCCAAAATTGGGTTGACTTTGTTCAGGTGGGAGGTTAAACAAAGCAGATCCAAATCCCATCTTGAACCCACCCGTATCTAGTTTTAGCAGAGGCGGGATAAGGGGTGAGCGACTGGTAATGGGATAGGTGGGAGGTAAAAATCCCAACTGGGAATAGCCAGTTTACAAGAGGTGGTCCTGACACTGAAATTTTGTAAGGAGGCTGTGAGCCTTCATTGTAACCATGATTGGATTTTTAACCAAAGTAGGCCAGCTTTCCTGAACCTTGGGAAACTCAACAGGTGAAAGGAGACAAAAAGGTCTTGGTTGGTTTGGTTAGTGCCTTTACAGCACTGCTTGTGGGTAGGAGTGATTCCTCCAGGCCCAACAAGATAATCCTGTGTCTACCCTGAAGGAATAATGGGATCTGCCTCCCAAACATTACCTCCAACAACCACCCCCCCCACCCCCCCGCCCCAATCAATCCCCCACCATGATCTTTCCCTTTCCCTTGGCCAGCATCCATTTCTCCTGCCCCGTGATCAAATTCCCTCACCCACCCCCATCATGATCACCATCTTGTTCGTGATCAGACACCCCCACCACAATTTCTCTCACCTTACCACTTGATAGTCTGACAATTAGGAGGGAAACCTGGAGGAAAAAAACTCCAAGAATTCCTATGGAGCATTTGGGAAACATCTACATTCTGCTTTTTTCATCCAAAACTCCTCTACCCCATTGAGCGTGCCTCTGCAATACGGCCAGGGCCGTTGTGTGTTGTGCAGTATCTGTGCATTGTGGGGTATATTTAACAATTGTAAACCGCTTCAAAATGCTTCTGCTTCTCTTCTTCCTGTTTTCTAGCCATTGACATCAATCTGATGCCATTAAATTGTGCAGAGGTGAGGACTTTGCTGTTATTTTATCTAATTGGATAATCAGCAAGTTTCACAATTGGGAGTGAAACATATCTAATAGTTATTTCAATAGAAAGGTTGCACGCAAAAAAGAGTCAGAAAAATTGGAGAAAATAGAAGTCAGTTCAGGTTGGAGCACAAAAAAATGATATGAATGAAGACATTCATTGCACTTCAGTTGTAGTGTATCAGGCTTTTGTTGGTTAATTTTAACATCTCCTTTCTCAGCACATCAAACCTATGGAACTTAAATCACCTTCCTCAACCTTTATGCTCCTGCAACATAAGCTTGTTGTTATCGTCTCGTTAACTGAACTCACCTTGGTAACCTTGCAACACGGATTTCCATTCTTTTTGAAGAACAGCAAATAAATAAAACAAAACTTCTTATCCCGCAATTACCTGGCTCAGATCCCCAGTCTGGCTGAGAGTGCAGTAGCTAATAACATCAACTTCTCCACGGCATTTATGAACACTTTTCTGTAACTGGTTAGCATGTAGCTTGTTCCCTGGGTGATAACCCAATCCCCATTAATTTAGCCCATATGAAGTATGATCAGAAAGGGCACGGGAAATATATTCAACAAGCCTGACCCCTTGATGATAGGCCAATCCCACCCACTCCATCATCTTACTATTCAAATACTCCATTTTATGAAAGTCATATTTATTTCCCCGTAAAAATTATTTATCTTTTCCGCTCTGAAGGCCCTCCCTGGTAAAGGTCCATTATTCTATTTGTTAAAAAACAGAGTTAAAAAGCATTCTGCCTGACCTGCCTCTTCTTCTTAGTTTTGCAAGTCTTACCCATGCCTTTGGTGCTTGAACCATCTATCATGGTGAGTCATTCACCTTTAGAGTCAATTTTGCTGATTCTCTTAAAAATTATGAAAACCTTAACTCAGTCACCTCAATGTCTCCTCCTGGTGCACTAACTGAATGCAAAATAGGGCAATTTAAGATTTTTGACTTTATTATTTTCAAGCCACTTCGGTGATTCCAATTTTTATCTCTGTGCCCAAAGAATCCCACAAGTGTCCCATTAGACCCTGCATGAGTCCCACTATTGCAATGCTGCCCAAACTATTTTCCTTAATGGCCCTGTTGACACGTGAAAATAAATGTGACCTCAGATACCAACATAAACAAAACAGCAATAAAGCAACATAGTGACATTCGGCTTCTAATTATTAAAGCTCGCGTAGCAGATCAACATGTAATATATCGTATAAGTATTGAAATTGGTGCTGAAAATCCCAGGACCTCAGTGACTGGGTTGCCACTGTTCACTAAATCCCGCTGCTCCGTGAAAGCTCTGGGGCTGGATTCTCTGTCGGCGGAGGGGATGTGCCGCACAGGAAAACGGGGTCTGGTGGGACGGAGAATCCCGCCCCTGAGGTATTTATGTGGACACATAATTACATTGCAGCATGCCTGATCAAAGCCACTGCCGCTTATCAGAGCTTCCAATGCCAGGGGTTTGTCTTGTGATCGGTTGCTTCCCACTGCCAGGCCAATATAAGGGGGCAGGAGATTAATGAGATTTTATTTCTCGCGACCCCATTCGCTGTTACTGCAATTCCAATTCTCCGGGGCAATTAGGGATGGGCAATAAAAACTGGCCGAGCCAGCAAATCCCCTCAATGGAACTTTAAAAAATTGGGGTCGTGACCCTCAGTTTGGGCACCACTGCACCATTGGTCCCTTTAGAAAGCGCACAAGCACCACTACTGGTGAGGCAGATGTTCTAATTCCAGCATCCATAACAAAGAAATAGCAGTACATCTAGAATCTGTGTTTGTCACTTCAAGTTGCCTCATTGGGAGCTTCTTATCTTATTTTACAAGCTGGGGGTGTTCAGAAGCAAAGCAGCGTGGAATTATGATGAGACAGTTCATATGTATAAATAATCTATTTTTGTTTACATACAATAAATAATCCCTTCACTCCATTCTGCAATATAATACAGTCTTAATGGGGTTAGATAAATAAACTGTGCAATATAATTACTGAAGTGATTTTTATAAGATTGTAAATTAGGAAGAATTCTGCTGAGTATAGGAAAAAAACAACACTGACCTTGACAATTGGAGCAGATTCATAATAATGTGAGCTAGTTTATTTCCATAGTATTTATTTGCAGCAAAGACAACAGCTAGTGATCATTCTGTTCCTGGATTGATACTACAGTAGATGATTCTGCATGTTTGCACGTTACGGAAGGATCAGAGTAGAGTTTTAAATCAGTGTCGTATTTTTAGTCTCTGTGATGATTTAATCAGTTCAATTTTCTGGCAGATATTGGTCACGGTTTAACGGAAATGAAACAAGAGCATCGAGCGTGTTTAGCCAGGTGTTTCCCGATGCTGGCAGGCTGAGAATGACCCCGCTATTAAGTGGGACCCGGCTTCATTTCTGGGCCTCAGCCAGGAACGTCTCGCTGAGGCCGCACTTAGTCCCATTTCCTGCACTAATGAGCTCCGCTTGCCAATGCAGGAAGAGGTCGGGCCGCCACCTCTAGACCCCCCATTGTGGCCTCTGGACCACCCCAATGACCCAACTCACCAATAAACAGGTAATTGAGCCCCCTGCACCCCACCTCATTAGGGCACGGAACCCAGGCCTGATCCCCTGTACCTTGGCACTGTCAGCCAAGGGTACAAGGTTGGCAGTGCCACAGTACCCGGGTGGCACTGGGGGTGCCACAGTACCACCCTGCCAGGGAGGCAGTTCGATTGGGCTTCTATCTCGTTCATGAAAATTGGTCTTAATTGGTATCATTTGGTGTCTTGTCACATTTGGATGCGATCGCAAGCTGGTTAGGTCGTGAACCGATTTGCAATTTCGGCCTCTCCCACAATTTAACCAACATGCCTGGATCTGTGCCAGGTGCACTGCAGCCATTAAATTGTGCTCATAATTAGCTTTTAAGTAATAAGTGGTAATGGCCAGGTAAATGGAAGCTATTTGATGTTGGGCTGCCACAACATGAGTCACCTGAAAGCATTTTAGAAAGGGTAAATAAAAATAGAGTTTTATTGGTGTTTGTTATATTAAGGGGCACGATTCAGTGGACAAATGTTAAAGACCACTTTTGGCTGCGTTTAGCGGGGTGTTTCTTGGCGACTGCAGCACCGAGATTCATACCACTATTCACCGGCACTTTGCCAGTTTTTTGGGCCTCGGGGAGTTTCTCCCCGCTGAGGCCACACTGTGGCAGCAGTCCTGCACTGACAAGCTTATCTCGCCAGCAGGGCCGGTTCCTCAGATCGGGGCACCATTTTGGAAGACTGACCTGATCATTAGATCCCTCTTTCACCCCCTCCGCTATGGATTTCAGCACCACCCATGGCTTTCAGCCTCCATCCCCCACAAACCTTTCTGGGTCCCTCGAATCCCATCTCAGCCCCGTTCTTATGGGCGAGGCTATGTGGAAGCTTCCGGCCAGAAGCAGCAGCAGGGAGCAGGTCGTGTGCCCTGATATCAAGCGCCCTGCAGGTACTTGCTTTTATCGCCAGATCAAAGAGCAGAACTGCTTCCATTTTCCAGTTGCTGGCAAGCAAGGCAAGTGAACTGTGAAGATGAATGGTTTTCTTAAAAGTAAGAGACCGTCAGAGACTCAAACAGGCAGTTTACGTGTTGGACAGGATCCCACAACAGAATCTGCTGGAAAGAGCTGCCCAGGAGAGTCCAGGGCTGGATAGGACAGTGCTAGTGTTAGCTCTGTACAGAGCTCCAGGACCTCTAGTTAACAGCCTATGAAGAAGAAACTTAACTCAGGAACAAAGCAGTATAAAGATGATTTCTTGAGGTATGGTTTTGTCAATTGTGCCAATGCAAATAAAGATGCAAAGCCCATGTGTGTTATATACAGGTAAATACTGGTAAATGAGAGAAGAAGTTTTAGATGTTGATAGAGGAGTGGTGAGTGAAAAATTCCTTTTGAGGTTGAGACTCCGGAGTCAGTTTTTAACTTACAGCTAACTCCAAATTAAAAGGCTACACGGCTGTAAATGCACATTAAAACACTCCAAAAGCCCATGAGGCTGTCAGCATTCTAGTGTAGCATCTCCCAGGAGTATCCAGTGCTGAGCAAAACACACATTTTGTTGCTATTGCCCATCACAACATCCTACGTGTGCGAGGTCGGATTTTCTGTTTTCATAAACATGAAGACGCCATAAAAATAACTGGCTGATGTTTGCACCTGATATGCGCATTGTTCTCCTTCTTTGAACCTGATTCAAGTGAGATCACGAGGTCCAAGCAGTCTCCCCTTTTGCATTAACGGTAAGCAAACATGGCGTGTGTCGCTAAGGTCAGTCGGCGTGGGTCGCGAAGGTTGGCTGGCGTCGGTCACGAAGGTCGGCCAGTTGGCAAAAGTGGTTCCCATGAAAAAATGTAGAAAAACACTGTTGTAAATGATTTGGTGAGCAAGCTGCACAGTTACGTCTTGGCTGGTATGCTGCTGACCATGAAAGGGAAGGTGGGAGCGTTTGGGGAGGGGGCAGTGGTGTGATGGAGGGATTTCCACAAACCATTGAAAAACTAAACCCTAAAGTTCTGAAGCAGCAAACTTGTAACCCTCATACTGCATACCATTTACAACTATGTTTCACACTGATGAGGGGCTTCAGTTAAAGATTAAGGTGAACAGTTGGCAAGGAGCTCGGTGCAATCTGTACTCTAATGTGTTCAACTCTGTTGTGAATTGTTACACACATTTAAATTGCATTCAGAGTCATTTGGGCTGCTAGCCACTGAGTCATAGTAATAGCTGGTGGGTACAGGATATACTGCAGATGGTGCAGATCTAATGTGCAACCCAGTGGAAGTTAATGCACATAATTACATCCCTGCCATGTGTCATTTGAAGTGGGCCTAATGTACTGTATGATTTTTAAATGAACAAACTACAGCCTTGGCTTCAGCTGCCCAGGCCCTAAGCTCTGAACTCCCTCCCTACATGTCTCTGTCTCTCTCTGGAGAAAAGTTCCTCCTTTAAGACACTCGTAAAAACCCGTCCTAATATCACATTTTATTTGACACACATTTAAGGTGCTGGGCACAAGAACCAGAGGCAACATGAGGAGACATTTCTTCTGCACATGTCCCTGGAGATATGGCGAAGGTATTGTCCAAGGGTAATTGGGTAAGTACTTCCTCCCTTCGTATCTTGTTCAAAGAGCCTGTACAGGTGGAATGGGCTGAATCGCCTCCATCTGTGTTGTGCAATTCTGATTCTATAACCCACATTCCAATTGAATGCGTAGTTAGTCAGAAACTTGAGGTTTTACTCCTCCAGCCCTGTAAAATAAATGAAAATACCAAAAAATACAAAAGCAGTTTCAGCAGCATCTGTGCGATGAAAGGTACGTATTTATAGATTATCTCATTATGTCCTGTGAAAATGCTTCACATACAATGAATTACTTCAGTTTTTGGGTGCACAAAAACATTGTCGGTTCCCATCAAGGGCAATAAGGTTGAACTGTTATTTCTGCTACTCGAATGTTAACCACAAGTAAACATAGATAGTTTCACATTTTGATTGGAGATCCTCCACATGAAGCGCGAACCTGTCTTTTCCCTTTCAAGAATTGATGGGCCCTCTGTTTATTTTCAATAATCCTACTTTAGATTTTTATCCTTGCTGTCTCTAAGCAGTTCCCAGGAGAGCCTGACATTCTTGTTGTATCAGTGATCGTTGAGGCAGCATTGATACCTTACAACCGGCAGTAAGCACAGTAACACAATGAACGAGAACACGGAAACAGCAGAATTTGCAACATTGCAAATGTTATCAGCTATTAGCCTATTATCATGTTATATTTTCAAACCTAGAGCCAGAGGAATTTAGGCTCAGTGCAGAAAGTCTGACCACCCTACATTGAAGCTTGTAAGAACGGAAGCAATAGAAGCAGACCTAGTCCACACGTTCCCTTGCGCCTGCTTTTCCATTCAATAAGATCCTCTCTGAACTTTAGCATCAACTCCACTCTCCTGTCCAATCCCCATATCTCTTGTTTCCCTTGCTTTTTATAAATAAATTTAGAGTACCCAATTCTTTTTTCCAAGGGGCAATTTAGCCTGGCCAATCCACTTACCCTGCACATCTTTTTGGGTTGTGGGGGTGAGATCTTTTTTCCCTCACAGCCCAAAAATCTATTGATCGCAAGTTTGAATATATTCCTTGACAGAACATACGCATCACTTTGGACTAGATAATCCAAATATTCACCACCCTTTAAGTGAAGACTTTCTACTCATCTCAGTGGCTGCAGCCTTAAATAGCCCACCCCTTATCCTGAGGCCATGAGGCTTAGCTCTAGTTTCTCGAACCAGGGAAAACAGCCTCTCAACGTCTATCCTCAAAAACCCACTAAGAGTTAAACAAGGTCACCTCTCATTCTTCTGAATGCTACAGAATGTGTCCAATCCAGGGTTTTTCAAACTCAGGGACGTGACCCGCGGATGGGTCGCGGGTGTGTGTTGGGAGGGTCATGGAGCGATCATTAGCGGCATTCCTGATCGCAGGAGAAGCGTTCAACGTCCGCGATTGGCTTTTGAGACTGTTGGCCGTGACTGGCCTTTAAATACAAACAATGGACTCTTCCCACCAGAAATGGTGGCAGAGAGCAAGTCATGAGCGTGGCTCGTACACTGACGCCACATGCCCTGTACGTCCGTGATTTGGGCACAAAAGCACGAAGGAAAGATTCCTCCATTTGTAGCTGCCAACAAGCAAGCAACAGAACTGTGTGAAGAGCTGAAGATGGGTCCACAAAAGATCAGCCATGATCTCATTAAATGGCAGAGCAGGCTCAAAGGGGAAGGAAGAGAGGGCCAGAGTCACAAACAGGTCAGGATCTCACAACTGAATCTACTGGAGAGAACTTCCCAGGAGAGTCCAGGGAAGGACAAAGCAGTGCTGGTGTGAGCTGTATGCAGAGCTCGAGGGTTTCTGGTGAACATCCAATAAAGAAAATCTAAAGTCAGGTACAAAGCAGTCTACAAATAATTTATTGAAGTGCTGCTTTTGTAACATTATGTAGAATGTCTAGAATATAAAGGGTTAATGCAATATCATAATTGACCACTATATGGAACTAGATGCAGAACTATATAAAACACTGACTCTCAAGCTTCTGGGAGAGGGCTGGAGAGAGTGCAGAGTACAGTTATAGATAGAGTGTAGAGACTAGTGTTAGTAGAGTTTAGATTGTAGATTACCAGTTTATTGTTTACTATAGGAATAAGTGGTCATGCATTAATAAGTAGTGTAATAAATGTTAGCTTTGTTATTGAACTTAGCTTCTGTGGTCTTTGTGAACACTACAACATCCATCCTGATAATAAGAATGACAAAGAACACCACAGGTTCCTTAATTGTGCCATTAAAAATCAGGATGCAAAGCCCATGTGTGTTATATACAGGGAGCTACTGGTAAATGAATGTTTAAAACCCTCAAAACTTCAAAGGCATGACGAGCTTGAGGACAAACCTCTTGATTTTTTTCAAAGAATACAGCAAGAACTTAAATCGCCAGCTGAAGACCTTAGCAGAAATGTAACATTGAATGACAAAGTAAGTGAGATCGTGAGGATCAAGCAGGTTCACCTGTTGCATTAAAGATA
Organism: Scyliorhinus torazame; assembly: GCF_047496885.1. NCBI lineage: Eukaryota > Metazoa > Chordata > Chondrichthyes > Carcharhiniformes > Scyliorhinidae > Scyliorhinus > Scyliorhinus torazame. The sequence goes on from NC_092722.1 coordinate 47,425,299, forward strand.
AGAAATAATGGTGGGCCATGAATGTCGGCCTGTGTGGGTCGCGAAGATCGGCTGGCCGGGGTTGCAAAGGGCAACTGGCACTGGTCGTGAAGGTCAGCTGGCATGAGTACCGATGGTTAGCCAGTCGGTAAAACTGGGACCTGGGAAAAATATTTTTGAAGAACAGTGATCTAGTCTACTCAATCTCTCCGACAGTCCCCACATCCCAAGGATTAATCTGATGGAGCTCCTTTGGACACCAATGCTGGACACGGTATTCCAGCTATGGTCCAGAACAGGCTTGCCCAATTTACAGCCCATGGGATAGGCCTGCCAAACTTGTTGGACATTTAATTGACTTAGATTTGAAAAATGCTGTCAAGCTACTCAGCCTATCACAAGCTGGTTCTCCAGAGAGAAACTAGCCTGTGATTGGACTAGCAGCAATCAGTGGGAAGGTAAGTTTGTAAGGGATGTTCCAAGGCCCGGAAAGCGAGGCTGGAGGGAGTGGTGCAAGGCAGCCGGAGATGGCAAGGGTGAGCCGGAGAGAGGCCTGAGCGAGCCAGAGAGAGGCCAGAGCAAGCCAGAGAGAGGCCCGAGCGAGCCAGAGAGAGGCCCGAGCGAGTCGAAGAGAGGTCCGGGCGAGCCGGAGAGAGGCCCGAGCGAGCGGAAGAGAGGCCCGAGCGAGCCAGAGAGAGGCCCGGGTGAGCCGGAGAGAGGCCCGGGCGAACGGGAGAGAGGCCCGAGCGAGCGGGAGAGAGGTCCGGGCGAGCTGGAGAGAGGCCCGAGCGAGCGGGAGAGAGGCTCGAGCGAGTGGGAGAGAGGCCCGGGCGAGCCGGAGAGAGGCCCGAGAGAGCCGGAGAGAGGCCCTTGCGAGCCGGAGAGAGGCCCGAGCGAGCCGTAGAGAGGCCCGAGCGAGCCGGAGAGAGGCCCGAGTGAGTCAGAGAGAGGTCCGGGCGAGCCGGAGAGAGGCCCGAGCGAGCGGGAGAGAGACCCGAGCGAGCCAGAGAGAGGCCCGGGTGAGCCGGAGAGAGGCCCGGGCAAGCGGGAGAGAGGCCCAAGCGAGCAGGAGAGTGGCCCGGGTGAGCCGGAGAGAGGCCCGAGCGAGCGGGAGAGAGGCCCGAGCGAGCGGGAGAGAGGCCCGGATGAGCCGGAGTGAGGCCCGAGTGAGCCGGAGAGAGGCCCAAGCGAGCCGGAGAGAGGCCCGGGTGAGCGGGAGAGAGGCCCGAGCGAGCCGGAGAGAGGCCTGAGCGAGCCAGAGAGATGCCCCGAGTGAGCCGGAGAGAGGCCTCGGTTGAGCCGGAGAGAGGACCCAGGTGAGCCGGAGAGAGGCGTGAGCCCGAGAGAGGCCCGGGTGAGCCGGCGATAGGCCCGGGTGAGCCAGAGAGAGGCCCAGGTGAGCCGGAGAGAGGCCCGGGTGAGCCGGAGAGAGGCATGAGCGAGCCTGAGAGAGGCCCCGGGTGAGCCAGAGAGAGGCCGGGGAGAGGCCCCGTGTGAGCCAGAGAGAGGCCAGGGTGCGCCGGAGAGAGGCCCGAGCGAGCCGGAGAGAGGCCCCGGGTTAGCCGGAGAGAGGCCCGGGTGAGCCGGAGAGAGGCCCGAGCGAGCCTGAGGGAGGCCCCGGGTGAGCCAGAGAGAGGCCCGGGTGAGCCGGAGAGAGGCCCGAGCGAGCCGGATAGAGGCCCCGGGTGAGCCAGAGAGAGGCCCGTGCGAGTCAGTGAGAGGCCCGGGTGAGCCGGAGAGAGGCCAAAGCGAGCGGGAGAGAGGCCCGAGCGAGCTAGAGAGAGGCACAAGCGAGTCAGAGAGAGGCCCGGGTGAGCCGTAGAGAGGCCCGAGCGAGCCGGAGAGAGGCACAAGCGAGTCAGAGAGAGGCCCGGGGAGCCGGAGAGAGGCCCGAGCGAGCGGGAGAGAGGCCCGAGCGAGCCAGAGAGAGGCCCGGGTGAGCCGGAGAGAGGCCCGGGTGAGCGGGAGAGAGGCCCGAGCGAGCGGGAGAGAGGCCCGGATGAGCCGGAGTGAGGCCCGAGCGAGCGGGAGAGAGGCCCGAGCGAGCCAGAGAGAGGCCTGGGTGAGCCGGAGAGAGGCCCGGGCAAGCGGGAGAGAGGCCCGAGCGAGCAGGAGAGAGGCCCGAGCGAGCCAGAGAGAGGCCCGGGTGAGCCGGAGAGAGGCCCGGGTGAGCGGGAGAGAGGCCCGAGCGAGCGGGAGAGAGGCCTGAGCGAGCGGGAGAGAGGCCCGGGTGAGCCGGAGAGAGGCCCGAGCGAGCCAGAGAGAGGCCCGGGTGAGCCGGAGAGAGGCCTGGGTGAGCCGGAGAGAGGCCCGGGCGAGCGGGAGAGAGGCCCGAGCGAGCGGGAGAGAGGCCCGGGTGAGCCGGAGAGAGGCCCGAGCGAGCGGGTTAGAGGCCCGAGCGAGCGGGAGAGAGGCCCAGGTGAGCCGGAGAGAGGCCCGGGTGAGCCGGAGAGAGGCCCAGGGTGAGCCGGAGAGAGGCCCGGGTGAGCCGGAGAGAGGCCCAGGGTGAGCCGGATCTGAGCTCACCAATGTCTCAGTGAGAGAGTGGTGAGCCGGAGAGAGGCCCGAGCGAGCGGGTTAGAGGCCCGAGCGAGCCGGAGAGAGGCCTGAGCGAGCCAGAGAGATGCCCCGAGTGAGCCGGAGAGAGGCCTCGGTTGAGCCGGAGAGAGGACCCAGGTGAGCCGGAGAGAGGCGTGAGCCCGAGAGAGGCCCGGGTGAGCCGGCGATAGGCCCGGGTGAGCCAGAGAGAGGCCCAGGTGAGCCGGAGAGAGGCCCGGGTGAGCCGGAGAGAGGCATGAGCGAGCCTGAGAGAGGCCCCGGGTGAGCCAGAGAGAGGCCGGGGAGAGGCCCCGTGTGAGCCAGAGAGAGGCCAGGGTGAGCCGGAGAGAGGCCCGAGCAAGCCGGAGAGAGGCCCCGGGTTAGCCGGAGAGAGGCCCGGGTGAGCCGGAGAGAGGCCCGAGCGAGCCTGAGGGAGGCCCCGGGTGAGCCAGAGAGAGGCCCGGGTGAGCCGGAGAGAGGCCCGAGCGAGCCGGATAGAGGCCCCGGGTGAGCCAGAGAGAGGCCCGTGCGAGTCAGTGAGAGGCCCGGGTGAGCCGGAGAGAGGCCAAAGCGAGCGGGAGAGAGGCACAAGCGAGTCAGAGAGAGGCCCGGGTGAGCCGTAGAGAGGCCCGAGCGAGCCGGAGAGAGGCACAAGCGAGTCAGAGAGAGGCCCGGGGAGCCGGAGAGAGGCCCGAGCGAGCGGGAGAGAGGCCCGAGCGAGCCAGAGAGAGGCCCGGGTGAGCCGGAGAGAGGCCCGGGTGAGCGGGAGAGAGGCCCGAGCGAGCGGGAGAGAGGCCCGGATGAGCCGGAGTGAGGCCCGAGCGAGCGGGAGAGAGGCCCGAGCGAGCCAGAGAGAGGCCTGGGTGAGCCGGAGAGAGGCCCGGGCAAGCGGGAGAGAGGCCCGAGCGAGCAGGAGAGAGGCCCGAGCGAGCCAGAGAGAGGCCCGGGTGAGCCGGAGAGAGGCCCGGGTGAGCGGGAGAGAGGCCCGAGCGAGCGGGAGAGAGGCCTGAGCGAGCGGGAGAGAGGCCCGGGTGAGCCGGAGAGAGGCCCGAGCGAGCCAGAGAGAGGCCCGGGTGAGCCGGAGAGAGGCCTGGGTGAGCCGGAGAGAGGCCCGGGCGAGCGGGAGAGAGGCCCGAGCGAGCGGGAGAGAGGCCCGGGTGAGCCGGAGAGAGGCCCGAGCGAGCGGGTTAGAGGCCCGAGCGAGCGGGAGAGAGGCCCAGGTGAGCCGGAGAGAGGCCCGGGTGAGCCGGAGAGAGGCCCAGGGTGAGCCGGAGAGAGGCCCGGGTGAGCCGGAGAGAGGCCCAGGGTGAGCCGGATCTGAGCTCACCAATGTCTCAGTGAGAGAGTGGAGATTGTGAGAGAGTGACCGGGCGATAGACACAGAGCAAGATATTCTATCCGTTCACGGCGGCAGGATCTTCCTCTCCCAACGATGGCGCACCCCCGGCATGGGTTTCCTGCCAGCTTGGGGTGGATTCAATGGGAAATCTCACTGACAGTGGCGGGACCAGAAAATCCTGCTGCCAGCCAATGACAGTCCACCCGCCCCCCCCACTGCCGAGAAACACGCTGTGGGGAGGCCACAGAATCTCACCCAGAGTGTGAGGGAGAGAGACAGTGGGCAGGATTCTCTGTCCGCGTACGGCAGTGAGATTTAACGGTCCCACTGCAGTGACTAGCAAATTAGGCTGAGCCAAATTCTTCGCCCTCGCCGGCTGCGGTAGCGGGGCAGACTTGAATCGAGAATCCCGGCTAGTGCGTGCGAGGAGGAGAGAGTGTGTAGGGGAGAGAGAGTGTGTGAAAGGTAGAGAAGGAGAGTGAGGGGTTGAGAAGGAGTGTGGGGGGAAAACGGTGCGAATGAGAGAGCAAATGAGGGGAGAAACTGCATCGGCAAGTCTGCTCTGCGATGTTATAAAGGATGCAGCAGGCCACCACGATGTTCGGCACCCTCCTGGGGCTATATTGGGGAACACCACCGGAGCGGTCCAGGCACCGGAACAGCAACTTTAAGACACGGATGCACTGCTCGATGTTGCTCCTGGTCGCTGCATATGCACTGTTGTAGAGGTTCTCTGCCTTGGTCTGGGGCTGCTGGACAGGCGTCATTGGGCAACCCTTGTCGCCAAATAGCCAACCCCTCGCCCGATGGAGCACCTCGAAGGGTGCCGGGAACCGACAGGTGCACCAGTATGTAAGAGCCGTGCGTGCTGCCCGGGTATCGGGCTCAGATGTCCAGCTGGTGGGCACACACCAACTGCACATTCATGGAATGGAAGCCCTTCCTTTTGATAGAGTGGACTCCCAGATGCGACGGGGCTTGTAGGGGAACATGTGTACCGTCTATCAGCCCCGGATCTGGGGCATGCCAGCGATGACGGCTAATCACTCTCTCCAGACATTGTGGTCCAGATCTAAGGTGATAGTCATGTGCCCTGGCAAATAGGGCATCCAGGATAATGTGGAAGCACTTGTGTATGGACGTCTATGATATCCCAGATAGGTCCCCGCTCGGCGCCCGAGACGGAGAAGTTCAGGGTGACCTTAAGGGCCACCGGGAACAGGTGTCCTCCTCCACACCCTGAGGTGCCAGGTGCACCATAATCTGACACAGGTGGCATACAGTCTCCCTGGATAACCAGAATCTCTGGAGGCTCACGCGATCCGCAGGTCCTCAAAGGACAGGCGCTGGAGGTGCAAACGTAGCCTGATGTGACGCCTCCTTTGCACCTCCTCCTCCTTGACCTGTTGGCCTCTGCTTTTCTGAGGCAGTCTCCATCTGTGCAGGGTCCTCTCTGAGCAGGCTCAATGCCTCAAGCCTGCATGCATCCCCGATGGCAGCTGCGGCCAGGTGGACTCCGAAAATTCCTGGCTAAAGTCCGAAATCCATCTTCTGCAGGAGGGGAAAATAGAAGACATGTTAGCAACACACGTATTCCCTTGCCCGGGTCTGACAGGCTACAAGGGGACCCTGAGTTGCGCTTCAGTTCCGCCCACTAACATGCTCGCCCAAATTCACCCCCACCCTTCAGCCGTTCCCCCCGATCTGTTGCCTTCCATCCTGTCGCCATCAGTGAGTGACACCGGTCCTGTAATGTGGGGAGCCATTATCCTCACCACATGTCCCTGGCAACAGGGGTACCGGTGACTGCCTCAACCCATGGCCCCGATCGCCTCTTTGGCCCCTGTCTTGTCTCCCCAGCAGGGTCTACTGTGGGTTTCCTCATTGGGTGGGCTGTGTGTTATGCCGACAAGAAGATGTCACCTGGTTGTGCAGTGGAGAGGGTCGCTATGTGCCACCACCACCCCCATGCTTAGAGACCTGTGTGTGGTCAGGTCCTACGGATGGGAGTGAGGCAGGGAAGTGTGCATCTGTTGGGAGTGTAGCTGCAGTGTGACGTGGCTCCTGGGTGTGACAGACAAGTTGTGACAACCTGTCAGGGGGCATTTTGGATGGGAGCGCGGTGGACAGGCAGGGCTTGGAGACAGCTGGTGGTCGTGTGGAGTGGGCTGGCTGACAGTGTGATTGGTGAGGCCTCTCCCGTGTGCCAGCGAGGTTGTCAAATGCCACAGTGCATGTGTCCTTTGTTTGGGGTGGACTTTGCTATTCCCCTGCTTCCCCTGCAGTGGGGCTGTGCTTCTGATGAGTGAACTGAGGAGTGGCAGCACCTGGCGGACCACTGATTGAGCTTGGCCACACCCATCCCGTTGATTGGTCAGCTGGGGTCTGAGGATTTCCAGAGGGGTGTCCTGGGTGGGCTCCCAAATGACCAGAGGCTCTGTGAACATTCGCAGGACACAGTGAGCAGTCAGCAGAGTGAACAGCCGGGGCCTGTAACCTGCGTTTACTGCAGCAATGGCAGTCTGAGCCAGGCCACCCCGATCCCAAGGGGCACATCCCAAATCCATAGATCAGCCACCAAGTCACTCCTCGCAACTCCGCCTGGCCCTGGAAGCCACCCGCAGCTAGCGGTACAATTTCTAACAGTTTTTAAAACTTTGCTTACCTTCTCTCTCCCCCTCAGCAGCCATGACGACCAGTGCCCGTTTGCAAATACCTGTAATAATCCGTGCCCGCTTGACTTCCGCCTGAGAGGGGAGGGGGAGAATTGTGGGGGCCCGGAGCATGTGGTGTCCAACCCGCTAATGACATGTAAACAAATGTAAATGGAGGGTTTGCATACCACCGCCGGCACGGGGCGTAAACCTCGTTATCACCACCAGTGAGGGACCGGCACATGGCGGTCGATTCGGCACTGGGCGCGAACTTCGATTTTGGCGAGGTGCCCGATTCGCAGTTTGCGTTTCCGGCATCGAGGGGCGGCGAATTTAGCCCGTGCATTTTAAAGATTGTAGGAGGAAGTGAATAATAAAGGGGAAAAAGCATTTAAAAGCTTCAATATATAGGAATGAGTTGAGAAGAATGTGCTGTGATAATTTCCAGACATGGGGATGTAGTAGCTGACTGGCACTGGGCACTCAACAGTGTTAATATTGTCAAGTTGTCAGTAACATTGGGAGCTATCAGCTGCACACATGTAGAGATATGGAAGTCTGTACACCGCTCTTTGGCATATTTAAATCATAATGAACCTTTATTCAATGAATATTCGAGTGGCATGTGATGCCAAAAATGTAATTATCCAGCTTGAAGCATGACTAAATTCTGACTCAGTTATCTGTGAATAAGATGGCTTCACAGCAACGAATGGATCACTTCAGATCAGCTCGTGGGCAACAATGGCTTTGGGCTGAAGACATGGTTCATGATTATTCTAATTTCACTGGCAGAATCTTCTGCATACAGGGTCTATTTATACGGTTATAGATGGGTCATTGTGCTTTTTTTGTTGAAGAGGTGTGTCTATGTTCCTGCAGGCCAGGCTCTTAGTAAAAATCCCAAAGGATGCTTGGTGTATATTGAGTGTGGCGGAGCAATAGGATCACCATCCCAGTGGATCATTCCCAGGAGATCAGTAGCTTTGGGCAATTAAGTCTCAAGTAATTCAGAAAATACACCAGCTCAAAATTGGCTAGCATGGTATGGCATTCTGGCATTGACTTGAGATAACTAACTTGCAATTAAACTTGTATATTAGCATATAAATGCTTAAAGTGTTCATGTGAGACATTTTAGCTTGCTATCTTAATGCAGGAGGTAGCTCACTTAAAATAAATGGGATGCTGCCTCTATTGAAATAATAGAGAAGGGAACTTGAGACAAGTTAAGTACATTAAAATTCAATCTGACTTCAAGGCAAAGAAATATCACCGCATTGTCACTTGGCTTGGTCGGGATTTTCCCCTCCAACCCCCCAGTGCGGTGTGTTCTGCGATGGTGGATACAGCCGCCATTGGCTGGTGGAAGATCTTCTGATCCCACTGCTGTCAACGGGGTTTCTCGTCGTTCTCACCCTCTGCGCCGTGGAACCCACAGTGGTGGGGGTGTGGAGGGGGGGGTGTGGGTGTGGGGGTGGTGGGGGGTGGGGGTGGGGGGGTGGTGGTGGTTGCCATCGGCGAGACGGGAAGATCCCGCCAGCAGGAATAGCCGGTCAATCCTATAAATGTTTTACCCCACTCACTTTCCTTTCTATGCTGACATTGCTGGGGGCATTGGTTCCATAAGACATAGGAGCAGGATTAGGCTGCTCGGCCCATCGAGTCTGCTCCGCCATTCAATCATGGCTGATATTTTCTCATCCCCATACCCCTGCCTTCTCCCCACAATGACCAGCACCCTAAAACACAGTGGGTTAGCTCTTTACTGTACAATAGTGTAAAGCAAATGGTAGAATTCAGTGGAAGTAAAAACTGCCATCTTACTTTCCATTATCCAAACAAGGACAAGATCTACCCCTTTCTTTCCCTGTAGCCCTTCTGCATGTGAGATAAGACAGTTCATATTGGCAGAATATTTGACAATGATAAGACGGCACAGTTGATACACATACACTTTAGAGTAAGGTAGGAATTAAAAGCAGGAGCTGTTCGGGATTCTGTTCCTTCCCTCACTCCCGTTATGTCTTTCTCGATCACAGTTGTGGCTTGTGGTGAACCACTGTATTAGGGGATGCGAGGTAGGACCTGCACTACAGGTTCGCCAGTAGCCCCTGCCGGCTGGCTCCGCCCACTAAGATCTGTATAAATATGCATGACCTCCAGTGCCCTGCCATTTCGCCAGCTGCAGCAGGAGGCCACACATCTGACTGCAATAAAGCCACAGTTGTACTCAATCTGCGTCTTTGTGCAATTGATTGCGCATCATGGCTAAGGTCAATGAATTCAAGACAGAATTCAAAGGTGGGAATATCTTGATCTTTAGTTTGGGTTAGTTCCGCACCAGATGACATTGCCCATCAAAGACATTTTGTCATCAAGTGTCCAAATTCCCGGGGTGGGATTCTCCATCAGCTGACAGCAAAATCGGTCCTGGATGCCAAAATTGGACGGGCGTTGGGTCATGCATCATCGCAATTCTCCGATGCATCGACAGCGGCGTCAATGCGTTCCACTCCGCGCGTACAGTAAACGCCGTTTGCATATCATTAGTGGGCTTGACCCGGTATTCTCCGGGGCTTACACCATTCTCCGCCTCCACAAGGGGGATTTCCCGATGACAAGGTTCACTTGTGCTTTTGAAAATGGGGGAACAGTGCCGTGGCTGATGAGGGAGAGAGAGGAGGTAGGACATGCAGAGGGTCCTGACACAGGCTGGACTGGCTGAGGGGGGTGACCAGGGGACGTGCCGTGTGGCCGGGGTGACTTCCCAAAGGACAGGGGTGTCCAGGCATGGTCTGCCATTGCCACGGCTTACAAGGCAGCCATTTTGCTGCACACCCCACTGACCGCCTACCTTTGCCCGTGGTTCTGCAGAGTGACACTGGCGTATGGGTGCCCACCCGCCCCACCCTCCACTCCATACCGGCTTTCCACCCGCCCGTCCCACCACGCCGTGCATCCCACCCTCCGCCATACCTGCAACCCCCCCGCCCTAAACACCCACCACTCAGCAGTGGGGCAGCACGTGTCCCATCCAAGGTCAACGCCCACAGTAATTCCTACGGGAGTGGGTGAGGGGGGTCCGCGGAGCGTACCGTTGGCATGGCAGTGCCATCCAATGGTATGCCTGGCAGTAGGGATGGGCCCAAGGCCAGAGTCCCTCATGGTACCGGGCACAGATGGGGTCGGGGTGCAAAGATGGGGGAGAAGGAGGCGGAGGGGGACATGCAGGGGCAGGGTCCGCAGTGCCAACTGGGGCCACCATCTAGCCCATTGGACCTGGTTGGGAACAGCGGTACGCACCATGCTAACACGTCTGACTTTCATCCCCTGCAGGCAATGGATATTGGAATTTAACCAACAATGGTGGCCTTTCTCCTAGCCGCTGCAGCCCTGGGGGATGAACTGCAGCTGTACGAGCTGGAGCTGCTCGAGGAGGAGGAAGCTGCAGCAGCGGAGGCTGCCTCAGAGGAATAGGAGGCAGCTAGTGAGGATGAAGAGCCAGCCACCCAACAGGGCGAGGAAGAGGAGGAGGTACAAAGGAGGCGCCACATGAGGCCTCGTGTGTACCGGTAGCGCTTGTCATTCATGGATCTGCCGGACCGGGCATGCCGTGGAAGAATCCGGCTGAGCAGTGAAGCAGTGCAACATATCTGCCAGATCATGGCACAGCTGGCACCGTGGGGTATGGGGGAGAACACCCGCTCCCGGTAGCTGTCGCGGTGACGGTCGCCCTGAACCTCTATGCAACGGGATCCTTCCAGGCGCCGAGTGGGGATCTGTCCGGGATGTCACAGAGCTCGGTGCACAGGTGCATCACAGCATCTTGGAGGCCCTATATGCCCGGTCGGCACGATGCATCCAGTTCAATGTGGACCGTGCCCACCAGAATACCTGGGCAGTGGAGTTCGCTGCCAATGCCAAGATGCCCCAGGTCCAGGGGGTGATCAATGGGATGCATGTTGCCCTACAGATGTCAGGCCAACCTTCACAAACCGAAAGGGGTTCCACTCGGTGAGCGTTCAGCTGGTGTGTGGCCATGAGATGTGCATCATGCACATCTGTGGCCGATATCCAGGCAGTGTGCACAACGCCTTCATCCTGACGCACTCGACGGTTCTTGGCCTCTTCAAGGCACCCCTCGGCTGGGGGTTTGGCTCCTGGGTGACAGGGGGTATCTGCTGCGGTCGTGACTGGTGATGCCTATCTAGAGGCCACAGGCTGACGCGGAGACCCGCTACAACAACGCCGTGACCAGTGGCGTGATCGAGTGGTGCTTCGGCATCCTGAAGATGCGGTTTGGGGGTGGGACACCGGAGTGGTGAGCACTGTCTGAATTGGGCCAAGCCACCCAGAACGTCCGCCCATCCCACACAGGTGTTTATTGTGAACATATATGTACAGGATTTTGCCCGAGCCCCTATCACTATCTTCCGTGCTACACCAGTGCCATCCTAACTTGTGTGTACCTTTCTGGCCTTACGGCCCAAACGCTACACCTCGGTGGATCCCCAGGCAGCACATCAAGAGTGGAGGCGGCCTGCTGCGGTTCTCACCCTGTGACCTGGGTCCCATTTAGCAGCTGTCTTCTGGGGCGACCGGGCCTGGATGGGTCCGGCTGATGCTCGGGTGTCTGCCTTGTTCTGCCCGCTGCCCATGTGACGCACCAGGGACAGGAGGGAGGGGGAGATTCTGAGGCGCTGCTGTTTTCTGGCAACTCCCCTGTGGGAGTCACCGGCACGGGCCCCATCACCTCCTCCTCCCTCGGGGTGCTCGATGACTCCCGGGCGACTCCATGGGACGGGATACAAGCCGACCTAACCCCTGAGGCGCCCCCGCCACTTGGCACTGCCAGTCCTGTAGGTCTGCTCTTGTCTCGACTCGGGTCTGCATGCTCGCAGCCATGGGGCACAAGGAGTGGACCACCTCCATCTGGGACTGCACCACATCACGCATTGACTGCGCCACTACCTCTGAGTCTGTGCCACATCAGCCATTGACTGCGCCACCTCCCTCTTTGCCTGTGCCACATTGGCCAGTGCCTTGGCACTGCCGCCGACACTCTCAGCCATGACCCGCTGAGATTGGGCCACGCTCTGGAGCGCCGCTGCAATGTCCGGGTGGCTCTGGTACATGGCTGCCTGTGATAGGGTGGCCCTGTCCTGGGCCTCGACCAGTGCCTGCACAGATTGCCCCAGGCTTTGGACATACTGATCCATAGCCAAAACCGTTGCCCCCCAAGGCCTCTACTGGAGACGCCACCCGTGCGGGTTGGCATGGGTGGCATCCATGGTGGGCACAATCTCCTGCTCCTGCACATGGCTGGACACCTCCAACTGCAGCTGCAGGTGCTGGATGCTCGCCGACACCCCTTCAGCGACTGCACCTCCACGATCGATGGGACCGTCCGTTCAAGAAGCCCAAAACCCATCTGGACGGCAGCTAGTTCCTGGGGTCGGCCCGCCCTCCACCAACCGCCCCCCTTCGGGGTTTTCTATCTCCACCTGATGTACCGCAGCACGTGTGTGGTGCGCACCAGAGAATGTCCGAGGAGACTTTTCACTAAAGTGCCCAACTGAGGTAAGTGTCTCTAGGATGGTGGAGGGTGTTGGAGACAGCTATGATGGGAAATCAGTATCTTCCCTGGACTCAAGCTCCAGGGTATCGCGGAATGTAGGTCGAGGGCTCCTATCCATGTCTGTGTCCTTGTCCTCACTGCTCGCCACTGCGTTTGGGGTCGGGGGACACCAGAAGGGCCCACGTCATTACCAGTCAAGACAAGACGCATGATTGCATCACGGGTGGGAGGGGGGGGGCGGGGGGGGGGGATTGAGGAGGGGGGTTCGTGGTGGAAAGAGGGTGCGAGGTTGGTGGTAGTGGAACAGGGGTGTGGGGGTGGTGATGCGGTGGTGTGGGGGTGGGGGTGGTGATGCGGTGGTGTGGGTGTGGGGGTGGTGATGGGATGGTGTGGGTGTGGGGGTGCTGATGGGGTGGTGTGGGGGTGGGGGTGGTGATGCGATGGTGTGGGGGTGGGGGTGCTGATGCGGTGGTGTGGGGGTGGGGGTGGTGATGCGGTGGTGTGGGGGTGGTGATGGGATGGTGTGGGTGTGGGGGTGCTGATGGGGTGGTGTGGGGGTGGGGGTGTGGGTGGTGATGCGCTGGTGTGGGGGTGGGGGTGGTGATGTGGTGGTGTGGGAGTGGGGGTGGTGATGCGGTGGTGTGGGGGTGGGGGTGGTGATGCGGTGGTGTGGGTGTGGGGGTGGTGATGGGGTGGTGTGGGGGTGGGGGTGGTGATGGGGTGGTGTGGGGGTGGTGATGTGGTGGTGTGGGGGTGGGGGTGGTGATGGGGTGGTGTGGGGGTGGTGATGTGGTGGTGTGGGGGTGGGGGTGGTGATGTGGTGGTGTGGGGGTGGGGGTGGTGATGCGGTGGTGTGGGTGTGGGGGTGGTGATGCGGTGGTGTGGGTGTGGAGGTGGTGATGCGGTGGTGTGGGGGTGGTGATGGTGATGGTGTGGTGTGGGGGTGGGAGTGGTGATGGGGTGGTGTGGGGGTGGGGGTGGTGTGGGGGTGGGGGTGGTGATGCGATGGTGTGGGGGTGGGGGTGGTGATGTGGTGGTGTGGGTGTGGGGGTGGTGATGCGGTGGTGTGGGGGTGGTGATTGTCATGATATTCAAACACACACATCATGATGGACACACCAACAGGCAAATCAGAGCACACAACACCACAACCAATCACACACAAGAACACCAACCACATAAAAAGCACGAGCACGACACCTGGTGGTCAGTAGGTCTGGGGACAAAGACACGGAGAAGAGCTGTTACAAAATCACAAACAGGGAATCCCCACGTGCAGAGTGTCAAGACAAAACTGTACATAGTAAGTTTAAATAAAATAGCGTTGTACCATATACAACCGTGTTGGCTCATCTGTGTGTCAGAACACCCAACACCACATGGTACAGGAGTGGATCGATACCTGCCAACTAACCTGCCATTCTGGACATGGACCGCACCGACAAACCGCAGCCGTTGCAAGTCGTGGGGAACCTAGGTACCAATTGGAAGCTCTTCAGGCAGCGATTTGACCTGTACATCCGAGCCACCGAAAAACAGAGTGCCTCGGATGAAACGAAGATTGCAATGCTACTCTTCTACGCAGGTCAGCACGCCCTCGACGTCTTCAACTCACTGGTGTTCGAAGAAGGCGAAAACCAATCCAAATATGACACGGTCATCCTCAAACTGGACCAGCACTTTAAAGTTGAAGTAAATGAAAGTTTTGAAAGATACCTCTTTCAGCAACGCCTGCAAGGTAAGGAGGAGCTTTTTCAACCCTTTTTGACGCACCTCCGGATTCTAGCGCAGTCCTGCGGTTACGGCACCACCACAGAGTCCATGATCAGGGACCAGATTGTTTTTGGCGTTGCCTCTAGTGGCCTACGCCAGCAGCTTCTTAAAATAAAAAGCCTCACCTTAGCATCTGCTGTGGAAGCCTGTGTCCTCCACGAAAATGCTACCTGCCGTTTTGCCCGATTTCAGGCGTCCGAGTTGGCACGGAGGGGGTCCCCAGCCGTCGAATCGGCAAGCCAGGCCGCCCACGACGTCGAACGCATCCAGGCCGTCGATTACTTCCCGACCCACGGCCCGGACGACAGCGGCCGCTTCCCGCGCTTTTCGCGGTCTCCCGCGCTGGTGCGCGCCAAAAATAACGGCCACATCGAGGGACGCACTGCGCAGGCGCGCCCACCGCAAGATCGCACTGCGCATGCGCAGTGGCGCAACGAACGCCGTGACGTCATGACGTGCGGCAATTGTGGAGCTCTACATTTAAAAGGGCAATGTCCTGCAAAAAACCGACAGTGCCTCAGATGTGGCAAGATGGGCCACTACGCTGCCCACTGTCGTTCGGCTCAACCCATGGATCCGGCACATCCCCGACAATCTCGCAGACAAGTCAGGACCGTCCAGCCCACGCATCAAGACTTCCAGTTAAGTGATGCAGATGACCAGGATGCCTTCCGCGTTTCCGTCATCGATGTCAACAAGGTCAATGCCATCAATCCAGCCGATGAGTGGTGTGCCACCCTGACGGTCAACCGATCGCGCGTCACCTTCCGTCTGGACACCGGCGCATCCGCCAACCTGATTGCATATTCTGCAGTCCAGGCCATGAAGGTCAAACCACCCATCACGCCATCCCGGCTCAAGATGGTTGACTATAACGGGAACGTCATCCCGTCCATAGGATCTTGCCAGCTACAGGTAACTCACAAGATGCACATGGCCACACTCCCCTTCGAAGTTGTCGGCTCATCAAAAGACTCGTTACTGGGCGCACAGGCGTGTAAGGTCCTTCACCTGGTACAGCGCATTATGTCTCTCTCCAGATGAGATATCCGACTTCCCGGATGCTGAGTTCCACGCAAATCTCCATTCCCTCCTTGCTCACAACCAGGAGGTTTTTGAAGGCATGGGGACATTGCCATACACGTACAAGATTCGACTCAAACCGGACGCCATCCCTGTCGTTCACGCACCTCGCAGGGTTCCTGCGCCACTCAAAGACCGCCTCAAGTTACAACTGCAGGATCTTCAGGACCAAGGGGTCCTATCCAGGGTCACGGAGCCCACGCCATGGGTCAGCTCCATGGTCTGTGTAAAGAAGCCCTCTGGCGAGCTCCGCATATGTATAGATCCTAAAGATCTGAATGACAACATCATGCGGGAACACTATCCCATCCCGAAACGAGAGGACCTCACCAGCGAGATGGCGCAAGCCAAAATATTCACCAAATTGGATGCGTCCAAAGGATTTTGGCAGATCCAATTGGACCCGGCCAGCCGAAGACTATGCACATTCAACACCCCTTTTGGCAGATTCTGCTACAACCGGATGCCATTCGGCATCATTTCAGCATCTGAAGTTTTCCACCGCATTATGGAGCAGATGATGGAAGGCATCGAAGGGGTACGTGTATATGTGGACGATATCATCATTTGGTCCACCACTCCGCAGGAACACATGCATCGTCTACGACGTGTCTTCACCCGCATACGACAAAATGGCCTGCGTCTCAACCGTGCGAAGTGTGCCTTCGGCCAGACGGAGCTGAAATTCCTCGGGGACCACATCTCACGGTCAGGGGTCCGTCCCGATGCAGACAAAGTTAGCGCCATCACAGCCATGCCACGGCCGGCTGACAAGAAGGCTGTCCTAAGATTCCTGGGCATGGTCAACTTCCTTGGGAAGTTCATTCCCAACCTGGCTTCTCATACAACGAATATGCGCCATCTCGTAAAAAAATCGACAGAATTCAACTGGCACCAATCGCATCAGCGGGAATGGGAGGAGCTCAAGCACAAACTGGTCACGGCACCAGTGCTGGCGTTCTTTGACACGACTCGCCCTACAAAGATCTCAACAGACGCCAGCCAATCTGGTATTGGAGCGGTACTCCTGCAAAAAGACAGCACGTCGTCATGGGCCCCGGTTGCATATACTTCACGAGCCATGACCCCTACCGAACAGCGCTACGCGCAAATAGAAAAAGAATACCTGGGCTTGTTAACTGGACTGGACAAGTTCCACGACTATGTGTATGGCCTGCCACGATTTACGGTTGAAACTGACCACCGCCCCCTGGTCAACATCATTAACAAAGACCTGAACGACATGACCCCTCGCCTCCAGCGCATCTTACTTAAACTCAGGAGGTATGATTTCGAACTGATCTACACTCCGGGGAAGGATCTCATCGTGGCGGACACTCTCTCCCGAGCAGTGAGCACACCACCAGATGCGGAGGGGTTCGTGCGTCAAATTGAGGCACTCGTAACTCTGACAGCAGCAAATCTGCCAGCTGATGATCCTAGTCTGGCCCACATACGCGCAGAGACGGCGACTGACCCCCTTCTGCAGCGAGTGATGCGCCACATGACGGAAGGGTGGCTCAAAGGGCAGTGCCCCCAGTTTTATAATGTGCGAGATGACCTTACCAACATAGACGGGGTCCTTATGAAATTAGACAGGATCGTTATTCCGCACAGCATGCGCCAGATGATTCTTCATCAACTACACGAAGGCCACTTGGGCGTCGAAAAATGCAGACGAAGGGCCCGAGAGGCGGTATATTGGCCGGGTATTAATGAAGACATAGCCAACATGGTGCTCAACTGCACAACCTGTCAGAGGTTTCAGCCGGCGCATCCTCCGGAGACGCTTCTACCACACGAGATGGTGACGTCCCCCTGGGCGAAGGTGGGTGTTGACCTATTTCACGCGCTCGGCAGAGATTACATCGTTATTATAGACTACTTCTCAAACTACCCGGAAGTCATGCCTCTCCATGATCTGACGTCGTCCGCAGTCATTGGGGCCTGCAAGGAAACATTTGCTCGCCATGGCATTCCAAGGACTGTCATGTCAGACAATGGACCCTGTTTCGCCAGCCGTGAATGGTCGTCCTTTGCCGCAGCATATGGTTTCACTCATGTGACATCCAGCCCTCTACATCCACAATCGAACGGGAAGGCTGAAAAGGGTGTCCACATCGCCAAGCGGCTCCTGTGCAAGGCGGCTGCTGCCGGATCGGACTTTAACCTCGCCTTGCTGGCCTATCGATCGGCCCCGCTATCCACGGGTCTCTCGCCAGCGCAGCTACTAATGGGTCGCTCCCTCAGAACGACGGTACCTTCCATCCTGGCACCAACAACAGACCATGAGACGGTTCTTCGGAACATGCAAATGCAGCGTGATCGCCAGAAAAGTCGGTACGACACACGAGCGACGGACCTGCCCCCCCTGTCCTCCGGAGACAAAGTACGCGTCCATCAACCGTATGGTGGCTGGTCAGCATCGGCCGAAGTCCTCCGACAAGTGGCTCCCCGCTCGTTCCTGGTTCGCATGCCGGATGGTTCAGTGCGTCGCCGCAATCGGCGCGCCCTTCGCCGACTTCCACGCTCACAGCCACACAGTACGCACACGCCAGATCCTCAACAGGCTTCCGAGGATGACTTTGTGGAGCTGCCGCACATCACGCCCTTTCCATCGCCACCCATGGCCATGCCTGCACAGCAGCCGGTGGTTCTTGATCCACCCTTGAGGCGGTCAACCCGAACTCGTCACAAGCCCATTAGACTGGACTTATAATACCGTTCATATGTCTAACAAGTTGCACAATTTTACATGATAACCTGTTGTTGTTTATCGTTCCAGATATCGTCTGACTGGACAACTGTTCAAGTTTTTTTTTCTCTCGTTCGCATTCATGTTATGTTATGGTACAACTTGGTTCATGTGACGCACCCGACATCGCCCCATGTAAATAGTTCCGCCATATGCACATGCTGTACACGACACACTCTTAGATGCACTCACGACACGATCATATTTATTACCACGTAGGCACATATCTTTGTAAAAAGGGGGGATGTCATGATATTCAAACACACACATCATGATGGACACACCAACAGGCAAATCAGAGCACACAACACCACAACCAATCACACACAAGAACACCAACCACATAAAAAGCACGAGCACGACACCTGGTGGTCAGTAGGTCTGGGGACAAAGACACGGAGAAGAGCTGTTACAAAATCACAAACAGGGAATCCCCACGTGCAGAGTGTCAAGACAAAACTGTACATAGTAAGTTTAAATAAAATAGCGTTGTACCATATACAACCGTGTTGGCTCATCTGTGTGTCAGAACACCCAACACCACAGTGATGGGATGGTGTGGGGGTGGGGGTGGTGATGGGATGGTGTGGGGTTGGGGGTGGTGATGCGATGGTGTGGGTGTGGGGGTGCTGATGGGGTAGTGTGGGGGTGGGGGTGGTGATGCGGTGATGTGGGGGTGTGGGTGGTGATGGGGTGGTGTGGGGGTGGGGGTGGTGATGCAGTGGTGTGGGTGTGGGGATGGAGATGCGGTGGTGTGGGTGTGGGGGTGGTGATGCAGTGGGGTGGGTGTGGGGATGGTGATGCGGTGGTGTGGGGATGGGGGTGGTGAAGCGGTGTGTGTGGGTGGGGGTGGTGATGCGGTGGTGTGGGGGTGGTGATTCGGTGGTGTGGGTGTGGGGGTGGTGATGCGGTGGTGTGGGGGTGGGGGTGGTGATGCGGTGGTGTGGGTGTGGGGGTGGGGATGCAGTGGTGTGGGTGTGGGGGTGGTGATGCGGTAGTGTGGGGGTGGGGGTGGGGATGCGGTGGTGTGGGGGTGGGGGTGGTGATGGGGTGGTGTGGGGGTGGGGGTGCTTATGGGGTGGTGTGGGGGTGGTAATGCGGTGGTGTGGGGGTGGGGGTGGTGATGCGGTGGTGTGTGGGGGTGCTGATGTGGTGGTGTGGGGGTGGGGGTGGTGATGGGGTGGTGTGGGTGTGGGGGTGGTGATGCGGTGGTGTGGGGGTGGTGATGGGATGGTGTGGGGGGTGGGGATGGTGATGCGGTAGTGTGGGTGTGGGGGTGCTGATGCGGTGGTGTGGGTGTGGGGATGGTGATGCGGTGGTGTGAGGGTGGTGATGCTGTGGTGTGGGGGTGGTGATGCGGTGGTGTGGGGGTGGTGATGCGGTGGTGTGGGGGTGGGGGTGGTGATGCGGTGGTGTGTGGGGGTGCTGATGTGGTGGTGTGGGGGTGGGGGTGGTGATGGGGTGGTGTGGGTGTGGGGGTGGTGATGCGGTGGTGTGGGGGTGGTGATGGGATGGTGTGGGGGGTGGGGATGGTGATGCGGTAGTGTGGGTGTGGGGGTGCTGATGCGGTGGTGTGGGTGTGGGGATGGTGATGCGGTGGTGTGAGGGTGGTGATGCTGTGGTGTGGGGGTGGTGATGCGGTGGTGTGGGGGTGGTGATGCGGTGGTGTGGGGGTGGGGGTGGTGATGGGGTGGTGTGGGGGTGGGGATGGTGATGCGGTGGTGTGGGGGTGGGGGTGGTGATGCGGTGGTGTGGGGGTGGTGATGGGGTGGTGCAGGGTGGGTGTTCGACCACCACCCCAGGGAGGGTGGGGTGAGGTGGGGTACGGGTGTGTTGGTGCTAGGGGCACAGTGCTGACTACTCACCCCGGCAGCCCTGAGAAGGTGGTGCAATTTTTTTGACACTTCTGATTGGTCCACGCAGTGTTGCCCGAGGTCAACACGCTAACGAAGTCTGTCACCTGCGTGTAGGCCCGGTGAACGGTGGCGGCTTGCAGGCTCCTTCCCACCCAGGGTACAGGGTGGCCGCCTTTCCTCTATGGCGTCTAGCAGGGTCTTCAGTTCAACATCGCCAAATAGTGGTGCCACTTGTCTGGCCGCCATCTTGTTGGCTGGGATGGTGTGTGTGGGGAGTGGAGTGTTATATGCGGCTAACGTTTCTCAGCCTCTCGAGTGCCAATCCCGAATCCCGCAAATCAGACACCGTTTTCCATTGGGATCAGTCGTGTTCCATGTGGCGCCGCTGCTAGCCCCGTAACGGTTGGTGAATTGGTCCCGGTGAGTTGCCAATTTTGCTGTCGTAGAAGTCCACGAATCCTGCGCTGGGGTGAACACTCAGGAATGGAGAATCTTGCCCCTGATGTCAGCAAAACGCCAACCCTTCACAATGGAATGTCTATATCCTATTTCCGTCCTCTTGCTGCTGAATTAATAACACAGAAATTGGGGTCTGCGTCTGCCTCCAAAATGAGGGAATCAGGTTGAAGGAATGTGCTTTATTGTGTGGCAGAGGTTTAGTTGGAGTTTGGGGATTGTCTCGTCGCCTAGAATTATGCTGCTCGAGTCCATAATCTCCTTAACCAGAACTATTTATTTGAGTATTTATGCGTTCGGACCTCCATATCTCTCTCCTCAGTCACATGTGATCTGACATCATTATATCAGCATCATGGATGCTTCCGATGTTAACCCTTTACTCTACAGAATGTAAATGTCAAGTTCCGGTTCACAGATGCCGATCTCTCAGAATCTGACCTAAACATGTGTCCTTGCATGGAACATTGTTGGGAATGAGTGCAGCAAATAGATTTGGAATGTTTATTTTCATTAATTCTTGGGACATGAGTGTCACTAGCAAGGCCAGCATTTATTGCCTACCTGTAGTTGGGAATTGTGGACCTAAAGGTACAGAGGGATCTGGGTGTCCTGGTACACAAATCCCCAAATGTTAGTGCGCAGGTACAGCAAGTGATGAGGGAGGCAGATAGAATGTTGTAATTTATTGCAAGGGGAATGGGATATAAAAGTAGGAACGTTTTGTTACACATGTCCAGGGCATTGGTGAGAGCACATCGGGAGTACAGCAGGCATTGTCAAACACGGGGGCGTGACCCGTGGGTGGTTCACGGGCGGGTGTCGGGAGGGTCGCGGAGCCATCCGTCACGGCGCTCCCGATCGCGCAATTCCGTGCGCAGCAGCCGCAGCAGCCGGCTTTTAATAATGCCGGCTGCGAGCGGCTTTCAAGATGGCCAGAAACAGATAAAAGAAATTCGGGCACGCGTGCGCAGTGCGGCCGCATTTGTTTTTATATAGTCGCAGTCAAGTTCGGGGAGGCCAAAGGGACCAAACGGACAAAGGGACCATTGGGGCCAAAGGGACCCAAAACGGTAGCACGGTAGCCTTGTGGATAGCACAATTGCTTCACAGCTCCAGGGTCCCAGGTTCGATTCCAGCTTGGGTCACTGTCTGTGCGGAGTCTGCACATCCTCCCCGTGTGTGCGTGGGTTTCCTCCGGGTGCTCCGGTTTCCTCCCACAGTCCAAAGATGTACAGGTTAGGTGGATTGGCCATGATAAATTGCCCTTAGTGTCCAAAATTGCCCTTAGTGTTGGGTGGGGTTACTGGGTTATGGGGATAGGGTGGCGGTGTTGACCTTGGGTAGGGTGCTCTTTCCAAGAGCCGGTGCAGACTCGATGGGCCGAATGGCCTCCTTCTGCACTGTAAATCCTATGATAAAAACCATTTCCTCCATTTTTGGTTGCAACAAACAAGGTAAGCGAAAATTGTGGGTCGCGCAGGTCGGCCCCCGTGGGTCGCGAAGGTCGGCCGGTGTGGGTAGCGAAGGTCAGCCTGCGTGGGTCGCGAAGGTTGGCCTGCGTGGGTCGCGAAGGTCAGCCGGGTTGGGTCCCGATTGTTGGCCGGTTGGTAGAAATTTGTCCCCGGAAAAAAAGTTTGAAAAACATTGGTCGACAGTTTTGGTCTCCTTATTTATTGAGACGCAGTTTAGTGAAGGTTCACTTACTGATCCCTATGATGAGGGGGTTATTTCATGAGGAAAGGTTAGACAGACTGGGCCTGTAGCCATTGGGCTTTAGAAGACTGAGAGGTGATCTTATTATAACACACGAGATCCTGAGGGGACTTGACAGACTGATCAGTGAGAGGGTGTTTCTCTTTGTGGGAGAGACCGGCTGCGGGATTCTCCATCGGCGGAATCCTCCGCTTCGTCGGCAGCACACAAACGCCCGCAGGTTCACCGACGGCGCGGGGGTGACCACAATTGGAAACCCCATTGGCTGGCTGCAGGAATGGAGAATCCCGCTGCCGGCGGGGGCTTGCCATACCACCAAACGGAGCTGGCAGGACGGAGAATCCAATCCCAGGACTCGGGGGTTTAAAAATAAGGGGGGCTAGATTCACCGGTCGCTGATGCCAAAATCGCGTTTGGCGATCGGCCGGAGAACCAAAGTTCCTGACCGAATCAGGGGCGGCGCCGCTTCCATGACGCTCTGCCCCTCCAAAGCGCCGTACTCTCCGTGTACGCCACATGACTTATCGACAGCCTCAGGCCATTGCCTGAGGCTCACCCCCTGATGCTCCGCCCCCGACCGGCCGACTTCCCGACGCCGTCGGCCACTTGTGGTCTCATCCGTGGTGGCTGCGGACTCAGTCCAGTGCCTCAACAGTCAGGGGTGGGCCAATCCACAGGCAGGGGGGCCAATATCAGGAGCTGGGGATACTGTTGGGGATGGTCCGGAGCGCGAGAGCCAGCCAAATGGGGGACACTATTTCGCCGGCCCGGTCCGTGAGCGGCCTCCGCCATGTAGCACGGTGCGGCCGCTGCAGTCCATCGCCATGCGCATGCACGGTCATGGACCCGGCAATTCTCCGGGCCGTATCAGCAGCAAGAACCGGGTGCTCTATGCTGCCGGCATGCTAGCGCCCAGCCAAACGGAGGATCAGTAGTCATTTTATACCATTTATTCTGGCGGAAAACGCCACCGTTCCCATGCCAGCGTGGGTACATAGCCTCAGAATCAGAGAATTTATAACACACGAGATCCTGAGGGGACTTGACAGACTGATCAGTGAGGGGGTGTTTCTCTTTGTGGGAGAGACCGGCTGCGGGATTCTCCATCGGCGGAATCCTCCGCTTCGTCGGCAGCACACACATGCCCGCAGGTTCACCGACGGCGCGGGGGTGACCACAATTTGGTCCCTTCAAGACAGAGATGAGTAAAAATATTTTCCCTCAGAAATCCGTAAATCTTTGGAACGCTCCTTCCCAGAAAGCAGTAAAGGCAGTGTCATTAAATATTTTTAAGGCAGTCGTAGATAGGCCAGAGTTTTTGGAACCCGCTGTGGTGAGTCAACCCCAGCAGATGCGGCGAGCCATTTAAATTGCCATTTAATTCAACAGGATTGTGATATACACTGGGTGGGATGGGCTATAAAATCTTGGCCATTTTTCTTGAGTAACAAGGGAGTTAAAGAAAAGAGGATAGTGATGGACAGCCTAGACTAGTGAGTGGGCTTCATGAGTGGCCCTCCTTCATCCCAGTGGGCTGCATGATTGAAGTCAGGCTTGTTTACTAACCATGGCCCCATGACTAAGATTAAATACATTTAAAACATGATGAATATTTCATAATGAGTCAGAGAAAGTGGTTAATCATCTATATATTAATAGAACTATCATCAACTTCAATTGGTAAAAACAAAAGAAACATTCACTTTGGACACAGACGGACCAAATTACAAGTTAGCTAGGAAGGACCTAAAGAGAGAGCTAAGAAGAGCCAGGAGGGGACATGACAAGTCTTTGGCAGGTAGGATCAAGGATAACCCTAAAGCTTTCTACAGATATGTCAGGAATAAAAGAATGACTAGGGTAAGAGTAGGGCCAATCAAGGACAGTAGTGGGAAGTTGTGCTTGGAGTCAGAGGAGATAGGAGAGGTGCTAAATGAATATTTTTCGTCAGTATTCACACAGGAAAAAGACAATGTTGTCGAGGAGAATACTGAGATTCAGGCTACTAGACTAGAAGGGCTTGAGGTTCATAAGGAGGAGGTGTTAACAATTCTGGAAAGGGTGAAAATAGATAAGTCCCCTGGGCCGGATGGGATTTATCCTAGGATTCTCTGGGAAGCTAGGGAGGAGATTGCTGAGCCGTTGGCTTTGATCTTTAAGTCATCTTTGTCAACAGGAATAGTGCCAGAAGACTGGAGGATAGCAAATGTTGTCCCCTTGTTCAAGAAGGGGAGTAGAGACAATACCCTGGTAACTATAGACCAGTGAGCCTTACTTCTGTTGTGGGCAAAATCTTGGAAAGGTTTATAAGAGATAGGATGTATAATCATCTGGAAAGGAATAATTTGATTAGACATCGTCAACATGGTTTCGTGAAGGGTAGGTTGTGCCTCACAAACCTTATTGAGTTCTTTGAGAAGGTGACCAAACAGGTGGATGAGTGTAAAGCAGTTGATGTGGTGTATATGGATTTCAGTAAAGCGTTTGATAAGGTTCCCCACGGTAGGCTACACGTTGCCCATCGGTATAGGGGGTAGGCAGGAGTGTGGAATTACGGCCATGATCAGATCAGCCACAATCTTATTAAATGGCGAATCAGAATCGAGGGGCTGAATGGCCTACTCCTTCTCCTAATTCTGATGTTCAAATGTAGTATCTACATATGAAGAGGGCACAAGGAGGCAAAGGGAAATAGGCAGGTTCCGTGAGTGGACAAAGACCTGGCAATTGGAGTATAACATGGAAAGGTGTGAAATTTTTCATTTTGGTAGGAAAAGTAAAAAAGGAGCATATTATCTAAATGGTTGCAGAGCTCTGAGATGCAGAGGGATCTGGGTGTCCTGATGCATGAATCACAAAAGGCTGTGCACAGGTACAGCAAGTAATTAGGAAAGCTAATAGGATGTTATAATTTATTGTGAGAGGAACTGAATACAAATGAACTGAGGTTATGCTTCAATTATACAGGTGAGACCACACTTGAAGTAATGTGTACAGTATTGGTCACCTTATTCATGGAGGGATGTCAATGCTTTGGAAGCAGTTCAGAGAAGGTTTACCAGACTAATAACCTGGAATGGGTGGGTTGTCTCACAATGTCCTGTGAGAGTACCTTTAAGAAATGGGTGTTTATCAAATAGCTATAGTGGGTGTACCTTTAAGAAATGGGTGTTTGTGAGGGCAGCACAGTGGCGCAGTGGTAGCACTGCAGTCTCACGGCGCCGAGGTCTCAGGTTAGATCCCGGCTCTGGGTCACTGTCCATGTGGAGTTTGCACATTCTCCCGTGTTTGCATGAGTTTTGCCCTCACAACCCAAGATGTGCAAGGTAGGTGCATTGAACATGCTAAATTGCCCCTTAATTGGAAAAAATGAATTGGGTACTCTAAATTAAAAAAAAAAAAGAAATGGTGTTTGTCAAATAGCTGTAGTGATGTCAGAGTGTGGGTGGAGCTGGGCTATCTGTCTTTTTTACTTTTGCTTTGGGCTGTCAGCTACAGGGTAGGTTTTGTTTTGTTTTGCAGATTGGGGCTGCATCCAGAGAAACAAGGTGTAATTCTGATCTCTCTCTGTATGAAAATAATGCCTTCCGATCACTTGCTAATTGAACAGTGATAACTGCTCTCAGTAGAGAATTTAAACCTGTTGTCTTTCTGTAAAAAGGGTATTTTGTCTTATGGATGTTGTGAGGAAAGTTTAAGTTTATAGAGTACTGTATTCTTTGGGGGAGTATTTGA
Source organism: Scyliorhinus torazame (assembly GCF_047496885.1). NCBI lineage: Eukaryota > Metazoa > Chordata > Chondrichthyes > Carcharhiniformes > Scyliorhinidae > Scyliorhinus > Scyliorhinus torazame. Next base: position 47,450,764 of record NC_092722.1, read on the forward strand.
GTTGATAGTTGCTACGATGTTTACTGTGTGTGTTTAAAAATGTTAACTGGATTCATAGAATAAACTAAACATTGTTTTTGTTTAAACATACTTTAGCTCTCTGTTGCACCACACCTGTAAAGTGGGCCCTTGGGCTCCCCATAACCAAAATCTATTAAAAGTTGTGGGTCAGGTGAACTCCATGATATGCTTTGGGGTTCTCTAAACCCTGGCCCGTAATACAAAGAATAGTTGGACAGTTTAGCCTTGTATCCCCTGGAGTTTAGAAGAGTAAGAGACATATAAGATCCTGAGGAGTCTTGAGAGGGTGGATGTGGAGAGAATGTTTCCTCTTGTGGGAGATCTGGAACTCGGGGTCGCTGCTTTAAATAAGTGGTCGCCCATTTAAGAGAGGGGTTAGGAGAATTTGTTTTCCCTCAGAGGGTTGTGAGTCTTTGAAATTCTCTTCCTCAGAGAGTGGTGGAAACAGAGTCTTTGAAGATTTTTAAGGCATACGGAGATAGATTCTTGATAAGCAAAGGGCTGAAAGGTTATTGGAAGTAGGCAGGAATGTGGAGTTGAATTTAAAATCAGATCAGCCATGATCTCATTGAATGGCGGAGCAGGCTCGAGGGGCAGAGTGGCCCACTTCTGCTTTTAATTCATATGTTTGTGTAAGTTTTGCAAAATCCCTTTCCATTGGTACCAGATACCGGAAAACCTCATTACTTGAACTCACAAGGAGCACACTGGGGGATCCTAATCAATTAACACTTTTAAGTAGGTGATATCTGTCAAGTTACCATTTGAAGCACATATTGCTGCTTTCTTCTGGGTTGTGGGAGAAAACTAGGCAGGCAAGGAAAGAACAACAGTCACAGAGGTTAATGAGAAAACTGTAGAGTAATTTGCCTCAAGTAGTTTCCAGGCTATTTAATGATTTACTCTGAAGTTAGCCATGATAACATTATTTACACATCTAGAGGTTGTCAGATTAAATCAACCAACATGCGGCACTCACAGGACTGTAATCTATGACTAAATAGTAAGTCATAATAGAACCAGAAAAAAATATCAACCATTGCAAAATAACACACATCCTGAGGAAAATGTACTTGTGGCGGGATTCTCCGACCCCGCGCCAGATCGGAGAATCGCCGGGGGTGTGAGGGCGCACGATTCACGCGATGCCGCTCTGACGCTGGTCCGCCGGGGGCTGCTCAACGCGATTCTCCCCGCGGGATGGACCGAGTGTCCGCCAAGTTAGGCTGAGTCCCGCCGGCGCCATTCTCGTTTGGTCCTACCCGGCGGGACCTCAGCGTTCATGTTGCAGGGGGCGGCCTGATGGGGAGGAGGAGGGATCCGGCCCGGGGGGGGCCTCCACGGTGGCCTGGCACGAGATCGGAGCCTACCGATTGGCGGGCGGGCTTATCCTGGTGGGGGCCTACGTTCCTCCGCGCCGGGCCCCTGTAGCTCTCCGCCATGTTGCGTCGGGGCTGGTGCGGAGAAGGCAACCCACGCGCATGCGCGAACTCGTGCCGGCCATAGCTCGCATGCGCGAACACGCGCCGGCCGTAGCGCACTTGTGCAGACCCACGGCGCCCGTTCTGACGCCCGTATCGGCAGCTGGAGCAGCGTGAGGCTGTCCAGTGCCATGCTGGCCCCCTGTGCGGCGCAGTTTCGCTGATCCTAGGGGCCAGGTGATGCCGTCATAAAACGCTCCAGCATTTACAACGGGCATCAACACTTAGCCCCAGGATCAGAGAATCCGCCCCACCTGATCTTTGCTCAGGCTGCTAGATCAGTGGTCCCCAAAATGGTTCAGTAACACATCACGCTTCAATGAGACATCGGCACACCCAATTTTTTCCCAGCTGAATCGATTGCTCAAAATCATCACATTTATTTACATTTACTATGGTTATGGTCTTATTAGAGCAGTGGTTTTCAGCCGCAATGCCGCGGCCTGCTGCGGGAATGTCTCAGTGAGTGCAGTGCTTGAACGTCTGTGTCGATCTGTCAGTTTATAGCCGCTCATACCAGCGGCTGTGAGGGATAATGCTACCTTTACATGTGCCGATTGTGGGCTGAGGCCCTTCCTGCCGCCGCCTTTTGGGTTTCAGAGCGGCCCCTCAGAAAAGAAGTCGAGAGCAATATGGATCACTTTCTCTTCCGATCTTCTCCTGAAGCTACCAATATTTGTTGGGGTAAGGCGCCAAGGACTGTTCTCTGGTGTTCTTTACTTTGCCACAAACATGCAGTTGTGATGTTATAGATTTTGTAAAATGGCTAAGCTTTCTTTTAAATGGACACAGTGGGCGTCATTCTCCGACCCCCCGCCGGGTCGGAGAATGGCCCTTGGCCGCCGTGAATCCCGCCCCCGCCGAAGTCTCCGCTCCCGGAGATTGGGCGGGGGCGGGAATCGGGCCGCGCCGGTTGGCGGGACCCCCCGCTGGATTCTCCGGCCCGGATGGGCCGAAGTCCCGCCCAGGAATTGCCTGTCCCGCCGACGTAAATCAAACCTGGTATTTACCGGCGGGACCAGGCGGCGTGGGTGGGCTCCGGGGTCCTGGGGGGGGCGCGGGGCGATCTGACCGCGGGGGGTGCCCCCACGGTGGCCTGGCCCGCGATCGGGGCCCACCGATCCGCGGGCGGGCCTGTGCCGTGGGGGCACTCTTTCCCTTCCGCTTCCGCCACGGCCTCCACCATGGCGGAGGCGGAAGAGACTCTCCCCACTGCGCATGCACGGGAAACTGACAGCGGCCGCTGACGATCCCGCGCATGCGCGGGGAAACTGACAGCGGCCGCTGACGCTCCCGCGCATGCGCCGCATTTCCGCGCCAGCTGGCGGGGAAACAAACGCCATTTCCGCCAGCTGGCGGGGCGGAAATCCCTCCGGCGTCGGCCTAGCCCCTCAATGTTGGGGCTCGGCCCCCAAAGATGCGGAGCCTTCCGCACCTTTGGGCCGGCGCGATGCCCGTCTGATTGGCGCCGGCTTTGGCGCCAGTCGGCGGACATCCCGCCGTTGGGGGAGAATTTCGCCCAAGGTGCCTAAAATACAGCTGCTCTAGTCACCTGTCCTTTTACAACTTCAATGTCTGTCAAGCTTCTAGAAGACTTGCAAGTGGATTGCAAGCAGACATCCAGAAGGGTGGAGACTTTTGAAATCCAATAGGTATTTCTACAAGGGTAAACAGAAACTAATTAACAATGGCTTCCCTGAAGGTGTGAATAGTTAATTCCTATCTCACTTTAATGACTCAGAGGAAGCTAGCGGTAAATGAACATAACTTTATTTAAACTATTTACAAAGACCTGCTGAGGCAGCATGTCACTCCCAGGACAGTCCATGCTGGGAGGTCTCGACAACACCAGGCCTGCTTTGGGCCTGCTTTTATCTTTCTTCATAACAAGCTGCAGATGGGTGGCCTCCGTCCCCTATCTGGGAAGCTCATACTCCATGAGTCCCACGGAGAGATCAATAATGGTTTCCTCTTGGTTCTCATGGGGGTTATGACCTTCACCAAGCCTGGAAGAATGGGAGCCATTCAAGTTAATAGCTGATGTCATAATATCCACTCATGTATATAATGAAGTGCAGACAGGCAGTGATTGACACACAGGATGACCAGTAAGCACACAACACAGCACAGCCAATCACCAGACAGGACACTACCACTATAAAGCCAGAGGGCACTAGATTTCCCGCTCTCTCGGGACCCAGCTACTGAGACAGTCAGAGTCCACGAGCTAGCAAGCACAAACGCCATGCGGTAGCTAGTAAGTATGGTCAGGCTACTACAAGGTCACTAGTCAGATCAGTATAGTGTTGACCCATGGCTGAATATGTACAGCAGTTCATCTAGTTGAATGAAACAGTGTTGGATCTTCTCCTGTGTTAGACGTCTGTTTCTAACTTCCCTGATCGAATGCAGTCCACATCGAACCAACCTGCCTAACACATCAGCTGAGACATTTTAAAGGTTATTTACCTTGACTATAGGCAATGGGTGGGACTACTCCCCCAGACCTGAGCTACCCAGTACCTAATATAGAAGCATGATTCAATAGTTTGGGAAAGCAGCCATTTTGCATTCTTGAACTGTATAAAGGAGCGGTAAGAAGCCATTTTGTATGGTAGTGTGAGAGACAATACCAGTACACAGCTCTCAGCTGAACCAGCCATGAGCTACATACGAGAGCTGCAGTTCCCTGCCATTGGGAGCAGCAGAGCAAGGTTTCCAGAAAACCTTCACTGGTCTTCTGAGAACAACCAGGCAATCTTCAAGTGTTTGTACTTGCAGCTTCCAGTAAGGAAAAGAGTCTTTTCTCTCGTCCAGCATTTGCTTTACCTCTTGAGTTCACTCGGTTTCAAAAGCCGATGCAGCTGCTAAACTGAATCTCAAGTTTCAACCCCTTCATTTTGGAAAGGAGTGTGACCAACGGGCCCACAATGATATCTCAAGAGATTGATTTGAAATCTCATCTTTAAATATCTTTTTTCCTTCATATGCAGTTTAATCTTTGCATCCATATTTTGGCAAATAGATTTTTACTTAAAAAGCTATCAGCCGTAGTATTTTGGTAAACTATCCTTTATCTTGTTTAAGAATAGAGCTTGTCTGCTGTGTTATTTTTAAATTGAACCACTCACAATTAAAAGGGCACTACACACATACATAGGTTTTTAGCTCACAGACCACCTTTTACGTGGTCATCACATCATGTAATCTCAGAGGGTGAATAGTGACAGCTATTTTTAATAGGGTCACGGGGAGACTGTGGTGACATGCCTGTAAACAATATTGTAGATAGCTGCTGGTGCAACCTCCAACCAGCAGGTGGCGGTACATATCCACCCTGTAGTCTCGAGATAGTGGTCATGTGACAAGACACTCAGATACAAGGCAGGGCAGATCCGGTGATGCCGGGAAGGTTGTAAGCTGTACATGAGGACAGTCGTGCATAGAGGTAGTTCCAGGGGAGTCTAAAGAAACCCATGATAACTTGCTCTGTATTTGATCATTACCTTACCACGTGTATATTAATAAAGATCCTGGTTTGGACAAGTCACAAGCAGCTCTGTGGATTCCTTGCTAGACATCAAACACAACAGAGTCCACAGCGAATAAAACTAAGAATAAAGTTTTATTTACAAACAATTTTTATATATATATATATACACACGCTTCCCGGTCGACCTCTACCGGGATCTTTTTGGTCGGTGCCTTACTGGCCGACCTCATATACACTGGGTAATTGAGATATTTTCCCACCCCATAGGTCCTGTGTGGGATATTAAACTATTCATCATGGGGTCTATCAGAACTGAGGATGGATCCATTCATCAATTGTAATTCTTACTTGCACACATTCTCTCACACACTCACCATTTTGAGTGACTAAAAAACAATCAGGAATGGGATTCCGGGTTGAATTTCACCGCTCCCCCCTTCACGCAGCGCCCCCACCCCCACCCCCCCTCGCCCCATCCTTACCGTGGAATCGAAGGGAAAACATTACTTTGAATTGGACTCTGAACATGAATCATGCGACAGGCATCAGTTTGAAATGTCTTTATATCCTATCTAACAGAGGCACTTACCAGGTTAAAATAATCAGGCTGACCCCTCCATCAAAAACAGCAGGAGAGTGCCATCTGAGCACTTAAGTAACCTAACATTGAAGAAGACAGCTTCAAGGAAACCTGGTCAGATTGTTAAGTGAGCAAAAGCTGGAATTCAAATCTGGGATGGTACAGCTCAATTCTACACCACAAATACACTTATTGATCTCGTGGAATAAATCATATGTAACCTGTTCAGGCACCACTCCATCTACTGTTTTAATGTAGACTTTTGAATGGTTTTAAACACCCCCATTGGAGTAGCAGATGAGGGATTGTCATAGGAACAGGTTAATTGTTTGTCCTCGTCAAACAATTTCCAGCTATAATTGGGTTACAGTCAGAATGTGGTTAACTGCGGGGAAGGGGTTTCAATCGCATTTTGATGACTCGGCCAAGAACAAGGTCGACAAACATTAAATTAGGAATGGTCTGAATTCTTAACAGAACCCAAATAAATTAAGATGAGAATACATTCCCTTCGGATCACACATTGCTGTAACAGAATTGGCTGATGGTTCGGAGATAACGGGCCAGCAGATTGGAACAGAATCACATTCTTCGTCGCCTGCGGGTCGGATCACACACTGCTGTAACAGAATTGGCTGATGGTTCGGAGATAACGGGCTGGCAGATTGGAACAGAATCACATTCTTCGTCACCTGCGGGAAGAATAAACTATCATTTGATATATGACACCCTCACTCAGCTTCAAATGTAACCTTGATCTAATTCCATTTTAGAGACCATAAGATAAGCTGCAGTAAAGGTTTATTCTACCAGTGACATCCAGCAATATGCTGTACTCAAGGTGACTCAGGCATTAGTTCGAAGTCTGATGAAAGCTCTTGTGAGCTGAAAGAACATTGGAGCAGCTCATCTGGACAAGGTGAATCTCGTTGATGAATGATATTTACATCTTTGCCGTCTAAATATATGCTCTAGGCTCCTTCATGTTAGGTCCCAAGTACAATTGGAACATTATTTTATATATTTTCCCTCTATTCTCTTCCTTCCTCTCCGAGAGGTGTTGACTTCATGTTTGTGTACGGCATTTCACCAATCCAGTGCCTCAGCTAAGAGCTTAGTGTTCAAAATGTTTCTAGACACGGAACATCGGCAGAGAATTCAATCCACGAGGTGCATCACAGCTGATCCCAATCCCATTTTGCATCCTACAAAGGGAATCAGGGGTTATGGGGAGAAGGCAGGAGAATGGGGATGAAAAAATATCAGCCATGATTGAATGGTGGAGCAGACTCGATGGGCCGAGTGGCCTAATTCTGCTCCTATGTCTTATGGTCTTATGGAATGATATTGACCTTCTGCAAAAGTCAGTGGAACAATGACAGTGCACCAGTAGCCCATTAGAAATCTCTCCCTATTTATTCGATAATTCAGTTTAAAAGAAAGGGCTTTACCGCACAAAGTGTAGCACATTTTTTGAGGTGTAGTCACAGTTGTAATGTAGGAAACTCAGCAACAAATGTACATATGGAAAGCTCCCACAGACAGCAATGTGATAATGACCCGATGATCTGCTGTGGTAATGTTGATTAAGGGACAGTTATTAACCAGGGCACTGGAGAGATCTTCTTTGCTCGTCTATGCATAGAGTATCTAAAAAGAACAGGGGGCGGGATTCTCCGTTCACCAACGCCAATTTTGTAATCGGCGATCAAGCAGAGAATTCATTTTTACGACCAAATCGGGGGCGGCGCCTGTTTATGTAGGTTGCGCATGCTCTGCTCCCTCCAAAACGGCATCATCACAGGGCGCGCGCCGCACGCCATTGGGACGGCGGAAGAACGTCCCCTGAAGACCTTCCCCCGATACACCGCCTCCAATGGGCCGCATTCCCGACTGCGGTTGACGTGTGCTCTCAGCAGTCGAGAATCCGATGTGGTGGCTGCAGACTGTATCCAGCGCAGCCACAGTCAGACAGGAGCCGTGCTGCTGGCCTTGGGGGCTTCGGCGAAGACTGGGGGGACTGTTGGGGCATGGTCAAGTGGTATCCAGGGGTGCACTATCTGGCAGGTCGGGGTCACGCACGTGTGCGCCGTGTTGTATGGTCATCGCCGAGCGCATGTGCGGCCACGGACCCGGCAAATCTCCAGCCGTTTATTTTGTGGAGGCCATTTTACATGGCGCGGCTGCTAGCCCCTCACCGGTCAGAGGTTCGGTGCTGAGGCGCGCCGATTTTTCCCACATAAAACACCACGGATCCTCTGGACATTGCCTCAAAATCAGAGAATCCAGCCCAGGGTCTCTGTTTAAATTTCACCCGAAAGGCTGCACCTCCATCAGTTTTGCACTGGAGTGCCAGCCTTGAGCTGGATTTCATCCCACAACCTTCTGACTCAGAGGCAATAATGTCCCAACTGAGTTACAGTTAGCACGTTGAGACTAATGAAAATAAAAAGCAGGCAGCATGTCAAACAGACTGGCGAATCACCCATCATTGCTCAAAGTTACAATTACTCCTATAATTCCTTTACATTGTGGGGTCACCAAATAACAAGCAAGGAACAGGAACCCTAGATGTAGCTCTCTCCATTTGAGCCTAAATACCATCCTGGTAGTGCCTGTGGTTATAACCTTCCTGGGTGTCACATCAGCCAACCTTTAGCTGCTCTGCCAAGAGTTAGCAAATGAAGGCAGAGGGAATCCAGGACAACATAGCAAAGACAAACATGGACAACATCCAATAATGACAATCCCACAGATCACATTGAGTGAGTGAAGAAACCTCCAGACAACGTTCTCATTACACGATCTGGACATACCAGCAAATTAGCCCTATGCTTCAGTGACTCAGATTCATCAGTTCTATACCCTTATGTAACAGTAACTAAACATGAACATGTATTGCAAATAGTTATTTCTCTTTGGGAGCTAGGTATCTTTAAAAAGAAAGGGGGATATTGTAACATGCCTTTAAAGAATAGCAGCATGACATCACCAGAAGGGGTGTCATATGATCCAGCCTCAGTTTCACTCTGGCGTGTGAGGAGAGCACATGACACACAGTGATGTTGCTGATGTCTTAAAGTCTCTATCCATGTACATATGTTCTCAACTCCCTAGTTTAAATAAATGAACCCACAGCATATTTACCCAATTCCTTATGTGTGGTTGGTGCCTTTATATCATTATAAAAACAAGACACATATTGGCATGGTCTGGTATTTAGCACAAAACTGTCGCTAATGGAATTAAATTCTTCCTGTGGATTGTTCACGGAGGCTTCCTGAAACATTTGAAAGGGTGTGTCACCCACGTCAATAAACGCGTTGAAAGAAAACTGTCTTATTTCATACTAAAATTTCCCCTAGCAAGTATTAATGATCTATGAGCTGCTGTGATGGAGGGTTCCAGTTTGTGAGGTGAGAGAAGACGTGATTTGTAATATCGATCTTTCACCCCTGAAAAAGAGGGCTGAATTTCCCAGTTGTTAATAATGTTTGAGAAATGTTTTAGTATCTCTTAGGAATTAGGAAGTGTGTCATGTGATCCAGTCCCAGTTCAACTTTTGCCTGTGAGCAGATCACAGCATACACGGCTCTGCTGTTGATGTCCTCAAGTTTTCGAACCATGTACGTATGTTCCCATGTGCCTAATTTAAATGAATGAAGCCACAACATGTTTACACAATCCCTTAGGAGCCAGTGGTGTCTTTGAACCATTATAAAAACACTAGAAGGAAAAAGATAACTAAATGAACAGTAATGACACTGAATTGTACATGGTATAGTTAATATTTGGAAGAGTGATTTGATTAACAATTGAATTAATTAGCTGGAAAGAGATGCAAACCTGCCTCATTCTGATCAGAATTTCTCGATTGTGTTAATGTGAAAGGAGCAGCTTCAAAATTGTCTTAATTTAACACTGGTTTATTCAGAGTGGGAATAATTTATGTCATCCAGATGGGAGTCAACCTCTTTAATGAACTGGTTCATTGATTACTTTAATTGGAAAAAAAGAATAAGTTCTATTAATTGAAATATAATGTGTAGCAGTAAGCTCCATCAACAGGACAGGACCTTTTGACGACCAGCATCGTTCGTGACTTCTGACGGAAAGATTTTGGGCAATGGTGTGGAAACTGAAATGTGTTTTCAAAGCACAGAGAAAGAGTCTGTTAGACATGCTAATGCAGTATTGTGTGCAAAGGAAGAGCTTGCCAATCTGTTGTGAAAAACGAATTCAGATATTTCATCGTTATTTCCCCACATTTTCAAATATCCTCGATTTCTTCATGATTACCATTAATGAACGTGACAGTTTGCAATTGCATCTTCTCAATTTACTTGGTTTCCTCTATTGGCTGTGTGGTTACCCATGTGTTATGTTAGCAAGTCAAAAGATCCCAAGTTCAATTCTTGGGCTATACTGACTTAAGAAGGAATTGCATTTGAAGTGTTTTTTTTTATTTGGTTATAGTATTTTCTTCGACAAGCACGTTTTCAGTCTGAAAGGCTGAATTGCAGTGTAGCTTACACTGAATCAGGTTAAAATCATGCAAAATGTAATTTAATTTAATCATCTTTATTGTTACAAGCAGGCTTACATTAACACTGCAATTAAGTTACCGTGAAAAGCCCCCTGTCGCCACATTCCGGCGCCTAATCGGGTACACGGAGGGAGAATTCAGGATGTCCAAATTACCTAACAGCTCGTCTTTCGGGACATGTGGGAGGAAACCGGAGCACCCGGAGGAAGCCCACACAGACACGGGGGAATGTGCAGACTCCACACAGACAGTGACCCAAGCCGGGAATCGAACTTGGGACCCTGGCGCTTTGAAGCAACTGTGCTAATCACTGTGCTACCGTGCCCAAAAACAAGCAATCATATAGTAACAGAAATAGGCAAACAAATTCAATAGGGAAGTGCTGAAACAGAAATTCACATGAAAAAATTGAATTTAAATGATTTAAATCAGGAACCAATACACCTACATTACAAGCACCGAAGAACATGCCAATTTTATCATTTATGTACCTCAGTGAGGACCCAAACCATGTGAGGATGAAGGTAGATTTGATTGCTGGTAAATATGACACTCTTTTTACATAAAACATAATCCTACAAATAGCAATGTTATGAATGACTATTCAATGTACTTTTATTGGTGTTTCCTAAATGAGGCTCATTAGCCAGGACAGCAGGGATAGTTAGGATAGTTACTCCTCATCTTTGGAAAATGTCCTGGGATTCATCACATGGAGAGATTTAAGTCTCATCTGACAAATCAGAAAATGCAACATTCATTTAATATCGTGCAGTGTTGGGCAGACTTGGGATGTTCCAATTGTCTCTGTGTTCCTGACTTCGGGAAACCTTTTCCTGAAGGCTAACAATGATCCCTATTGAGAAGCACAAATGTTGGTTGATGGCTGATTCAGGCTGTGCTGTGATATCTCACAAGCTAAATAGACTGGCGATACTCATTGATAGAAATTTGAATATTTTACTGCCTTCTCAAGGGATTAATCCCTTAGATCCGGCTTCTTACCCCAGAAATTGTATACTTTTTATATTCTGTCCTTGCAAACCAGCATTATCAATTACCCCCATTGGGGCAATGGTCTTGCTGAATTTAACACAGGTTTGTTTTTGAACATAAGGAAACTAGCATCTTTGTTCACCAATCAATGGTAGAATGAAATATTGTAGCTGGCAAAAACTAGAAAATACAATCATAAACACGAAATAATATAAACTGGAAATCTGAAGTAAAAACAGAAAATGCGAGAAAACATTCAGCAGTTCTAACAACATCTGTGGAGAGAGAAACAGAGTTAACGTTTTGAGTCTAGTATTGAGCAAGGCATGTTCCACACACCTCACAAAAGACAGGCACAACTGGGGCCCCTGTGGGTACTCATAGCCACACCTTCACTTGTCGGAGGTGAGACAAGTTAATGCAGAAATTGTTCGATGAGGGAAAGGTGTTAGGGGAGGATCCTACTCAGAGAAGTGAACACAAAGAAGACCGAATAAGAGTTTAACGTCGTGCCCAGCCCACAATTTATTGAGGGATAAAAGGGATGAAACTGATTCTCTGGCTGAGCACAGATCATTCAGCATCAGAGAAGAGATAATAAGAAGGTACAGTAAATACATTTCGAGAGCTAGGATTAGGAGGGGTGGGATCAGAGGGCAGGGAAGGTGTGGAATGAACTGGAGGGACATTGACACCAATAAATTGTTGGAGATTGGCAGCGTTAACACCTGAAAGCACGATAAAAAAATTATTTTTAAGGCATTGGATGCGATTGTTGTAAGGTGTTGGGCATAGTTCATTAGGTCTTTTTAGGTAGTCCAACAGTAAGGATTAACTAGGATGAACTATTTTTATAGGTACAGTAAATGTTAGAGCTAGGAACTGTCTCCATGCTTGCTTCCACAGAAGGCTAGATGAGGCCACTGGGATTCTGATGTTGCAGACCTCGTGGTCTCCAGTCGGGTTATAACACGCCTCCCCCCCCCCCCCCCCCCCTCATCCAATTCGACACGCCATCCAATTCAACAGCTGGAGGGAAAATTTCCTTCGCCTGCTTTGTTCGGGGCTGTTACTCAAGCACCCGCTTGCTGGGCCTGGTGGTGTGTAACGGACCGGGGAGCGATGCTTCCGGGTAGAGCGCCTGGGTATGTCCACCCATCGCGACCTCTGTTGGCGAGGTCTCCATGTCTGATGTTGGGTCCGGTGAGTCGGCATTCCGCATCTCAAGATTGAGGGGCTTGTCCACCTCGCAGGCTATCAAGGGTAGCTGCACTGGAGGAAAGGCCACCACTGGATGTGGGGGCTTCCGCATTCCCTCGAGGGCCTGTAGGTCACAGCAGCAGAGGTCGTTCACATGCCTATTCGATTCCTTTCCCTGCACGCTCACCGAATACGAGACCAGGCATGATTATTGCACCATTATCCCAGGGATCGTTCGTTCGGCCAATCTGTTGGAGGACAGGTGGTAAGGCATGGTCCATACATGGCGAACCCCGATCATCTTCATGAAAGCACCAAATTCTGCAGTTGTGAAAGCCATGCCATTATCAGACATAAACACCTTGGGAAGCCCATGGGTGCTGAAAGTCTGTCAGAGCTTCTCAATTATAGCCCACGACTTTATCGTGGACATGGGCTGGATCATCCACTTCAAATGGGCCTCTACGATGAGCAAGTGCATGGCTCCTTGGAAAGGTCCTGCGAAATCCACGTGAAGTCACTCCGATGGAGGGAGTAGAGTTGTTGGGGATGTTTCTGATGATCCTGGAGCTGCGTACATTATTTTGCCAGTGTTTTGATGTCCAGGTCTATCCCGGGCCACCATTCATAACTCCGGGCCAATATCTTCCTCTTCGAGACTCCTGGGTGTCCGCTGTGGAGGTCTTCATGGTAAATGCATGCCAATCATTCGGGAGGGCATGACGTTGAGCCCCGTACAATACTGTGTGGCGGACCTTGGCCGTCCGTCTGTGTCCCGCTTTCACCTGGGCCGCCGTGACCGGCAAGGAGTCCATGAAGTGCAACACCGCAATCACCTCATCCGAGGTGGCGGGTGTCGGCGTGCTGGTGGGTAGCAGAAGTCGGCTGAGGGCATCCACGAGTGGGATCTTGGCTCCTGCCCGATGTTCCAACACATATTTGTAAACTGCCAGGACGGCGCCCAATGCTGAATGCGGGTGGATGCCACGGGGGGGAAAATCAGCGAATTATCCTTAAGCGAACCCAGGACGGACTAATGGTCTGTTTTAACCATAAAGGTATTCCTGTATACATATTGGTGGAACCGTTTCACCACGAAAACCACCGCCAGATCTTCTTTTTCAATCTGCACATACTTCCACTCCGCTGCCTCCAAGCTGCGGGCAGCAAACGCAATAGGTCGTTCCGTGCCGTTCTTCCAGCCGATGTGCCAACACATCCCCGATGCCGTAAAGCGCAGCATCACAGGTCAGGAACAAAGGCTGTGGATGGGTTAAAATGAGTCATTAGATGCGAGGGCGGGTGTCTTTGCATCACCTTGTCAAACCCCATCTATTCTGGCGGGTCCCAAAACTACCGCTGTCCCTTTTTCAGAAACAGATGTAGTGGGGCTAGAAAGGTTGCCAAATTGGGATAACCTTCCAAAATAATTTATCAGGCCCAGGAAAGAGCAGAGTTTTATAAGGTCCTTCAGGATGGGGACCTGCTGAATTGCCCGTACCTTATCATTCACTTGGTGTAAGCCATCTCGTTCCACTCTGTAACCCAAGTAGGTCACCTCCATTGCGTAAAAATGCACTTTTCCCTTCACAGCTGAACCCCAGTGGTCTCAAACCGACGGAGCACGTCTTCCAGGTTCCTCATGTGGCCTTGGTCAGGGGGCCCAATGATCAACACATCATCGAGATAAACCGCGTCCTTGGGCAGTCCCCTGAGGATTTTTTCCATCACCCACTGGAAAATGGCACAGCCGGAGAAGACTCCAAAAGGCAACCTCGTATACTCGTAAAGACCCCAATGGGCATTGACAGTCATGTATTTCCGCGAGGCCGTGTCCAAAAATAACTGTGAATAAGCATGTCGAGCTTGGTGAAAGTACGCCCGCCACTGTTGGTGGTGTACAGGTCTTCAATTCTGGGCACTGGGTAACGGTCCAAACGGGGCATCCAATTTACCATTATTTTATAGTTTAGACACAGACGTCCGGAGCCATTCGGCTTCATGACTGGCACTATTGGCGCAGCCCAATCCGCAAACTGTATGGGGCGGATGGTCCCCAATCATTCCAATTCTGCAAAGGAATGGGTGTTGGGTGAAGCTAGGTATGTTAAACGTTTGATGATGCTGTATGTATTTGTTCTGCGGACCGGGGGGGGGGTGTCAGGTCAGGGGTCATGGGTGGGGATCCAGCGGGTGCCAGGTCCCGGAGGGAGACTGTGTCCTGGCGCCCGTTGGGGTGTGCCACGTTGGCGTACTGCGGGTTCGCATGTAGGAGGTGGACTTTTTCGACCAAGGGAGTTGGGAGCGAGACCCTGTAGGTGGACTTCCTGGGGACGGCAAACACACGTTCATGAGGGGTCTCATTAATCGCGGTGCAGAGGAGCGATCGGATGGAGTGGAGCGCATCGGGGAGGACCTCCTGCCAGCGGGAGACCAGGAGATTTTAAGACCGCAGGGCCAGCAGGACAGCCTTCCAGACCGTCCCGTTCTCCCTCTCTACCTGCCCGTTTCCCCGGGGGTTGTAGCTGGTCATCCTGCTCGACGCAATGCCCTTGCTGAGCAGGAACTGATGCAGCTCTTCACTCATTATCGCTGTGGATGTAGGTGGGGAAACAGAACAGAGTGAAGATGCTGTTGAGGGGTTTAATTAACATTGCAGAAGTCATATCGGGGCATGGGATGGCGAAAGGGAACCGGGAGTACTCATCAATCATGTTAAGAAAGTACGTGTTGCGGTCGGTGGAGGGGAGGGGCCCTTTGAAGTCCATGCCAAGGCGTTCAAAGGGGCGGGAGGCCTTCACGAGGTGCGCTCGATCTGGCCGGTAGAAGTGCGGCTTGCACTCTGCGCAGACTTGGCAGTCTCTGGTGACGGTCCTGACCTCACTGGAGTAGGGCAGGTTGTGGGCCTTGGTGAAATGGAAGAACCGGGTGACCCCCGGGTGGCAGAGGTCATAGTGGAGAGCCCAGAGCCGGTCCACTTGTGCGCTGGCACATGTAACGCGGGATAGGGCATCAGGGGGCTCATTGAGCTTCCCCGGGCGATACAAGATCTCATAGTTATAGGTGGAGAGCTTGATCCTCCACCTCAAGATCTTGTCGTTTTTGATCTTGCCCTGCTGTGTATTATTAAACATGAAGGCAACCGACCGTTGGTCAGTGAGGAGAGTGAATCTCCTGCCGGCCAGGTAATACCTCCAATGTCGCACAGCTTCCACAATGGCTTGGGCCTCCTTTTCAACAGAGGAGTGCCAAATTTCGGAGGCATGGAGGGTGCGGGAAAAGAAGGCCACGGGCCTGCCCGCCTGGTTGAGGGTGGCGGCCAGAGCTATGTCCGATGCATCGCTCTCCACCTGCAAAGCGAGGGACTTGTCGACCGCGTGCATTGTGGCCTTGGCGATGTATGCCTTGATACGGTTGAAGGCCTGGCGGACTGAATGAGTGGGCGGGCCTTGTCCACATAATTAGGGACCCACTGGGCATAGAAGGAGAAAAACCCCAGGCATCGTTCCAGGGCCCTGGGGCTGTGGGAGTTCCATGAGGGGGCGCATGCGGTCGAGGTCGGGCCCTAGAACTCCATTTTCCACGACATAGTGGTCCTGCTGATCGTGGCCACAGATGGTGACGTTATCTAGGTACGGGAAGGTGGCCCGCAGTCCGTACCGGTCAACCATTTGGTCCACCTCTCGCTGGAAGACTGAGACCCCATTAATGACACAGAAGGGAACCCTAAGGAAGTGATAGAGGCGGCCATCTGCTTCGAACGCAGTGTATTGGCGGTCCTCCGGGCGAATAGGGAGCTGATGGTAGGCAGACTTCAAATCCACTGTGGAAAAGACTCGATACTGCGCAATGTGATTGACCATGTCAGAAATGCGTGGGAGGGGGTACGTGTCGAGCTGCATGTACCGATTGATGGTCTGACTGTAGTCAATGACTATCCTGTGCTTTCCCCCAGTCTTTACTACTGCCACTTGAGCTCTCCAGGGGCTGTTGCTGGTCTCAATGACCCCTTCCCGCAGAAGCCGTTAGACCTCCGACCTGATGATGGTCCTGTCCTGGGCACTGTACCGTGTGCTCCTAGTGGCGACGGGTTTGCAATCTGGGGTGAGGTTCGCAAACAGGGAAGGTGGATCGACCTTAAGGGTCGTGAGGCCGCAGATGATGAGGAGGGGTAGGGGTCCGCCGAATTTCAAAGTTAGGCTTTGGAGATGGCACTGAAAGTTCAGGCCGAGTAACAGGGCAGCGCAGAGGTGGGGGAGGACGTAGAGCCGGAAGTTGCTGAACTCTACGCCTTGGATGGTGAGGGTCGCAATGCAGTACCCTCGGATTTCCACAGAATGGGATCCGGAGGCCAGGGAGATTTTCTGGGTGACGGGGTGTACCGAGAGGGAGCAGCGCCTTACCGTAGTTGGGTGGATGAAGCTCTCTGTGCTCCCGGAATCAAAAAGGCAGGTCGTCTCATGCCCATCGGTCTTCACCGTCGTCGTCGAGGTCAGGAGATTGCGGGGACGGGACTGATCCAGGCTGATAGAGGCGAGCTGCGGCAGATGCTGGGAGATCCCGGGCTGGTCAGCGGTGGTGGACGTAGCGGCAGGCGATGAACGGCCAGATGAGCAGGGGTCCTGAGGCGCTGTCCAAAATGGCACCAAAGATGGCGGCGGCCACGGGACGCACATGGCGGGTAGCATCAAAGATGGCAGTGCCCACTGGCCGCACGTGGCTTGCGGTGAAGAAGATGGCGGCACCCATGGGCCGCACGTGGCTTGCGAAGGGGAAAATGGTGGCGCCCCTGGGTCACACGTGGGGGTGTAGGAACGCCGGGTCTGGAAACAGCGGCGACCGACCGGGCCTGGCAAACAGAAACAAAGTGTCCCTGTGATTGTTTTGCTCGCAAAAATAGCACTTGGGCCCCCCAGAGTTGGCTGGCTGCCACGCGGCGCAGGCTTGCGGTGAGCTGGAGTCGGAAGCTGGTGGGGCCCACGATGTCCAAGAGGGTGCCGCGTGGCCGGGGCGTAGGACTGGACGTTACGGGAGGCCACTTCTAACGAATTAGCGAGCTGCCTAGTTCCCGCAAGAACAAGCGTACCCCCTTGCAGTAGCTGCTGGCGGGCGTACGCAGACTACATGCCCATAACGTAAGCATCGCGAATTAAACGTTTGGTGTGCTGGACTGCCAAAACTGCCTGGCAGTCGCAGTTCCTACCTAGGATGTGCAGGGCATGCCAGAAATCGTCCAGAGACTCCCCGGGGAGTTGCTGTCTCGTGGCCAGGAGGTGCCTGGTGTATACTTGATTGCCTAGTCGAACATAATGTCATTTCAGGAGCTCCATCGCTTCGGAGTAGATGGGCGCATCCCGGATGAGAGGAAAAATGTCAGGGCTCACCAATGAATAGAGGACTTGGAGCTTCTGCAAGTCCGAGGGTTCCTCAGCGGATGCTCGGAGGTAGCTTTCGAAGCAGGCTAGCCAGTGGTCAAAGGTGGACGTAGCGTTGGCTGCTTGAGGGCTCAGCTGCAGGCGATCAGGCTTGGTGCGGAGATCCATCGTTTTAAAAATCTTGTTCAATAAATTGATGCACTATCAATTACCACAAAGACGAGAGTAGTGGAATAAGCAAGGCTTTATTGAGCAAAGATGTGGTGCCTCCTGTAGCTGGAACCAGAATGGCTGCAGCACCGGCGAGCACGCACATTTATACCCCGCCTACTGGGCGGAGCCAGCAGGCAGGGATTTACCCATGTACCTCTATTATACGGGCAGTGCCGTAATACGTGTAATATACTACTAGTGGTGACTACCACACTTACATCCTCTTCATCCCTCATGGGTAGCTAACAAAAACATGTGCATTTCATGAGCGAGAGGGGGATTTGAACACAGGTCCAGCAGTGAATGAATAGCAATGAGCTCAGTCTAACATCCAGCATACCCCTTGCTGTATTCTCTATTCTGCTTTGCCTGGATGGCTCGGATGCGTAGTGTTGAATAAAGAACATAGAGCGGGATTCTCCCAACAGGAGTCTAAGTGCCGACGCCGGAGTAACTACTGGAGTGTTTTGCTCCGGCGTCGGCGCCTGTTCTCAGACCCCTATTCTGGGGCTGGCAGGGGCATGGCGTGATTTGCGGGGGCAGGGCCTCGGCGCGGCATCAGAGACCTGGCGCTGTGTAAAAGACGCAGCGCCTTGGGTTCCACGCATGCGCAGTTGGGCAGGCGCCAACTAGCGTATGCGCAGTGGCCGTCCTCCCCCAGGCCGCCCCGCACAACAATGGCGCAGGGCTATAACATTGCCGGCGGAAGAAAGGAGGCCCGCCGACAGAGAGGCCGGCCCGCCGATCGGTGGGCCCCGATCGCGGGCCAGACCCCTTCGGAGGCCTCCCTCGGTGAAGGAGCCCCCCCCCCCCCCCCCCCCCACTGGCCGCCCCCCGAGCGTTCCCGCAGAGTTCCCGCCGGCAGCGACCAGGGGTGAACGGCGCCGACGGGACTCTGTCGTGTCGGAGCGGCCGCTCGGCCCATCCGGGCTGGAGAATCGGCGATTCCAGAGGCCGGCGCCACGCCAAACGCGCCGGTGCAAATGGCGCCGATTCTCCGCACCTCGGAGAATCGCGCGCCGGCGTTAGGGCGTCGTGGCGCGGGTGCTCCGATTCTCCGGCCAAAACGAACAAAACGATACATTTATTACACTACTAACTTGAGATTCATTCACATTCCTAAAGTAGAAGATTATTGTATAAAACTATGCTATCTCTAACTTACAGAACTCTCAAGTATACAACTGCTCTCTATGCCTGACACTCTTCCAGTTCTCCTAACTCTTAACTCCTAATCATCTAATCATCTCCTAATCATCTAATCATTTTCTAATCTAATCCTAGATTTCCCTAGTCACATGATATTTATATGACTGTTCTGTGGTTCCCTCTAGTGGAATCATTATCATTAACTTGTTAACTCTTTACATCCCAGTCAATATACATATCATTACACCCCTCATTGCAGGACATGGCAAAGCTACCATCGCTGCTGGGTGAGTGAAGCGGTACCACAACCTCATGACATCCCAAAGCGTTTTACAGCCAATGAAGAACCTTTGAAGCGCAGCCACTGCTGTAATCTAAGAAGCACAGCAGCCTGATTGTGCACAGCAAGGCCCCACAAACAGCAATGAGATCATGGCCAATCGTTTATTTTTAAAATGATGTGTGTTGATGCATAACTATTAGTTAGGACACCAGGGGGAATTTGTCTGCCCTCCGATTAGAGTCGGGAGGTATCTTACAGCAACCTAAGGGGCGGAGGAAGCCTCTGCTTAATGTCTCATCTGGAAGACAGAAGCTCCCAACTGTGCGGCGTTCCCTCACATGTCAGTATAGATATTTTGTGCTCCGGTCTTTGGCACTTAAACCCACAACCCTCTGACTCAGAGGTGAGTGTGCTATTGACTGAGCTTCATGTAGGCTTTTGGACAGCAATGAAGTATCACAATGTTTTCAGGAAATCAAAGCCATCTCAATATTATGAAGATAGACCCTGTCAGTGAATCATTCTGGTCAGCATGATTGCAGGTTTAGGGCTATGGCCTACGTTAATTGACTCATCTGTGTTAACTCACCCAGGGCAACAATAGGAGTGTCAACACTGACCCGGGATATTGAAGTTGGGAGGGGGATGGGGGCGGAAAATCAGCTATGTTCCCAAACAGAGTTTCTTTTTATTCATTCAATGGATGTGGGCTTCGCTGGCTAAGCCAGCAGTTATTGCCCTTCCCTACTTGCCCCTGAAAAGGTGGTGGCAAGCTGCGTCCTTGAATCGCTGCAGGTCATGTTATGAGAAATGAGCAATTTATGATGTTTTTACATGCTGTTTTTACATGAATAACTCTGGTTCACAAAGAAGATGTCAACAATAGTGCTTGATGGGAAATAACATGTCAAGTGGAGTTTTGTGTAAGCTGCAGTGCCCAAGTTGTTGTAACTGTGAACGTGACTGACCTTCGGGAATGAACAGGATTTACAATAACAGGATGCAGGTGCAGAACGGGGGGCCTCATCCTACATCATTTTTAATTGACGGTTCAAGGGTGTACCAGGAGCTAACTGAAACCACTGCTAGGCGAAGCAAGGGGGAAGCCAAAATGAACATAGCAAGTCCAAATAAGGAATCACTGATAAGGAAACTGCCATCGGGGCAGAGAGTGGGGCGTGTTTCTCAGAGATTGTATATAAAAATCAATGCTGTGTTAATTCTGTGTGTCTGCTACTGTTGAGAAGCGGCACCCGTTCTTGCAAGATCGATTGAATAAAATACTTCTTCAGAATTTGGCTAAGTGTAAATTATTATCAAGTGAGCGGTGTTTCTCACAATGTAGTCGAGGTGTACCACAGTCCTGTTAGCGAGGGAGTTCCAGGATTCTGACCCGGAAATAGTGAAGGAACGGTGATGTGAGGACGGGGAATAGCTAGAAGGGGAACTTCCAGGTGGTTGTGTTTTCATGTCCTTTTGGTTGTGGGTTTGGAAGGTGCTGTCTAAGAATACTTGCAGGGCATCTTGCAGATGATACACTGCTGCAACTGTGCATTGGTGGTGGAGGGAGTGAATGTTTGTGGAAGTGTCGGCAATCAAGTGGCTGCTTTGTCCTGGATGGTGTCAAGTTTCTTGAGTGTTGGAGCTGCACTCACCCGGGCAAGGGTAGTGTATTCCATTACACTCCTGACTTGTGCCTTGTAAATGGTGGACAGGCTTTGCGGAGTCAAGAGGTGAGTTAGTCACCGCAGGATTCCTAGCCTCTGACCTACTCTTGTAGCCACAGTATTTATATTGGGTTGTATACTTCACCCCGCTCACCGGTATTGCGAATGGTGATCAGGCGAAGAATTGGGCATCCGGCCGAAATCGAGGTTTGCGTCGAGCGCTGAACCGACTGCTATGCTCTGGCCCTCAGCTGGCGGTGGGATCAGGGTTCGCGCCCACTCGCCAGCGGAAGAATGTAAATGGATGCCAATGGGTCCTAATGACCCATTGAAATCCACTTAGCGGGCCAGGCACCAGAATCTCCGGGCCTCCATGATTCTCTGGTCCACTGGGCCACGAATCATGGGCGGGATTCTCCACTCCCTCGCCGAAGTGGCCGCGCTGTCGTGAACGCCGTCGAGGTTCACGACGGCATGAAACGGCCCCGGTCCCGACCGATTCAGGCCCTGATAATGGGCCAGGATTGGGGCCGCGTCATCTACACGTGCCAGGCCTTGTCGCCCGCGTAAAAGCGGCACCGCATAGATGACGCGGCCGGCGCCGCATAACGGGCGTCATCTGCGCATGCGTGGTTGCCGTCCTCTCTATGTCCGCCCTGCAAGAAGATGGCGGACGGATCTTGCGGGGCCGCGGAAGGAAGGAGGTCCTCCTTAAGAAAGGACGGCCCGACGATCAGTGGGCACCGATCACGGGCCACCCCACATCTGAGGTACCCCCCGGTGTAGGATCCCCCCTCGCCCCCCCGCAGACCACACCCCCCAGTGTTCACGCACCGCTCATGACTGCAGCGACCAGGTGTGGACGGCGCCGGGGGGAACCTGCTGTTTTGGCCTGGCTGCTCGGCCCATCCGGGCCTCAGAATAGCGGGGGTGCCGGAGAATCGCCATTTTCGGTGTCTCGGCAGATTCTCCGGCCTGCGGCCCGCGAAACTCGACCGGGCCGTTCCCACTGCTTGGGAGAATCGCGGGAGGGCGTCGGACCGGCATTCTGGGAAATTTTGGCGGCCCAGGCGATTCTCCCAACCGGCGTGGGAGTGGAGAATCGCGCCCCCTGTGGGTGGGGATTGGTATCACCAAACGTGAACTTGACGTGGTGACCTCCGCGGTGGGTCAAGGGGGTAACATCTATCAGAGGGTCACCCTCCCCCACCTCAATGCACAACCTTCTGCACCCCTCCCCAGCCATTCACCTAAGACCCTCTAAAATGGGAGACCCCCCAGGGACCCACCACAGTGACCCCCTAATTAGAAGGACCCCCTAGGGAACCCCAAAATAAAGGGACCCCCCCACAAAGACTCCCTAACTAGAAGGACACCCCACAGGGACCCCCTAACTAGAGGGACCCCCCACATATACTCCCTAAATAGGGAGACCATCCACAGGGACTTCCTAAATAAAGGGACCTCCCGTATGGAGCCCCCCAGAAAAGAGATCCCTGACTGGAAGCTAGAGAGCAGTCCAGACACGGGCAGTTTTTAAAAATGACAGCTGTAACACTCATCTGGAAGCACCACTTGTCCATTCTTGGAAAGAGAAACAGCTGTGACCTGCGTTTAAACCCCTCAGATCCATTAGCTGCAAACCATTCATTAATTTCTCGTAGTGGGCTGTGATTGACGGCTTCCACAATCCAGCTGTGAGCCTTAATTCATTCATCTTCTATATGGATGAATAAGTCTAAGCGCTGAAACCACAACTTTTACAAACATCAATCAAGAGTAAGTTTCCCTATTTTGGGGGGCCCGGGGAGGTGGGGGTGGGAGGGGGATTTTGGTTTGCCCCTGTACTTGGGGAAAGGTGGGGCCACCCAGAACATCTGGGGCTGGGGGCTGCTTTATGATTTGCAGCGCGGCAGAGGGGGGATGTATCAGCCACGGAATTTGCTATCAGGCTGACCTCTCAAATGGCAGCCCGTTGGCAGGATGCCCTCGGAATCCCTCGTATTCCTCGCCATGCGTAAATTTGCATGGAGAGAGATGCTGAATTGCTTCGTGATTTGTGCTCCCAGCTGGAGCGCGAATCAGGAGCAATTCTCCTCTGCTGCGAGAACATTGGGCGGGATTCTTCCTTCCTGAGGAAGTGTTGACGCCAGGACAGAATTGGTGGACTTCTACGACAGCATAATAGTGACACTCCCAGACCAATTCATCAACCATTATTGAATGGCGGAGCAGGCTCAAGGGGCCAGATGGCCTACTCCTGCTCCGAATTCTTATGTTCTTATGTTAATAGGCTTGCATCAGTGGAAAATGATCAAGTGGACCCAAGGAAAGGGAATTCATTGAATGTTTACAGGGGGGCTTTTTGGAACAGCTTGTGATGGAGTCCGCGAGGGAACAGGCCATTCTGGACTTAGTGTTATATAATGAGCCAGACTTGATTAAAGATCTTAAAGTAAGGGAGCACTGAGGAGGCAGTGATCATAATATGGTCGAATTCAATCTCCAATTTGAAAGAAAGAAGGTAGAATCAGATGTAAAGGTGTTACAGTTAAATAAAGGAAACTGCAGGGGCATGAGGGAGGAACTGACGAAAATCGACTGGGAGCAGACCCTAGTGGGAAAGACAGTAGAACAGCAATGGCAGGAGCTTCTGGGAGTAATTGAGGACACAGTACAGAGGTTCATCCCAAAGAAAAGAAAGGTTATCAGAGGGGGGATTAGGCAGCCATGGCTAACAAAGGAAGTTAGGGAATGCATCAAAGCAAAAGAGAAAGCCGATAATGTGGCAAAGAGTAGTGGGAAGTCAGAAGATTGGGAAGGCTACAAAAACAAACAGAGGATAACAAAGAGAGAAATAAGGAAAGAGAGGATCAAATATGAAGGTAGGCTAGCCAGTAACATTAGGAATGATAGTAAAAGTTTCTTTAAATACATTCAAAACAAACAAGACATTGGGCCGCTCCAAAATGACGCTGGTAATCTAGTGATGGGAGACAAGGAAATAGCTGAGGAACTAAATAAGTACTTTGCGTCAGTCTTCACAGTGGAAGACATGAGTAATATCCCAACAATTCAGGAGAGTCAGGGGGCAGAGTTGAATATGGTAGCCATCACAAAAGAGAAAGTGCTAGAGAAACTAAGAGGTCTAAAAATTGATAAATCTCCAGGCCCGGATGGGCTACATCCTAGAGTTCTAAAGGAGATAGCTGAAGAAATAGTGGAGGCATTAGTTATGATCTTTCAAAAGTCACTGGAGTCAGGGAAAGTCCCAGAGGATTGGAAAATCACTGTTGTAACCCCCTTGTTCAAGAAGGGAACAAGGAAAAAGATGGAAAATTATAGGCCAATTAGCCTAACCTCGGTTGTTGGCAAGATTCTAGAATCCATTGTTAAGGATGAGATTTCTAAATTCTTGGAAGTGCAGGGTCGGATTAGGACAAGTCAGCATGGATTTAGTAAGGGGAGGTCGTGCCTGACAAACCTGTTAGAGTTCTTTGAAGAGATAACAAATAAGTTAGACCAAGGAGAGCCAATGGATGTTATCTATCTTGACTTCCAAAAGGCCTTTGATAAGGTGCCTCACAGGAGTCTGCTGAGTAAAATAAGGGCCCATGGTGTTCGAGGCAAGGTACTAACATGGATTGACGATTGGCTGTCAGGCAGAAGGCAGAGAGTTGGGATAAAAGGTTCTTTTTCGGAATGGCAACCGGTGACGAGTGGTGTCCCGCAGGGTTCAGTGTTGGGGCCACAGCTGTTCTCTTTATAGATAAACGATCTAGATGATGGGACTGGGGGCATTCTGGCTAAGTTTGCCGATGATACAAAGATAGGTGGAGGGGCAGGTAATATGGAGGAGGTGGGGAGGCTGCAGAAAGATTTAGACAGTTTAGGAGAGTGGTCCAAGAAATGGCTGATGAAATTCAACGTGGGCAAGTGTGAGGTCTTGCACTTTGGAAAAAAGAATAGAGGCATGGACTATTTTCTAAACGGTGACAAAATTCATAATGCTGAAGTGCAAAGGGACTTGGGAGTCCTAGTCCAGGATTCTCTAAAGGTAAATTCTCTTCTATAGTAGTGAACTCGCCAACATTGAGGGCATTTAAAAGTTTATTGGATAAACATATGGATGATAATGGTATAGTGTAGGTTAGATGGCTTTTGTTTCGGTGCAACATCGTGGGCCGAAGGGCCTGTACTGCGCTGTATTGTTCTATGTTAAACTTGCAGGTTGAGTCCGTAATTAAGAAAGCAAATGCAATGTTGTCATTTATCTCAAGAGGCTTGGAATATAAAAGCAGGGATGTACTTCTGAAGCTTTATAAAGCATTAGTTAGGCCCCATTTAGAATACTGTGAGCAATTTTGGGCCCCACACCTCAGGAAGGACATACTGGCACTGGAGCGGGTCCAGCGGAGATTCACACGGATGATCCCAGGAATGGTAGGCCTAACATACGACGAACGTCTGAGGATCCTGGGATTACATTCATTGGAGTTTAGGAGGTTGAGGGGAGATCTAATAGAAACTTACAAGATAATGAATGGCTTAGATAGGGTGGACGTAGGGAAGTTGTTTCCATTAGCAGGGGAGACTAGGACCCGGGGGCACAGCCTTAGAATAAAAGGGAGTCACTTTGGAACAGAGATGAGGAGAAATTTCTTCAGCCAGAGAGTGGTGGGTCTGTGGAATTCATTACCACAGAGGGCGGTGGAGGCCGGGACGTTGATTGTCTTTAAGACAGAAGTTGATAAATTCTTGATTTTTCGAGGAATTAAGGGCTATGGAGAGTGGGTAAATGGAGTTGAAATCAGCCATGATTGAATGGTGGAGTGGACTCGATGGGCCGAATGGCCTTACTTCCGCTCCTATGTCTTATGGTCTTATGGGATCCCAATGAAAAACGGATTCGCCGAGATCAGGATTGACACTCGAGAGGCTGACAAGCTGCAGCCGCATATAAGCGCACCACTCCCCACACACACTCATCCCAGCCAACAAGATGGCAGCAAGGAGAGCGGCACCCGAACTCTGAAGTCGAGACCCTGCTAGACGCAGTGGAGGAGAGGCGGGCTACCATGTACCCCAGGGTGGGAAGGGTCGGCCAGCAGTGCAGGAAAAAACTGCACAACCTCCTCAGGGCGACCAGGGTGAGTAGGCAGCACCGTGTCCGTGGCACCAACTCCCGCCTAACCACCCGTGACCCCATGCCCCCACCCCCACCTGGAGGGTGACTGAACCTCCATCCTGCACCACTTGTCAGCACCCATACCGGCAGTGACGGCCAGGTGCCCTGGCCATGACTTCCACCAGCTACCAACCCCCTGTGCTGCATGCATCTGACTGCCTAACACTGTGCATTTTCTGTCTCCCCCCACCCACAGGAGAAGGTGGCCCACAACCGTGGAGAGGAGGAAAACTGGAAGGAGCCCCCCGGACCTGCCGCCCCTCACCGCAGCAGACCAGCAGGCACTGGACCTGGTTGATGGGCCCGGAGAGGGGGTAGTCACCGAGGTGGAGGTCGGCATCGGACGAGCAAGTGAGGCCCCGCTGAGTTGCACTTAACGGCATAAACTAAAGAAATAAGGGAATAAACAGGAAGGACCCTTACAATATGGCTAGTCCAGTTCAGTTTCTGGTCAATGATAACCCCCAGGGTGTTGACAATGGGGGCATTCAGTGATGGTAATGCCATTGAATGTTGAGCGGAGATGAGTAAATTCCTTCTTGTTGGAGCTGGTCATTGCCTGGCACTTGTGTGGTGCGAATATTACTTGCCACTTGTCAGCCCAAGCCTGGAGATTGCTGCATTTAGACACGGACTGCTTCAGTATCTGAAGCACAACACGGTGCACATCTATGAACCCTCTCTCATTCGAGACACGACAGTCCTGCTGCCATAGAATCTTCAGAGACTCTGTTAATCTAACCCCTTTAAATAGTCTGGTGGGCTTTGATATCACTTCAACAACAGCAACAGGTATTGTCCAAATTCCAATTACTTCCGAGCTCCAGGGTCCTGTTCTTTCCATCTGCATTACACACAGTATGACATTCCCTGCTGCATTCTCAGCATCATCCTTCAACACTAGGATCTGTCTGAAGGCTGCAAAACAGAAAACTGTTCCATTTGAAGAGGGAGTTGCTTATTTTCTCTTTGTACCAATTCCCAGTCTTTTGAACCGCTAAACAGAAAATTAGACTGACCACCACAGTGCAGTTAGTTTTCTATTTATCCCTTTCTCCTCAACTGTTCACTGCATGGCAACCCAGCTCCTACAGCCATTTCTTGGAATCTAATGACATCATTATCAGGAAACCTATTAACCCTCTTTTAAAATGCTTAGTCTTAAAGGGAAAGTCTTAAAGGGAAATCACCCCAAAATAAAATACATTCTGCCCAAACCACATGGGTGATCACAATTCTAAAATAGTAAATGGCGCCGAACAATCCAAGGGATGTCCTTCAGTAATTAAGTTTCAAACACATGTCTGATTACACCATTAATTGGTGATTCACTACAGTGATTAATGTCCTTATTATATAAACTATCCAGCAAAAACTATAATTAACGATTTGATAAACCTCCAGTAACGATCTCAATGCCATTAATCTTTCTGTATAAGATTGTCGCACATCAAGCACACTGACACTATAAAAGCACTGACCATCTGCACACATCCTGAATCTAATCAAAACATAAAATGTTCAGTAAATATGGTCAAAAATAATTGGCGTTGCAGTTTTATATCAGTTACCAACTCTCCAGAATTGTGCTAGACGTCCAGAAATTAAACATTAAACCCTGGGATGCCTGGGAGAAAAATCATCAGGGCATTAAAAAGCAATTGACTTTAATCTTTTTTTAAAAATCGATCGTAAATTGATCGGTCTTAAAAATACTGGCGATGGGAGGATAAGCTTGTTAACTGACAGTCAGGAACCACAATGAAGAATGTTTTTATTCTGATTCCATGGAAAGATGGTTGTTGGCTTCAGGAGTTAAAGGTGGAGCAATTGAAATTAGTTGGTCATACGGTGGCATCTTGAGGGTTATGCCCTTTTTAATTAGTTTCCTTTTTCGCAATTGTGGAACCACTGCCTTCTCACCATACTGGAGAAAGATTTCCTCTGTGAGAACAACAAAATGAAAACTCTGGGGAAAGGGCGAGGCAATGGGATTAAGTAGGAACAGGTGTGATGGGCTGTAAAATCCTAGAGCCAGGAATTTCTTCAGAGCTGTACCCATCAGTAATAGCTGGAAATCCTGCTACATCAGTGGTGTTCCCTGGATTTCCAACAACATTTTTGATGATGGAGTGGGAGAGTGAGGATGAGGAGATTCACAACTTCTGATTCAGAGGACGAAAGGTTCTGTGGGGGCCCAAAGCATGTTTATATTCCTGGCGCATACTTTTATCACAGGGAGCTTCACAGTAAGAGAGCAAATTCATGAAATCTACCCTTGCATGGATAGAGGGGTGGGATCGAAATATGCCATTGGTGTAGGATTAAGGATACAATTCCAAGTGTGGCAATGTTTGGTGCGGGCATTGGATGAAAACTGGGCATTTCTTCGGAACAAGTGTCCCTCAGTACGTTCACAATTCATTTTAAATATCTAATCTTTCATGCAGCTATTCAGTCTAATTGCAGTTTGTTTGCACCTAACAGATACCTTCGCCAAGAAGAATTTCTTCTGAAATGCATGAAATGGATAATTAAATAAGCTTCTGATTTGTTGCTCCCTGTGTAATTCAAACTGCATTAGTACCAGAACATTGATTTTGGTCCTATTGTATCCTCCCAGTTCTCTGCTTCACCTATTCTGTCTATTTTTATACAGCACTGTTTCGATTAAGGGATAAAATACTGGAAGCTAAGATCAACTGTAGCATGAAATAACTACAATGTTACAGGTGTGATCATTTTCAACAATGCTATCAAGGTCATTTCAGGTGGACATCACTGCCTGCAGACTGAACGCATGATCCATAATTGATTGTTTTCTAAGCCTGGCTCAGCTTTCTAAGTTTGTTTTTCCCTTCAGATCTGGTTGGAATTCAGGAAAGGCAGCAAAAAAAAAGAGAAACATTTGTACTTACAAAGCGCTGTTTTATAACCTCAAGATGTCCCAAAGCACTTTACTGTCAATGAAGCATATTTTAAGTTGAGTCATTGTTGCAATGTACGGAATGAAGCAGCGAATTTTGCACAGTAAGCTCCCACATCATTTATTAATAACCAAATTTCAAGTCATGTTGAATGAGGGATAAATATTTTGGTAGGAGGTCAGAGATAACTCCCCTGTTCTTCTTCAAAATTGTCCCATGGGATCTTTTATGTTCATGGGACTTGGTTTAACCTATCAACTGAAAGGTGGTGGGCGTGATTCTCCATTGCCTGACGCCAATATCATAATCTGCGATCGGGCGGAGAATGGACTCCGACACCCAAATCGGGGCGGGTGCCAGTTTGACACCAGATAGCCATGCTCTGCCCCCTCTGAAATGACGCCATCGTGTTGTGCGCCGCGCACCATTGCAACGGTGTTGGCACGTCATTGGCAGGCCCTCCGGCGATGCTCTGCCCCCGATGGGCCACGTTTCTGACCGCACGGGACACGTGTGATCGGGAAGCTGGCATGGCGGCTGCGAACTGAGTCCAGCGCCGCCACACCCGGCCGGGTTCCATGCCGCTGGCCGGGGAGGCTGCAGGTCGTCGTCGTGCGCATGCGTGGCCAGGGACCCAGCCATTCTCTAGCCGTTTCCAGCGTGGGGGCCGGGGGTTCCACCCGGCGCCGCTGCGAGCCCCTCACCGGTCCCGGGTTCGGCAAAATTATTTCATTATACAACGCACGCAAGTTCTCTGTTCGAACCGGCACATAACTGCTGAAACGGAGAATCCAGCCCGGCATCTCTGACAATAAATCTATCAATCAATCAATCAATTGAGAGTGCAGAGGTCGGTTTAGTTCAGTTGGCTGGACCGCTGGTGTGTGATGCAGAGCAAGGCCAACAGCGTGGGTTCAATCCCTGTACCAGCTGAGATTATTCACGAAAGCCCCACCTTATCAACCTCGCCCCTCGCCTGAGGTGTGGTGATCCTCAGGTTAAGTCATCACCAGTCACCTTTCCCCTCAAAGGGGACAGCAGCCTATGGTCATCTGGGACTTTGGCGACTTTACAAGAGTGTCATTCAAGATATTATTGTGTTTAGCTGGAATGGAGTTTGAACCCACAACCCTCCAACTCAAAGGTTATCAATTTGCCGAAAGAACATAGCGCTTTAAACTCCATAGTTCCCACTGTTTACACGTCAATTGTTCCCCCACTTCGGGAAGGAACACTTACCAAAAACAATTCACAGATTCCCCAAAGAGATGGCTATTCTATACACAGGGCAGCACAGCAACTATAAACTATAAGCGTGACACCCAGAATCTGGGACTGTACCTATCTTCATTCTGCCCTGATTAATGCATTCAAGTCAACATGGTAGGCTAAAAGGCTGTGAGATGATACATGTTGCTAGGAAGAATAAGGAAGCCAGATTCTCTTTGAAAAGTAAGTTTCTAAATTTGTTAGGAATCTGCAGAACCATCCATAATTAGCCACAGTCCATGAAGGACCATATTTTCATCTCTGTTGGTTTCTAAGAGAGACAAGTGGCGATAGCTTGGAGGGACATTAGACCACATTAAATATGGTTGACCAGGAATATCGCTTCCACTCTTACTACATGCCATTGGTGTGTTGGAAGGATTAGCAGGTTGATTATCAACCTGTTTGGTCATGTCATGAATGCTCCTTCTGAAGCCAATGGGTCCTGAAGAGGGATTTGAACCAGGAGCTTCAGGTTAAGCTATGGAGAAGCAAACAAAGCACTGGTATTCCTTCCGAGGGAGATAGAGAGAAAAGCAGGGAGATCACGGGCGAGAATCTCTGGCCTCCCCGCAGCATGTTTCCCGGCGGAGGGAGACAGTCCTCCATAGGCCTATGGCGGAATCGCTTGGTTCTGCCACTCTCAATGGGATTACTCATGCCACCGGTAAACCCCGCAGCGGGAGTGCACTGTCAGTGGGACCCAAAGAGCCCACCTGTTTGAACAGCCCGAAGATCTTGCCCTATGTTAAACATGGTTACAATTGTGGATAGACCACTCAAAATAGAGGGACTAAATGGTCTTTTCCTGTTCCTATGTTCACACTTGGGCTACTGTGACCAGTTCCGATTTCCAAAATATAAAAACGATAGAGACACCGGAAAGGATGAAATAGAGGATTTACGAGAATGATACTTGAGCTATGAGGTTCTACCTATGAGGAATGTTTGAGCAGGCTCAGGCTCTTTTCTAAGAGATGGCTAAGGGATTAAAATGTTTGATAGAATAGATTGAGAGGTGAAAAGATGAGGGCCGGCATTTTCCAGCCCCATCTCCGCTGGGATCTTTCGGTCCCGCCGAAAGTCAATGGACGTTTTGCTGGTCCACCACAGCAGGGCTGGAAATTCCCAGCCACTTGTTGGGAAGAGCAGAACTAGGGCCCATGAACATGTAAATAGTCACCAATGCATCCAATAAGGAATTATAGAGCATCTTCTTTGCCAAGACAGTGGTGAGAATGTGCAACTTGCTACCATAGATAGAGAGTGGCTGGGGCGGGCTAGCATAGGTGCATTTAAGGGGAGCTAGATAAACACACAAGGGAGAAACAGAAAGAAGGCTGTGTTGTGGCCCAGGGTTTAGAGAACCCCAAAGTATATCATGGAGTTCACCTAACCCATGACTTTTACTAGATTGTGGTATGGGGAGCACACGGCCCACTCTACAGGTGTGGTGCAGCAGAAATTTAAACGTAATTTTTAAAGCAAAACAATGTTTATTCTATGAACTCAGTTAACCTTTTTAAAACATACAGTGAACACCTTAGCAACCATCAACTCAAATACACCCCCCAAAGAATACAACATTCTAAGTAATACTTAAACTTTCCTTTTAACATCCATAAGACAACAGAACCCTTGGTACAGAAAGACATCAGGTTTAACTTCACTACTGAGAACAGTTACCACGTTGAAATCACCAAATGGACATTCATAAGCGTGCAGAGATTCATACACATCCTGCTGTGACTGCAGCGTCTCCAAAACAAAATTGAAACCAAAAAACACAGACACACCCAAGCTTTTCCTCAAAGTGAAACTAAAAAGCAGAGCCAGAGCTCAGCTCCACCCATACTCTGACATCACTGCAGCCACTTGAGCAGACAAACATTTCTTAAAGTGACATTCCCATGACAGGCTGTGATGATAGCTAATGTGAAACAGGGTGGGAGGAGGCTAGTGTGGCGCCTAAATACTGGCATGGACCCGTTGTGGTAAATGGTCTGTTTTTGTGTTGCATATACAATGTAATATGATGGGACTGTGCTGTACCTGACTCAGGTGTACCAGCTGTTGACACCGAGTCCTTAAGAATGAATGGGCCTCATCTCCAGCCCGCATGTTCCTCAAATCCATAGTTACATTTTGAACAAAAAAACCCAATTGCTACCAAAGCTACAACTTCAGAGTGAAAGCAGTTCCCGAATCCCTGAAAACCTTCCGCATAAGCAAAATGTTTAGCAATAAGATAAATCTCTTGGCATTCAGTATTAGGTTTAATTAGCAGTGCTATATCTTTTAATGATCCCGGATCAATCCACTGATGGCTGGGGGAATAGAATCTGCAGCTGAAGTAAGTCTTTATGTGAAGGACATGACAGATTTACCATCACACTAACCTACTGGAGGATGCATTTATTTTAGGAGCTGATTACAGCCCAATTATTTGATTATGATTTAAGGTTTGCAATCACTCATTTGCTGCTGAACTTTCTATCTGTTAGCGAGATTGCTGAGTTGACTGAATCTATAACCTTCAGGCCACGGACCCAGCGATCTAACTAAACTACACATTTCCCTGCTTAGTGTAATGGGTAAATACACTGCAGTATTGTACTCAGTGTACAGGTCAGGAAATGCCCAAGATTCAATTCCCAGTCTTGGCTAAGTTTGATGATCTCTCCCTGAGTAATAGCATGTTGGACACATAACTACAACCACAACAACCTGCATTTATATAGCACCTTTAATGTGATAAAACATTCTCAGGTGTTTCATGACAGTGTTATCGCACACAATTTCACTTTGAGCAGTCACATGGAGATATTAGGATAGGCGGTCCAAAACATGATCATTGCCGAGAGAGTGAGCTGCTTTCTCTCAAATTAGATATTAAACTGAAGCCCCCTTTGCTTTCTCAAGTAAAAGATCCCATGGCATTCTATAAAAAAACAAGATGGAGGCCAAATGTTATGATCTAAGCAGAGTGCCAAGTCCAGATGGCTTTACAGTGCCCAGTTGAGCAATGGGCTTGTATGGATCTTCATTGGAAAACACTGCAGCAGGCCAAGGATAGAGAGGTCTGTGTGGGAGCAAGGTCGAAAATCAAAATCACACAGGAAGCCACTGGCTCATTCTTGCAGACTAAATTGAGGTATTCTGCAAAGCAGTCACCCAGTCTGCACTTGGCCTCCCCAATGTAGAGGAGCTAACATTGTGAGCAGCGAATCCAGTACACCAAATTGAAAGAAGTCGAAGTTGCTGTTTCATTTGGAAGGAGTGTTTGGAGCCTTAGACCGTGAGAAGGGGGGAGGTAAAAGGGCAGATACTACATTATTTGTGCTTGCATGGAAAGGTTCTGTCGGAGAGGGAGGAGTGAGAGTGAGAGGAGGGTATTGGGTGTGGCTAAGAAGGGGACTGGGATGTCTCTTAGAAGAGTCTCTTTGGAACACTGAAAGGGGAGGGGAACATGTGTCTGGTGCTGGCTTCATGCTGGATGCGGCGGAAACATCGGAGCAAGATCCATTGAATAAGAAAGCTGGTGGGATGGATGATGTGGACCAGGGGAATCATAATGTGGATCTGGGAGGGAGGGGAAGGGGCGAGAGAATATGTCCGGGGTTCTCCGACCCCGCACCAGGTCGGAGAATCGCCGTTGACGCCGAAAATTCTCGCCACGCCGCTCCGACGCCTGGACGCGATTAACCGGTGACCAGAGAATCGGCGCCAGTCACGCGGTTGCGGCGGCGCCGGTCGGGCATCGTTGAAAGAGGCCCCAGTGGCGATTCTCCGCAGTCGGCTGGCCGAGTTCCTGCCGAGTTCCGCCGGCGTGGTTCACATATGGTACCACCCGGCAGGAGCTTGGGCCTGCGGGCTCATGGCCGTCCTGGTGGAGGGGTGGGGGGATCAGACTCTGGGAGGGGCCTCCACGACGGCCAGGCCCGCGATCGGGGGCTACCGATCGGCTGGCGGGTGCAATCTGGGGTGGGGCCTACCTTCTTCCACGCGGGCCCGCTGTGTTGCTACGCCATGTTGCGCGGCGCTGGCATGAAAATGGCCACCACGCGCATGCATTGGCGTGGAAATGGTCACCACGCGCATGCGCTGGCGCAGAAATGGCCGCCTTGGGCCACTGACTCTCTGGGCCAAGTGGCCCTTTGGCGCAGGCATGAAACACTCCGGTATTTACACTGGCGTCAGCACTTAGCTGGGAGTTTGGAAAATCCCGGCCTAAGGGTGTGAAATAGAATTGGACCTGAAGTTTCTCCAGCATATGTTGCTTCTCGTGGTTCAAAGTGAGGTTACAGATTAACCAAGATTAGAATAAGCTCCAGGAAAAACACTTGAAATTATAGTTTTGCCAAGGACTAAGTCCAGCCTCAAAAATGATGGACAATGTTTGCTGCTGCATTGTCGCAACTAATTGATTGAAGTCAAATATTTTCCCCTCATTCTGTCTCAAATGGCTAAATGTTTATAAATGGCTGGACTTAGAATGATGCAGGATCTTCATGTTGGGGAATGGAACACTTGCAGTTCTGATATCCAGTGTCAGTATGAAATGTCCCAGGAAGAGTAAAATTTCTCTTTAATTTGCCCCAAAGGAGTTCCTCAACTCCAGTCTCAGGAGATCAGCTCTGACTGCATTGTGTGAAATACCTATTTCCTGCACATTTACTTCATGATTTCTCTGAATATGACTGTCAGTTTAGTGCTGAGCTGGCTATTATAGTCCTGGCTATTATAAATCTGATTGAGCCTGCTGCATTAGGGATGATTTGACAACAGGCAACAACAAATAGAACCCACATTTATATAGTGAGTATCATGACCTCACAATGTTCTAAAGTACAGCCAATGAAGTACTTTGGAAGCAGCCATTGTTGCTGTGCAGCTACGAGAACAGGCAATTAGTACACAGCAAGCTCCCACAAGCAACAATGGTGTCATTTCTGGTGTTGGTTGAAAGATAAATGGTGACCAAGACACCAAGGAATTCTGGGCTATGTCCCCATGCCAACGTGGGAACGGAGAAAAACTGGCCCAAAACGGCCACCAATTCCCCGTTTTGCTGGGGGCCAGCAGGACGGCAGCGTAGAGCACCAGGTTTTCACTGCCGATACCCCCGGATTACTGTCGGGTCCGTGGCCACACATGTGCATGGCGGCGGCCTGCAGGCGGCCTTGCGGTGCTTCGTGGCGGAGGCCGCTCACGGACCCGGCATGCGAAATAGTCCCCCACTTCAGCCAGCTCACACGTCCTGGACCCCCCACCACAGTGGACCCAGCCCCAAATAATGTCCCCCCCTGCCCACAGATCTGCCCTCCCCCGACCGTGGTGGCGCTGGACTTAGTCCACAGCCGCCACGCTGAGTTCCCGATGGATGAGACGACATGTGTCCCGTGTTGCCGGGAACTCGGCTGGTCGGGGACGGACCAGCAAGTGGAAACAACCTCTTAGCATCTACCCTGTCAAGCCCCCTGAGAATCCTATATGTCTCAATAAGGTTGTCTCTCATTCTTCTAAACTCCAATGAGTACAGGCCCAACCTATTCAACCCCTCACAAGAAAATGCCTCCATACCTGGGATCAATCTCGTGAACCTTTGCTGGACCGCCTCCAATAGCAGTACATCTTTCCTTAGATAAGGGGATCAAAACTATTCACAGTATTCCAGCTGTCTAACTAGTGCTCATTCTCTAAAGTGCTAGAAATGCTGCAACACAGATAAGCAGGGAGTAATTTCCTTTTTAGCCAACTTTGCGAAAATAAGATTAACCGTCAATCTCCTTTGTTGTTTGTCGCATCTTGCCTGTAACTGCAACATATTATTTACAATACAGAGATAACCTTGTCAGTCCAGCAGATCTGAGTCAGCGTTTACGCTCCATACAAGCCCCTCCCACTTCAATGCACCTGATCAACACGTATATCTATTTGTTTCTCCTTCATGTACTTAATTAGCTCTGCCTAGATGTAAAAATAGTGAAGCACTTTGGGAAGCTCTGAGAACGTTGCAAATTTGCTTTTCCCAAAGTTTCTAGATCCATGCCAGATATTCTCTGGTGTTTGGCGTCACCAGTCACTTTTGTTAAAGGGCACTCCCCATGTGTTAGTAGCATTGGTGTCTGAGGTGTGTCCTCGGTCCCCGATTAGTGAGTAAGAGACAGCCTGAAACAGATGGGCAATCATATAGTGGCCCTGACCAAAATGGAGCCAGAAAGGAGCGGTAGGTGTGTTACCTTAGGGGAGGCGGT
Source organism: Scyliorhinus torazame (assembly GCF_047496885.1). Classification (NCBI taxonomy): domain Eukaryota; kingdom Metazoa; phylum Chordata; class Chondrichthyes; order Carcharhiniformes; family Scyliorhinidae; genus Scyliorhinus; species Scyliorhinus torazame. The sequence continues at coordinate 47,487,409 of NC_092722.1, forward strand.
GGCGAAGTGGCATTGCCATTGGGCTAGTAACCCAGAGCCCCGGAGTAATACTCTGAGGACCCAAGTTCAAATTCCACCACTGCAGATGGTGAATTTTGAATTCAGTAAAAATCTGGAATTAAAAGTCTAATGATGACCATGAAACCATTGTCGATTGTCGTAAAACCCCATCAGGTTCACTAATGTCCTTCAGGGAAGGAAATCTGCCGCCCTTACCTGGTCTGGCCTACATGTGACTCCAGACCCACGGCAATGTGGTTGACTCTTAACTGCCCGCTCAAGAACAATAGAGGATGGCCAATAAATGCTGGCACAGCCTGCGATGCCTACATCCCATGAACGAATTTTAAAAAATGATTATCTGAGCACTATTGTCCTGTTGTCCAGTAAAGGCTTCTGATACCTCAGAAATGTTATAGCGTACAACAAAAGCCAATACTTCCTTTGGGCCTGTTTCTGTTTCTTCCATCTTTTAGTCCATTTCAAATTTTTTTTCATTGACTCAATTCTCTTTTGCTTTTTTCTTCCAACTGCAATATTCTACTGCAGAATAAGTAAAGAGTGCTGGGAGGGGCTGGGAGATGGCTTTATGCTCTGACTTTTTTTTTTAAAAGCAAAGGTTATACATCTACTTGATATTTCCTCTCCGTAATCAATAAAAGAAAAGCTTTTATTGCCACTGTGAAAACACTGGAGTAGGCTTCTCCCGTGACAGCAATGACAGGAGAATGTTTCCAAGCACTCCATCAATAAGCAGCGTGGCTTCAGACCAGTCTAAGGCCAGATCCAGGGCCACTGACCCCAGAAAATTAAACTGAAACATCCGAGTGGGTGAGCCCCCCACATATTTAGGGCAACTTGTTCCCGAGAGTTGTCACAACTGGTGGTTCGCCCCTCTCAATTGCACCCAATGCCATCGTTACCAACAAAACTGATTAAAGGTGATCACAGAATTGCTGTCACAACATTCCCATTTGTGCTGCTAATGAATTGCTTCATTCCACATTTTTCACAAGTGCAAAGTTGTTTCCCTGACACCGCTGCTGCAAAATAAATGCCATTAAAGCAATTTCAAACCGTTAATAACGCTCCCCAGTTTGGGTTCCAGGTGCAAGTGCTTGACATTTACTGAGCATCTCGAGGTTGGGGAGAGGGAGCGGTGGAGTTGCTGTGGGGGAAGGAAAGAGAAGCAGGGGCTGACTTTCATTGATCTTAATTGCAAAATACCGAACATCTTCACAGAAGGGTTCCCTTTTCATTTGCTTTGAGACATAGCCATCAGACGTGTGTCGGGAATGATCAGTGCCTTCGCACAGCGGGGGAAGAATTCCTTAAAACAAAAGCAATTTCGATCCAAGCGAATGTTTTAACTCTTTGATAATCCCTTTGTGAAATGTTATGATCAAACACCATCTGCTGCACTTCCAAGTTCTTTCTGCCAAGGCCATCAATATTAGATAGCCACCTTGTGGGCTAATGGGGAATTCGGATACTCCTTTACCCACGAGAGTAGTGAGAATGTGGATCCCGCTACCACAGGGAATAATTGGGTGAGACAAATAATACAGATGCATTTCAGGAGAAGCTGGATAAACATTTCAGGGAGAGGGGAATAAAGGGCTATGTTGGGAGAACTAGATAAGAAGGTTGAGGAGGAAGCTCAAGTGGAGCATAAACGACAACATGAAGTGAATGGCTGAGCTGGTTCCATGCTCTATGTTCTACATTTGATGGCTGTCACCATATTTTGGCTCGAAATTGCTCTGAGAAATCGTAAGATTGTGAAAGGTGCAAGAAAAATGCAAGTTCTCCTTCTAACCACTGGCCTGTCATAATATACACCAGTATATCATGGTGCAGACACACACTGATGGACATGCAGTGGGACCAATCAGCATAACCAACACCGCAGCCAATCACCGGTGAGAGCACACGCACTATAAAGACAGGGGACGCGAGAGTTCCCGTTCATTCTAGTAGCAGCCAGCTCGGAGCACAGAGCTCACAGCCTGCAACACAGACATTCACCATGTGCTGAGTGCATCACCTGGTTAGGACTAGGCAAGGGTCAACAGTTAAAGCTGGTATTGCATTTACCCACAGTTCAAGTATGTTAATATAGTTAACCTCATAATAAAATAGAGTTGCACCACTTCCACGGTAGCATTGTGGATAGCACAATTGCTTCACAGCTCCATGGTCCCAGGTTCAATTCCGGCTCGGGTGATTGTCTGTGCGGAGTCTGCACGTCCTCCCCGTGTCTGCGTGGGTTTCCTCCGGGTGCTCCAGTTTCCTCCCACAGTCCAAAGATGTGCGGGTTAGGTGAATTGGCCAATGATAAATTGCCCTTAATGTCCAAATTGCCCTTGGTGTTGGGTGGAGGTGTTGAGTTTGGGTAGGGTGCTCTTTCCAAGAGCCGGTGCAGACTCAAAGGGCCGAATGGCCTCCTTCTGCACTGTAAATTCAATGATAATCTATGATTAATCGAGGACAAAGGTTCGGCACAACATCGTGGGCCGAAGGGCCTGTTCTGTGCTGTATTTTCTATGTTCTATGTTCCAGTATTGGTGATCTGTTTGTGATCCAGAACACCCAACACATCATGGCTGATGCTTCCAAAAAGTGTAGTGAGATCCTAAGTACCAGAAAGGAAATTTTTCAAAGAAGAGGTGGAATATGGATATCCAAGACTTGGCTACTGGTGATTAGTAATATTCATTTAGCCAGTCAGCTTAAACAGGTCATTTAGCGGTTGATCAAAAGCACAATCCTGCAGTTTTTTGGAAACATAAAATACAAACAGAAAATACTGGGAACACTCAGCAGGTCTGACAGCCTCTGTGAAGCGAAGAACAGAGTCAATTGAAATGATCTAACTGAATTGCAACATTCTCCCGTGTCGAGCACGTTTAGCCGGGTGTTTCCCAGCTCTGAGAAAGACCACGCTATTGAACAGTACTTTGTTGCACCTGGGCACTACCTGGTGCCAGGCTGACAGTACCAAGGTGCACGGTTGGCACAGTGCCTGGGTTCCTCCCTTCCCGGAGGACAACTGCCTGGGGGACTCTGATCCCCTGGGAGACCCCCCCACCCAAGCGCCATTCCGTCCGGCCCCCGTTTGTCCCAAGGCGAAGGGGTTAGATCCCAAAGCCTCGGTAGATCAGGCACGCTGCACATTAAAGTGGGACTAGCTACTCACTCTACTATGCAGATTTGTCAAATACTGCTCCTGCCCACAATAGGCGGGATTCAGGTCGTGACATCTCACGAGATCCCATTAGATTTTGCAAGGCATGATGAGCCATGGTAGATTCTGGAAGAGGCCTCTCCCGGCATTGTGCCCGCATTCGCCCAAACAGGGGTGTGAAGCGTCCGATAGATCGTTCCCCATGTTTCACGTTGATGAACTGTTAAAAGTTAGAGAAAAAAAACTTGCATTTACATTGCGCTTTTCACAAATCACTGGGCATTGCAAAGCACATTATAGCCAAAGAAGTACCTTTTGAAGTATAGTCATTGTTGTAATGTGGGAAGCATGACAGCCAATTTGCTCACAGCACGCTCCCATAACCAGAAATGTGATCAGCTAAGCGGAATTCTGTGGTGCTTGTTAAGGGATAAATATTGGCCAGGATACCAGGGATAACTCCACTGCTCTTCTTCAAAATAGTGCTACGGGATTGTTTATATCCACCTGAGCAAGCAGATGGGACCTCGGTTTAACATCTCATCCAAAAAGGACAGCACCTCCGACAGTGCAGCACTCCCTCAATACTTGTACACAGAATATGGCGACTCAGAGATAAGAGTACTGCCGCCTGAGTCGCAGCTGCTACTTTGGATGTAACAGATTTTAAATAAGTACCAAGACAGGAAGATCAAAAGGGAAGCACTGTAATAGGCTGAAAGGAAGGAGAGATTTAATAACAAAAGAGTTGATGGTAAAAGGAGATGGCAAAAGGACAAGGAGCAAAAGACGAGTCTGGAGGAGGTGTGAATAGACAAGGAGGCACCACCTTTCAAAAAACCAGGAGCAAAGGTTATGATCTGAAATTGCTGAGATCAACGTAGAGTCCAGAAAAATCGGAAGATGAGTGCAAGGAGAAAGGAGGGCTTAGGACTGTGGGTGACGAGAAGAGAAGAACTAGAAGAGGTGGAGCTGCGTTTCCTCCACTTTGCATGTTTGCATTGGGTTCAGTATCATGAATGTTCGAAAGTGGATGCAAAGGCTTTGGAGAGGCTGCAGAACAAATTTACACAAATAGCTCTACGGATGAGTGATTGCAGTTAAGTGTATAGATTGGCGAAGCAGGCGTTATCTTTTTTGAGAAGATTGAGAGGAGATTTGGTGAAGGTGTTGAAAGCCGCGAAGGGTTGGGTAGATGAAATGGAGAGAAACTGTTCCCAGTAGACCTAGACCTAGGAAGGGATCATCGAGGCTAGTAACAGCCCCTGGAGAGCACAAGTGGTGGTCGTCCGGACCGGGGAAAAGAACCGGATGGTAGTGGACTACAGTCGGACGATCAACCGGTACACGCAGCGCGATGCGAACCCCCGCCCACGCATATCTGATATGGTCAATCAGATTGCGCAGTATCGAGTCTTCTCTACGGTAGACTTGAAGTCCGCGTACCGCCAGCTCCCTATCCGGCCGGAAGACCGCCAGTACACTGCCTTCGAGGCAGATGGCCGAATCTTCCATTTCCTCATGGGTCCCCTTCGGCGTCACCAACGGGGTTTCGGTCTTCCAATGAATTAATGGACCGAATGGTGGACCAGTACAGGCTGCGGGCCACGATCCCATACTTGGATAATGTCACCATCTGCGGCCATGACCTGCAGGATGCGAACCTAGACAAATTCCTCCGCACCGCCCGACTCCTTAATTTAACCTACAATAAGGAGAAATTTGTTTTCCGCACAACCCGGCTAGCCATCCTCGGCTATGTCGTGGAAAACGGTGTCCTAGGTCCTGACCCCGACCGCATGCGCCCCCTTCTCCAACTCCCCCTTCCCCACTGCCCCAAGGCCCTGAAACGATGCCTGGGGTTTTTCTCGTATTATGGCCAGTGGTTCCCCAACTATGCAGACAAGGCCCGCCCACTCATTAAGTCCACCATTTTCCCCTGACGGCTGAGGCCCACTTGGCTTTCAACTGCATTTGAGCCGACATTGCCAAAGCCACGATGCACGCTGTGGATGAATCCATTCCAGGTGGAGAGCGATGCGTCTGACTTTGCCCTGGCCGCTACCCTCAACCAGGCAGGAAGGCCTGTCAACTTTTTTTCCCGTACCCTCCATGCCTCCGACATTCGACACTCCTCTGTCGAGAAGGAGGCACAAGACATTGTGGAAGCTGTGCGACACTGGAGGCATTACCTGGCAAGCAGGAGATTCACTCTCCTCACAGACCAACGGTCAGTTGCCTTCATGTTTAATAACACACAGCGGGGCAAGATTAAGAACGACAAGATTTTGTGGTGGAGAATCGAACTCTCCACCTATAACTACGACATCTTGTATCGCCCTGGGAAGCTCAACGAGCCCCCACATGCCCTGTCCCGCGGTATATGCGCCAGCGTGCAAACAGACCAGTTACGGGCCATCCACAACGACCTCTGTCACCCGGGGGTCACCCGGCTTCTTCACTTCGTCAAGGCCCGTAAACTGCCCTACTCCACTGACTATGTCAGGGCTGTGACCAGGGATTGCCAAGTCTGTGCAGAATGCAAGCCGCACTTCTATCGGCCGGACAAGGCTCACCTGGTGAAGGCCTCCCGCCCTTTTGAACGCCTCAGCATGGACTTCAAAGGGCCACTCCCCTCCACTGACCGTAATGTATACTTTCTCAATGTTGTTGATGAGTACTCCCGCTTCCCGTTTGCAATCCCTTGTCCTGATATGTCCTCTGCCACTGTCATCAAGGCCCTGCGCAGCATTTTCTCCCTGTTTGGTTTCCTCGCCTATATACATAGCGATTGGGCTCCTCTTTTATGAGTGAGGAGCTGCGTCAGTACCTGCTCAGTAAGGGCGTCGCCTCGAGCAGGACTACCAGCTACAACTCCCGGGGGAACGGGCAGGCAGAGAGGGAGAATGCTACAGTTTGGAAGGCTGTTCTTCTGGCCCTAAGGTCTAGAAGTCTCCCAGTCTCCCGCTGGCAGGAGGTCCTCCCTGACGCGCTCCACTCCATCCGGTCGCTTCTGTGTACTGCCACAAACGAGACCCCTCACAACTGTCTATTTGTCTTTCCCAGGACATCGATCTCCGGGGTCTCGCTCCCGGCCTGGTTAACGAAACCTGGGCCGGTCCTCCTACAGAAACACGTGAGGAGCCATAAGGCCGATCCCCTGGTCAAGCGGGTTCAGCTTCTCCACGTGAACCCTCAGTACGTGTATGTGGCACACCGCGATGGACGACAGGTCACAGTCTCCCTCCGGGACCTGGCTCCCGCGGGTACCCCTGCGCCCATTATCACCGCACCCCTCCCAGCCACCTCCCCACCCACTTCCCCACCTACACCTTCACCAACATCTCCCACAGGGTCCCTTAGCCCTGCCTCTGCGTCATCACCCTATCCGGGACCCTGTTGCGGACAATGTGCTCCCGGGGCCAAAGATTTTGACGCCAGTGTCCACGCCGCAGCTGGAGCTGAGGCGTTCGCAGCGAACAATTCATCCTCCTGTGAGACTGAACTTATGAGTCCCTTTCACCCCTGCCAGACTTTTTTTTTAACGGGGGGTGAATGTGGTGAGCCACGTATGGCTACGTAAGGCTGTTGTATATATGTTCTACTGTTCTATTAGTATTGTTATCTCCACTGTTGTATATACTTATTGCTATTGCTGTTCTGTTATTGGTTGTTGCTGTTGGAATGTTATTATTGGTGCTGCTGTTGGCTCCGCCTGTGGCTCCGCCCAGCTGTGGAGGTATAAAGCCTGTTGACCTGGGTCAGCCCTGCATTGCGGGAGGAGCTACAGGTCGGCACATATTTAGCTTATTAAATCATCGGTTCACTGCTTCTTAGCGTCTCATCAGCTCAGAAATGTTCAACGTTCACTCCAGCAAATTAGAAACTTAAGCACATTTTAATGCAATCATGTTCTAGTTATAGAGTAAAGCTTACCACTAGCTTTTGCAGTATGGCAAGCTGTAGTTTTTGCCTTTATGTCTGGCTTGACTCCCTTAAGAGGTTTTTCTCCCCTTTACAATTCCTCTTCCTCTCAGGAATATACTTGAATTGAGAGGTACTTAATATCTCCCTGAACATCTGCCATTGTTCCTCAACTGTCCTATCCTCAATTATTGGTGCCCACTTTACTTGGGCCAACTTTTTCCTCGGGCCTGTATAATTACCTCTGCCTGGTGCTAAAACTCTAGTACGACACTGTGTCTTTTCTCGCTCAATCTGAATTTGAAATTCAAGCATTTTGTGATCATTCCTTCCAAGAGGATCCTGAATGACACGACTTCTTTGTTACATAATACAAAATGTAAAATAACCTGCTCCCTGGTTGGCTCCGTAACATATTGCTCGAAGAAACAACCCCTCATACACTCTATGAAATCTCTCTCTCGAGGCTACCCTTGCCAATTTGGTAAGTCCAGTCATTATGCATTTTAAAATCACCCATGATTACCATTGTGCCCTTCTCACAAGCTCTCATTAGATCTTGGGTTGTAACTTTCGAAGTATTGCTCAGTGGCCTGTAAATCACTCCTATCAAGGAGTTTTCCCCCTGCTTTTCATTTCCATCCAAATCGATTCAACATTTTGGCCCTTATTGCCAATATAATTTACTTTTAAGGGGCAAATTGGCGTGGCCAATCCACCTACCCTGCACATTTTGGGGTTGTAGGGGTGAGATCCATGCAGACACAGGGGAGATCTGCAAACTCCATATGGACAGTGACCCAGGGCCAGGATCAAACCCGGGTCCTCGGCACCACAAATCAGAAGTGCTAACCACTGCGCCACTGTGCCGCCCTGCCAATATAATTTCTTAATATAGACTTGATGTCATCTTTTTTTAAAACTTAGAGTAACCAATTAATTTTTTCCAATTAAGGGGCAATTTAGCATGGTCAATCCACCTACCCTGCACATCTTTGGGTTGTGGGGGCGAAACCCACGCAAACACGGGGAGAATGTGCAAACTCCACATGGACAGTGACCCAGAACTGGATCGAACCTGGGACCTCGGTGCTGTGAAGCAGCAGTGCTAACCACTGCACCATCATGCTGACCCTGGCAGCAGGACTTGATGTCACCTTTAACCAATAAAGCAACTCCACCACTTGCTCCAACCTGTCTATTCTTTCAGAATACTGAATACCCTTGGACATTCAACTCCCAGTCCTGGTCCTTCTGCAACCATGTTTCAGTAATCCCCACCAAATCATACCCATTTCTCTCTATTTGTGCCGTCAGCTCATTGACCTTATTCTGAGTATTGCATGTATTTAGTTGCAAGGGTTTTAAATGTGTCCTACTGATTTGTCTTTCTCTTGCAGGATTTTTTTGTGCACTACGCTTTTCACACACTCTGACCTCCTTTATTAATCTCTGATTTAATTCGGCCTCATCCTCAACTTTCACTCCCTACAGTCAAATTAGATTTTAATTTTTTTTACATTCCTTTCCCCTCCGTCGTCGTTAGACTGGCCCTGCCTGCTTATCCTATTAACCTCTAGAACACAGATCCCAGGTTGGCTAAGGTGGAGACCATCCCAATGGTACAGATCCCTCTTGATCCAATACTGATGACAGTGCCGCACTCATTTAGCCATGTGTTTACTTCCCTAATTTTCTAATTCCTATACCAATTTGCACGTGGCTCGGACAGTAATCCCGAGATTACAACCCTTGAGGACCTGTCCTTTAATTTTGTTCCTAGTTCCTGATAATCCCGCAAATCCCCAAAATGTTGTTTGCCCCAACGTGGACCAAAACAATTGGACCTCCCATCCTCCCCGTCCCACTCCAATATCCTTTCAAGTCGGTTAGAGATGTCCTTCACCCTGGCACCAGGCAAGACTCTCGGTCCTGCTTGCAAAGGGTGCTATCATTCCCTAATCCTAAAATCCCATCCAACCACCACTTGTCATTTTGCTCGCCCCCCCCCCCCTTGAATGGCCTCCTGTACCTCAGTGCAGTGATCAGCTGGCTAGTAGTCCTGACAGTCCTTCTCCTCATCTGCACAGGGAGCAAGTACCTCGTACCTGCTGGACAAGATCAAGAGCTGAGACTCCTCCATTTCTGAATTCAGGTTCTCTCTATCTGCTTCACTCACAGTCACACCCTGCTGTCCCTGACCACTGGCCAAATTTGGGGTACTTAATCTACGGGTTGTGACCGCCTCCTGAATCAAACCGTCCAGGTAACTTTCCCCTCCCAGATGTGCTGCAGGGTCTTAAACTCAGATTCTAGCTCATCAATTCTGAGACGGAATTCCTCGAGCAACAAACACTTGCTGCAGATGTGGTCACTGGAGCTCGCAGTGGGATCTTCCAGCACCCACATCATGCAGCTAGCACATCGCCTGCCCAGCCGTCTCTACTTTGCGAATAGTTTTGCAGTTTTGTTTTTCAAATTTAGCACAAATTCCCTACTAGCCGATCAGGTCACAGCTTTCCTGTGACGTCAGTTTTTCATTTTCTTTCAGCTTCATTGGAATCCCTGACACTCACCGGTCCGATGGTCCACCCTCCAAGACTGATCCCTGGAGACTAGCCCAGAAACAAGTAGAAACCCTACGACCACCCAGATGAGAGAGACTAGTGTCATATGACGAGAGAGTACATTTCACCCCCAATCTCGAAATGAAATCAGGACGAGGACAAGGAGATGGATCAGAGCATCACAGAGACTAACCCTGAGAAGTCTTAGAGTTTTAAAGAAGATGTAGGAATATATATATATATATATATATTTTATATATATATAGCCAGGATACAGACCTAGGGGATATGTAAAGGGTTATCAGGAACACCTGATACTGATGTAACTGTCTTGCAGTGTCACATGACCACGAGACTGCTCTGGTAGGAAGCAGCAGTACAACCTTGTGGAGAGCGCTGAGATGAACATAGATTTGCAAATAAACAAGAATGTTTTTTTACAAATAACAATTTATGGTAGCATTCTTGGGGTCACGGTTAAACTCCCCCATCTAGATACTAAACTCAAGATGAAACATTTGTCAGGCTCAAAATCCTGACATGGTTCATGGGCATTTTAGTTTGAGCACCCTTTATAAATAAAAATAATGGGCAGCAGGGTGGCACAGTGGTTAGTGCTGCTGCCTCACGGCGCCGAGGTCCCAGGTTCGATCCCGGCTCTGGGTCACTGTCCGTGTGGAGTTTGCACATTCTCCCCGTGCTTGTGTGGGTTTCGCCCGCACAACCCAAAGATGTGCAGGGTAGGTAGATTGAACATGCCAAATTGCCCCTTAATTGGAAAAAATTGAATTGGGTACACTAAATTTATAAATAAATAAATAAATAAAAATAATGATACGGATAGCATAGAATGAAAATATCCACTCAATCAAGCCAGCTGCATAAATACACACGCAACACTCCATTTTCCTTTTGAGCATATATTCCAATGTTGAAGGTGCCATGCTTTGAATAAACCTAAGAATTCAGGTCCTTTCTGCTTGTTGAGGTGAGTATTAAATAACTTGGACCAAATCTTGCTGTAGCAGATCATCGAACAGTGTCTGCCATTTGTTAAACATGTACTTTCATCCTTCAACTCAAAATATTTTTGACGAAGAATTGCTGAAAGTGCAAGTTACTAACCACATAGTGAGGGAAACAGGGAATCTGGGACACAAGTGGACAGAACAACCTATTGTGTATCTCCATAAAGATTGAAATTTAAGGAATTGTAAGTGAAGAGCACCAGGAGTGAGGAGGAAGGAGAGTAATCGGGAGTAAAATTCATGGGCATACCCGGTGCAGAAAGAGAAATAAAGGATGAGAAAGATTAGATTGGGAAGAGATGAAGAAGAAAGACTGAAATGAAAAGAAAGAAAGCACCCCCAAAAATGTAAAACTTGAAGGAATGATGGTCCACACTTGTTATGGTTAATTTTCAGAGCCAGACAGTTGACTGGCAGTAAGCAACAATTATCAGATTATAAGATGGGTATTTGTGCTACTAACTACTAATACCAAATATCTGCCCTATGTTTAATTTATATTTACTGTACAAATACAGTAATGTCATAACAGTTAATCCATTTCAATGGCAACGAGATGTCATTTTATGAAACTAATGGCAATGCATCCTAGAAGCAACATTTGGAAATTTGCATTTAACCACGCACCTGCCTCTCAGCTGAAGTTGCTGTATGATTTGCACATCACTAATAGCGAGTGCAATTAGCCTCCCCATCACTTTAACAGTAAAATCTGTCCGCTCCGGTTACTGTTCCAAAGAGGGGGTGTCCCAGCCAACACGCCTTGTTCAAAAAAGCACCACAAAGCATATTTTACTGCTTGTGGGAACAGGGTGGCTGCCAGTTGCTTACATTGCATTCCAAAGCTCACACATTGAATAAGGCAGGTTGGAATCATTCAGTTCTGTAAGTGCAGCTGTTGGATTGTCGTTGTTTCTCAATTTCCATCAATGCTCCAATTTCTGCCTTTCAGCTGTAGTTGATTCCAGTCAAAGGCTTGTGCAGCATCCATGTGTGATCTTTTATTGGAGACAGCTAAGTTCAATAATTTAAGATTGTTAAAATATTGCTTACTGGAGATGAAATATTTCATCAGGGACTCGCGGCCTTCCTCAACCAGTGGGTAATGGGCTGGAATGCATCCTCTTTTGACACCACAAACAGCATTTGAATTTGATAAGCTTCCTCTAAAATTTGAATTTGACCACTTTAGTCTTAATCCCCTTTCAAAGGGATTGGTCATTTCTTTTCCACGGTTTTCGAAAAGTGGTATAATGAAAGAGTTCTGGGATACTGTCGGTTATGGAGGAGGCTGGCATCTGTAATCAGAGTAAAATTAGTAGGAGAAAGAAAAATCCTGCTCACAAGAGTTTCCAAAACAAACAGCTTGGATTTCTCGGCTTTGGGTCCCATATTTGTATATGTGTCCTTTTAATTTGAATAATATCAAATGTGTCAAGAGGTCCTTTTATTAAGTGAGTGGTGCCTATGAAAGCATTATATAATATGATAATGCTTTTCAAACTATGCCCACAATGCATTCGTGAAAGCGCGAACAATGTAAGATGACACGCAAAGAAATGCTTTTAGTGTTGGCTGTTATCGCAAAGTATGAAATGTTTATAATGAATTCAATTTCCTCGACTGAGTGCAATGTGCAGATCCCCAATGAATTCATAAGCTTGACAACTAGTACTTTGGGAGATGCATAAATGATATATTTTTTTGTATATGACTGTATTCAAGATCAGCAGTGAACTGAATTCAGAAATGGAAATGCTCAGACCATTTTGGGTTTCTTTTTTTTTTACCTTTTTCCAATTATTTCCTCTCCTAAAGATGCTGACAATTGCAGCAGTCCATTACCTCGCCTCCAGTGGCAAGCTGTATCTAGGCAATGCATTTCAGCAGGCATTCCAACTCTGGCGATGCTTCAAAGGTACTTTGCTGTCTATAAAGATCTGCAGTCACGAAATAAAGGCTCACATACCATCTTGCATGATCTCAGGACATTCCAAAGCTCTTTGCAGCCAATTACGTACTTTTATAGTGTAGTCACTGTTGTAATGTAGGAAAAATGGCAGCCAATCTATGCATGGCAAGCTCCCACAAAAGGCCTTGTGAAGCAGTGGGTAGCGTCCATGCCTCTGAGCCATTGGTTCCAGGTTCGGGTCCCAACACAGGACTTAACAGCCAAGGTGGCAATAGGCTAGCAATAGCTGTCTTGAAATTCTCGCTATGGGAACAGATATGAGTAAGTGCCCTGTCTGCCTTATGTGCCTGTAGGCACACAAAAGGCGATGGATAGAAGCTCCCAGAAAGAGTGGTGTTACTACACCCCAGGCTAGTGCTTGGTCAATTCCAGCTGCACTTGACTCAAATTCACAACACAATTGAATGAGCCAATAATCCTTATAAAAATACCCAATTTCTTTGGCCGTTGGCGGCCCAATAATAACAGAAACCAGGGGCGGGATTCTCCTGCAATCGGCAGGATGGGCCGACGCTGGCGGCAAGAACAGCATGAACCACTCCGGCGTCGGGCCAACCGGAATGTCAGGAAACCTCCAGCGGTGTGACGCCAATCGCGACGGCGTCATCCATCACAGACGCGCGCGGGGTCAAGTCGCAGCACAAAAGACCCCACCGCCGGAGACCCGGCAAAATGGTCGCCCACCGCGCAGCGCAGAGGTTCCAGGAGCGGGACATCGAGGCGCTCCTGGATGCAGTGGAGCAGAGGAGGGACGCCATCTACCCCGGACACGGCTGCAGGGTTGCACCACACCTCAGCCGACCCTGTGGAGGGAGGTGGCAGAGGCCGTCAGCGCCGTGGCCGTAACAGCCAGGACAGACATCCAGTGCTACAAGAAGGTCAATAACCTAGTCAGGGCAGCCAAGGTGAGTATCCCCCCCTCCCCCTCCCCCCGGATGGGCGGCACAGTCCTAGCTGAAACGGACATGGCTGCACCCCCACCCATGCAGGCTGCATTGGCAGGATGGGGTGTGAACCTATGCAAACCTACACACAACCGCTGGTCTGCAAGTATATGTTCTGCCTACCACTGTTGCCCTTTATCTCTGTCACCCCCCCCCCCCCCCCCCCCCCGCCCCCACGGGAGAAGCGTGCTCATAACAACCGGGAGCGTGAGAGGACTGGAGGGGTTCCATGTTATGGGCCAGGGTTTAGAGAACCCCAAAGTGTATCATGGAGTTCACCTGACCCACAACTTTTACTAGATTGTGGTATGGGGAGCACACGGCCCACTCTACAGGTGTGGTACAGCAGAAATTGAAAAGTATTTTTTAAAGCAAAACAATGTTTATTCTATGAACTCAAGTTAATCTCTTTAAAACATACAGTGAACATCTTAGCAACTATTAATTCAAATACAACCCCCAAAGAATAAAACACTAAGTAATCCTTTAAGCTTTCCTTTTAACACCCATAAGACTTAAAACACTTTGACCAGAAGAACATCAGGTTAACGTCACTACTGTTATTAGTTTTAAATCACCAGGATCGATTTACAGTATTTAGATTACAGAGAGAGATTCATACACCTTCTGGCTGTGACTGCAACTATCCAGCTCTGAAAACGAAACTAAAGCACACCCTGCATCAAACAGCCTAAAACGAAAGTAAAAAGCTGAAAGACAGTCCAGCTCCACCCCCTCTCTGACATCACTGCAGTAATAAACACCCATATGTAGCAGCACGGTAGCATTGTGGATAGCAGAATTGCTTCACAGCTCCAGGGTCCCAGGTTCGATTCCGGCTTGGGTCACTGTCTGTGCGGAGTCTGCCCATCCTCCCCGTGTGTGCGTGGGTTTACACCGGGTGCTCCGGTTTCCTCCCACAGTCCAAAGATGTGCAGGTTAGGTGGATTGGCCATGATAAATTGCCCTTAGTGTTCAAAATTGCCCTTTGTGTTGGGTGGGGTTACTGGGTTATGGGGATAAGGTGGAGGTGTTGACCTTAGGTAGGGAGCTCTTTCCAAGAGCCGGTGCAGACTCGATGGGCCGAATGGCCTCCTTTTGCACTGTAAATTCTATGAAAGAGTTCTATCTATCTATATCTTAGAGGTACTCTCACTACAGATATTTATACCCACACCCATTATAAACTCCCATTTCTTAAAGGTACTCTCACATGACACCACCCCCCAAGAAAAAAAAATAAACCATCAGCTTCAAGATGGTTTCATTTTTCACCTTTTCACCATCCTTTCAGAAATGCACACAGTAAATATACGTTATCGTTTCAAAAAAACAACACAGGCAACAGGTATAATAATGTAGTCCATTTTTTTTTTTTCTTCCTCCAACTGAAATCCTTCTTGATTGATAGTCTCTTTGAACAAGAAGGTCTCTGCACGATCCGTCCTTTTCTCTACGCCTCAGCATTTGTCTTTAAAGTCAGATACTTTAGTTCAATCTGATCACAGAGTCCCTCGTAATTCTCCAACACAGGAGCATTGGTTATCACAGCTTTCAGGCAGTCAAATGCCTGTTGAAATTCTGCTGTCCACTGGAATTTGTTACGCTTCTTGAGCAAGTCCGTCAGTGGAGTAGCCACGCTGCAAACATTTTTCACCAATGTTCGAACAAATCTCTTGCCAAGAAATCTCATTATTTTCCTTCGTCTTGAGGGTATCGTAAACTCCTCAATAACTGTTGGTTTCACATCCCCTGTGACCATTCGACCCTGTCCAATTGTATGGCCAAGGAAAGTGACTTGGGCTTTTCCAAATTCACTTTTAGCTAGGTTTATCACCAAACCCGCCTCCTGAAGTTGATCAAATAACTCCGTCAGATGTTTTAAATGTTCTTTCCATGTCTGGCTGAAAATTACCCGAAGCCCTGCATCGAAGACCTATACCCAAAATTGGCCGGTGGACACTCATTTACCAAGCTCGATATGAACCATAGTATTTGCAGTTAGAATCGGACCCTGCCTCCGGTAAATACCTCACTATAAATACCCATAGAGGCCTGTACAAGTACACTGCACTACCCTTTGGAGTGTCGTTGGCCTGTGCCATATTCCAGAAAGTGATGGAAAACATACTGTGAAGGTTGACGCGAGTGGCAGTAAATCTGGATGATGTGTTGGTCACAGGGGAAACCGAACAGGAACATTTAAGTAACTTGGACAAGGTGCTCCGTCGTTTCTTGGAGCTGGGCATTCACCTGCAGAGAGAAAAGTGCATTTTGCACGCGAGGGGACTGGCGTTACTCGGCTACTGAGTGGACGTGAGGGGCTACATCCGGTCACAGAGAAGGTTCGGGCTATTCAGCAGGCTCCTACCCCTGAAAACACCACGGGGCCACGGTCTTTTTTGGGATTGGTGAACTATTATGGCAAATTCATCCCCGGCCTCACAACAATGTTAGCTCCCCTACATCTCCTTTTAAAAAAGAGCCAGGAATGAGCATGGCGAAAACAACAGGGAGCAGCGTTCACACAGTAAAGAAACAATTGACATCCTCCGGCTTATTAATACATTATGACCTTGCCAAGCAGCTAACTGTCACGCGTGATGCGTCACCGTACGGCATTGGCGCCATTTTTATCACATTGCATGGAAGATGGCAGAGAGACGCTGATCGCTTTCACCTCCCCAATACTGGCCGGGGCTGAGCGCAATTAAGCGCAAATTGAGAAAGGTTTGGCAGTTGTCTTTGAGAAATTCTGTGAATATGTGCATGGTCAACATTTGACAATCATCACGCACCAAAAGCCACTGCTCGGTCTTTTTAAAGAAGACACGGCAATTCCACCCATTGCCTCCGCCAGGACCCAGCATTGGGCCCTCTTGCTGGCCATCTCCAAGTACCCGTTTAAGCATCGTCCCAGCACCCAGGTCGCAAATGCAGGTGCATTAAGACTTTGCCAACTGCCTTCCTTCTCCTCCCAGGATGGACGAGAGAGTGGCCACGCTCAACTTTATGGATTTACAGCGTCCCAATCCATGCATGGACACAGACCAACCCAGTCCTTTTGAAAGTTTGACATAAAAGGGGTCAGGGTATGCGGTTACCAGACGAGTTGCGGGCATTCTCGATGAAGATGTCCGAGTTTAACGTGAAAGATGGCATCCTGTTGTGGGGTACGCGTGTCGTCATCCCAGGCAAGGGCCAGGACCTGATCCTCAGGGATCTGCACAATGTGCACCCAGGGGTGTTAACAAATCCATACGTTTAGTGGCTGGGCCTGGGCGCTAAGATAGAGGGAGTAACCCAGCAGTGCGGTGTATGTCAGGAGCACCAGAAACTTCCACCAGCCGCGGGAATGGCCAGTGTGACCGTGGGGACATTTACATGCCACTTTAGCCAATCCGTTTCAAGGCCCGATGTTCTTACTCTTGATTGATGCCCACTCTAAGTGGCTGGAAGCTCATAGGATGTCGGTGACCACCTCAAGAGCGCCCATTGAAAATTGCATTTGTCCTTCAGTACACACGGTATACCAGAGGTGGTGGTTACCGACAATGGAACATCTTTCACAGGTGAAGAGTTCTTGGGATTCCTGAAGGCTAATGGGGTACGGCATATCCGTATGGCCCTCTATCATCCATCTGATATTATTCTGATATTGGACCACCCCGCGTGCCGAGACTGGGGTGGCACTGGCTGAATTACCAATGGGCCAGAGGTTTTGAACCCCTCTTAGTCTGGTTTTCCCTGATATAGGCAGGAAAGTACGCCACAGCCAGGAGCTACACGGGCGTTGCTCTGTTCGACGAAAACCGCCCAGGCCTTTGCACCAGGTGACACAGTCTATGTTCAAAACTTTGTAGATGGCACCCAGTGGATCTCTTCCACCAGACAGAGCAAGTTCAGGCACAAAGTCAAGTTATGAGAAAGCACCTTGCTCACATACGACCCAAACAACCAGTTCTACACAAGGTTCCTTGGGAGAGTAAAGTTACAATCAAACCAAATCCGATGCCCAAAGAAGTTAGAGCATTACCCCAAGAGGATCAAGACGCCGAAATGAGAGAGGTCATAGATAAGGATTATCATAGAATTTACAGGGCAGAAGGATTCTGATATGGAAACCCAGGCGCCGGAGGTCTCTGACCTGGAGCAGGTAATGCAGCAGCCTCAGACAGTGCATCCACCACGACATTCCAATTGGAAGTGGTGTTCTGCATCCAGATGTATGTTGCCAGATCCAGCACCACGTGTGCAAGAGGCACAGCCAAGTGCGAAGAGTGTCCGGTGCCATCCTGCTCCACAATTGTCAGAAGAGTCTTCGGACTTTGGGGGAGGAAGGATGTTATAACCCGCACAAGACCAATGGGGTTGGAGCAATCAGTCTCCCCGTGACTCTCGCCAAATACGAGCTCCCATTCATGGCTAAGATCTGTATAAACTTGGTAGGTATGGAACCGACAGGACAGACCTGGCCTGGGATCTGCTGTATATTGTAAATATTTTTTTTTACTAACTCAGTTCAGACTACAAAAGTTCATAAACCCTGCCAGTGCATTGTCAGATCCAATAACTCCACATGATACCCTGTTTCAGCTTTTCTGGGTGCAGTAAGCTGTTTTTACTTGCTTTGATGGACTGCATGGTTTATTTCTTTCTTATATTCGGGATCCATAGCCAGAATCACAAGTGACTTGGAATCAAATGTATGTGCCCATAACGATGACACGAACAGAGCAAATGCAGACCACCAGTGGCCTCAACAGATGGGGAAAAATTATTTAAACACAGCATAAAATCCCTCCTGGAAGTGACAGCTTGCAAGCTAAAGGATGACAATGTCCATATATAGCAGATGTTTTCATCAACCTTATCTCACTTGTCCCTGCAAAATATTCATGAGCTGTAAATTTGTATGAATTTATCAAAAGGACTGTCACTGTTATCACCCCCTCATGTTTGCCTTCAACTAATGACCAGAATGGAGATGGTCAGCTCCATCTGTTCACACCTCTGTTGCGAGTCTCCATTCTCTTGTTAATAGAATTGATTTCTCTGGATTTGTTTATTTGGAAAAGACTGTCTGCTGTCAATGTGCAAGCCACACATAACCAGCTGCATCCTGAAGGTCAGCCTGTTAGGATTTGCCGAGCTAGACACTGGATGACAAGCTATGTGAGTCTTAATGAATCACAGCAACATTTACTCTTGTCTTACAATTGGCTTCAGTACGTTTGCACAGTATTAAAGCAATTTCTAGGAACCTGTAAACCTGTTTAGAAAATGACTCACATTTATAATTTACGTGCGGCACGGTAGCACAGTGGTTAGCATTGTTGCTTCACAGCGCCAGGGTCCCAGGTTCGATTCTCGGCCTTGATCACTGTCTGTGCAGAGTCTGCACGTTCTCCCTGTGTCTGCACGAGTTTCCTCCGGGTGCTCCAGTTTCCTACCACAAGTCCCGAAAGATGTGCTGATAGGTAAACTGGACATTCTGAATTCTTCCTCTGTGTACTCGAACAGGCGCCGGAATGTGGCGACTAGGGGCTTTTCACAGTAACTTAATTGCAGCGTTAATGTAAGTCTATTTGATACAATAAAGATTACTACAAAAATTTAGAATGAACTTAAATGAGGCTTCAGAGAATCATGTACATTTACAGCACAAAAATCGGCCCATTGTGTCAGTTCAGGCTCTTTGAAAGGCTCGTTGTCCCACATCCCTGCTTTTTGTCTGTATCTCCCTCATCCTCAAGTAGTTGACCAACTCCCTTTTACAATGATTTAGAGAATCGTTTTCCATCACCTTTTCAGGTAGAACGTTCCAGATGCCAATTACGCAATGAAAAGAAAATCTCCTCACCTCTCCTTAGATCTTTAGCTAACAGTTTTACATTTATGACCTCTAGTTATTGATCCACTTCTATCTACTCCAACAAAACCCTCTCATTGTCTCAAAAACCTTTATCTCTGAAATCATCTTGAACCTCTCTGTTCTAAGAGGAACTTTTTCAACTTCCCCTCATTATTGAAGATCATCATCGCTGGGAACATCCTGGGAAACTTCCTCTGTACCATTTCAAGAGCCTTCACACCTTTCCTGTGGCGTTCAGGATTGCTCCCAATACTCCAGCTGAGGTCTGACCAGGGATTCCACAAGGTTCTTCAGTAATTAAGTACCTTTTAGTACTTGCACCAGCTGTGCATTAACATTGGGTAATGTACCTCATGACCACTGCGATCTTAAAACTTATTTTGATCATTTTTGGGAAGTGGTGACAAATTTCCCAGATACTTTTCTTAAATTGCCCTCAGGTTTTCTCCTCACGGTTTTGTTGCTTCTCCCAGAAGATTTGTGTAGCTGCCATGAGGTGAATGCTGATGGGTGTCACAGTGTACTGTTGCACCAAAATGACATGGGATTGGTTGAATTGACCAGCTGCTCGTTATCTGGCTACCAGTTTTGGAAGGTCACAAGCAGAATTAGTTGTGGTGATGGGAATCCTGCCTGTTGGAGAACCAATGGGGACCACGCGCTGCCTTTCTATGGGAGGCCCGATTCTATCTTAGTGCAACCAAACACTTAACTCCACAACGACAGACCTGCCACAGAATTGTGGAAATCCCACCCCAAGATCCACTGGTCAGTCAGAGGCTGGCAGCTCTGCAGTACTTGCACCAGGAATGACGGTTACTCCCAGTATTGCAAAGGGGCCTTTGCAGATGATTGGCAATAGAGCCTATGCGGACGATTGACAATGGATCCTCCAGCGTCAGGTATGAGTGGTGGGATGGTGTTCCCAGAGAGAGCCTGAGGTTGGGGGGGAGGGGGGGGGGTCAACAGAATGGGCAGAGGACGTTTTTCTGAGGGTCCCTCCTTCCTGATGTCTTGGTCTCTCAATCAGACACAGAGTGAACGAGAAATCCCTCCCAGAAGACCGCAGGCAAAGGTGATGGGTTTTGCTGGGAGGGCGGCGAATCCCCACCCACTGATGGAATGAATACCACAGTGGGTTGCGGGCATTTGGGAAGGAGGACCACCCCCAATGGGAACGCCCCGTATCTAAACAGAGCAAAGCGGGAAGGCCGTGGAATCTCTACCATGAACCCTCCAGCCCGAGTACACAGTCCCCTCAGCTCCGATCCCTCCTCATGTGGAGGCAGTTAACTCTGTCCCATTTGTTTGCTTCAACAAGCCCCAGCTTTGGGCCCTATTATACCAAAGTGCTCACCTGCAATTCCTTTCCTGGCCCCCATGTTAACCAATATTGTTAACAGTTGTCACTCCTCATGCACTGTCCCCTCCACTCTCAAAATTGGTTTCCTTTACATTATTCCCTATGCCTATGTGAAACACATGGACCAGGATTCTTCGCTGGCATGATTCTCCGTTATGCCAGCGCCCGGGGGTCTCCCGACGGCGTGGGGCTGCCCCACAATGGGAAACCCCATTGACCGGCCGGTGTAACGGAGAATCCCGCCGGCCGGACGGGACAGAAATGTGGTATGGCAGTACGGAGAATCCCGCCCATTATTTTCACAGTAACTTCATTGCAGTGTAAATGTAAGCCTACTTGTGACACTAATAAAGATCATTATTAACCTTGCATCCAGGTAGAAACGCTGATTTGCTATTCTTGAGGTTAGCTCTTTTTCACCTCAGAAGTAAATGGACAGTTTACAACATAACTATTTACAACCCAATATTTTCAAGACCTTTCTGGGACTTTGGGAGACTCAAAGTCAACCTATTCTGAACTCAGAGACTGCTGCCATCACCTCTAACTGTGAACATCTTACATCATCGCCCCAGTAACACAATCTGGGCTCCCCTTTGATCTGTAACTGCCCTCAGCCTGTTATCAAACAGACTTTAGAGGAGATCACATGACCCTGCTCGTTAGAGTCACAGACTAACAACATGGACTCTCGTCAGTTGTGGCAAGGCTTAAACAAGCGAAGCCGAGTAGGATCGCTGGCAGCAGCGCACCCCTCCCCGATGAACGCAATGCATTCGAGCAGGAAACCATCAAACTGCTGTTAACTGCCCCAGCAACCTTGGACACACCTATATCTACCGTCACAGCTTCCGAAGTCAGATCAGCCTTCTTGAAAGCGAATCCTCAGAAAGCAACGGGTCCTGACGCAGTCCCTGTTCATGCACTCAGATCCTATGCGGACCAACTGGCAGGTGTGTTCGCCAACATCGTCAGCCTCTCTCTAGTCCGTTCCAAGGTTCCCACCTGCTTCAAGGAGACCACCATCATACCGGTGCCAAAGAAGAACCAGGCAACGTACCTTAAGACTATCATCCAGTGGCCTTTACATCTATCATTATGAAGTGCTTCGAAAGGTGGTCATGAGACACATCAACTCCATACTCCAGAATGCCTTGATCCACTGCAATTCGCATACCGCCACAACCGGGTCCACAATAGACACTATCTCCCTGGCCCTTCAGTCATCCCTGGAGCATCTAGGAAACAAGGACTCCTACGTCAGACTCCGATTCATTGACTACAGCTCCGCCTTCAACATCATAATCAGAGCCAAGCTTATATCAAAACTCCAAACCCAAGGACTTGGCTTCCCCCTCTTCAACTGGATCCTCAACTTCCTGACCCATAGACCACAATCAGGAAGGATAAAAATCAACACGTCTTCCATGATAGTCCTCAATACCTGGGCCCCGCAAGGCTGTGTACGTTGCCCCCTACTATACTGCCTATACACACACTACTGTGTGGCAAAATCTGGCTCCAACTCAAGTTTGGCTCCAACTCAAGTCTGCTGATGGCACGCCTGTAGTGGGTCAGATCTTGAACAACGATCAGAGTGCAGGAGGGAGATAGAGGCCGGGATTCTCCAACCCGGCAGCTGGCGGACATCTTTAAACTGTCACTACTCCACTCCGAGGTCCCCAATTGCTTCAAGAAGACCACCATCATACCAGTGCCAAAGAAGAACCAGGCAACGTGCCTCAATTTCGACCGTCCGGTGGCCCTGACTTCAGTCATAATGAAGTGATTTGAGAGGTTGATCATGAAGCGTATCACCTCCATACTCCCAGAACGCCATGATCCACTGCAATTCGCATACCGTCGCAACCGGTCCACAGCAGACGCCATTTCCCTGGCCCTACACTCATCCCTAGAGCATCTCGACAACAAGGATTCCTATATCAGACTCTTATTTATTGACTACAGCTCCACCTTCAACACCATAATCCCAGCCAAGCTCATATCAAAGCTCTAGAACCTAGGACTTGGCACCCCAGACTGCAACTGGATCCTCGATTTTCTGACCAACAGACCACAATCAGTAAGAATGAACAACACCTCCTCCACAATAGTCCTCAATACCGGGGCCCCCCAAGGCTGCATACTTAGCCCCCTACTCTACTCCCCATACAACACGACTGCATGGCAAAATTTGGTTCCAACTCCATCGACAAGTTTGCTGACAATACGACCATAGTGGGCCGGATCTCAAATAACGACGAGTCAGAATACAGGAGGGAGATTGAGAACCTAGTGGAGTGGTGCAGCGACAACAATCTCTCCTTCAATGCCAGCAAAACTAAAGAGTTGGTCATTGACTTCAGGAAGCAAAGTACTGTACACACCCCTGTCAGCATCAACGGGGCTGAGGTGGAGATGGTTAGCAGTTTCAAATTCCTAGGGGTGCACATCTCCAAAAATCTGTCCTGGTCCACCCATGTCGACGCTACCACCAAGAAAGCACAACAGCACCTATACTTCCTCAGGAAACTAAGGAAATTTGGCATGTCCACATTAACCCTTACCAACTTTTTCAGATGCACCATAGAAAGCATCCTATCTGGCTGCATCACAGCCTGGTATGGCAACTGCTCAGCCCAGGACCGCAAGAAACTTCAGAGAGTTGTGAACACCGCCCAGTCCATCACACGAACCTGCCTCCCATCCATTGACTCTATCTACACCTCCCGCTGCCTGGGGAAAGTGGGCAGCATAATCAAAGACCCCTCCCACCCAGCTTACTCACTCTTCCAACTTCTTCCATCAGGCAGGAGATACAGAAGTCTGAGGACACGCACGAACAGACTCAAAAGCAGCTTCTTCCCCGTTGTTACCAGACTCCTAAATTACCCTCTTATGGACTGACCTCATTAACACTGCACTTTGTATGCTTCATCCGATGCCGGTGCTTATGTAGTTACATTGTATATCTTGTGTTGCCCTATTATGTATTTTCTTTTATTCCCTTTTCTTCCCTTGTACTTAATGATCTGTTGAGCTGCTCGCAGAAAAATACTTTTCACTGTACCTCGGTACACGTGACAATAAACAAATCCAATCCACCTGGCAGGACCTGACCTACAGTCCCCATAAAACAAGAAGACCTGTAAAGGGAAAGCCAACTGGACTGCCTCAATATCGAGCCAAATGGGGGTGGAGTCCATCCTAACCCAGTCCCTAATAAACCTAAGATGAGAGACTAATTGGTACAATCTAATATTGCCCCCCCCATCCCACCTTGGGCTAGGAGCTGCAGCTTGGTGAACTTTAGACGAGGCTTTTTTAAATCTCCTTTAAGATTCTTGATAACAACAAGATTGGCAACATCTGCAAGGGATACAGTAATCTAGGCAACACATTCACCTTAATCAAAGCAATCCTACCCAGCCACGATACCGGCAAGGAGGACCAACGAGTCAAGTCCCATCTAATAGATGCAATTAACTGAAGAAATACAGCCTCATACAGTTGTTTGAAAAGGGGGTAATTGCAACACCCAGACAAGTGAAACCTGATGGAAACTAACAAGGAACACTCACCCCTCAACTCTCCCACTAGCACAGCTTCCGACTTTGCGGAATTCGCCTGATAACCAGAGAAGGAGCTAAATCTACCACATCAATGATAGTGAGAACTCAAATATCCTACTTTGACACAAACAGCAGCACATCGTCAGCATAAAGCTTTATCTTATGCTGCTTCCACTCATAGCACCACCCAGCTATCAAGGGACCTTATCTAATAGCCTCTGCTAAAGGCTCTATGGCCATTGCTAACAGCAAGGGGGATAAGGGATCAGCTTTCCATAGTCCCTCTCTGCAGATTAAAATTCTCAGATCTACAACCATTCATGAGCACTGCGGCCAAAGGCCTGTGGTACAACACCTGAATCCACGTAACATATTCCTCCCCCAGCCCAAATCTCCGCAATGTATAAATTAAGTAATTCCACTCCACCCTGTTAAAAGCTTTCTCTGTGTGCAAGATGATCACTAACCCATCCAGCGCCCGCTCCTGGAAAACTTGGATCGCATTCAGTAGCCTTCTGATGTTGTTGCTAGAAAGCCAACCCATTATGAACCCAGTCTGGTCCCCCCGAATTATCAGTGAAAGAATTCCCTCTGATAGACAACAATTTCAAATCAAAGTGAAGAGTGACGATAGGAAGCACACTCCTCCGGATTCTTGCCTGCCTTCAAAATCAAGGAAATATTTGCTTCCCAGAGCAGACCTTTTTCAAAACAATGACAGTGCATACCAATTAATGGATCTACTAACAGGTCCTTAAATTCCCTGTAAAACTCACACCCAAAACCATCTGACCCAGGGGCTATGCCCAGCTGAAGCTCTTTAATGGCCTCAACCACCTCATTTTTAGAGTTGGAAGCATCTAGGGCCTAACATTGATTCTCTGAAGCAACAGGGTTAGAAAATGAGGGAAGAAAATAAGCGCTTCATACATGTCAATACATTCCCAGATCAGTCCGACTTCAACAGTTCAGCTTAAAAATCCCTAAATGCCCCATTAATACCTTCAGTTTTAATTAATTTACTACACCTAGAATCACGCACGGAGGAGATAGCCCTGGAGTCAGCTCTCTTTTTAGTCAAAAAAGTTAAGTATCTACTCGGCTTATTTCCAAATTCATACAATTTTTGCTTTGCAAACTTCCAACTCCTCTCGACCTCCTGGGTGAGCAAGGAATCAAGAGCCGACCGAGCTGTGTTAACCTCCCTCAACAACTACTGGCTAGGATTCCTCCTATATTCCTCCTCCACTTCAGCCAATCTAGCCTCCACCAATGCTGGCCTTCTAGCATTCAATGCCTTTTATTAACTTTATAAGAAATAACCAACCCTACAAAGCAAAGAGGCTCACATCAGAAAGGGAATTGACTGAGTAAAAAAACTCAAACTCTTTTAAAAAATATGTGGCAAAGGATTTATCCCCCAACAGTGTTGTGTCAAAACGCCATAACTGGGGGGGGGGGGGGCTTATTCATTATCATTATCATTATGTATATAAGCCCCTTAATAATCACATATCTACCCTCCCTCATTCTTCACACAATTCTCCCACTTAAATGGAATATTTTTATTGACCAAAATTGCTATTCCCCTGCTGCTAGTCAAGAACAAGGCAAGCCCTGCACCATCCATTCCTGCTTTGACTTTAAATACTCCTTGTCATAGAATTCCTAAAGCGTAGAAGGAGGTCCTTCAGCCCCTTGAGTCTGCACTGACCTTCTGAAAGAGTACCTTATCTCGGCCCACTCCCCCACCCTATCCCCGTAACCCACCTACCTACTCTGCTGCACATCTTTGAACACTAAGAGGTAATTTAGCATGGTCAATCTGCTTAAACTGCCGATCTTTGAACTGTGGGAGGAAACTGAAGCCCCCAGAGGAAACCCATGCAGACTCAGGAGAAAGTGCAAACTCCACACAGACAGTCACCCAGGGGCTGAATTGAGCCCGTGTGATGCTGCAGTGCTAACCACTGTGTCGCCCCAAATGAGTTTTCTGTAACATGGCTTTGTCCACTTTCTCCTTCTGAATATTTTTTGTTTTGTTAGGTTGATGAATTCCCCGT
The DNA here is from genome assembly GCF_047496885.1 of Scyliorhinus torazame. NCBI lineage: Eukaryota > Metazoa > Chordata > Chondrichthyes > Carcharhiniformes > Scyliorhinidae > Scyliorhinus > Scyliorhinus torazame. The sequence goes on from NC_092722.1 coordinate 47,513,904, forward strand.
ACATTCGAGGAACATATTTTAAAATTAGCTATTGCCTTTGCACAACTCACCAGAAAAAAGCGTATGCCCCAAAACCTACCATCCCCATCTCAAACTACACCAAGGGCAACAGAATATCACTAAAATGTTATCTTTTCAGATAAGAGACCAGTCTGTACCTTTGCAGAATTTAGTCAACATCATACAAACCCCAACACAACAAAAATACAAAAAAAACACGATCGCAAGAAGTTCTAAGAGGACATTCCTCAACACAAGTAAGGACGTGTAAGGCTAACCCTACAGCCATTGGAGACATTGTCCTCAACATGGAGGAGAAGAAAATGCCAACAAGTGAATGGGAGCCAAATGTCCCTCCTGTATTTTGGACTCACCCATGAAGACATTAACCTTCCATTCACCTCCCGGCAATGGCGTCACCCAATCCATCACGATTAAAGGAAGGATACCAAACAAACATTATAAAGATACAGATAAGAAGAGAAAACAATGGACAACATGACACAGCTACCATAAATGAAGGCCCCTGAAATTCTTAAGGATAAGATATTCAGTATAGTGTTCAAATGTTAACACATCCCAATAAACAGGATATATGACGATATAAAATCAGACAAAAATAAATACAGTAGGACGTCCAATATCAAATTTCAACGAGCTACAGAATGTCAGTCCAAGTCCCCGTCTTCTATGGATTTTACGAAGGTCAAGGCACTAGTTGGATTATCGAAAGACTTAACGGAGTTGTCAGATATCACCCACAGCGTTGCAGGATAAAGCAGGGTATAATTCACTCCAGCTGCCTTGAGCTGTTTTCTAACTTCATTGAAGCCTCTAAGCTTCAGCTGTGTCACCATCTAGAAGTCCTGGGAAGAGGAGATCCTCGTCCCCTTATGGAGCCAGGTCCCGCCATGCTGTGCCACCTCCAGAACCTTCCAGTGATCTCTGAAATTATGAAGGTGAATAATTGCATTGATTGTGCCTAGGCTTCAAAGACTGATGCGGTGCATCCTTTCCAACTTGAAAAGCCCAGCCATCACAACCAGCTTAAAGAAACGTGGTAGTCAGCTCTCAAAAAAGCTTAACAGGGAGTCTTATCCTCCACTCCTTCTGGCAGACCGACAACTTAGACACATTTTCTCCGGCCTCGGTTCTCCAAATCTCCCGGGATTTCTGAGTTTTCCAAGCACTGAATGTGAGCTTCAGCCAAAGAAGCAACGTTCAGGATTCCTTCCTCCGTTTCCTCAAGCCTTTTATTAGTATTCTGCAGCTCGGCCTAACGAGCAGTTAGATTCTATGTCAACAAGCCGAGTTTGTCATCAAGTACGCTGATACTGGTGACAATGTTTGCAGTCAGCATTTGCAGTTCTTCAGCAAGCGGCGGGTCGTGAGCCCACAGGAGGACCAGGTCGCCATAGACGTCTCCACCCGTGAGCGCAAAAGAGGCTGCATCACCTCCTCACACCGAGGTCAACAAGACGGTCAGTCTTTGCCGAATAAAATAATTATGTTTTATTGTTAATATGTGCATAGATATAGCTAGCAAGACTTGTTCACTTTTGATTTCTGTGTTTGCACCGATTTTGCTACAAAAAGTAAAAAGGGGAGTCAGCATTAAGAGAATGTTTGGGGTTTCCCTGGTGCTCTTGGGAGGTCATGAGCGGTTCTGCGTCTCGGACAGTTTGGGAAACCCTGGTCTACACCAAGATAATCAAATCCAGATACAAACAATAAGAAAATAGGGAGATTTTTCAAGCAATTTGTACCAGTTTGATTTGTTCACTTCAAAGCCTGGACAATCTAAAATGGGTTTCTCAATTCTTGCTGTACACGCACGTCCCTATTAACTATGCACATTAACGAGCCTGTTCCCTTCAAGATTATATCTTTCTCATGCTGATTCTTCACATTCACGACAGTGATTTATTCTCTTAGCCACCCATAGCACCAAAAAACTTCCTCGTACTGTTTTTTCTGGGGAAAGGAGTTCATCATGGTAAGCTTGTCAGGCCTGGCTTTCTTTCATCTCCCTTAATGCTAAGTATGTGTCATGAATATTGCTGTTAATTACTCACCTTGTGGATTTCTTCAGACCTGACATCTTCACTGCAGTTACCCTCCAAGCTCTTATGGCATAATAACACATTGTTCACCCTGTCAAATATATCGCAGCTTGCCTGGCACCGCAGCGACCAATAGAGCAGAAGACATCATTCCATCCCATAAACAACAACAACTTGTATTTGTATATTTAGCATAATTAAACACCCGTGGGCAGCAGGGTAGCACAGTGGTTAGCACTATGGCTTCGCAGCGCCAGGGTCCCAGGTTCGATTCCCGGCTTGGGCCACTGTCTATGCGGAGCCTGCATGTTCTCCCTGTGTCTGTGGGTTTCGTCCGGGTGATCCGGTTTCCTCCCACAAGTCCCAAAACACGTGCTGTTAGGTAAATTAGACATTCTGAAATCTCCCTCTGTGTACCTGGACAGGCGCCGGAATGTGGCGACTAGGAGCTTTTGGCAGTAACTTCATTGCAGTGTTACATAGGCCAATCCCCTACCATATCCCTGTAACCCCATCGAACCTACAGATCTTTGGACACTAAGGGGCAATTTAGCATGGCCAATCCAAATTTCTCCCTCAATCTCAGCACAATAAGGAGCTGGTTATCGACGTCAGGCAGGAAGCGAAGTGTCGTACATGCTCCTATCTGCATCAATTGTGCTGTGGTGGAGATGGTTGATGTCATGATATGCAGACAGAGAGAACAGAGAGAACAGGACATAACCAATCAGCAGGCCGAACACTTGGGGGTTTCCCACTATAAAAGGCATGAGGCACTCACACTCCACCTCTTTCCACTGGGGACATCTACAGAGTGAGTCAGGGTGTATATATCACATAACACCTCCAGCACGTGTCTAAAAGCTCGTCTGGTTCAGTCAGACAGAGTAATCACACTTAGGTTAGCAGAGAGTCAAACTCCCAGAGAACTGTGCTAACTGTGTGACAGGTTCAACAAATCAGATTGAACTAACTTCAAGGTCTGGAGTATCTTTCAGTTAAAGCTGCATCCAGTTGCAGCCCGTGTTATCTCTGTGTGCTTAACACGACATGATGCCAGGAGACTGCAATCCCTAGGTGGTTTACCTCAATCTGTTCCATGACGACCAGCAAATGTATCCTGGCACCATGGAGAAGATCCACTTCCTCAACAGCTGCGGACTTCCGGCAATCTCAGTGCCAACTGGCGGACTTTCAATCAAAGGATTCTGCTGTACATTGAAGTCTCAGACCTCGAGGGTGTGTCTGATGCAAGAAAGATCGCACTGCTCCTCTCAGCTGCGGGGGATCAAGCCATCCAACTCTTCAACTCGTTTAACTTCACCAAAGGCCAGGACAAGATAAAGTTTCAGACCATCCTGGACAAGTTTGATAGTCATTGTGAAGTGGACACCAATGAAATCTTCGAGCGCTCTATATTCAAACAACGCCTACAAGATAAAGATGAATCTTTCAACTCCTTCTCAACTAATCTCCCTCTACTAGCGCCGACCCGCAACTTTGGTGATATTGCTGACTCCATGATCAGAGACCAAATCGTTTTTGGAGTTTACTCTGATCCTCTGAGAGAGCAGCTTTTAAAAATCAAGCATATGATCCTGCCAGTCACGATTGAAACATGTACAGTGCATGAGCACGCCAAAAATCGGTATTCCCAAAACAAATCGGCTGAAAATGAGAAACTTGCCTCCCACAAGGCAGAGAGTGTGCAGGCCATTGCCCGGGTGCAGCGCCTCGGCATTGATGAAAGCGGCCATTTTGTGCGCTCTTCCCGGAGCCTCACGCATGCGCGATGCGAATGGGATAATGAAGCGGCCCATCACCACACTGTGCAGGTGCGAACGTCTGCCGACCGCACTGCGTATGTGCGACAATGCACGGATCGTAACAACGTCATGACGTGCCCGAACTGCGGCACCGCCCACTTAAAGAAACTCTGCCCTGCAAGAGGCAGGCGATGTTTAAATTGCGGAAAGCCTGGACACTATGCAGCCGTGTGCAGGTCTGCACCACCAGTCAAGGGCCAGCGCTCCCAATTCCAACGCAGACGCATTCGGAGTATACAGCAAGGTTTACAGGATTCTGATCCTTGCAGTACAACGGAGCCAGAGGACGATTGCCTGGAGTCCCCCTACCGTGTGGGCATCATTACCACATGCGAACATGCCTCACCAACATCATCACGAAGCCTGTCCGTCCTCACTGTGGATTGTCCGGACAAATGGCGTGCAGTGATGCAAGTAAATCAATGCTCTATCCAGTTCAAGCTGGACACAGGTGCTTCTGCCAATCTCCTTTCACAGGCAGATTTCAACCGCATCAAGAAGCCACCCAAGCTCCTTCCAGCAGCCTGCCAGCTCCTGGACTATAACGGCAATGCCATCACAGCTCTGGGAACCTGCCATCTGCTTGTCTCCAACAAGGGCATTCACGCAAGTCTAAGGTTTGAAATCGCCAAGCCAGACAGGCCCTCCCTGCTCGGCGCACATGTATGCAAGCAGCTTACACTAGTGCAGCGGGTCTACACAATGACCTCTCCCAACATGGATCTTCAAGCTAGCATTGACGATATCCTCGCTCAATATCCGGATGTGTTTGATGGGATGGGCACTCTGCCATATCGGTACAAGATCCTGCTACGGCCTGATGCCACGCCTGTGGTCCAAGCACTACGCCGGGTCCCGGCTCCACTGAAGGAGCGCCTGAAGGCACAGCTCAAGGATCTTCAGGACCAGGGCATCATTTCCAAAATTACAGAACCGACTGTCTGGGTCAGCTCGGTGGTATGTGTAATGGCCTCAAGCTGAACAGGGCCAAGTGCTGCTTTGGCATGTCGACACTTAAGTTCTTAGGTGACCAGATATCTCAGCAGGGTGTGCGCCCGGACACAGACAAGGTCAAAGCCATCGAAGCCATGAAGACCCCTGAAGACAAGAAGGCGGTGCTGCGCTCCCTAGGCATGGTAAACGTTTTGGGCAAGTTTATCCCAACCCCGGCCTCACACACCACGGCCCTCAGACACCTGGTGAAAATGTCCACTGCCTTTGAGTGGCAGGCAGCTCATCAAGCAGAGTGGTTGGAGCTGAAAGCCAAGCTCACCACTGCACCTGTATTGGTATTTTTTGACCCTGACATGGAAACGAAAATCTGGACAGATGCGAGCCAGGACGGCATCGGCGCGGTGTTCCTCCAGCGCGATGACACCTCATCCTGGGCACCGGTTGCCTACACATCATGGACGATGACACCCACCGGGCAGCGGTACGCCCAAATTGTAAAGGAATGCCTGGGCCTTCTCACTGGAATTATGAAGTTCCACGATTATGTCTACGGCCTGTCGACGTTCACCATCGAGACGGACCACAGGCCTCTGGTCCTCATTATCCACAAGGACCTGAATGACATGACGCCCCGGCTGCAGCACATCCTCCTCAGACTCAGAAGGTATGACTTTGAACTCGTGTACACGCCTGGCAAGGAGCTCATTATTGGGGATGCCTTGTCCCGCTCCATAACCTTGCCCAGTGAACTGCCGGCATTCATCCAACAGATTGAATCACAGGTGCAGCTGTGGGCCAGCAACCTCCCAGCGTCGGATGAAAAGGTGATTCGCATTCGCGCCGAGACAGCCAAAGAGCCTCTTCTGCAGCGTGTCATGCGGCACCTCGCCGATGGCTGGCAAAAAGGGCAGTGCCCTCAATTCTTCAATGTGAAGGTCGACCTGACGGTGGTTGATGGTATCCTCCTCAAGCTGGACCGCATTGTCATTCTACTCAGTCTCCAGAGCTTGGTGCTCCGCCAAATCCAGGAGGACATCTGGGAGTCGAAAAGTGCAGGCGCAGAGCCAGGCAAGCTGTCTACTGGCCTGAGATTAGTAAGGACATCTCAAATATGGTCCTCAACTGTCCGACCTGTCAATGTTCCAGCCAGCACAGAGCAAGGAGACGCTTCAGCAGCACAGAATCATGACCTCCCTGTGGTCCAAGGTGGGCATCGACCTCTTTCACGCAAATGGTCGTGATTATGTGTTAATCAATGATTATTTTTCCAACTACCCAGAAGTCGTGAAGTTCTCGGACCTCACGTCCAAGACCGTCATCAAGGCCTTAAAGGAGCCGTTCTCCAGGCATGGTATTCCATTCACTGTCATGAGTGACAACCGTCCTTGTTTCAGCAGCCAAGAGTGGTCAAGATTTGCCCAGTAATATCAGTTTAACCGCGTTACTTCCAGCCGACATTACCGGCAGTCCAATGGGAAGGTTGAGAAAGGCGTGCACATAGTGAAGCAGCTCATCTGCAAGGCCGCGGATTCTGCTTCTGACGTCAACCTTGCGCTGCTTGCGTACAGGGCAACCCCTCTGTCTACCGGCATGTCACCAGCTCAACTCCTGATGAACAGGGACCTACGGACGACTCTTCCAGCCATACACTTGCTTGACCTGGATCACCTCCCGGTGCTGCAGAAGGTGCAGAAACTCAGGGACCGGCAAAAGCAGGGCTATGGTGCTCATGCCACCGTTTTGCCTGTGCTAGCCCCGGCAGATGCTGTTCGGATCAAGCTACCTGATGGAGGCTGGTCAGCTCCAGCTGTTGTTGTTCGCCAGTCTACTCCTCGATCGTATGTTGTGCGTATGGCTGATGGTTCTGTTGTGCGGCGAAACAGACGGGCACTATGCACCGTTGCTCGCCCGCAACCACATTCTTTGTTGTTTCCATCTGTTATTGTGCCACCTCCTGATACCTCGAACCACGAGGCCACCAGTCAGGCTTCAATCCCGCCTATCAAGGTGCCGTCATCCCCACCACCACCTCTCCCGCAAGCCCCAGAGACTGGACTTATGAACATTTGTTTTGTTTGCTATGTTCTGTTTTCACACATTAGACACCTGGGGCGAAATTCTCCGTAATCGGCGCGATGTCCGCCGACTGGCGCCAGAAACGGCGCAAATCAGACTGGCATCGCGCCGCTCCAAAGGTGCGGCATCCTCCGCATCTTGAGCGGCCGAGCCCTAACCTTGAGGGGCTAGGCCCGCGCCGGACTGATTTTCGCCCCGCCAGCTGGCGGGAAAGGCCTTTGGTGCCCCGCCAGCTAGCGTGGAAATGACATTGCCAGGCGGCGCATGCGCGGGAGCGTTAGCGGGGGCTCACGGTATCCCCGCGCATGCGCAGTGGAGGGGGTCTCTTCCGCCTCCGCCATGGTGGAGACCATGGCGAAGGCGGAAGGAAAAGAGTGCCCCCACAGCACAGGCCCGCCCACGGATCGGTGGGCCCCGATCGCGGGCCAGGCCACCGTGGGGGCACACCCAGGGACCAGACAGTCCCGTGCCCCCCCCAGGATCCAGAGCCCGCCCGGGCCGCCTTGTCCCGCCGGTAAGAGAGGTGGTTTAATCCACGCCGGCGGGACAGGCATTCCAGCAGCGGGACTTCGGCCCATCCGGGCCGGAGAATCGCCGGGGGAGGGGGGGGGGGCGCCAACCGGCGCGGCGCGATTCCCGCCCCCGCCAAATCTCCGGTGCCGGAGAATTCGGCAATTAGCGGGGGCGGGAGTCACGCCAGCTCCCGGCGATTCTCCGATCCGGCGGGGGGTCGGGGAATCTCGCCCCTGTTTTCACACGTGCATATGTTTCCATCTGCCATAGTATGTAAATAAGTTAGTTTTTCGGCCTACACATGTAAATACTTTCACATATGCTACAGAAAAGCATTTCAAAAGGGGAGATGTCATGATATGCAGACAGGCACATAATGAGATACAGACAGGTGTTTATATCTTAGCCCGGCTAAGAGCTAGTCTGGTTCAGTCAGACAGAGTAATCACACTTAGGTTAGCAGAGAGTCGAAGTCACAGAGAACTGGGCTAACTGTGTGACAGGTTCAATAAATCAAATTGAACTAACTTCAAGGTCTGGAGTATCTTTCAGTTAAAGCTGCATCCAGTTGCAGCCCGTGTTATCTCAGTGTGCTTAACACGACAGTTGACAGTTTCAAATTCCTAGGTGTAAACATCACCTACCTATCGTGGTCCACCCACATCAACGCTACGACCAAGAAAGCACAACAGTTTCTATACTTCCTCAGGAAACTAAGAAAATCCGGCATGTCCACATTCCCATTTTTATGATGCACCATGGAAAGCATCCTATCTGGCTGCATCACAGCCTGGTATGGCAACTGCTCAGCCCAAGACTGTAAGAAACTACAGAGAGTCGTGAACACAGGCTAGTCCATCACGTGAACGTGCCTCTCACCTATTGACTCTGTCTCACCTCCCGCTACCTTGGAAAGCGGGCAGCATAATCAAAGACCCCTCCCATCCGGCTTATTCTCTCTTCCAAACTCTTCCATCGGGCAGAAGATAAAAAAGCCTGAGAACATGCACCAACAGATTCAAAACAGCTTCTTCTCCGCTGTTATCAGACTCCTGAATGGCCCTTTTATGGACTGAAATGATCTCTCAGCGCATCCACTCTAATGTTGTAGCACTACACTCTGTATGCTTGACCCAATGTCTATTGTCATGTGAGAGTACCTTTAAGAAATGGGTGTTTATAACTGCCGGGATATCAGAGAATGGGTGGAGCTGAGCTGTCTGTCAGCTTTTCACTTTCGTTTTAGGCTGTTTGCTGCAGAATGTGTTTTCGTTTCATTTTCAGAACCGGGTAGCTGCAGTCACAGCCACAAGGTGTATTAGAGTCCCTCTCTGTAATCCAAAGACTGTAAATCGATCCTGGTGATTTAAAACTAATAACAGTAGTGACTTTAACCTGATGTGCTTCTGGTAAAAAGTGTTTTACGTCTTATGGATGTTAAAAGGAAAGCTTAAAGGATTACTTAGTGTTGTATTCTTTGGGGGTTGTACTTGAATTAATGGTTGCTAAGATGTTCACTGTATGTTTTAAAAAGGTTAACTTGAGTTCATAGAATAAACATCATTTTGCTTTAAAAAATACGTTTCCATTTCTGCTGTATCACACCTGTCAAGTGGGCCGTGTGCTCCCCATACCACAATCTATTAAACGTTGTGGGTCAGGTGAACTCCATGATACACTTTGGGGATCTCTAAACCCTGGCCCATAACAAATTGGGGGCTCAAGGAGGATAAAAGTCTATCTATTGGATTGGCTTAGTGAACCTAAAGACAGTGAAGAGTAAACATATTGTGGATGCTTTTCAGGTGTGGTATTTCAGTTTAAGTAGGGAGTGTGTTGTGGACAATGGCTCTTTCAAAAGCTCTGAAGTTTTTGGGGGTGGAGACGGTCACACGCAGTACCTTACAGACAGAGACTAAAAGCAGACTGTTAGATTTGGCAAAAACATTGCAGTTAACATTACCTGACAAAATGCAAAAAGATGAGGTAATTATGGAGGTGGCTAAGCATTTAAAGTTGCCTGAGATACAGTTTGACTCATTGGAAATAGCAAAAATTCAGTTGCAAATTAAACAAATGGAACATGGGAAAGAATTAAAGCAGCTTGAATACGAAAGGGAGAGAGAGGAAAAAGAAAGAGAGAGAGAGGGAAGAGAAAGAGAAAGAAAGAGAGAGGAAAAAGAGAGCGAAGAAAGGAAAACAGAAAGAATTGATCTAGCAGAACGAAAAGAAAGAGAAAGCGAGATACAGATCAGGGAAAAAGATAAAGAGAGAGATTTTGAACTTCAGAAAATGGCCATGAAACATGACAGTCAGTTAAAATTGGCAGATGTAAAGGGAAACGTACGGTTGGTTGATAGTGATGAGGATAGTGAGAAAGAGCGTCATAGTCGAAGGCTTGGTGGGAATCTTTTTAAATATGTCCAAGCATTGCCAAGGTATGATGAGAAAGAGGTAGAAGCCTTTTTCATTTCATTTGAGAAGGTGGCAAAACAAAAGAAATGGCCACATGAGATGTGGGTATTACTGATTCAAACAAAGCTGATAGGTAGGGCTAGTGAAGTGTTTGCATCACTACCGGAGGAGGTATCTGGGACAAATGAGGAGGTGAAGAAATCCATCTTAGGTGCATATGAACTAGTGCCTGAAGCTTACAGACAAAGGTTTAGAAATGTAAGGAAAGAATTTGGTCAAACATACATGGAGTTTGAAAGGACCAAACAGAGTAATTTTGATCGATGAATAAGGGCTTTGAAAGTTGACCAAACGTATGAAGGTCTCAGAGAAATTATACTTTTGGAGGAGTTTAAAAATTCAATTCCTGATGTAGTGAGAACTCATGTGGAAGAACAGAGTGTTGAAACTGTGAGGTTAGCAGCAGAAATGGCAGATGATTATGAACTAGTTCATAAATCAAAGCTTGGTTTCCGACATCAGTTTCAGCCTGTGAGGAATAGAGACTGGGGACATGAGAAATATTCAAGTGGTAAAGGTAAAGGTGATCTGATGGGAGATAATAAGGAGAGTGTACCTCAGATTAAAAAGGAAATCCAGGAGGGTGGAAAAGAAATGAAAAGTTTCAAATGTTTTCATTGTAATAAACTAGGCCATGTAAAGTCACAGTGTTGATGGTTGAATAAAAGCACTGGGAAGGCTGATGTGGTAAAACAGGATGAGACAGTGGGGTTTGTTAAAGTGGTAAAGGAAAGCCCAAGTGAAGCAAAGGAGGTGCAAAGGATTGTACAGCCTGACCAAGAGGTGATTGATAAGAAGGTGCCAGATGTCTTTTAAGAATTTACTTGTGTGGGTAAAGTTTACTCATGTGTATCAGGAGGAGCAGGTAAAGAAGTCACAATTTTAAGAGATACGGGAACTAGTCAATCTTTAATGGTAAGAGATGAGGAGTTATGTAGTTTGGGAAGAATGTTGCCAGAAAAGGTGATAATATGTGGAATTCAGGGTGAGAGGAGTAGTGTTCCATTATATAAGGTAAGGTTGGAAAGTCCAGTGAAGTGTGGTGAAGTGGTAGTAGGAAAAATAGAGAAACTATCTTGTCCAGGAATACAGTTTATCTTGGGTAATGATATAGCTGGATCGCAGGTGGGAGTGATGCCTATGGTGGTTGATAAGCCAGTGGAAAATCAGACAACTGAAGTGTTGAAGGATGAATATCCTGGGATTTTTCCGGATTGTGTGGTGACAAGGTCGCAAAGTCACAGGTTAAAACAAGAGGAGAAATCATAGAGGGAAGATGATGTTGAAGTGCAATTGTCAGAAACGATTTTTGATCAGATGGTTGAAAAAGAACAAGAACAGGTGGAGGATGAGGCGGATATTTTTAGTTCAGGAAAATTGGCAGAGTTATAACAGAAAGATATAGAAATAAAACAGATGCATCAGAAAGGATATACGGAAGAGGAATCTGCGTGTATACCAGAGTGTTATTACCGTAAAAGTGATGTCTTGATGAGAAAATGGAGAGTTTACATATGCAGGCGGATGAAAAGTGGGCAGAAGTTCAGCAAGTGGTATTGCTGGTAGGGTATAGAAAGGAGGTGTTGCGAGTTGCACATGTGGTACCAGTGGGAGATCATTTGGGAATAAGGAAAACTCAAGCTAAAATCCAGAAACATTTTTATTGGCCTGGACTACATAAAGATGTAGTTAAATGTTGTCAATCATGTCACACATGTCAAGTGATAGGGAAAACTCAAGCAGTGATAAAACTAGCACCCTTAATACCCATTCCAGCATTTGAGGAACCTTTTACAAGGGTCCTAATTGATTGCGTAGGACCGCTTCTGAAAACAAAAAGGGAGAATCAATATCTTTTGACTATAATGGATGTGTCTGCTAGGTTTCCAGCGGCCATTCAAGTACGTAATATTACAGCTAAAAAGATTATGGAGGAATTATTTAAATTCTTTACTAGATATGGACTACCCACAGAAATACAATCGGATCAAGGATCAAATTTTATCACCAGTTTATTCAAAGAAGTTATGGATAGCTTAAATCAACTGCGTACCATCCAGATTGCAGGGAGAGTTAGAAAGGTGGCATCAGACATTAAAGACAATTTTGAGGGCTTATTGTCAAGATTATACAGTGGATTGGGATAACGGAATTCCATTCATACCCTTTGCAATTAGGGATGCACCTAATGAGTCAACCAAACGTAGTCCTTTTGAACTAATTTTTGGTCATGAGGTAAGAGGACCACTTAAATTGATGAAGGAAAAATTGGTGAGTGAGAAATCGGAAATTTCATTACTGAATTACATGTCAAAATTTAGGGAACGATTAAATAGAGCAGGTGAATTGGCTAGACAACATTTAAAAGTTGCACAAAATGTGATGAAACGGGTAGCGGGCAAGAAATCCAAAGTTCGTAGTTTTGCCAGTGGAGATAAAGTTTTAGTGTTGTTACCAGTGGTATGTGAACCTTTAAAAGCAAGGTTTTGTGGACCTTATCAGATTGAAAGGAAATTAAGTGAGGTGAATCATGTGGTAAAAACACCAGATAGAAGGAAGACTCACTGAGTGTATCATGTGAATACGCTTAAAAGGTACTTTGAAAGGGAAGAAGAGAAAAAGGAGGAGGTTTTAATGATTCTAACTCAAAGTGACGAACCAAATTCAGATGATTGTGAATTTGACATAACTCAAAATTAAATTGGAAAATGAGGATGTTCTTAAAAATTGGGATAAATTATTGAGTAACCTTCCAGAGGAAAAACGGACTGACCTGAAAGAGCTATTGATATCACATGGGCAAGTTTGTGGAGATAAATTGGGAAGTACTAAAATGGCTACACATGATGTAGATGTGGGAAATGCTGTTCCAATCAAACAACATCCATACAGACTTGCTAAGATGTTCACTGTATGTTTTAAAAAGGTTAACTTGAGTTCATAGAATAAACATTGTTTTGCTTTAAAAAATACTTTTCCATTTCTGCTGTACCACGCCTGTAGAGTGGGCCGTGTGCTCCCCATACCACAATCTAGTAAAAGTTGTGGGTCAGGTGAAGTCCATGATACACTTTGTGGTTCTCTAAACCCTGGCCCATAACACTATGCCTACATATCTATATTGTGTATTTATTGCAGGTCCAATGTTTTTCATGTATGGAACGATCTGCCTGGATTGTACACAGAACAATACTTTTCACTGTACCTCGGGACCTGTGACAATAAATCCAAATCTACCCTGCACATCTTTGGTCTGTGGGAGGAAACCGGAGCACCCGGACGAAAATCACACGGGCACGGGGAGAACGTGCAAACTCCACAAAGTTACCCAAGGCCAGAATTGAATGCGCGTCCCTGGTGCTGTGAGGCAGCAGTCTCAAAACGGCAGAATCTCAACTCCCTCTCATTCTGTCCACCAAAGTCTCCAAAGCCTGGCCATTAAAAAAGCAATCCCATTTGCCAACAGTCCATTTTGTCTTCAGTGCTGATCCGTGCTGTTTTAAAAATGCCCCCCCCCCCCCCCCCCCCCGCCCCGGTGAGTGACTCACGTGTCAATTAGATGCTGGCTGGGAATATTGGCTCTCCCAGAGTGCGATTGTTAGATGGCACTCAATCTCACTAGAACCCTTTGCGCCTCATAAATCAGCCATATTACTGGAGCAGAAACAAAAGTTAAGATGATTTAACACTTTGTTACTGGAGAAAGAGAACCTTCTGGTAACTAATACCTGTGAAATCACTTTATACGGCAGCTCTACTGATCGGAATATTCCACTGCTAACCAGTTCATTCCTGTGAGTTTGCATAAAGGCAGACAGTACAATTTAACCATGTTTAGGGATAAGGAGTTTAGGATAATAAATTTGTAGGTCTAACTTCCTTTCACCTCCCTTTATGGTAGGTGTAGATTAATTTGTTCTTAATCTAGGACAAAAGTTTGGCACAACATCGTGGGCTGAAGGGCCTGTTCTGTCCTGTATTTTCTATGTTCTATGTATATGTTACGAGCATTACTATTTATTAGACCACTTCACACTTGACATCTTCGCTGGAGCTATTCCCCAAGTTCCAGTGGTTTAATGATCATTTAAAGACAAAACTGTGCACAATATTTCTTCATCAAGTGCCTGGTCCCAGGACTGCCAGCACTTGTATCACCCGCCCCCCCCCCCCCGCCCTCCCCCACTGTGGCTTCAGTACCAGTTCAGTCCAGTTATCTGAAAACAGTTCAGCTCCTACAGACTTTTACCTTGAATTCGTCAAAGTATGCTTACTCTAAACTTTTCACAGATCAAAGGAACCCACAGCTTCCTATGCAGTCAGCTTGCCTCGAATCTAAAACTCTGTTTGTTTTGTCAGGGGCACTTGTGAACATTAATTATGGAGCTCAGGTGATTATCACCATCGACACCCCATGGTCCTAGTATCCTGCAGAGCTTTGGAAGTGAATGAATACATTGTTACAATAGATACTCACATCAAACATACACACATTCTCCAGGCCCAGCAAAAAGCACAATTTCTGATACCACACAAATTTCTATAATGGAAACATGGACAGGTCCATGGATCAGTATCTGAAAGAAAAATAAGGGCTAGGGTTTTAACATTTCATCGGGAGAGGCTAACAGGACTATTATTAAAAAGATTCAAGTGGGGAATGGTACACAATACACAGCATCCAGATGTATGGTTTATTACCAAATAAATGTAAGGCTGCTGGAAAGGGGTTTGTAGCAATTTTCATTATACAAAGCTAACCATTGTATTGGGTAAAACATGGGTGAGATTTTGACTTATTTAAAACCCACTCCCCTTACACAAATTAAAATTAGACCCAATGATCCTGCAGCCTAAATTTATTAAAACTAATTATTTGGTCATTATCACATTCCTGTGTGTGGCAGATGTTGGGTACCGTAGGTGTTGCCATGTCCCCTACATTACAAAAGTGATGACACTGCAAAAGTATTTCATATTTCGTAAAGTGCTTTGGGGCATCCTCAGTTCGCCACGAAAGACACTACATAAATGCGAGTTCTTTAACTCAAATAAGAGGTTAAATATACAAGCATTTGAAAAACCGAGACAAAAACAATAGAGGCAGGCAGGTCTCCAAAATGGAAGAGAAAACATCGGACGCAGATTTCCCCCCGGGTAGCTTGATGCGTTTATCAAATGAGTAATTGAGCTGCACAGAAAGTCCAGGGACTGGGTTTGATCACGGATCTCTCGTGAGTTAGCTCATTGCAGTCAGAGTGGCAGTGAAAGTTCAGGCAGTCCATTTACCACAGCACCTCCCCATGAGGAAGGGAAACATTTAAGCCAGTGCTCTTGTGCCTGACAGAAACACGTGCCAAAGGTACAAATTTGTGCACTTTCAATGTTAGGATTAGATTGAGCTGAGCTATCATTTCCCCCACCCCAGGTCCATTGTCAAATACCGCCCCCTCCTATGCAGAATGGTCCCCTCGGCCAATACTGTAGGGTGCCCATATGGAACCAGATAGATGATTCTGCAACTTGGTGCTCCCAGCCAGGAGCAGCGTTCCCTGGAAGTTACGGCTTGAGTGAACACATCTTCATACCTTGATCTAGAGGAAGTACAGCATGTTGGAACAAGGGAAGACTGAGGGAGGTAAGGCATCCACGGTTTTGAGGTCCTGAGGGAGAATGAATTGGAGAGAGGAAATTACGTGTCCAGTTTCAAATATGGTGAAAATGGAGGTAAAAAGAAAAGGAAGCCATGGAATAAGTATGGAGACTGATATGTTATGTTGTAGGTGTAACATAAGCGGCTTCCTTGTGGTGCACTTGACAAAGGAAGGTTCAGACGTGGAGATAACTTCAACACGTTTATTAAACTATTTACACTTCTATTACTCGGGTTCGACACTACTGCTAATCCTACTATAGCTACCCAGACTGACTAACCAGCTGCTGCAATCCACGTGGTGGGTGTAATATCGAATCAACCCTGTGTCTGTACTCATTGACTGTCTCCACTGGAAAAGAGGCAGACCATGTGTGTGGTGTCCTTTATATATGGGTTGGTGTAATGCCCCCCTGTGGTTGTGTCACCTCCTTGTGTATCGTGAATGTCCTTTGGTCATGTCCCATCTACTTGATCTATTGGTTGAGTGTGTGTGTGTGATGTTTCTGGTGCTCCCTCTAGTGTCTAGCTAGCCTACATGCATTTACATTGATGCACATGACCACATCCCCACTTTATTATGTGTTCATATTTTCTGTACACTTTAAGAAAATTGAACAAAGAACAGGTTGATAAGGTAAGGTATATACAAGTCATGAGAACAGTGATTAAACAATAAGTCAAAATCATTCGTGTGAGTCCATAAACCATCACTCATCATGGTAAAATGTCTCTCTTGGTTATGAACGCCATCAACATCCCTCTGCCACAGGAACCAAAAAGTGGTCAAATCACTTCACTGTCTGATTTGGAGTCCCTTTCTTTTTTCGATGTTTGTGATGTTGCTGTTGGATGGCATCTTGTAGCTGATAAGGTGTTGACGTTGAAGAGGTACCATCAACAGTATCAGTCGAGGTCATGGATGTGCCATATGGTGAAGGTGGATAAGACTGTACATACTGGTTCTGGCCACATGCTGTGCTGGAAGGATGATCCAGCTGAGAACCGTTGAAGCTTGTCGAATTGGAAACAGAATTGTTGCTGGCATAAATACCTGGTGATGGTGTGAAACTAGAACCTTGCATCTGATTGGAATATGCCGTCTGGCCAGGCTGGGGTGCAGCAAATCCTGGGCTGTAACTAAGGCATCCAGTCTGTAGTGCAGATTGCGCTTGCGGTAGTCCTCCTTCGATCTTGATTCTATTAGTGGGCAATCCACTGGCTGGCCTGTTTTGAGAATATGCTGCATAGACTGCTGGCTGCTGCATGCCTGAATACTGGGTTTGTCCAGCATGAGCTGTCATTGGCTGCACTGCTGGTGTGGAACAAAATGTGTGGATATAGCCGTGGTGAATATTGGTGTATTCCTCTTGGACTGTAGCCGCTGCTTGTTATTACTGACCCAGTGTAATTGTTAAATGATCCATCTCCTGTCGTTGTGGTATCTGCTGTCACCCTGAGCGTGCCATCACTGAGGTTGCGGCACTCCCTGTCTGGAGTAAAGTCCGGCTTACGTGAATCAGAGTCGGCGTTTGGTTGCTCCCCATTTGGAGTCTGGTCTGTTTTAACTGAGTCAGTGTTGGTTTGTTGATGCTTCCCATCCGGAGTCTTAGCAGGTTCACTGGAGTCAGCTGAGATTTCTTGAAGCTGCACATCTGGAGTCGGAACATGCAGGAATGCATTGACTTGTGGAGAGGTTCGAACGAATGAGGGTGGAAGTATCATGGTGTCACCGGAGTCAATAGTGGTCTCACAGTGATCGTCGAGTGCCTCTGTACACACTAGCTGAGGTCTGTCACATCTTGCATGGGAAGTGGGATGCTGTCGTCACTCGTCTCACATACCGTGGGTAGATCCTCAGTAGCGGCTTGTTGTTCACTTGGGTTGGGTAAATTGTCAGAGTCTTCATCTGGTGGTGCAAACAATGTGGGTGGACTGTCATTGTCTTGCTGTTGTCCTTCATTTGGGCTTGGACTGTCATCGTCGCTTTGTTCTTCACTGTAGCATGATAGACCGTCATGGTCGTCCTGCTGTGCACTGGAGTGTGGTAGACTTCATAGTCTTCTTGCTATTTACTTGAGCATGGCAGACTTGCATCATCTACCGCTAGTTGGTCAGAGGAGGTTGCTAGACCCTCATGGCCTTGTTCCTGCACGGACTGCGCGTCGGAGTCTTGCATTGCTTCTATCGTGGAGGCTGTCCACGAGCTCGCTGCGGAGGCTTGTGACACTGGAATCACGTCTGGTATGTGCAAGGACTGCGCTCTGGAGTCTTGCGTTGCTTCTATCGTGGAGTCTGTCCACGAGCTCGCAGTGGAGGCTTGTGACACTGGAGTCACTTCTTGTTCGTGCAAGGACTGCGCTCTGGAGTCTTGCGTTTCTTCTTTCGTAGAGTCGGGAACCCTGAGCGGTGTGGTGCTCCCTCTAGTGTCTAGCTAGCCTACATGCATTTACATTGATGCACATCACCACAGAGACTTGGAGGAACAGAATTTATTGGGGACTGACCACATTAGCACCCCCCTCCAGCTCCCCTGCCCCACTGGACCCTGTTAGCCTGACACCAGCAAAACCTCTCCACCACCACTTAGCTTGGTGCCTGGCTCCACCGATGATCGCCATTGGGGGCGGCATGTGGTCCTAGCAGAGGGCACTGCTCGAAGTGGCACCTCTGGGGACCTGACAGCTGCCAACTATTTGATTGACTTCTGCCACAGATGCCAGTCATTAAATTGCTACAGGCCAAGATGCCAAAGTGTGGGCTTGCCCCGACATTTACACTGAGGTGCTGAGGTTGGTAGGTGGAGTGGGGCGGGGTGGGGTGCCGTTGCCTCCCAGTAAATTCCACCCATGCAGCTGGCTAGAACCTTTCACAACCCTCAAGACACCCCCAGGACAATATTGTCAATCAGTTGGCTCTGAAGAGCAATCACTATTTTTACAGATAAACAAGGCAGCCCACGTGAGCCATGAAATATCCCACAAATAGCAGGGAAGTGAATGATCAGATAATCTATTTGTGGAAGTATCAATCAAATATTAGCTGGGTCACTGGGAGAGCACGTCTTGACAACCACCTGGATGAGTGTAAGATATTAACACCTTAAGGTAAATGAATGTCTGAAAATGACTGTAAATGAGTTATTATGTGATATCAGTCTGGTAGTATTAGCTAATATTGCTTAAGAAACCTTCAAATTTGTCCAGCAACCAAGCCCTGTGCAGTTTTGTCCTTTTACTGATATGAAATTGTCATGAAGACATGTTTATGCAAATAATAAATTTTAATCTATTGGCAAGAAACCGGAATTGAACTTTAAAAAATAGACTTTTTAAAAGGACAGAGACTAAAGTGACTTGACCCCACAACTGCAGGTCGCTAACACCCATTAAATTATAATGGGGGAGATTTTGAGTCTGAACTTTCCGCCCATGAGAAACGTGATGCAGGCTCAAAATCCATAAAGAATCAACAAATGCGATTCTCTCCCGTATGATCAGGTTTTGGAAATCCCCTCTCTGGAGGGGTAATGATAATCGTGCCATGGAAGCCCGGGCACCTCATTTTAATAAATTAGCATGTCATTAGCGAGCACTCTCTCCAGACCTTCCCCCCCCCACCCCCCCACCTCCTCACAGAATATTCACCGGGCGTCATGCCGACGTCATTTACAACATGTCTACAAAAGAGTGAACCTGGCGGCAGCACGGTAGCATAGTGATTAGCACAATTGCTTCACAGGTTTGATTCCCCGCTGGGTCACTGCCTATGAGGAGTCTGCGCGTTCTCCCCGTGTGTGCGTGGGTTTCCTCCGGGTGCTCCGGTTTCCTCCCACAGACCAAAGAGTGCAGGTTAGGTGGATTGGCCATGCTAAATTGCTCTTATTGTCCAAAATTACCCTTAATGTTGGGTGGGGTTACTGGGTTATGGGGATAGGGTGGAGGTGTGGGCTTGGGTAGGGTGCTCTTTCCAAGAGCTGGTGCAGACTCGATGGGCCTCCTTCTGCACTGTAAATTCTATGAACTCCGAGGGGGGTATTGGAGGTGAGTGCTCAGGCAGCCATGATTAACCAGGCTCTTCACTGCTCAGGGTGCACCAGAGAGGATGCAGGAGATACAGATATGTTCAAATCGAGTCGGCGCTAGGGGTCAGTTGCTCAATCTCAGGGAGAGGGGTTGCTAGCAGGCTTTACCTTCAATTCACTTCGGGGCAGCCTTTGCTTTAAGGGGGTCTGGAGGCTGGCATGCAGGCATCTCTTCACATTGTTGGCCTCATTGTGTTGCACTGATGGCATCATCTGCTCGGTCAGAAGGGGATTGGCTTCTCTCAGCCGGCCTTGCAGTCCGAGGAGGGATTACTGTCATCCCTTCCTGATGCTCATGACTCTGCCGTTGCAGGTTCCATCAGCTTGGGGATGACCCAATAGATCTGGAACAAGTGCTGGGCAGTACTGGGGAGGCGTTTATGTGGAGCTCCCCAATGATTTCAGTGATCAAGTTTCCCCAGGGAGAGCGAATCAGCAGGACACTGTCAAACACGTGACATGATTCAAGTCGGAAAAAAACTTTACTTTAAGAGGCTCAAAACTCAGTGAGAAATCACACCAACACCAATTTTGTCAGCGGAGCTGACACTTCCCCATTTTTGATAAGGTTACGCCTTACATGTTCCACATTCCAACTCAATATAGTGAAGTCAGTCTCTGCAAAACCCATCAAAGACAATGACTTCAGAGAAGGGTGAAGGACTCACATCCCCTCTCTCATTACCAAAGCATCTACGGCAATTACCCGAGGTATTCAACAGTTGTAGTCAGGGATGCACGATCAATTACACTCAAGACAAAGTGATTTCATAACTGAAGGCTTTAATCGACTAGAACTTGTTCCCCAGCAGCTTCGGTACAGAAAGTAAAGGCTGCTGGGACGGCACCTGTTCTTATACTCCGCCTGTTAGGGAGGAGCTACGAATCAACAGCCAATGGTAAACTCCTAGGTTTAACCAATGGTCATCAGCCTCTTCGGTACCGCAATAACTGATAATACCACATTCACCCCTGTTAAAAAAAGAGTCCGGTGGGGGTGGTGGCCAGTGGTAACAGTCGCCTTTAACATGGTATGATCAGATATGGAGGTACCGTGATACCTCCTTACAGGGCTGTCGAGAATATTTACAAAGTGTTCGTTCACGGTTAAAGTCACAGCGAAGCAATCAGTCGATCGGGTGACCTGGTCGTCCTTCTGGATTGTCTGGGCTTCAGTGGTGATTCTAGTTGGGGTCCAGGTGGTTGCGACTCCGGGAGTGTGGTTTCGGCCTTCCTGGCAGCTTTGTCACCCCTAGGCGGCGCTGTAGGGGCAAACGGTTGACACGGGGGGCGCCTGTAGGGGGCGTCGGTGGGTGGGCGGGCCTAGGCAGGAGCAGCGGGAGTGCTGACCCTCCAGTGAGGTGCTGTTGGGGGTGGGGGGGTGGGAGGTGGGGGGGGGGGGTGGGGGGGTAATGGTTCGGGTGCGCATGGGGTTCCAGTGGGCGCCAGGTCCCGTAGGGAGACCGTATCTTGCCGACCGTCAGGGAACGCCACGTAGGCGTACTGGGGGTTAGCGTGCAGCAGGTGGACCCTCTCGACCAATGGGTCCGACTTGTGCGCCCGCACGTGCTTCCGAAGCAGGATGGGTCCGGGTGTCGCTAGCCAGGTTGGGAGCGAGGTCCCGGAGGAGGACTTCCTGGGGAAAACAAGGAGACGTTCATGAGGTGTCTGATTGGTAGTTGTACAGAGCAGCGACCAGATGGCATGGAGGGCCACTGGGAGGACTTCTTGCCAGCGGGAGACTGGGAGGTTCCTGGACCGTAGGGCCAGTAGAACAGTCTTCTAGACCGTTCCGTTCTCCCTCTCCACCTGTCCGTTTCCCCGGGGGTTGTAACTGGTCGTCCTGCTTGAGGCAATGCTCCTGCTGAGCAGGAATTGACGCAGTTCGTCACTCATAAAGGAGGACCCCCTATCACTGTGTATGTACGCGGGGAAACCGAACAGTGTAAAGATACCCTGGAGGGCCTTGATGACGGTGGTTGCGGTCATGTCTGGGCAGGGGATGGCGAATGGGAACAGGGAGTACTCGTCAATCACGTTCAGGAAATACGTGTTGCGGTCGATGGAGGGGAGGGGGCCTTTGAAATCCATGCTGAGACGTTCAAAGGGACGGGAAGCCTTTATCAGGTGCGCGCTCTCTGGCCGGTAGAAGTGCGGTTTGCACTCCGCGCAGATTTGGCAGTCCCTGGGGACTGTCCTGACCTCCTCAATGGAGTAGGGCAGGTTGCGGGTCTTGATGAAGTGGAAGAAACGAGTGACCTCCGGATGGCAGAGGTCCTTGTGGAGGGCTCGGAGGCGGTCCACTTGTGCAGTGGCACAAGTGCCGCGGGACAGGGCATCAGGAGGCTCGTTTAGCTTCCCTGGACGGTACAAGATCTCGTAGTTGAAGGTGGAGAGTTCTATCCTCCACCGCAAGATCTTGTCGTTTTTAATCTTGCCCCGCTGTGCATTATCGAACATGAAAGCAACCGACCGTTGGTCCGTGAGGAGAGTGAATCTCCTGCCGGCCAGGTAGTGCCTCCAATGTCTCACAGCTTCAACTATAGCTTGTGCCTCGTTTTCAACCAAGGAATGGCGAATTTCGGAAGCATGGAGGGTACGGGAGAAGAAGGCCACGGGCCTGCCCGCTTGGTTGAGTGTGGCCGCCAGAGCTACGTCGGACGCATCGCTCTCGACCTGGAAGGGGAGGGACTCGTCGATAGCGCGCATCGTGGCCTTTGCAATGTCTGCTTTGATGCGGCTGAAGGCCTGGCGGGCCTCTATCGACAGGGGGAAGGTTGTGGACTGGATTAGGGGTTGGGCTTTGTCTGCGTAGTTGGGGACCCACTGTGCGTAATAACTGAAAAACCCGAGGTAGCGCTTCAGGGCCTTGGGGCAGTGAGGGAGGGGGAACTCCATAAGGGGGCGCATGCACTCAGGGTCGGGCCCTATAACTCCAATTTGCACTATGTAGCCTAGAATGGCTAGACGGTCGGTGCTAAACACGCATTTATCCTTATTGTACGTTAAGTTAAGGATTTTCGCGGTCTGGAGAAATTTCCGGAGGTTGGTGTCGTGGTCCTGCTGGTTATGGCTGCAGATGGTGACGTTATCCAGATACGGGAACGTTGCGCGTAAGCCGTACCGGTCAACCATTCAGTCCATCTCTCGCTGGAAGACCGAGACCCCATTAGTGACACCAAAGGGAACTCTTAAAAATTGATAGATCCGCCCATCTGCTTCGAAGGCAGTGCACCGAGGTCACTATTACGGAGGGGTAGCTGGTGGTAGGCGGACTTGAGATCCACCGTGGAGAAGACCTTGTATTGCGCGATCCTGTTTACCAGGTCGGATATGCGGGGGAGAGGGTACACATCCTGCTGCGTAAACCTGTTGATGGTGTGACTGTAGTCAATGACCATCCTATGTTTCTCCCTGGTCTTTACCACCAGTACTTGAGCTCTCCAGGGACTATTGCTAGCTTCGATGACTCCTTCCCTCAGCAGCCTTTGGACCTCTGACCTGATGAAGGTCCGGTCCTGGGCACTGTACCGCCTGCTCCTGGTGGCGACGGGTTTGCAATCCGGGGTGAGGTTCGCAAACAGGGAAGGCGGATCGACCTTTAGGGTCGCGAGGCCGCAGACAGTAAGAGTGGGTATAGGGCCGCCGAATTTAAAGGTCAGGCTTTGCAAGTTACATTGGAAGTCCAACCCCAGGAGGGTAGCCGCGCAGAGGTGCGGCAGGACATAAAGGCGGAAATTGTTGAATCTCTTGCCTTGGATAGTGAGGTTCGCTAGGCAGAACCCCTTTATCTCCACCGAGTGTGACCCGGATGCCAGGGAGATCCTTTGGTTTACAGGGTGGGTAACAAGTGAACAGCGCCTTACCGTGTCGGGGTGAACAAAGCTTTCCGTGCTCCCAGAGTCAATCAGGCAAGACGTCTCGTGGCCGTTGATGAAGACCGTCGTTGTTGCTGTTGCGAGTGTCCGAGGTCGACTTTGGTCCAGTGTCACCGAGGCCAGATGAAGCAGTTGCAAGTTCTGATCGGGCAGCTTGTAGTCGGCCGTGCTGGGGACCTGGGGCCCCATCCAAGATAGCGTCTCCCATGGGTCGCACATGGTGGCCGGAGATGAACAAGATGGCGGCGGGGATGGACAAAATGGCGGCGCCCACCCGTCCAGCGTGGTGTCCGTGGGGCAAGATGGCCAAGCCCGTGGGTCGCACGTGGCCCTAGGATAAGGGGTTGGTGGTGAGCGCTTGGCCGGTCGGGGCCTGAAGGGGGGGGGTTGCTGCGGCGGTCCGGAGTCGCTAGAGACCACGGCCACGGCGCGGGCCTGGCAGACCCCCACAAAGTGGCCCTTCTTGCCGCACCCTTTGCAGATGGCGATGCGGGCCGGGCAGCGCGGGCGGGGATGATTTGCCTGCCCGCAGAAGAAACAGCGGGGCCCGGCGATGTTAGCGGGCTGTCTCGCCACGCAGGCCTGCGGCGTCAGGGCGAAGGTCTGTGGGGCTGCCGCTGCGGGGTGCCACGCAGCCCAGGGGGCCGCCGCGTGGTCGGGCGCATAGGACTGCGCGTTTTGGGAGGCTACGTCCATGGACCCTGCCAGGGCCCGTGCCTCTCTAAGTCCCAGGGTGTCCTTTTCTCGGAGTCTTTGGCGGATCACTGAGGAGCTCATACCTGCTACGAAGGCATCCCCGATTAAAAGTTCCATGTGCTCGCTCCCCGAAACTTGCGGGCAGCCACAGTTTCGGCCCAGCACCAGTAGCGCCCGGTAGAAATTCTCCAACGATTCCCCGGGGCTTTGCCGTCTAGTTGCAAGCAGGTGACGTGCGTAGACCTGATTTACAGGGCGGATATAATGTCCTTTTAACAGTTCGATCGTGGCATCATAGTCCTCCGCCTCCTCGATAAGGATGTAGATCCCAGGGCTGACCCTTGAGCGCAGGAGATGCATTTTCTATCCTTCTGATGGGTTGCCTCCGGCTGTCTCGAGGTAGCCTTTAAAGCACGCCAGCCAGTATTTAAATATTGCAGCCGAGTTCTCCGTGTGGGGGCTGTGTTGTAGGCACTCCAGTTTGATTCGGAGATCCATCCTTCCAGCTTAAGTCTAGTCGATTTAATTGATGCACGATCAATTACACTCAAGACGAAGTGATTTCATAACTGAAGGCTTTAATCGACTAGAACTTGTTCCCCAGCAGCTTCGGTACAGAAAGTGAAGGCTGCTGGGATGGCACCGGTTCTTATACTCCGCCTGTCAGGGCGGAGCTACGTATCAACAGCCAATGGTAAGCTCCTAGGTTTAACCAATGGTCATCAGCCTCTTAGGTACCGCAATACCTGATAATACCACAGTCAGGCCATTAAGTCTAGTCCCTTGGACAAATGGACTCTGGCTAAATTAGCTTCCAGACATGACCTGATCAAGTCATCTTTGAAATAAATGGACAGTGCATTTTAATGAATCCCTCCCAGCAGTTGGAGAAGGAAGGTCACATGACAAGCCAACCCTGTGTCTGTTTTACGAGGACAAGCACCTCGGGGAGAAAAGTTAAGTGGGTCCTGCCTTGTTTCTCTGAGCCCTGGTTGCTGACTGTCATTAAACAGAGTTGCCCTATTGCAGACAGAGATTACTTAGAAGAATTCAACCCAGCACTCCTGTCTCCTGAAGAATGACCACCACAATCATCTACAATCTTTAAATCAGAAGCATTGAGGCCATTGAATTCAGCTCCGTCTCTGCATACTCTTACGCTTTTTTTATGGACTCAAATTTGTCCAACCTATCCTTCCTCACTCATCAGTCTGTATTTGTGTGGGTGAACTTCAGAACTTTGAGTGTGTGTGTATTTGCACAAACGTCATTGTGCGTTTTATTGTTTTACTTAGCTCTGTTTAACTTCCAGAAAGTGAATCTCTTTCTTTGGTGACCTCAAGAAAAACTGTCTTATTGTTTTTTCGATGTTCACAGTGTGTAGTTAAATAGTTAAGTACTCACTGCCAAATATTCCCTTTTCACACAAAGTGTTGCTGCGGTCAAATGAGGAGAATAGAAAGAGGGGAACCATTCGACGTCCCACTCATCTGGTCATAAAGGAAATTTGGTGACTCGGTGGGGGCCAACCCGCAGACAAACGGGAAATTGGAAGCAGGAAACCACATCGATCCCGAGAAGTAATTTAACAACTTCAACTTCAACTTGTGGTTTGCAGTGTTAGTGTACTAAAACTGTCTACTTTTGAAAGCAGTACCTTCCTAGAAGAGAGTGAGATAAGTCGGGACGGTTTAACATCCCTATCCATTGAATATATAAGGATGTTGCTAGACATGTAGAGACTGATATCCATCCAAAATCTAGGAATCACAAAGTGCTAGAACTTCAGCCAACCATTTTGAAATTGAACTTGAAAAAGTAGTTGACTTTTGGTGGCTCTCCAAACGTTCCCACCCCACCTGCAATGATGCCCGCTGCTGGTGGGACTGGAATAGCCCACCCTATGGGTGAAGTCCGAAAATCTGTGTGTTTCCATTGCAAGGAGACAGGTCACCTTCAAGCTGACTGTTGGAGGCTATGGGGATAAACCGTAGAGTTTGTTGTGGTACACCAGACCAGTGCAGAAAATGGTGCCCTGATAGAAAACACAGCAGACAAGGCAATGGCCATAACCATGGCAGCAAGTCCTTCTAATCGTTCCGCTGAGAGTGCGGGGGAGTTTAACAAAAATCCGTGAGAGTTACCAGGGTTTTGTGCCTGAAGGAAACATCACCCCTCGAGTGAGGCAAATGAGTCCATAGTCATACATAAGGATACAGGGACCACACAATCCCTTCTGCTGGGGAAAGACATGACCATTCGGTCAGAGAGTGCCAATGTTTAGTGAATGGTATCGGAAGAAGGTATATAACAATATCTTTATATTCAGTGCACCTGGAGTGTGACCTTATTTCAGTGCTGGCAACCCTGGGGATTGTCCCTACTCCTCAATAATGACCTGGCGGGGCAAAGGTGGTAGTTTCCCCAGTGAGTTTAGATAGGCCAAACAAGATCAGAGAGACAGCAATTACTAGAACAGATCCCCAGTTTACCTTGATGGTGTGGTGACCCAGTCGACAGCCAAACAAGTTCCATCCAAGTCAGTTGAACCGGCACTACAGACGGATGACTCTGGCTATCCAAAGCCTTCTTCGGAAATTTAGATGAGCCAGCTGATGTGTGAAGCAAATATTTCTTGTTTTTTAAAATAAATTTAGAGTACCCAATTAATTTTTTTTCCAATTAAGGGACAATTTAACGTGGCCAATCCACCAACCTTGCACATCTTTGGGTTGTGGGGACGAAACCCATGCAAACACGGGGAGAATGTGCAAACGCCACACGGACAGTAACCCAGAGCCAAGATCGAACCTGGGACCTCGGCTCTGTGAGGCAGCAGTGCTAACCACTACTCCACCGTGCTGCCCTTGATATTCCTTGGTTGAGGCTCATCAAGCTGCCCCGATGTTAAAACCGCTGATGCACGATCAATGACCACTAAAGCGAGGTTGTAGTCCAACTGAAGGCTTTAATAAGCTAGATGTTTCCCCCAGCAGCTCAGGTACAGAATGAGGGCTGCTGGGGCGGCACGGGTTCTTATACCCTGCCTATCAGGGCGGAGCTATTATACACTCTAGCCAATAGCAAGCATACAGGTTCTACCAATGGTACTTTAGCCTCTCAGGTACCGTAATACCTATAATACCACATTCACCCCCTGTTAAAAAAAGTCCGGCGGGGGTGGTGGCCAGAAACTACAAAACACAACAGCATGGTATAATTAGTTATGGAGGTACCGTAATACCTCCGTACAGTGTTTAGTAACTATTTACAAGTCTGGCAGCTATGTACATTTGGTGGTTTATATTTACAGATTACAGTTAAAATGAAGCAATCAGTCGATCGGGGGCCCTGGTCGTCCTCTGTGATTGTCGGAGCCTCGGTGGTGACTCCGGTGGAAGCTCGGACGTCTGTGACTCCGGGAGCGTGGCTTCGATCTCCATGGCAGCTTCGTCACCCCTAGGCGGTGCTGGTGGGGAAAATGGCTGACCTGGGAAGGGGGCGTCGGTGGGTGGGGGGTGCCTAGGCGGGGGCGGCGGAAGGACCGATCCTCCTGTAAGGTGCTGCGGTGGAGGGAAGGGTGGGACTGGTGGCTGGAATGTGCGTGGAGTTCCGGCAGGCGCCAGGTCCCGTAGGGAGACTGTATCTTGTCGGCCGTCGGGGTATGCCACGTAGGCGTACTGGGGGTTAGCATGGAGCAGATGGACCCTCTCGACCAACGGGTTCGACTTGTGCGCCCGCACGTGTTTTTGGAGCAGGATGGGTCCGGGTGCTGCCAGCCAGGTCGGGAGTGAGGTCCCAGATGAGGACCTCCTAGGGAAGACCAGGAGACGTTCGTGAGGTGTCTGATTGGTGGTTGTACAAAGTAGTGACCAGATGGAGTGGAGGGCATCCGGGAGGACTTCTTCCCAGCGGGAGACTGGGAGGTTCCTGGACCATATGGCCAGTAGGACGGTCTTCCAGACCGTTCCGTTCTCCCTCTCTACCTGTCCGTTACCCCGGGGGTTGTAACTGGTCGTCCTGCTCGAGGCGATGCCCTTGCTGAGCAGGAATTGACGCAGTTCGTCGCTCATAAAGGAGCACCCACTATCACTGTGTATGTAAGCGGGGAACCCGAACAGTGCAAAGATGCTATGGAGGGCCTTGATGACAGTGGTGGCGGTCATGTCGGGGCAGGGGATGGCAAATGGGAACCGGGAGTACTCATCAATCATGTTCAGGAAGTACGTGTTGCGGTCAGTGGAAAGGGAAGGGGCCTTTGAAGTCCATGCTGAGGCGTTCAAAGGGACGGGAAGCCTTTATCAGGTGCGCGCTCTCTGGCCGGTAGAAGTGCGGTTTGCACTCCGTGCAGATTTGGCAGTCCCTGGTGGCAGTCCAGACCTCCTCGATGGAGTCGGGCAGGTTGCAGGCCTTGACGAAATGGAAAAAGCAAGTGACCCCCGGGTGGCAGAGGTCCTCGTGGGGGGCTCGGAGGCGGTCCACTTGTGCGGTGGCACATGTGCCACGGGACAGGGTGTCAGGAGGCTCGTTTAGCTTCCCGGGACGATACAAGATCTCGTAGTTGTAGGTGGAGAGTTCGATCCTCCACTGCAAGATCTTGTCGTTTTTTATCTTGCCCCGCTGTGCATTATCGAACATGAAAGCAACCGACCGTTGGTCCGTGAGGAGAGTGAATCTCCTGCCGGCCAGGTAATGCCTCCAATGTCGCACAGCTTCTCGCGTCTGCTCCTGGTGGCGATGGGTTTTCAATCCGGGGTGAGGTTCACAAACATGGAAGGCGGGTCGACCTTAAGGGTCGCGAGGCCGCAGACAGTAAGGGGGGGTAAGGGGGGGTATAGGGCCGCCAAATTGGAAGGTCAGACTTTGAAGGTTACATTGGAAGTCTAAACCCAGGAGTGTAGCCGCGCAGAGGTGGGGAAGGACATAGACACGGAAATTTGTGAGCTCCCTTCCCTGGACTGTGAGGTTTGCTACACAAAAACCCTTTATTTCCACTGAATGTCAAAATATACATCAGTACATTATGGTGCAATCACATACACACACTGATGGACATGCAGTAGGACCAACCAGCATACATAACACCGCAGCCAATCACCAGTGAGAGCACAAGCACTATAAAGACAGGGGACAGGAGAGTTCCCGCTCATTCTAGCAGCAGCCAGCTCAGAGCACAGAGCTCACAGCCTGCATCACAGACATTCACCATGTGCTGAGTGCCTCACCATAGCTAGTGATAGGAAAGGGTCCACAGTTACGCTGGTATTGCTTATACCCATGTTTACAGTATGTTAGCATAGTTGAACAGTTAATAAAATAGCGTTACACCACTTCCAGCATTGTTGGCTTGTTTGTGAATCAGAACACCCAACACGACATGGCCTGGGCCTCCTTTTTGCCTGAGGAGCGGTGGATTTCGGAAGTATGGAGGGTACGGGAGAAGAAGGCCACGGGTCTGCCCGCTTGGTTCAGGGTGGCCGCCAGAGCTACGTCGGACGCATCGCTCTCGACCTGGAAGGGGAGGGACTCATCGATGGTGTGCATCGTGGCCTTTGCAATGTCTGCTTTGATGCAGCTGAAGGCCTGGCCGGCCTCTATCGACAGGGTAATAACTGTGGATTGGACCAGGGGATGGGCCTTGTCCGCATAGTTGGGGACCCACTGGGCGTAGTAGCTAAAAAACCCTAGGCAGCGTTTCAGGGCCTTAGAGCAGTGAGGGAGGGGGAACTCCATTATGGGGCACATGCGTTCAGGGTCGGGGCCTATAACTCCATTTCGCACTACGTAGCCGAGAATGGCTAGACGGCCGGTGCTAAACACGCATTTATCCTTATTGTATGTTAGGTTAAGGATTTTAGCGTTCTGGAGAAATTTTCGTAGGTTGGTGTCGTGATCCTGCTGGTCGTGGCCTCAGATGGTAACATTATCGAGGTACGGGAATGTTGCCCGTAAACCTTACCGGTCAACCATCCGGTCCATCTCGCGCTGGAAGACCGAGACCCCGTTAGTGACACCAAAGTGAACCCTTAAGAAGTGATAGAACCGCCCATCTGCCTCGAAGGCAGTGTATTTGCGGTCACTAGTGCGGATGGGGAGCTGGTGGCAGGCGGACTTGAGGTCCACTGTGGAGGAGACCTTATAATGCGCTATCCTGTTTACCAGGTCGGATATGCGGGGGAGAGGATACGCATCCTGCTGCGTAAATCTGTTGTTGGTCTGACTGTAGTTGATGACCATCCTATGCTTCTCCCCGGTCTTTACCACCACTAATTGAGCTCTCCAGGGGCTGTTACTGGCTTCAATGACCCCTTCCCTCAGTAGCCTTTGGACCTCTGACCTAATAAAGATCCGGTCCTGGGCACTGTACATAGAACATAGAACATAGAAAATACAGCACAGAACAGGCCCTTTGGCCCACGATGTTGTGCCGAACCTTTGTCCTAGATTAATCATAGATTATCATTGAATTTACAGTGCAGAAGGAGGCCATTCGGCCCTTTGAGTCTGCACCGGCTCTTGGAACGAGCACCCTACCCAAACTCAACACCTTCACCCAACACCAAGGGCAATTTGGACATTAAGGGCAATTTATCATTGGCCAATTCACCTAACCCGCACATCTTTGGATTGTGGGAGGAAATCGGAGCACCCGGAGGAAACCCACGCAGACACGGGGAGGACGTGCAGACTCCGCACAGTCAGTGACCCAAGCCGGAATCGAACCTGGGACCCTGGAGCTGTGAAGCAATTGTGCTATCCACAATGCTACCGTGCTGCCCTTGAGAACAAATAAATCTGCACTATATCATTTAACCGTAATCCATGTACCTATCCAATAGCTGCTTGAAGGTCCCTAATGTTTCCGACTCAACTACTTCCACAGGCACTGCATTCCATGCCCCCACTACTCTCTGGGTAAAGAACCTACCTCTGATATCCCTCCTATATCTTCCCCCTTTCACCTTAAATTTATGTCCCCTTGTAATGGTTTGTTCCGCCCGGGGAAAAAGTCTCTGACTGTCTACTCTATCTATTCCCCTGATCATCTTGTAAACCTCTATCAAGTCGCCCCTCATCCTTCTCCGTTCTAATGAGAAAAGGCCTAGCACCCTCAACCGTTCCTCGTAAGACCTACTCTCCATTCCAGGCAACATCCTGGTAAATCTTCTTTGCACCTTTTCCAAAGCTTCCACATCCTTCCTAAAATGAGGCGACCAGAACTGTACACAGTACTCCAAATGTGGCCTTACCAAAATTTTGTACAGCTGCATCATCACCTCACGGCTCTTAAATTCAATCCCTCTGTTAATGAACGCGAGCACACCATAGGCCTTCTTCACAGCTCTATCCACTTGAGTGGCAACTTTCAAAGATGTATGAACATAGACCCCAAGATCTCTCTGCTCCTCCACATTGCCAAGAACTCTACCGTTAACCCTGTATTCCGCATTCATATTTGTCCTTCCAAAATGGACAACCTCACACTTTTCAGGGTTAAACTCCATCTGCCACTTCTCAGCCCAGCTCTGCATCCTATCTATGTCTCTTTGCAGCCGACAACAGCCCTCCTTACTATCCCTTGTAGCGTCTGCTCCTGGTGGCGACGGGTTTGCAATCCGGGGTGAGGTTCGCAAACATGGAAGGTGGGTCGACCTTAAGGGTCGCGAGGCCGCAGACAGTAAGCGGGGGTATAGGGCCGTCGAATTGGAAGGTCAGACTTTGAAGGTTACACTGGAAGTCTAAACCCAGGAGTGTAGCCGCGCAGAGGTGGGGAAGGATGTACAGACGGAAATTTTTGAGCTCCCTTCCCTGGACTGTGAGGTTTGCTACACAAAACCCCTTTATTTCCACTGAATGGGAACCGGAGGCCAGTGAGATTTTTTGATTAACAGGGTGGATGAGGAGGGAACAGCGCCTTACCGAGTCAGGGTGTATGAAGCTCTCCGTGCTACCAGAGTCAATTAGGCAGGACGTCTCGTGCCCGTTGATGAAAACGGTCGTCGTAGCGGTTGAGAGTGTTCGAGGTCGAGACTGATCCAGAGTCACCGAGGCCAATCGCAGTAGTTGGGAATTCTGTTCAGGCAGTGTGTAGTCGGCCGAGCTGGGGTCCTGGGGGTTCATCTAAGATGGCGTCTCCCATAGGTCGCACATGGCCGGGGGTGCACAAAATGGCGGTGCCCATCCCTCAAGCGTGGCGTCCGCGGAACAAGATGGCGGGGCCCGGGGTCCGCACGTGGCCCTGGGATATGGGGGTGGCGGCGACCGCTGGCCGCATGGGACCCGTGGAGAAGTTTGTGGTGGTGGTCCGGATTTGCCGCTGGAGACCGCGGCCACCGCTGGGGCCTGACATACCCCCACGAAATGGCCCTTTTTGCCGCATCCCTTGCAGGTGGATGCGCGGGCCGGGCAGCGCTGGCGGGGGTGCTTGGCCTGCCCGCAAATGTAGCAGCGGGGCCCCTCGGGGTTGCCAGGCCGCCTTGCAGCGCAGGCCTGTGGAGGAGCGGGGGAAGTCTCGGGGTCGGCCGCTGCGGGGTTCCACGCTGCCCACGGGGCTACCGCGCGGTCGGGAATGTAAGCGCGGGTGTTCCTGGAGGCCACGTCCAGGGAGCCTGCAAGGGCCCATGCCTCCCTGAGACCCAGGGTGTCCTTCTCTAACAGGCACTGGCAAATTTGTGATGAAAGTATACCTGCCACAAAAGCGTCCCGGACTAAGAGTCCCGTGTGTTCGCTCGCCGAAACTTGCGGGCAGCCGCAGCTTCTTCCCAGCACCAGGAGTGCGCGGTAGAATTCCTCCAACGATTCCCCAGGGGTTTGTCGCCTTGTTGCAAGCAGGTGCCGGGCGTGGACCTTGTTTACCGGGCGAATATAGTGTCCTTTTAGCAGCTCGATTGCTGCATCGAAGTCTTCCGCTTCCTCGATGAGGGTGTAAATCTCCAGGCTCACCCTTGAGTGCAGGACGTGCAATTTCTGCTCTCCAGTGGGTGCGTTTTTGGCCGTCTCGAGATACCCTTTAAAGCACGCCAGCCAGTGCTTCAAGATTGCCGCTGAGTTCGCCGCGTGGGGGTTAAGTTGCAGACACTCCGGCTTGATTCGGAGCTCCATCCTTTCTTCTTAAAAATCTAGCTTATTAAATTGATGCACGATCAATGACCACTAAAGCGAGGTTGTAGCCCAACTGAAGGCTTTAATAAGCTAGATGTTTCCCCCAGCAGCTCAGGTACAGGATGAGGGCTGCTGGGGCGGCACGGGTTCTTATACCCCGCCTATCAGGGCGGAGCTATTATACACTCTAGCCAATAGCAAGCATACAGATTCTACCAATGGTACTTTAGCCTCTCAGGTACTGTAATACCTTTAATACCACAACTGCTAGCACAAGACTAAAGGCATCACGGTAGCACAGTGGTTAGCACAGTTGCTTCACAACTCCAGAGTCCCAGGTTCGATTCCCGGCTTGGGTCACTGCCTGTGTGGAGACTGCACGTTCTCTTCTTGTCTGCGTGGGTTTCCTCCGGGTGCTCCGTTTCCTCCCACAGTCCAAAGATGTGCAGGTTAGGTGGAGTGGCCATGCTAAATTGCCCTTAGTGTCCAAAAAAGGTTAGGTAGGTGGGTTACTGGGTTTCGGGGATAGGTTGGAAGTATGGGCTTAAATGGGGAGCTCTGTCCAAGGGCCGGTGCAGACTCGATGGGCCGAATGGCCTCCTTCTGCACTGTAAATTCTGTGATAATTCTATGAGGACTGCCCAAACTGAAGCTGGATGAGAGAGATTTCCAGTGTGCTACTCTTTAAAAAA
Organism: Scyliorhinus torazame; assembly: GCF_047496885.1. Lineage (NCBI taxonomy): Eukaryota > Metazoa > Chordata > Chondrichthyes > Carcharhiniformes > Scyliorhinidae > Scyliorhinus > Scyliorhinus torazame. The sequence goes on from NC_092722.1 coordinate 47,547,916, forward strand.
TGAGGGGCTGTTGAAAAGTGGAGGCCCCTCACAGATTTGCGGATGATAAGTGACGAGTGGTCCACCAAGAAATGTTACTGCTGCCGTATGTTGGGGAAATAGTGAAGATAGCCTATAAAATATGTACCCCGCCCCCGCAACTACCCAGCCCCCATGACTGGGACAAAGGGCTGGAATTTCTCCTGTTTGCCACTCGGGACTCATCCAATAATTCCATCAGCTTCAGCCCTTTTGAATTAGTCTCGGGACATGAGGTGAGAGGTCTTCTTAAGCTAATTAAGGAGCATGTTTTAGAGCAAAGGGAAGAATCTTCCTTGTTAGAGTACATATTCGTGTTCTGGCAATGCCTCACGAGAGCCAGTACTACGGCTTAGGAGAAGGTTAAAATCTCGCAGACATCTGTGAAAAGTCAGTCCTGTATACATGCCAAGGCCAGGTGTACATGCCAAGTCCGGTGTACATTGTAGCCATCTGGGATGGCCACTTTCAGTATACAAAATGGACACTCGCAGAGCCTATCGGGAAAAATGGACAATACCAAGCAACAAGCAAGCACAGAGCCTGAATGTATATTTGGAACGAAGTCTTACAACACCAGGTTAAAGTCCAACAGGTTTGTTTCGATGTCACTAGCTTTCGGAGCGCTGCTCCTTCCTCAGGTGAATTCCTCAGGATTCACCTGAGGAAGGAGCAGCGCTCCGAAAGCTAGTGACATCGAAACAAACCTGTTGGACTTTAACCTGGTGTTGTAAGGCTTCGTACTGTGCTCACCCCAGTCCAACGCCGGCATCTCCACATCATGTATATTTGGAAGGCAGTCTGCAGACGGAACCGAAACTCTGGGTCGATTTACATATTGATGGCCCATCTTCGGGAAACAAAGAACGAGTGCAAAGGTAGCCGATACTGTCCCAGACAGTCCGGCGCCACTACCCCAACCAGAAGACACAAACAAAGCAAGGCCAATGGCCACTTAGGACACGCCCAGCCATCAGGGCACCCGCCCCTTTATTGGCTTAGATCGATGACAATGAGCAAGAAGCGGACCAATTAATTGGGACCAAGTTTAAGGCCCGCCTAAAAGCGCGCGAAGCCCCTCCAAGTATAAGAAGGAACCCCCGCAAAAGGTTCAGTCTCTTGGATTTGGCTCTCAAGCGGAGAGACCCTTCCACCAGCACCACCAGAAGCAAGTAAGTTCAAGTTCAACGCTCGCTACCAGACGGATGACCTTAGCTGTACTCCTGTTACCTCTTCGAACCCAACAGCCTCAGATCCGAACAACGGCCATTGTTCCTCTGACCTAAGTTGTCACCCGAAGTTAAGTATAGGTGTTAGTGATAGATATAGTTTAGCCTGTAATGTTATTGTGCATGAGTAAATCATACTGTGTGTAAATAAAGTAGTATTGACTTTGAACTAACTAACTGGTGTATTGGCTCTTTGATCGGTATTCGGGTTGAACCTTGTGGTGGTATCGAGAGATACCTGGCGACTCTGAAGGCATATTCATAATTAGGATTAAGAAAGGCGACCTTATTAACTGCCATATTTATAGCAAGAAAACAGAGCAACATTACTGGCGACATCTGACGGGACACGACCTAGAAGTGGCTTTGTCACTCCGAGAGAACCCAAATTTGAATTAGAAACCCAATTGGAAAAAGTAAAAACCACAAGCGCAAGACCAATATCGATAAAACCTCCAAGATTCAGAAGTGTGCAATTTGCATGCGTACTAACAAGGGATATAAGGTAAACTTGATAGATTTTGTTGCGTAAAACTGTCGGGAGTTTTGTGGACCGGAAAATAGCTTGAGCCATACCCGTGTTTGCATCACCGCTTTATTCCCCCCTGTTCCAAATTTTCGGTAGAAACCCAGAGATACAGTGGAGATGGCAATGAAGGCAATGGAATGCCTTATGAACCCCCAGGAATTCGAGGTCGCAGCGATCAATAGAGCAGGGCAGTGTCCCTTATGAGAAGAGGAAATTCGGAAATATCTAAAAGGGAAAGGATGGCCCCTTTGGAGCGAATTTTGTGCAAATGCCGATGCCAATCGTGTCCTGCTTGGCACAATTGCGAGGCACAGAGGAGGTCGTGAAGACGCTCCGCAGAGAGATTCAGGACAGAGAGAAGAATAGTGAGGGAGACGTTAGCGAGTGCGAGAAAGTTAACTGGCAACTTAGAGAGCAGTTAGCGGCGAAGGACAAGGAGATGGCTGATGTCAAACGGGCACACCAATCTTGTCTCGCTCACCTAAGCAGCTTTCAGTCACAGTATGATAAGGCCTACCAAGACACGCAACGTGCGGTGTTGGTACGAGAAGAAACAGAACTCCAAGTTGAGCAATTATAGAAACAATGCCAGGATTTAAAAGCAGCCCTACGAGCACTCCACAGTTCCACGACGGAACAAAGGCAGAGTTCGGTAGACCACGCCAAATGCCGAAAGCAAATTGCAGACCTGCAATCCCTGCTCTCTGTACAAAATGGTTTCCGGAATACATTTGGACCCCAGTTAGATAAGGAAAATGGCCCCGATTGGCAGGAGTTAAATGAAACTGCCCACCGCTATGTATATGGAACATGTACTCGGGATAAAACTCAGAAAATAAAAGCACCCCCACCCCCGATTGCACAGGTAGAGCACAATCCCATGAACCCTGTCACCACACAGCGCAGGGCCACAACAAACGGAGACCCCAATTTTCTGTATACCACCCCATTAACCGTCACTCAAGTAAGGGACGTGTGCACCAAAATAACACCATTCCAACCCACATCGGACCCACACCATTATTTTGCGAAAGTAAAACAACAGGCGACCATGTATGGCCTGGACGAAAAAGAGCAAGTTAAGCTCACAGTTTTGAGCCTAGACCCCTCAGTCGTGGCAGCCCTTCCCGACCCACAAAATGTAGAAGGAGGCACCCTCCAAGAAATGCATGCAGCGATCCTAGATGCGATCGGTTACAATAAGATCCCGTAGAAGGCCTCAATAAATGTAGGCAGAAAAAGACCGAGCACCCAACAGCGTTTGCTGGACGCCTTTGGACTCATTTCACAGCAGTATTTGGAGAGTTAACCCGTGCCCATTTGACACCAGAGAATATGGCCAAATGGACTTGAATCCTAGACTCCCACGTGACCGAAGCAGGACAGAAAGCTTGCGCCAATTATGACCCCTCAGACGATACACACAATGAGAAATGGGTTTTAAAAGGATTATCCCGCGCTTGGGAACAGTCCCTTAAGGGAAAGACAGAATACGGAAAAGCAGATGAAGAGCAGGCAGGTGCTAACATGCATCCAGTCAGGACACATCAGAACCCCGCATGGGTAAACGAGGGAAGAAACAGCCCACAGCAGCCTAAATCCCACCAATGCTCCACAATTGCGGACAATTAGGACATTACGCACGAGAAAGTCAAGCCCCCCAGAAACAACAGCTAAACCAGCAGGCAAATACCCTAAATAAGAATAGGACCAAGCCCATTCACAGTGTTAGCGTCCGTTCCGAGAACGCAGACATGAACGGCACCGATTAACGGTGTTCGGACTCCCCAACTTGGGTCAGCGACACCCTTTGGGACATGTCCAGAAGACCGGTAGTAGCAGGCACAGTCCGGGGACACCCCGTAGAATTTCTTTGGGACACAGGAGGGTCCCGCACCACACTAAATTCCTCCACAATGTTCCAGCGGGGTACATGGCCCACCACAGACACCATTACCCTCAGCTGCTTTACAGGACACTTGCAGCAGGGACACATTACAGCCCCTGTAGCGATTCAGATAGACAACATTAAAACCAAACACCCCGTCATTTTAGTAGATCTACCCCAGACAGCCGAACACATTTTGGGGATAGGCTTTATGAGCTCCCACAATATTTTGTTCGACCCCAAACTCATGAAAGCCTGTACTATTGGTTATTTTATGAACACTGCGTGTAAACAGTTAAATTCCTGCTGAATTGGCAAGTATGTCACTTTCACACTGAAACCTGTTGCAGACAAACGAGAAGAGGGCAAAGAAGGGAGTCATTCGCCCCCCCTCCTCACTTGGTCCTAATAGAAACCATACTTCACAATTGTACTTAAGTCTGAAACAAAGCAGACTTAAACAAAGCTCCTTCCTTCACATAATTGTCCAGCACCACACGTGCAATAAGGATTTTGTGACTTGTAAAATTTGCCAAAGGTTTTATGAAGCAGCAGAGATAACATCGCCGTCTGCCTCGCACGCCCTTTCGAGAAGAGACAATAAAAATTCCTGGGGTTTCATTTCATATTTCATTTTGCAAGATCTGGCATGTGAGGGGAACATATCACTTTACTATGGAATGTTTTCCTTCAGTGTAATTGAAATTTATACTGGATGGGGAGGAAAGAATAATTATCGAGTAGAATGATTGTTGCATGCCATCCTTTCTGTAAGTTTTCATTGTCCTATTATTCAGCGACCGACTGGGACAAACTATCTACCAATCAGTGCTATAATACCGCTCAAATGGAGCAAAGCAATATCCCAGATGCCCAGGTAGATCCACGGGTCTTTTGTGTATGTTTATAACATGAACAAAAATCTTAATTCCTTAATTTAGACAGATCAGAAACTGTGGAAATTCAATCACATTTTGTTGTCTGATAAGAAGATAGTTTCTGCATGCTGCCTGTTTACTGGGCAACACACAAGAGATTGTATTTTGAATAGCTCTGTGCATGGCACACCAGGAATTTTCCTGTTTCCTCTCCTTGGGATTGTGAGCTGAAATCCCCCGTACCTTTCCACAGAATAAACTTACCTTTCCACAGAATAAACTTTATTGGTGCACTCTCATCTTCTAGCTCACTCCTGTTTACAATTTGGGGTGCCAGGAGGTAGACAGGGAAAACATCATGGTAAACCTATACTCTGTCATTGGAAACTGCCAGGCAAGAGAGTTAAGGCTCCAGGGCTTCAGTGGATAAGAAATGGGGAATGAGACCAGTACCAAGCCCCAGGCAGTGGACAGCAGAGGGAAAATGCCCAGAAGGAAAACCAGTTCCAGACCCCAAGCAATGGGCACGAAATGGGGAGTGAGACCAATACCAGGCCCCAGACTATGGACAGCAGAGGGGGAAATGAGACCAGTACCAGGCCCGAGCAGTGGAGCAGAAAGTGGGGAGTGATACCATTACCAGGCCCCAGGCTGTGGGCAGAAAAAGGAGAATGAGACCAGTACCAGGCCACATGCAGTGGGCAGAAAATGAGACCAGCGTCAAGCTGCAGGCTGTGGAGTGAATAGAAATATCTGGCAATGGTATTTTGCTAGGGAGGGGGTAATTCTCTCCCAACATTTTGGGCCAAGAAGTGGGTTTTGGGAGAGAATATTCGAGGACCTGAAAAGAATTGGCCAATGCAACTCTATCTAATACATTTTGGTGCAATTTACCGGCTTCGTCGCGCCCGACTTGGTGTTGTGACGATGCCATTGAATCTTGTGAGAGGTCGCTCACTAGATTCACAACACTTGGGACGTCTCACAAAATTAAACTGAATCTCACGTGATGTCGCGATCTGGATTTCGCCCTCGATGAGCAAGGTCCAGATCAGTATTTTTAGATGAGCCAGTGCAGGCGGTACTGGGGAGAAATTGCCCAAGGCCCAGAAAAATGTCCAAGGGTGGGATTTACTGGCCACATCCTGCAAGAATAGGGATCGGACATGCCAAGTAGATCCCGAGAGAGGCCTCTCCCAGGATCACCAATGGTCGTTACACCTTGCAAGACATCGCGATGTAGATCCCGCACACAATAGGCGGGACTCAGACTTCCAGTGTTAAGTGGGTTTAAAAGCTCACTTAACTCTGCTGATGCCAGATTGAACCGGTTCCCGGGATCACCAGTTTGCCAAGGAGACTCCGGCCAGGCGCCGTTTAGCACTGATTCCCATGAACAGGAACCAGACAGAATGGAACTTGGGGAGTGGGGCCTGCCAGGCGATTGGAGGCCCCTGGGTGGCTGGTATCTGGGCAGGGTGGCATCCGGGCACTGCTGATGCCACCTGGGCATCTTGGCATTGCCAGCCTGGCACCCAGACAGCATCCCAGCAATGCCACCTTGAAACCCTGGCATTGTCAGGCTGGCACCAGGTGGCATTGCCAGGGAACCCAGGTGGCACTTTCAGGATGCCAGGCTGGCAATGCCCAGATGCCCAGTGTGGTAGTCGGTATTAGGAGTTATTGATCGAGCATCAATTCATTGTACCAGATTTTAAAGAATGGAGCTACGAATCAAACTGGAGTGTCTGCAACTCAGCCCCCACGCGGCAAACTCAGCGGCAACCTTCAAACACTGGCTGGCGTGCTTCAAAGGGTAACCCTCAGGACGGCCATGACTGAACCGCCTCCGGGCCCTCCACGAGGACTTCTGCCACCCGGGGGTCACTCAATTCTTCCATTTCATTAAGACCCGCAACCTGCCCTACTCCATCGAGGATGTCAGGACCGCCACCAGGAATTGCCAATTCTGCGCGGAGTGCAGGCCGCACTTCTACAGGCCAGAGAAAGCACACCTGATAAAGGCTTCCCATCCCTTTGAACGCCTCAGTATGGACTTCAAAGGGCCCCTCCCCTCCACCGACCGCAACACGTACTTCCTGAACGTGATTGACGAGTACTCCCGGTTCCCATTCGCCATCCCCTGCCCCGACGTGACCGCAGCCACCGTCATAAAAGCCCTCCACAGCATCTTTACCCTGTTCGGTTTCCCCACCTACATACACAGCGATAGGGGTCCTCCTTCATGAGCGACGAACTGCGTCAATTCCTGCTCAGCAAGGGCATTGCCTCGAGCAGGACGACCAGTTACAACCCCCAGGGAAACGGGCAGGTGGAGAGGGATAATGGAATGGTCAAAAAGACTGTCCTACTGGTCCTACGGTCTAGGAATCTCCCAGTCTCCCGCTGGCAGGAGGTCCTTCCGGATGCTCTCCACTCCATCCGATCACTGCTGTGTACCACGACCAACCAAACCCCTCACGACGTCTCTTAGTCTTCCCTAGGAAGTCCTCCTCCGGGACCTCGCTCCCAACCTGGCTGGCAGCTCCTGGACCCATCCTGCTCCGCAAACACGTGCGGGCGCACAAGTCTGACCCATTGGTAGAGAGGGTCCACCTTCTTCACGCTAACCCTCAATACGCCTACGTGACGTACCCCGACGACCGACAGGATACAGTCTCGCTACGGGACCTGGCGCCCATTGGATCCCCACCCACACCTCCACCATCAACCCCACCCTTCCTCCCTCCAGCGCACCCCACAGCCGCCCCCTTCCCAGGTGGATCGGTCCTTCCACTGGTCCCATCTAGGGGTGATGAAGCTGCTGAAGAAGCCGAAGCCACGCTCCCGGAGCTACGGATGCCCGAGCCGGTGCCTGCATCACCGCCGAAGCAACGACGATCGCAGAGGATGACCAGGGCCCTCGATCGAATAATTGCTTCCTTCTGACTGTAAATAATTACTGTAAATAGTTGCGACATGTAACGAGGCAAAACACTATGCTAAGGTATACCGGGTACCACCATAACCTCAACCTCTACCACTGTATAACGCGGGACCACCACCCCCTCCGGACTCTTTTTTTTCACCAGGGGGTGAATGTGGTAGTCGGTATTAGGGGTATTACAGTACCCTGAATAATGCTGTAAGACATTGGTGTGGGAGGTACCTGAGACTGCTATTTCATTGGTGAGGCCTGCCTGCTGGTTCCACCCAGTAAGGCGGAGTAACTGAGCCTGTGTCTCCCCAGCAACTGCATTCTGTACCTGCGCTGCCGGGGGAAACATCTAGTACAATAAAGCCTTCAATTGTCTCCAATCTCGCATCAGGAGTTATTGATCGAGCATCACCCAGGTGGCATCAGCAGTGCCAGGATGCCACCCTGTCCAGATACCAGTGCCAAGATGCCCTGGGGATTTTTTTGTCCATGCCAGTGATCGGGCCCAGGGTGCCATGTCCCTATGAGGTGGGGTGCGGGCAGGGTGGCTCGAGAACCCCCTTAGAGGTGAGTTGGGCATTTGGCGTCGGGGGGGGGCAATAAAGCGGGGCGGCAATTAAAAATGCTGCCCCGATCTCTTTCTGCACTGCTCATCGGCTCTCCTCAGTGCAGGAAATGACGTTAAGTGCAACCTCGTGGGGGGGTGGGGGGGTGGGGGGGGTGGGGGGGGGGGGGGTGGAGTTCCCCCAAAACACAGAATGCCATTAGATTCCTTCTCCAGGGTGATTTCGGATTTCAGTCAGGAGTAGTTTCCTCGATCCTTTATTGCAACATTGCTTGTTGCTCAGATTCAAAACAGCTTCCTCCCCGCTGTTACCAGACTCCTAAATGACCCTCTTATGGACTGACCTCATTAACACTACACCCCTGTATGTTTCACCTGATGCCTGTGTCTATGTATTTACATTGTGTAACTTGTGTTCCCTATTATGTATTTTCTTTTGATTTTCTTTTCTTTTCATGTACTAAATGATCTGATTGAGGTGCTCGCAGAAAAATGCTTTTCACTGTATCTCGGTACACGTGACAATAAACAAATCCAATCCAATCCAACTTTAACCCCACTCATCTACTATTTGTCTTCTTGAGCTTTTTTCGTTTTCCTCTTTGCTCATCTCACTCACTCTGAATGCCTCTCGACACCTTTCTTTGTCTCTGACTCTCATTCTGCCCCTCTGTGCCCGGTTTTCTGTGACTCTGGGTTGGGTCTGCGAGGAAGCAGAGCGGGTCACTGCACCGAGTTTCCGTGCAGTTGGATTTGAACTATCGGTGCACCTGGATGTATTGTCATTACGTTGCTCTCAAATTCAGACGCCCTTCCTTCAGTTGGCGGTCGAGTGTTTCAGCCAAGTTTCTTTCTGATGAAGTAAATACTGCCCTGGTGATGACAGCGTCAGATAGGTTTTTTATCGCTGCACCTGAATGGCGCCAAGCTGGATCACTGCACTTCCCAAATGCTCTTTGCCTTTTACCTACTTGTCTCCAGGACGTTGGCTGGCTGGTATTTCAGCCAGCCGTAAAACACAGCTGTTTTGCTGGCATACAAACGGCGCTGTGCCTTGCCATTCACCCACCTGTTCTGGGCCTTCCACACCTGACCGAGAAGCATTCAGAGTTCAGGGGTGAAAACAAGAATGAGTTCACCTTCTCCACTGATCCTCACGGGGCCACCAGTCCCTGGGCTGGCAGCCCTCTAACTCGGAAGCAATGGGTTGATGAAATGAGGCTGAACGCTCCGCCTGGCTTGGACCTAACCTTGAAGGCAGAGTGCTAACTGCAACAGCTGAAAGAATTTGAGCATAGAAAATGTAACAGAGTACCCTAAACATCTGCTCATCGATTCCACTAAGCATAATAACACCCAGTAATTACAGCTAATCATATTTGTACTGCATATTAAATATGGTTTAATATTTATTCATCACCTCAGCTAATTGGAATGCATATGAACGCAGCGAAAAAAATCTATCGAGTGGGCATTGTAAAATGAAAAAAAAAACTCGTATAAAAATCTTATTCTATGCTGTAATTTAAACACTTTACTTTAAAATATTTCAAATCTCTAAATGGAATACCTTGATACATTACAAAGAATTAAGCATAGAACACTAATTATACAGTAATTTAAAATCTACAACCCTGAAATAGAGTTCTTATACTTTGTGCAGCATGGTAATTATTGCGATTAAATGGAAGTCCATTCATCTATAAAATAGAAAGACTTGTGTCTTTAGTAGGGAGTGCGATGGAAAGAATGAAAAACAATACAGGAGGAGAGAGAAGTACAGGATGAGCAGGCAAGAGAGAGAAACCATAGTTTCTAATTTTGTGTCCATCAGCAGTACCACAAGGGATTGACTAGTATATGCAGAATACTTGGCTCATTCATTAGACTTGAGTTCTGAAGCTCTGGGACAGTCATGAAATATTTGGCACATTCCAAAGACTAAAATTCACTATTTAAATCTAATTGATTTCAGTTTGTTTTGGCCTGAAACATGGATTGATATAATTAGAGGGGGGAGCTTGTAAAATGCAAGGAGTAGAAAGTCCAAATATCCTGGAGATACCAGGAGATCTTTTTGTTTACTCATTCATGGGAAGTGAACAATGTGAACAAAGTCATAATTTCTTGCCCATCCCTAAGTGCCCTTACGAAGGTGGTGATGAGCCGCAATCTTATACCACCCCCAGTACTTGTGGTGTAGGTACACCCACAGTGCTGTTAGGGAGGGGTCCAGATTATGACCAGGCGGCAGGGAAGGAATGACGATATATTTCCAACTTAGGATGGTGAGTGGCTTGGAGAGGAACTTGTATCTGATGATATTCCTATGTATCTGTTGCCCTTGTTGCACATTTGGAAGGTGCTTTGGAAGCAACTATGGTGAGTTCCTGCAGTGCACCTGGTAGATGGTACACACTGTTGCCACTGTGCGGTGGTGGCGGAGGGAGAGAATGCTTGTGGAATGGGTACCAATCAAGCTGCTTTGTCCTGGATGGTGTTGAACTTCTCGAGTATTGTTGGAGCTGCACTCATCCAGACAAGTGGAGGGTATCCCATTACACTCCTGACTGGTGCCCCATAAATGGTAGACAGGTTTTGGCGGAGCCAAGAGGTGAATTACTCACGCAGGATTCCAACCTCTGACCGGTGCGTGTAGCCACACTATTCATATGGCCAGTCCAGTTAATCTTCTGGTTAATGGTGATCCCCAGGATGTCTAAGATGGGGGATTCATTGAATGATTATGCCATTGATCGTCAAGGAGAGATGGTTAGAATCTCTCTTTTTGCAATCATTGGTAGCACTCACGTAGCATAAATTTTCACTTGTAACTCATCAAACTAGCCTGACTGTTGTCCAGGTCTTGCTGCAAATAGACAAGTGCACAACATACCTAGGAAAGTTTCCACATTAATAAAAACTGAAAATGCTAGAAATACTCAGCAAGTCTGGCAGCATCTGTAAAGAGATAAACATAATTAATGGGCAGTAATTAAAAGGCAATGGGGGTTGGGAGTGTCAGTGAGAACCCCACATTGCCTCTGTTAGGGAAACCCCATTGAATTAAGTGCTAGTAAGGCATTTAACTGGACAGCAGCAGGCTTTCTTGAGGATTTGAAGGATCTCCATGGGCAGATGTCCCACCAAATGCTGCTGGCCAATCATAGCAGTTCCACTGGACAACTGGTAGTTGCTGCCTGTAGGACACCCACATGAAGCCTGGTATTGTCTTTAGAACCCAGGCTACTGTTGAATGATGTTGGGAGCGGGGGGCTATGATGTTGCGGGGTGAGGGCTGTGGAGGATGGGAGTCGGCAGCAAGGAGGGGGAATCGGTGACACTCAGTGGGCTCTCCCTTCCTGATGTCAGGTCCCTCAATTAGGCACTTAGTGCTACTGAACAAAGGACCCTCCCCGAGAACCTGCAACCAAATCATCAAGGATTTGCTTATTTAATTGTTTTAAAAATCACTTTTATAGGATGTGGGCTTCACCGGCGAGGTTAGCATTTGTTGCCCATCCCTAATTGTCCTTGAGAAGGTGGTGGTGAGCTGCATTATTGAATTGCAGCAGTCCATATGGTGTAGGTACACCTACAGTGCTATTAGGGAGGGAGTTCCAGGATTTTGACCCAGCAACAGTGAAGAACAGCGATAAAGTTCGAAGTTAGGATGGTGAGTGACTTGGAGGGGAACTTCCAAGTGGTGGTGTTCCAGGTATCTGCTCCTCTTGTCCTTCTAGATAGTAGTGATCATGGGTTTGGAAGGTGTTGCCGAAGGAGGCTTGGTGAGTTCCTTTAGTGCTTCTTGTAGACGATACACAATGCTCCTACCATGCGCTGGTAGTGGAGGAAGTGAATGTTTGTGCAAGGGGTGATAATCAAGAGGGCTGCTTTGTCCTAGATGATGTTGAGCCTCTTGAGTGTTGTTGGAGCTGCGCTCATCCAAGCAAGTGGGGAGTATTCCACACATTCCTGACTTGTGCCTTGGTGGAAAGGCTTTGGGGAGTCATGTGGTGAGTTACTCGCTACAGGATTCTTAGCCTCTGACCTGCACGTGTCGCCACAGTATTTATTTATAACAAGGATTGCTGGTTCTGCTCCATCCAAAGCGAGTTGTCCTGTCAACCGGAGTTACTACCAAGTCCAACATGCCACTGGCAGTAGAGGTGGTAGCATGGGAAGGCCGTCCATGGCCCTTTCCATCATGGATTCAATCGGGGTGGAGGCAGGAAGTCACCCTCTTGCGTGATTAAATGCCCCTCTCCTTTCGGCCACCATATTCGCCACCCGTTGGGCATTAAGTCTGTCCAAAGCTTTGGGTCAAGGGCCTTTCTATAGACTGATGGAAGCGAGAAATAAAACAGACTTTCTGCAAGTGAAAGTGAGGAGGGGGAGGACAAAATAATAGTTGATATCTGTGCTGGGACAGAGGTCCGAAAGAATTATGCAGAAAGATATTTCTTAGTGCAGAAGGCAAAGGAAGTGACAATGATTGCAGTAAAGAAACAAAAGGTTTGTCCAGAATGGGTGCGAATGGCAGGATAACAAACAGCTGTGTCTGGAAACAAAAACAAGAAAAACAAGATTAAGACTGGCAGATGCAAAAATAAAAGGAACAAGTTTACAATATGAAATTTCCCCCGTTGTTGGGTCGATACCAGTGTTGTAACTGACTAGTATGTAACTAGTTCTGGAGAACACATCTTCAGCAAGGTTGTTGTCGGTAATAAGTGTTACTAAGTTACTCTTGGTGATGGACATTGAAACCTGCATTTTTCCCTGTTTCAAATATCCGGCATGTTTTTATTGCAAAGTCAAGTGCAGTTTGTCTTGGTCAGTGGTGTTTTGTTATGCTCTTGACGTAGCATAAGCTGCTTCCTTGATGTGCACTCTGACAAAGGAAGGTTCAGACTTGGTGATAGCTTTAACACGTTTATTAAACTATTAACAATTCTCCTACTTGGATTCGTCTCTACTGTTAATCCTGCTATAGCTACTCAGACTGACAAACCAGTCTGCTACAATCCACGTGGTGGGTGTAATGTTCAATCAACCCTGTGTCTGTACTCACTGAGTGTCTCCACTGGAAAGAGACTGAGCATGTGTGATGTGTCCTTTTATATGGGTTGGTGTAATGCCCTCCTGTGGTACTGTCACCTCTGTGTGTATCGTGACTGCCCATTGGTCGTGTCCTATCTTACTGACCAATTGATTGACTGGCTATGTGTCATGTCTCTGGTGTTCCCTCTAGTGTCTAGCTAGGTGTAGTGTATGTACATTAACCCTTTATGTACTTACAGTGATGTATATCACAACAAGCGGCAAGTCCAATAATTTGCATCAAAAGATGAGTTTTTCCCTCTTGTGCCTTATTGCAAAAAACGTATACTTGCATCTCTTGATCGTAAGACAACAGCTTTCTTGCACACTGTGAACCAGCCTCTTGAAGGGCTCAATTATAGGGGAAAGATGCAGGATTGTCTCTGTAAAAGTACTGCTGAAGAATAAGTAGAAAAATTACAGTAAGTGCTTCCAGGGAGCTTGTTCAGATGCTTGCAGCAGGAGGTGGAATGAAAGCATGCATTACCAGAAAGATTATGCAACTTTATGCTATAAATAAGGCCACTTTGTTCTATTTTTACTTTATAGTATTAGCTGGTCCCCGAGGGGAGGTCGAATGTAATTGGCTCATGTTTGATTCCAAGATTCATATTTCATATGTTTTGCATATGGATAAAAAAAAATGTTTCAAGGATTAAAGTGAAAAAGATAATGCCTGGCAATGTAATACAACGTTTCTCTAATTATGATGTTCTATAACTTATTCAAATTCATCTACCTTCCTACTGTGTAAATATACCTTTATATCCAGATCCTTACTCACATTCAGACTGTTCAAAGCAATCAGTTTGACCGTATTTATTCCTTAACTAGCATCACTAAAACAGATAACCTTGTAATTTTCACATTGCTGCTGGAGGAATCGTGCTGTTTGCAAATTGTTTGTCATGCTTCTCTACATAGCAATAGTAACTACACTTTACAATGCACCTCATTGGCTTTAAAGTGCTTTGAGATTGCGATAGACACGATATAAATGCAAGTTATTTCTTCACACAACATCAGTCAGGCAGCACAATCTGACAAAAGTCTCAACTGCTGACGTAATCAAGATGGTCACTGTTGGGAATGATGGAGACTTAACTCAAGTCCAAAGGTTATAGGGCCAGATTTTCCGATTCTGAGGCTAAGTGTGGCGTTTCACGTGTAAATAATTGGCGGTGCCCCCTCACCGAATCTGCGACCGGTGAAGGACAAGCAGCTGCGCCAAATAATACTCCTGGCCTCCACGAAATAAACGGCCGGAGAATGGCCGGGTCCATGGTTGCGTATACGCACGGTAATGACCTGCAGTGGTCACGCCGTAAAACATGGCTCCGGCCGTGCGTGGACCGGACCTGTCAGATAGTTCCCTCTTGGCCACCCCCCTATCAGTCCCCCCAGCCCTCGTGGAAGCCCCCCCGGCCAGCAGCACAGCTCCCACCTGACTGTGGCGGCGCTGGACACAGTCCGCAGCCGCCACAGCGGGTTCCCGCACGGCTGAGACCAGAGCTGAACCGCGCCCTTGTGAATCGGCCCATTGGGGGCGGAGCTCGGGGGAGGGCGGTCAGGTGATTTGCTGAGGCCGTCTTAGCGGCATGCACTGCGCGCCGCGAAGATGCCGATTTGGAGGGGGCGGGGCATACAAAATCTGCATCAAACAGGTTGCCATGGAGGCAGGTGAGTGCCAAGGTAGGCTGATGAGAAGGTCGACCTAAGTTCTCTGAGACTTTGTTTTCTAACCAGTTTTATAAAAAGCCGTTCGACCCTCTAGCCCTCACTCCCCATCTCACAAGTCAGTTGCATACAACTCATACCTCTGTGCCCCCTGCATACACCGCCCCTGTATGTCACCTTCCTAGTTACTCATCCAGTATCCACTATGGCCAGACATCAAGGACCTTGCAGAGGTGAAACAAAACTTCCAATGATCTACGAAAGCACTCTTACATTCACATCTGATACAGAAAAGGAAATCTAATTTATGAAACCGATTCAAAGATTTTAAATCCTCTCAAAGGGTCAATCTGTTATAAAAACAAACAAACTTCGATTCAGTAACAACATCCTTCAATATCTACTGAAAGCTATCAACCAAATTGTGACCTTAGCGCCCCCCCCCCCCCCCACCCCACCCCATACCCCTCCCCCCTCGCCCCATTGAGATAAGTGGCTTTGGAGCTTTTGAACCTTAGCCAAGCATTCATACTCAACTCAGCTGTAATAACAGACCTTAGAAGACGTCAGCAATGAAGTCTATTGAAACTGCAGGAACAGATGAGGATTTTCTTTTTTAATCTCCACCATATTGCCTGCCAATCAATGCACTCCAGCAGCGGGTGTTTCTTTTACACTAACTGACAGCTGCAGCTTGTTTTTTATTAAGAGCTGGGGATTTAAATAACTTTGGATCATGGTACATAGCAGAACTTATCCACCCTGCATCAATTTGTGACTCCCACACTGTTGATTAATGCTCTTGGAGCAGCCAAAATAAGGTCTGTTGGAGCTCAGCACTAATAACAACAGGCCCTGCTGAGTTTCGGTTCCCCACCTGTGTGATTCCAGTCCCCTTCTTGGAAAAACAAAAGGAAATTGGGGCAGGACTTTCATATGGGGGTCCCATTTATAAAGGCCTCCAGATTTGGTGCAACACATGACAATTCGGCCTTCAGGCTCTGATATTGAGAGGAGGGTGGCAAAGGCAGGTGAGATGGAGTTTTGGGCAGATTGTTTCATGGAGGAGGAACCAGAACCCGGCCACAGAAGTAGAAACCCGGTCAGCCAGGATAAAGCCTGCAAAAAAGGTTAAATCAGAGGCCACTAGCCTCATTAAAATATTGAGCATATCATCCTGCCCCCTGAGAGTGGGTTGGCTTCCCTCCCAGTTCCATCAAACCTGGAAGTAGTGGGGCAGCACGGTGGCGCAGTGGGTTAGCCCTGCTGCCTCACGGCGCCGAGGTCCCAGGTTCGATCCCGGCTCTGGGTCACTGTCCGTGTGGAGTTTGCACATTTTCCCCGTGCTTGTGTGGTTTTCGCCC